>NC_058386.1:93339270-94625103 GCF_018350175.1 Felis catus | reverse complement strand
CGAACAATATGTAGAGGGGCACCTGGGTGGCTCAGTCGGTTAAGTGTCCGACTTCGGCTCAGGTCATGATCTCGCATCTCCGTGAGCTCAAGCCTCGTGTCAGGCTCTGTGCTGACAGTCCTGAGCCTGGAGCCTGCTTTGGATTCTGTGTGTGTGTGTGTGTGTCTCTTTCTGCCCCTCTCCTGCTTGTGCTCTACCTCTCAAAAAAAAATAAATGTTGAACAATATGTAGAGAGCAAAACCATTAATGTAAAAAAAAAGTTCGCATTCAATAAAGTTAGGTTGCCAGCTACATATAAATGTGAATGTTTTCAAGCTAAAACCACATTGGATTGATAATATAGGAAAAATACAGCCTTACTTCCAGATCTGCCTGGCACATAATAAACACTCCATAATATTTGTCAAATTAGAATCTTTTCCACTCTTGTCCCCCTCATCCCCATATGCTACTCCTTACAGATATCTATTGTTGGGAGTTTCTCATCTATTTTTTTTTTTTCAGAGGATTTAAGGGCCGAGTTGGGGGCAGCACTCCGCAAAGAGGTTTAACATGTAAGGAACTCATTTATCATGGAGTAAGGATTTCAGAGGGCAAATTAGAGAAGACTGGAGTGAGGTCAGCCATAGAAAGTAAAGCCTAGGGTAAAAAGTACAGCATAGTGAAAAGAAAGCTGGATATTTGCATTTGAAACAATGGTGGAAGATAGGAATGAAACTCACACAGGGTGGGACTGACTGATTTAAGTTGTAAGTTTCAACAGGATGACGGCAGTCAAAAACCTAATGAGATAGGTATATTGTCATCTTTGAACAGCAATCAAATGGGGCTGTTGGGGGTGCCTGGGTGGCTCAATCAGTTAAGCATCTTGATTCTTGGTTCAAAAGTTCGAGCCCCATGTCAGCTCTGCGCTGGCAGTGTGGAGCCTGCTTGGGATTCTCTCTCTCTCTCTCTCTCTCTCTCTCTCTCTCTCTCTCTCTCTCCCCTGCTCACACTCTCTCTCTCTCTCTCAAAATAAATAAATAAACATTAAATTTTTTTTTTTTAGATGAACAGCACTCAAATGAAATGTTGCAAAGTTCTGGGTTTTCCTCAAGGTTAAGCGGCAAGCAGGGATGGCTAGCTTCATGAAATGATGACTTTAATGGCAACCTTACCACATATGAGATCTCACTTGAGACCTAGTGGAACTGTAGAAACTGGGACATTTGAAAAAGAGACTGCGGGTGAGATCCTCATAGGAACATGGGAAGATGTATAAGAAAAGATAGTGTCACAAAGGACAAGGAAGAAGAATTTCAAAGCAAGAGTGGTCAACTCTTGTCTCTGACTACAGAAGTTCACTTGAATTTAGGCTACAATTGGGCCACTGAAATAAGGACAGCACAACTATTTGGTAATACAAAATAAAAATTCAGAACTCTAAAATATAAGGTATCACATCTATAAATCTACAAAAACGGTGAATTCGCAAGATATTAAAATCAGAAAGATGTGTTTTGTGTTGTTTTTATGATTTTCCAATCTTTTTGAACCCAAGGCCTATCCAAAAGAGCAAATACCATTGTCAACCTATTTTCGAGGTTTGAAATCATTTGTATTTTTAAATACGCTTAGTCTCATTTTTTCACTAAAGGTCAAACAAATAAAAGTCAGGCTCTGACAAGGTTGAATTGTCCCATCTTGTAAGCAAACCTGTGCCTGGAATTTTACTTTGGCAAGCCAGAAGGTTGTCTTTTGCAGAGTCCTGGGTCCCCTTTCTAAAGAAGAGAGGGTCATCCTGAGTATGTTTCTCCCACGGTCGTTTATTTCCTCTTAAGCCAACTGGATGCTTCTCTGTCAGAGGGCTCCGTATTTCCATCCAAAGGAATTATAAACACATTTTAGGGGTAAAGCAGATGTTGCTTTTGTATAAATGCAGATGTTTCTTAAAATCAATGTGCTTATAATAATTATAACTTTCATCTGCATTCTTAAATTCTGGGTTACAATGATTGAAAGTCCCATCAGAGATGACTTTATTCCTTTTATCACGGCCTTTCTACTTCTCCTGTTAATTTTACTATTTCTCATCGAATGCTAAGATTTGGACCGATAGACTTTTTTTATATGAAAAAAAGGATAACTCTTTAATCTTTAGTTAACAACGTTTAGCGTCAACCCTGCAAACCATTATATACAGATTATATCATTAAGGATACAAATTAGCCCTCAGTCCTTTACACTTCCTGTATCTATCCTTTCCAAAGTGGTCACTCTCTAATGACTTTAATATTTTTTTTGCATGACATAAAATGTTCATATTCATATAGCTATCTAGTCCTGACCTTCCTCATCCTGTACTACATCTTATGTCCCTACCAAAGGAAGCTACTTAAAGCTCCACAAATATATTATCTCTCATGCCTCCAACTTTAAACAAACTATTTTCTCAACCACAAATGTTCTTTCCCCAGATCTTCAACTGCCTAATCTATACTTGTTTTATTAAAAGATCTTCAACTGCCTAATCTATACTTGTTTTATTAAAAGTCGGTCAAGGCCTCCTTGGAAATCTCTCTCTCTCTCTCTCTCTCTCTCTCTCTCTCTCTCTCTCACTCCCTCTTCCTCCCCTCCTAGCCTTGAGTTGGGTACCTCTATCTTGTATCCCCATGTGCTCCTGTTGTGTGTGTCATACTGTTTTCACATTTTTTAATGTTTATTTTTTTGAGAGAGAGAGTGTGAGTGGGGGAGGAGCTGAGAGCAAGGGAGACCGAGGATCCGAAGAGGGCTCTGCGCTGACAGTAGAGAACCCAGAAAGGGCTTGAACTCACCAACCAAGAGATTGAGAGCTAAACTGAAATTGGACGCTTAACCATCTGAGCCACCTGGGGGCCCCACGGCATCAGCATTTTTTAACCAACCCCACTGAGGTATTATTTACAGAAAATAAAATACACTTCTTAAATATAGAGTTTGATGAGTTTCAACAAGCGTACATGCCTGTGTAATTGACACTTTGATCCAGACATAAAGCATCTCCATCAGCAAAGAAAATTCTCTCATGCTCACGTCCCTTTGCAGTCAATCCCGCCCACATGGGCAGACACGAATCTTATTTCTATAAACATAATTAGTTTTTACTGCTCTAGAACTTAGTGCAAGTGAAATCACATAGTTTGTGCTTTAGTTGAGGTTGGCTTCTTTTGTTAAGCAAGATGTTTTTAAGATATCCATATTGTTGCATAATTGATGGTTCATTCCTTCATATTCCCTCAGGGATATACCATGTTTTATTTATCCATTTACTTATTGATGGAAATTTGGACGGTTCCCCATTTGGGGCTATCATAAAAAAGTACTATCAACATTTGCACACAAATCTTTGTATAGATACATGTTTTCGTCTCTCTAGAATAAATAACTATGAATAGAATTCCTGTATCATGTGGTAGGTATATGTTTAATTTAATTTAATTTTTTTATGTTTATTTTTAAGACAGAGAGAAACAGAGCATGCGTGGGGGAGGGGCAGAGAGAGAGGGAGACCCAGAATCCAAAGCAGGCTCCAGGCTCCGAGCTGGCAGCACAGAGCCCGACGCGGGGCTCGAACCCCGCAACGGTGCAGATCGTGACCTGAGCCGAAGTCGGACCCTCAACCGACTGAGCCGCCCAGGCAACCCTCATACTTGGAATTTTTCATGATTTCCCCCGCTACTGTCCCACTGCCTCACGAAAATGTAAGTTCCACGAGGCAAGTAATACACCTGTATTGTATACCTCTGCACCCTCCACAACTGGAATAGTGCGATAAGTCCTTGCTGAATGAAGAAAGGAATGAACACCTGCATCCCCTCTGTCTCACTTCCAGGCATTGATGCACACATTGGTTGATCTGCCTGCTTTTCCATTTTAGTCACTCTCGGAAGGCATAAGGTGCTTTCTTTTATAACTGCACGTGGATAAGTCCTGTCTCACCACCACCCAGCCTAGAAACTCAAAACTAGCTGCATGCTAGCCTAAATCAACCCCCTCGGTTTATGCTTCTCTGGAAGAAGGCGAGACCTGTAGCCACAATTCTCTGATCACCCGGTTCATAGGATCTTTTGCTCATTCCTATCACTCCGCTACTGACCCAAATAATTCCATCCACAGGCTGTAGTACCTCAGGAGCATAATTAACTCAGGCACATTATAGCATTGTGGTTAAAAAAAAAAAAAAAAAAAAAAAAAGTAGGCTGTACCAGAGGACAAACCTGTGAAAGAGACCAAACTCTACTGTTTATTTTCTACGTGATTTTTGGCAAGTTATTTAATTCCTACTTAATGTAGGTGTTATTCAAGTTATTCAAATTTCTCCTATTTAATGTAGGTAAAATAATTAGGCAATGCGTATGAATAGTTTAGCATAGTTCCTAGTTCCTAAGTCAGCGTTGAATGAGTGTCAGGGATGACTTCTCCGAAGAACTCTTTGAGCTGAGATCTGAAAGATGAATGGGAGTGGGGCACCTGGGCGGCTCAGTTGGTTAAGCCCCCGACTCTTGATGTCGGCTCAGGTCATGATCTCATGGTTCGTGGAGTTTGAGCCCCGCATCGGCTGTGTGCCCAGAGCCTGCTGGGGATTCTCTCTCTCTCCCTCTCTCTCTGCCCCTCCCCTGCTTGGGCACGCCCGTGCGCACTTTCTCTCTTTCTCTCTCTCTCAAAATAAGTATTTAAATGTTCTTAATAAATAAATAAATTTTAAATACATTTGGGGAAAAAAAAAAGAAAGATGGGTGGGAGTTGGCCAAGAAAAGGGTGGGGGAAGAGCACTACAGGCCGGGGAAACAGAATGTGCAGCAACAAGTTCGGGGTGACTCTTCACCAGCGTAGCCGTCTACTAGGGCAAAGTAATGTTTGGCGACCGGCAATTACGTTATGTGCCCTAATAGAGTTTCTTGAAATCGAGATGATAATAGCCATAGTGATATCTGGCAGCTTTGCGAAGCAGGCCCTAATCTAGCACACTTGAATCAATCCAGCTAGAAGTATTAAACACTCGGAGGGCCTGGCTGGCTCAGTAGGTGGAGCATGGGACTCCTGAACTCAGGGTCATGAGTGCGAGCCCCACGTTGACTGTAGAGATTACTTAGAAAATAACGTCTTAGACACTCACTAACAATGCCAGTGGTGTCCCGTCCCCTGAGAACACTTCACTAGAGCGGGGCTCAGTAGGACTTCAAGGAAGCTGAAGCTATCCATCACAAATGGCCTCTCCTCCTTCTTAGTCCCAGCCTCTTTTGGCCAGAGACTCACAATCACTTCCCGAGAAACCCACACCTTCCGTTCATGTCGGAAATCTGTTTCCAGTACAAACAAGATCTCATAGCAGACACCGACATTCTTGCCATCTTTAGGCCAGGGCTCCTGGGATCTTGGTGATGTGTTCTCACACGTGAAGGTCGGACGGAGAGTTTCCCTAAGTCATTCTGAGAGTAGAGCCCACACATTTGCCAAATGGGGCTATTCCATAGGACTAGGTTCGTGGTCAAGGTCCTTCACTAGTGCAGAGATACCAACTGTTCATAAGAACCGTTGCCATGCCATAGGAAGGTCATTTTCGTCCAGTATCATCTAGATTATAATGAAGTTATCATTTGAGAATGCTAGCACTCCAGATGATCTCTTACCTCCTGTACGGCACTTTTGGGAGCCTCCGTCAAATGAGATGGCGTGTGCAAAGGTCCCAATCTTCTTCCAGGAATTAATCAAAACACTCGTGTACAACAAAAATGAACCCCTGAAGATTCTACAGAGTTTTACTCTCCAAAGATGAGAAAACCTTGCTCAGAGAACTCAACATAGGTTTGCAAAATGAATCAGTGACTACAAGGGGTGAACGAACACATGTATGGAGGGACGGATAGATGAACGGAAAGAAGGAAAAATAATTAGGCTACAACTATAGCCTGAAATGTTTCCGTTATCTCTAAATTGCATCTCAGGTTATTTTTGAGCGCATACGACCTGCAGGAGCTACTATAAGTACTCTATACGTATTATCTCATTTACTCCTTACAACTACCAAATGAACTCAGTGCTGGTGCTCGCCGCATAGCTAAGGCAACCGAGGCTCAGAAAGACAGAGTCATTTTCTCAAAGTCACACAGATGGTAAGTGGCAGAACCAGCTTATGATCCCAGGCGTTTTGACTACACATCTTCATTTCTTACTCTCTAGTTCAACCCCTTCTAGTGCATAATCTATTTGCAAGAATGTATTATTTTAGCAAGAGGTGGTAGGCTATCTAAATATGACCACGTGATAGGGTGAAAGAGGTACTTACATTTGAGGAGAAACGGAGAGGCAAAGAAAAAAGTTTAAACCTAAAGTTATTCCTATGAGAAATGGTATTCCGTGATGTTCAGGGGTTCAGGCTTTGGGATCCTTACAAGCTTGGGTTCCAATTCCAGCTCTGGTCCTAATTTAGCTTTGCAACCTTGAGCAAGTTGGCACATCTCTCTGCGTTTCTGTTTCCTTGACTGTAAAAATGTGGGTAACACTGGAACCCACATTAAATGGCAGTTGAGAAGATTAGATAACACAAATAAAGCCCATAATGCAAGAACGCAGACATGTTAGCAATTATTATATTGTTATTATTGGCATTATCATTAATATTCTAGTTGCCCAACTGTACGAGAAAATGGCAACGGCAAATTATGATGACATTTCAAGATACCTATCAGATTTTGCGTGACGTTGACGTACCCTAAAATTCAGACCAAATGAAAATTAATTCAACCTCAAGGAAGACAAAAAAGCAAACTAATCAGGATGATCTAATGAGGATGGAAATCTATTTTAATTCTTAAGTACATAGACAGTATGTGCCGCTTCTGAAAACAAACAAAAAAAGTGGCAGATGAGAATTAAGCATGTGTAACCAAAGCCCATTGATTGGTTAAGGAGCCTTCCTTCCTTGAAGGAACGTCCTCATCCCCAAGGACTAGAAAAGCCTGATCAACGAGAGGACTAGGATGCAAAATGTCGTCTACAACAAGTCACGCACATGCATACATCCCCCTCAGAAGATGACCCCTCGTCACCCACGAATCGTCGTAAACAAGAATGCCCACCAGGTCTAGGCAAGTGTTGCGGTATTCGTTCACCAATCTTAACCCTGACCCTGGCATTGAACGAAAGTACCGTTTGCTGCTTACACGGCGAGTTTAGTTAGAGACTTTTGACACGTAACATCTAGCAGGGAAAAGTGGGGAGGATGTTTCTGCTTATATTGTCTCGGGTGCCACAGAAAATCGGCAAATTCACGACACGCCAGGCACTAAGGCAGTTTGTGTCAGGCCGGCAGCCAGAGACAGACAACAGGATCCAGAGGCAGAGACAGGAATGGGTGGAGGGCAGGTCACGAGCAGATCAGGCGGCCTCTTAGGAGCAAGTGTGAGCGCGATCAGGACAAGCAGTGAGTCAAGGCAAAATAGGCAAATCGGGAGCCCTGCGGGGTCAAGCAAGTAAGTCTGCTTCAGGAACCTGAGAAAGGAGGGGCGCTGGGGGAGGGGGAGCCTGGGGGAGGGGCGGAGGGGACCGGGGTGACTGCTGAAAACCAAAAGCAGAACAGGAACAAATTACAAATGGAGAATGCAGTCGCATTGCGTCAGAATCGAGTGGACTTTGGCAGCCAAGGCAGCACGCTGTTCCAGCTCCAGCTTTCTCCTTCCCCTCCTGCCACGTGAATCTGGCCTGGGGGTTTGCAGCGCAGGCAATGGAAACTGCTGGCTGAGTGAAGAGTGCGGGGTGAGGGGCCGCAAACAGTTCCTGCAAAGAGAGCGTCTGTTTTGCTTATAAAGGAAATCAGAAATGTGCTACCGGAGGCATTTGAATATGAAATGAGGTATTTGGGGATTTAAACGCCCAAAAGAAACTCACGCAATGGCAAGAATGCCTAAGCTCACCAAGATTTCGCCGGACACAAGCACACACTTCAGTAAATGAGTTAATAGACCGTATAGCTAAACACGCGTGGCATTTTCGATTCATGCCTCATCTCCCTACTCTTTTTAAAGGGCAGAGGGCTGTTTAACAACCCTTCAGTGTTCCAGGCCGCAAACAGGCTCTCGACTCTTAATGGCAAAGCTCCCAGAAGCCAGACATACCTGGGATCAGATGAAAGGTTTCGTTTGTTCACCTTCAACATGACACTGGTTCCCACTCAGGACCTCTGAGCGCATTACTGGAAATTTTGAAAACACAGTTACTGGTGTGAAGAGGTTTCTGAAAACATACAAAGCGTACATTCAACAAGAAAGTCCACCTGAAAATCCTGGGAGGGCAGGACGGGATGGGAACATTCCAGCATGCCCGTTCTGTTCACAAAGACCAAAGCAAGTTCAAAGACCCAGAAACTTTCTTGAAAATGATACAAATGTGATGGCTAATTAGGTTTTATCTTGCAGGCCAAATACAACAGATTCGGAGCTGCTTCCTGAAACCCTGTGTATACCCGATCAAATTAGTAATAGCCGCCCCACCCCACCCCCCACCCCCCACCCCGGCCTAGGGAGCGGGGAGGAGATATTCACCATTGTTTCCAAGTCTGCTCCGCTTTGAGTCTCCGGTCCTCTGGGCAGACTATTTTCTACCCTAGAGGTACTTGCTGCCAGCTCTTCTTAGGCTGGGTTCACGCTGAAGATATGCTTTGGCCCCTCACGGTATTTTTTAAAAAACTAGTTTGCCAATATCGGAAAATGAGAGATGTCACGTTTTTCATAAAAGCATTTGAGGTGTCTTTGCAAAATGGACCTTTCTAGCAATTTTAGGCCTATCTTTCCAAATGGCAACTGTCACCGGAGCCGAGTAGGGGCTGTTCCTTAGAGATCGGATGCCCTCTCTTAAATTTGCTTTCTTTCACTGGTGGGCGTTGCTGATCTGGCCTCCGAAGGATAAGCGTTTGTGACCCCTTACCTGTTCCTCTGTATTACCTTTGCTTGATCAAGCTCCTCCATGTTAATGAGGACTTTAAGGTTCAGGGTTTCCTTTTCGACTTCAATTCTGTCATCAAACCAGAATGACTTTAACTCCTTGGCCTCACAGCTGCTGGACTTGCTCAGCGGCAAGACGCCTCACCTCTGCTTGGGCCACCCACTCTTCAGCAACAGAAATATTCTACCTTCAGAAATTGGGGGGGGGGGGCGCCTCACTGGCTCAGCCGCATGCTCAGGGAGAGCACTGCGACTCTTGACCCAGGGGTTGTGAGTTTGAGCCCCGCATTGGGGGTAGAGATTACATTTTTAAAAATACAGTAAGATTTCAATGCCAATAGTCTAGTTTTTTGTTTTTGTGTTTCGTTTTGTTTTACCATAACCTCATACTAGTACAGATGTTTCTACCTTTGCTTCCAAGAAATCTACCATTACTTCCCATAAGAAATCTACCATTACTGGGGCGCCTGGGTGGCTCAGTCGGTTGAGCGTCCGACTTCGGCTCAGGTCATGATGTCACAGCTCGTGAGTTCGAGCCCCGCGTCAGGCTTTGGGCTGACAGCCTGGAGCCTGCTTCGGATTCTGTGTCTCCCTCTCTCTCTGCCCCTAACCCACTCGCATTCTGTCTCTGTTTCTCTCAAAAATAAATAAACATTAAAAAAAAATGTGAAATCTACCATTACTTCCATAAGAAACCTACATTACTTCCCATAAATCTCCCGTTACTTCCCAACCAGATGTTTCGTCCCTTTCCTTTTCCCGTATATCCCCCATCTATCGGTCCCTTTCTGGTCTATTTTGTTCTCATGGCCCATCGGTGCCACTGCCTCTCTTGAACTTATTTTCATAGTTATTTTGTTCCTTTGTCAGTCCCTCAACCTTGCTCATCAGGCCACATGCCCAAATCCATCCTCAAACCATAAAGTCTACTTCCTCTTGCCTCACTTTCAGAAGCAACTTTTGCTTTCCACTCTGAGAAAATCAAGGCCGTCAGATGAGAGGTTCCTCAGCTCGCTCCTCCGTCACCTACAAAATTGCTTGAATTTCTGTGCACTCTGACCTCATGCCTCAGTGGGACAAATGTTCCTCTTCCATTTGAGACTGGTTTTTCCCACCTGAATGCCCGTCTCCTTGACATTAGCCCGCTCCCCTGTTGCTGAGGCCTGACTTTATTCCGTCACTGTACCCCTTCTCTCTCTGGTCTGTTTTTAAATGTTTTATTTTTAAGACAGAGAGCATGAGTGGGAGAGAGGCCGGGAGGGGGGCCAGGGGGCAGAGGATCCAAAGCAGGCTCTGCACTGACAGCAGTGAGCCCAATGGGGGGCTCAAACTCAGAACCAGGAGATCATGACCTGAGCTGAAGTCGGACACTCAACTGACTGAGACACCCATGTGCCCTTCTCTTTTATCTTTGGTAATTCTCTGTGCCTGCTTATTCTTTCCTCTCAAAACAAGAATGTGCTCAAGTGTTTTCCATCTAAAAACAATCTTCCCTTCGCCTCAACCACTCTTCTGGCTGCAATCCTATTTACTGCCACTCTTTTCCCACCAAATTTCTTAAAGGGCAGTCTCTACTTCCTTGCCTTCCCTTTACCCCTCCATCTACTGATATTTGGGCTTATATCATTACCTCTTCATTGAAACTTTTTAAAAGGTCACCAATAACCTCCATACTTCCAAATCCAGGAAGAATTTTTTTACATTTATTTCTATCTTTTGAGGGGAGCAGATGGAGAGAGAGAGAGAGAGAGAGAGAGAGAGAGAATCCCAAGGAGGCTCCACACCAAGAGCCCGATGTGGGGCACGAACCCACGAACCGTGAGGCGGTGACCTGAGCCGAAATCAAGAGTCAGATGCTTACCTGAGTGGGCCACCCAAGTGCCCCCAAATCCAGTATTTTTTTTTTTTGCCCTTATTTTGTTTGATGTCTGCAGCATTTGCTCAGCATAGACTATTCCCTCTGTCTCCAAACTCTCTCCCCTTGGCATCCATGGTTTTGCTCCTGCCTGTACGGCTGTGTCCTATAACGCTTTTGAAAGCACTGCTTTTGCTTATCAACTAAATGTTGTCTTTACCCAGGACTCGGACCTCAGCTCTATGTTCTCCCCATAGTATAGACTCTCCCTTGTGATCCCATGCACTTACATAAAACTTCAACTCAACTAGTACCTGTCACCTGTGGCATCCAGTCCAGCCATTCCTCTCAAGCTCGAAACCCCCTCGCTCCTGCTTTTCCTCTCCATTCGTGCCATCACTATCTACCCAGTCTCTCAAGCCAGAGATTTAGGAGTCTTTCGGAAGGCCCATCCCTCTCTTCCTCACCCAAATCCTATAATTACAGATTTTAATATTTTTTATTTATTTTGGGAGAGAGAGAGAGAGAGAGACAGAGCATGCGAGCAGGGGAGGGGCAGAGAGAGAGAGAGAGAGGGAGAGAGCACAAGCAGGGGAGGGCCAGAGAGAGAGGGAGAGAGAGAAAATCCCAAGCAGGCTCTGCACTCCCAGCGCAGAGCCCGACGTGGGGCTCGAACCCATGAACCATAAGATCGTGACCTGAGCCGGAACCAAGAGCCAGACGCTTAACCGACTAAGCCACCCAGGTGCCCCCTAAAATTACAGATTTTGAATGTAAGCAAGTGCAAAAGAGAAACAGTGAAGCCACTACCTTGGCAAGAAGAAAAACAAGATCACCCTGTGACACTGGATCATAGTTTGGCCCTGGGGAATCCGTTCTCCCACAGAGCTCCTATTCGAAATGGCTGAAATATAAATCTGATCAACTCACTTCCCTTCAATGACTCCCCATAGATTTCAGAATAAAGGGAAAGCACTAACTTAGAGCACAGGCCCTGCCTGAACCAATCCTTATCAACCTTGCTAGTCTCATTTCCTGCCTCTCCTCCATTGTACCCTCTAGGCATCGGCCTCACTGAACTGCTTGCACTTTCCTGACCATATTACACTGTTTCATATCTGTACTTTTATCCCTGCTGTTTCCTCTGCCTACAAGACTTAACTCGCACGTGAATTTCCCAGGGAAGCTTTTCCTGACTCTTGAACAGGAGAATTTGACACCCCCAAAATGTCTCTTTGGCATGAGGATTATTTGAGGCTGATTACTTCTAAGCCACAGCAGACACAGCAAAAGCTCTGAAAACTGAGTAGAAGTTACCATTTTGTAAGAGAAATTAACATTTGCAAGGGAGATTTCCATTTGTAAGGGTGTCTTCCTGACTGTGGCAGAAAGGAAAGGATGACTCTACATCCCTAGAAACTCATCAATGGAGAAGACGACAATCTAAATCTGCATAACAAGTATACCCTTGTTTACTGTGCTTTTCCTGGAAACCTCTCATCACTGGCTCCCCGCCCCCAATCACTTTCAATTGTCTTTAGCTGGAAATGGTGTATTAGGTGAGGGCTTGGGCCATTTGGGGGAGTGACTCAGTTTTCCTGGGTGTGTCCCATGTACACAAGAGGTACACATGTCATTGAACTTGTTTGGTTTTTTCCTGTTAATCTTTTTATTACAGAAGGGTCTCAGCCAAGAACCTAGAAAGGGAAAAGGAAAATTACTTTTCCTCCCCTGCATACTCCTTTTCTGCACCCCCAGTATTCAATGTGTATCTTTATCATAGCACCTTTCTATAAGGCAGTAAAGTCCCCAAAGCAGGGATTGATTGATTATTTCTATTTATTTATTTATTTATTTATTTATTCATTCATTCATTCATTTATTATTTCTGTATCTCTATTGCCTGGCATATTATTTAGTACATAGTACATGCTGAATTAATATTTGATATATTAAAAAAAATGAAGGAGCAAACGAATAGAAAGTTAATTAGGGAATAGAAGAGAGAGATTAAAAAAATCCATGTTGCTATGATTTCCTTTTCACACTAACTTACAATTTGTCTGTTTTTAAGTGGGTTTTTTTTAATGTTTATTTATTTTTTTGATAGAGAGCGCAAGCAGGGGAGGGGCAGAGAGAGAGGGAGACACAGAATCCGAAGCAGGCTCCAGGCTCTGAGCGGTCAGCACAGAGCTCGACGTGGGGCTCAAACCCACAAACCACTAGATCCTGACCTGGGTTGAAGTTGGATACTCAACGGGCTGAGCCACGCAAGCACCCCTAGTTGTTTCTTTTCTTTTCTTTTCTTTTCTTTTCTTTTCTTTTCTTTTCTTTTCTTTTCTTTTTTCTTTTTTTTGAGAGAGAGAGAGAGAGAGAGAGAGCATGAGCAGGGGACGGGCAGAGAGAGTGGGAGAGAAAGAATCCCAAGCAGGCTCCACACTGTCAGCACACAGCCCGATGCGAGCCTCAAACCCACAAACCATGAGATCGTGACCTGAGCTGAAATCATGAGCTGGACGCTTAACCAACTGAGCCACCCAGGCATCCCCCAATTTATATTTTAATTAGAGGCTTTTATTTCAGTTATGTATTTGTGGGAAGTAATCAAGGATTTGTAAGAATTCATACCTCTAGGGGCGCCTGGGTGGCTCAGTCGGTTAAGCATCCGACTTTGGCTCAGATCACGATCTCTCGGTCCCTGAGTTCGAGCCCCGTGCCCGGCTCTGTGCTGACAGCTCGGAGCCTGGAGCCTGTTTCGGATTCTGTGTCTCCCTCTCTCTCTGACCCTCCCCCATTCATGCTTTGTCTCTGTCTCAAAAATAAATAAACGTTAATAAAAAAGAGAAAAAGAAAAAAAAAGAACTCATACCTCTGGTCACCTGTGTGTTACTTTTTCAGGAGTAAGTTAGACTGTACTTTGCATAATTGAGATGCTGCCTGGCTAGATGCTGGTACATCCTGTAGGGTGAGTAGGGCTACATTATGTCACCGAGGAGGAGTTCTCTGTTTACTTCCTAAACCTCTACTGTCTTACAAAGAACATCTGTGCAAACTGTACCCCAGCCACTAGGCCTCTGGGACTCTTTGGCCACAGCTCTGCCTGCCTGGCCTCATCTCGCTCATATTCACTGCTGTTCACAACCCGCTGCTTGAATAGAATGAGCCAACCAGGCTCCCCATGCGCAAGGGGAGAACATTTTCCCAGCGGAGCAAAATAATTGTTAAATCACAGGCTTTGTGGATCAGAATTGCTTCTAACCTCACTCAAAGCCTCCTTTTGCACCCAGAACAAATTTAAAGAGTTGTGCTTTTGCTCCCTTTACTATAAGCATGCCCCCCCACCCCCGACACCAACTCCAACATCAACACCTTCTTGCCAATGAATAGCCTAATTCAGCCCTCTCGTTCTTTCTCAATGAATGGATCAGACGGTACACTCTGCTCCCTTCCTTCCTGTTCCAAGGCTGGAGTGTCCCGTCCAATTACGCTACAGGCCCTCCAGAGGACGAGACTGTGGTGTCCGTCTAGGGAGGGATCTTAGCACTATTAGGCAGCCAGTACGGGACCGTTATAAAAGGGCCCTGGACTATTCCTCTGAGCTATCTCTTGTAACACAAGTGAGCCTCGTCAGCCCACGGTGGACACGTCACCAGTCTAGTGACCCAACCCTTCAAAGTATTTTGGCCTATCATTTCTGCATCACCTTGGATATGGTCCCTTCCTCCACTTATGTATATGCTTTTAAGTGCAACACAAGTATTTTTAGAAGGTGTTGCTCTCTGGTAAAAAAATAAAATAAAATAAACACCACCACCACCACCAACAACAACAACAGCAGCAGCAACAAACACAAGAAGTTAGGAATCCTGTTGCGCAAATAGTCACATCTACTATTTCCATAAATCTCATTAACACTTTTGCCAGTACTTTTTAAAGCCAGTACGTTCTTCCACTTAACTCCACTTTACAACCTTTGGTTAGACCACACGATGTTGATGTTCTTTTACTCCGGATTACTTAATGCCCTCAAGATTTTAAGGGTTGCATCTGAGCAAAAAATCTTGGCTGGCATATCTTTGCATTAATAGTTTAAATGATTGTACTTATTTATTTTTTTTTTAGAGAGAGAATGAGAGTTCCAGCAGGAGAGAAGGGCAGAGAGAGAGAGAGAGAGAGAGAGAATCTTAAGCAGGGGCTCGATCCCATGACCCTGGGATCATACCCTGAGCAGAAATCAATAGCCAGATGCTCAACTGACTGAGTCAGCCAAGTGCCCCTAAATGATCTTTTTAAACAGATCAGATTAATTACTCTAGTAATCATGAAATCTCTTTTTGTGCTTGCAAATCTCTTTCTCAAAACTTTTGAATTAATCTCTGCTCAGATATGACACAAGTCTTCAAAAGTCTCAAATATCGCCCATCTCTTCACAAAGTCAATCAATTACATCGAAGCCATAGGGAAATAAACTCTTTTTTTTACAATCATCTGTCAATATTCTCTCAGATGTTCCTGAAAATATATAGATCTAGATCATTCAAACTGAAACATGCTGTCTATTAAAGCTCGATGCTTTTCACATTAAATTTAGGCCACGACCAAATCACCCAGCTTGCTAATTAGATTTTCTGTGATTTGCTCAAGCTAGACAGCTCAAATCTTAATACTAGCTAAATTCTCAGAATGTGTTCCCTTTTTAACAATTTGATTGATGTGAGAAATTTAAATCTGAACAGAAAAATCCGTTCTGAAAATCTTCCATTTTATGTTTTTCCATGTAATAAAAATCACATGTCTCCTTTTAGGCTGCAGTAACTAAAGTGGCTGCCCAAATCATCTCACCCCCAAGTTTACCTAAGCAGAGAGAAGTGCTTCTCAAAGACCCAGTTCCTGTAACTGTGTCTGTATACTGGCCGGGCTGTGTCAGTGGAGGAAAGGCATAGGAAAGGGATTGTCCTGAGCTGTTCCATGTCAACCACTAGGTCTGGCTCGGGACTTTATCAGCACCTTCCTGCCTTTCCAACCGGCAAATTAACATGAATAGGAGGACGGCCACACAGCCATGGTGTCTATTCTACCCGCTGCTGCTGACAGATTATTTATTAATGCCGTCACCGGGCACGTGTGGCATTGGGGCTGCGACGTGACAAGCTATCTCCTACATGCAGATGACCAACTTCAGTTGAGGAACAAATATTTTATCATTTCTATATTCCTTTAAGAAGTCCCTGGGAAAATACCCAGTCCTCACCAGCGTTTTATTTTGATAATAAGATGCTCTGTTGGGTAAGGAAACTTAAACTATTGGAAAACTATCTATGAGTAAGTTAGTAGTAACTCTTTATAAATGTTGGCTCCCGGGGCGCCTGGGTGGCTCAGTCGGTTGAGCGGCCGACTTGGGCTCAGGTCACGATCTCGCGGTCCGCGAGTTCGAGCCCCGCGTCGGGCTCTGTGCTGACGGCTCAGAGCCTGGAGCCTGTTTCCGATTCTGTGTCTCCCTCTCTGTCTGCCCGTCCCTCCCCCCCTCTCAAAAATAATAAATAAACATTTAAAAAATTTTAAGAACCAAGTACATTGAGTAAATAAAAAAGGTTGAAATGAATGGATTTTTAGGGGTGCCTGGGTGGCTCAGTCGGTTGAGCGGCCGACTTCAGCTCAGGTCACGATCTCACGGTCCGTGAGTTCGAGCCCTGCGTCAGGCTCTGTGTTGACAGCTCAGAGCCTGGAGCCTGTTTCGGATTCTGTTTCTCCCTCTCTCTGCCCCTCCCCCGTTCATGCTCAGTCTCTCTCTGTCTCAAAAATAAATAAACGTTAAAAAAAAAAATTAAAAAAATAAATAAATAAATGTTGGCTCCCAAGAGTCACTGGTATCTCACAGCATAGATTACCTGGAACAGCATATATTTGAATTGGTTCATTTTTGTGCTACAAAACACGCAGAGCTTGAATAATCATATAAATCCTTAGTTAAAAGAGCCATGTCTCCCTAGTCAGTTATTAAATCAAGAATTTCCACAGAGGCACTGAGAGCTTATGCTGCCTTCCTAATATCTCGGGGAGGAAGGCTAGAAGCGCTCTGAGATGAGTAGGGCCAGAGCAAAGAAAATTGGGGCTTGGCATTGAACACAGTCACCAAATAACGTAGGGCAGTATATCACTCCTAGAACAAAGGAAGGGGCATGGCCACCTTAGAAGCTCTGAGCTCAGAGCAAATCACACCGTGTCCCCTGCATTCCTGCTTTCACGTACATCCAGGTGAGACTGGACGGTTCAACACCAAGACCAATTCAAAGGAAAGGCGGTATCACCATCCATACCCTATAGAAATATGGAGAAGGGCACTAATGACCGGTAGCCTCTCGACCTTGAGGGGGAAGCTTAGGAATCTTCATCTGCCCCACCTTCCACGTGGAGGGGGTCCACAGGCCACGCTTTAAGTAGCACTGCCTCAGAGAATAATAAAACTATCATAACCGCAGAATCCTCGAGCAGGAAGGCCCTCAGAGACCATCAAATCATTTCCAACGGTCAGAGCCAGACAAAAAATGGCGTGGACCACCTCTGGGAGATAGCAAACTGCCTATCACTGAAGGCATTCCAGCAGAAACTCAATAACTCCTTAGCAGGAATATTGCAGTGGGATTTCAAACACCACATGGGGAAGTTAGAGTAGGTGATCTGGAGGACAATTTCAAGTCTGAGATTATATTGTCTCTAGCTCTGGGAAAAGACAGAAATCCCATTCCCAGAAGTAGAAATAATACTAAGATAAGTTCCAACTTATCAGATCATGGGAGTGCTGTTTAACAAAACAGTTTAAATGCAAACTAAAACAATGCCAAATGTTCCAAGAAACAAGACTACGTACTCAGAGTCCACGGAGAGAGTCTAGAGGGCAGAGGTTGCTTGGTCTAACTTGAAGGAGCAGGAGAAGATAAGCTACTACGGATGAGTACTTCTGACCTGTATCTTACAAGCTTGATATTCGTACTTGGTATTAGTCCTTTCCTGCTTTCATCATGGGGTGGACGTTAGAAAACAGGATGGCAATGAGATGGAGAAGGAGAAGGAGTGGGGGCAGGGAAGAATAACATAGTATTCTGAAAGTATTCAAGTTCCATGGCGGGGAGGGCCTGATAAGGAACAAAACGTCTGAAAAGGCTCCTGGGGGGTGATCATGGAAAAAGGATGGGAAACACTGCTTTATATCTAGGGGTGAGATTGCAGTGTATGTGTATATTCAACTTTATATAGATTGCTAAAGAGTTTTTCCAGAGGGGCACCTGGGCGTCTCGGTCGGTTGAGCGGCTGACTCTTGCTGTTGACTCG
The DNA here is from genome assembly GCF_018350175.1 of Felis catus. Classification (NCBI taxonomy): domain Eukaryota; kingdom Metazoa; phylum Chordata; class Mammalia; order Carnivora; family Felidae; genus Felis; species Felis catus. Next base: position 94,606,961 of record NC_058386.1, on the reverse strand, counting down.
GGACATGATCCCAGGGTCATGGGATCAATTTTGGCTCAGGTCACGATCCCAGGGCCGTAGGATCAAGCCCCGTGTCGGGCCCTGTGCTGACAATGGAGAGCCTGCTCGAGATTCTCTCTTTCTCTCTCTCTCCCCTGCTTGTGTGCTGTCTCTCTCTCTCTCTCTCTAAAATTAAAAAAAAGAAGTTTTCCAGAATGGTGATATTTTTTTTTCTCTTTTTTTTTTTTAATTTTTTTTTTCAACGTTTATTTATTTTTGGGACAGAGAGAGACAGAGCATGCACGGGGGAGGGGCAGAGAGAGAGGGAGACACAGAATCGGAAACAGGCTCCAGGCTCTGAGCCATCAGCCCAGAGCCCGACGCGGGGCTCGAACTCCCGGACCGCGAGATCGTGACCTGGCTGAAGTCGGACGCTCAACCGACTGCGCCACCCAGGCGCCCCCAGAATGGTGATATTTTTAAAAATACCAGAGGCGATTCTAATGTATATCCAGGGTTGAGAACCACCACATTCTGCTGTGAGGGTTCACGGTAGGCCGAACAGGCAGTAACACCAGTCTGAAAATCTGGGGTTGATAAGGTCCTGTCTCTCATCATCCTTGATCATCACCACGGTCCCTAACCAGCAGCTTCTCCCACAGGTTTTGGAACTAATTCTGTGAAGAAGGCTAAAAAGAGCGCTAGGTGATTTCGTCAATAAATAAATATTGAGTCATCCTAACTCTGACTCTGTGCCCCAGTTATTAACAGCTGCTCTTAGATTCCCTGTTGGGGTTTTTTGGGTCCACCCTTTGGGACCTCTTTTGCTGAACCCACGCTTCCTATGTCAACAGCCTGCCTTGACTATAAACCTGTCACTGTCTATTCTTTTTGAGAGAGAGAGAGCGAGCCCTTGTGCTAGTCAGGGAAAGGGGCAGAGGGAGAGAGAGAGAGAGAGAGAGAGAGAGAGAGAGAGAGAGAATCTCAAGCAGGCTCCAGGCTCAGCGCGGAGCCTGACACAGGATCCTACGACCCTGGGATCATGACCGGAATGGAAATCATGAGTCAGACGCTGAAGCAGCCAGCCAGGCGCCCCTGAGCCTGCCTACACCATACTCCTAGAAGCTTAGTTAAGGAAAGAACAAGAGAAAAGCATTCTCCAAAAAGTGATGCTTCCTCAACAATATTTTTAAGGTGCTATATTGACATGATTGTTTTTTTAATACTTGAGGTACAGAGAAAGCAGTCAACAACAAATGTTGTCTTTAAAAAAACCAACAAACCTGTTTACTCCCCTACCAGCCAATACCACACCCGCTCTCATACAAGCCCACCTTTTGGCTTCCTCCCTCTCAGGTTAGAAACAAGGCAGCCTTATTTTTATCACTTGAAGCTGGGTCTTCCCTCCAGCATCTGCCCAATTCCAGGTATCTCAGGTTCTAGCCTCCCCTAAGTGTAGCCAAACTTCTGTTTTGTGTGTCCCAAGGTGTCTTGTTGGCAAAAACGTCAAAGGCTCCCTGCACTTCTGAGTCTCAGACCTGTTCTATGGGTAAAAGAATGCTGTCCCCCTACTGAATTGTAATTTATATTCTTAATTTGAAGGTCGTGAATATTCCTTGTGGACCTTCCTAGGCTCTTTACTTTCTAGGCATGCCTACATTCAGATAATCAAATAATACCCTCTAATATCACAATTATAAAATCCTTATTTAAAAAAAAAATTCAGTCGTTGCTTCTCCGTTGCCTTTAGGAGGCTACTAAACTCTGACAGATGTTGAACTGAAATAGCATTTTTTGGGCAGTAACTGGAAAAACCAAATTTTCCTTCACCGCTGGCTGCCTCACTAAATCCAGGCTACAGAAATAACAGTGGGGCTTGAGGGGGCAGAAGGGGCCTACGGCTCAGCTAGCCAGCCAGCTAGCATTTTCATTGCCACAAGCTTAGCATGACTCTAGCTACGGCAAAGTAATTTAGCATCTCTGGTGACTAAACAACATATGTAAACTTTGTTAGCTTCCATTATGTCCTGGGGCACAGATTAATCCTCTTAAACATATCTAGACTTCCAGAGCCTCTGGACCAAGTAGAAGGACAGTGATTCCCTGGAAAGAAAATATTGGCTCAGAGTAGGAAGAATGGAAAAAACAGGTTCACTTCTCTTAAGAGTTGCAATTATGCATTTTCAATCGAGTAAAAATGAATCATGATCTCCCTCTAGTGACCAAAAGGAGAGTAGCCAACAGACCAGCTTGGGTTCCTTTGTTTTTCTTTTTAACAGGCTGTTTTTAAGTAAAAAATATTTGTATTTATCCTTAGCAACTAAACACACACACACACACACACACACACACACAGAGCATATGTATATATCTTTATTTCTTTATGACCAGAGCATAAGACTGTGCTTGGAGCAAGGATCAGAACACAAATTATGGATACCATAATTTGGATACTAGCTACATTTGCACTAATTTTTTATAGCTAAGCAGAAGCAGCCTCATAAAATATTAAAATCTTAGGGACTTGAAAACTTCATGTTTGGTAACTGGTATCTGAAAGTAGACGAAATCTGACTTTCTTAAGGTTGGACTAAATGAATTTACACTGATGAATAAGCTTTTATTAAATACCAGAATTAGATTAAACTACAGACTTCCTTCTCATTTCTCCTGTATCTACTAAGTGCTTTCTATTGGACAGTGTTTCCTTCTCTATATGATTTTTTCTAATTTTTTTAATCTTCTCTCTATTGTTTTAAAAGTTACGATGTGGGGCGCCTGGGTGGCGCAGTCGGTTAAGCGTCCGACTTCAGCCAGGCCACGATCTCGCGGTCCGGGAGTTCGAGCCCCGCGTCAGGCTCTGGGCTGATGGCTCGGAGCCTGGAGCCTGTTTCCGATTCTGTGTCTCCCTCTCTCTCTGCCCCTCCCCCGTTCATGCTCTGTCTCTCTCTGTCCCAAAAATAAATAAACGTTGGAAAAAAAATTAAAAAAAAAAAAGTTACGATGTGGGGCGCCTGGGTGGCGCAGTCGGTTAAGCGTCCAACTTCAGCCAGGTCGTGATCTCGCGGTCCTTGAGTTCGGGCCCCGCGTCAGGCTCTGGGCTGATGGCTCGGAGCCTGGAGCCTGTTTCCGATTCTGTGTCTCCCTCTCTCTCTGCCCCTCCCCCGTTCATGCTCTGTCTCTCTCTGTCCCAAAAATAAATAAGAAAAAAAAAAAAACGTTGAAAAAAAAAGTTACGATGTTTTTAGTGTTCTCTGGTGTTTGCCCTTAAGAATCATACTCATGCATATTTTGCTTTTCTTAATTTCTTCAAGATATTAATATCATAAAAATCCATAACTAAAATCATAGATCATAGTAACATAATGGGGATGAGTCTGGATTTTTATGAATATGTGTTCACTTTTTCTTCTACTTAGTCCCGAAATTATTTTTATTTTATTTAAAAAAATTGTTTTACATTTATTTATTATTGAGAGACAGAGCGTGAACAGGGGAGGGGCAAAGAGAGAGGAAGACACAGAATCTGAAGCAGGCTCCAGGCTCTGAGCTGTCAGCACAGAGCCTGACACGGGGCTTAAACTCACAAACCACAAGAACATGACCTGGCTCCAGGCTCTGAGCTGTCAGCACAGAGCCCGACGCGGGGCTTGAACTCACAAACGGAAAGATCATGACCTGAGCCGAAGTCGGACGCTTAACCAACTGAGCTACCCAGGTGCCCCATTTTTATTTTATTTTTAAAGCATCAAAAAGTTAGTTAAGAAATTTGATCATCCTAATTTGCTACGTTTCTAGAACTATCATTTGGATTGCCTATTTTCATTTGAGTACTTCTTCTGTTCCAGTTTGCAATGGGGGTTCTTGTGTAACAAACCCCCTAAGGCCTAGTATCCCAAAGAATATTTTTATTATTCCCTCATATATGAATAACAACAATTTAGCTAGATAAGAAGTCTAGGCTCAAAGTTATTTTCCTTAATATTTATTTATTTATCTTTAATGTTTACTGATTTATTTTGACAGAGAGAAAGAGAGCAGGGTAGAGGCAGAGAGAGAGGGAGAGAGAGAATCCCAAGCAGACTTCACAGTGTCAGCACAGAGCCCGACATGGGGCTCATACTGAAGAACTGGGAGATCAGGACCTGAGCTGAAATCAAGTGTTGGACGCTTAACCGACTGAGCCGCCCAGGCACCCCTTCTCAATATTTAAAAATTAACAGCTCCACTCACCCACACACCCACCCACACACACACACACACACACACACACACAGTTTCCCCTACTATTAATATCTTACAATATACAGTAAATTTGTAATAAATGATGAGGCCATATGGATACATCATTATTAACTAAAGTTCATAGTTTACATTAGGGTTCACTCTTCTCTTAAACATTCTATAGATTTAAATATATTATCCACCATTACAGGACCATACGGAATAGTTTCACTGTGCTAAAAGTCCGCTGTGCTCCACCTATTCATCCCTCCTTCTCTCTCCCCATTGCCATCATCATCACTATCACCATGACTATCAATATCATCCTCCTCACCATCATCATCACCCTTAACATCATCTTCATCATTACTATCACCTACACAATTATGACTATCATCTTCATAATCAAAAGAAACTTCATAATAATCAAAACCCTCTTCTCTATCACCAGCAGCAGATCACCGTCATTATTCACATCATAATGCTCACCATCACTGTCATGATCGTCAACTTCATTGTCATCTTCATTATAACCATGGTCATCCTCATCATCATCACCCCTCACCATCATCTTCATTATCATTGTCAGCTTCTGTTATGGACTAATTTATGCCCCCGAAATTCATAGGTTGAAGCCCTAAACCCAAATGTGACTGTCGTTGGAGACAGGGCCTTAAATGAGGTCATAAAGGTAGGGCTCTCTATTCCTATGGGTCTTGTGTCCTTATAAGAAGAGAAAGAGACAAAAGGGCTCACTGTCCTCTGTTCATGCACAAAGAAAAAGTCATGTGAGGACATAGTGAGAAGGTGTCCATCTGCAAGGTGAGGAGAGAGATCTCACCAGAAACCAACCCTGCCGGAACTTGGATTTTAGACGGCCAGTGTCCAGAACTGTTAGAAAATAAATTTCTGTTGTTTAAGCCACCCAGTCTGTGGGATTTTGTTATGGCAGCCCAAACAAACTAATACACCGTCACAACCATCTTTGTCACCTAAACCACCACGGTTGTCACTTTCATCAGCACCGTCACTATTTTTACCTTCACCATAATCATAATCACCACCATCGTCAATCACCCTTTGTATCATCCTCATTATCACCAGCGTCATCATCACCGGCATCATGACCATGTTTATCGTCTGTGTTAATACCATTTTCACCATCATCGTCATCTGTGGTATTACCATTTTCCACATCATTATTACCAATTGCCATCATCTTCATATTTATCACCACCACCATCCTCATGCTCACCATTACCAGCATAGTCATCATTATCACAATCAGCATTATCTTCATCTCCATAATTATCACCATTACCACCAAGAGTATCAAAAACATCATCATCATCGTCATCGTCGTCACGTCACCATCTTCACACTGATCATAAGATCCAACATCATCAGATTCTTATCATCATCATCATTACCATGATCTTTATAATCATCACCAACATTATTTTCCCCATATTTCTCACCGTCATGGCTATCATCACCCCCCATGTGTACATTGCCATCATTTCATCATCTTTACCATCATCCTCGTCATCTTCATTATCTTCACACTTATCTTCACCATCCTTACCATCATCACCAACAAAATCACCATCATCAACAACAGCATCCCCTCCGTCACTGTGATTATCACCAGGTCCATCGCCATCATCATCTTCAACATTATTGCCATTATCATCTTCCTCATCACCATCACCATCACCTTAATCATCAGTGTGACCATCACCATCGTCCTCACCATTAACATTACCGCCATCACTGTCATCATCATCATCACCATACTCATCACGATTATCATCACCATCATCATCATCCACGAAATCTTCATCATCACCATTATCGTCCTCATCACCAGCATGATGAACATCGTCATCGTTACCATCATATCACTCTAATCATTTTCATATTCTTCCCATTAGCATCACCATTATCTTCCTATTCAGCATCGCCATCATTTTCATCACCTTTGCACTCATCCCCGACATCAGTAGAATCAAAATCATTATCTTTATCTCACCACTGTCATCATCGGCTTCTTTTATATCTTCATCATCACCACCATCATCTTAATTATCATTTGCACTATCCTCATGACCATGATCATCCCAATCATTGCTGCTGTCATCACAATTGTCATGATTATCATCATCATCAACCTCACGATCATCATTATAATCGCCATTTTTATCATTACCACCATCATTTCCAAAGTCCTCATTACCGTCAGCTTTACCATTATCATGATCATCATCGCCATCATGGACATCAACTCGTTTCATCATCATCACCATCTTTACCTTCTCCATCATAGCCATCATCTTCATTAGATTATCTTCACCGCCGAAACCACTATCATCATCATCTTTATCATGAATGTATCACCATCATCATTTACACTCTTCATTGGTAACCTTATCTCCAGTATCATCTTCATCACTATCATTATCTACATTATCATCACAATCATCACCTTCATCACCACCTCACGGCCATCATGATCATAGTCATTGTTACAATTATTGTCCACAGTATCTCCAACGCTACCATCGCCACCATCATCTTCTTCACAGCATCATCCTCATTCTCATCGTCGATTCTCCTCATTTTCATCACTACCATTGTCTTCAGCAGCTTTGCATTCATGATCACCATCATCATCACCATCCCGCTATCTTCATTCTTACCGCCATTGCCATCATCGTCTTCTTCTTTATCGTCATTCTAGTATTCCCTACGTCATCATCATCACTACCGCCATCTTCATCATCATCATCACCGTGATTATCACCATCGTCTTAATTATTACTAGCATCATCATCAATGCTATCATTATCCTCACCATGACCATTCTTTTCATTATCATTACAATTAAAATTACCATCGACGTGACCATCATCCTCATCTTCATCACCACCATCATCCTTTTTTTACCCTTCTCTCTACCATTACCATCACTATCCTATCCATCATCCTCACGTATATCATCACTGTCAGCAGCAGCAGCTTCATATTGCCACCATCATCACCACCTTTATCACAATTAGCATTATCATTGTCAACGCTATCATTGTGATGATGTCCATCATTATTATATTCATTATTATCATCACCTTCATCAGCACCATTATCACTCCCGTCATCCTCACCAGCCTCGTCAGATTGTTCATTAATATTCATCATAGTCACTACTATTATCACCTACTATTATCACTGCTACCCGCAGTAGCAGCATCAATATCTTCACTGTCTTTCCCATCATGATCACCGTTGTAATCCTCACTATAATCTCTATTGTTACCAGATACGCAGAAGATAAATCAATCACGGAGAAAAACGTGGCATACGAAGTTACCAAAGTCAGAGTAGTTGCATGGATTGATGGAACACCAAATTTTTCTTAGTTCTTTAAGATCTTGTACAAATCTATATAGTGGGCAACCATCTTTATCAAATTTCACTTCCTTCTTTATTGGAAGTATGAGGGGATTACATGGTAAGCGCCTGTTGAAAATTATCTCTTCTTTTATTCTAATTCTCTTATAGTTAGTTTCATTCCTTCTAATTGAGCTCTTGACAATGGAGATTGTTTTACACATGGCCGTGGTTTATCCCTTTGGTAAAATATTTTTATGGGCTCTATATTTTGCATATAACAAGTATCATTATTTCCCAGGGCCCAAAATAATGCATTGATTTGTTTCAACTTAGGGTGCTTTCCTATGATGTTGTGAGACCGCCATTCTGCCATATTTCCTTTCTTTTGGTGGACACGTAGTAACCAATTCTGATACTACCTTCAGAGGAGCTCCGCGGAAACTCCATTTGGAGTACAGAATATGGTAGTCTTTAAGGTGCACGGCTGGACACACAACAGGTGTACAGAAGAACCAAGAGAAAGCGAGGAACCATATTCTTCAGTCAGAGGATCTGTCAATATGGGAACATGGATGAAATGGAACAAGGGAGACAAGGTAAAAGCAAAAAGGCTGATCCAAGATACCAACACCCTACATTGATCTATCACCAAATGGAATGTGAGAAATTCCTGACAAAATTGCAAAATAAGAAGCACCAGTAACACCAATTCCCAACTTAGGATTCCCTAAATCGGTCAAATTTTTAAGCTATTTGTCAACGATTTCCTAGCTTTCTGAGCTTTCTTATTTATGTAATTCCTGCATCTTTTAGAGTGTCTTTCTATAATCCCCCCTTTGATATCTTGATTTCTGGCAATATTGACATACAGTTTCCCTTCTTCTTTTGTCCCTTTCATAGGTTTTCTAGAGTAGGGGGTATTCCCTTTAGAAAATAGTTCTAACTGAGCAACTGACACAGTAGTTTTTAAAATTTCTTCATGTTTTCTTTATCTTCTCTGGAGTTTACCAAAACTGAGTAGTTGCAGCTAATATTTGAGTAATAGTCTGCCCTTGCCCTACTATAGCACTTTCCTTAATACGAATTTTAAGCATCAGCAAAGAGCCAGGACTCCTGGTGGCTCAGTTGGTTGAGCATCCAACTCTTGATTTCTGCTCAGGTCCCAGAGTCATGGGATAGAGTCCTGCGTTGGGATCCACACTGAGCACAGAGCCTGCTTAAGATCCCTCTTTCTTCCTCTGCTTCTCTCTGTCACTCACACTCTCTTTCTCTCTAAAAGTAAAATAAGTCTTAAAAAAAAAAAAAACAAAATAAAAGAATCGGCAAAGAGCCAAGACAAAGGTGGTTAGGACCAGAGGGTGAATTTGATCTGCCCTTAGATCCAGGCCAACAAACACAGAGGACCATAGAGAAAACATCTACTAATCACTGGTGAAATCAACAAGGGATTCGCCCATCTTCTTGGGACACCACTGCAACTTCTGCCAGAAGCTTCACATGCAATCTTATCAACCCTTCCTGACAGGTCTCCAAAGTCCTTAGTTCTTTCATCCTTGTGGGGTGACAGTAAACATCTTTCCTTGGTCACCATAACACTGTATGTGATCTTCCAGACTCTGAAGTGTTTGCTAGATTGAATGGACAGCCTTCTGGCAGCAGGATTCCATGCAGCTGCCGGTTGCAGAATTCTGGGAAGTAGCCAGTGCACAACATCACACATGGGGTTGTAAAATGAAAACACTCTGCTTCTGGGTCCCAGGGGAGACATGACATGAGTATTATCAGCTGGCAAGAAAGGAATGTGAATTACCTGGGTGTCTGGGGTCGCTTTTCAATGTCATCACCTTTGCTGGCGATCCAACTAGGAAGGTCTGGGTTGTTCCCCCCCCCCCCCCCACTGATGAGGAAAATGTAAACTATATAGTACTTTTGTCTGCTTTCCTATAATTGACATTCATCGGCTTAACACCTTCTTTGTTTTCCTGTTTCCAAGTAACCAGTGAAACTACTATCCATATTTATCCAAGTTCTCAGGTATTCTCAGATCATGTCCCATTATCATATCTGCTTCTCTAACTGTGCGGATGATAAGGGACTCTTAAAAGCGTCATCTGGGACAAGACATGAGGTGGACTTCGGGTCAAGCCATGAGGCACACATTTATCTTCAAATAGCCACCGCGGTACAGAGAACTGCAACGCAGACAAACTCAGCAGATTTCATCGCTGATGAAGCCAACAACCAGCACAGACACCACAGATACCCTGAAGGTATTTTGCCAACTATTTTTTGCATTCCAGATGCCAGTCACCTGAGTCCCTCCCCCAAACCCTACGGCTACGCACCTGCATACATCCAGCCCAACCCCATCACTAGCCTCCAATGCTCTCTGCATGGCCAGGGGAAAGAATGCAACAATAGGAGAACATGCCAAAATCCAGGGCCTCCACAGCTGCCAGTGAGCCCGTAGTTGGCCATGGTCCTTGCTGCCTGCCCTGACCCCTATCACTACTATGTGGGTGTCTGCAACTGGACCCTGCTGCTATATAGGCATTTGCAGCTGGCCCCTGCAGCTCAGTGTGCACACACCACTGGATCCGGCCACCACTGGATCCTGCCCTGGTCCCTGGCTACCAGAATTGGCGCTTCCAGCCACTGCAGACCCCATGGTGCTCGCAAAGGACCATACAGTTGTTGATGCTATGTGCCACAGCATCCTAAGCCAAGGAGACATCATCCCCGATTAGACCCAGTGCCGCACATGCCCCTGCACTAGGTGCCCCACACCACCAGACCAGGGATCACACAGCGTATTCCCGCATACCCTGCCCAAAGGCAAAAGACTTCACTTATAAGAATCAGCCCGTAAAGTCTGAAAGACGTAACTGCTTGCTCAAATGCAGAGACACCTATACAAAGCTACGGGGATGACAAAGGATCAGGGAAACATGTCTCCACCAAAGGACCAGAGTAAACCTCCAGTAACTAACACGCGCCGCATACAACAAATGAAGGTCCAGCAATTTCTCTGCGAATAATTCAAAGTAATTGTTCTAAAGATGCTCAAAGAGGTACAAGAGAACACAAATGAACAATTTGATGATATCAGGAAGAGTGCAGGAATAAAATGAGACGTTCAACGAAGAGAAAACATAAAAAGGAAACAAATTAAGGAACTGAAGAATACCATGACTGGACTAAAGAATTTGAAAGAGAGCCTCAATAACGGACATGAACAAGCAGAAGAATCATTGAGCTAGAAGACAGATCAATTGAACTTATCCAATCAGAGGAGCAAAAATAAGAAAGAATGAAAATTGAAGAAGAAAGTCTATGGGGGTTATAAATACCACAAAGAGAAATACTATACACACCACTGGAGTCCAGAAGGAGAAGAGAGGGAGAAAGGGGCAGAAAACTTGTTTAAAGAAATAATGGCTGATATACCCAACATAACAGCACCTAAGTATATAAAGTAAATATTAACAGACCTCAAGGGAGAAATAGAGAGCAATATAATAATAGTAGGGGATTTTAAAACGCAACTTTCATCAATGGATAGATCATCCAGACAGAAAATCACTAAGGAAACAGTGGCTTTGAACGACATATTAGGCCAGATGGACTTAACAGACATATACAGACAAATCCATCCAAAAACAACAGAGTACACATTCTTTCCAAGCAGACATGGAACATTCTCCAGGATAGATCATATGTTAGGCCACAAAACAAGTCTTAATAAATTTAAGAAGATTGAAATTATATCAACCATCTTTCTGACCCTATCAGTGTGAAACTAGAAATCAATTACAAGAAGAAAACTGGAAAATTCACAAACACATGGAGATTAAACAACATGCTATCGAACAACCAATCTTCTTTGATTCAAAGAAGAAATCAAGAGAAATCAAAAATATATTAAGACAAATGAAAATGGAAACACAACATACCAAAACTTATTGGATACAGCAAAAGCAGTTCTAAGAGAAAAGTTCAGAGGAATAAACGCCTACATCAACAAGCAAGAAAGAGCTGAAATCAACAACCTAACTTTATACCTCAAGAAAAAGAAGAGTGAATGGAGCCAAAGTTAGTAGAAGGAAGGAAATAACAAAGATCAGGATGGAAACAAATGATATAGAGACTAAACATATGATAGAAAAAAAAATCAATGAAACAAAGAGCTAGTTTTTTATTTTTTCATTTTATTAAAAAAAAAATTTCTTAATGTTTTTATTTATTTTTGAGACAGAGAGAGACAGAGCATGAGCAGAGGAGGGGCAGAGAGAGAGGGAGACACAGAATCCGAAGCAGGCTCCAGGCTCTGAGCCATCAGCACAGAGCCCGATGCAGGGCTCGAACTCACAGACTGTGAGATCATGACCTGAGCCGAAGTCAGACGCTCAACCGACTGAGCCACCCAGGCGCCCCAAAGAGCTAGTTTTTTAGAAGATAAACAAAATTGACAAACATTTAGCTATACCCACCACGAAAAAAAGGAGAGAGGACTCAAATAAATAAAATCATAAATGAAAGAGACGCTGCATCTGGTGCCACAGAAATGCAAAAAACCAGAGGAGGTTACAATGGGTAATTATATACCAACAAATTGGATAACCTAGAAATGGATAAATTCATAGAAACATGCAATCTACCAAGACTAACTCATGAAGAAACAAAAAATCTGAACATACTGATTACTACTAAGGAGATTGAATCAGTAATTAAAAACCTGTCAAGAAACAAAAGCCCAGAACCAGATGGCTTTCCTGGCGATTTCTACCGAACGTTTAAAGAATTAATACCAATTCTTCTCGAGCGCTTCCAAAGTAATGCAAGAGGAGGGAACGCTTTCTCCAACTCATTTTACAAAGCCAACATTACCCTGATAACAAAACCAGGATCCTGCTAAAACAGTTCAGAGAAAATCCCCCACCCTTGATATCTGATCAAGTTCCTCATCCCCTACCTTTGACGTATAAACCCTTGGCCTATCTCCAGCAAGAATTCTCCTACCCTGGGACACCTGGGTGGCTCAGTCCGTTGAGCTTCTGACTAGATTTTGGTTCAGGCCATGATCTCATGGTTTGTGGGACTGAGCCCTGTGTCGGGTTCTGTGCAGACAATGCAGAGCCTGCTTGGGATTCTCTCTCCCCCTCTCTTTCTCTCTCTCTCTCTCTGCCTCTCCCCCACTCGCTCTTCTGTGCGCTCTCTCTCTGAAAATAAATAAATTTTTAAAAATTTTTTTAGTATATGTGCTGCCGAAGCGAGCATGAATTTTTAAAAATTAAATTTAATTAATTAATTAAAGAATTCTCCTACCCTTAGGGCACCTGGCTGGCTCGGTCAGTAGAGTATGTGACTCTTTCTTTCTTTTTTTTTTTTTTTAATTTGGGGAGAGAGAAAATCTGTTTTTTAAAGTTTGTTTATTTATTTTTGAGAGAGAGAGAGAGCGCGCGAGAGCACAAATGGGGGAGGGCCAGAGAGAGACACAGAATCCAAAGCAGACTCCAGGCTCCGTGCTGTCAGCATGAAGCCCCACCCAGGGCTTAAATGAGATCATGACCTAAGCCGACGTTGGACACTCAACCGACTGAGCCACCCAGGCACCCTGCGTATGTGACTCTTGTAAGATCAAGCACCACATTGGGTGTAGACATTACTTAAAAATAAAATCTTTACAAAAAAATTCTCCTACTCTGTTAGTAACTTTCCGTCTACTGATCCCCTCACATGGCTATGAGGCTCCACTTGTCCTTGTTATATTTGGGGATGAGTCTGATCTCTTTTCCCTACTGCAATAGGGAAGGCTTCTTTGAGATGACATTTGAACAGACACTTGATTAGAGAGAGCAATTCACTTGTGCCGTGTTAATTGCATTTTTTAACTTGAGATTTTCCTGGTTCTTTGTATGACAAGTGATTTATGATTGTATCCTGGACATGTGGGTATTATGTTCTGAGTATCTGGATCCTACTTACAGCTTATACTTTAGGAAGCAGTTTAGATTTACCCTCAGGTCACGGCATACTTTTGCGGGCTATGTTTCGAATGACAATTTGGTTCTCGCCTTGAAAAACTCTGCTATGCTTTATTTCTGTGCTATTCAGAGGCCAACCTGAAAACCTAGGCAGGATTTTAATTTCTTGTACAGGTTACTCGGGGGGGGTTGCCCAGGATGCTATATATATTTAAAAATTCCTTTCTCCAACTCCTTCCTTGGATTCTCTAGTTTGGAGGGTAAGAAACATCACTCATTAATGGAAGGAGAATGCTGCCTCCCAGCCACCAACCGGGGCAAGGTGTACTCATAATTTTTAAACACCAAGGCATTTAATGTTCAAAAACGTTCACTCTCTGTGCTTCTCTAGCAGGAAAAAAAAGACACAGATGTTCATTCAGCATCTCAGCAAAAACACCAAGAAATTCAGCTGAAATAGATTTATTGAGTGGAATCAGAGCAGGAGGGCAGAAATGTCTTTAAGCGGTTCAAAAGCAAGGAGAGTATCCTGAGATCCATGCTTTATTAGCACAGAGAGCAGAAAGGCTGTCTAGAGAACCAAAATCAATAAAATGCCATGACAAGGAAAAGGAATGAGTTCCTATGTCAGATTATGCAACAAAGTCAAATAAACTGAGCCACAGCACATGTGATACTAATTCACAAGATCTCTTTTTTTGCTGAGCAAATACTCAATAAACAAATTTTTATTTTTTATTTCTATTTTTTTTAAGTTTATTTTTTTTTTTTGAGACAGAGAGAGCACGCACACAAGAGGGAGCACCTAAGCAGGGGAAGGGCAAAGAGAAAGGCAGAGAGAATTCCAAGCAGGCTCCACACGGTCAGTGCAGAGCCCAATGTGGGGCTCGAACCCATAAATCACGAGATAACCTGAGCTGAAACCAAGAGTCAGACGCTTAACTGACTGAGCCACCCAGGCACCCCCAAAAATACAGTAAATTTTTTAAAAATAATGAAATGATTTCGGCTCAGGTCATCTCATGGTTTGGAGCAAGGAGGAGTCTAGCTAGATTTATCCATGGTCAGAAGTAAGGTAAAAGTCTACAGTCCAGGGGTGCCTGGGTCGCTCAGTCGGATAAGCATCCAACTCTTGGCTTTGGCTTAGGTCATCTTGTGGTTTGTGGGTTTGAGCCTCACATTGGGCTCTGCGCTGACAGTACAGAGCCTGCTTGGGATTCTCTCTCCCTTTCTCTCTGCCCCTCCTCTGCTCTTAAGCTCGCTCTGTCTCTCTCTCAAAATAAATACACTTTATACACATAGATGAGTTATTTCCCCATATGGTGGCCTGGATAAGTGCATTTTCATTGGAAAATGAGTTCCTAATTCATGAGTATTGTGAAATTTGTGTGTGTGTGTGTGTGTGTGTGTGTGTGTGTGTGTGAGAGAGAGAGAGAGAGAGAGAGAGAGAGAGATAAGCTTTTTAAAAGATACATTGTTTGATGATGATTAAAAAAAATAATATTCAGGAAAGAAGGCACTTTCCTATGCTATGTATCAAAAAAATTAGATTACTGTCACCACTGAATGTTGTCACCTATTACACACTGTAAAAATTTAAATGTCAACAGAAAACATCATTACCTTAAAAATAGCTAGGATAATAAGGGTCAAAACAATTTTTAAACATGTATGTTTATATTTAAGAGAGTTATAGTACTTAAAGATGGTAAAAATAATCAAAATTGCTTTTAAGAATGTGTTTCCTACGTGACTGTAGTGAGACAAAAAGACCCTAATCCCCAGAATCTGTGATTACCTTATATCGCAAAAGATGTGATTAAGTTAAGGATCTTAAGAGGAGGTACTTATTCTGGACTATCTGGGTGAGCTCTGAATGCAGTCACCTCGTGAAAGAGAGGTAGAGGGAGTTTACAGACACGAAGAGGGGAAAGCAACGTAAAAATGGAACAGAGAGAGAGGTTGCCAAGGAATGCCAATAGCCATTAGAAGCTGGAAGAATCAAGGAAGAGCTTGTCTCTGGGAGCCTCCAGAGGGAGTGTGGCCTTGCCAGCACTTTGATTTTGGACTTCTGTACTCCAGAACTCCGAGAGATACATTTTTGTTGTTTTAAGACACCCAGTTTATGATAATTTGTTATGGCAGCCCTAGGAAACTAATACAATCCTCCTTACAGAACTTTCTTGCTTTCTCTTTGCCTTCTGCATGAATTTCATATGCTTTATGGAGTTTCTGATTATTGAGATACTGTCTGAAGGAGAAGCGTCAGGTGGTGAGCTCACAAAGGAAAACAAAAGAGTCTGCAGTCTATTCTCTAACACTGAACCGTACTTGGCTACATCTGTGCAGGGATTTGCACATTAGTGATCACCAATGGCTAGGAGATGCCATAAACTTTAGTCAACGTTTTGCCTTTGACCATGTGATTCTCTTCAAGGAGAATCAAGTCCTGGGGTTAAGAATTGATCGATGAAGTTCAGTTTCATATATTTATTTCTGCTTAATTCTTTAAGTTAGAGCAAGTGATGATCCTGGAACAAAAGGTACCCCAACAAAGGTAATGATGGAGGAGGAGGTCCTTGAACGAAGATGACGGGGGTGGTGATAACGGTTTACCATTTATTCCAGGTAAAGGAATTGGAGGAAGAGGAGCAACTCCTTTAGGTAGAGGCAGCACAGGTAGAGATGATGGTTGGCACGACCCTCTATCTGCCCGTAGATGCCATGGAAGAGGACCTGAAATTTATGAGTAACTTGACGGCCAGTGCTCCTATGATATAAATAAACTTCAAATGCTTGCAGTAAAATATGCAGTACACATTCATGGGGGTTTTTTAGAGATTATACACTACTTACTAGTTTATCCATCTTCAAGGACCTAGTATATGCAAGAGTCTTGTAAAGATATTTAATAAGCATTTAAAATTCTATACAAAAGTACTTCCACTAACACCGTAATGTCAGAAGAGTTGGCATCCTCATCAAAAGGTTTGTGAAATCGCACTCCAAAGTAATGAAAAATTAGATGTTACGATGAACATATGCAAAGAAGAAGTATTCTATCTGGCCCGGGCCTGTTAGATTAGTCTGTTCAAATATGGGTAGTACAAGGTTATGGTTTGAGCCCCTTGGGAGCTAATTAGCTTTACATAAAGAGTCTGTCTCAGAGTGCCAATGATCTAGCTATCTTATAATAACATAAGCAATATCCATTTATATAGTAATATATGCTTATCAAAGTTTTTACATTATCCCTTTTGAACGTTATTATAACCCTATAATATAGGTAGGGCAAGTAGTTTTATCTCATTGTTTACAGATGAGACACTGAGAATCCAAAAACTTACGTGATTGGTCAAAGGTCACAAATTTAGTGTGGAACATAATTAGGACCTGAATACAGTTCTTCATATACCTAATTCGGCTCCCTTTTTATTATAGCAGACTACCTCCTCATGAATGCGTGCCATTTGTCATGAGCTGAAGACAGACCTAGGTGAGTGCCCAAATTTGGGGAGTGAAAAAAGGGAGAGCAACCAACTTCTTAGAGAAAAAAAAAAGTGAAGTAGGATAGAAAAAAATGTCAAATATTACAGATATAGTAAAGCAAAATGAGGCTACGAAAAGGCCACCAGATTGGGTCACATGGAGTTCACTGTTGATTTTTTATGTAAGTTTTCAGTAGACTGGTAGAAACAGACGAATTCGAGCAACAAACACCTATTGAGGATCTGCCACGTTAAGATGCAATCTTCACTTTCTGAATATTCCCTCCAAATCTGAGCTGTCTTGAGGGTGGGAATATAAAGTTGACAGGTTTTGCAATAATGGTAGTCGAGATTAGAGAGGTCTACAAAAGCTTTGAGGATTATTAAAATAACTGAAGATTTTCTTCATGAAAGGAAAAGTGATTCTGATGGTTAATTTTATGTGTCAACATGACTGGGCAAGAGGGTGCCCAGGTATCTGGTTAAACATTATTCTGGGTGTTACTGGATGAGATTAACATTTGTATTGGTAAACTGAGTACCACAGATTCCCTTCCCTAATGTGAGCAGACCTAATCCAATCAACTGAAGGCACGAATATAACAAAAATGCTTATCTTCCAACTAGTAATGAAGAATTCTTACTGCCTAACTACCTTTGAACTGGGACACTGGCATTTTTCCTGTATTAGGATTCAAACACAAACATTGGCTCTTCCCGAGTTTCAGTCATGCTGGACTTCCGACCAGACCTACACCATTGGTTTTCATGATTCTAAGGCTTTTCTACTAAGACTAGATCCAGACTAATGGCTCTCCTGTGTCTGCTGCTTGCCAACTCATGCTGTAGATCTTGGAACTTGCTGCTACCATAATCATGTGAGCCGCTTCCTTATTTTATATCGTATATATTACGTCCAATATTACATATATTATATGTAATCTTTATATATTTTAATAAAAATATGTATACATATTTACATATAAATATGTATATGTTATACATAAAACATACACATATGTACATATAAATATATTCTGTAAATTGTATATATAAAATACATGTATATCTGTGTGTGTATATGTATATACACAGAATATATAAAATCTCTATCCTATTGGTTCTGTTTCTCTAGAACCCGGAGTCATATAAAGGTGGACCCAAATATTCAAATTATGGTGAAAATTTTCTCTCAAAGACAATTTTGCTTGCATAATATTTTCTATCACAAAATATGTAGGGAAGCATAAGAAACTAATGCTCGAGTCTTTTTCCACACATGGAAATGATTTGTCTTGGGAAATCAAATTTGTAGAGTTATTTAAACTAAAATTTTAATTTACGAGGAAGTCTCTTTCTGGTCCTATTTTTCCTCTATTGAACTAGATAATTTCTTACCATAGAACTCATCTTGACATGATAAAATATATATATAGCTTCATTACCTGTTTTTGATTTTGCCGGAATTCTGTTCCAAGCTCTTTGATCTTTTCTTCCTTTTTTGGCATCTTGTTTCGAACTTGGGTTCAAGCTCTGAATTCTTCATTTACCTGCAATGTTTGACACCGTAAATGCATACTGAATAATAAAGCTTCCAGAAAGCTTTAAACAATATTATGATTAAATAAATGGAACACCCGGTGCTTCTTTAATTCCCAGGTCTTCACTCATGACTGTTTTCATGACAATTAACTGCCCCTGTGTGGGGGTGGGACTAGTGCTGGTGATCATAGTGGTAGTAATGAAGAACTATGCTCTCAACTCAATGCAAACAAAACCATTTGTACTCCTGAAAAAAAAAAGACTATAAAAAAATTTTAAATGTGTGGGCCACATTTTTCTTCATATATCATGGGTGTTTTTTGTTTTACTATTCAAAAGTAGATCTTAGTAATTTCATCCCAAATGGGGAAAGACTGAGAGCTTTTCCTCTACAGTCCAGAACAAGATAGAGATGTCCACTCTCACCACTGTTATTCAACATAGTACTGGAAGGTCTAGCCACAGCAATCAGACAACAAAAAGAAATAAAAGGCATCCGAATCAGCAAAGAAGAAGTAAAAGTTCCACTATTTGCAGGTGACATGATACTATATAGAGAAAACCCGAGGGGCACCTCGGTGGCTCAGTCGGTTAAGCATCTGACTTCAGCTCAGGTCTTGATCTCACAGTTCACGAGTTTGAGCCCCGTGTCTGGCTCTGTGCTGACAGCTCAGAGCCTAGAGCCTGCTTCAGATTCTGTGCCTCCCTCTCTCCCTGCCCCTCCTCCACTCATGCACTCTTTCTCTCTCTCAAAAATAAAAACAAACATTAAAAAAAATTTTTTTTAAAGAAAACCCGAAAGACTCCACCAAAAAACTGCTAGACCAGATAAATGAAATCAGTAAAGTCGCAGGATACAAAATCAACATACAAAAATCTATTGCATTTCTATATACTAATAATGAAGCAGCAGAAAGCAAAATTAAGAAAACAATCCCATTTACAATTGCACCAAAAAATAATAAGATACCTAGGAATAAACCTAACCAACGAGGCAAAAGATCTATACTCTGAAAACTATAAAATACTAAAGAAAGAAATTGAAGAAGACACAAAGAAATGGAAAGACATTCCATGCCCGTGGGTTGGAAGAACAAATATTGTTAAAATCTCTATACTACCCAAAGCAATTTACACATTTAATGCAGTCCCTATCAAAATACCAACAGTGTTTTTCACAGAACTAGAACAAACAATCCTAACATTTGTACGGAACCACAAAAGACCCTGAATAGCCAAAGCAACCTTGAAAAAGAAAAGCAAAGCTGGAGGCATCACAATTCTGGACTTCAAGTTATATTACAAAGCTGTAGTGATCAAAACAGTATGGTACTGGCACAGAAATAGACACATAGATCAGTGGAACAGAACAGAATACCCAGAAATGAACCCACAATTATGTGGTCAATTAATCAACACAGGAGGCAAGAATATGCAATGGGAAAAAAGACAGTCTCTTCAACAAATGGTGTTGGGAAAACTGGACAGCAACATGCAAAAGAATGAAACTGGACCACTTTCTTACACCAAACACAAATACAAATTCAAAATGGATGAAAGACCTAAATGTGAGACCTGAAACTACAAAAATCATAGGAGAACACAGGCAATAACTTCTTTGACATTGGGCCATAGCAATGTCTTTCTAGATGGATCTCCTGAGGCAAGGGAAAGAAAAGCAAAAATAATTTATACTGTTTTTTAATGTTACATGCTATATATTTAAGCTTAATAAATTAGAAAATTAAGTATAAAAATAAGTTGTCAGATGGTTCAACTTCTTACATATATTTAATCTTGAAGAGAGATCACACTACTAGAACATTCAAGTTGATTCACATGAATACAAATTAGAATCTTTCTACTGCATCCTTAATTGCTTAGCATTCTAAAAGATGTGCTGTACAAAACCAGACAGTAGAATGATACACACCATAGGGGTGCCTGGGTGGCTCAGTCAGTTACACGTCCAATTTCGGCTCAGGTCATGATCTCATGGTTCGTGAGTCTGAGCCCCATATCAGGCTCTCCTCTGTCAGCATAGAGCCCGCTTCAGATCCTCTGTCTCCCCTCTCTCTGCCCCTCCTCCCCAACTTGTGCCCTCAAAAATAAACTTAAAAAAAATAAAAAATAAAAGAATGATCACGTCATAAAGGCATTCTCCATGAGATGGTAAGTCAAAACACTTGTATAAAATGTTAGGAGGGAATGTGAGAGGTTAAAATACAGTGCTAAGCCAGAGAGATCATCTAAATGATGGACATTCTTGGGCCGCCTGGGTGGCTCAGTCGGTTGAGCACCCGACTTCGGCTCAGGTCATGATCTCACTGCTTGTGGGTTCAAGCCCCGCATCAGGCTCTGTGCTGACAGCTCAGAGCCTAGAGCCTGCTTTGGATTCTGTGTCCCGCTCTCTCTCTCTGCCCCTCCCTCACTCATGCTCTGTCTCTCTCTCTCTCTCTCCAGAATAAATAAAACATTAAATGATGGACATTCTTCTGCTGTGTCCTGCTACAGGTCTTCATCGAGCCTCTAAACAAGACCAAACAAACCTGAATATTTATTGTGAACACTGCTTGGTCCAGCTAAAGAAAGACCATATTCACATCTTATTTCACCTCTGTTGCAATGTCACCTGAAGTCATTCTAGAAGGCTACTACATTCTATAACACTACTCCTGCTTCTAAAAGTGATGTATCTTCTTGTCTGGAATTGTCTTTTTTTAAATGTTTATTATTTATTATTGAGAGAGAGAGAGAGAGAGAGGGAGAGAGTGCAAGCAGGGGAGGGAGAGGGAGACACAGAAACTGAAGCAGGCTCCAGGCTCTGAGCTGTCAACACAGAGCCCGACGCGGGGCTCGAACTCATGATCTATGAGATCATGACCTGAGCCAAAGTCGGACGCTTAACCAACTGAGCTACCCAGGCACCCCATTGTCTGGAATTGTCTTTAGCTTAGTGGAAGAATAAGTACTTTCACGGTTAATCATTCATTCTCAGAGTATGTATGACCTTTAGAAATTATAAAAGGCATTCAGATCCAAGTCTGAAGAAAGAGTGTGCGAGCAACACGGAGAATAACAATGGTTAGGGTTAAACCTAAAATACTACTTAATAATTGTTGTATCTATTCACATCTGAGTCCTAGAAAATGTCCCACAGTGGCTAATCCAAATCTTCTCTAGTATCTTTAAATTTCAATTCCTCCTCAAAGACTTTGATCAATCAATGATCTGATACTGTATTTTTTTAAAGTAAT
This sequence comes from Felis catus, assembly GCF_018350175.1. Lineage (NCBI taxonomy): Eukaryota > Metazoa > Chordata > Mammalia > Carnivora > Felidae > Felis > Felis catus. The sequence continues at coordinate 94,585,097 of NC_058386.1, read as the reverse complement.
CTCTACACCCAATGTGGGGCTTGAACTTACGATCCTGAGACCAAGAGTTGTATGCTCCACCAACTGACCCAGCCAGGCAGCCCTGATCTGATATTCTGGTTCACTGAAAGATGTGAGCTTGTTTGTTTGACTTTACTATGATCCATGTTAAGATTTGTCTGAATCCAGGGGCACCTGGATGGCTCAGTGGGAAGAGCATGTGACTCTTGATCTCGGGGTCGGGAGTTTAAGCCCCGCGTTGGGTGTTGAGATTACTGAAAAAAAAAAAAAAACTTTAAGATTTCTATGAATCTGGGGCACCTGGGTGGCTCAGTTGGTAGAGCATTGGCCTCTTGATCTCAGGTCTTGATCTCAGGGTTGTGAGTTTGAGCCCTGTGTTGGGCATGGAAACTACTTAAAAAAAAAAAAAAGAAGAAAAGAAAAAGATTTCTCTGAATCCACACTCCCTTCCCTCTCCTAAATCAGCTTCTCCTTCTGTGTTTATGAGCTCATGTGCCTACACAAGATAATGTCTACAATTTCCTTCTGTAAATAGCTCATTGCTACATTTCAGAGAGTCATGTAATCTCTCTGCTTGTAATTTTTAAAATTTTTTTATTGTTTATTTTTGAGAGAAAGAGAGACAGAGCACCGGTGTGGGTGGGGGGAGCAGAGAAAGAGAGAGAGAGAGAGAGAGAGAGAGAGAGAGAGAGAGAGAGAGAATACGAAGCAGCTCTAGGCTCTGAGCTGTCAGCACAGAGCCTGACGTGGGGCTTGAACTCATGAACTGTGAGATCATGACCTGAACCAAGGTCAGATGCTTGACCGGCTGAGCCACCCAGCGAACCCCTCTCTGCTTGTAATTTAAAATTAAACACACAGGGGTGCCTGGGTGGCTCAATTGGTCAAGCATCTGATTTTGGCTCAGGTCATGATCTCATAGTTCATGAGTTCAAGCTCCATGTCTGGCTCTGTTCTGATAGCCCGGAGCCTGCTTCAGATTCTTTGTCTCCCACTCTCTCTGCCCCTCCACTGCTCACACTTTCTCTCTCTCTCTCAAAAATAAGTAAATAAACATAAAAAAAATTTTTTAGGGGCACCTGGTAGCTCGGTCGGTTAAGCATCTGGCTTCGGCTCAGGTCATGATTTCACGGTTCATAGATTTGAGCCCCGTGTCAGGCTCTGTGCTGACAGCTCAGAGCCGAGAGCCTGCTTCTGATTCTGTCTCCCTCTCTTTCTGCCCCTCCCCTGCTTGTGTTCTGTCTCTTTCTGTCTCTCAAAAATAAATAAAGATGTCAAAAAAATTTTTAATTAAATAAATAAATTTAATTAAATTAACCGCACACAGAATTCAAAATCACACAAGTCTAAAGTATGTGAGTGGAAAGATGCCTTCTTAGAAGGCCACTAGTCTTAGCTTCCACTTTTTTCTTTTTCTTTTTTTAAATGTTCATTTATTTTTGTGAGAGAGAGTTAGGGGCAGAGTGAGAGGGAGACAGAGGGTCCAAAGCAGGCTCCGCACTGACAGCAGAGAGCCCAATGCAGGGCTCGAACTCATGAACCGTGAGATCACGACCTGAGCCAAGGTTGGACGTTTAACCAACTGAGCCACACAGGTGCCCCTTATCATCCACTTGTAACAGTGAAGAAGCCAAGACCCAAGAGTGCAACTTACTCAGAGCCACAGCCAATTGGTAGCAAAGCTGAGATCAGACCTTACAGCTTATCATCTACAACTGAGTGCAGGGATGTTAGAAAGTACCGGATAGGTTAATATTTCTAATCCCCCAGGCAGAACTCTCATGATCATCATAATAAATCATTAGAGCGACTGAGCATGCGTGGACACGGTGCTCACCAGATATTAACACAGGAAGTTCAGTGAGGCGCCTACTTTGAAAAAGGAGCCTAGGGGCACCTGGTTGGCTCAGTCGGTTGAGTGTGATTTGAGGTTGAGTGTCCAAGTTTGGCTCAGGTCATGATCTCCCAGTTTGTGACAGCACAGAGCCCAATTTGGATTCTCTGTTCCTCTCTCTCTCTCTCTCTCTCTCTCTCTCTCCCTGCCCCTCCCCCACTTGCACTTTCTTTCTCAAAAATAAACACTAAAAAAAAAGAAAAAGGAGCCTAGGTACGGAAGGGGGTAACAGAATCAAAGTACAAAATACAACGCGGAGTTAACTCCTATACCCAGCAGAAGTGTGAAATCAGAGTCCGTTCTTCGTCTGTGCTTGAACTCTGGGTCCACACCATCGCACGTGTAGCACACACAGTAGATCACACTCCTCAATTTTCTTATAAAACTGGGACCGGGGTGGGGAGGGCACCTGGGTGGCTCAGTCGGTTAAGCATCCCACTCTTGATTTCGGCTCAGGTCACCATCTCATGGTTTGTGGGTTTGAGCCCCACATCCAGCTCTGTGCTGACAGGGCAGAGCCTGCTCGGGATTCTCTCTCCCTCACTCTCTCTCCGCCCCTCCCCCCACTCCCAAATAAACTTAAAAACAAAAACGAAAACAAAAACAAAACCTGTGACCTGAAAAGGAAAGAAAGTATTTTTGAGTACCCTCGCCACAGATACAAATCAACTTTTCTAAGATTCCACATGAAAAAATCTATAGCTTCACACTAGAATTTGCTGGGATTCAGTGGCCAAAGATACGGATCAGCCTTTCTGCTTAGTTAAGCTACTGTCCTTAAGGTTAATAAAATAAATATCCTGTTAGCCCTACCTGCACAGGTTTAGAAACGTTGCTCCCCACTTGCGAGGGATGAATATCCTGGCACGAGGCAGCCAGGGACAGTTTGGATTTTGTACAGTGGTATCACTCAAGTAGCTGTGAACAGCTTATACAACTGTACTGAGCCACTCGAGATGCTAAGCAAGGAAGAACGTATACACGTGTTCAAAAAAGATCTAACTTATAGAAGCATACATGCTTAGTAGGCAATGGCTAGAGCCTCAATTGATTCAAAGTGGCAAAGGTCTTGAACCATGTCTTTAATTACGTAAACCATCAAGGTAAGCCTGGCCCTAAACCTGACCAATTTGCATACTGCCGAAATACAACAAAATACAACAGCAACTGTTGCATCGAAATGGGAGGGAAAATGACACTCGGTCAGTGGCTGGACGATTTTACAGAGTAACAGCACAAGAGGTACAGGATATTCCCTCTCTTTGCAACTTTCCTCCCCAGATCTCCAGGATCTCTTCCTTCAGGATTTTTGTCACCTTCTCAGTAAGGCCTTTGCTGCACAACCTATCGAAGGTGCAAATCCCCACATCCTTCCCATGGCCTACTCCCCTTCCCTACCCCAGTGTGTTGCAAAGAACAGATCATTATCCCTCATGATATATATGTGTCTCATTGATCTTCCCCACTAGAAATGTGAGCCCCGTGTGAACTGGGACCTTTTTCTTTGTCACTTTCATGGTTGTATTTCAAGCATTAAGAACAGCGTCTGGCACATAGTAGGTGCTCAGCAAAAAACCAAAGTCACTTTTGGCCTAATGTTCATGCTGTTCCAAAGGTGATCCTGTTAAATGCATGGTGAGCAGTTTTCAGGATTTTCTTCCACATATTTACATTCTCATATAAGAGACTATTAAAAAATAGATACCATTCATTTCAATTAAGCTTTGAATATTTCTATAATAAACAAAAATCACTTGTTTCCACTTCTACCTGGAGATACAATTACAGCTTTGTAAACATAACCAAGATTAACTCTTTAAGTTTGGTATTTTCACCCATATTTCTCAATACCGTGCTCAAACTATGATTTTGTTTCTGTTTACTCTTTATCATGGGTGATTTCAAATAAAGCAGATGCAACAATATGTCAGAAATCCTATGCATCTGCCAAACAGCTTCCACAACAATCAACATGAGCAATATTCAACACTTTGCCAGTTGTGGGTTTTTTTGCTAATTTTTTTTTGGTTGAGCATTTCAAAACATATTGCAGATATATGGTTTTGCACATAAATCTTAAGCTATACAATCCATATACTCTACTATAAACAAACGCTCTAACAGATAAGGGCTTTAAAAAACCCAAATATTATCATTGCCTCTAAGAAATTATAATTATAGCTGTCCCTGCACAAAACAGGTTTGAACTGCACGGGTCCACTTATACACAGATTTTTTTTTTTTTACATAGTACAGTACTATAAATGTATTTTCCTTTCCTTATGATTTTCTTTAGCTTACTTTATTGTAAGAATATAGCATATAACATATATAACATACAAAACACATATTTATGTTACTGGTAAGGCTTTTGGTCAACAGTAGGCTATTAGTAGTTAAGTTTGGGGGGGACTCAAAAGTTATACTTGGAATTTTGACTGCACAAGGAGGTCAGCACCCCAACTCCCCTCATTGCTCAAGGGGTCAACTGTATTCCCTAATGCCACATGAAAATATCCATGTCCAATATGCCTGCTTGACCTAAATATGTCTCTCAAATTTGATTTGTTCTTATTAGGATCCAAACAAGGATCATTCATAGAATTGGCCAAATTATGACTTAATCCTCTTTTCGTCTATAACATCCCTTTAACCCTTTTTCTTTGCCATTTCTTTGATGAAAATACTGGATTATTTGTCTCGTAGAATTACTCACATTCTGATTTCTCTGTAGACATCCTTGTCCTGAACATATTCCATTACAAACAATATATCTTGTCGTGTGACTTGGTTAGATTCAGGTTAAATTACTTTAGCAAGAATGTTTTATAATTAATGCTTTGTATTCCTATTACATCACATCAGAACACACGTTGTGATTCACACACTGATGATACGAATATGAATCAGTGGGTCATAGTATTTTTACTTTGATTCACCCACACATTGTTCTTTTACTTAAATTTTATTAAATTTATGTGTGGGCTTGCTTTTTATTATTGATATGAAATTCATGCTGTATATAATTTATAATCTTAAAATGTACAAGTCACTTTTTTATGTTCCCAAATTTGTGCACGCATCACAATCAATTTTAGAATATTTTCATCATCCCAAAAAGCAAGTCCATACCCGTTAGCAGTCATTCTCCATTCCCCCTGACAACTTCTAATCCACTTTCTTTCCCTATGGATTTGCCTATTCTGAACATTTCTTGTGAATAGGATCATGCAATACGTATTCTTTTGTGCTGGCTTCTTAAAAGTACTATATTTTTGGGGTGCCTGGGTGGCTCAGTCAGTTAAGTGTCCGACTTCGGCTCAGGTCATGATCTCACGGCTCGTGAGTTCGAGCCCCGCGTCGGGCCCTGTGCTGACAGCTCAGAGCCTGGAGCCTGCTTCGGATTCTGTGTCTCCCTCTCTCACTGCCCCTCCCCCACTTGCACTCTGTCTCTGTCTCTCAAAAATAAATAAACGTTAATTAAAAAATACTATATTTTAAAGGTTAATTAATGTCATAATGTGTATCCATGTTATGACTAAATAAAATTCCATGATATGGATATAACACATTTTGTTTAAATGTTCATCAGTTGATGGATATTCGGGTTGTTTGCCCCCTTTAGCTTTATGAATAATGCTGCTGTGAACATTCATGTACGAGTTTTTGTTTGAATATGTTTTCAGTTCTCTGTTATATATACCCAGGAATGGAATTGCTGACCACGTGGTCACTCTGTTTAACTTTTGGTGGAATTGCCAAATGGCTTTCCCAGGTGTCCACACGATCTTACATTCCCACTAGTAATGTATATGAAATTAAATTCTTGACAACCTCGCCACAATTGCTATTTTCCATTTTATTTTTAATTTAGTCATCTTGGTAAGTAGGAAGTGGTATCTCCATGTGGTTTTGATTTTTACTTCCCTAATGATGGATGATGTCGAGTATCTTTTCTTGTGATCATTGGCCATTAGCATGGGAGGGACCAATGGATTTGCAGCATGTGTGTGAATACTTCCTGTGCAACCTTGGTTCACAGTGGCAAAGCCAGTGAGTCTGTTCGTACCTCAGTTTCCTGGCACAATGAGTAGTCAGTGAACTGGTCTCTGCCCAGAGAATGGGAATAGAAAAAGGCTTTGGCTTGGCTTTGGCATGAGGAAATGACCCCCACTCCCTAACGTGAAGGACAAGAAACACAGGGAGGAATCCAGAGGCTCAGCTGAGACCCAGAGCCCAGGGGCTGGTCAGGTAATCCCACCAGGGGAGGAGGTGGAAACGCTTTCATTTACCACTCTGCCAGGTGGGGAGAGTGAGGCAGGGAATGAACCCCTCCCTTCACCCCTGGGAGTGGAAGGCAGCTGGGTTTTGTGAGATTTCTGGTGTTGACCTGAAATGCAAAAAGGCCGCCGCCGGCCAGGACAAAGCCCCTCGGGGTCTTCTTTGTCCTCCTTCCTTCCGCCCTAGAAATTCCCACCCACTTCTGCCCAAACAACCTAGGGAATGGGTGAGAAAAAGGAGCTGTGAGTCCCAGCTTGAACCAGGCTGGAAGCAGCCGGACAGCAGGTGGTCTTGAGGGTGCTGGGCAGGTGTGGGCAGGGGTGACTTCAATTCTCTCTTGAAACAGGTCTGTATTCCCGTATTTGTGAAGATTTTCTTCTTTAAAAATAAGAAAGGATTGCGTTTGTCAATGGAGAGAAAAAGTACACAAACATATCTTCACAGATATAGATTACAACCTGCTGGGAGGATACACGCACCAAATTAACACCCCTCATCTCTGGCCGCATCACCTATAGGTTCCTTTTCTTCTATATGTGTCTCCATTATGGGAACATTATTTTGCAAGAGGAAGGTTTTCCTCTTTCAATAGGAGGAAATAAATCAAGACACTGATCAGACAGGAGAAGCGTTCCAGTCGCTGTGATTCTTTCGGACCCGGCACATCACCAGGCGGTGTGGACACCACCTGCAGCAGCCCCGGAAAGGCCACACAGGGACGCTGGCTTCCTAGCAGGTCCTGGGCAAAGAGCGGGAGGTGATGGAGCGCAAAGAGCGCCTGCTCTTCCGATCCCGACTCTCACCCGGGGAGGGAGCAATTCAAGTTTCCATTACCTCAGGCGTATGAATGATGCAAACGTGTAACCTCGTCTGAAAGTGTACGTATTGAAACTTCTTTCCCCCTAAATAGTTTTGCTACTGCGGAACGGTACATTTTCGGTTTTATTGTTTGAGCACCTTCACCACGTGCCCTCTTGCCGGCGGCGGACAAGTTGCTTTTCCCGAGCAAACGGTAAAAGATCGCTTTACTCTCTGAGCTTCCCACGCCCACCTCTTCCCGCCCCTTCTAGCACCTGGGAATGTCCCACCCCTCCCTTGGGCGGGGCCGACACCGAGGAACCCGGATTCTCAGCCCCCGCCCCCGCCCCCGCCGCGACCCCGTACCTCCAGCCTGCGCACGCTCCGGGGAATAGGAGGAGACGCCGACGTTGGGAGGGGCGGCCTACCCACGGCCTCGAGGGCGCAGCTTTACGGCAGGGATGGGCCGGGGGGCGCACTCGTTATCGCGCGGCCCCGCGCGAGGACCGGAGCCGACTTTGTTTTTCCCGCCGGCGCGCGGTCTCCGCCAGGTGGGTCCCTCGGCTTTCGTCCCTTTGCCGTTCCTTTCCCTTCTCGGGCGCGAGGGGACCGGGGGGCGGGGGGCCGGGCTTGAGCGGCCCTTCCGGGCCCGAGGACCTTCCCTGTCCTCCAGAATGTGGACAGCCTGTCCCCGGCGTGCGACGTAGGCCAGCGGTGGCTGCTGCCCGGCCGGCTTGGAGGGACAGGAGGGGACTGGCCGAGGCGGGGCGAGCGCGGGCTCCGGGATTGTACCGCCGTCTAAGTTCTGTGCCCAGGCGCGTGTAGGGGGAGCCTCCCAGGAGCGCCTTCTCGGGCCTCCTGGTCGGTGGGCCTGGGAGCGTTTCCCTGTGGCTGCGGGGTGGGGGTGGGGAGGGCGCGGATCCTTGTCCCCAATCCCCACTCTGGACCCTCGCCTTCTTCCCCACTTACGTGGCCGCAGGAGGTTCTGCTCGGTTGGTTTGGATGGAGGGCTTCTCGGAATGTATCGCCAGAAAAGTGACATTTCGTGTAACTGAGGGAAGAATAGGTGTCCTTGGCCCGTGTTGGGCTCAATTCTCTACTCACTTCGGACAAACTTTCTTGACAATCTTGTAAGAAACCCAGTGCCAATGACTGGCTTAAGGAAACTGTTCTGACCTATAAACTGCTTATTTAAGTGAAACTAGCGGATTCACAGAATAGGTTGCAGATAATATGTCATCCACATTATTTTAAAAGAACTAAGGGGATTTGGGAGACCAGGATTAATTTTCACAAGTCGTTGGTGCTCCTCGCGATTTGAAACTTAGCCGGGGACTAAATTTGAAGAGGTGAAATGACCTGAGTGAAGGAATCCAGCCTCTTGTCTTCCTGTGTGTTTAAAACTTTTAAGAGCTTTGTAGGGGCGCCTGGATGGCTCAGTCGGTTAAGCCTCGGACTTCAGCTCAGGCGAGGATCTCACGGTTTGTGAGTTCGAGCGCCGCCTCGTCCGGCTCCGTGCCGACAGCTCTGAGCCTGGAGCCTGCTTCGGATTCTGTGTGTCCCCCTCTCTCTCTGCCCTTCCCCGGCCCGTGTTCTGTCTCTCTCTTAAAAATAAATAAACATTAAAAAATTAAAAACTTTTAAGAGCTTGGTATTTGTGCACTGGCCTTACTGTGCTTCACTCATTTAAAGAAGGGTGCCTACTCTCCACAAATCCGTTCTGTCCATGTTTGATTATTTATGACAAGTGTACACCCTGTTCAGTCCCTGGCGACATCTGAAAAGAAGACGTAGGTTGTGTAATTGTAGTCATAGAAACGAACAAAGGACAAAAGTTTGCTTTACCTGCATGCAAACGTGCATGTTTGTTTGTCGCAGACCTATCCAGATACACACGTCCTGCTGGCGATTCATGAATGAAAAAAATGCAGGTGGAAGGGCCAGGCTATTGATTGTGTTTACTGTGAAGGAGTGGGATTTTTGAAGAGGCTCTTTCAGACCAATTTTAACCATATCTCAGTTCTTAAAACTTTTTAAAGACCAAACTGGAATTTAAGTTAGGATTTTCAGTGAACAGTTTTTTGAAAAAGTTGATGGGTTATCATCAAACAGCACAGATGTTAGTAATGGATTTTTGACCTAAAATAATTCTATTTCCACATATACTTTTAACCAAACCCCCACATTTTGGGGGGCTTTCCCCAAGTGATGGGATTACTGGTGCTTTACGTTTTCATCTTTTTACAGTTTTCTGTGAATAGGAGGATCTGAAAGGAGGGTGATTACTAATGAAAGAAACAAGCTTTTTAAAGAAGTAGTTTCAGGTTATCAAAGATAATGAAGGCTAGTGGCAATACAGGTTTCCCCTGTTGTCAGAAATTAGAGAACATTCCTCTGAAACCTAAGCTGAAATGGCATAAAGCTAAGAGTATACTGCACTTCCTGAATATTCGTGTTAGGCCACTTCGCTTTTAAGAAAGACTGGTAGTGGGGCGCCCTGGGTGGCTCAGTTGGTCAAGCCACCGACTTTGGCTCGGGTCATGATCTCGCAGTTTGTGAGTTTGAGCCCTGCATCGGGCTCTGGGCTGACAGCTCAGAGCCTGGAGCTTACTTCGGAGTCTGTGTTTCCCCCTCTCTCTACCCCTCCCCTGCTCACACTCTGTGTCTCTCTCTCAATAATAAATAAACATTAAAAAAAATTAAAAAAAAAAAAGACTGGTAGTAGTACCTGTTTTTGCTAACTGAAGGACATCCGAGGATTTTTGCTTTCACAAAAACTGTTACCATGCTAGTGTTGGTCTTTTATAAAAGTGAAGTAGTGGAACTCAAACTTTTGGGAAGCAGGGGATACCCCAATACAAAAATATGTATGAAGCGAACCAACTCGATATAGGCGGGAAAAAAGTCCGGAAGGAAAGAAAGCACTAGTTATTTCCAGATGACAGCGTTACTGGTGTGCTTGTGTTTCTTGTTACTGATACCGAGGCAGACATTTGGTCTTATTTCCAAAATTTAACAGCTCACAGAAGTTCTGCGATGATCTGATGGCATGAGATGGCAATTGAAATGTGAGCGTTAGGGATTTTCACTAGTACCCTGTTTACAGTATGATTATTCCCATCTGAAGTATTCAAAGAGATTGGCTCCGTTCTTTGTAAAAACATCTACCTGTGAAATGGCACTTGACTGTCTGCATGGGCGGGACAAATCCTTGCAAGAAAATAGCAATGAAACCACTTAAGATGAGCCAGATTCAACATAGGGCAAGAAATGGTCCATATATAAAGAGTTAGTACAATAAACTGGTAATACAGGTCCCTCAGAGGGGCAGGTCACGATTAGAAACCCTTGATGTGTAAGGAATTGTATAACAGTGCAATTTTTGTTTAGATTTTCCTTATTAGTTGGTGGGAAACCTTTCTGTATATTTAGGGTACTTTTGTGTTTCTCTGTGGACCGTTAATATCTTTTACTGTTGGGTGTTACTCAAATGATTTTCTTTGTTAATGTTTATTTTTGAGAGAGAGGGAGAGCATGAGCAAGGGAGGGGCAGAGAGATGGAAAGCGAGAGAGAATCCCAAGCAGGCCCCGCGCCATCACTGCAGAGCCAGATGTGGGGCTCACACCCATGGACTGTGAGATCACAACCTGAGCTGAAATGAAGAATTGGGCACTTAACCAACTGAGCCATCCAGGCACCCCTCAAATAATTCCTACAGCTTCTCCTGTATTTGAGTAAGACTAGTGTGAGTTGAAAATATTTTTTCCTATTTATCATTGCTTTTCTGACTTTGCTTACAAAAGTTTTTTTTTTTTTAAATATGGTGAATTTTACATGTTCATATATATCCATGTTTTCTTTGATGGATTTTGAATCAAAGGTAGAAAGGCGTTCCCTGCTGCAGGGTTATTAACGAATCAGCCTGTGCTTTTAGGGGTTTTATGATTCTGTTCACTGAATATTTAATTCTTGGATCTATGTAGAGTTTATCCTGACTTCTTGTGTGAAATGTGGAACCAAGAACCTGGGTACCCCTTTGCCCCAAATTTGTCCTTTTTTTGTTAATGTTTATTTTTGAGAGAGAGAAGGTGAGTGTGCATGGGGGAGGAGAATGGGGGGGACAGACAATCCTAAGCTGGCTCTGTGCTGTCAGCTGGCTCTGTGCTCGATGCGGGGGTTCGAACTCACAGACCATGAGATCGTGACCTGAACCTAAGTTGGATGCTTAACCAACTGAGCCACCCAGGCGACCCCCAAATCTGTCTTTACGTCCACAGATTTGGGAGCCTACCTTTTATACACTAAACTCTTGTATGTCCTTGGGTCTGTTCTCCTTTTTTTAATTGAAGTGTTATTGACATACAGTATTAAGTTAGTTTCAGGTGGGGGGCACCTGGCTGGCTCAGTTGGAACAGCATGTGAATCCTTTTTACAAATTTTTTTTAAGTTTATTTATCTTGAGAGCAAGAGAGAAAGCGAGAGTGCTCGTGCAATGGGGGAGGGGTAGAGTGGAGAGAGAGAATCCCAAGCAGGCTCCATGCTCTGAGCGTAGAGCCAGATGTGGGGCTCAAACTCATGAACCATGAGATCATGACTTGAGCCGAAATCAAGAGTCTGATGCTTAACCAACTGAGCCACCCAGGCACCCCATGCATGTGACTCTTGACCTCAGGGTTGTGAGTTTGAGCTCCACGTTGGATGTAGAGATTACTGAAAAGAAACTAACTTAAAAAAATTAAATTAATTCCAGGTGTGCAGCATAGTGATTCAATTATATACATTATGAAATGCTCACCACAATAAGCATAGTTACCTTCTGTCACCATACAGAGTTACTATATTACTGACTATATACCCTATACTTTACTTTTCATCCCCATGACTTATTTATCTTATAACCGTAAGCTTGTACTTGTTAATCCCCTTCACCTATTTCACCCACCGCCCCACCTCCCCTTCCGCTCTGGCAACCACCCATTTGTTTATCTGTATTTGTGAAAATGCTGCTGTTTTTTGTTTTGTTTTTTAGATTCCACATGTTAGTGAAATCACGTGGTATTTGTCTTTCTCTGGCTTACCTGACTTAGCTAATACCCTCTAAGCCCATCCATGTTGTCGTGAATGGCAAGATTTCATTCTTTTTTATGGCTGAGTAATATTCCATTGTGTGTGTGTGTGTGTGTGTGTGTGTGTGTGTGTGTGTGTACACACACCACATTTTTATCCATTGATCTATCAGTACACACTTGGGTTGCTTCCATATCTTGGATATTGTAAATACTGCAGTAAACATAGGGGTGCATATATCTTTCTGAATTAGTGTTTTTGTTTTCTTCAGGTAAATACCCAGTAGTAGAACTATTGGATCTTATGGTATTTATATTTTTAATTTTTTTGAGAAACCTCCATGTTGTTTTCCAGAGTGGCTGTACCAGTTTGCATTCCCATCAGTAGTGCATGAGGGTTCCCCTTTATCCGCATCCTTGCCAACACTTGTTATTTCTTACCTTTTTGATACTAGACATTTTGACTGGTGTGAGGTGATATTGTAGTTTTGATTTGCATTTCCTTGATGTTAGGAAATATCAAGCATCTTTGTCATATGTCTCTTGGCCATCTGTATGTCTTTGGAAAAATATCTTCGGGTCCTCTGGCCATTTTCTTAATAGGATATTGTTGTTGTTGTTGTTACTGAGTTGTATGAGTTCTTTATATATTTTGGGTTATTAACCCATTATTGGATATATGATTAGCACGTATCTTCTCCCATTCAGTAAGTTGCTTTTTCATTTTGATGATGATCTCCTTTGCTGTGCAAAAGCTTTTTAGTTTGCCATAACCCCAATTGTTTATTTTTGCTTTTGTTTCCCTTGCCTTGGGAGACAGATCCAGAAAAATATTGCCCAGGCTGATGTCTTAAGAGTTTACTGCCTATGTTTGGGGCGGAGGGGGTGGGTTAGGAGTTTTATGGTTTCAGTTCTTACATTTAGGTCTTGAACCATTTCAAGTTTATTTTTGTGTATGATGTAAGAAAGTGGCCCATTTTGGGGTCTAGTCTTGGTCTTTGTGTTCTCTATATATGGCACATCTAGTCATCCCCCCACGTGGCCATTCATTATCAAAATTGTCCTGATATTCCTGCCTATTTATTTTATTGTCCCTTATGAGTAATGGAAAACAACAACAAAGCCTTCAAAAGCCTTTTGGATTGTTCTTGGGATTAGAATAGATTGATTAATTTACTGATGATGAATTAACATATTCAAGAGGTTGGGTATTTTTTATGTTTATTTATTTTGAGAGAGAGAGGGGAGAGAGAGAGAGAGAGAGAGAGAGAGAGAGAGAGAGAGAGAGAGAGAAAGAGATCCCAAGCAGGCTCAGCACTGTCAATGCAGAGCCTGACGTGGGGCTCCATGTCACAAACCGTGAGATCAGGACCTGAGCAGAAGTCAAGAGTCAGACTCTTAACCAACTGAGCCACCCAGGCACCTCGAGGTTGAGTCTTATTATTCAAGAAAATAATACATGTTTACTCTTGTTTAAGTGTGTTTTCCTGTCTTTCTTGACCCTTTAAAGTTTACCTCCTGTGAAGTGTTTCATGTTTTTGTTCAATTATTCCTAGCCATATAATCTTTCATTATTGGTAATATAAATCCCTTTATTCTGTTTTGTAATGGGATATTTGTCCATGGAATTGGGCTGAAAAAAATATTGGTAGATCCCTTGATTGTTAAGAATTTTGTTAACCCTCTAGGTGGCAGTGAAGGGTATAAATATTTTCCTTATTGGTTCTTATCAACCCTAGGAAAGGTGAAAAAGTTTTGAAGCATATGCCTCTGAGTGTTGGATCTTCTGGCACTGGGTGGGTAAAAGTTGGGTAAAAAATTACAAATCCATTTCTCTGGAATATTTTGTTTTCTCTCTTACGTTCAGTGTTGCAAACAGAATTCAAATGTTCCCACTGTTCCCATCTCATTGGAGGGTCCTGAAACCCTTGCATTTCTCTGTTAACACATTTGCTGAAATTCCAAAGATTTTGAAAGTTAATGTTAGTTTTTGTGGGCAACAGATAATCCAGTGACTCCAGAAGATGATATAGATCTCAATTTGATGAATTTGGAAAGGGCATAGACACTCTCGTGTACTGAACAAATGGGCTAAGTTTAGAGTATTATAGAGCCTGTAAACCAGAATTTAAAAGGATCAAAATAAAACAAAACTCTGAATTCTGTATTGCCTTTTCTCTTCAAGGCTTTGTTAAACATGATATACAGCGACTTCCTTCAAACTATGGAATACAGAATGCTAGTCTTTTTCTTCTTTAGGGTCTTCTGTTGTTCCTATTTGTGCTTTGATTGTACACAGGCCCTTATTTTGCTGACAAGAACTAAAGTAAAATATATTGTTGAAATGCTTGAAAACTGGAGAAGTTTGGCATGAAAGGGGGCTTTTCTAAGCCTGATTGAAATTCAAGCATCCACGAACATCTAGGCTGATGCGTTTAGGTACCCGCCTCTTGGAAAACCATTTGACAGTATTGATCCAAGAATTGAATGAAAGTACATGAGAATTTTTGATTCATTCTGTTGCTTCTCTGAAAATGCAGGATTATATTCACAAATGAGCAGAGGAGCATATCCAAGAGGGTGTCTTTCACCCAGGATTTGTAGAAGTGAGAAGTAGAAAGGGACCAGAAGGACCCTCCAGAGGTGAATGGTGGGATGTCTTGTTACTCAGCCGTGGGAGGGAATATACACTGCCTGCCATAGAAAGAATGAGATGGTGGTCCTCGTGGGCCTGCATCCTTGGCAGAAGCGTGTCCTCTTTTGAGGGAAAAAGCAGAAAGGTTCCTTGAAGGATTGAAGTTTGATGAATCGCCTACAATATGAAACGAGAAAGAAATCTCCAAGTGGATATGTGTATACCTCTATGTCATTGCAAATGCAGACTGAGGAAGAAACAGACATTTTAATCTTCCACCCAAACAGTTGTTTGCTGTGTGCATGGGACAATCTTTCAAAGATGGAAAGGATAACATAAGATTGTGACTTGCCTTTCTTTGGGGGTCTTATGGCATGTGGTGGAGGCTCTTTAGAATTTTGCTTGATTTTCTCAGTTGATTTAAAGGCTTTTCTAACAGCTTTCAGTCACGTCGGGCCTCTGGAGCAATACGGTAATGTGTAGACCAAGAGAGAAATTAAAAAAAAAAAAAAAAAACATGAATTGGCTGGATATTCCCAGCCAGAACAATGTGGGAGCAGCTGGGAAAATGGGGCATGGGGTCACCAGCAGAATGCATTTCCTTCTGATTATGCTGTCTTCAGATACCTTTACTTGGCCAGTGTGTTCCTTCAGAGATTATTGCACCTTGCGTCTGCCACAGTCATGGAGAGTGAATTCTAGAGGTGTGCCTGACATAGGTAAAGTCTTCATCATGTAGCACGTGCCGATCGCTCAGAAACCTGACCAAAGGCTTGTGCCTTCATAGGAAATGCTTCAGAGTGAAACGCATGAACTCTCACAAGTGTACAGAAATCATATTTGTTTTTCATTGAAAACTTTCCCGTGGGAAGCATTGAGACAATGAATATAGGCCAGATACAAGGACAGGTGTCTTTAGAATACCATGTAGTTCCATTTCTGACCAATGTATGAGTATAACAATCCATATCTGAAAACTGTGAACAGTCACGTAACATCAGCCAGCTTAACAGGATTATTGTATTGCGAGTTTACCTCACTTGACCTCTTGCTGGTACCTGTGGACCAACTGTCTTTGTATCAAGCTATTAAGAAGCCTCATGGTTCGAATGTTTTCCGCGGGGGTGGCAAACGCAAAGTGTTAAAGAAATAGAGATACTTTCAGGTCCCCTGCTAGGGTGCCTAGGTGTGGAGTCATTGCTTTTGTGTCATGAAGGCAGGCTAAGAAGATTCTACAGAGACCAGGCCTTGCAGGATGGAGCGCCAGATTTTGAGGCATTTGCCCCTTTGCTCTCAAGTGGCCAAGATGGTGAACCATCTTGTGTTAGCCAAGCTGAACACAGGCTGGCTTTTTTTCCTTAGGAAAGGGCGGAGGGAGAGGACCTGGGGTGGAAGGGCACTTTGGCATTTCTGGTGCAGTACTGCCACCAAGAGGAGATACTTTGCAAATCTCACCAACCAGACACCTTCACTTCCTGGGGAGGAGTGATGGGGGTGAAGTATGGGACAAGGATAGTGTCCCTAGGAGGTCAAGAGATCCACTAGGCGTGGGAGTAAGTGTGACCCAAGACCGAATTGGGTCAGGGAAGCTCCAGAGACTGGCACTGTGATAAGGATCGTGGTCCGGGAGACTGCCAGGCACCCAAATGGCCACCATGTCCGGGCAGGAGTAGAGGAAGCCCTCTCTGAAGGAGCCCCACCCAGGAGGCTTAGGCGTTCAGCCATGTGCCCTTTCCCCTTGGAGCAAGAGCACATTTGGCCTGGATGGACCAGGTCCCTGAAAGCCTCTCTTGGCCAGAATAAAGCCCAGTCCAACACCACTGCGGGCACTGGAGGACTGCTGCCGTTGGCAGTCCTAGAGGCAGGACGGCAGCGTTCCTCTGTCCGGCTCAGAGATGACATGTGGAGCCTGGCTACTTCGTGCCAAAGGGTCTGAGGTGTAGTGCGGCAAGCAAGCAGAGTCTGGAAGGGAACAGCCCACACGAGGAAAAAGGAGCCAGGTTGAAGGAGCCCTTTGCCTGAGTTAAAGAATCTGATCAGCAACTGTGGTGCCATCTACTGGGGTCTGTAGGATCCCAGACTTCCAAACACACCTTTTGGCTTAGAGCAGGGCAGACACCCTGGCCCATAATTTGCAGTCTTCGGCACTCTTGGCCGTCTTCCGCAAGAATCCGTGAGACTCCTTCAGTGATGAGAAGGAATGGCCCTGGCTTCCTTTTTTTTTTTTTTTTTTTTAATTTTTTTTTTCAACGTTTATTTATTTTTGGGACAGAGAGAGACAGAGCATGAACGGGGGAGGAGCAGAGAGAGAGGGAGACACAGAATCGGAAACAGGCTCCAGGCTCTGAGCCATCAGCCCAGAGCCCGACACGGGGCTCGAACTCATGGACCGCGAGATCGTGACCTGGCTGAAGTCGGACGCTTAACCGACTGCGCCACCCAGGCGCCCCGACCCTGGCTTCCTTTCACTCTTGGTGCTCTAAGGTCTCAACCCCATTCTTGCCCCTGAAGCTGGGGAATCAAGAAGAGGTCTGAAGGTGGTACTTAAAGCTCACAGCTGTTAAGTTGAGAGAACCCCCTCCCCCCTATTCATCACAGATCAATATGTTTCTCAGGGACAGGAACAAGGTGCATACTCCTGGGCACACAGCAGTTCATTCTAGACTTCAGCTGTCCTGATAGCCTACTTCTGGAAGAACCTCTGGGGTAGCTCATGCCCTTTGCCTAACTTTTACCTGCTGAGAGAGGTGTTCTGGAAGCAAATTTCCAGGCTCAACCCCTCCTGCCACCCACACTTGTTGATTCCACCCCTCGTGGAAGGGTGTGGAAACCCACTCACTGTCCCTTCATTTTATGCTTATGGCGTTGAACTTTTTGCTGAGCCCCCAAGGCCAGATCCTGACGTACATGGTCTGATTGGTCCCCAGACCAAGGTGGTCTCAGTGTGCCCCTCTGGCCACCTACAGAACATGGATCTCATATAGGAAATCCCAAAAGAGTCCCCAAACAAGAGGACCCAGGTCATACACCCATACACCGGGAGACAGGCTGAGGAATAGGGTGTTTCTGAGCTGCAACCTTCCCGACAAGTAGTGAAAAAAACAGATCTGGATCCCCTTACTCTGGTGGATGATGTCCATCTCAATATACTTATCTTGTCTCTGTCCCGTTCCATCCTGTATCTACATGCTCTGTCATATGGGACAAGTAGGGCTTCCTGGGATACTTTGGGGCCTGGAACCCAGATTCTCTTTGTAGAGGGAGCCAAAGCAAATAAAACACAGCTCTAGCTCTAACCAGCAGGGCATCTGCATTACTCTTCCTTGTCTAGGTCTAGTACCAAATCTGGAGATTTTCCATCCTGTCTGCAAGATGCTGCCTCCACCCCAGGGTGGCTGCTGCCTTCCCTTTCCTGTTTCTGTGGCAGCTGAGCCTGGGGCCTCCAGTTCTGGGTTCCCCCGTGGCCCTGAGACCACAGGAATCTCACTGAGCTAGTTGCTGCACTGAGGGTAAGGATCCACAGGCCAGTTGCCCTGGAGTTGGAGCTTCAGCTCCTTGTTCCCTAACATGGTGGCTGCCGAGGCCACGCCCCCACAGCCTCGGGAGGCCTGCGTCCTGGCAGCCCAGTGTTACTTGATGGTTGAGTCTGTCTCTATCCACCCTGCATCGTTTCCCCCACCGACTCTGGGGGTGTGCTCTGTCTGACCCGGGATCTTGTGGGTGCCCCAATCCCACCCTTCCTCCCCTCATAGGCCTTTCTTCCCTCATAGGCCTTCCTCAGCAGAAGACGGGAAGGTATTACAGTCTTTGCTCAAAAAGTATCCACTTGATGGCACTGTTGCTCCAGAAATGCCATCCATGCTTGCCTGTGAGGTTTCTCTCTCTGTCCTTTGAGGATCAGGAAAGGTTCCTGAAGACTCTAAAGTGAACTAAGCCCCCAAATAGGGTTGACTGTAGTGGGGTGTTGGGGGAGGTGGTGTCTCTTCTATTTGGACTTCTTGTTGGCAGTAGGAATGTACCTATAATAACACCTAAAGGAATACATACATTTATGGATTCACCCTTATGTCTCTTTAAGAGTTTTAAGTATGCATGCCCTGGGGCCTGGGACCCTGTTTTCTCTGCACACTTTCATATGGATAGTTCTTCTGGGGCAGAATCCTCCCTTTCCAAGGACGTTGATTCTATAGCAGTAGCTGTCACTATAACCTGGATTTCCTAACTTCGTGAGTTATTGCCTCTTTCTGTATTCATCCAGCTTCTTCATCCAGCTTAAAGGCCCGGGAGTAGGCCATCATGACAATAGGAAGAACTGACAGGGGCCGTGTTAGGTGAGGGGACAGGGAGGTGAATTGCCCATGCTCACCTCCAAGAGCCACAGTCACTCTGCCACTGAGTGCCCCAGGTGGGTTGTGCAGGTTGAGGGTGGGAGGGGTGGGGTCCATAGGACAGATGGAGAGCCCAGTGACTTCATCCACATAGTCAGATGACCTAGGTGAGGGCCGTTGTCAGCAGCCCCTCCTGGGAAGTCGTCCTTGGGAATGCCTCTATATTCCACCCTGAAAACACCTACTCATTGATTCAGCATTCACTTTTTCGTTAATAATAGACACACAAATATGTTTGTGCTTCTGTACATACATATATATAAAATTTCCTGTCTGTATTTTTCCCTAAAACTGCCTTGGAGATGCCACATTGGATAGAAATTTTGCCCAAAGAAAAGCCCTTAGCGATGCATGATGACCGCTCCCAGGTTGTCTCTCTGCCTTCCAACCCCCTATCTGCTGTGGGAACCACGTGTAATGTTTCCTCATGTATGCTGCAGTGACTGCATGTAAATGAAAACTAATGGACACACAGGGCATCACGTATTCTGCTCTCTGACCCTACACGTCCCACGTAGTAATACACACTCTTTAACATTTGGCTGCTCTCCCAGCATATAGGTATCTTGACCTTGGCACATCTGTGCAGAGTAAATGACCTAGCCTGCTTGATCCTCTCCATTTCTTTTCTGATAGCTGCTCAGTGTAGGGTGTCCTCATCTCTGCCAGGGGCTGGAGCACAGGTTATTTCACTTGTCCCATCTCTTTGGACACTGGGTTTCTCCCCTTCTCTCCTTCCCTCTTCAACCAGCATACAGAGTCATAGTTACTGAACTGTGTGTGCATGCATGCATGCGTGTGTGTGACCATGATACATTTTCTTTTTTTTTTTTAAGTTTTTTAAACATTTATTTATTTTTCAGAGACAGAGCACAAGTGGGGGAGGGGCAGAGAAAAGGGGAGATACAGAATCCAAAGCAGGCTGCAGGCTCCAGGCTCCAGGCTGCCAGCACAGAGCCTGACGCGGGGCTCAAACCCACAAACTGAGATCATGACCTGAGCTGAAGTCAGACACTTAACTAACTGAGCCACCCAAGTGCCCCCAGGATACATTTTCTTACGTCAGTGTCCACCCAGAGGAAAGAGGATGGTAAATCGTAACCTGCCACATCCTTAGGGAAAATGTCCACATCCCTAGAAAATGAATGTATGCCCATCAATATCCCCCCGTAGTCACACAGGTCCAGAACTAAGGGGATGAGAGCTATGAGTATAAACGTCAAGGTGATGGCTGTGGTTCCCTCAGAAAAGAGATTTTAGAAGATAACTTCACGATTCACCTGATGCATTCTCTGTGAGCTGCTTTCTGACATCCTGGAATGACAATCTGCGCAGTTTTTGAAAGATGAGTGAGGTTGGTTTACACACCCTGCCGTATTCAGCAGTTTTGACTGACCCCAGAGGTGGTGTGAATAGTAACCAGAAACACTCAAGATTGCTTGAGTGGGATGTACACGACGCCCTGTTAACTGGAGCACCACTGTGGTGGTCCCATACTGAGAGAGCTCTATCGTTGCAGGAGGACACAGTGTAAGGAAAGAAAGAGAAAGGAAAAACGAAGAGGCCGGTGCTGGTGTTCTGGGTAAGTGAGTGCTCTTCGTTCTCTTTCTTTTCCTTTTCCAAGAGAGTTCATTTTATCATAGGTAAAACACAGTGGTTGTGGTATTTCCGCAAGGCTCAAGGAGAGACTCCCGAAGCAGGTTCCTGACACCAAGGCATTTGTGTACTTTACCAGAGTTTCAGCCATGGTAGGCAAGGCTCTCAAGTCACATCCTGATCGTGGGACAGGAAAAAGGTGATACGTGCATGAGCGTCTAGATCATCTCAATACTTGACTTAAGGGAACCTGTATGAGGAACTCAAGGTCAGTGTCCTGCAGGACTGAGAGAGTGGAAAGGGATTGGGCCGGAACCTGATTTGGGCTCCAGTCCCTGTGAAGTCAACTACCAGAGACCAAAACATGGTCTGGTATTTGGCTCCCCACTTCACCTACGGGGAGCAGCAGTCCCAGCCCCATTGGCGGAGAGGTCACTGGAGACCTTTTGAAGACAGCCAAGTGCCTCATGCCTATTGCTATCTTTGATTTGATTGGATCTCTCCATACATGTTCTTCCCATTGTCTCCTGATTTCTCTTGCGTCTAGCTTACTGCACCATGGCCCTCTGCCAGTTCAGGGAAGCCTTGGGAACAAACTCTTACTGGAATATTAAGAGGTTACATGTGCTGGGGGGTGTTGGCTTCGGGGGAGCATATCATGGCAGTCAACTGTAGATCTCTCCACGAGCCCTAACTCTTTGACTCTTTTGACAAACCAAGAAACTTAAAAGCATAGAGTCTTGAGGAAGTGTACTTCATTCTTCTGGGTGGAAATGTTGCATGAGGGCATGGCCAGAAGCCAGACATGTTTTCTTTCTTCTTACTCATGTTCCTTTAAACAAAAAAAAGTGTCATGAAGATGATACTTCCTACTGTGGTTCAAAATAATTGAAGGCTTCTGCAGGTGGCCAAGGGACCTTGTAGAATCATGCTTATGCTGGGTTGTATGCTAGTCTGGTCAAGGTTTCTGCCTTAGCAAAGGACAGAGACAGGGTCCAAGCAGCAAAGGCAAGGAGACACTTTTGTGGGAACCCCACTTTCAACAGGACCTTGTTTGACAACCCTATGAGCCTTTCGTAGTAAATCCTGGACACAGCTCAATGTTTGAGTCAAGTTCTTGCTCTAGGTTCCAGAGAGGAGGAAAGATGCCACCTGCTGCCCTTAAAAGAAGCGTTGGACCGTGACACTCCCCTCCTTCTCCAGTATGACTTTCTGTACAAAACCTAGGGACAGGGAAGGAATATGCTCCCTGTTACCTGCCATAGGGGGAAACGGAGCTAATGGGAACCTTAGGTGTGATTGAGTGCACAACTCCTGTCTTGTTGGAATTTAAACAAAGTAGGGGTTGTCTCAAGAATGGAGATTTGAGGAGTCGATACAACATGAAGCCATGTGGACATGCAAACACCTCTGTACCTCTGTACACTCCGACTGCCACGGAAACAGGCAGAATGCCCAGACATGGACAAGCATTTCTCCTAGAGCATGGGTCTATAGGACCCCTGCTCAGACCTGGCAGCTCGTTAAGTATTGCTATATACATCTCAGTATAACTGAAAGTGGTGTCAGCACACAGAGTATGAAAATTACAGTTAGAGACATTTCAGTGCAAGCTCAGAGAAAATGAAGCTAGAGTAGAAAGAAAACTAGGTCATGCCATTGCTTTTCAAGATGCAGCATATGATAAATGGCAGTGCTCATATATGCAGAGATGGAGGTCTCATCAAAGTGCTCTGTGTCCTCCCAATGACTCTAGTCATTGAGAGTCAACTCCTTCACCAAGTGGAATTCTGAAGCATCAACTCACCCAGATGCCTTCTCTAAGAGCAACCAAGCACTAAGGGGCCAGTAAAGTTCATTGCCATGTGTCTGCACCAAACGCCTGATTGACGACCATAAAAACAAAGTACATTTCCAAAGCTAAAACAAGAATAAGGTATATATCAGATAGCTCCTCCCTAGCCTACTACCATGCTGATATGAATATGAGAGCCGTCAGAAATTCAATTTCAGAAGGCATGACATGATTAGGCATGGCATGAGAAACACACCTGCCATCCATAATTAGTCATAGGTGCTATTATTCACACGTATATCGCAGGAGCACCCGGTGGGTGAAGGGCCGGGTCCACGGGACAAATCCGTCCTCTACCCAAAGAAGGCGGACGCCACCTTTGACCACACGGCTCCTGCCCAGGGGCAGGCGCAGACCTTGGCGTCTGGCTGCTAGAGGCTTCGGGGTCACGTCAGGCTGGCCCGTCAGGGAGTCCTGACCGAGGATGCCCGGGTGAGCGTGTGCCCCCGTCGGGCACCGACTGGCTGGATAGGGGTGGCCCGGGCGCTGGGTCCACGACCAGTGGGTCTCCTGAGGTCTCCTCCTGCAGGCCTCCAGGGGTCGCAGTGGCGCCCCGGAAAGGGCCAGGGCCAGCGCCGGGAGCCTCGGGGAGCCTCGATGCGCCGGCCTCGCGTTTGCTTTTGGGTCCGAAAGCGGGCTACGTGGAGCCAGAGGGCACAAGGCTCCGCTCCCCGGAGCCTCAGGAGCCGGAGTGCTCCCCCAGGTGGCAGAGACCTGAGAGCCGCCATGTTGGAGCCCGGGGTGGACAGGGCCCGGCCTTTTTTCCTCGGCAAAGGGCGGAGGGAGAGGACCTGGGGGAAGGGCGCGTGGACATTCGTGGTGCAATACTGCCATCAAGCGGAACTCGTTGGCCATCCAGGCTTCCTCTGGAGGAGAGGCTGGGAGTGAAGTGGGGAGTCCCGGGCGGGACAGAAGGGGCCGCAGTCCAAAGGTGCCCGGTCCTTTTGGCAGGCTCTCCACCCTGGTCCTTTGGTGACCGGCTGCGAAGCAAGCGTGGCATCCGGACGCAGACACAAAGGCCACTCCTTGCCATTGCCCTCAACACTCTCATGGGACGTTGGAACCAGGTGGCCCAGAGAGTGACCCGTGTCAGTGAAGATGCCTGGCGGGGGGCGGGGTGGTGGGGTGGGGAGTAGACCACTCCCCAGGCAGACACTTGGACATACAGTTGTGTGCGAGATCGAGATCGGTGGTGCGCGGCCCCCGCCAGAGACCGTGTTATCCCCGGGCGTTCGCACTGCAGCTGCCCCGGGTGTGTGTGTGTGTGTGTGTGTGTGTGTCGGGCGGCCGCTTCCTGGGCCCAGGCCTGGGTTTGGGGGTCCGTGGCGGGTCTTGTGGGGGGAGGGGTGCAGCGGCGGAGCGAAGGAGGAGGGGGGCTGTCGCCACTTCTACTTTGGCTCGCCCTGGCTTCTGGACTCCGTTCCTCCCCACACCCCGCGGGAGCCACCTGCACGTTCCTCACCCCCCACTCCCCACCCCCCAGGACCAGCTCGAGGTCCCTGGACACCGGCTAGGCAGGGCCCCACACCTGAGCCTCACGGTGGGACACAGGGACATCAGGGTCCCGCCTCCTCCCCCAAGGCCAAGTGGCAGCAGCCCTCCCAGTGCCCGTGCCGTGCCGTGCCGTGCCGTGCCTGTCTCGTGCAGGGCTTCTAGCCTCCGCCTGCCCTCCCCACCCCGGCCCCGCCGGGCCGATCCTGCTCTTGCTCCCAACGGAAGGGACACGCGGCCAAGGGCTCACGGGCCAAGGGCCCAGCGCCCCTTGCCCCGGCCGGCCCGGGGTGCTCCTGGCCGCTTCGGGGCGGCTTCCAGGACTCCTCCAGTCCCGCCCAGACATGGCGGCCACCAGGGTCCCTGGCCCTGGCTTCCCGTGCCCGACCCGCAGGGGAGCCGGTTCTGGCGCTCTGTCGCGCCACCCGTCTCTGGAGCCTCCCGGTTCTCCCGCCGGAACTCTGCGCCTGGGAGTGGGGGGGGGGGGGGGCGGTTAGAGGGAGGACCCATCTCGTCTCCCGCCTGGGACTTCACTCACAGGGAAGCCACAGCGCAGGGCTCACGGGATGGCCAACGAGTTTCGCTTGATGGCAGTGTTGCACCACGAATGCCCACGCGCCCTTCCCCCAGGTCCTCTCCCTCCGCCCTTTGCGGAAGAAAAAAGGCCGGGCCCTGTCCACTCTGGCTCCAACATGGCGGCGCCCTCGTCTGGGCCACTTTGTGGCAACAGCTCCGCTTGTGTGGTGGCCCCGTGCAGCCGAGCCTGGTCCCCTCGGCAGCAAGGCCCGGGCCCCTAGGCCCAGATGCCCACTCAGGCAACCGTCCGCCTAGGCCGCGGAGGAGGCTCACGCTGTGGATCACAGTGCCCGCCCTTACGTGGAGACCCCGGCCGTGCCAATAGCCCACGTGTGCAAGAAGGTGCGGGCTGGGTCGTGCCTTCCACTCCACACGCAGCCACATCCAGCCCCGGGAGTCCCCAAGCATCCACACGCGTCCGTGTCCCACGTCCACGTTCCTCCCTCCTCCCCCCCCGCCCCCCCCCCCAACTCCGGCCAACACCCACCGAGGGCCGAAGGCAGCCTGTGTCCCCTTCTCCTCACACAAGTCAACCTCAGCAAGGCTCTTTGGGCGCGGGGTGGGGGTGGGGGTGGGGGTGGAGGTTGGGGGTGGGGAGCGAGAAGCTGTGCCCCCTCACCTCCTTTTTGGCCAAACCCCAGGGGCACGGTGTTGACATCCTGGAGATCTCCTTGTTCCCCCGCCCCTTGCCCGAGAGTCCCGGCGGGTGTCCTTTGGGCCCCGGGTCCAGCAGGTGCACCCGCAGACGTTGGGTCCACGGAACCGCGGAGCGCCCTGCGTGCGCTCTCGGGTGCCTACCCAGAGGACGGGAACTGGGTCACGCGGGCCCCGAGGCCGAGGAGCAGGGCTGCGCTGGGCTTTGCTGGGCTACCGTTGATACCCAGTGGGGAAAGGTGGGCCTCGATGGGGTGACTGTGGTGGATGAGGTCCTTGTGGGCGGAGCGGTCCCGGGCGCACACGCACACCCTCCCCCTCGGTCAGGGTTCCCGAGATGGGCGCCGTGGGGGCCCGTGCCGGGGACTCTGTTTGGTGACCTGACAGCAAACACCCGGGTTCGGGGGCACGTGGGTGAGCCTCCCTTGGTGCGGCCCCGTCCCCGACGATCGATCGGGGCGGCTCGCGTCTCTTGGGACCGGACCCTTCCTTCCCCGTGCGGGTCGTTCCTCCCTCCCTGTCTCTCTCTGCGTGTCTCTGTCTCTTTCGTGGCCTTGCGCGGCTCCTGCTTGCGCTTTGAGGGTCCTCGGGGCCTTTGTTTGTGGTCAGAACGAAATCCCTCGGGAGGGTGGCAGCCGGTGGAGGATGGAGATGCTGGGTTTCCAGCCGGACCGGAGGGGCAACTGACTGTCCGGGAGCCTGCTTGGATGTCCCGGCAGCCCAAAGTGCCCGGAATGACCCTTTTGGCCTTGAGGCCGGCCAAGGGTTCGTGTGCGGGCGCCAGGAGAGAATGTGCGGGCACAGGCCGCCTCGGGAGGGGCGGTGGACGTTCGTGGCCCTCCCGGACCGCCCGCCGCCGCCGCCGCCGCCGCCGCCGCTGCCGGTGTAGGTCCCTTCGCGTGGGCCCGTGTCCGTGCCCGCGTGCCTGGACGGTGCGATCGCACCACGGACTCGCCAGTGGCAGTGCCGGGCTGTCTTGGGGACGACGCGTCCCTTTGCGGGAACGCTTGGCTCCAAGGCCAAAGAACAGAGCCCCTCTGGTGCGTGTTCTTTCTCCCCTCCCACCAGCCCCAGGCCCCAGGCCCCAGGCCCCAGGCCCCAGGCCCCAGCCCCCAGCCCCCAGCCCTCGCGGGCATGAGTCTCCCCAGCGAGCAGGGTCTGTGTGCAACCGGGTGTCGTTCGGCCAGGGTTGGTAGAACTGACGCGCGGGAAGGGACCGGAAGGACTCTGGGGACGTGGAGACGAATATGGCGGGGTGGGGGGAGCGGGGAGCGGGGAGGAGGCTGGCTGCTTTCCACAGGTGGGATGGAATCTTACATCCGCTGGCTGGCCTAGGAAGAACGAGGTGCTGGGCCACAGGCTTGGGAGAACAGGCGGCTCCCGTCTGCAGGGCAGAAAGCGAAAACGTTCCCCGAGGGTTGAGGATGGACAAGTGTCTCGCCAGAGGAGAGCAAGTGACCTGGGTCCGTGCAGTTGTCAGGAGTCCCTTTATGCCCTTGAGCACACGGACCGGGGTAGAAACAGACATCCGCCGTACACCTTTATGAGCTCTTGCTGCGGGGTGTGTGGGCCACCTCCTGAGGGCGAAAAGCATGACGTCCAAGTGTGCCGAACTCCCCTTTTACTGTGGGACGCTGTGGGCGTGTCAGTCTGCATTGGTGTGTGTGTGTGTGTGTGCGCGCGCGCGTGTGTGTGAGTGGGAGCAAGCGAGGGAAGGAGGGAGTGTGTGTGGTTCTTCCTGGTTGGAATGTGCCCCAGGCACGAGAGGCGGGTTGTCAGGGTGCCCTTGAGAGGTCTGCGGTCAGGTGTTGGTCGTAGGTTATGGACCGATGAACGGGAGAGAAGACCACCGGCCCTGTGCGTTGGCCTTGTTACCGCCGTGCCAGAAAAGGCACGGGTCCTGGAGAGCGTGGGCACACCTGGGTGCTGCCCATGCCCGGCCTTGGCTCCCGTGGGAGCTGTCCAGGGATGGAGCCTGGGGCAAGCGTGAGGCCGCTTTGGCGTCAGTGGTGCGGCTCCAGGCCGCCCTCCCCAGTGACCCGTGGGTGCCACCGTCCGCGCCTGAACCGCGGGGGTGCCCCGGGGGTGAAGCGCCAGGTCCTCGGACCCGTACGTCCTCTGGCCGCGGGAAGCGGACGCCAGCGTTGACAGCACGGTCCTGCCCGGGGGCCGGCGCAGACCTTGGCGTCTGGCTGCTAGAGGCTTCGGGGTCACGTCAGGCTGGCCCGTCGGGGAGTCCTGACCGAGGATGCCCGGGTGAGCGTGTGCCCCCGTCGGGCACCGACTGGCTGGACAGGGGTGGCCCGGGCGCTGGGTCCACGACCAGTGGGTCTCCTGAGGTCTCCTCCTGCAGGCCTCCAGGGGTCGCAGTGGCGCCCCGAAAAGGGCCAGGGCCAGCGCCGGGAGCCTCGGGGAGCCTCGATGCGCCGGCCTCGCGTTTGCTTTTGGGTCCGAAAGCGGGCTACGTGGAGCCAGAGGGCACAAGGCTCCGCTCCCCGGAGCCTCAGGAGCCGGAGTGCTCCCCCAGGTGGCAGAGACCTGAGAGCCGCCATGTTGGAGCCCGGGGTGGACAGGGCCCGGCCTTTTTTCCTCGGCAAAGGGCGGAGGGAGAGGACCTGGGGGAAGGGCGCGTGGACATTCGTGGTGCAATACTGCCATCAAGCGGAACTCGTTGGCCATCCAGGCTTCCTCTGGAGGAGAGGCTGGGAGTGAAGTGGGGAGTCCCGGGCGGGACAGAAGGGGCCGCAGTCCAAAGGTGCCCGGTCCTTTTGGCAGGCTCTCCACCCTGGTCCTTTGGTGACCGGCTGCGAAGCAAGCGTGGCATCCGGACGCAGACACAAAGGCCACTCCTTGCCATTGCCCTCAACACTCTCATGGGACGTTGGAACCAGGTGGCCCAGAGAGTGACCCGTGTCAGTGAAGATGCCTGGCGGGGGGCGGGGTGGTGGGGTGGGGAGTAGACCACTCCCCAGGCAGACACTTGGACATACAGTTGTGTGCGAGATCGAGATCGGTGGTGCGCGGCCCCCGCCAGAGACCGTGTTATCCCCGGGCGTTCGCACTGCAGCTGCCCCGGGTGTGTGTGTGTGTGTGTGTGTGTGTGTGTGTGTGTGTGTGTGTGTCTGTGTGTGTGTGTGTGTGTGTGTGTGTGTGTGTGTGTGTGTGTGTGTGTGTGTGTGTGTGTCGGGCGGCCGCTTCCTGGGCGCAGGCCCGGGCGTGTGTGTGTGTGTCGGGCGGCCGCTTCCTGGGCCCAGGCCTGGGTTTGGGGGTCCGTGGCGGGTCTTGTGGGGGGAGGGGTGCAGCGGCGGAGCGAAGGAGGAGGGGGGCTGTCGCCACTTCTACTTTGGCTCGCCCTGGCTTCTGGACTCCGTTCCTCCCCACACCCCGCGGGAGCCACCTGCACGTTCCTCACCCCCCACTCCCCACCCCCCAGGACCAGCTCGAGGTCCCTGGACACCGGCTAGGCAGGGCCCCACACCTGAGCCTCACGGTGGGACACAGGGACATCAGGGTCCCGCCTCCTCCCCCAAGGCCAAGTGGCAGCAGCCCTCCCAGTGCCCGTGCCGTGCCGTGCCGTGCCGTGCCTGTCTCGTGCAGGGCTTCTAGCCTCCGCCTGCCCTCCCCACCCCGGCCCCGCCGGGCCGATCCTGCTCTTGCTCCCAACGGAAGGGACACGCGGCCAAGGGCTCACGGGCCAAGGGCCCAGCGCCCCTTGCCCCGGCCGGCCCGGGGTGCTCCTGGCCGCTTCGGGGCGGCTTCCAGGACTCCTCCAGTCCCGCCCAGACATGGCGGCCACCAGGGTCCCTGGCCCTGGCTTCCCGTGCCCGACCCGCAGGGGAGCCGGTTCTGGCGCTCTGTCGCGCCACCCGTCTCTGGAGCCTCCCGGTTCTCCCGCCGGAACTCTGCGCCTGGGAGTGGGGGGGGGGGGGGCGGTTAGAGGGAGGATCCATCTCGTCTCCCGCCTGGGACTTCACTCACAGGGAAGCCACAGCGCAGGGCTCACGGGATGGCCAACGAGTTTCGCTTGATGGCAGTGTTGCACCACGAATGCCCACGCGCCCTTCCCCCAGGTCCTCTCCCTCCGCCCTTTGCGGAAGAAAAAAGGCCGGGCCCTGTCCACTCTGGCTCCAACATGGCGGCGCCCTCGTCTGGGCCACTTTGTGGCAACAGCTCCGCTTGTGTGGTGGCCCCGTGCAGCCGAGCCTGGTCCCCTCGGCAGCAAGGCCCGGGCCCCTAGGCCCAGATGCCCACTCAGGCAACCGTCCGCCTAGGCCGCGGAGGAGGCTCACGCTGTGGATCACAGTGCCCGCCCTTACGTGGAGACCCCGGCCGTGCCAATAGCCCACGTGTGCAAGAAGGTGCGGGCTGGGTCGTGCCTTCCACTCCACACGCAGCCACATCCAGCCCCGGGAGTCCCCAAGCATCCACACGCGTCCGTGTCCCACGTCCACGTTCCTCCCTCCTCCCCCCCCGCCCCCCCCCCCAACTCCGGCCAACACCCACCGAGGGCCGAAGGCAGCCTGTGTCCCCTTCTCCTCACACAAGTCAACCTCAGCAAGGCTCTTTGGGCGCGGGGTGGGGGTGGGGGTGGGGGTGGAGGTTGGGGGTGGGGAGCGAGAAGCTGTGCCCCCTCACCTCCTTTTTGGCCAAACCCCAGGGGCACGGTGTTGACATCCTGGAGATCTCCTTGTTCCCCCGCCCCTTGCCCGAGAGTCCCGGCGGGTGTCCTTTGGGCCCCGGGTCCAGCAGGTGCACCCGCAGACGTTGGGTCCACGGAACCGCGGAGCGCCCTGCGTGCGCTCTCGGGTGCCTACCCAGAGGACGGGAACTGGGTCACGCGGGCCCCGAGGCCGAGGAGCAGGGCTGCGCTGGGCTTTGCTGGGCTACCGTTGATACCCAGTGGGGAAAGGTGGGCCTCGATGGGGTGACTGTGGTGGATGAGGTCCTTGTGGGCGGAGCGGTCCCGGGCGCACACGCACACCCTCCCCCTCGGTCAGGGTTCCCGAGATGGGCGCCGTGGGGGCCCGTGCCGGGGACTCTGTTTGGTGACCTGACAGCAAACACCCGGGTTCGGGGGCACGTGGGTGAGCCTCCCTTGGTGCGGCCCCGTCCCCGACGATCGATCGGGGCGGCTCGCGTCTCTTGGGACCGGACCCTTCCTTCCCCGTGCGGGTCGTTCCTCCCTCCCTGTCTCTCTCTGCGTGTCTCTGTCTCTTTCGTGGCCTTGCGCGGCTCCTGCTTGCGCTTTGAGGGTCCTCGGGGCCTTTGTTTGTGGTCAGAA
Source organism: Felis catus (assembly GCF_018350175.1). Classification (NCBI taxonomy): domain Eukaryota; kingdom Metazoa; phylum Chordata; class Mammalia; order Carnivora; family Felidae; genus Felis; species Felis catus. The sequence continues at coordinate 94,554,581 of NC_058386.1, read as the reverse complement.
CGAAATCCCTCGGGAGGGTGGCAGCCGGTGGAGGATGGAGATGCTGGGTTTCCAGCCGGACCGGAGGGGCAACTGACTGTCCGGGAGCCTGCTTGGATGTCCCGGCAGCCCAAAGTGCCCGGAATGACCCTTTTGGCCTTGAGGCCGGCCAAGGGTTCGTGTGCGGGCGCCAGGAGAGAATGTGCGGGCACAGGCCGCCTCGGGAGGGGCGGTGGACGTTCGTGGCCCTCCCGGACCGCCCGCCGCCGCCGCCGCCGCCGCCGCCGCTGCCGGTGTAGGTCCCTTCGCGTGGGCCCGTGTCCGTGCCCGCGTGCCTGGACGGTGCGATCGCACCACGGACTCGCCAGTGGCAGTGCCGGGCTGTCTTGGGGACGACGCGTCCCTTTGCGGGAACGCTTGGCTCCAAGGCCAAAGAACAGAGCCCCTCTGGTGCGTGTTCTTTCTCCCCTCCCACCAGCCCCAGGCCCCAGGCCCCAGGCCCCAGGCCCCAGGCCCCAGCCCCCAGCCCCCAGCCCTCGCGGGCATGAGTCTCCCCAGCGAGCAGGGTCTGTGTGCAACCGGGTGTCGTTCGGCCAGGGTTGGTAGAACTGACGCGCGGGAAGGGACCGGAAGGACTCTGGGGACGTGGAGACGAATATGGCGGGGTGGGGGGAGCGGGGAGCGGGGAGGAGGCTGGCTGCTTTCCACAGGTGGGATGGAATCTTACATCCGCTGGCTGGCCTAGGAAGAACGAGGTGCTGGGCCACAGGCTTGGGAGAACAGGCGGCTCCCGTCTGCAGGGCAGAAAGCGAAAACGTTCCCCGAGGGTTGAGGATGGACAAGTGTCTCGCCAGAGGAGAGCAAGTGACCTGGGTCCGTGCAGTTGTCAGGAGTCCCTTTATGCCCTTGAGCACACGGACCGGGGTAGAAACAGACATCCGCCGTACACCTTTATGAGCTCTTGCTGCGGGGTGTGTGGGCCACCTCCTGAGGGCGAAAAGCATGACGTCCAAGTGTGCCGAACTCCCCTTTTACTGTGGGACGCTGTGGGCGTGTCAGTCTGCATTGGTGTGTGTGTGTGTGTGTGCGCGCGCGCGTGTGTGTGAGTGGGAGCAAGCGAGGGAAGGAGGGAGTGTGTGTGGTTCTTCCTGGTTGGAATGTGCCCCAGGCACGAGAGGCGGGTTGTCAGGGTGCCCTTGAGAGGTCTGCGGTCAGGTGTTGGTCGTAGGTTATGGACCGATGAACGGGAGAGAAGACCACCGGCCCTGTGCGTTGGCCTTGTTACCGCCGTGCCAGAAAAGGCACGGGTCCTGGAGAGCGTGGGCACACCTGGGTGCTGCCCATGCCCGGCCTTGGCTCCCGTGGGAGCTGTCCAGGGATGGAGCCTGGGGCAAGCGTGAGGCCGCTTTGGCGTCAGTGGTGCGGCTCCAGGCCGCCCTCCCCAGTGACCCGTGGGTGCCACCGTCCGCGCCTGAACCGCGGGGGTGCCCCGGGGGTGAAGCGCCAGGTCCTCGGACCCGTACGTCCTCTGGCCGCGGGAAGCGGACGCCAGCGTTGACAGCACGGTCCTGCCCGGGGGCCGGCGCAGACCTTGGCGTCTGGCTGCTAGAGGCTTCGGGGTCACGTCAGGCTGGCCCGTCGGGGAGTCCTGACCGAGGATGCCCGGGTGAGCGTGTGCCCCCGTCGGGCACCGACTGGCTGGACAGGGGTGGCCCGGGCGCTGGGTCCACGACCAGTGGGTCTCCTGAGGTCTCCTCCTGCAGGCCTCCAGGGGTCGCAGTGGCGCCCCGAAAAGGGCCAGGGCCAGCGCCGGGAGCCTCGGGGAGCCTCGATGCGCCGGCCTCGCGTTTGCTTTTGGGTCCGAAAGCGGGCTACGTGGAGCCAGAGGGCACAAGGCTCCGCTCCCCGGAGCCTCAGGAGCCGGAGTGCTCCCCCAGGTGGCAGAGACCTGAGAGCCGCCATGTTGGAGCCCGGGGTGGACAGGGCCCGGCCTTTTTTCCTCGGCAAAGGGCGGAGGGAGAGGACCTGGGGGAAGGGCGCGTGGACATTCGTGGTGCAATACTGCCATCAAGCGGAACTCGTTGGCCATCCAGGCTTCCTCTGGAGGAGAGGCTGGGAGTGAAGTGGGGAGTCCCGGGCGGGACAGAAGGGGCCGCAGTCCAAAGGTGCCCGGTCCTTTTGGCAGGCTCTCCACCCTGGTCCTTTGGTGACCGGCTGCGAAGCAAGCGTGGCATCCGGACGCAGACACAAAGGCCACTCCTTGCCATTGCCCTCAACACTCTCATGGGACGTTGGAACCAGGTGGCCCAGAGAGTGACCCGTGTCAGTGAAGATGCCTGGCGGGGGGCGGGGTGGTGGGGTGGGGAGTAGACCACTCCCCAGGCAGACACTTGGACATACAGTTGTGTGCGAGATCGAGATCGGTGGTGCGCGGCCCCCGCCAGAGACCGTGTTATCCCCGGGCGTTCGCACTGCAGCTGCCCCGGGTGTGTGTGTGTGTGTGTGTGTGTGTGTCTGTGTGTGTGTGTGTGTGTGTTGTGTGTGTGTGTGTGTGTGTGTGTGTGTGTGTGTGTGTGTGTGTGTGTGTGTGTGTGTGTGTCGGGCGGCCGCTTCCTGGGTGTGTGTGTGTGTCGGGCGGCCGCTTCCTGGGCCCAGGCCTGGGTTTGGGGGTCCGTGGCGGGTCTTGTGGGGGGAGGGGTGCAGCGGCGGAGCGAAGGAGGAGGGGGGCTGTCGCCACTTCTACTTTGGCTCGCCCTGGCTTCTGGACTCCGTTCCTCCCCACACCCCGCGGGAGCCACCTGCACGTTCCTCACCCCCCACTCCCCACCCCCCAGGACCAGCTCGAGGTCCCTGGACACCGGCTAGGCAGGGCCCCACACCTGAGCCTCACGGTGGGACACAGGGACATCAGGGTCCCGCCTCCTCCCCCAAGGCCAAGTGGCAGCAGCCCTCCCAGTGCCCGTGCCGTGCCGTGCCGTGCCGTGCCTGTCTCGTGCAGGGCTTCTAGCCTCCGCCTGCCCTCCCCACCCCGGCCCCGCCGGGCCGATCCTGCTCTTGCTCCCAACGGAAGGGACACGCGGCCAAGGGCTCACGGGCCAAGGGCCCAGCGCCCCTTGCCCCGGCCGGCCCGGGGTGCTCCTGGCCGCTTCGGGGCGGCTTCCAGGACTCCTCCAGTCCCGCCCAGACATGGCGGCCACCAGGGTCCCTGGCCCTGGCTTCCCGTGCCCGACCCGCAGGGGAGCCGGTTCTGGCGCTCTGTCGCGCCACCCGTCTCTGGAGCCTCCCGGTTCTCCCGCCGGAACTCTGCGCCTGGGAGTGGGGGGGGGGGGGGCGGTTAGAGGGAGGATCCATCTCGTCTCCCGCCTGGGACTTCACTCACAGGGAAGCCACAGCGCAGGGCTCACGGGATGGCCAACGAGTTTCGCTTGATGGCAGTGTTGCACCACGAATGCCCACGCGCCCTTCCCCCAGGTCCTCTCCCTCCGCCCTTTGCGGAAGAAAAAAGGCCGGGCCCTGTCCACTCTGGCTCCAACATGGCGGCGCCCTCGTCTGGGCCACTTTGTGGCAACAGCTCCGCTTGTGTGGTGGCCCCGTGCAGCCGAGCCTGGTCCCCTCGGCAGCAAGGCCCGGGCCCCTAGGCCCAGATGCCCACTCAGGCAACCGTCCGCCTAGGCCGCGGAGGAGGCTCACGCTGTGGATCACAGTGCCCGCCCTTACGTGGAGACCCCGGCCGTGCCAATAGCCCACGTGTGCAAGAAGGTGCGGGCTGGGTCGTGCCTTCCACTCCACACGCAGCCACATCCAGCCCCGGGAGTCCCCAAGCATCCACACGCGTCCGTGTCCCACGTCCACGTTCCTCCCTCCTCCCCCCCCGCCCCCCCCCCCAACTCCGGCCAACACCCACCGAGGGCCGAAGGCAGCCTGTGTCCCCTTCTCCTCACACAAGTCAACCTCAGCAAGGCTCTTTGGGCGCGGGGTGGGGGTGGGGGTGGGGGTGGAGGTTGGGGGTGGGGAGCGAGAAGCTGTGCCCCCTCACCTCCTTTTTGGCCAAACCCCAGGGGCACGGTGTTGACATCCTGGAGATCTCCTTGTTCCCCCGCCCCTTGCCCGAGAGTCCCGGCGGGTGTCCTTTGGGCCCCGGGTCCAGCAGGTGCACCCGCAGACGTTGGGTCCACGGAACCGCGGAGCGCCCTGCGTGCGCTCTCGGGTGCCTACCCAGAGGACGGGAACTGGGTCACGCGGGCCCCGAGGCCGAGGAGCAGGGCTGCGCTGGGCTTTGCTGGGCTACCGTTGATACCCAGTGGGGAAAGGTGGGCCTCGATGGGGTGACTGTGGTGGATGAGGTCCTTGTGGGCGGAGCGGTCCCGGGCGCACACGCACACCCTCCCCCTCGGTCAGGGTTCCCGAGATGGGCGCCGTGGGGGCCCGTGCCGGGGACTCTGTTTGGTGACCTGACAGCAAACACCCGGGTTCGGGGGCACGTGGGTGAGCCTCCCTTGGTGCGGCCCCGTCCCCGACGATCGATCGGGGCGGCTCGCGTCTCTTGGGACCGGACCCTTCCTTCCCCGTGCGGGTCGTTCCTCCCTCCCTGTCTCTCTCTGCGTGTCTCTGTCTCTTTCGTGGCCTTGCGCGGCTCCTGCTTGCGCTTTGAGGGTCCTCGGGGCCTTTGTTTGTGGTCAGAACGAAATCCCTCGGGAGGGTGGCAGCCGGTGGAGGATGGAGATGCTGGGTTTCCAGCCGGACCGGAGGGGCAACTGACTGTCCGGGAGCCTGCTTGGATGTCCCGGCAGCCCAAAGTGCCCGGAATGACCCTTTTGGCCTTGAGGCCGGCCAAGGGTTCGTGTGCGGGCGCCAGGAGAGAATGTGCGGGCACAGGCCGCCTCGGGAGGGGCGGTGGACGTTCGTGGCCCTCCCGGACCGCCCGCCGCCGCCGCCGCCGCCGCCGCCGCTGCCGGTGTAGGTCCCTTCGCGTGGGCCCGTGTCCGTGCCCGCGTGCCTGGACGGTGCGATCGCACCACGGACTCGCCAGTGGCAGTGCCGGGCTGTCTTGGGGACGACGCGTCCCTTTGCGGGAACGCTTGGCTCCAAGGCCAAAGAACAGAGCCCCTCTGGTGCGTGTTCTTTCTCCCCTCCCACCAGCCCCAGGCCCCAGGCCCCAGGCCCCAGGCCCCAGGCCCCAGCCCCCAGCCCCCAGCCCTCGCGGGCATGAGTCTCCCCAGCGAGCAGGGTCTGTGTGCAACCGGGTGTCGTTCGGCCAGGGTTGGTAGAACTGACGCGCGGGAAGGGACCGGAAGGACTCTGGGGACGTGGAGACGAATATGGCGGGGTGGGGGGAGCGGGGAGCGGGGAGGAGGCTGGCTGCTTTCCACAGGTGGGATGGAATCTTACATCCGCTGGCTGGCCTAGGAAGAACGAGGTGCTGGGCCACAGGCTTGGGAGAACAGGCGGCTCCCGTCTGCAGGGCAGAAAGCGAAAACGTTCCCCGAGGGTTGAGGATGGACAAGTGTCTCGCCAGAGGAGAGCAAGTGACCTGGGTCCGTGCAGTTGTCAGGAGTCCCTTTATGCCCTTGAGCACACGGACCGGGGTAGAAACAGACATCCGCCGTACACCTTTATGAGCTCTTGCTGCGGGGTGTGTGGGCCACCTCCTGAGGGCGAAAAGCATGACGTCCAAGTGTGCCGAACTCCCCTTTTACTGTGGGACGCTGTGGGCGTGTCAGTCTGCATTGTGTGTGTGTGTGTGTGTGTGCGCGCGCGCGTGTGTGTGAGTGGGAGCAAGCGAGGGAAGGAGGGAGTGTGTGTGGTTCTTCCTGGTTGGAATGTGCCCCAGGCACGAGAGGCGGGTTGTCAGGGTGCCCTTGAGAGGTCTGCGGTCAGGTGTTGGTCGTAGGTTATGGACCGATGAACGGGAGAGAAGACCACCGGCCCTGTGCGTTGGCCTTGTTACCGCCGTGCCAGAAAAGGCACGGGTCCTGGAGAGCGTGGGCACACCTGGGTGCTGCCCATGCCCGGCCTTGGCTCCCGTGGGAGCTGTCCAGGGATGGAGCCTGGGGCAAGCGTGAGGCCGCTTTGGCGTCAGTGGTGCGGCTCCAGGCCGCCCTCCCCAGTGACCCGTGGGTGCCACCGTCCGCGCCTGAACCGCGGGGGTGCCCCGGGGGTGAAGCGCCAGGTCCTCGGACCCGTACGTCCTCTGGCCGCGGGAAGCGGACGCCAGCGTTGACAGCACGGTCCTGCCCGGGGGCCGGCGCAGACCTTGGCGTCTGGCTGCTAGAGGCTTCGGGGTCACGTCAGGCTGGCCCGTCGGGGAGTCCTGACCGAGGATGCCCGGGTGAGCGTGTGCCCCCGTCGGGCACCGACTGGCTGGACAGGGGTGGCCCGGGCGCTGGGTCCACGACCAGTGGGTCTCCTGAGGTCTCCTCCTGCAGGCCTCCAGGGGTCGCAGTGGCGCCCCGAAAAGGGCCAGGGCCAGCGCCGGGAGCCTCGGGGAGCCTCGATGCGCCGGCCTCGCGTTTGCTTTTGGGTCCGAAAGCGGGCTACGTGGAGCCAGAGGGCACAAGGCTCCGCTCCCCGGAGCCTCAGGAGCCGGAGTGCTCCCCCAGGTGGCAGAGACCTGAGAGCCGCCATGTTGGAGCCCGGGGTGGACAGGGCCCGGCCTTTTTTCCTCGGCAAAGGGCGGAGGGAGAGGACCTGGGGGAAGGGCGCGTGGACATTCGTGGTGCAATACTGCCATCAAGCGGAACTCGTTGGCCATCCAGGCTTCCTCTGGAGGAGAGGCTGGGAGTGAAGTGGGGAGTCCCGGGCGGGACAGAAGGGGCCGCAGTCCAAAGGTGCCCGGTCCTTTTGGCAGGCTCTCCACCCTGGTCCTTTGGTGACCGGCTGCGAAGCAAGCGTGGCATCCGGACGCAGACACAAAGGCCACTCCTTGCCATTGCCCTCAACACTCTCATGGGACGTTGGAACCAGGTGGCCCAGAGAGTGACCCGTGTCAGTGAAGATGCCTGGCGGGGGGCGGGGTGGTGGGGTGGGGAGTAGACCACTCCCCAGGCAGACACTTGGACATACAGTTGTGTGCGAGATCGAGATCGGTGGTGCGCGGCCCCCGCCAGAGACCGTGTTATCCCCGGGCGTTCGCACTGCAGCTGCCCCGGGTGTGTGTGTGTGTGTGTGTGTGTGTGTGTGTGTGTGTGTGTGTGTGTGTGTGTGTGTGTGTGTGTGTGTGTGTGTGTGTGTGTGTGTGTGTGTGTGTGTGTGTGTGTGTCGGGCGGCCGCTTCCTGGGCGCAGGCCCGGGCGTTCGCACTGCAGCTGGTGTGTGTGTGTCGGGCGGCCGCTTCCTGGGCCCAGGCCTGGGTTTGGGGGTCCGTGGCGGGTCTTGTGGGGGGAGGGGTGCAGCGGCGGAGCGAAGGAGGAGGGGGGCTGTCGCCACTTCTACTTTGGCTCGCCCTGGCTTCTGGACTCCGTTCCTCCCCACACCCCGCGGGAGCCACCTGCACGTTCCTCACCCCCCACTCCCCACCCCCCAGGACCAGCTCGAGGTCCCTGGACACCGGCTAGGCAGGGCCCCACACCTGAGCCTCACGGTGGGACACAGGGACATCAGGGTCCCGCCTCCTCCCCCAAGGCCAAGTGGCAGCAGCCCTCCCAGTGCCCGTGCCGTGCCGTGCCGTGCCGTGCCTGTCTCGTGCAGGGCTTCTAGCCTCCGCCTGCCCTCCCCACCCCGGCCCCGCCGGGCCGATCCTGCTCTTGCTCCCAACGGAAGGGACACGCGGCCAAGGGCTCACGGGCCAAGGGCCCAGCGCCCCTTGCCCCGGCCGGCCCGGGGTGCTCCTGGCCGCTTCGGGGCGGCTTCCAGGACTCCTCCAGTCCCGCCCAGACATGGCGGCCACCAGGGTCCCTGGCCCTGGCTTCCCGTGCCCGACCCGCAGGGGAGCCGGTTCTGGCGCTCTGTCGCGCCACCCGTCTCTGGAGCCTCCCGGTTCTCCCGCCGGAACTCTGCGCCTGGGAGTGGGGGGGGGGGGGGCGGTTAGAGGGAGGATCCATCTCGTCTCCCGCCTGGGACTTCACTCACAGGGAAGCCACAGCGCAGGGCTCACGGGATGGCCAACGAGTTTCGCTTGATGGCAGTGTTGCACCACGAATGCCCACGCGCCCTTCCCCCAGGTCCTCTCCCTCCGCCCTTTGCGGAAGAAAAAAGGCCGGGCCCTGTCCACTCTGGCTCCAACATGGCGGCGCCCTCGTCTGGGCCACTTTGTGGCAACAGCTCCGCTTGTGTGGTGGCCCCGTGCAGCCGAGCCTGGTCCCCTCGGCAGCAAGGCCCGGGCCCCTAGGCCCAGATGCCCACTCAGGCAACCGTCCGCCTAGGCCGCGGAGGAGGCTCACGCTGTGGATCACAGTGCCCGCCCTTACGTGGAGACCCCGGCCGTGCCAATAGCCCACGTGTGCAAGAAGGTGCGGGCTGGGTCGTGCCTTCCACTCCACACGCAGCCACATCCAGCCCCGGGAGTCCCCAAGCATCCACACGCGTCCGTGTCCCACGTCCACGTTCCTCCCTCCTCCCCCCCCCCGCCCCCCCCCCCAACTCCGGCCAACACCCACCGAGGGCCGAAGGCAGCCTGTGTCCCCTTCTCCTCACACAAGTCAACCTCAGCAAGGCTCTTTGGGCGCGGGGTGGGGGTGGGGGTGGGGGTGGAGGTTGGGGGTGGGGAGCGAGAAGCTGTGCCCCCTCACCTCCTTTTTGGCCAAACCCCAGGGGCACGGTGTTGACATCCTGGAGATCTCCTTGTTCCCCCGCCCCTTGCCCGAGAGTCCCGGCGGGTGTCCTTTGGGCCCCGGGTCCAGCAGGTGCACCCGCAGACGTTGGGTCCACGGAACCGCGGAGCGCCCTGCGTGCGCTCTCGGGTGCCTACCCAGAGGACGGGAACTGGGTCACGCGGGCCCCGAGGCCGAGGAGCAGGGCTGCGCTGGGCTTTGCTGGGCTACCGTTGATACCCAGTGGGGAAAGGTGGGCCTCGATGGGGTGACTGTGGTGGATGAGGTCCTTGTGGGCGGAGCGGTCCCGGGCGCACACGCACACCCTCCCCCTCGGTCAGGGTTCCCGAGATGGGCGCCGTGGGGGCCCGTGCCGGGGACTCTGTTTGGTGACCTGACAGCAAACACCCGGGTTCGGGGGCACGTGGGTGAGCCTCCCTTGGTGCGGCCCCGTCCCCGACGATCGATCGGGGCGGCTCGCGTCTCTTGGGACCGGACCCTTCCTTCCCCGTGCGGGTCGTTCCTCCCTCCCTGTCTCTCTCTGCGTGTCTCTGTCTCTTTCGTGGCCTTGCGCGGCTCCTGCTTGCGCTTTGAGGGTCCTCGGGGCCTTTGTTTGTGGTCAGAACGAAATCCCTCGGGAGGGTGGCAGCCGGTGGAGGATGGAGATGCTGGGTTTCCAGCCGGACCGGAGGGGCAACTGACTGTCCGGGAGCCTGCTTGGATGTCCCGGCAGCCCAAAGTGCCCGGAATGACCCTTTTGGCCTTGAGGCCGGCCAAGGGTTCGTGTGCGGGCGCCAGGAGAGAATGTGCGGGCACAGGCCGCCTCGGGAGGGGCGGTGGACGTTCGTGGCCCTCCCGGACCGCCCGCCGCCGCCGCCGCCGCCGCTGCCGGTGTAGGTCCCTTCGCGTGGGCCCGTGTCCGTGCCCGCGTGCCTGGACGGTGCGATCGCACCACGGACTCGCCAGTGGCAGTGCCGGGCTGTCTTGGGGACGACGCGTCCCTTTGCGGGAACGCTTGGCTCCAAGGCCAAAGAACAGAGCCCCTCTGGTGCGTGTTCTTTCTCCCCTCCCACCAGCCCCAGGCCCCAGGCCCCAGGCCCCAGGCCCCAGCCCCAGCCCCCAGCCCCCAGCCCTCGCGGGCATGAGTCTCCCCAGCGAGCAGGGTCTGTGTGCAACCGGGTGTCGTTCGGCCAGGGTTGGTAGAACTGACGCGCGGGAAGGGACCGGAAGGACTCTGGGGACGTGGAGACGAATATGGCGGGGTGGGGGGAGCGGGGAGCGGGGAGGAGGCTGGCTGCTTTCCACAGGTGGGATGGAATCTTACATCCGCTGGCTGGCCTAGGAAGAACGAGGTGCTGGGCCACAGGCTTGGGAGAACAGGCGGCTCCCGTCTGCAGGGCAGAAAGCGAAAACGTTCCCCGAGGGTTGAGGATGGACAAGTGTCTCGCCAGAGGAGAGCAAGTGACCTGGGTCCGTGCAGTTGTCAGGAGTCCCTTTATGCCCTTGAGCACACGGACCGGGGTAGAAACAGACATCCGCCGTACACCTTTATGAGCTCTTGCTGCGGGGTGTGTGGGCCACCTCCTGAGGGCGAAAAGCATGACGTCCAAGTGTGCCGAAGTCCCCTTTTACTGTGGGACGCTGTGGGCGTGTCAGTCTGCATTGGTGTGTGTGTGTGTGTGTGTGCGCGCGCGCGTGTGTGTGAGTGGGAGCAAGCGAGGGAAGGAGGGAGTGTGTGTGGTTCTTCCTGGTTGGAATGTGCCCCAGGCACGAGAGGCGGGTTGTCAGGGTGCCCTTGAGAGGTCTGCGGTCAGGTGTTGGTCGTAGGTTATGGACCGATGAACGGGAGAGAAGACCACCGGCCCTGTGCGTTGGCCTTGTTACCGCCGTGCCAGAAAAGGCACGGGTCCTGGAGAGCGTGGGCACACCTGGGTGCTGCCCATGCCCGGCCTTGGCTCCCGTGGGAGCTGTCCAGGGATGGAGCCTGGGGCAAGCGTGAGGCCGCTTTGGCGTCAGTGGTGCGGCTCCAGGCCGCCCTCCCCAGTGACCCGTGGGTGCCACCGTCCGCGCCTGAACCGCGGGGGTGCCCCGGGGGTGAAGCGCCAGGTCCTCGGACCCGTACGTCCTCTGGCCGCGGGAAGCGGACGCCAGCGTTGACAGCACGGTCCTGCCCGGGGGCCGGCGCAGACCTTGGCGTCTGGCTGCTAGAGGCTTCGGGGTCACGTCAGGCTGGCCCGTCGGGGAGTCCTGACCGAGGATGCCCGGGTGAGCGTGTGCCCCCGTCGGGCACCGACTGGCTGGACAGGGGTGGCCCGGGCGCTGGGTCCACGACCAGTGGGTCTCCTGAGGTCTCCTCCTGCAGGCCTCCAGGGGTCGCAGTGGCGCCCCGAAAAGGGCCAGGGCCAGCGCCGGGAGCCTCGGGGAGCCTCGATGCGCCGGCCTCGCGTTTGCTTTTGGGTCCGAAAGCGGGCTACGTGGAGCCAGAGGGCACAAGGCTCCGCTCCCCGGAGCCTCAGGAGCCGGAGTGCTCCCCCAGGTGGCAGAGACCTGAGAGCCGCCATGTTGGAGCCCGGGGTGGACAGGGCCCGGCCTTTTTTCCTCGGCAAAGGGCGGAGGGAGAGGACCTGGGGGAAGGGCGCGTGGACATTCGTGGTGCAATACTGCCATCAAGCGGAACTCGTTGGCCATCCAGGCTTCCTCTGGAGGAGAGGCTGGGAGTGAAGTGGGGAGTCCCGGGCGGGACAGAAGGGGCCGCAGTCCAAAGGTGCCCGGTCCTTTTGGCAGGCTCTCCACCCTGGTCCTTTGGTGACCGGCTGCGAAGCAAGCGTGGCATCCGGACGCAGACACAAAGGCCACTCCTTGCCATTGCCCTCAACACTCTCATGGGACGTTGGAACCAGGTGGCCCAGAGAGTGACCCGTGTCAGTGAAGATGCCTGGCGGGGGGCGGGGTGGTGGGGTGGGGAGTAGACCACTCCCCAGGCAGACACTTGGACATACAGTTGTGTGCGAGATCGAGATCGGTGGTGCGCGGCCCCCGCCAGAGACCGTGTTATCCCCGGGCGTTCGCACTGCAGCTGCCCCGGGTGTGTGTGTGTGTGTGTGTGTGTGTGTGTGTGTGTGTGTGTGTGTGTGTGTGTGTGTGTGTGTGTGTGTCGGGCGGCCGCTTCCTGGGCCCAGGCCTGGGTTTGGGGGTCCGTGGCGGGTCTTGTGGGGGGAGGGGTGCAGCGGCGGAGCGAAGGAGGAGGGGGGCTGTCGCCACTTCTACTTTGGCTCGCCCTGGCTTCTGGACTCCGTTCCTCCCCACACCCCGCGGGAGCCACCTGCACGTTCCTCACCCCCCACTCCCCACCCCCCAGGACCAGCTCGAGGTCCCTGGACACCGGCTAGGCAGGGCCCCACACCTGAGCCTCACGGTGGGACACAGGGACATCAGGGTCCCGCCTCCTCCCCCAAGGCCAAGTGGCAGCAGCCCTCCCAGTGCCCGTGCCGTGCCGTGCCGTGCCGTGCCGTGCCTGTCTCGTGCAGGGCTTCTAGCCTCCGCCTGCCCTCCCCACCCCGGCCCCGCCGGGCCGATCCTGCTCTTGCTCCCAACGGAAGGGACACGCGGCCAAGGGCTCACGGGCCAAGGGCCCAGCGCCCCTTGCCCCGGCCGGCCCGGGGTGCTCCTGGCCGCTTCGGGGCGGCTTCCAGGACTCCTCCAGTCCCGCCCAGACATGGCGGCCACCAGGGTCCCTGGCCCTGGCTTCCCGTGCCCGACCCGCAGGGGAGCCGGTTCTGGCGCTCTGTCGCGCCACCCGTCTCTGGAGCCTCCCGGTTCTCCCGCCGGAACTCTGCGCCTGGGAGTGGGGGGGGGGGGCGGTTAGAGGGAGGATCCATCTCGTCTCCCGCCTGGGACTTCACTCACAGGGAAGCCACAGCGCAGGGCTCACGGGATGGCCAACGAGTTTCGCTTGATGGCAGTGTTGCACCACGAATGCCCACGCGCCCTTCCCCCAGGTCCTCTCCCTCCGCCCTTTGCGGAAGAAAAAAGGCCGGGCCCTGTCCACTCTGGCTCCAACATGGCGGCGCCCTCGTCTGGGCCACTTTGTGGCAACAGCTCCGCTTGTGTGGTGGCCCCGTGCAGCCGAGCCTGGTCCCCTCGGCAGCAAGGCCCGGGCCCCTAGGCCCAGATGCCCACTCAGGCAACCGTCCGCCTAGGCCGCGGAGGAGGCTCACGCTGTGGATCACAGTGCCCGCCCTTACGTGGAGACCCCGGCCGTGCCAATAGCCCACGTGTGCAAGAAGGTGCGGGCTGGGTCGTGCCTTCCACTCCACACGCAGCCACATCCAGCCCCGGGAGTCCCCAAGCATCCACACGCGTCCGTGTCCCACGTCCACGTTCCTCCCTCCTCCCCCCCCGCCCCCCCCCCCAACTCCGGCCAACACCCACCGAGGGCCGAAGGCAGCCTGTGTCCCCTTCTCCTCACACAAGTCAACCTCAGCAAGGCTCTTTGGGCGCGGGGTGGGGGTGGGGGTGGGGGTGGAGGTTGGGGGTGGGGAGCGAGAAGCTGTGCCCCCTCACCTCCTTTTTGGCCAAACCCCAGGGGCACGGTGTTGACATCCTGGAGATCTCCTTGTTCCCCCGCCCCTTGCCCGAGAGTCCCGGCGGGTGTCCTTTGGGCCCCGGGTCCAGCAGGTGCACCCGCAGACGTTGGGTCCACGGAACCGCGGAGCGCCCTGCGTGCGCTCTCGGGTGCCTACCCAGAGGACGGGAACTGGGTCACGCGGGCCCCGAGGCCGAGGAGCAGGGCTGCGCTGGGCTTTGCTGGGCTACCGTTGATACCCAGTGGGGAAAGGTGGGCCTCGATGGGGTGACTGTGGTGGATGAGGTCCTTGTGGGCGGAGCGGTCCCGGGCGCACACGCACACCCTCCCCCTCGGTCAGGGTTCCCGAGATGGGCGCCGTGGGGGCCCGTGCCGGGGACTCTGTTTGGTGACCTGACAGCAAACACCCGGGTTCGGGGGCACGTGGGTGAGCCTCCCTTGGTGCGGCCCCGTCCCCGACGATCGATCGGGGCGGCTCGCGTCTCTTGGGACCGGACCCTTCCTTCCCCGTGCGGGTCGTTCCTCCCTCCCTGTCTCTCTCTGCGTGTCTCTGTCTCTTTCGTGGCCTTGCGCGGCTCCTGCTTGCGCTTTGAGGGTCCTCGGGGCCTTTGTTTGTGGTCAGAACGAAATCCCTCGGGAGGGTGGCAGCCGGTGGAGGATGGAGATGCTGGGTTTCCAGCCGGACCGGAGGGGCAACTGACTGTCCGGGAGCCTGCTTGGATGTCCCGGCAGCCCAAAGTGCCCGGAATGACCCTTTTGGCCTTGAGGCCGGCCAAGGGTTCGTGTGCGGGCGCCAGGAGAGAATGTGCGGGCACAGGCCGCCTCGGGAGGGGCGGTGGACGTTCGTGGCCCTCCCGGACCGCCCGCCGCCGCCGCCGCCGCCGCTGCCGGTGTAGGTCCCTTCGCGTGGGCCCGTGTCCGTGCCCGCGTGCCTGGACGGTGCGATCGCACCACGGACTCGCCAGTGGCAGTGCCGGGCTGTCTTGGGGACGACGCGTCCCTTTGCGGGAACGCTTGGCTCCAAGGCCAAAGAACAGAGCCCCTCTGGTGCGTGTTCTTTCTCCCCTCCCACCAGCCCCAGGCCCCAGGCCCCAGGCCCCAGGCCCCAGCCCCCAGCCCCCAGCCCCCAGCCCTCGCGGGCATGAGTCTCCCCAGCGAGCAGGGTCTGTGTGCAACCGGGTGTCGTTCGGCCAGGGTTGGTAGAACTGACGCGCGGGAAGGGACCGGAAGGACTCTGGGGACGTGGAGACGAATATGGCGGGGTGGGGGGAGCGGGGAGCGGGGAGGAGGCTGGCTGCTTTCCACAGGTGGGATGGAATCTTACATCCGCTGGCTGGCCTAGGAAGAACGAGGTGCTGGGCCACAGGCTTGGGAGAACAGGCGGCTCCCGTCTGCAGGGCAGAAAGCGAAAACGTTCCCCGAGGGTTGAGGATGGACAAGTGTCTCGCCAGAGGAGAGCAAGTGACCTGGGTCCGTGCGGTTGTCAGGAGTCCCTTTATGCCCTTGAGCACACGGACCGGGGTAGAAACAGACATCCGCCGTACACCTTTATGAGCTCTTGCTGCGGGGTGTGTGGGCCACCTCCTGAGGGCGAAAAGCATGACGTCCAAGTGTGCCGAAGTCCCCTTTTACTGCGGGACGCTGTGGGCGTGTCAGTCTGCATGCGTGTGTGTGTGTGTGTGTGTGTGCGCGCGCGCGTGTGTGTGAGTGGGAGCAAGCGAGGGAGGGAGGGAGTGTGTGTGGTTCTTCCTGGTTGGAATGTGCCCCAGGCACGAGAGGCGGGTTGTCAGGGTGCCCTTGAGAGGTCTGCGGTCAGGTGTTGGTCGTAGGTTATGGACCGATGAACGGGAGAGAAGACCACCGGCCCTGTGCGTTGGCCTTGTTACCGCCGTGCCAGAAAAGGCACGGGTCCTGGAGAGCGTGGGCACACCTGGGTGCTGCCCATGCCCGGCCTTGGCTCCCGTGGGAGCTGTCCAGGGATGGAGCCTGGGGCAAGCGTGAGGCCGCTTTGGCGTCAGTGGTGCGGCTCCAGGCCGCCCTCCCCAGTGACCCGTGGGTGCCACCGTCCGCGCCTGAACCGCGGGGGTGCCCCGGGGGTGAAGCGCCAGGTCCTCGGACCCGTACGTCCTCTGGCCGCGGGAAGCGGACGCCAGCGTTGACAGCACGGT
The DNA here is from genome assembly GCF_018350175.1 of Felis catus. NCBI lineage: Eukaryota > Metazoa > Chordata > Mammalia > Carnivora > Felidae > Felis > Felis catus. Next base: position 94,539,103 of record NC_058386.1, on the reverse strand, counting down.
CCTGCCCGGGGGCCGGCGCAGACCTTGGCGTCTGGCTGCTAGAGGCTTCGGGGTCACGTCAGGCTGGCCCGTCGGGGAGTCCTGACCGAGGATGCCCGGGTGAGCGTGTGCCCCCGTCGGGCACCGACTGGCTGGACAGGGGTGGCCCGGGCGCTGGGTCCACGACCAGTGGGTCTCCTGAGGTCTCCTCCTGCAGGCCTCCAGGGGTCGCAGTGGCGCCCCGAAAAGGGCCAGGGCCAGCGCCGGGAGCCTCGGGGAGCCTCGATGCGCCGGCCTCGCGTTTGCTTTTGGGTCCGAAAGCGGGCTACGTGGAGCCAGAGGGCACAAGGCTCCGCTCCCCGGAGCCTCAGGAGCCGGAGTGCTCCCCCAGGTGGCAGAGACCTGAGAGCCGCCATGTTGGAGCCCGGGGTGGACAGGGCCCGGCCTTTTTTCCTCGGCAAAGGGCGGAGGGAGAGGACCTGGGGGAAGGGCGCGTGGACATTCGTGGTGCAATACTGCCATCAAGCGGAACTCGTTGGCCATCCAGGCTTCCTCTGGAGGAGAGGCTGGGAGTGAAGTGGGGAGTCCCGGGCGGGACAGAAGGGGCCGCAGTCCAAAGGTGCCCGGTCCTTTTGGCAGGCTCTCCACCCTGGTCCTTTGGTGACCGGCTGCGAAGCAAGCGTGGCATCCGGACGCAGACACAAAGGCCACTCCTTGCCATTGCCCTCAACACTCTCATGGGACGTTGGAACCAGGTGGCCCAGAGAGTGACCCGTGTCAGTGAAGATGCCTGGCGGGGGGCGGGGTGGTGGGGTGGGGAGTAGACCACTCCCCAGGCAGACACTTGGACATACAGTTGTGTGCGAGATCGAGATCGGTGGTGCGCGGCCCCCGCCAGAGACCGTGTTATCCCCGGGCGTTCGCACTGCAGCTGCCCCGGGTGTGTGTGTGTGTGTCTGTTTGTGTCTGTGTGTGTGTGTGTGTGTGTGTGTGTGTGTGTGTGTGTGTGTGTGTGTGTGTGTCGGGCGGCCGCTTCCTGGGCCCAGGCCTGGGTTTGGGGGTCCGTGGCGGGTCTTGTGGGGGGAGGGGTGCAGCGGCGGAGCGAAGGAGGAGGGGGGCTGTCGCCACTTCTACTTTGGCTCGCCCTGGCTTCTGGACTCCGTTCCTCCCCACACCCCGCGGGAGCCACCTGCACGTTCCTCACCCCCCACTCCCCACCCCCCAGGACCAGCTCGAGGTCCCTGGACACCGGCTAGGCAGGGCCCCACACCTGAGCCTCACGGTGGGACACAGGGACATCAGGGTCCCGCCTCCTCCCCCAAGGCCAAGTGGCAGCAGCCCTCCCAGTGCCCGTGCCGTGCCGTGCCGTGCCGTGCCGTGCCTGTCTCGTGCAGGGCTTCTAGCCTCCGCCTGCCCTCCCCACCCCGGCCCCGCCGGGCCGATCCTGCTCTTGCTCCCAACGGAAGGGACACGCGGCCAAGGGCTCACGGGCCAAGGGCCCAGCGCCCCTTGCCCCGGCCGGCCCGGGGTGCTCCTGGCCGCTTCGGGGCGGCTTCCAGGACTCCTCCAGTCCCGCCCAGACATGGCGGCCACCAGGGTCCCTGGCCCTGGCTTCCCGTGCCCGACCCGCAGGGGAGCCGGTTCTGGCGCTCTGTCGCGCCACCCGTCTCTGGAGCCTCCCGGTTCTCCCGCCGGAACTCTGCGCCTGGGAGTGGGGGGGGGGGGGCGGTTAGAGGGAGGATCCATCTCGTCTCCCGCCTGGGACTTCACTCACAGGGAAGCCACAGCGCAGGGCTCACGGGATGGCCAACGAGTTTCGCTTGATGGCAGTGTTGCACCACGAATGCCCACGCGCCCTTCCCCCAGGTCCTCTCCCTCCGCCCTTTGCGGAAGAAAAAAGGCCGGGCCCTGTCCACTCTGGCTCCAACATGGCGGCGCCCTCGTCTGGGCCACTTTGTGGCAACAGCTCCGCTTGTGTGGTGGCCCCGTGCAGCCGAGCCTGGTCCCCTCGGCAGCAAGGCCCGGGCCCCTAGGCCCAGATGCCCACTCAGGCAACCGTCCGCCTAGGCCGCGGAGGAGGCTCACGCTGTGGATCACAGTGCCCGCCCTTACGTGGAGACCCCGGCCGTGCCAATAGCCCACGTGTGCAAGAAGGTGCGGGCTGGGTCGTGCCTTCCACTCCACACGCAGCCACATCCAGCCCCGGGAGTCCCCAAGCATCCACACGCGTCCGTGTCCCACGTCCACGTTCCTCCCTCCTCCCCCCCCGCCCCCCCCCCCAACTCCGGCCAACACCCACCGAGGGCCGAAGGCAGCCTGTGTCCCCTTCTCCTCACACAAGTCAACCTCAGCAAGGCTCTTTGGGCGCGGGGTGGGGGTGGGGGTGGGGGTGGAGGTTGGGGGTGGGGAGCGAGAAGCTGTGCCCCCTCACCTCCTTTTTGGCCAAACCCCAGGGGCACGGTGTTGACATCCTGGAGATCTCCTTGTTCCCCCGCCCCTTGCCCGAGAGTCCCGGCGGGTGTCCTTTGGGCCCCGGGTCCAGCAGGTGCACCCGCAGACGTTGGGTCCACGGAACCGCGGAGCGCCCTGCGTGCGCTCTCGGGTGCCTACCCAGAGGACGGGAACTGGGTCACGCGGGCCCCGAGGCCGAGGAGCAGGGCTGCGCTGGGCTTTGCTGGGCTACCGTTGATACCCAGTGGGGAAAGGTGGGCCTCGATGGGGTGACTGTGGTGGATGAGGTCCTTGTGGGCGGAGCGGTCCCGGGCGCACACGCACACCCTCCCCCTCGGTCAGGGTTCCCGAGATGGGCGCCGTGGGGGCCCGTGCCGGGGACTCTGTTTGGTGACCTGACAGCAAACACCCGGGTTCGGGGGCACGTGGGTGAGCCTCCCTTGGTGCGGCCCCGTCCCCGACGATCGATCGGGGCGGCTCGCGTCTCTTGGGACCGGACCCTTCCTTCCCCGTGCGGGTCGTTCCTCCCTCCCTGTCTCTCTCTGCGTGTCTCTGTCTCTTTCGTGGCCTTGCGCGGCTCCTGCTTGCGCTTTGAGGGTCCTCGGGGCCTTTGTTTGTGGTCAGAACGAAATCCCTCGGGAGGGTGGCAGCCGGTGGAGGATGGAGATGCTGGGTTTCCAGCCGGACCGGAGGGGCAACTGACTGTCCGGGAGCCTGCTTGGATGTCCCGGCAGCCCAAAGTGCCCGGAATGACCCTTTTGGCCTTGAGGCCGGCCAAGGGTTCGTGTGCGGGCGCCAGGAGAGAATGTGCGGGCACAGGCCGCCTCGGGAGGGGCGGTGGACGTTCGTGGCCCTCCCGGACCGCCCGCCGCCGCCGCCGCCGCCGCTGCCGGTGTAGGTCCCTTCGCGTGGGCCCGTGTCCGTGCCCGCGTGCCTGGACGGTGCGATCGCACCACGGACTCGCCAGTGGCAGTGCCGGGCTGTCTTGGGGACGACGCGTCCCTTTGCGGGAACGCTTGGCTCCAAGGCCAAAGAACAGAGCCCCTCTGGTGCGTGTTCTTTCTCCCCTCCCACCAGCCCCAGGCCCCAGGCCCCAGGCCCCAGGCCCCAGCCCCCAGCCCCCAGCCCCCAGCCCCCAGCCCCCAGCCCTCGCGGGCATGAGTCTCCCCAGCGAGCAGGGTCTGTGTGCAACCGGGTGTCGTTCGGCCAGGGTTGGTAGAACTGACGCGCGGGAAGGGACCGGAAGGACTCTGGGGACGTGGAGACGAATATGGCGGGGTGGGGGGAGCGGGGAGGAGGCTGGCTGCTTTCCACAGGTGGGATGGAATCTTACATCCGCTGGCTGGCCTAGGAAGAACGAGGTGCTGGGCCACAGGCTTGGGAGAACAGGCGGCTCCCGTCTGCAGGGCAGAAAGCGAAAACGTTCCCCGAGGGTTGAGGATGGACAAGTGTCTCGCCAGAGGAGAGCAAGTGACCTGGGTCCGTGCGGTTGTCAGGAGTCCCTTTATGCCCTTGAGCACACGGACCGGGGTAGAAACAGACATCCGCCGTACACCTTTATGAGCTCTTGCTGCGGGGTGTGTGGGCCACCTCCTGAGGGCGAAAAGCATGACGTCCAAGTGTGCCGAAGTCCCCTTTTACTGCGGGACGCTGTGGGCGTGTCAGTCTGCATGCGTGTGTGTGTGTGTGTGTGTGTGTGTGTGCGCGCGCGCGTGTGTGTGAGTGGGAGCAAGCGAGGGAGGGAGGGAGTGTGTGTGGTTCTTCCTGGTTGGAATGTGCCCCAGGCACGAGAGGCGGGTTGTCAGGGTGCCCTTGAGAGGTCTGCGGTCAGGTGTTGGTCGTAGGTTATGGACCGATGAACGGGAGAGAAGACCACCGGCCCTGTGCGTTGGCCTTGTTACCGCCGTGCCAGAAAAGGCACGGGTCCTGGAGAGCGTGGGCACACCTGGGTGCTGCCCATGCCCGGCCTTGGCTCCCGTGGGAGCTGTCCAGGGATGGAGCCTGGGGCAAGCGTGAGGCCGCTTTGGCGTCAGTGGTGCGGCTCCAGGCCGCCCTCCCCAGTGACCCGTGGGTGCCACCGTCCGCGCCTGAACCGCGGGGGTGCCCCGGGGGTGAAGCGCCAGGTCCTCGGACCCGTACGTCCTCTGGCCGCGGGAAGCGGACGCCAGCGTTGACAGCACGGTCCTGCCCGGGGGCCGGCGCAGACCTTGGCGTCTGGCTGCTAGAGGCTTCGGGGTCACGTCAGGCTGGCCCGTCGGGGAGTCCTGACCGAGGATGCCCGGGTGAGCGTGTGCCCCCGTCGGGCACCGACTGGCTGGACAGGGGTGGCCCGGGCGCTGGGTCCACGACCAGTGGGTCTCCTGAGGTCTCCTCCTGCAGGCCTCCAGGGGTCGCAGTGGCGCCCCGAAAAGGGCCAGGGCCAGCGCCGGGAGCCTCGGGGAGCCTCGATGCGCCGGCCTCGCGTTTGCTTTTGGGTCCGAAAGCGGGCTACGTGGAGCCAGAGGGCACAAGGCTCCGCTCCCCGGAGCCTCAGGAGCCGGAGTGCTCCCCCAGGTGGCAGAGACCTGAGAGCCGCCATGTTGGAGCCCGGGGTGGACAGGGCCCGGCCTTTTTTCCTCGGCAAAGGGCGGAGGGAGAGGACCTGGGGGAAGGGCGCGTGGACATTCGTGGTGCAATACTGCCATCAAGCGGAACTCGTTGGCCATCCAGGCTTCCTCTGGAGGAGAGGCTGGGAGTGAAGTGGGGAGTCCCGGGCGGGACAGAAGGGGCCGCAGTCCAAAGGTGCCCGGTCCTTTTGGCAGGCTCTCCACCCTGGTCCTTTGGTGACCGGCTGCGAAGCAAGCGTGGCATCCGGACGCAGACACAAAGGCCACTCCTTGCCATTGCCCTCAACACTCTCATGGGACGTTGGAACCAGGTGGCCCAGAGAGTGACCCGTGTCAGTGAAGATGCCTGGCGGGGGGCGGGGTGGTGGGGTGGGGAGTAGACCACTCCCCAGGCAGACACTTGGACATACAGTTGTGTGCGAGATCGAGATCGGTGGTGCGCGGCCCCCGCCAGAGACCGTGTTATCCCCGGGCGTTCGCACTGCAGCTGCCCCGGGTGTGTGTGTGTGTGTCTGTTTGTGTCTGTGTGTGTGTGTGTGTGTGTGTGTGTGTGTGTGTGTGTGTGTGTGTGTGTGTCGGGCGGCCGCTTCCTGGGCCCAGGCCTGGGTTTGGGGGTCCGTGGCGGGTCTTGTGGGGGGAGGGGTGCAGCGGCGGAGCGAAGGAGGAGGGGGGCTGTCGCCACTTCTACTTTGGCTCGCCCTGGCTTCTGGACTCCGTTCCTCCCCACACCCCGCGGGAGCTACCTGCACGTTCCTCACCCCCCACTCCCCACCCCCCAGGACCAGCTCGAGGTCCCTGGACACCGGCTAGGCAGGGCCCCACACCTGAGCCTCACGGTGGGACACAGGGACATCAGGGTCCCGCCTCCTCCCCCAAGGCCAAGTGGCAGCAGCCCTCCCAGTGCCCGTGCCGTGCCGTGCCGTGCCGTGCCGTGCCTGTCTCGTGCAGGGCTTCTAGCCTCCGCCTGCCCTCCCCACCCCGGCCCCGCCGGGCCGATCCTGCTCTTGCTCCCAACGGAAGGGACACGCGGCCAAGGGCTCACGGGCCAAGGGCCCAGCGCCCCTTGCCCCGGCCGGCCCGGGGTGCTCCTGGCCGCTTCGGGGCGGCTTCCAGGACTCCTCCAGTCCCGCCCAGACATGGCGGCCACCAGGGTCCCTGGCCCTGGCTTCCCGTGCCCGACCCGCAGGGGAGCCGGTTCTGGCGCTCTGTCGCGCCACCCGTCTCTGGAGCCTCCCGGTTCTCCCGCCGGAACTCTGCGCCTGGGAGTGGGGGGGGGGGGGCGGTTAGAGGGAGGATCCATCTCGTCTCCCGCCTGGGACTTCACTCACAGGGAAGCCACAGCGCAGGGCTCACGGGATGGCCAACGAGTTTCGCTTGATGGCAGTGTTGCACCACGAATGCCCACGCGCCCTTCCCCCAGGTCCTCTCCCTCCGCCCTTTGCGGAAGAAAAAAGGCCGGGCCCTGTCCACTCTGGCTCCAACATGGCGGCGCCCTCGTCTGGGCCACTTTGTGGCAACAGCTCCGCTTGTGTGGTGGCCCCGTGCAGCCGAGCCTGGTCCCCTCGGCAGCAAGGCCCGGGCCCCTAGGCCCAGATGCCCACTCAGGCAACCGTCCGCCTAGGCCGCGGAGGAGGCTCACGCTGTGGATCACAGTGCCCGCCCTTACGTGGAGACCCCGGCCGTGCCAATAGCCCACGTGTGCAAGAAGGTGCGGGCTGGGTCGTGCCTTCCACTCCACACGCAGCCACATCCAGCCCCGGGAGTCCCCAAGCATCCACACGCGTCCGTGTCCCACGTCCACGTTCCTCCCTCCTCCCCCCCCGCCCCCCCCCCCAACTCCGGCCAACACCCACCGAGGGCCGAAGGCAGCCTGTGTCCCCTTCTCCTCACACAAGTCAACCTCAGCAAGGCTCTTTGGGCGCGGGGTGGGGGTGGGGGTGGGGGTGGAGGTTGGGGGTGGGGAGCGAGAAGCTGTGCCCCCTCACCTCCTTTTTGGCCAAACCCCAGGGGCACGGTGTTGACATCCTGGAGATCTCCTTGTTCCCCCGCCCCTTGCCCGAGAGTCCCGGCGGGTGTCCTTTGGGCCCCGGGTCCAGCAGGTGCACCCGCAGACGTTGGGTCCACGGAACCGCGGAGCGCCCTGCGTGCGCTCTCGGGTGCCTACCCAGAGGACGGGAACTGGGTCACGCGGGCCCCGAGGCCGAGGAGCAGGGCTGCGCTGGGCTTTGCTGGGCTACCGTTGATACCCAGTGGGGAAAGGTGGGCCTCGATGGGGTGACTGTGGTGGATGAGGTCCTTGTGGGCGGAGCGGTCCCGGGCGCACACGCACACCCTCCCCCTCGGTCAGGGTTCCCGAGATGGGCGCCGTGGGGGCCCGTGCCGGGGACTCTGTTTGGTGACCTGACAGCAAACACCCGGGTTCGGGGGCACGTGGGTGAGCCTCCCTTGGTGCGGCCCCGTCCCCGACGATCGATCGGGGCGGCTCGCGTCTCTTGGGACCGGACCCTTCCTTCCCCGTGCGGGTCGTTCCTCCCTCCCTGTCTCTCTCTGCGTGTCTCTGTCTCTTTCGTGGCCTTGCGCGGCTCCTGCTTGCGCTTTGAGGGTCCTCGGGGCCTTTGTTTGTGGTCAGAACGAAATCCCTCGGGAGGGTGGCAGCCGGTGGAGGATGGAGATGCTGGGTTTCCAGCCGGACCGGAGGGGCAACTGACTGTCCGGGAGCCTGCTTGGATGTCCCGGCAGCCCAAAGTGCCCGGAATGACCCTTTTGGCCTTGAGGCCGGCCAAGGGTTCGTGTGCGGGCGCCAGGAGAGAATGTGCGGGCACAGGCCGCCTCGGGAGGGGCGGTGGACGTTCGTGGCCCTCCCGGACCGCCCGCCGCCGCCGCCGCCGCCGCTGCCGGTGTAGGTCCCTTCGCGTGGGCCCGTGTCCGTGCCCGCGTGCCTGGACGGTGCGATCGCACCACGGACTCGCCAGTGGCAGTGCCGGGCTGTCTTGGGGACGACGCGTCCCTTTGCGGGAACGCTTGGCTCCAAGGCCAAAGAACAGAGCCCCTCTGGTGCGTGTTCTTTCTCCCCTCCCACCAGCCCCAGGCCCCAGGCCCCAGGCCCCAGGCCCCAGCCCCCAGCCCCCAGCCCTCGCGGGCATGAGTCTCCCCAGCGAGCAGGGTCTGTGTGCAACCGGGTGTCGTTCGGCCAGGGTTGGTAGAACTGACGCGCGGGAAGGGACCGGAAGGACTCTGGGGACGTGGAGACGAATATGGCGGGGTGGGGGGAGCGGGGAGGAGGCTGGCTGCTTTCCACAGGTGGGATGGAATCTTACATCCGCTGGCTGGCCTAGGAAGAACGAGGTGCTGGGCCACAGGCTTGGGAGAACAGGCGGCTCCCGTCTGCAGGGCAGAAAGCGAAAACGTTCCCCGAGGGTTGAGGATGGACAAGTGTCTCGCCAGAGGAGAGCAAGTGACCTGGGTCCGTGCGGTTGTCAGGAGTCCCTTTATGCCCTTGAGCACACGGACCGGGGTAGAAACAGACATCCGCCGTACACCTTTATGAGCTCTTGCTGCGGGGTGTGTGGGCCACCTCCTGAGGGCGAAAAGCATGACGTCCAAGTGTGCCGAAGTCCCCTTTTACTGCGGGACGCTGTGGGCGTGTCAGTCTGCATGCGTGTGTGTGTGTGTGTGTGTGTGTGTGTGCGCGCGCGCGTGTGTGTGAGTGGGAGCAAGCGAGGGAGGGAGGGAGTGTGTGTGGTTCTTCCTGGTTGGAATGTGCCCCAGGCACGAGAGGCGGGTTGTCAGGGTGCCCTTGAGAGGTCTGCGGTCAGGTGTTGGTCGTAGGTTATGGACCGATGAACGGGAGAGAAGACCACCGGCCCTGTGCGTTGGCCTTGTTACCGCCGTGCCAGAAAAGGCACGGGTCCTGGAGAGCGTGGGCACACCTGGGTGCTGCCCATGCCCGGCCTTGGCTCCCGTGGGAGCTGTCCAGGGATGGAGCCTGGGGCAAGCGTGAGGCCGCTTTGGCGTCAGTGGTGCGGCTCCAGGCCGCCCTCCCCAGTGACCCGTGGGTGCCACCGTCCGCGCCTGAACCGCGGGGGTGCCCCGGGGGTGAAGCGCCAGGTCCTCGGACCCGTACGTCCTCTGGCCGCGGGAAGCGGACGCCAGCGTTGACAGCACGGTCCTGCCCGGGGGCCGGCGCAGACCTTGGCGTCTGGCTGCTAGAGGCTTCGGGGTCACGTCAGGCTGGCCCGTCGGGGAGTCCTGACCGAGGATGCCCGGGTGAGCGTGTGCCCCCGTCGGGCACCGACTGGCTGGACAGGGGTGGCCCGGGCGCTGGGTCCACGACCAGTGGGTCTCCTGAGGTCTCCTCCTGCAGGCCTCCAGGGGTCGCAGTGGCGCCCCGAAAAGGGCCAGGGCCAGCGCCGGGAGCCTCGGGGAGCCTCGATGCGCCGGCCTCGCGTTTGCTTTTGGGTCCGAAAGCGGGCTACGTGGAGCCAGAGGGCACAAGGCTCCGCTCCCCGGAGCCTCAGGAGCCGGAGTGCTCCCCCAGGTGGCAGAGACCTGAGAGCCGCCATGTTGGAGCCCGGGGTGGACAGGGCCCGGCCTTTTTTCCTCGGCAAAGGGCGGAGGGAGAGGACCTGGGGGAAGGGCGCGTGGACATTCGTGGTGCAATACTGCCATCAAGCGGAACTCGTTGGCCATCCAGGCTTCCTCTGGAGGAGAGGCTGGGAGTGAAGTGGGGAGTCCCGGGCGGGACAGAAGGGGCCGCAGTCCAAAGGTGCCCGGTCCTTTTGGCAGGCTCTCCACCCTGGTCCTTTGGTGACCGGCTGCGAAGCAAGCGTGGCATCCGGACGCAGACACAAAGGCCACTCCTTGCCATTGCCCTCAACACTCTCATGGGACGTTGGAACCAGGTGGCCCAGAGAGTGACCCGTGTCAGTGAAGATGCCTGGCGGGGGGCGGGGTGGTGGGGTGGGGAGTAGACCACTCCCCAGGCAGACACTTGGACATACAGTTGTGTGCGAGATCGAGATCGGTGGTGCGCGGCCCCCGCCAGAGACCGTGTTATCCCCGGGCGTTCGCACTGCAGCTGCCCCGGGTGTGTGTGTGTGTGTCTGTTTGTGTCTGTGTGTGTGTGTGTGTGTGTGTGTGTGTGTGTGTGTGTGTGTGTGTGTGTGTCGGGCGGCCGCTTCCTGGGCCCAGGCCTGGGTTTGGGGGTCCGTGGCGGGTCTTGTGGGGGGAGGGGTGCAGCGGCGGAGCGAAGGAGGAGGGGGGCTGTCGCCACTTCTACTTTGGCTCGCCCTGGCTTCTGGACTCCGTTCCTCCCCACACCCCGCGGGAGCTACCTGCACGTTCCTCACCCCCCACTCCCCACCCCCCAGGACCAGCTCGAGGTCCCTGGACACCGGCTAGGCAGGGCCCCACACCTGAGCCTCACGGTGGGACACAGGGACATCAGGGTCCCGCCTCCTCCCCCAAGGCCAAGTGGCAGCAGCCCTCCCAGTGCCTGTGCCGTGCCGTGCCGTGCCGTGCCTGTCTCGTGCAGGGCTTCTAGCCTCCGCCTGCCCTCCCCACCCCGGCCCCGCCGGGCCGATCCTGCTCTTGCTCCCAACGGAAGGGACACGCGGCCAAGGGCTCACGGGCCAAGGGCCCAGCGCCCCTTGCCCCGGCCGGCCCGGGGTGCTCCTGGCCGCTTCGGGGCGGCTTCCAGGACTCCTCCAGTCCCGCCCAGACATGGCGGCCACCAGGGTCCCTGGCCCTGGCTTCCCGTGCCCGACCCGCAGGGGAGCCGGTTCTGGCGCTCTGTCGCGCCACCCGTCTCTGGAGCCTCCCGGTTCTCCCGCCGGAACTCTGCGCCTGGGAGTGGGGGGGGGGGGGCGGTTAGAGGGAGGATCCATCTCGTCTCCCGCCTGGGACTTCACTCACAGGGAAGCCACAGCGCAGGGCTCACGGGATGGCCAACGAGTTTCGCTTGATGGCAGTGTTGCACCACGAATGCCCACGCGCCCTTCCCCCAGGTCCTCTCCCTCCGCCCTTTGCGGAAGAAAAAAGGCCGGGCCCTGTCCACTCTGGCTCCAACATGGCGGCGCCCTCGTCTGGGCCACTTTGTGGCAACAGCTCCGCTTGTGTGGTGGCCCCGTGCAGCCGAGCCTGGTCCCCTCGGCAGCAAGGCCCGGGCCCCTAGGCCCAGATGCCCACTCAGGCAACCGTCCGCCTAGGCCGCGGAGGAGGCTCACGCTGTGGATCACAGTGCCCGCCCTTACGTGGAGACCCCGGCCGTGCCAATAGCCCACGTGTGCAAGAAGGTGCGGGCTGGGTCGTGCCTTCCACTCCACACGCAGCCACATCCAGCCCCGGGAGTCCCCAAGCATCCACACGCGTCCGTGTCCCACGTCCACGTTCCTCCCTCCTCCCCCCCCGCCCCCCCCCCCAACTCCGGCCAACACCCACCGAGGGCCGAAGGCAGCCTGTGTCCCCTTCTCCTCACACAAGTCAACCTCAGCAAGGCTCTTTGGGCGCGGGGTGGGGGTGGGGGTGGGGGTGGAGGTTGGGGGTGGGGAGCGAGAAGCTGTGCCCCCTCACCTCCTTTTTGGCCAAACCCCAGGGGCACGGTGTTGACATCCTGGAGATCTCCTTGTTCCCCCGCGCCTTGCCCGAGAGTCCCGGCGGGTGTCCTTTGGGCCCCGGGTCCAGCAGGTGCACCCGCAGACGTTGGGTCCACGGAACCGCGGAGCGCCCTGCGTGCGCTCTCGGGTGCCTACCCAGAGGACGGGAACTGGGTCACGCGGGCCCCGAGGCCGAGGAGCAGGGCTGCGCTGGGCTTTGCTGGGCTACCGTTGATACCCAGTGGGGAAAGGTGGGCCTCGATGGGGTGACTGTGGTGGATGAGGTCCTTGTGGGCGGAGCGGTCCCGGGCGCACACGCACACCCTCCCCCTCGGTCAGGGTTCCCGAGATGGGCGCCGTGGGGGCCCGTGCCGGGGACTCTGTTTGGTGACCTGACAGCAAACACCCGGGTTCGGGGGCACGTGGGTGAGCCTCCCTTGGTGCGGCCCCGTCCCCGACGATCGATCGGGGCGGCTCGCGTCTCTTGGGACCGGACCCTTCCTTCCCCGTGCGGGTCGTTCCTCCCTCCCTGTCTCTCTCTGCGTGTCTCTGTCTCTTTCGTGGCCTTGCGCGGCTCCTGCTTGCGCTTTGAGGGTCCTCGGGGCCTTTGTTTGTGGTCAGAACGAAATCCCTCGGGAGGGTGGCAGCCGGTGGAGGATGGAGATGCTGGGTTTCCAGCCGGACCGGAGGGGCAACTGACTGTCCGGGAGCCTGCTTGGATGTCCCGGCAGCCCAAAGTGCCCGGAATGACCCTTTTGGCCTTGAGGCCGGCCAAGGGTTCGTGTGCGGGCGCCAGGAGAGAATGTGCGGGCACAGGCCGCCTCGGGAGGGGCGGTGGACGTTCGTGGCCCTCCCGGACCGCCCGCCGCCGCCGCCGCCGCCGCTGCCGGTGTAGGTCCCTTCGCGTGGGCCCGTGTCCGTGCCCGCGTGCCTGGACGGTGCGATCGCACCACGGACTCGCCAGTGGCAGTGCCGGGCTGTCTTGGGGACGACGCGTCCCTTTGCGGGAACGCTTGGCTCCAAGGCCAAAGAACAGAGCCCCTCTGGTGCGTGTTCTTTCTCCCCTCCCACCAGCCCCAGGCCCCAGGCCCCAGGCCCCAGGCCCCAGCCCCCAGCCCCCAGCCCTCGCGGGCATGAGTCTCCCCAGCGAGCAGGGTCTGTGTGCAACCGGGTGTCGTTCGGCCAGGGTTGGTAGAACTGACGCGCGGGAAGGGACCGGAAGGACTCTGGGGACGTGGAGACGAATATGGCGGGGTGGGGGGAGCGGGGAGGAGGCTGGCTGCTTTCCACAGGTGGGATGGAATCTTACATCCGCTGGCTGGCCTAGGAAGAACGAGGTGCTGGGCCACAGGCTTGGGAGAACAGGCGGCTCCCGTCTGCAGGGCAGAAAGCGAAAACGTTCCCCGAGGGTTGAGGATGGACAAGTGTCTCGCCAGAGGAGAGCAAGTGACCTGGGTCCGTGCGGTTGTCAGGAGTCCCTTTATGCCCTTGAGCACACGGACCGGGGTAGAAACAGACATCCGCCGTACACCTTTATGAGCTCTTGCTGCGGGGTGTGTGGGCCACCTCCTGAGGGCGAAAAGCATGACGTCCAAGTGTGCCGAAGTCCCCTTTTACTGCGGGACGCTGTGGGCGTGTCAGTCTGCATGCGTGTGTGTGTGTGTGTGTGTGTGTGTGTGCGCGCGCGCGTGTGTGTGAGTGGGAGCAAGCGAGGGAGGGAGGGAGTGTGTGTGGTTCTTCCTGGTTGGAATGTGCCCCAGGCACGAGAGGCGGGTTGTCAGGGTGCCCTTGAGAGGTCTGCGGTCAGGTGTTGGTCGTAGGTTATGGACCGATGAACGGGAGAGAAGACCACCGGCCCTGTGCGTTGGCCTTGTTACCGCCGTGCCAGAAAAGGCACGGGTCCTGGAGAGCGTGGGCACACCTGGGTGCTGCCCATGCCCGGCCTTGGCTCCCGTGGGAGCTGTCCAGGGATGGAGCCTGGGGCAAGCGTGAGGCCGCTTTGGCGTCAGTGGTGCGGCTCCAGGCCGCCCTCCCCAGTGACCCGTGGGTGCCACCGTCCGCGCCTGAACCGCGGGGGTGCCCCGGGGGTGAAGCGCCAGGTCCTCGGACCCGTACGTCCTCTGGCCGCGGGAAGCGGACGCCAGCGTTGACAGCACGGTCCTGCCCGGGGGCCGGCGCAGACCTTGGCGTCTGGCTGCTAGAGGCTTCGGGGTCACGTCAGGCTGGCCCGTCGGGGAGTCCTGACCGAGGATGCCCGGGTGAGCGTGTGCCCCCGTCGGGCACCGACTGGCTGGACAGGGGTGGCCCGGGCGCTGGGTCCACGACCAGTGGGTCTCCTGAGGTCTCCTCCTGCAGGCCTCCAGGGGTCGCAGTGGCGCCCCGAAAAGGGCCAGGGCCAGCGCCGGGAGCCTCGGGGAGCCTCGATGCGCCGGCCTCGCGTTTGCTTTTGGGTCCGAAAGCGGGCTACGTGGAGCCAGAGGGCACAAGGCTCCGCTCCCCGGAGCCTCAGGAGCCGGAGTGCTCCCCCAGGTGGCAGAGACCTGAGAGCCGCCATGTTGGAGCCCGGGGTGGACAGGGCCCGGCCTTTTTTCCTCGGCAAAGGGCGGAGGGAGAGGACCTGGGGGAAGGGCGCGTGGACATTCGTGGTGCAATACTGCCATCAAGCGGAACTCGTTGGCCATCCAGGCTTCCTCTGGAGGAGAGGCTGGGAGTGAAGTGGGGAGTCCCGGGCGGGACAGAAGGGGCCGCAGTCCAAAGGTGCCCGGTCCTTTTGGCAGGCTCTCCACCCTGGTCCTTTGGTGACCGGCTGCGAAGCAAGCGTGGCATCCGGACGCAGACACAAAGGCCACTCCTTGCCATTGCCCTCAACACTCTCATGGGACGTTGGAACCAGGTGGCCCAGAGAGTGACCCGTGTCAGTGAAGATGCCTGGCGGGGGGCGGGGTGGTGGGGTGGGGAGTAGACCACTCCCCAGGCAGACACTTGGACATACAGTTGTGTGCGAGATCGAGATCGGTGGTGCGCGGCCCCCGCCAGAGACCGTGTTATCCCCGGGCGTTCGCACTGCAGCTGCCCCGGGTGTGTGTGTGTGTGTCTGTTTGTGTCTGTGTGTGTGTGTGTGTGTGTGTGTGTGTGTGTGTGTGTGTGTGTGTGTGTGTCGGGCGGCCGCTTCCTGGGCCCAGGCCTGGGTTTGGGGGTCCGTGGCGGGTCTTGTGGGGGGAGGGGTGCAGCGGCGGAGCGAAGGAGGAGGGGGGCTGTCGCCACTTCTACTTTGGCTCGCCCTGGCTTCTGGACTCCGTTCCTCCCCACACCCCGCGGGAGCTACCTGCACGTTCCTCACCCCCCACTCCCCACCCCCCAGGACCAGCTCGAGGTCCCTGGACACCGGCTAGGCAGGGCCCCACACCTGAGCCTCACGGTGGGACACAGGGACATCAGGGTCCCGCCTCCTCCCCCAAGGCCAAGTGGCAGCAGCCCTCCCAGTGCCTGTGCCGTGCCGTGCCGTGCCGTGCCTGTCTCGTGCAGGGCTTCTAGCCTCCGCCTGCCCTCCCCACCCCGGCCCCGCCGGGCCGATCCTGCTCTTGCTCCCAACGGAAGGGACACGCGGCCAAGGGCTCACGGGCCAAGGGCCCAGCGCCCCTTGCCCCGGCCGGCCCGGGGTGCTCCTGGCCGCTTCGGGGCGGCTTCCAGGACTCCTCCAGTCCCGCCCAGACATGGCGGCCACCAGGGTCCCTGGCCCTGGCTTCCCGTGCCCGACCCGCAGGGGAGCCGGTTCTGGCGCTCTGTCGCGCCACCCGTCTCTGGAGCCTCCCGGTTCTCCCGCCGGAACTCTGCGCCTGGGAGTGGGGGGGGGGGGGCGGTTAGAGGGAGGATCCATCTCGTCTCCCGCCTGGGACTTCACTCACAGGGAAGCCACAGCGCAGGGCTCACGGGATGGCCAACGAGTTTCGCTTGATGGCAGTGTTGCACCACGAATGCCCACGCGCCCTTCCCCCAGGTCCTCTCCCTCCGCCCTTTGCGGAAGAAAAAAGGCCGGGCCCTGTCCACTCTGGCTCCAACATGGCGGCGCCCTCGTCTGGGCCACTTTGTGGCAACAGCTCCGCTTGTGTGGTGGCCCCGTGCAGCCGAGCCTGGTCCCCTCGGCAGCAAGGCCCGGGCCCCTAGGCCCAGATGCCCACTCAGGCAACCGTCCGCCTAGGCCGCGGAGGAGGCTCACGCTGTGGATCACAGTGCCCGCCCTTACGTGGAGACCCCGGCCGTGCCAATAGCCCACGTGTGCAAGAAGGTGCGGGCTGGGTCGTGCCTTCCACTCCACACGCAGCCACATCCAGCCCCGGGAGTCCCCAAGCATCCACACGCGTCCGTGTCCCACGTCCACGTTCCTCCCTCCTCCCCCCCCGCCCCCCCCCCAACTCCGGCCAACACCCACCGAGGGCCGAAGGCAGCCTGTGTCCCCTTCTCCTCACACAAGTCAACCTCAGCAAGGCTCTTTGGGCGCGGGGTGGGGGTGGGGGTGGGGGTGGAGGTTGGGGGTGGGGAGCGAGAAGCTGTGCCCCCTCACCTCCTTTTTGGCCAAACCCCAGGGGCACGGTGTTGACATCCTGGAGATCTCCTTGTTCCCCCGCGCCTTGCCCGAGAGTCCCGGCGGGTGTCCTTTGGGCCCCGGGTCCAGCAGGTGCACCCGCAGACGTTGGGTCCACGGAACCGCGGAGCGCCCTGCGTGCGCTCTCGGGTGCCTACCCAGAGGACGGGAACTGGGTCACGCGGGCCCCGAGGCCGAGGAGCAGGGCTGCGCTGGGCTTTGCTGGGCTACCGTTGATACCCAGTGGGGAAAGGTGGGCCTCGATGGGGTGACTGTGGTGGATGAGGTCCTTGTGGGCGGAGCGGTCCCGGGCGCACACGCACACCCTCCCCCTCGGTCAGGGTTCCCGAGATGGGCGCCGTGGGGGCCCGTGCCGGGGACTCTGTTTGGTGACCTGACAGCAAACACCCGGGTTCGGGGGCACGTGGGTGAGCCTCCCTTGGTGCGGCCCCGTCCCCGACGATCGATCGGGGCGGCTCGCGTCTCTTGGGACCGGACCCTTCCTTCCCCGTGCGGGTCGTTCCTCCCTCCCTGTCTCTCTCTGCGTGTCTCTGTCTCTTTCGTGGCCTTGCGCGGCTCCTGCTTGCGCTTTGAGGGTCCTCGGGGCCTTTGTGGTCAGAACGAAATCCCTCGGGAGGGTGGCAGCCGGTGGAGGATGGAGATGCTGGGTTTCCAGCCGGACCGGAGGGGCAACTGACTGTCCGGGAGCCTGCTTGGATGTCCCGGCAGCCCAAAGTGCCCGGAATGACCCTTTTGGCCTTGAGGCCGGCCAAGGGTTCGTGTGCGGGCGCCAGGAGAGAATGTGCGGGCACAGGCCGCCTCGGGAGGGGCGGTGGACGTTCGTGTCCTACCCGGACCGCTAGCCTTTGTAGTTGGGGACAGGTAGCTAAGTTGAAAATTTGGCCAGGTGTTGTCAGTGGGGACGAGGCTGTGCTTGTTGGAGCCTCAGAAAGGGGAGCTGCTCCTGAATAGTTACTGACCTGTCTGCATGGCCATATTGGAAGTAGGGTTGACAGTGCCTGCCCTTTTTTTGTTTGTTTGTTTGTTTGTTTGTTGGTTTGTTTTTAGCAGTGAGGTAAGTGAGGGGATCTGGGGAAGGGCTCTTGGACATATGTAGTGCAGTACTGCCATGAACCTGATCCCGCTGGTGTTTTCATTATTCCGTGTTGGCTGTTTCTGCAGGAGTGATTGGATTTCAAGTTGCGTTCTCAGATTGGACATCAATTTGGACTTCTTGCCTTCCCTCATCTGCCTGAAGGTAGGTAGTTTTTCCTGGGCTCCCCCTGTGGTTTTAGTCATTTTATCAGACTTAGGAAGAAGCCTTATTGCCCTGTAAGTCAAGCCCAGAAATTCAAGGGTTGAGACCCTTGTTTCTCCTACTTCTAGAAGGCAGTACTAGAGTGCCTGTAGTAATGGGAATGGAGGAAAGACTTTTGACCGGGGGCATTCCCCTTTTCTCTCTGTGTTTTTGGCACATTCCCCTTTCCATAGGAGTAAGAGCATGAAAGGCCTGGGGGTATAGGCCTCTCTGGAATCCTCACTCTTGGATATGCTACAACCATTTTAAAGGTTGTCATGGGCACTCGCAGCATGGCCCCCATTTGGGCAGCATGAAAGCAGGACCTGTCAAACCATTAGATACTTAGATACATTTGCACATGTGGATGTTTCCCATTCTTGAATTTCCTCTTCTATGCACCTAGAGGTTTAGTTTGGCATAGTCATGTAGTTGGCTGGTTACCTATGTTGTGGCTCCTTTCTGACCTCCAGATTAACTCTTTGGGCCCCTGTCTATTTTTGAACCTTGAGAGCTCCATGAGAATAGAAGTGTATGTTTTGGGTCCTACAGTCTTCTTGTAGGCTTGTCAGACCTTTCGACTTTCGTATTGGTTTCCATTGTTCATCACAGACCTTTGTGTCTGCCTGCTTGAATCCTCTTGGTCAGACTGGCCTTCCAGTGACTTCTTATAATTTCTGTTGTGATAGTGCCCTGCTCCCCATTGTTTGGTGGTGGCCAGAATACTGTGCTTACACTCATCATGTTTCTTGAGGCCTTGGAAAACCCTAGACAGGCAATGAACTGTCCACAGATGTATTCTTGACGGTCACTGTGGTGTCTCAATGGAGTGTCATTGCATGTTTTTTTTTGTTTCATGAAGGCAGTCTACGTGAATACTACAGAGGTCAGGTCCTATGTGGTGGAGCACCAGACTTTGAGGCAAACATTCACCGGCCCAAAGTCACCATGATGGTGACTTCTTGTGTTAGCCAGAATGGACCCAGGTGGCATTTGTTGTTGTTGTTGTTGTTTTTGTTTGTTTGGTTTTTTGCCTTGTTAGCTAAGGGTAGAGTAAGAGCAGTTTGCATGGAAGAATAGTCTGGCATTTCTGGTGCCATACTGCTACTGATAATAAATAGAGAGTTAGAGCTCACAGTCACGTTGCTCCTGAGGAGGAGTGACAAGAGTGAAGTGTAGGCCATGGAAGTGGGTCCCCAGGATGTCAAATGCCCCACTAGGCCCTGGGGAAAGTGAAGCCCAAGATCAGGTGAGGACTTGGAAGCTCCAGAGACAGGCAGAAGCAAAATCACAGAGCGTGGCTTCTTGGTTGGCCTTTTATGAGAAGCCAAGCTTCAAAACCTTGAAGCAGCCATGTCTGTGCCAGTCTAGAGCAATTCTCTCTGAAGGAGTCCTGGCCAGGGTTTTGGGGGCATTTGACCACATTTACCTTACCCTTAGTGCATAAGCAACTTTGGCCTGTGTGGGCCCAGTGCTTTGGAAGCCTCTAGTGGCATCTGAGGGCCAAGCCAAAGACTAGCGAGAGCTCTAGTGTCAGGCTTCCATCGCAGCTATAGATAGGCCAAGTGATGAACCTCTGTTGAACTCAGGAGTAGAGGTGGAGCCTGACTTCACAGTACCAAAGAGGCCTGACACAGAGTAAGAGTCCCATGAGTCCAGAAGAGAACTACCTTCACCAGGGCAAAGGAGTCAGGCTTGATGGAGACCTTCTGACCCTAAAATGGAATCAGCAGCTGAGGTGCCATCACCTGGGGTCTCCAAGGATTCTGGCACAGGACTGTCTCCAGAGCTCCTGGAGCCACCTCCCCAAGAGCAGAGGACAGGAGAGGAACAGAGTAATGAGGACACCCTTGGCCATTCATTTGCATTCCTTAGCTTTCTCAGCCACCTTCCCCAAGAAGCACTGTGACTCCCATCCGGAATGAGAAGGAATGGCCCTGGCGTCCATTCAAGCCTGGCTGTCCAGGTCTCAACCCCATGCTCCCCTATGCAGCTGAGGAATCAAAAGGTCTGAAGACATTGCCCAAAAACTCAGAGCTGTTGGGTTGAAGGAACCCAACCCTCCTCTTCCCTAGATGTGCCACAGATCAAGCATGTCTACCAAAGACAGGATCGAGACACATACTCCCAGCCACACAGCCTTTTCCTCTAGACCCTGACTGTCCTTACATATAGCCCACTTCTGGAAGAACATCTGGGGTGGCTCTTGCCCTTTGCTTAGCTCTTACCTGTTGGCTGTCAGTAGGGGAGCAAGTCTCCAGGCTCTACTTTTCTCTGCACACACACCCTCTGTTTTCACCCTCACTGGAAAAATTCTGAAACCTGCTCCTTGACTTTCATTTCATACCTGTGAGCCACCTGAAAGTGGCTAGCTGCCCTATGTGGGCTGACCCTTCTGGGGTCAACTTTCTTTGCCAAGCCTTGGGTCCAGGTCCCCACTTATGATCTGATTGGTCCCCAATTTAAAGTGGTTTTGGGGTGATTGGCTGGCTCAGTAGAACATGTGACTCTTGATCTCGAGGTCATCAGTTTGAGCCCCACATTGGACATGGAGATTACTTTAAAAACAAAACCAATAAAATATAACACTTGAGGCACCTGATTGGCTCAGTTGGTAGAGCATGCAACTTTTGATCTGGGGGTTGTAAGTTCGAGCCTCACGTTGGGCATACTTAAACAAACCAACAAAACAGAAAAATAAAATGGTCTTAGTGTGCTCCTCTGGCCAGGACCAATGTCTGCACCCATAGAACATGGACCCTGTGTGGGAAATCTCAGGCGTCTCCTCATAGAAGAGGGCCAGGTCATGCACCCCTACACTGAGAGAGCGAGCCCAGGGTGTTTCTGGGCTGCAACATTTCCGACAAGTACTGCAGGAAACAGACCTGCATCCACCCAGTCAGGAGAAAGATGTACTGAACTTTGTCCTATCTTCTCCTGTTCCATCCCATTATATCCTGAGTGGGTATCCATACCCTGTGTCATATGTGAGAAGTTAGGCCTTCTTGGATACTGTGGGGCATGGCACCCAGCCTCTTTTACATGGGAGACAAAATACAAAAGTCATAACTCCTGCTCCAACCTACAACTTGAGTTGCTCTTCCTTATCTGAGTCTAGTACCAGGTAATCAAGAAATTCTCCATCCTGCCTGCAAAATGCCGCCCCTGAGAGGGTGGCCACTTCCTACCCTTTCCCCTGTTTGTGGTTTTTGAGCCTAGAGCTTCTGGTCCAGGGTTCCCCATGTCCCTGAGACCCCAGGGAACACACTGGCCTCTGCATTAAAGGCAAGGATTGACTGGCCAGACATCCTGGAGTGGGAGGCTTAGTAATTTGTTTTGTTAACATGGTGGCTCTCGAGGCCACGCCCCCTCAGCCTGGGGAGACGAGAGGCCTGAGGTAGGCAGCCTGGTACACTGGGGCTCCTTGTTGGGTGAGCCCAGTTCCATCCACCCTGTGTCACTTCTCCAGTGATTCTGGAAGTGCACCCATTCGCTTTGTCCAGCCCAGAATCTTGTGGGTGTCTCAAACCCACCCTTCCTCCCCTCACAGGCCTTCCTGAGAAGCACAGACAGGCGCTGCAGACTCTGCTCAAAAAGATTCCACTTGATGGCACTCTTGTTCCAGGAATGCCTTCCCTGGTTGCTCTGGGGCCTTCCCTCCCCCACTTAGTGTGTCAAAAAGGGCTCAAGGACGCTCAAGAGTTATCTAACCCCAAGTCGGGTTGGCTGTACTGGGGTGTTGGGAGGTACTACTGTCTCTTTTTTGGGGGTTTCTTGGTGGTGGTAGGAATACATCTCTAATGACATCCACAGGAATATGTGCATGTGTAGATCCAGTTCCACATCTCTCTAGGAGTTTTATGTGCACATTTCTTGGGAGCAAGGACCGATTTTTCTCTGTACACTTGTGCGTTGATGTCCAAATGGGCAAATATAGGTGGAATTCTCACTTTCCAAGGACACTGATTTGTAGCAGTAGGTGTCACGATGACCTGGATGTCCCCCATTCTCCTTGAGGTATTGCCTCTCTCCTGTGCTCAGCCAGGTACTACATCTAGCTTAAGTGCTTGGGAGCAGGCCCTAGAGGGAATAGGCCATTGTGGCAGCAAGAGGAACTGACAAGGTCAAGTTAGAAGACAGAGAAGTGGATTACCTAGGCTCACTCGAGGAGTCTCAGGCAGTCATTCTTCCATCGTGTCCCAGGATGATTGTGGGTGGGTGCAGGGCGTTGGGGTCCATGGGACAGGCATAGAGCCCAGTGACTCCATCCACATAGTCAGATGACCTGGGTGAGGGCCATTTTTCAGGGAATCCTTCTGGGAAGCCATCCTTGGTAGTGGGTATTCTACCCTCAATATCCATGTTCATTCACCATTCATTCATAAATACTTATATATACATAAATGTGTGTTTGTGTGTGTATATACCTATACATCTGACCCTTGAAGAACATGGGTTTGAACTGCATTGATCCTGAATTGCAGGACTCTACTTAAATATGCAGATTGTTTTAAATGAGTATGGTACAGTATTGTAAATGTGTTTTCCTTACGATTTTCTTTTTTAAATTTATTGTTATTTTTAAATTGTTAATTCTAATATAATTAGCTTATAGCATTATATTAGTATAG
This sequence comes from Felis catus, assembly GCF_018350175.1. Lineage (NCBI taxonomy): Eukaryota > Metazoa > Chordata > Mammalia > Carnivora > Felidae > Felis > Felis catus. The sequence continues at coordinate 94,516,964 of NC_058386.1, read as the reverse complement.
TGATTGAATAATTGTGTATATTATTTAGTGCTCATCAAGATGAGTGTACTCTTAATGCCCATCACCTATTTTACCCATCCCCCCACCCACTTCCCATCTGGTAACCATAGTTAAGAGTCTGTTTTTTTGTTTCTGTTTTTTTCTTTGTTTTCTTTTGTTTTTTAAATTTCACATATAAGTGAAATCGTATTGTCTTTCTCTTACCTGTTTCAGTTAGCATTATACTTCTAGATCCATCCATGTTGTTGGAAATGGCAAGATTTCGATTTTTTATGACTGAATACTATTCCACTGTGTGTGTGTGTGTGTGTGTGTGTGTGTGTGTGTGTGTGTGTCCGTCCCACATTTTCATTATCCCAATGGACGCTTAAGCTGCTTCCATAATTTGGCTGTTATAAATAATGCTGCAGTAAATATATATTTTTGGTTAAATACCCAGCAGTGGAATTACTAGATTACATGCTAATTCTATTTTTAAAATTTGGGGGAACTTCCATACTGTTTTCCACAGTGGCTACACCTGGTTACATTCCCACCAACAGTGCATGAGGGTTCCTTTTCCTCCAAAACCTCATCAACACTTATTATTGCCTGTGTTTTTGATTTTAGCTATTCTGACAGATGAGAGGTGATATCTCGTGGGTTTGATTTGTATTTTCCTGTTGATGAGTCACATTGAGCATCTTTTCATATATCTGTTGGACATCTGTATGTCTTCTTTGGAGAAACCTCTGTTCATGTCTTCTGGCCGTCTTTATTTTTATTTTTTATGTTTAAAAAAAATATTTAGTTATTTTGGGGAGAGTGCAAGTGGGAAGGGGACAGAGGATCCCAAGCGGGCTCTGTGCTGACAGGCTTGACAGCAGCAAGCCCAGTGTGGGGCCTGAACTCATGAACCGTGAGATCATGACCCAAACCAAAGTTGGACAGTCAACCAACTGAGCCACCCAAGTGCCCCTATTTTTTATGTTTTATATAATTTATTGTCACGTTAGCTAGCATACAATAGAAGAGTATACAGCGTACTCTTGGCTTCGGGAGTAGATTCCCCTGTGATTCATCACTTACATAAAACGTCCAGTGCTCACCCCAACAGGTGTCCTCCTCAGTGCCCATCACCCATTTTCCTTGATCCCCCAATCTCCCACTCCCATCAACCCTCAGTTTTTTCTCTGTATTTAAGAGTCTCTTATGGTTTGCCTCTCTCTCTGTAACTATTTCTTTCCTTCCCTTCCCCCAAGGTCTTCTGTTCAGTTTCTCAAATTCCACATACAAGTGAAAACATAGGATACCTGTCTTTCTCTGGCTGACTTATTTCACGTAGCATAATACCCTCCAGTTCCATCCATGTTTTTGCAAATGGCAAGATTTCATTCTTTTTCATTGCCGAGTAGTATTCCATTGTATATATGTATATACCACATCTTCTTTATCCATTCATCAGTTGATGGACATTTGGGCTCTTTCCGTAATTTGGCTATTGTTGAAAGCACTGTTATAAACATTAGGGTACATGTGCCCCTATGAATCAGCACTCCTGTATCCTTTGGATAAATTCCTAGTAGTGCTATCGCTGGGTCACAGGGTAATTCTACTTTTAATTTTTTGAGGAACCTCCACACAGTTTTCCACAGTGACTGCATCAGTTTGCATTCTACCAACAGTACAGGAGGGTTCCCTTTCTCCACATCCTTGCCAACATCTGTTGTTTCCTGAGTTGTTCATTTTCGCCACTCTGACTGGTGTGAGGTGGTATCTCAGTGTGGTTTTGATTTGTATTTCCCTGATGATGAGCATTGTTGAACATCTTTTCATGTATCTGTTGGCCATCTGGATGGCTTCTTTGGGAAAGTGTTCATGTCTTCTGCCTATTTCTTCAATGGATTATTTGTTTTTCAGGTGTTGAGTTTGGTAAGTTCTTTATAGATTTTGGATACTAACCCTTTTTCCGATAGTCATTTGCAAATATCTTCTCCCATTCCATTGGTTGCCTTTTAGTCTTGTTGATTGTTTCCTTTTCTGTGCAGAAGCTTTTTATCTTGATGAGGTCCCAGTAGTTCATTTTTGCTTTTATTTCCCTTGCCTTCGGAGATGTGTCAAGTAAGAAGTTGCTGCAGCTTAGGTCAGAGAGGTTGTTGCCTGTTTTCTCCTCTAGGATTTTGATGGGTTCCTGTCTCACATTTAGGTCTTTCATCCATTTTGAGTTTATTATTGTGTTTGGTGTAAGAAAGTGGTCCAGTTTCATTCTTCTGCATGTTGCTGTCCAGTGTTCCCAGCACCATTTGCTAAAGAGACTTTTTTCCATTGGATACTCTTTCCTGCTTTGTCAAAGATTAGTTGGCCAGGGCACCTGGGTGGCTCAGTCGGGTTAAGCATCCGACTTGTGCTCAGGTCATGATCCCATGGCTCATGAGTTTGAGCCCCGTGTCAGGCCCTGTGCTGACAGCTCAGAGTCTGGAGCCTGCTTCAGATTCTGTGTCTCCCTCTCTCTCTACTCCTCCCCCACTAGTGCTCTGTCTCCCCCCACCTCAAAAATAAACATCAAAAAAAAAAAAGATTAGTTGGCCATACATTTGTGAGTCCAATTCTGGGTTCTGTATTATATTCCTTTAGTCTGTGTATCTGTTTTTATGCCAATACTGTCTTGATGGATAGCTTTGTAGTACAGGCTAAAGTCCGAGATTGTGATGCCTCCACCTTTGGTTTTCTTTTTCAACATTACTTTGGCTATTTGGGGTCTTTTGTGGTTCTATACAAATTTTAGAATTCTTTGTTGTAGCTCTGAGAAGAATTCTGATAGTATTTTGATTGGAATTGCGTTGAATGTGTAGATTGCTTTGAGTAGTGTTGACATTTTAACAATATTCATTGAATCCACAGCATGGAATGTTTTTCCATTTCTTTGTGTCTTCTTCAATTTCTTTCATAAGTTTTCTATGGTTTCATTGTACAGATCTTTTACCTCTTTGGTTAGGTTTATTCGTAGTTCTTTTGCAGTTGTAAATGGGATCGATTCCTTGAATTCTCTTTCTGTTGCTTCATGATTGGTGTATAGAAATGCAACTGATTTCTGTACATTGATTTTCTGTACTGTGACTTTGCTGAATTCATGTATGTCAGTTCTAGCAGTTTTTTGGTGGAGTTTTGGGTTTTCCATGTAGAGTGTCATGTCATCTGCGAAAAGTAAAAGTTTGGCTGCTTCCTTGCCCATTTGGATGCCTTTTATTTCATTTTGTTGTCTGATTGCTGAGGCCAGGACTTCCAACACTATGTTAAATAACAGTGGTGAGAGTGGACATCCGTGTTGTCTTTGTGATCTCAGGGAAAAGCTCTCAGTTTTTCCCCATCGAGGAGGATGTTAGCTGTGGCCCTTTCATATATGGCTTTTATGATGTTAAGGTATGTTCCTTCTATCCCGACTTTCTTGAGGTCTTCTGGCCATTTTTAAATTGGATTATTTGAGGTTTTTGTGTTGTGTAAGTTTTTTACGTATTTAAATACTAACCCTTCATTGGATGTGTCATTTGCAAATCTCTTCTTCCATTCAGTAGGTTGTCTTTTAGTGTTGTTGATTGTTTACTGTGCTGTGCAGAAGCTTTTTATTTTTATATAGTCCCAATAGTTTAATTTTGCTTTTGTTTCCTTTGCCTCCAGAGACATAGCTAAAAATATGCTGCTACCGTGGATGTCAGAGACATTTCTGGTTTCACATCTCACATTTAGGTTGTTAATCCATTTTTACTTTATTTTTGTGTACGGTATAAGACAGTGGTCCAGTTTCATTCATTTGTACCTGGCTGTCCAGTTTTCCTAACACCATTTGTTGAAGGGAATGTCTTTTTCTCATTGCATGTTCTTGCCTCTTTTTGTCGAAAATCAATTGACCATACAGTGGTTTATTTCTGGGCTCTATTCTGTTCTAGTGATCTATGTGTCTGTTTTTATGTCAGTACCATACTTGTTTGATTACTACAGCTTTGTAGTATATCTTGAAATCTGGGATTTTGATACTGCTAGTTTTGTTCATTTTTTTTCTTTTTTTCAAGATTGCTTTGGCTATTTGGGGTCTTTTGTGGTTCCATACAAATTTTAGGATTATTTGTTTCTAGTTTTGTGAAAAATATTGTTGGTGTTTTGGTAGGGGTTGCATTAAATATGTAGATTGCTTTGGGTAGTATCAACATTTTAACAATATTTGTTCTCCCATGAGCATGGGATATCGTTGCATTTGTGTCAGTCTCTTAGGATTGTCTTAAAACATTTCTTCTAAAAAAATTTTTTTTCTGTTACAAGTAACACATGTACAAAATATGTGGTAATACATTGTTTATGTAATAGGAGAGATTTCTGGTCAACATTGGTTATTAATAGTTAGGTTTTTGAGGAAGTGAAAAGTCCTTTTTGGGTTTTCAACTCCAGTAGTGGGTGGCTGGGTCTGCACCCCTAACCCTGGAGTTATTCAAAGGTGAACTGTATATAAAAATCTCCTCCTTCTGTACTTCACCCTCTAATCGCTTTGCCACTGCAGAAGGAAATGTCTCCCCGTCGAACCAGAAGTTCTTACCGTTGAATGATGACCACTCCGATTTGTCTCTCTGCCTTCCAGATTCCTCCCCACAGTGGGAACCACATGTAATATTTGTCATGTGTGGTTTTGGAGTTGAATGCAAATGAAATCCAGCAGACCCATGTGGCATTTTACATTTCCCCGGCTCTCCCATAAAGCTCCTGTAGTAATAATACTTTTTTTTTCCAAGTAGGCTTCAAGCTCAGCGTAGAGCCCAATGCTAGGTTCAGACTCACAACACTGAGATAAAAACCTGAGCTGAGATCAAGTGTCAGATACTTAACTTGACTGAGCCACCTAGGCACTCCAATCTTTTGCATTTGGCTGTTCTCAGAGCCCATAAATTCCCTGGCTTTGACACATCTCTGCAGAGTAAATGTGTTCTGTTTCATCTTCTCTATTTGTTTCTGGCAAATACCCAGTGTAGGGTTCCCTGGTTTCTTCCTGGGGGTACAGGCCTAGGTTATTTCGCTTATCCCTTCTCTTTGGACACTAGGCTGTCTTTCTTCTCTCTCTCTCTCTTTTTTTTTTTTTTTTTTTAGCTTTTAAATGTTTATTCATTTTTTAAACAATTTTTTATGTTTATTTATTTTTAAGGGGAGGGAAGGTGCAGAGAGAGGGAGACACAGAATTCAAAGCAGGCTCCAGGCTCTGAGATGTCAGCACAGAGCCCGATGCAGGGCTCAAACTCACGAGCGGTGAGATCATGACCTGAGCAGAGGTAAGACACTTAACCAATTGAGCCATCCAGGCACCCCGGATGTTTATTCATTTTTGAGAGTAAGAGACAGAATGCAAGTGGGGAAAGGGCAGAAAGGGAGACACAGAATCCAAAGCAAGCTCCAGGCTCTGAACTGTCAGCACAGAGCACAATGCGGGGCTCGAAGCCACAAACTGTGACATCGTGACCTGAGCCAAAGTTGCACGCTTAACTGACTGAGCCACCCAGGCACCCCTTCCTCTCCTCTTTTCTATTCAACTTGGGATTTTGACGTCTGTGGTAGAAGGCCCCGCTGCCCTCCAGTCTTCCATGTGGACCTCTGTCTACGCCTGAACTGGAGTCTGTCACTGGAGAAGAACTGGGTCCTCAGGCTCTGTATATCATCTGTCTCAGTGTAGGTGGTTCACCTCTCTCGACTCCACCGCCAGTACCAGGAGATAGCCACAGACCTTTGTGTCTGCCTGCTGAGGTCCTGCATTCAGAGTTACCTCTCAGTGACTAGGAAGGATGTCCAGAAAGTGTAGGCCCTGCTGGACACAGGTAGGGAATGGCTCTGCCTCTGCGCCCATGCTCAGTGTGTTTCCCAAAGTCTAAGGCAATCATGGAGTGCTAAAGTAACAGCCAGGGGTACTTTCAGGTCCTCTGCTAGGGTGCCTAGTAGAGGCGCAGTCATTGCTTTTTGGTCATAAAGATAGGCTAAGGGGCTGCTAGAGAGATCAGGCTCTGCAGGTTGGAGCACTAGACTTTGAGGTGTGGTTCCAATCCCATGTGGTCAAGATGTTTAACTACTGTAAGCCGGGCTAGACAGAGATTGGTGTTTTTTCTTCAGGAAAGGGTGGAGGGGTGGGGGGCAGGTTGACATTCCTGGTGCAATACTGCCATCAAGAGGAAATACTTTGGGGCACCTGGATGGCTCAGTTAGTTAAGTGACTCCTGATCTCAGTTCAGGTCTTGATCTCAGGATCCTGAGTTCAAGCTCTGCATTGGGCTCCATGCTGGGTGTGGAGCCTACTTAAAGGAAAAGAAAAAAAAAAAAGAGGGATCACTTTGCAGATTCCACGAACCTTGCACCATCACTTCCTGAAGAAGAGTGACAAGGAAGTGAATTGTACAAGAAGGGAGAGTGTCCCTGAGAGATCAAGAGATTCACTGGTCATGGGGTGAGCATGGCACAGGGCTGAATGGGGCCATGGAAGCTCCAGAGATAGGTGTACCAATTCAAGGATTATGGTCTGAGAGTCTAGTGGGTCTAGCACAGGAAGCCAAAGTTTGGGACTCTGATGGCCACCATGTCTGAGCAGGACTAGAGGAATTTACTATAAAGGAGCCTAGGCCAGGAGGCTGTGGGCATTTGGCCACGTGTCCCAACCTCTCCTAGAGAGATCAGGTTTGTTCTGCTTGGGCCCGGGGTCCTGGAAGCCTTCTTGGGCATGATGAAGCACAACCAAAGACCACCACTGGAGTCCCGCTGCCATTGGCAGCCATAGAGACTGGTTGAATGACATTCATCTGACCAGCTCAGAAATAGGATGTAGAACCTGGCTATCTGTGCCCGGGTGGGAGAGGGGAGCAGTGACGAGGCCCAGTGAGAGCGCAGAGTCCAGAAGAGAACTGCCTTCACTCGGACGACGGAGTCAGGGTTGAAGGAGACCTTCTCCAGAGCCTAAAATGGAACCAGCAGCTGCAGGGCCATTCCCTGGGGTCCCAAAGGACTCTGGCACAGGCCTGTCTCCAGGGCTCCTGAACCTACCTCACCAGCAGCAGACAGGAACAGAGCTGAGTAGAACAATGCAAATACCCTGGCCGTTCATTTGCATATTTCGGCTTTCTTGACCACTTTCCCCAAGAGGCCCTGAGGCTGACTTCTGCAATGAGAAGGAATGGCCCTGGCTTCCGTTCAAGCCTGGTGCTGCAGATCTCAGCCCTGTTCTTACCCCACAGCTGGGAATCAAGAGGTCTGAAGTCACTGCCTAAAACTCAGAGCTTGGGAGCTGAGGGAACCCAACCCTTCTCTCCCCAAATTGGTCACAGATCAAGGTTATCTCCCAAGGACAGTATCAAGGCACATACTCCCAGGCACACAGCCTTTTCTTCCAGACCCTGACTCTCCCACTTCTGGAAGTACCCCTGGAGTGGCTCATGCCCTTTGCCTAGCTCTTACCTGCAGGGTGTCAGTAGGGGAGCAGGTCTCCAGGCTCAGCTTCTCCCTCCTCACACACCCCTCTTGGAAGCACGCTGAAACCCACTCCCTTCCCCTTAATTTCATACTCATGAGTTGCCTGAAAGTTTGTCAGGCTGCCCTCTGTGGGCTCACCCTTTGTGGTCACCTGTCTTTGTCAAGCCCAAGGTCAAGGTCCTGACTTATGTCATCTGACTAGTCCCCAGTTTAAGATGGTCTAGGCCTACCCTCTGGCCAGGGCCAATGGCTGCACTCACAGAGATTTCCCAAGGAAGAGGACCCAGGTCATACACCCCTACACTGGGAGGGTGGCCAAGGAATTAGCATGTTTCTGGGCTGGAGTGTTCCCGACAAGTAGTGAGGAAAGCTGACCTGTATCCCTACAGTCTGGAAGATGTTCATCTCCACATACTGGTCCCTGTCCCATCTCCTCCTGTCCTATCCTGAGTGGGTCATCACACCCTCTGTCATATGGGACATGTAAGGCTATTTAGGTTAACCTGGGACCTGGCATACAGGCTCTTTTAAGCAGGAGCCAAAGTACAAAACCTAGAAATCTAGCTCTAACCTGCAGTGCACCTGAATTGCTCTTCCTGGTCTGGGTCTAATACCAAATAATCTGGAAGTTCTCCATCCTGCCTGCAGAATGCTGCCCCTGAGAGGGTGGCCACCACCTCCTCTTTTCCCCTGTTTCTGTGGTGGCAGGGCTTGGAGCCTCTGGTTCTGGGTTCCTGGTGGCCCTGAGGCCCCAGGGACCCCACTGACCAAACTTGCCTCTGCACCGAGGGTAAGGATCCACAGGCCAGCTGCCCTGGAGTTGGAGCTTCAGCTCCTTGTTTTGTAACATGGAGGCTGCCGAGGCCACGCCCCCCCAGCCTGGGGAGGCCTGAGTCCTGGCAGCCCAGCGCTGCTGGTTGGCAGAGCCCTGCTCCATCCACCCTGTGTTGCTTCCCCACCAATTCTGGAGGTGCGCGCCATCGCTTTGTGCCGCCTATCATCTTGCGGGTGTCCCCAAACCCACCCTTCCTCCCCTCACAGGCCTTCCTCAGAACACAGACGGGCGCTGCAGGCTTTGCTCAAAGAGGTTCCTTTTGACGGCACTGTTTCTTGCTCCAGAAATGCCAACCATGCTTTTGGGGCCTTTGTGGATGAAAAAAGGCTAATGAAGGCCTAAGAGCCTTCTGATCCCCCAAGTGGGGTTGGCTATACTGGGGTGTTGGTGGAGGTGGTATCTCTTCCTTTTGGGCTTCTTGTTGGCAGTAGGAATATACTTACAATAACATGCAGAGGAATATGTGCATGTGTAGATCCAATTCCACATCTCTCTAGGAGTTCTAAGTGCACATTTCCTGGGCATGGGGATCCGGTTTTTTTCGGTATACTTGTGGATGGACGTCCAAATAGGTCTATTTGGGCAGAATCCTTGTTTTCAGATACTGATTCATAGCAACAGGTGGCACGAGTTCTTGATGTCCCTTTTCTACCTGAGGTACTGCCTGTCTTCTGTGCTCCTCCAGCTTAAGGGCTCAGAGCAGGCCATGATGGCAGCAGGAAGAAATGACAGGATCCAGGTCTGGTTAAAAGAAGGGAAGTGGGGGGTGCCACCGGGGTGGCTCAGTCGGTTAAGTGTCTGAGTTCGGCTCAGGTCACTGATCTCATGGTTCATTGGTTCAAGCCCCAGAACGGGCTCTGTGCTGACAGCTCAGAGCCTGGAGTCTCCTTTGGATTCTGTGTCTCCCTCTCTGCCCATCCCCTGCACGCACGCTTTCATATGCTCACTCGCTCTCTTTCTCTCAAAAATAAAAAAATTAAAAGAAGAGAGGTGGATTGCCCAGGCTCACCTCCAGGAGCCTCAGGCAGTCACCCTGCCATTGTGTGTCCCTGGATGATTGTGGGTGGGTGCTCAGTGTTAGGGTCCACGGGACAGGTGGAGAGCCCAGTGGCTCCAACACATAGTCAGATGACCTGGGTGAAGGCCATTGTTCAGTAGCCCCTTCTGGGAAGCCATCCGTCGGAGTGTGTCTGTATTCCACCTGCAAAATCTATATTCATTCACCATTCATTCGCTTGTAAATACATACACACAGAAGCGTGTGTGTGTGTTACATGTACAGTTGACCCTTGAAGAACATGGGTTTGAACCACATTGATCTGAATTGCATAAGGCACTTAAATATGCACATATTTTTAAATAAATGGAATACAGTGCTGTAAATGTATTTTCCTTATGCTTTTCTTAAAACATTTTTCTCTAGCTTTCTTATAAGAATGTAGAAGTGACACAGATAACTACAAAATACGTGTTAATTGTTTACATAATCGGAAAGGCTTCTGGTCAGCAGTTGTTACTAGTAGTTAGGTTTCTGGGGGGAGTGAAAAGTTGTATGTGGATTTTCAACTGGGCAGGGGCGCTTGTCAGCTTCCAATCTGCACGTTATTCAGTGGTCAACTGGATTTAAAATTTCCCTTCTGTACTTTTCCTTGTAACTGCCTTGGAGATGCCAGTGGGGAAAGAAATTTCTCCAAATCAAAGCAAAAATCCTTACCCTTGTGTGATGGCTACTCCCAAATTGTCTCTCTGACTTTCATCTTTCTCCCCACAGTGGGGACCATATGTAATTTTTTCATGAATTGTTTGGGGGTTCAATGAAAGTGAAAGCCAACAGACACAGAGGGCATTCTCCATTTTCTCTGCTCTGACCCCATGAGGCTCTGTAGTAATAACACTCTCTTGCGTTTGACTGCCTCACAGCCCAAGTCCCCTGGCCTCCACACACCTGTACAAAATAAATGTCCTGTTACACTTGATCTTTTTTATATTTCTTTTGTAACAATAGCCAGTGTCAGGTGCTGTGGGTTCTTCCTGGGTCCAGAGGCCTAGGTTATTTCAGTTGCCCTTTCTCTGTGGAACTAGGTTCTCTTTTCTTTCTTTCTTCTCTTCTCTCTTCAACCTGGGGCTTGGGCATCTGTAGTACGGTGTTAGTCTGCCCTCCCATCTGACCTGTGTGTGTCACCGTCCACTCCAGAACCTGGGGGCCATCGCTGGAGAAGAGCTAGGTCCTGAGGCCCCATCCATTGTCTCTCTTGGTGGGGCGATTTGTCTTTCTCTTGACTCCATTGCCAGTGAGTGGGCTCTGCTGCAGCCCTTAGTGTTTGGCTGCCAGGTGTCTCCCATTTAGGCTGCTCTCTCAGTGATCGGGGAAGGTTCTGGAAGTGTGTGCTCTGCTGGGCGCTGGCTGTGTCTCTCTTCCTTACCGTGATTGTGTTTCTGGATGTTTGAGACAAATGTGGAGTGCTAAAGAAATAGCCATGGATACCTTCAGGTCTGCTGCTAGGGTACCTAGGTGGGGAGTCCTTGCTTTTTTGTCATGAAGGTAGGCCAAGAGGATGCTAGAGAGAGGAGGCCATGCAGAATGGGGCGCCAGACTTTGAGGCTTATATTCCCTTTACCCCAAAGTGGCCAAGATGGCGAGCCACATTGTGTTAGCCAGGCTATACACGTTGCCTTTTTTTTTTTTTTTTTTTTTTTTTTTTTTTTTTTCCTGTTAGCAAAGGGTGGAGGGAGGAGGCCTGGGTTGGAGGGGTAGGTTTGCTTTTCTGGTACAATACCGCCATCAGGAGGAAATGCCTTGTAAATCTCGCAAACTCTGTACCGTCACTTCCTGGGGAAGAGTGACAAAGGAGTGAAGTGTGGGAGAAGGACAGTGACCCCAGGAGGTGAAGAGGTCCACTAGGCACGGGGGTGAGCGCGGCGCAAGGCTGAGTCAGGCCGTGGAAGCATCAGAGACAGGGACAGGATCTTGGTCTCGGAGCCTGGAGGTCTAACACAGGGAGCCAAGGTCTGGGACCCTGGTGGCTGCCATGTCTGGACGGGACTAGAAGCATTGGCTCCAAAGGAGCCCAGGCCAGGGGGCTCTGGTCATTTGGCCACGTGCCCCTTCCCTTAGGAGAGAGAGCACATTTGGACTGGGTAGGCCCAGAGCCCTGGAAGCCTCTCTGGGCATGGTGAAGCCCAGCCAAAGACCACAGCCGGAGACCCGCTGCCATTAGTGGCCATGGAAAAGGGTGAATGATGTTTCCCTGACCAGCTCAGAAATGAGATGTAAAGCCCGGCTCCCAGTGCCAAGGCGCCTGAGGCCCAGCAAGAGCGCACAAGCCGAGTCTAGAAGAGGAATGGCCCTCACCGCAACAAAGGAATCCAGTTGAGGGATACTTTCTGAGCCTAAAATGGAATCACTTAGCTCTACTGCCTTCTCCCGGGGGCTCCATGCATTCTGCTGGGCCTGCCTCCCCACGTGCAGAATTGAGCAGAGCAGTGCCCACACCCTGGCCGTTCATTTGCATACCTCTGGCTTTCCCAAAAGCTTGAGGTTCACTATAGCCAAGAGAAGGAATGGCCTGGATTCCATTCAAGCCTGGCTTCGCAGGTGTCAGCCCCATGCTCCACCCCACAACCCCCCAGCCCCCCACCCCACCCCCCTGCAGCTGGAGAATCAACAAGAGGTATGAAAACACTGCCTGCAACTCAGGGCTGTTGGGCTGAGGGAACCCAACCCTTCTCTCCCCCGAGTTGATCACAGATCAAGCATATCAGCCAAGGACAGGACATACTCCCGGGCACACAGCCTTTTCTTCCAGACCCTGACTGTCCCTATAGCCCACTTCTGGAAGAACCTTTGGGGTGGTTCGTGCCCTTTGCCTGCCTCTTACCTGTTGGGTGTCAGCAGGGAGCAAGTCTCCAGGTTGAGCTTCTCCCTCTTCACACACGTCTTGCTTTCATCTTCCCTGTAAGGGTGCTGAAACCAGCTCCCTGCTCTGCGTTTCATGCTTGTGAGTCACCGTGAATTTTGCCACGTAACTTTATGTGGGTTGAACCTTTTGTGCTCAACCTTTTCTCATCGCCTTGGGTCCAGGTCCTGACATGTATGGTCTGATTTGTCCCTAATTTAAAGTGGCCTCTGTCTGCCCAGGCCGATGGCTGTACCACAGAACATATACCCCATGTGGAAAATCCCAGGCGTCCCCACAAAGATGAGGAGCCATTTCATACACCCACACACTAGGAGGTTGCCGTGGCACAGGGCGTTCCTGGGCCACAAAGTTCCTGAGGCATGTGAGGAAAGTACACCTGGATTCTCTCACTCTGGGGGATGACGTCCACCTCAAGGTACTGATCCTGGTCATGTCTGTTTCTGTTCCCGCCCATCCTTAGTGGATATCCACACCCTCTGTCATATGGGACAAATTTGGGTTGTCTGGGATACTGTGAAGCCCGAGAGACAGATTTTGTTTTTGTGGGAACCAAAGGTAAACAATCCTAGCTCTAATTTGCGGTACACCACATTGCTCTTCCTTGTCTGGGTCTGGTATTACGTAATCAGGAGATTCTTTATTCTGTCTGCAAAACGCTGCCCTGACAAGATGGCTGTCCTCTCCTTTTTTTCTTCTTTCTGTGGCATCTTGGACTAGACACTCCGGTCCTGGGTTTCTTGTTGCCCTGAGACCCTAGAAGCCCCACTGGCCGAACTTGCTTTGGACTGAAGGTGCTGATCCACAGGCCAGATGACCTGGAGTAGGAGCTTTAGCTCCTTGGTTCTTAACGTGGCGGCTGCCGAGGCCACCTGCCCCCACAGCCTGGCCAAGCTAGCATTCTTTCAGCTGGAGCTGGGCTCTATCCATCCTCTGTGGTTTCCTCACTGATAATGGAGGTTGCCAGGCTGCTGGGTCTTCTCCAGAGTGTTTTGGGTGTTCCAATCCCACCCTTCCTCCCATCATAGGGCTTCCTCAGGGCATCCACAGATAGCATCTGCAGGCCTTGCTCAGAAAGCTTTCTTTCACTAGAGGTGCCTGGGTGGCTCAGTCGGTTAAGTGTCCGACTTCGGCTCAGGTCATGATGTCACAGTTTGTGGGTTCGAGCCCCACATCGGGCTCTGTGCTGACAGCTCATTGCCTGGAGCCTGCTTTGGATTCTGGGTCTCCCTCTCTCTCTGTTCCTCGCCTGTTTGTGCTCTCTCTCTCTCTCTCTCTCTCTCAAAAATAAATGTTAAATTTTTAAAAAGCTTCCACTTGATGGCACTGTTGCTCCTGAAATGTCAACGCAGGTTTGCAAAGGTCAGCCTCTCAGCCTTTTGAGGATCACGAAAGGCCCAAGGAGGCTTAAAAGTCATCCAGGCGCTTCAAGTGGGGTTGGCTCTGCTGGGCTGTTGGGGCACGTCATGGTTCTTTCTTTTGGGTTTCTTGCTGGCATTGGGAATATACATATAGACATCCAAGGAATACATGCATCTGTGGACCCATCACCACATCTCTGTTTGAAGTCTGCATTTCCTGGTAACAGGGACCCTGTTTTCTCTGCATTCTTGTGGATGGAAATCCATATGGGTCTTCGGGGGCAGAATCCTAGTTTTCCAAGGACATTGATTTGTAGCGGTAGGTATCACGATGACCTGGATGTCCCCCATTCTCCTTGAGGTATTGCCTCCCTCCTGTGCTCAGCCAGGTACTACATCTAGCGTAAGAGCTCGGGAGCAGGCTCTAGAGGGAGTAGGCCACTGTGGTAGCAAGAGGAACTGATAGGGTCACGTTAAGTTTAGGAGGCAGGGAAGCGGATTGCCCAGCTCACCTCCAGGAGTCTCAGGCAGTCACTCTGCCATTGTGCCCCATGATGCTTCTGGGTAGGTGGGGGGTGGTGAGTCCACGGGACAGTGGCCCGGTGTCTCCATCTATACAGTTACGACTTTGGTGAGGGTCATTTGTTCAGCAGCCTTTTCTGAGAGGCTCTTTTTTTTTTTTTTTTAAGTCTATTTATTGAGAGACAGTGAGTGGGGAAGGGGAAGAGAGAGAGGGGGGGAGACAGAGAATCCCAAGCAAGTCCCACCCTGTCAGTGCGGAGCCAGACCCGGGGCTCAAACCCACAAAACTTCAACATCATGACCTGAGCTGAAACCAAGATTCAGACACTTAACTGACTGAGCCACTCAGGTGCTCCTGAATTTTTCACGTTAAAGAAATGAGTTGTATATATTGCAGTGAAAGCAGCACTCAGAGGGAATTATAATTATATAAATGTAGTTTTTTTAATTTTTAAAAAATGTTTATTTTTGAGAGAGGGAGAGCACGTACACAAGCAGGGGAGGGGCAGAGAGAGAGGGGAGACAGGATCCTAAGCAGGCTCCGGCTTCCTGCTGAAAGCAGAGAACCCTATGTGGGGCTCGAACTCAGGAGCCATGAGATCATGGTCCTAGCCAAAGTCGGATCCTTAACTGACTGAGCCACCCAGGCACCCCTAAACATGTAGTTTAAAAAAGAGGAGACCTTAAATCAACAACCTAACCTTTCACTTAGAAGTCAGAAAAAGATGAGCAAACTACTACAAAGCAAGCAGAAAGAAGAAAATAATTAAGGCAGGGATAAATGAAATGCAGAACAGAAGATAATGAAGAAAACTAAAAGTTCTGTATCTTTGGCTACACTGAATGGAGAAAATAGAAATAATTGAAGTTAAAAATGTGAGGATGGGGCGGACATTATGGCCTATGTTACAGAAATTAGATGGGTGATTGGACTGTATTATGAACAACTGTACCCAACAATTAAACAGGTGAAATTACTAGAAATACACGTTACCAAATTGACTCAAGAGGATATAGATGATCTTAACAGACCTGTAGCTATTAAATATTTTGAATAAGTAGTCAAAATCTCCTGTCAAATACAATTCCAGGACAAGATGTCTTTACCAGTAAATTTTACCACTTAAAGACAATTAACACTAATCCTCAAATCTTCTAATAAATTTGGAATGCATCTGTATTAGTTAGGGTTCTCCGGAGAAATGGAGCCATATAGAGAAGAGGAGAGGTTTATTTTATGAAATTGGCTTATGTGATAGTAGAGGTTGAGAAGTATGAAATCTGCATGGTAGGCTGGCATGCTTGAGATGCCTGAGAAAGTTCATGTTGCAGATGGAGTGTCACAGCAGTGTGGGGGTAGAATTCCCTCTTCCTCGCGGGACTTCCATCGTTTTTCTCGTATGGCTTTCAACTGATTGGATGAAACCCACCTGTATTGTAGATAGTAATCTGCTTTAATTACTGAAACGTCAGTCTCATCTAAAAATACTTGCACTTCAACATTTACATTTTTTTTTTTTACTCTTTATTTATTTTTGAGAGAGAGACAGACAAAGAGTGAGCAGGGGTGGAGCAGAGAGAGAGGGAGACACAGAATCCGAAGCAGGCTCCAGGCCCCGAGCTGTCAGCACAGAGCCCAGCCGATGCGGGGCTCGAACTCACGAATCGTGAGATCATGACCTGAGCCGAAGTTGGACGCTCAACTGACTGAGCCACCCAGGTGCCCCGCCCCGCACTTCAACATTTAGACTTAGATATTCAACAGATATCTAGGTGCCATGGCTTAGCCATGTTGACACATAAGATGAACTGTCATAACATCCTAGGTCATTGTTTGGGACCAGCATTACCCTAATACCAAAGCCAGGCAAAAATAACAAGTAAAGTACAGACTGATATCTTGTTTGACTGTACACATAAAAATCCTCAAGAAAATACTGGCAGACAATCCAAGCGTATTTAAAGATTATACACCAGGATTTACTCCGGGAATGTAAGGAAATTAATCAATGTAATGTACACATAAATAGAATGGAGGTGAAAAACCACATGGTCATCTCAAATGATGCAAAATAACCACTTGACAAAATACCCATTTATAACATTCAATAAAATAGGAACTTCCTCATGTGAAAAGCCCACAGTCAGTATCATACTTAGTAGTAAAAGACCGGAATCTTTCCCATGAGAAACAGAAGGTTGCCTGTTATTGCCACTTCAAGATTTTGCTAGAAGTTTTAGCTATAGCAAAATTAGGCCAGAAAATGAAATAAAAGCCACCCAAATCGGCAAGTCTTTCTGCACATGACATGATTTCCAATACGTGGAGTATCCCAAAGAATACACACGCACACATATGCAGGCACGCACACGGGTTGTTAAATGGATTTGGCAAAGTGGCAGGAGACGAATATGCAACAGTGCAGGGCCCGCTTTGGATCCTCTGTCCCCCCCCAGCCGTCTCTGTCCCTCCCCCACTCACACAGGCTCGCTCGCGCGCTCTCTCTCTCTCTCTCTCTCTCTCAAAATAAATAAAGATTACGAAATACACATGGAGTGCAGGTTTATACATTTATTTGTACTTCCATTTCATAATTCAGAGCGGGTGGTGTGATTATGGATCCCCGATCCCCCAACAAAGGCAATGGCGGTGGATACCATTTAGTAGAGACGAAGGACTTGGAGGAGCAATTCCTGCAGTTAGAGGTGGTGCTGGTAGAGCTGGTGGTGGGGATGCCCCTCTTGCCTGTAGATGCGGTGGAGGTCCTGGGATTCACGAGCAACCTCCAAGTCCATGTTCCTACGATATAAATAAGCCACTCTTCCAATACTTGTCATAGAATATGCAGCCCAGAATGCATAGTAATAGACACTTAAGACTCACATAGATTATAAGACATATAGATTATATACCACTTATTAATTTATCAGCATTCAGTGATATAACACTACGTGCAAAGGACTTGTATAGATATCTGATGAGCATTTTTTTTTTATTTTTGAGAGACGGAGCAGAAGTGGGGGAGGGGCAGAGAGAGAATGAGACCCAGAATCCAAGCAGGCTCCAGTTTCCAGGCTGTCAGCACAGAGCCCGTCGCAGGGCTCGAACTCCCAAACCGTGAGATCATGACCTGAGTGAAAGTTGGACACTTAACCGACTGAACCACCCAGGTGCCCTGAATTTTTTTTTAGTTTTTAAATATTTATTTGGGAGAGAGTGAGCAAGCACGAGTGGGGGAGGGGCAGAGCCTTCGGGGGACAGAGGATCCAAAGCAGGCTCCCCGCCGACAGTAGAGAGCCAGACACGAGGCTCGAACTCACAAACCATGAGATCGTGATCTGAGCCAAAGTCAGGCACTTAACTGACTGAGCCACCCCAGGCGCCCCATGGTGATCATTCTAAACTACATAATGACTGCTTCTTTAGAGAGAGAAGGCGAGCAAGTAGGGGAAGGGCAGAGAGGTATAAAATCCCAAGCAGGCTCCACAGTGTCAGTATAGAGCCAGACGTGGGGCTCGATCACACAACTGAGATCATGACCTGGGCTGAAATCAAGAGTCCAGACAATTAACCAACTGAGCCACCCAGGCACCGCCATAGTGACTACTGCTACTACTCTCATACTAGGAGAGTTGGCCTCCTCGTCAAAGGCCTTGTGAAACAGTATTCCAAAATAATGAAAACCTAGATTTCGTGATAAACATATGCAAAGGAGAATTAGTCTATCTGGTATGGGCTGTTAGTTGGTTCAAATATGGACAATACAAGGTCATGGGTTGATCCCTAAGGGAGCACCAAGAGTCCATCTTACAACATTGATGACTGAGCTATTTTCTAATACCAGTAACTGATAAGTAACATCCATTTGCACAGGGTCAATGCTTATCAAAATTTTTGCCTTACTTTTGATCCTCATTAGGACCCTGTAACGTAGAGGGGCATCTGGGTGGCTCAGTCAGTTAAGTGTCTGACTCTTGATTTCGGCTCAGGTCATGATCTCACAGTTCGTGGGATTGAGCCCTGCATCGGCGTCTGCGCCGACACCATAGAATCTGCTCCAGTTTTCTCTCTCCCTCTCTCTGCTCCTCCCACCCATGCTCCCTCCCTCTCTCTCTCAAAGTAAATAAATAAACCTAAAAACACTTGAACTTAATGTAGATAGGATGAGTACTTTCATCTATTTACAGAAGAGTTACCAAACTCCAAAAGTTTAAGTGACTGATCAAATGTCTTGGATTTAATCAGTTCTAAAGCTTAGACTTCCTAATAATGATTTTAAGTATAATGGGATCTTTCATCATACCTAACTTTACATGACCACCTACAGATAGTTTAGATTTAAAGAGGTATACAGAGCTTCTGGAATTACTAAAATTATTGGGGCTTTGCTTTTTCAAAGGAAATACCATGGGCCCAATTTTTCAAATCATCATGAAACACCCCAAAGTAGGCTTCTTTGGAATAGGGACTATTTTAAGCTCAAGGCTATTGAGAACCAGCCAACATAGGAAATGCTTCTAAAACAGCACAAGCTTTCTTTTGTAAAGGAAATTTCCATCGGTAAAAAGTCTCTCTCTCTCCCTCACCAAAAAGAGGAGGGCTATTACGATCTATTTTTTCCCCAGCTTTATTGAGCTATAATTGACATATAACATGGGGTACATTTAAGGTGTACCACGTGATTTGATATGTGTATATCTTTGGTATATGTATAGCTCGTGAAATAATTACAATAAGGTTAGTTAACACATCCATCACCATTACACAGTAACCTTTTGTGTGTGTGGTGTGAACTTTTAAGATCTCTCAGCAACTTTCAGGGGCGCCTGGGTGGCTCAGTCGGTTGAGTGTCTGACTTCAGCTCAGATCATGATCTCACGGTCCGTGGGTTCGAGCCCTGCGTCGCGCTCTGTGCTGACAGCTCGGAGCCTGGAGCCTGTTTTAGATTCTGTGTCTCCCTCTCTGCCCCTCCCCCACTTATGCTTATCTGTGTCTCTCAAAAATGGGTAAACATTAAAAAATAAATATCTATCAGCAACTTTCATGTATACAGTACAGTATTGTTAATTATAGTCACCATGCAGTATATTAGATCCCCAGAACTTACTCATTTTATAACTGGAAGTTTGCACCCTTGGACCACCTTTACTCCCTTCCCCCGCCCTGCCCATCAGTAGTCTACTGTTCTTTGAATTAGTTTTTAGATTCCACATAAGTGAGATCATATTGTATTGCTCTTTCCCTGTTTGATTTTATTTCAATCAAATAAATTTGAGGGCACAGTGCCCTCAAATTTCATCCATGTTGTTGTAAATGATCAGATTTTCTTCTTTTCTAGGACAGAATGATAATCCATTGTTTGTGTATCACATTTTCTTTATCCATTCCTCTACCATTGGACACCTAGGTTGTTTCCATGCTTTGGCTGTTGTGAATAATGCCTCACTGAAGATGGGTGTGCAAATATCTCTTCAAGATAGTGACTTTATTTCCTTCGGATAAACACCCAGTAGGAGTGCTGAGTCCTGGGTGCCCCATCCAGGAACCCATTCCATTCTTAATTGGATTCATGAACTTACCCATTGAAATATTGGCAAGATCGTCCTTTGGGAAAACAAAGTTTTGGAAACCATCTCTAGAAATAGCCCCCCAATGTTATAAAATAAAGAATGTTGGATTTGCCCCAGACATAACTCTGGAAGCCCCTTCATAGTTCAAAGGGACATTTTCCCTTACCCTCTGGGCCCTTTTGAGATATGGCAATTGGATTTCATCTAGCTGGTGCCATCGCAAAGGTAGAAATATGTTTTAGTAACGGTTTGTATGCTCAGTGGATAGAAGCCTTTCCTTGACACAGAGCTACAGTTGAAGCAATAGGAAAAATCCTGTTGGAAAAAATTATTCCCAATTGGGGAAAATACCCTTGGAACTTCATAGTAACTGAGAGACCCATTTCACTGGATAGATAGTATAGGCCATTTGCCACCTTTAGCCAATTATGCACCATTTCTACGGTGCCTATCCATCCTCCATCATGCAGCCTTTTATAGTGAACCGATGGCATTATAAAAACCTAACTAGCGAAACTTTGGGATTTTTCCCACTTGCCATGGCCACAGGCCTTTCCCTTGGTACTACTGAATCTTTGTGTCTCCCACTGGGAGTAGATCTAACTCTCACCCTTTGAAAGAATATTGGAAGACTGATGAGATTAGATCAAGATGCATATGAACCAAACTTTTACTTAAAGGTAAGATGATGACTTCTGAGGGGTTGATATAGCCCCTTCAAAGAAGTGAGAAATTGGTAGAACAGTCTTTTCACAGTGCACTCCTAGGAGGTAAAGGCATCAAACATCATGACCTTCAGCCTGGAGACATGGTTTATCGGAAAGCTCTCCATAAAGATTCCCTCCAGCCTTGCGAGAGGGGATCTTACCAGGTACTATTGACCAATCATTGTGCTGCTAAATTAAAAGGCACAGGCTCACGGGTTCATGTTTTTCATTTTAAAGAGGCTTCAACATCTGACTGGACCACCAAACCAACAGGAGACCTCAAACTAACCCTTTCTTGGAAAGTGAAGCAGATGACATCTTCAGAGACTCCTCTCACAAGACTCGGGAGCAGGCCAGTATTATGTTCACAAGATTCATCATACCAATCCTCATGAGGCTTCTTTCTCTTCCATTTCCACTTTTGATTGGGAAAACAATGCTATAATTCAAGTGTCACAATCCCTTGTTGCTTCTGGAAACCTTTCTGACTGTTGGATTTGTCACCACTCTCCTACTAGGTCTTTTATTGGTAATAATACCCCGTAATGTTAACCTATAAATAGTTTATACCTCCAAATATTCCCATTAGTTACAGCAAAACACATCCCTCCCATCACTTTCAACGTAAGGATGTTCTTGCCTTAAGAAAACCTTCCATGTTGGGGCGCCTGGGTGGTTCAGTCGGTTAAGCGTCCGACTTCCACTCAGTTTATGATCTTGTGGGTCATGGGTTCAAGCCCTGCATTGGGCTGTGTGCTGACAGCTCGGAGCCTGCTTCAGATTCTGTTTCCCTCTCTCTGCCCCTCCCCTGCTCACTCCCTGTCTCTCTCTCTCAAAAAATAATAAAAATAGAAAAAAGAAAACCTTCCATGTTTTACGCTGACCACCTACCTCCTGGGCCAATGGGTTAGCAAAAAATGGAAACCCACCCCTTCCCTTTATATGATTTCCTCTTTACAAATTGTGTATCTTCCACCTGTTCTAATAGAAATCTTTTCAACTGTCCCATCTCCATTATGCCAAGACTTTTGGATATTCCTACTTGAATGTACCAGCCCATTCTGCACCAAACCTTCTGATACAATCTTTCAACAACTCAGTGGTGCTCTTTTATGAGAAATACGTTCATTTAACCAAACCACTATCCCTAGCTAGATGCTAGCCCCCTTCTCCTTTACAAAAATAAGACCTGTGCATTCTGTGCACCTCCAGTTGTTTGGACAGCTGGAGAATTACCGGCCAAGGCTTTTCAGGTCACCTTATTTCCCCCCCTCACAGTTCTCAGATCACAACTGATCTCCTATCACAAGGGACTTCTCCATAATAGAGTATCTGATGAAGATCCTTCTGATTATGAAGATAATAGCTGTGGACGTACCCAGGAATGTGATCCCCTGCAGGCTTTTCTGTCAATTACCAGTGACCATCTCCTTTGAGGTTTCTTTTCCTGGCTGGGGGTTGTAACGTCAAACATGACATCATGTTGTAGAACAGGTCTACAAATTGTATTATTGTTTTTCATTTGTACCCTACTTATTATCTTCAAATTATGTTATGCATTTCCCATTGCTGTTGTATTCAAAATGTCAAAATAATGGTTGCTCAAAGACTTGAAAATATTTGCGGCGCCTGGGTGGCGCAGTCGGTTAAGCGTCCGACTTCGGCCAGGTCACGATCTCGCGGTCCGTGAGTTCGAGCCCCGCGTCAGGCTCTGGGCTGATGGCTCAGAGCCTGTTTCCAATTCTGTGTCTCCCTCTCTCTCTGCCCCTCCCCCGTTCATGCTCTTTCTCTGTCCCAAAGATAAATAAACGTTGAAAAAAAAAGACTTGAAAATATTCATCAGACCTACTCACTGACAATGACAAGTGAAACTTCAGTTGGCATAGCCAAAAGCTCCGTGTGAGGGGCAAAGAGTAGCTAGATTTTATTCATGTAACCATGTTTGGGAATTTCTGTTATTCTAATTTTTTAATGTTTATTTTTGAGAGACAGAGGGAGACACAGAATCCGAAGCAGGCTCTGAGCTGTCAGCACAGAGCCTGACATGGGGCTCCAACTCATGGACAGTGAGATCATGACCTGAGCAGAAGTCAGATGCTCAAGCGACTGAGTCACTGAGGCGCCCCTGTTATTCTTTCAGTGGGAAATGGTTGGAGGGTTTCACGTAAGGGCCTGTGTGATTTGAGTGATAGAAAGCACTAGAATGACAGAGCTGTAAAATCGGAAGTGAAATCAAGCACCCGAAGTAGAGGTGCTCTTCAGAGAGAGATCTGAGATGCAAAGGAGGTCAGGAAGATGGCAGAGTAGGAGGATCCTGATCTCACCTCATCCGGTGGACACACCGAGACAGCAGCTACTTATGTGCAACTCTCTTCCCCTCCCATGCTCATGTTCTGTCTCCCTCTGTCTCTCAATAGTGAATAAACATTAGAAAATTAAGAAAAATAAGAAATAAACAGCAAAGTGAAAAAAAAAAGAGCAAAGGATATAAACAGGCAGTTCACAGTATTCTGAGGGAATAGTTCTTCCCTGCTCCTAATATTTACTTCCTCTAATCAAGCACAAGTAATTCAACTACAGGTATCTCTGTCCTTTTTGTACGGTTGCAAGCTTCTAGGACGTTTGTTAGATTTGTTTAAATGTGGTTGGGGCACCTGGGTGGGTCAGTCGGTGAAGCGTTCAACTTTGGCTCAGGTCATGATCTCGCAGTTCATGAGTTCAAGCCCCACATCGGGGCTCTGTGCTGACAGCTCAGAGCCTGGACCCTACGTCGGATTCTGTGTACCCCTCTCTCTGTGCCCCTCCCCCACTCATGCTCTCTCAGAAATAAACATCAAAAAAAACAAAAAAAGGAATCTTCCCATTTGCAGCGACATTGATGGACCTACAGTGTGTTATGCTAAGTGGGAGAAGCCAAACAGAGAAAGACAAATACCATATGATTTTAGTCCTATGTGGAATTTAAGAAACGTAAATGAACCAAGAAGAACAAGAAAACCAGACTCTTCAGTACAGAGAACAAACTGGTGGTTGCCAGAAGGGAGTTGATAGGGAGTGGGAGAAACAGATAAAGGGGATTAAGAGGGATAAACTTCTAAGGGCACCTGCGTGGCTCAGTCAGTTAAACGTCCCAGTTTGGCTGAGGTCATGATCTCATGGTTCGCCAGTTTGAGCCCCTTGTCGGGCTCTCTTGCTGTCAGTGCAGAGCCCTCTTCAGATCCTATGTCCCCCTGTCTCTGCCATTCCCCTACTTGTGCTCTCAAACATTAGGGGAGCTTGGGCAGCTCAGTTGTTGAGCGTCCGACTTCGGCTCAGGTCATGATCTCACAGTTCGTGGGTTTGAGACCCATGTCGGGCTCTGTGCTGACAGCCCAGAACCTGGAGCCTGCTTCAAATTCTGTGTCTCTCTGTGCACCGACCCCTCACTCTCACTCTCTCAAAAGTAGACATTAAAAAAAATTTTAATTTTTTTTGAAGAGGGATAAACTTATAGTTACAAAGTAATTAAGTCATGGAGATGAAAATACAGCATAGGAAATGTAGTCACTAAGAGTCTAACATTTGTTGACAGGAATTATTATACTATGTACCTGAAGTAAACACTATTTTGATTATTCTTCAATAAAAAGCTTTGAAAAGAGAGGTCTAGACTTTTCCTTATACTTAGGTATCTTCTAATTTGGGCACATGTCCGTTTTTAAAACTTATTTTTCATACTATTAATTGGCATCTCCGAAAGGTCCTCGACCATACGTTTTTAAGACCTTTTCGTTTAATTGACCCACATATTAGCTGAAGATCAAAACCCGGAGAAGTAAAGAGATTTGTTCAAAATCAGAGACGGCAGGCTGATGGGATCACAGGGGTTGTTCGGTACTGCCTATCCTCTTTCCCCACGTGCCCTCCTCTCTCCCCACTCCCACTGCTGACTCACAGAACTTCGGAGCTGACACGGGGCACAGAAAGCCAACGTCTGCTGAACCCTGACCCACTCACCCATGTCAGCAGGAGAGAGAGCGCCAGGGGTATGGCCCAGAAGAGGTCATAAGCCACGACAACCATCAGAAAACGGTCTCTTAGGGCTCCATCATCAAATGTGTATAACGCTCTAAACCACCTACATGTGTATTACTATTAAACTCACAAAAGAATACATCGTGATAATAAGCTAGTCATCTTTCACTATTACTCGGAGCCTGCCCTGTGCTACAGACCAAAAGAACAGCACAGAATTGGCATCCGACAGGTAGAGTTTTCTTCTTCTAAAGAAATGACAAGTGAGTTTATGGTCGATCCTCCCCAACAGAGATTCTGATTATGTATAAATAAAACTGCTGACTAGAAGGCCCCAGAGCAGACTACATTTCACAAGGGAAGTTCCAATGTCATCCTCTAGATCCGGTACAGGACAGGACAGGAGGGTCCTCCTTTCCTTCGTGCTCTAGGGAGACAAACAGGATCGCCTCACATCTTTGCTGGTGCTAGAGGTAATAAATATATCCGGCTACCCTGACAGCCTGAAAAGGTCTCAAGTTACTGAAGTTAACTGCCTTTCTTTGCTCAACCTCGGGCACTAAGCACATAGCTATAATACTCCTTGAAACCTAACAGACACAGGATTTCTGCAAAACCTCTGTGGCACCGGTATAAGCCGGATTAAAACATTTCAGAAAGTCATGCTTGCAAACATCAAGGAGATAAAACACAAGGCACAACTTCTATTCCATCCCTACCACATGCACAACATCAACGCTAGTCAAATAATGGCCTTTGCTGGGCTTTGAGTTTGGAACTCACCAGGTACGTTACTATTTCCAGTTCCCCACGCAGAACCCTCATAATCACCATCATTATCGCATCATGATCGCATCATCATTAGAGCGAATGAGCATACGTGGACACGGTGCCAACCAGATGTTACCAGAGGAAGTTCAGTGAGAGGCCTACTTTGAAAAAGGAGCCTGTGTACAGAAGGGCTAACACAGAATCAAAGTGCAACTCAGAGTTCACTTACACACCTATCAGGAGTGTGAAATCCGTGTCCGTTCTTCGCCTTTGCCTGAACTCTGGTTCCACACCACTGCTCGTGCAGCACACACTGAAGATCGCACTCTCTCACTTTCCTTATAAACCTAGGACCCAAAAAGGAAAGAAAGTATTTTTGATTACCTTGGTCACAGACACAAATCAATTTCTCTAAAGATTCTACATGAAAGAGAAAAGTGTATCAATCTTTTACTTCCTCTGTAAGAGAAACTCTTCCAGCCACCACACACCCTTAGGAGAAATCAGCCTAAACCTAAAGCTGGTCTAGGTCTTATATGCTATAAATCCATTGTGATGTCACCAACTGTGACCATTTAGTGACTTCAGTTTGTAACTTGCTGGGATTCAGGCTTGTGGCCAAAGATACCGATCTGCCTTTTTTTTTTGCTGATGTCCCTGAGCTACTGCCCCTGAGGTTAATGAAATAACCTGTCAGCCCTGCATCCACGGATATGGAAATTTTTTCCCACTTGTAACTTAATGATTCTAATGAGAGATGAGCGTCCGTCCCAGCGCTAGGGGGCAAGGGACACCTTGCGTTTTGTACAGCTCTGTTACTCAGCTACCTGTAAACACCTTACAAAACTGGACTGAGCCACGTAAGATGCTAAGCAAGGGGGGGGGGGGCGCCTGGCTGGCTCAGTCGGCAGAGCATACGACTCCATCTCAGGGTCGTGTGTTGAAAGCCCACACTGGGCCTAGAGCTTACTGAAGAAACACAGAATTGCCAAGACGCTAAGCAAGGAACAATCTATACGTGTCTTCTGAAGTGATCCATTTTATGGAAGCATACACGCTTAGTGTGTGTAGCTAGAGCCTCAGTTTATTCAAAGTGGAAAAGGCCTTAAACCATATCCTAATCACATAAACCGTCCCGGTACTTCTGGCCCTCCCTGACCACTTGCATATTGCCAGAATCCAACACACCACCTGTTGGTGTCAACTTGGGAGGGAAGGTGACCGCTGGTCAGTGGCTGAAAGATTTAAACAGGTTAACGGCGGGAAGAGGTACTGGGTGTTCGCTCTCGTTGCGACTTTCATCCCCAGATCTCCACAGGGCTCTCCCCCTACCTTCCTTCGGGATCTCTGTCCCCTCAGTGATGCCTTCCCTGAACAACCTACCTGAAGGTGCAAATCCCCCCAGCCTCCCCAGGTCCTGCTCCCCTCCCCTGCCTAAGTGTGCTGCATAGGATGGGTCATCATCCATCATGGTATGTACACGTCTCATCAATCTTACTTTTTCATTCTCCCCCACTGGAATGTGAGCCTCATGTGAGAAGGGACATTTTTTGTCCCTTTAATGGCTGTATTTCCATTATTAAGAAGAGCGTCTGGCACACATTACGTCAGCAAATAATGAGTTCTCTTGGCCATCAGCCTTCATGTTCATGCCATTCCCGTAGCTGACGCTGTAATTGTATAGTGGGTGTCCTTCAAGTTCTCCTACCATATGCTTACATTCTCATACAAAAGCCCATTAAAAATGGATACTGCTCAGTTCACTTAAGCTCGAGTACTTCTCCAGTATGTTAAATATCACCAGTCTCTACTCTGAACTAAAGAGAGAAACAAAGCTCTGTAAATATAACCATAATCAACTCTTAGTTTTTTATTTTCCCGTATTTCTCAGATACTCAAACCGTGACTTCCTTGTCAATTTTGGTTGGGAATCTTAAGATGGCAGGCTAGGAGGCCCCTGCATTTCCCTCTTCCCATTGACGCACCAAGGCTACAACTACGTATACAGCAACTCTGAGAAGAACCCAAACACTAGCAGAACTAGTCACGCCTTAAAGATCTAAAGAAGCCACGTCAAGAAGTCTGTTCAGGACGCACACTACCAGTATCCACCAAGACGGCTATCACCGATGCACATGTCCCGCATGCATGCCTGGAGGAGGGCTGGTGCTGGCGGGAGGGGACAGAGAACCCACGCTGCAGGCGCTCTGTTGTTGGAACTTGGAGCCAAGCGTCGCGCCAAGGGACGCGCGCTCCCGGAGCCAGCTTGGCACCCCGCCTGGTGGGACGAGGTCCGATCGCTGGGTCCGGGCAGGGGCACACGCACGCATGCACGCTCGCCTCCGGGGCCTACGCGAAGGGTGCTACAGCTGCGGGGGGTCGCGGGAAGGGTAGGGAAGGGAAGAAGGGTAGGAAAGGGAAGAAGGGTAGGGAAGGGAAGAAGGGTAGGGTAGGGTAGGGTAGGGTAGGGTAGGGTAGGGTTGGGAAGGAGTGCCCACCGCCCCTCCCGAAGGGGCCCGTGCCCGCACGGTCTCACCTGACGCGCAAGCGCGGCGACGCCCCTGCACGCACCCTGCGCGGTCCTCAAGTCCAAACGGACATTCCGGACACTCTGGGCTGCCCGGACTTCCGAGCAGGCTCACAGACACTTAGTTGGCCCTGCAGACCGGCTGGACACCCAGCGTCTCCATTCTCCACCATCTCCTACCCACCCTGCCGAGGGCTTCCGTTCTGACCACAAAGCAAAGACAGGCACAGGCAGGAGCCACGCAAGACCCCAAAGGACACAGAGAGATGAGCCGCAAGGGGAAGGAAGGACCCGGTTCCTACAGAGGCGAGCCGCCCTGAACGTCGGGGTTGGGTCCACGTCAAGGGAGGGTCACCCGGGTGCCCCCTGACTCGGGTGGGTCGGGGTCGGGCTCGGGCGCGTGGACAGCTCCCCCAAACAGAGACACACCCCCACCGTCCCTCCACATCCCCCCACCCCCGGCCCGCCCCGAACGCACGCCCCCGGTACCTTCACGGCGCCCACCCCGACAACTCTGACAGAGCGTGTGCACACGCGCCCGGGTCCGCTCGGCCCACAAGGACATCGTCCTCGGGAGTCACCCCATCCAGGCCCCCTTTCCCCACTGGCTGGCGACGGCAGGCCAGCGAAACCCTGCTCGTCGTCCTCGGGGCCAGCGTGACCCACTTCCTGTCCTCGGGGTGGGTACCCCAGACGGCAAGCAGGGCGCTCCCTCCGCGGTTCCGGAGACCCAAACCTCTGCAGGCGCACCAGGTGGCGCCGGGGCCCGGAGGGCACGCGGACACCTCCGGCGCTCTCGGGCAAGGTGCGGGGGACACGGAGGGCTGGGAGGTCCGGGAGCTCCACACCGTGCCCCTGGGGTTGGGGTTCCAGGAACGCGTGAGCCGGCACACCCTCCCGGTGTACGTAAGCGGGTGAGCAGACACCACGTCCCGCCCCTCCCGGGCCTCACGCCAGCCCCCCCCCCCCCCCAACGCATTCTGGAAGGCGACATGTGTGAGGACAAGGGGCAACAGGCTGCCTTCAGCATTCGCAGGGGGCAGTGCCCGGCGGGAGGATGGACAGCGGGGGGGGGGGGGGGGCGCCGGGGGGGGGGGGGGGGCATGGTGCAGACGCGCGTGGATGCCTGTGGACGAGTGTGGAGGGGAAGGCACGACCCGCCCCGGTCAAGGCTTGTGGGGACAGCAGTCGTCTCCACCTAAGGTCTGCCCCCCGGGATCCAGAGCGTCAGGCTCCTCGGTGGCACGGGCAGACGAGTGCCTGAGTGCTGGCGCCGGTGGCCAAAGCGGGACCGGGCCCGCTATCCCACGGTGCCTGGCCCTGTGAACGGGCAGGCGGGCTGGCTGTCCACACCGGTCCCTCGATGACCAGCTGTGAAGCAAGAGTGACATCCGGCCGCAGATGTCAACGGCCATTCCTCCCCGTTGCCCCGAACGCTCCCGTGGGACGTGGGACAGGGTGGCCCGGAAAGCTGAAGTGCGCCAACGCAGGGTCCTCGGCGGACGGCTCTGCCGAGGATCGAGTGCGCGATCCAGAGTTGGGCGCGGGACCGAGACCTGAGTGCGTGATCGGTGGTGGGGCCAGGCCTCCGCCAGAGAGGGTGAAGCCCCGGGGGGGATGGCACCGCGGCTGCCGGGTCTGTGCCAGACAACCGCTTCTCGCGCCCAGATCTGCTCTTGAGGGGCGGGGGAGGGGGTTGGCGGAGAAGGAGAAGGAGGCGCTGGTGTTGGTGGCGGCGGTTGCCGCGGCTGCTTCGGCGGCGGCTAAGACCGCTGCCACCGCCTCCCCCTTCCACTTCCACTTTCACTTTCACTTTCACTCACCCCATGGTGGGCACGTCCCTTCTGGACTCTGCTGCACCAGGGAGCCACCTCCACATCTCCGGACAACCGCCCCCACCCCAACCCCAGGCACCCCCAGAACGACTCAAAGCCCCTGGACAATGGGTGGCCGGGCCCCACACCTGATCCTCAGAATGGAACCCAGGGACAGCAGGGTCCCGACTCTGCCCCCCACCGAGTGGCAGCACCCCTCCAACTGCCCCTGCAGGTCTAAGGCACGGTGTCCAGGCTCCTCTCCGCCCCCCACCCCAGGCCGGGCCACACAGGGACCCCGCTGCTAGGGCAAGGGTCACGCGGCCCAATGCTCTCCCAGGCCAGAGTCCCAGCGCCCCTGGCCCGGTGGCTTCTCCTGGCCCTTTCGGGGCGGCCTCTTCCCCTCCAGTCCCGCCCAGACATGGCGGCCACCAGCGTCAAGAGCCGTGGCTGCCCGTGCCCGACCCACAGGGCAGCGGGACCCGGCGCTCTGTCCCGCTACCCGTCTCTGGAGCCTCCCGGGTCCCCTGCCTGCGGGAGTTCGGCACCTCGGGGCAGTCGGGGGGTTGGAGGGAGGACCCCGTTCTCTGCCTCCTGGGACTCCCCACTTGGCTCGCAGGGAAGCCACGGCGCGGGGCTCGCGGGAAAGCGAACGAGTTCCGCTTGATGGCAGTGTTGCACCACGTATGCCCACGCGCCCTTCCCCCCAGGCCCTCTCCCTCCGCCCTTTGCGGAAGAAAAAAAGGCCGGGCCCAGTCCACCCGGGCTCCAACATGGCGGCGCCCACGGCGCCGCCACTCTGCGCGGGGCCCCTCCCCGCGTCGGACGCTCCGTGGAGCGAGCGCCGCCTCGTCCCCTCTGGCTGCTGCACTTAGCCGGCTCTCGGCTCTCGGCTCTCGGGACCCGAAAGCCGGGGCGAGGGGCATCGAGGCTCCCCGCGGTGGCCCTGAACCTCTCCGGGGCTCCGTCGTCGGGACCCCTGCAGGTCTGCAGCAGACCTCAGGAGACACACTGGTCGTGGACCCAGAGCCCGAGCCGAGCCCACCCCACCTGGCCAGTCGGAGCCCCACGGGGCCCGTGCTCCCCGGGAGCATCGTCCGTCAGGACTCCCCGCCAGGCCAGCCCCCAGCGGGAGGCCTCTAGCGGCCGGCCGACACGAAGGCGTGAGGCGGCCGGCGGGCACGGGCCGGGGGCTGGGGGGTCGACACTGGCGTCCACCTCCCGCGGATCCACGACGGACGCGTCCCGCGGGCCTGGCCCGTCACCCACGGGGCGCCCCCGCGATTCAGGCGTGGACTGCAGCCTGGAGCCGCACCACAGTCGCCAAAGCGGCCTCGTGCCTGCCCCAGGCTCCGTCCCTGGACAGCTCCCACGGGAGCCAAGGCCAGCGCGCGGGCGACACCCAGCTGTGCCCACAAGCTCCGGGACCCGCGCCTCTCCTGGCACGGCCGGACGAGGCCAACCAACGGTCTTCTTTCCTGTCAACCGGCTCCCGTCCTGTCCTAGGGTGAACACCTGACCTGTATCATAGCGAGGGTACCCTGACCGCCCCAGCCCACCTCACATTAGACGGCAGAAGAACCAGGTGCGCGCCTGCGCACGCACACGGACACGCACGCATAATCACACACACACACACACACACAACACACACACTACACACCACGAACACGCTGGCAAACACACACTCGGCGGCAAACACCCTGAAACCCCATCGCCAAAACCCACACTCGCACACGCGAGCACACACACTCACACACGCATGGCCTAAAGGCTCCGCCCCCCTTCCCCCCCCCCCCCCCCCCCCCCCCCCGCGGAGAAAAAGGGAGATCACAGCCGGAGGTCATCCTTTTCTTTTCCTCCTTGGGAGAAGGCCCACCCAGTCCACAGCAAGTGCCTCTACAGGTCAATGATGGATGTGTGCTTTTACCCCAGTCTGGGTGCCCAAGGGCAGAAAGGGACTCCTGACAACCACCCGGACCCAAGGCACGAGACTGATCCAACTTCAACCCTCGGGGAACACTTTCACTTTCTGCCCTGCAAACAGGACCCGCTTCTTCTCCCAAGCGTCCGGCCCCAGAGGCCCAGCGCCTCATTCTTCCTAGGCCAGCGGGTGGATGTATTGGGTCCCAGCTGTGCACAGCAGCGCCGCGCCCCCTCCCCGCACCCCCAGCCCCTCGCCACAACCTCCCGTGCCCAACCACGCATCCTCCACCTCGGAAGGGCCCTGGCGGTCCCTTCCCACGCTTCAGTTCGAGGAAGCCTGGCCAATCACATCCCGGTGGACACAAACCCTGTGCACGTGGGAGACTCAGGCCTGGAGGAGGGCTGGTGCTGGCGGGAGGGGACAGAGAACCCACGCTGCAGGCGCTCTGTTGTTGGAACTTGGAGCCAAGCGTCGCGCCAAGGGACGCGCGCTCCCGGAGCCAGCTTGGCACCCCGCCTGGTGGGACGAGGTCCGATCGCTGGGTCCGGGCAGGGGCACACGCACGCATGCACGCTCGCCTCCGGGGCCTACGCGAAGGGTGCTACAGCTGCGGGGGGTCGCGGGAAGGGTAGGGAAGGGAAGAAGGGTAGGAAAGGGAAGAAGGGTAGGGAAGGGAAGAAGGGTAGGGTAGGGTAGGGTAGGGTAGGGTAGGGTAGGGTAGGGTTGGGAAGGAGTGCCCACCGCCCCTCCCGAAGGGGCCCGTGCCCGCACGGTCTCACCTGACGCGCAAGCGCGGCGACGCCCCTGCACGCACCCTGCGCGGTCCTCAAGTCCAAACGGACATTCCGGACACTCTGGGCTGCCCGGACTTCCGAGCAGGCTCACAGACACTTAGTTGGCCCTGCAGACCGGCTGGACACCCAGCGTCTCCATTCTCCACCATCTCCTACCCACCCTGCCGAGGGCTTCCGTTCTGACCACAAAGCAAAGACAGGCACAGGCAGGAGCCACGCAAGACCCCAAAGGACACAGAGAGATGAGCCGCAAGGGGAAGGAAGGACCCGGTTCCTACAGAGGCGAGCCGCCCTGAACGTCGGGGTTGGGTCCACGTCAAGGGAGGGTCACCCGGGTGCCCCCTGACTCGGGTGGGTCGGGGTCGGGCTCGGGCGCGTGGACAGCTCCCCCAAACAGAGACACACCCCCACCGTCCCTCCACATCCCCCCACCCCCGGCCCGCCCCGAACGCACGCCCCCGGTACCTTCACGGCGCCCACCCCGACAACTCTGACAGAGCGTGTGCACACGCGCCCGGGTCCGCTCGGCCCACAAGGACATCGTCCTCGGGAGTCACCCCATCCAGGCCCCCTTTCCCCACTGGCTGGCGACGGCAGGCCAGCGAAACCCTGCTCGTCGTCCTC
Source organism: Felis catus (assembly GCF_018350175.1). Classification (NCBI taxonomy): domain Eukaryota; kingdom Metazoa; phylum Chordata; class Mammalia; order Carnivora; family Felidae; genus Felis; species Felis catus. Next base: position 94,484,116 of record NC_058386.1, on the reverse strand, counting down.
GGGGCCAGCGTGACCCACTTCCTGTCCTCGGGGTGGGTACCCCAGACGGCAAGCAGGGCGCTCCCTCCGCGGTTCCGGAGACCCAAACCTCTGCAGGCGCACCAGGTGGCGCCGGGGCCCGGAGGGCACGCGGACACCTCCGGCGCTCTCGGGCAAGGTGCGGGGGACACGGAGGGCTGGGAGGTCCGGGAGCTCCACACCGTGCCCCTGGGGTTGGGGTTCCAGGAACGCGTGAGCCGGCACACCCTCCCGGTGTACGTAAGCGGGTGAGCAGACACCACGTCCCGCCCCTCCCGGGCCTCACGCCAGCCCCCCCCCCCCCCCAACGCATTCTGGAAGGCGACATGTGTGAGGACAAGGGGCAACAGGCTGCCTTCAGCATTCGCAGGGGGCAGTGCCCGGCGGGAGGATGGACAGCGGGGGGGGGGGGGGGCGCCGGGGGGGGGGGGCATGGTGCAGACGCGCGTGGATGCCTGTGGACGAGTGTGGAGGGGAAGGCACGACCCGCCCCGGTCAAGGCTTGTGGGGACAGCAGTGGTCTCCACCTAAGGTCTGCCCCCCGGGATCCAGAGCGTCAGGCTCCTCGGTGGCACGGGCAGACGAGTGCCTGAGTGCTGGCGCCGGTGGCCAAAGCGGGACCGGGCCCGCTATCCCACGGTGCCTGGCCCTGTGAACGGGCAGGCGGGCTGGCTGTCCACACCGGTCCCTCGATGACCAGCTGTGAAGCAAGAGTGACATCCGGCCGCAGATGTCAACGGCCATTCCTCCCCGTTGCCCCGAACGCTCCCGTGGGACGTGGGACAGGGTGGCCCGGAAAGCTGAAGTGCGCCAACGCAGGGTCCTCGGCGGACGGCTCTGCCGAGGATCGAGTGCGCGATCCAGAGTTGGGCGCGGGACCGAGACCTGAGTGCGTGATCGGTGGTGGGGCCAGGCCTCCGCCAGAGAGGGTGAAGCCCCGGGGGGGATGGCACCGCGGCTGCCGGGTCTGTGCCAGACAACCGCTTCTCGCGCCCAGATCTGCTCTTGAGGGGCGGGGGAGGGGGTTGGCGGAGAAGGAGAAGGAGGCGCTGGTGTTGGTGGCGGCGGTTGCCGCGGCTGCTTCGGCGGCGGCTAAGACCGCTGCCACCGCCTCCCCCTTCCACTTCCACTTTCACTTTCACTTTCACTCACCCCATGGTGGGCACGTCCCTTCTGGACTCTGCTGCACCAGGGAGCCACCTCCACATCTCCGGACAACCGCCCCCACCCCAACCCCAGGCACCCCCAGAACGACTCAAAGCCCCTGGACAATGGGTGGCCGGGCCCCACACCTGATCCTCAGAATGGAACCCAGGGACAGCAGGGTCCCGACTCTGCCCCCCACCGAGTGGCAGCACCCCTCCAACTGCCCCTGCAGGTCTAAGGCACGGTGTCCAGGCTCCTCTCCGCCCCCCACCCCAGGCCGGGCCACACAGGGACCCCGCTGCTAGGGCAAGGGTCACGCGGCCCAATGCTCTCCCAGGCCAGAGTCCCAGCGCCCCTGGCCCGGTGGCTTCTCCTGGCCCTTTCGGGGCGGCCTCTTCCCCTCCAGTCCCGCCCAGACATGGCGGCCACCAGCGTCAAGAGCCGTGGCTGCCCGTGCCCGACCCACAGGGCAGCGGGACCCGGCGCTCTGTCCCGCTACCCGTCTCTGGAGCCTCCCGGGTCCCCTGCCTGCGGGAGTTCGGCACCTCGGGGCAGTCGGGGGGTTGGAGGGAGGACCCCGTTCTCTGCCTCCTGGGACTCCCCACTTGGCTCGCAGGGAAGCCACGGCGCGGGGCTCGCGGGAAAGCGAACGAGTTCCGCTTGATGGCAGTGTTGCACCACGTATGCCCACGCGCCCTTCCCCCCAGGCCCTCTCCCTCCGCCCTTTGCGGAAGAAAAAAAGGCCGGGCCCAGTCCACCCGGGCTCCAACATGGCGGCGCCCACGGCGCCGCCACTCTGCGCGGGGCCCCTCCCCGCGTCGGACGCTCCGTGGAGCGAGCGCCGCCTCGTCCCCTCTGGCTGCTGCACTTAGCCGGCTCTCGGCTCTCGGCTCTCGGGACCCGAAAGCCGGGGCGAGGGGCATCGAGGCTCCCCGCGGTGGCCCTGAACCTCTCCGGGGCTCCGTCGTCGGGACCCCTGCAGGTCTGCAGCAGACCTCAGGAGACACACTGGTCGTGGACCCAGAGCCCGAGCCGAGCCCACCCCACCTGGCCAGTCGGAGCCCCACGGGGCCCGTGCTCCCCGGGAGCATCGTCCGTCAGGACTCCCCGCCAGGCCAGCCCCCAGCGGGAGGCCTCTAGCGGCCGGCCGACACGAAGGCGTGAGGCGGCCGGCGGGCACGGGCCGGGGGCTGGGGGGTCGACACTGGCGTCCACCTCCCGCGGATCCACGACGGACGCGTCCCGCGGGCCTGGCCCGTCACCCACGGGGCGCCCCCGCGATTCAGGCGTGGACTGCAGCCTGGAGCCGCACCACAGTCGCCAAAGCGGCCTCGTGCCTGCCCCAGGCTCCGTCCCTGGACAGCTCCCACGGGAGCCAAGGCCAGCGCGCGGGCGACACCCAGCTGTGCCCACAAGCTCCGGGACCCGCGCCTCTCCTGGCACGGCCGGACGAGGCCAACCAACGGTCTTCTTTCCTGTCAACCGGCTCCCGTCCTGTCCTAGGGTGAACACCTGACCTGTATCATAGCGAGGGTACCCTGACCGCCCCAGCCCACCTCACATTAGACGGCAGAAGAACCAGGTGCGCGCCTGCGCACGCACACGGACACGCACGCATAATCACACACACACACACACACACACAACACACACACTACACACCACGAACACGCTGGCAAACACACACTCGGCGGCAAACACCCTGAAACCCCATCGCCAAAACCCACACTCGCACACGCGAGCACACACACTCACACACGCATGGCCTAAAGGCTCCGCCCCCCTTCCCCCCCCCCCCCCCCCCCCCGCGGAGAAAAAGGGAGATCACAGCCGGAGGTCATCCTTTTCTTTTCCTCCTTGGGAGAAGGCCCACCCAGTCCACAGCAAGTGCCTCTACAGGTCAATGATGGATGTGTGCTTTTACCCCAGTCTGGGTGCCCAAGGGCAGAAAGGGACTCCTGACAACCACCCGGACCCAAGGCACGAGACTGATCCAACTTCAACCCTCGGGGAACACTTTCACTTTCTGCCCTGCAAACAGGACCCGCTTCTTCTCCCAAGCGTCCGGCCCCAGAGGCCCAGCGCCTCATTCTTCCTAGGCCAGCGGGTGGATGTATTGGGTCCCAGCTGTGCACAGCAGCGCCGCGCCCCCTCCCCGCACCCCCAGCCCCTCGCCACAACCTCCCGTGCCCAACCACGCATCCTCCACCTCGGAAGGGCCCTGGCGGTCCCTTCCCACGCTTCAGTTCGAGGAAGCCTGGCCAATCACATCCCGGTGGACACAAACCCTGTGCACGTGGGAGACTCAGGCCTGGAGGAGGGCTGGTGCTGGCGGGAGGGGACAGAGAACCCACGCTGCAGGCGCTCTGTTGTTGGAACTTGGAGCCAAGCGTCGCGCCAAGGGACGCGCGCTCCCGGAGCCAGCTTGGCACCCCGCCTGGTGGGACGAGGTCCGATCGCTGGGTCCGGGCAGGGGCACACGCACGCATGCACGCTCGCCTCCGGGGCCTACGCGAAGGGTGCTACAGCTGCGGGGGGTCGCGGGAAGGGTAGGGAAGGGAAGAAGGGTAGGAAAGGGAAGAAGGGTAGGGAAGGGAAGAAGGGTAGGGTAGGGTAGGGTAGGGTAGGGTAGGGTAGGGTTGGGAAGGAGTGCCCACCGCCCCTCCCGAAGGGGCCCGTGCCCGCACGGTCTCACCTGACGCGCAAGCGCGGCGACGCCCCTGCACGCACCCTGCGCGGTCCTCAAGTCCAAACGGACATTCCGGACACTCTGGGCTGCCCGGACTTCCGAGCAGGCTCACAGACACTTAGTTGGCCCTGCAGACCGGCTGGACACCCAGCGTCTCCATTCTCCACCATCTCCTACCCACCCTGCCGAGGGCTTCCGTTCTGACCACAAAGCAAAGACAGGCACAGGCAGGAGCCACGCAAGACCCCAAAGGACACAGAGAGATGAGCCGCAAGGGGAAGGAAGGACCCGGTTCCTACAGAGGCGAGCCGCCCTGAACGTCGGGGTTGGGTCCACGTCAAGGGAGGGTCACCCGGGTGCCCCCTGACTCGGGTGGGTCGGGGTCGGGCTCGGGCGCGTGGACAGCTCCCCCAAACAGAGACACACCCCCACCGTCCCTCCACATCCCCCCACCCCCGGCCCGCCCCGAACGCACGCCCCCGGTACCTTCACGGCGCCCACCCCGACAACTCTGACAGAGCGTGTGCACACGCGCCCGGGTCCGCTCGGCCCACAAGGACATCGTCCTCGGGAGTCACCCCATCCAGGCCCCCTTTCCCCACTGGCTGGCGACGGCAGGCCAGCGAAACCCTGCTCGTCGTCCTCGGGGCCAGCGTGACCCACTTCCTGTCCTCGGGGTGGGTACCCCAGACGGCAAGCAGGGCGCTCCCTCCGCGGTTCCGGAGACCCAAACCTCTGCAGGCGCACCAGGTGGCGCCGGGGCCCGGAGGGCACGCGGACACCTCCGGCGCTCTCGGGCAAGGTGCGGGGGACACGGAGGGCTGGGAGGTCCGGGAGCTCCACACCGTGCCCCTGGGGTTGGGGTTCCAGGAACGCGTGAGCCGGCACACCCTCCCGGTGTACGTAAGCGGGTGAGCAGACACCACGTCCCGCCCCTCCCGGGCCTCACGCCAGCCCCCCCCCCCCCCAACGCATTCTGGAAGGCGACATGTGTGAGGACAAGGGGCAACAGGCTGCCTTCAGCATTCGCAGGGGGCAGTGCCCGGCGGGAGGATGGACAGCGGGGGGGGGGGGGGGGGCGCCGGGGGGGGGGGGCATGGTGCAGACGCGCGTGGATGCCTGTGGACGAGTGTGGAGGGGAAGGCACGACCCGCCCCGGTCAAGGCTTGTGGGGACAGCAGTCGTCTCCACCTAAGGTCTGCCCCCCGGGATCCAGAGCGTCAGGCTCCTCGGTGGCACGGGCAGACGAGTGCCTGAGTGCTGGCGCCGGTGGCCAAAGCGGGACCGGGCCCGCTATCCCACGGTGCCTGGCCCTGTGAACGGGCAGGCGGGCTGGCTGTCCACACCGGTCCCTCGATGACCAGCTGTGAAGCAAGAGTGACATCCGGCCGCAGATGTCAACGGCCATTCCTCCCCGTTGCCCCGAACGCTCCCGTGGGACGTGGGACAGGGTGGCCCGGAAAGCTGAAGTGCGCCAACGCAGGGTCCTCGGCGGACGGCTCTGCCGAGGATCGAGTGCGCGATCCAGAGTTGGGCGCGGGACCGAGACCTGAGTGCGTGATCGGTGGTGGGGCCAGGCCTCCGCCAGAGAGGGTGAAGCCCCGGGGGGGATGGCACCGCGGCTGCCGGGTCTGTGCCAGACAACCGCTTCTCGCGCCCAGATCTGCTCTTGAGGGGCGGGGGAGGGGGTTGGCGGAGAAGGAGAAGGAGGCGCTGGTGTTGGTGGCGGCGGTTGCCGCGGCTGCTTCGGCGGCGGCTAAGACCGCTGCCACCGCCTCCCCCTTCCACTTCCACTTTCACTTTCACTTTCACTCACCCCATGGTGGGCACGTCCCTTCTGGACTCTGCTGCACCAGGGAGCCACCTCCACATCTCCGGACAACCGCCCCCACCCCAACCCCAGGCACCCCCAGAACGACTCAAAGCCCCTGGACAATGGGTGGCCGGGCCCCACACCTGATCCTCAGAATGGAACCCAGGGACAGCAGGGTCCCGACTCTGCCCCCCACCGAGTGGCAGCACCCCTCCAACTGCCCCTGCAGGTCTAAGGCACGGTGTCCAGGCTCCTCTCCGCCCCCCACCCCAGGCCGGGCCACACAGGGACCCCGCTGCTAGGGCAAGGGTCACGCGGCCCAATGCTCTCCCAGGCCAGAGTCCCAGCGCCCCTGGCCCGGTGGCTTCTCCTGGCCCTTTCGGGGCGGCCTCTTCCCCTCCAGTCCCGCCCAGACATGGCGGCCACCAGCGTCAAGAGCCGTGGCTGCCCGTGCCCGACCCACAGGGCAGCGGGACCCGGCGCTCTGTCCCGCTACCCGTCTCTGGAGCCTCCCGGGTCCCCTGCCTGCGGGAGTTCGGCACCTCGGGGCAGTCGGGGGGTTGGAGGGAGGACCCCGTTCTCTGCCTCCTGGGACTCCCCACTTGGCTCGCAGGGAAGCCACGGCGCGGGGCTCGCGGGAAAGCGAACGAGTTCCGCTTGATGGCAGTGTTGCACCACGTATGCCCACGCGCCCTTCCCCCCAGGCCCTCTCCCTCCGCCCTTTGCGGAAGAAAAAAAGGCCGGGCCCAGTCCACCCGGGCTCCAACATGGCGGCGCCCACGGCGCCGCCACTCTGCGCGGGGCCCCTCCCCGCGTCGGACGCTCCGTGGAGCGAGCGCCGCCTCGTCCCCTCTGGCTGCTGCACTTAGCCGGCTCTCGGCTCTCGGCTCTCGGCTCTCGGCTCTCGGCTCTCGGGACCCGAAAGCCGGGGCGAGGGGCATCGAGGCTCCCCGCGGTGGCCCTGAACCTCTCCGGGGCTCCGTCGTCGGGACCCCTGCAGGTCTGCAGCAGACCTCAGGAGACACACTGGTCGTGGACCCAGAGCCCGAGCCGAGCCCACCCCACCTGGCCAGTCGGAGCCCCACGGGGCCCGTGCTCCCCGGGAGCATCGTCCGTCAGGACTCCCCGCCAGGCCAGCCCCCAGCGGGAGGCCTCTAGCGGCCGGCCGACACGAAGGCGTGAGGCGGCCGGCGGGCACGGGCCGGGGGCTGGGGGGTCGACACTGGCGTCCACCTCCCGCGGATCCACGACGGACGCGTCCCGCGGGCCTGGCCCGTCACCCACGGGGCGCCCCCGCGATTCAGGCGTGGACTGCAGCCTGGAGCCGCACCACAGTCGCCAAAGCGGCCTCGTGCCTGCCCCAGGCTCCGTCCCTGGACAGCTCCCACGGGAGCCAAGGCCAGCGCGCGGGCGACACCCAGCTGTGCCCACAAGCTCCGGGACCCGCGCCTCTCCTGGCACGGCCGGACGAGGCCAACCAACGGTCTTCTTTCCTGTCAACCGGCTCCCGTCCTGTCCTAGGGTGAACACCTGACCTGTATCATAGCGAGGGTACCCTGACCGCCCCAGCCCACCTCACATTAGACGGCAGAAGAACCAGGTGCGCGCCTGCGCACGCACACGGACACGCACGCATAATCACACACACACACACACACACACAACACACACACTACACACCACGAACACGCTGGCAAACACACACTCGGCGGCAAACACCCTGAAACCCCATCGCCAAAACCCACACTCGCACACGCGAGCACACACACTCACACACGCATGGCCTAAAGGCTCCGCCCCCCTTCCCCCCCCCCCCCCCCCCCCCCCCGCGGAGAAAAAGGGAGATCACAGCCGGAGGTCATCCTTTTCTTTTCCTCCTTGGGAGAAGGCCCACCCAGTCCACAGCAAGTGCCTCTACAGGTCAATGATGGATGTGTGCTTTTACCCCAGTCTGGGTGCCCAAGGGCAGAAAGGGACTCCTGACAACCACCCGGACCCAAGGCACGAGACTGATCCAACTTCAACCCTCGGGGAACACTTTCACTTTCTGCCCTGCAAACAGGACCCGCTTCTTCTCCCAAGCGTCCGGCCCCAGAGGCCCAGCGCCTCATTCTTCCTAGGCCAGCGGGTGGATGTATTGGGTCCCAGCTGTGCACAGCAGCGCCGCGCCCCCTCCCCGCACCCCCAGCCCCTCGCCACAACCTCCCGTGCCCAACCACGCATCCTCCACCTCGGAAGGGCCCTGGCGGTCCCTTCCCACGCTTCAGTTCGAGGAAGCCTGGCCAATCACATCCCGGTGGACACAAACCCTGTGCACGTGGGAGACTCAGGCCTGGAGGAGGGCTGGTGCTGGCGGGAGGGGACAGAGAACCCACGCTGCAGGCGCTCTGTTGTTGGAACTTGGAGCCAAGCGTCGCGCCAAGGGACGCGCGCTCCCGGAGCCAGCTTGGCACCCCGCCTGGTGGGACGAGGTCCGATCGCTGGGTCCGGGCAGGGGCACACGCACGCATGCACGCTCGCCTCCGGGGCCTACGCGAAGGGTGCTACAGCTGCGGGGGGTCGCGGGAAGGGTAGGGAAGGGAAGAAGGGTAGGAAAGGGAAGAAGGGTAGGGAAGGGAAGAAGGGTAGGGTAGGGTAGGGTAGGGTAGGGTAGGGTAGGGTAGGGTAGGGTTGGGAAGGAGTGCCCACCGCCCCTCCCGAAGGGGCCCGTGCCCGCACGGTCTCACCTGACGCGCAAGCGCGGCGACGCCCCTGCACGCACCCTGCGCGGTCCTCAAGTCCAAACGGACATTCCGGACACTCTGGGCTGCCCGGACTTCCGAGCAGGCTCACAGACACTTAGTTGGCCCTGCAGACCGGCTGGACACCCAGCGTCTCCATTCTCCACCATCTCCTACCCACCCTGCCGAGGGCTTCCGTTCTGACCACAAAGCAAAGACAGGCACAGGCAGGAGCCACGCAAGACCCCAAAGGACACAGAGAGATGAGCCGCAAGGGGAAGGAAGGACCCGGTTCCTACAGAGGCGAGCCGCCCTGAACGTCGGGGTTGGGTCCACGTCAAGGGAGGGTCACCCGGGTGCCCCCTGACTCGGGTGGGTCGGGGTCGGGCTCGGGCGCGTGGACAGCTCCCCCAAACAGAGACACACCCCCACCGTCCCTCCACATCCCCCCACCCCCGGCCCGCCCCGAACGCACGCCCCCGGTACCTTCACGGCGCCCACCCCGACAACTCTGACAGAGCGTGTGCACACGCGCCCGGGTCCGCTCGGCCCACAAGGACATCGTCCTCGGGAGTCACCCCATCCAGGCCCCCTTTCCCCACTGGCTGGCGACGGCAGGCCAGCGAAACCCTGCTCGTCGTCCTCGGGGCCAGCGTGACCCACTTCCTGTCCTCGGGGTGGGTACCCCAGACGGCAAGCAGGGCGCTCCCTCCGCGGTTCCGGAGACCCAAACCTCTGCAGGCGCACCAGGTGGCGCCGGGGCCCGGAGGGCACGCGGACACCTCCGGCGCTCTCGGGCAAGGTGCGGGGGACACGGAGGGCTGGGAGGTCCGGGAGCTCCACACCGTGCCCCTGGGGTTGGGGTTCCAGGAACGCGTGAGCCGGCACACCCTCCCGGTGTACGTAAGCGGGTGAGCAGACACCACGTCCCGCCCCTCCCGGGCCTCACGCCAGCCCCCCCCCCCCCCAACGCATTCTGGAAGGCGACATGTGTGAGGACAAGGGGCAACAGGCTGCCTTCAGCATTCGCAGGGGGCAGTGCCCGGCGGGAGGATGGACAGCGGGGGGGGGGGGGGGGGCGCCGGGGGGGGGGGGGGGCATGGTGCAGACGCGCGTGGATGCCTGTGGACGAGTGTGGAGGGGAAGGCACGACCCGCCCCGGTCAAGGCTTGTGGGGACAGCAGTCGTCTCCACCTAAGGTCTGCCCCCCGGGATCCAGAGCGTCAGGCTCCTCGGTGGCACGGGCAGACGAGTGCCTGAGTGCTGGCGCCGGTGGCCAAAGCGGGACCGGGCCCGCTATCCCACGGTGCCTGGCCCTGTGAACGGGCAGGCGGGCTGGCTGTCCACACCGGTCCCTCGATGACCAGCTGTGAAGCAAGAGTGACATCCGGCCGCAGATGTCAACGGCCATTCCTCCCCGTTGCCCCGAACGCTCCCGTGGGACGTGGGACAGGGTGGCCCGGAAAGCTGAAGTGCGCCAACGCAGGGTCCTCGGCGGACGGCTCTGCCGAGGATCGAGTGCGCGATCCAGAGTTGGGCGCGGGACCGAGACCTGAGTGCGTGATCGGTGGTGGGGCCAGGCCTCCGCCAGAGAGGGTGAAGCCCCGGGGGGGATGGCACCGCGGCTGCCGGGTCTGTGCCAGACAACCGCTTCTCGCGCCCAGATCTGCTCTTGAGGGGCGGGGGAGGGGGTTGGCGGAGAAGGAGAAGGAGGCGCTGGTGTTGGTGGCGGCGGTTGCCGCGGCTGCTTCGGCGGCGGCTAAGACCGCTGCCACCGCCTCCCCCTTCCACTTCCACTTTCACTTTCACTTTCACTCACCCCATGGTGGGCACGTCCCTTCTGGACTCTGCTGCACCAGGGAGCCACCTCCACATCTCCGGACAACCGCCCCCACCCCAACCCCAGGCACCCCCAGAACGACTCAAAGCCCCTGGACAATGGGTGGCCGGGCCCCACACCTGATCCTCAGAATGGAACCCAGGGACAGCAGGGTCCCGACTCTGCCCCCCACCGAGTGGCAGCACCCCTCCAACTGCCCCTGCAGGTCTAAGGCACGGTGTCCAGGCTCCTCTCCGCCCCCCACCCCAGGCCGGGCCACACAGGGACCCCGCTGCTAGGGCAAGGGTCACGCGGCCCAATGCTCTCCCAGGCCAGAGTCCCAGCGCCCCTGGCCCGGTGGCTTCTCCTGGCCCTTTCGGGGCGGCCTCTTCCCCTCCAGTCCCGCCCAGACATGGCGGCCACCAGCGTCAAGAGCCGTGGCTGCCCGTGCCCGACCCACAGGGCAGCGGGACCCGGCGCTCTGTCCCGCTACCCGTCTCTGGAGCCTCCCGGGTCCCCTGCCTGCGGGAGTTCGGCACCTCGGGGCAGTCGGGGGGTTGGAGGGAGGACCCCGTTCTCTGCCTCCTGGGACTCCCCACTTGGCTCGCAGGGAAGCCACGGCGCGGGGCTCGCGGGAAAGCGAACGAGTTCCGCTTGATGGCAGTGTTGCACCACGTATGCCCACGCGCCCTTCCCCCCAGGCCCTCTCCCTCCGCCCTTTGCGGAAGAAAAAAAGGCCGGGCCCAGTCCACCCGGGCTCCAACATGGCGGCGCCCACGGCGCCGCCACTCTGCGCGGGGCCCCTCCCCGCGTCGGACGCTCCGTGGAGCGAGCGCCGCCTCGTCCCCTCTGGCTGCTGCACTTAGCCGGCTCTCGGCTCTCGGCTCTCGGCTCTCGGCTCTCGGCTCTCGGCTCTCGGGACCCGAAAGCCGGGGCGAGGGGCATCGAGGCTCCCCGCGGTGGCCCTGAACCTCTCCGGGGCTCCGTCGTCGGGACCCCTGCAGGTCTGCAGCAGACCTCAGGAGACACACTGGTCGTGGACCCAGAGCCCGAGCCGAGCCCACCCCACCTGGCCAGTCGGAGCCCCACGGGGCCCGTGCTCCCCGGGAGCATCGTCCGTCAGGACTCCCCGCCAGGCCAGCCCCCAGCGGGAGGCCTCTAGCGGCCGGCCGACACGAAGGCGTGAGGCGGCCGGCGGGCACGGGCCGGGGGCTGGGGGGTCGACACTGGCGTCCACCTCCCGCGGATCCACGACGGACGCGTCCCGCGGGCCTGGCCCGTCACCCACGGGGCGCCCCCGCGATTCAGGCGTGGACTGCAGCCTGGAGCCGCACCACAGTCGCCAAAGCGGCCTCGTGCCTGCCCCAGGCTCCGTCCCTGGACAGCTCCCACGGGAGCCAAGGCCAGCGCGCGGGCGACACCCAGCTGTGCCCACAAGCTCCGGGACCCGCGCCTCTCCTGGCACGGCCGGACGAGGCCAACCAACGGTCTTCTTTCCTGTCAACCGGCTCCCGTCCTGTCCTAGGGTGAACACCTGACCTGTATCATAGCGAGGGTACCCTGACCGCCCCAGCCCACCTCACATTAGACGGCAGAAGAACCAGGTGCGCGCCTGCGCACGCACACGGACACGCACGCATAATCACACACACACACACACACACACAACACACACACTACACACCACGAACACGCTGGCAAACACACACTCGGCGGCAAACACCCTGAAACCCCATCGCCAAAACCCACACTCGCACACGCGAGCACACACACTCACACACGCATGGCCTAAAGGCTCCGCCCCCCTTCCCCCCCCCCCCCCCCCCCCCCGCGGAGAAAAAGGGAGATCACAGCCGGAGGTCATCCTTTTCTTTTCCTCCTTGGGAGAAGGCCCACCCAGTCCACAGCAAGTGCCTCTACAGGTCAATGATGGATGTGTGCTTTTACCCCAGTCTGGGTGCCCAAGGGCAGAAAGGGACTCCTGACAACCACCCGGACCCAAGGCACGAGACTGATCCAACTTCAACCCTCGGGGAACACTTTCACTTTCTGCCCTGCAAACAGGACCCGCTTCTTCTCCCAAGCGTCCGGCCCCAGAGGCCCAGCGCCTCATTCTTCCTAGGCCAGCGGGTGGATGTATTGGGTCCCAGCTGTGCACAGCAGCGCCGCGCCCCCTCCCCGCACCCCCAGCCCCTCGCCACAACCTCCCGTGCCCAACCACGCATCCTCCACCTCGGAAGGGCCCTGGCGGTCCCTTCCCACGCTTCAGTTCGAGGAAGCCTGGCCAATCACATCCCGGTGGACACAAACCCTGTGCACGTGGGAGACTCAGGCCTGGAGGAGGGCTGGTGCTGGCGGGAGGGGACAGAGAACCCACGCTGCAGGCGCTCTGTTGTTGGAACTTGGAGCCAAGCGTCGCGCCAAGGGACGCGCGCTCCCGGAGCCAGCTTGGCACCCCGCCTGGTGGGACGAGGTCCGATCGCTGGGTCCGGGCAGGGGCACACGCACGCATGCACGCTCGCCTCCGGGGCCTACGCGAAGGGTGCTACAGCTGCGGGGGGTCGCGGGAAGGGTAGGGAAGGGAAGAAGGGTAGGAAAGGGAAGAAGGGTAGGGAAGGGAAGAAGGGTAGGGTAGGGTAGGGTAGGGTAGGGTAGGGTAGGGTAGGGTAGGGTTGGGAAGGAGTGCCCACCGCCCCTCCCGAAGGGGCCCGTGCCCGCACGGTCTCACCTGACGCGCACGCGCGGCGACGCCCCTGCACGCACCCTGCGCGGTCCTCAAGTCCAAACGGACATTCCGGACACTCTGGGCTGCCCGGACTTCCGAGCAGGCTCACAGACACTTAGTTGGCCCTGCAGACCGGCTGGACACCCAGCGTCTCCATTCTCCACCATCTCCTACCCACCCTGCCGAGGGCTTCCGTTCTGACCACAAAGCAAAGACAGGCACAGGCAGGAGCCACGCAAGACCCCAAAGGACACAGAGAGATGAGCCGCAAGGGGAAGGAAGGACCCGGTTCCTACAGAGGCGAGCCGCCCTGAACGTCGGGGTTGGGTCCACGTCAAGGGAGGGTCACCCGGGTGCCCCCTGACTCGGGTGGGTCGGGGTCGGGCTCGGGCGCGTGGACAGCTCCCCCAAACAGAGACACACCCCCACCGTCCCTCCACATCCCCCCACCCCCGGCCCGCCCCGAACGCACGCCCCCGGTACCTTCACGGCGCCCACCCCGACAACTCTGACAGAGCGTGTGCACACGCGCCCGGGTCCGCTCGGCCCACAAGGACATCGTCCTCGGGAGTCACCCCATCCAGGCCCCCTTTCCCCACTGGCTGGCGACGGCAGGCCAGCGAAACCCTGCTCGTCGTCCTCGGGGCCAGCGTGACCCACTTCCTGTCCTCGGGGTGGGTACCCCAGACGGCAAGCAGGGCGCTCCCTCCGCGGTTCCGGAGACCCAAACCTCTGCAGGCGCACCAGGTGGCGCCGGGGCCCGGAGGGCACGCGGACACCTCCGGCGCTCTCGGGCAAGGTGCGGGGGACACGGAGGGCTGGGAGGTCCGGGAGCTCCACACCGTGCCCCTGGGGTTGGGGTTCCAGGAACGCGTGAGCCGGCACACCCTCCCGGTGTACGTAAGCGGGTGAGCAGACACCACGTCCCGCCCCTCCCGGGCCTCACGCCAGCCCCCCCCCCCCCCCCAACGCATTCTGGAAGGCGACATGTGTGAGGACAAGGGGCAACAGGCTGCCTTCAGCATTCGCAGGGGGCAGTGCCCGGCGGGAGGATGGACAGCGGGGGGGGGGGGGGGCGCCGGGGGGGGGGGGCATGGTGCAGACGCGCGTGGATGCCTGTGGACGAGTGTGGAGGGGAAGGCACGACCCGCCCCGGTCAAGGCTTGTGGGGACAGCAGTCGTCTCCACCTAAGGTCTGCCCCCCGGGATCCAGAGCGTCAGGCTCCTCGGTGGCACGGGCAGACGAGTGCCTGAGTGCTGGCGCCGGTGGCCAAAGCGGGACCGGGCCCGCTATCCCACGGTGCCTGGCCCTGTGAACGGGCAGGCGGGCTGGCTGTCCACACCGGTCCCTCGATGACCAGCTGTGAAGCAAGAGTGACATCCGGCCGCAGATGTCAACGGCCATTCCTCCCCGTTGCCCCGAACGCTCCCGTGGGACGTGGGACAGGGTGGCCCGGAAAGCTGAAGTGCGCCAACGCAGGGTCCTCGGCGGACGGCTCTGCCGAGGATCGAGTGCGCGATCCAGAGTTGGGCGCGGGACCGAGACCTGAGTGCGTGATCGGTGGTGGGGCCAGGCCTCCGCCAGAGAGGGTGAAGCCCCGGGGGGGATGGCACCGCGGCTGCCGGGTCTGTGCCAGACAACCGCTTCTCGCGCCCAGATCTGCTCTTGAGGGGCGGGGGAGGGGGTTGGCGGAGAAGGAGAAGGAGGCGCTGGTGTTGGTGGCGGCGGTTGCCGCGGCTGCTTCGGCGGCGGCTAAGACCGCTGCCACCGCCTCCCCCTTCCACTTCCACTTTCACTTTCACTTTCACTCACCCCATGGTGGGCACGTCCCTTCTGGACTCTGCTGCACCAGGGAGCCACCTCCACATCTCCGGACAACCGCCCCCACCCCAACCCCAGGCACCCCCAGAACGACTCAAAGCCCCTGGACAATGGGTGGCCGGGCCCCACACCTGATCCTCAGAATGGAACCCAGGGACAGCAGGGTCCCGACTCTGCCCCCCACCGAGTGGCAGCACCCCTCCAACTGCCCCTGCAGGTCTAAGGCACGGTGTCCAGGCTCCTCTCCGCCCCCCACCCCAGGCCGGGCCACACAGGGACCCCGCTGCTAGGGCAAGGGTCACGCGGCCCAATGCTCTCCCAGGCCAGAGTCCCAGCGCCCCTGGCCCGGTGGCTTCTCCTGGCCCTTTCGGGGCGGCCTCTTCCCCTCCAGTCCCGCCCAGACATGGCGGCCACCAGCGTCAAGAGCCGTGGCTGCCCGTGCCCGACCCACAGGGCAGCGGGACCCGGCGCTCTGTCCCGCTACCCGTCTCTGGAGCCTCCCGGGTCCCCTGCCTGCGGGAGTTCGGCACCTCGGGGCAGTCGGGGGGTTGGAGGGAGGACCCCGTTCTCTGCCTCCTGGGACTCCCCACTTGGCTCGCAGGGAAGCCACGGCGCGGGGCTCGCGGGAAAGCGAACGAGTTCCGCTTGATGGCAGTGTTGCACCACGTATGCCCACGCGCCCTTCCCCCCAGGCCCTCTCCCTCCGCCCTTTGCGGAAGAAAAAAAGGCCGGGCCCAGTCCACCCGGGCTCCAACATGGCGGCGCCCACGGCGCCGCCACTCTGCGCGGGGCCCCTCCCCGCGTCGGACGCTCCGTGGAGCGAGCGCCGCCTCGTCCCCTCTGGCTGCTGCACTTAGCCGGCTCTCGGCTCTCGGCTCTCGGCTCTCGGCTCTCGGCTCTCGGGACCCGAAAGCCGGGGCGAGGGGCATCGAGGCTCCCCGCGGTGGCCCTGAACCTCTCCGGGGCTCCGTCGTCGGGACCCCTGCAGGTCTGCAGCAGACCTCAGGAGACACACTGGTCGTGGACCCAGAGCCCGAGCCGAGCCCACCCCACCTGGCCAGTCGGAGCCCCACGGGGCCCGTGCTCCCCGGGAGCATCGTCCGTCAGGACTCCCCGCCAGGCCAGCCCCCAGCGGGAGGCCTCTAGCGGCCGGCCGACACGAAGGCGTGAGGCGGCCGGCGGGCACGGGCCGGGGGCTGGGGGGTCGACACTGGCGTCCACCTCCCGCGGATCCACGACGGACGCGTCCCGCGGGCCTGGCCCGTCACCCACGGGGCGCCCCCGCGATTCAGGCGTGGACTGCAGCCTGGAGCCGCACCACAGTCGCCAAAGCGGCCTCGTGCCTGCCCCAGGCTCCGTCCCTGGACAGCTCCCACGGGAGCCAAGGCCAGCGCGCGGGCGACACCCAGCTGTGCCCACAAGCTCCGGGACCCGCGCCTCTCCTGGCACGGCCGGACGAGGCCAACCAACGGTCTTCTTTCCTGTCAACCGGCTCCCGTCCTGTCCTAGGGTGAACACCTGACCTGTATCATAGCGAGGGTACCCTGACCGCCCCAGCCCACCTCACATTAGACGGCAGAAGAACCAGGTGCGCGCCTGCGCACGCACACGGACACGCACGCATAATCACACACACACACACACACACACAACACACACACTACACACCACGAACACGCTGGCAAACACACACTCGGCGGCAAACACCCTGAAACCCCATCGCCAAAACCCACACTCGCACACGCGAGCACACACACTCACACACGCATGGCCTAAAGGCTCCGCCCCCCTTCCCCCCCCCCCCCCCCCCCCCCCCGCGGAGAAAAAGGGAGATCACAGCCGGAGGTCATCCTTTTCTTTTCCTCCTTGGGAGAAGGCCCACCCAGTCCACAGCAAGTGCCTCTACAGGTCAATGATGGATGTGTGCTTTTACCCCAGTCTGGGTGCCCAAGGGCAGAAAGGGACTCCTGACAACCACCCGGACCCAAGGCACGAGACTGATCCAACTTCAACCCTCGGGGAACACTTTCACTTTCTGCCCTGCAAACAGGACCCGCTTCTTCTCCCAAGCGTCCGGCCCCAGAGGCCCAGCGCCTCATTCTTCCTAGGCCAGCGGGTGGATGTATTGGGTCCCAGCTGTGCACAGCAGCGCCGCGCCCCCTCCCCGCACCCCCAGCCCCTCGCCACAACCTCCCGTGCCCAACCACGCATCCTCCACCTCGGAAGGGCCCTGGCGGTCCCTTCCCACGCTTCAGTTCGAGGAAGCCTGGCCAATCACATCCCGGTGGACACAAACCCTGTGCACGTGGGAGACTCAGGCCTGGAGGAGGGCTGGTGCTGGCGGGAGGGGACAGAGAACCCACGCTGCAGGCGCTCTGTTGTTGGAACTTGGAGCCAAGCGTCGCGCCAAGGGACGCGCGCTCCCGGAGCCAGCTTGGCACCCCGCCTGGTGGGACGAGGTCCGATCGCTGGGTCCGGGCAGGGGCACACGCACGCATGCACGCTCGCCTCCGGGGCCTACGCGAAGGGTGCTACAGCTGCGGGGGGTCGCGGGAAGGGTAGGGAAGGGAAGAAGGGTAGGAAAGGGAAGAAGGGTAGGGAAGGGAAGAAGGGTAGGGTAGGGTAGGGTAGGGTAGGGTAGGGTAGGGTAGGGTAGGGTTGGGAAGGAGTGCCCACCGCCCCTCCCGAAGGGGCCCGTGCCCGCACGGTCTCACCTGACGCGCACGCGCGGCGACGCCCCTGCACGCACCCTGCGCGGTCCTCAAGTCCAAACGGACATTCCGGACACTCTGGGCTGCCCGGACTTCCGAGCAGGCTCACAGACACTTAGTTGGCCCTGCAGACCGGCTGGACACCCAGCGTCTCCATTCTCCACCATCTCCTACCCACCCTGCCGAGGGCTTCCGTTCTGACCACAAAGCAAAGACAGGCACAGGCAGGAGCCACGCAAGACCCCAAAGGACACAGAGAGATGAGCCGCAAGGGGAAGGAAGGACCCGGTTCCTACAGAGGCGAGCCGCCCTGAACGTCGGGGTTGGGTCCACGTCAAGGGAGGGTCACCCGGGTGCCCCCTGACTCGGGTGGGTCGGGGTCGGGCTCGGGCGCGTGGACAGCTCCCCCAAACAGAGACACACCCCCACCGTCCCTCCACATCCCCCCACCCCCGGCCCGCCCCGAACGCACGCCCCCGGTACCTTCACGGCGCCCACCCCGACAACTCTGACAGAGCGTGTGCACACGCGCCCGGGTCCGCTCGGCCCACAAGGACATCGTCCTCGGGAGTCACCCCATCCAGGCCCCCTTTCCCCACTGGCTGGCGACGGCAGGCCAGCGAAACCCTGCTCGTCGTCCTCGGGGCCAGCGTGACCCACTTCCTGTCCTCGGGGTGGGTACCCCAGACGGCAAGCAGGGCGCTCCCTCCGCGGTTCCGGAGACCCAAACCTCTGCAGGCGCACCAGGTGGCGCCGGGGCCCGGAGGGCACGCGGACACCTCCGGCGCTCTCGGGCAAGGTGCGGGGGACACGGAGGGCTGGGAGGTCCGGGAGCTCCACACCGTGCCCCTGGGGTTGGGGTTCCAGGAACGCGTGAGCCGGCACACCCTCCCGGTGTACGTAAGCGGGTGAGCAGACACCACGTCCCGCCCCTCCCGGGCCTCACGCCAGCCCCCCCCCCCCCCCCAACGCATTCTGGAAGGCGACATGTGTGAGGACAAGGGGCAACAGGCTGCCTTCAGCATTCGCAGGGGGCAGTGCCCGGCGGGAGGATGGACAGCGGGGGGGGGGGGGCGCCGGGGGGGGGGGGGCATGGTGCAGACGCGCGTGGATGCCTGTGGACGAGTGTGGAGGGGAAGGCACGACCCGCCCCGGTCAAGGCTTGTGGGGACAGCAGTCGTCTCCACCTAAGGTCTGCCCCCCGGGATCCAGAGCGTCAGGCTCCTCGGTGGCACGGGCAGACGAGTGCCTGAGTGCTGGCGCCGGTGGCCAAAGCGGGACCGGGCCCGCTATCCCACGGTGCCTGGCCCTGTGAACGGGCAGGCGGGCTGGCTGTCCACACCGGTCCCTCGATGACCAGCTGTGAAGCAAGAGTGACATCCGGCCGCAGATGTCAACGGCCATTCCTCCCCGTTGCCCCGAACGCTCCCGTGGGACGTGGGACAGGGTGGCCCGGAAAGCTGAAGTGCGCCAACGCAGGGTCCTCGGCGGACGGCTCTGCCGAGGATCGAGTGCGCGATCCAGAGTTGGGCGCGGGACCGAGACCTGAGTGCGTGATCGGTGGTGGGGCCAGGCCTCCGCCAGAGAGGGTGAAGCCCCGGGGGGGATGGCACCGCGGCTGCCGGGTCTGTGCCAGACAACCGCTTCTCGCGCCCAGATCTGCTCTTGAGGGGCGGGGGAGGGGGTTGGCGGAGAAGGAGAAGGAGGCGCTGGTGTTGGTGGCGGCGGTTGCCGCGGCTGCTTCGGCGGCGGCTAAGACCGCTGCCACCGCCTCCCCCTTCCACTTCCACTTTCACTTTCACTTTCACTCACCCCATGGTGGGCACGTCCCTTCTGGACTCTGCTGCACCAGGGAGCCACCTCCACATCTCCGGACAACCGCCCCCACCCCAACCCCAGGCACCCCCAGAACGACTCAAAGCCCCTGGACAATGGGTGGCCGGGCCCCACACCTGATCCTCAGAATGGAACCCAGGGACAGCAGGGTCCCGACTCTGCCCCCCACCGAGTGGCAGCACCCCTCCAACTGCCCCTGCAGGTCTAAGGCACGGTGTCCAGGCTCCTCTCCGCCCCCCACCCCAGGCCGGGCCACACAGGGACCCCGCTGCTAGGGCAAGGGTCACGCGGCCCAATGCTCTCCCAGGCCAGAGTCCCAGCGCCCCTGGCCCGGTGGCTTCTCCTGGCCCTTTCGGGGCGGCCTCTTCCCCTCCAGTCCCGCCCAGACATGGCGGCCACCAGCGTCAAGAGCCGTGGCTGCCCGTGCCCGACCCACAGGGCAGCGGGACCCGGCGCTCTGTCCCGCTACCCGTCTCTGGAGCCTCCCGGGTCCCCTGCCTGCGGGAGTTCGGCACCTCGGGGCAGTCGGGGGGTTGGAGGGAGGACCCCGTTCTCTGCCTCCTGGGACTCCCCACTTGGCTCGCAGGGAAGCCACGGCGCGGGGCTCGCGGGAAAGCGAACGAGTTCCGCTTGATGGCAGTGTTGCACCACGTATGCCCACGCGCCCTTCCCCCCAGGCCCTCTCCCTCCGCCCTTTGCGGAAGAAAAAAAGGCCGGGCCCAGTCCACCCGGGCTCCAACATGGCGGCGCCCACGGCGCCGCCACTCTGCGCGGGGCCCCTCCCCGCGTCGGACGCTCCGTGGAGCGAGCGCCGCCTCGTCCCCTCTGGCTGCTGCACTTAGCCGGCTCTCGGCTCTCGGCTCTCGGCTCTCGGCTCTCGGCTCTCGGGACCCGAAAGCCGGGGCGAGGGGCATCGAGGCTCCCCGCGGTGGCCCTGAACCTCTCCGGGGCTCCGTCGTCGGGACCCCTGCAGGTCTGCAGCAGACCTCAGGAGACACACTGGTCGTGGACCCAGAGCCCGAGCCGAGCCCACCCCACCTGGCCAGTCGGAGCCCCACGGGGCCCGTGCTCCCCGGGAGCATCGTCCGTCAGGACTCCCCGCCAGGCCAGCCCCCAGCGGGAGGCCTCTAGCGGCCGGCCGACACGAAGGCGTGAGGCGGCCGGCGGGCACGGGCCGGGGGCTGGGGGGTCGACACTGGCGTCCACCTCCCGCGGATCCACGACGGACGCGTCCCGCGGGCCTGGCCCGTCACCCACGGGGCGCCCCCGCGATTCAGGCGTGGACTGCAGCCTGGAGCCGCACCACAGTCGCCAAAGCGGCCTCGTGCCTGCCCCAGGCTCCGTCCCTGGACAGCTCCCACGGGAGCCAAGGCCAGCGCGCGGGCGACACCCAGCTGTGCCCACAAGCTCCGGGACCCGCGCCTCTCCTGGCACGGCCGGACGAGGCCAACCAACGGTCTTCTTTCCTGTCAACCGGCTCCCGTCCTGTCCTAGGGTGAACACCTGACCTGTATCATAGCGAGGGTACCCTGACCGCCCCAGCCCACCTCACATTAGACGGCAGAAGAACCAGGTGCGCGCCTGCGCACGCACACGGACACGCACGCATAATCACACACACACACACACACACACAACACACACACTACACACCACGAACACGCTGGCAAACACACACTCGGCGGCAAACACCCTGAAACCCCATCGCCAAAACCCACACTCGCACACGCGAGCACACACACTCACACACGCATGGCCTAAAGGCTCCGCCCCCCTTCCCCCCCCCCCCCCCCCCCCCGCGGAGAAAAAGGGAGATCACAGCCGGAGGTCATCCTTTTCTTTTCCTCCTTGGGAGAAGGCCCACCCAGTCCACAGCAAGTGCCTCTACAGGTCAATGATGGATGTGTGCTTTTACCCCAGTCTGGGTGCCCAAGGGCAGAAAGGGACTCCTGACAACCACCCGGACCCAAGGCACGAGACTGATCCAACTTCAACCCTCGGGGAACACTTTCACTTTCTGCCCTGCAAACAGGACCCGCTTCTTCTCCCAAGCGTCCGGCCCCAGAGGCCCAGCGCCTCATTCTTCCTAGGCCAGCGGGTGGATGTATTGGGTCCCAGCTGTGCACAGCAGCGCCGCGCCCCCTCCCCGCACCCCCAGCCCCTCGCCACAACCTCCCGTGCCCAACCACGCATCCTCCACCTCGGAAGGGCCCTGGCGGTCCCTTCCCACGCTTCAGTTCGAGGAAGCCTGGCCAATCACATCCCGGTGGACACAAACCCTGTGCACGTGGGAGACTCAGGCCTGGAGGAGGGCTGGTGCTGGCGGGAGGGGACAGAGAACCCACGCTGCAGGCGCTCTGTTGTTGGAACTTGGAGCCAAGCGTCGCGCCAAGGGACGCGCGCTCCCGGAGCCAGCTTGGCACCCCGCCTGGTGGGACGAGGTCCGATCGCTGGGTCCGGGCAGGGGCACACGCACGCATGCACGCTCGCCTCCGGGGCCTACGCGAAGGGTGCTACAGCTGCGGGGGGTCGCGGGAAGGGTAGGGAAGGGAAGAAGGGTAGGAAAGGGAAGAAGGGTAGGGAAGGGAAGAAGGGTAGGGTAGGGTAGGGTAGGGTAGGGTAGGGTAGGGTAGGGTAGGGTTGGGAAGGAGTGCCCACCGCCCCTCCCGAAGGGGCCCGTGCCCGCACGGTCTCACCTGACGCGCACGCGCGGCGACGCCCCTGCACGCACCCTGCGCGGTCCTCAAGTCCAAACGGACATTCCGGACACTCTGGGCTGCCCGGACTTCCGAGCAGGCTCACAGACACTTAGTTGGCCCTGCAGACCG
This sequence comes from Felis catus, assembly GCF_018350175.1. Lineage (NCBI taxonomy): Eukaryota > Metazoa > Chordata > Mammalia > Carnivora > Felidae > Felis > Felis catus. Next base: position 94,461,989 of record NC_058386.1, on the reverse strand, counting down.
GCTGGACACCCAGCGTCTCCATTCTCCACCATCTCCTACCCACCCTGCCGAGGGCTTCCGTTCTGACCACAAAGCAAAGACAGGCACAGGCAGGAGCCACGCAAGACCCCAAAGGACACAGAGAGATGAGCCGCAAGGGGAAGGAAGGACCCGGTTCCTACAGAGGCGAGCCGCCCTGAACGTCGGGGTTGGGTCCACGTCAAGGGAGGGTCACCCGGGTGCCCCCTGACTCGGGTGGGTCGGGGTCGGGCTCGGGCGCGTGGACAGCTCCCCCAAACAGAGACACACCCCCACCGTCCCTCCACATCCCCCCACCCCCGGCCCGCCCCGAACGCACGCCCCCGGTACCTTCACGGCGCCCACCCCGACAACTCTGACAGAGCGTGTGCACACGCGCCCGGGTCCGCTCGGCCCACAAGGACATCGTCCTCGGGAGTCACCCCATCCAGGCCCCCTTTCCCCACTGGCTGGCGACGGCAGGCCAGCGAAACCCTGCTCGTCGTCCTCGGGGCCAGCGTGACCCACTTCCTGTCCTCGGGGTGGGTACCCCAGACGGCAAGCAGGGCGCTCCCTCCGCGGTTCCGGAGACCCAAACCTCTGCAGGCGCACCAGGTGGCGCCGGGGCCCGGAGGGCACGCGGACACCTCCGGCGCTCTCGGGCAAGGTGCGGGGGACACGGAGGGCTGGGAGGTCCGGGAGCTCCACACCGTGCCCCTGGGGTTGGGGTTCCAGGAACGCGTGAGCCGGCACACCCTCCCGGTGTACGTAAGCGGGTGAGCAGACACCACGTCCCGCCCCTCCCGGGCCTCACGCCAGCCCCCCCCCCCCCCAACGCATTCTGGAAGGCGACATGTGTGAGGACAAGGGGCAACAGGCTGCCTTCAGCATTCGCAGGGGGCAGTGCCCGGCGGGAGGATGGACAGCGGGGGGGGGGGGGGGCGCCGGGGGGGGGGGGCATGGTGCAGACGCGCGTGGATGCCTGTGGACGAGTGTGGAGGGGAAGGCACGACCCGCCCCGGTCAAGGCTTGTGGGGACAGCAGTCGTCTCCACCTAAGGTCTGCCCCCCGGGATCCAGAGCGTCAGGCTCCTCGGTGGCACGGGCAGACGAGTGCCTGAGTGCTGGCGCCGGTGGCCAAAGCGGGACCGGGCCCGCTATCCCACGGTGCCTGGCCCTGTGAACGGGCAGGCGGGCTGGCTGTCCACACCGGTCCCTCGATGACCAGCTGTGAAGCAAGAGTGACATCCGGCCGCAGATGTCAACGGCCATTCCTCCCCGTTGCCCCGAACGCTCCCGTGGGACGTGGGACAGGGTGGCCCGGAAAGCTGAAGTGCGCCAACGCAGGGTCCTCGGCGGACGGCTCTGCCGAGGATCGAGTGCGCGATCCAGAGTTGGGCGCGGGACCGAGACCTGAGTGCGTGATCGGTGGTGGGGCCAGGCCTCCGCCAGAGAGGGTGAAGCCCCGGGGGGGATGGCACCGCGGCTGCCGGGTCTGTGCCAGACAACCGCTTCTCGCGCCCAGATCTGCTCTTGAGGGGCGGGGGAGGGGGTTGGCGGAGAAGGAGAAGGAGGCGCTGGTGTTGGTGGCGGCGGTTGCCGCGGCTGCTTCGGCGGCGGCTAAGACCGCTGCCACCGCCTCCCCCTTCCACTTCCACTTTCACTTTCACTTTCACTCACCCCATGGTGGGCACGTCCCTTCTGGACTCTGCTGCACCAGGGAGCCACCTCCACATCTCCGGACAACCGCCCCCACCCCAACCCCAGGCACCCCCAGAACGACTCAAAGCCCCTGGACAATGGGTGGCCGGGCCCCACACCTGATCCTCAGAATGGAACCCAGGGACAGCAGGGTCCCGACTCTGCCCCCCACCGAGTGGCAGCACCCCTCCAACTGCCCCTGCAGGTCTAAGGCACGGTGTCCAGGCTCCTCTCCGCCCCCCACCCCAGGCCGGGCCACACAGGGACCCCGCTGCTAGGGCAAGGGTCACGCGGCCCAATGCTCTCCCAGGCCAGAGTCCCAGCGCCCCTGGCCCGGTGGCTTCTCCTGGCCCTTTCGGGGCGGCCTCTTCCCCTCCAGTCCCGCCCAGACATGGCGGCCACCAGCGTCAAGAGCCGTGGCTGCCCGTGCCCGACCCACAGGGCAGCGGGACCCGGCGCTCTGTCCCGCTACCCGTCTCTGGAGCCTCCCGGGTCCCCTGCCTGCGGGAGTTCGGCACCTCGGGGCAGTCGGGGGGTTGGAGGGAGGACCCCGTTCTCTGCCTCCTGGGACTCCCCACTTGGCTCGCAGGGAAGCCACGGCGCGGGGCTCGCGGGAAAGCGAACGAGTTCCGCTTGATGGCAGTGTTGCACCACGTATGCCCACGCGCCCTTCCCCCCAGGCCCTCTCCCTCCGCCCTTTGCGGAAGAAAAAAAGGCCGGGCCCAGTCCACCCGGGCTCCAACATGGCGGCGCCCACGGCGCCGCCACTCTGCGCGGGGCCCCTCCCCGCGTCGGACGCTCCGTGGAGCGAGCGCCGCCTCGTCCCCTCTGGCTGCTGCACTTAGCCGGCTCTCGGCTCTCGGCTCTCGGCTCTCGGCTCTCGGCTCTCGGGACCCGAAAGCCGGGGCGAGGGGCATCGAGGCTCCCCGCGGTGGCCCTGAACCTCTCCGGGGCTCCGTCGTCGGGACCCCTGCAGGTCTGCAGCAGACCTCAGGAGACACACTGGTCGTGGACCCAGAGCCCGAGCCGAGCCCACCCCACCTGGCCAGTCGGAGCCCCACGGGGCCCGTGCTCCCCGGGAGCATCGTCCGTCAGGACTCCCCGCCAGGCCAGCCCCCAGCGGGAGGCCTCTAGCGGCCGGCCGACACGAAGGCGTGAGGCGGCCGGCGGGCACGGGCCGGGGGCTGGGGGGTCGACACTGGCGTCCACCTCCCGCGGATCCACGACGGACGCGTCCCGCGGGCCTGGCCCGTCACCCACGGGGCGCCCCCGCGATTCAGGCGTGGACTGCAGCCTGGAGCCGCACCACAGTCGCCAAAGCGGCCTCGTGCCTGCCCCAGGCTCCGTCCCTGGACAGCTCCCACGGGAGCCAAGGCCAGCGCGCGGGCGACACCCAGCTGTGCCCACAAGCTCCGGGACCCGCGCCTCTCCTGGCACGGCCGGACGAGGCCAACCAACGGTCTTCTTTCCTGTCAACCGGCTCCCGTCCTGTCCTAGGGTGAACACCTGACCTGTATCATAGCGAGGGTACCCTGACCGCCCCAGCCCACCTCACATTAGACGGCAGAAGAACCAGGTGCGCGCCTGCGCACGCACACGGACACGCACGCATAATCACACACACACACACACACACACAACACACACACTACACACCACGAACACGCTGGCAAACACACACTCGGCGGCAAACACCCTGAAACCCCATCGCCAAAACCCACACTCGCACACGCGAGCACACACACTCACACACGCATGGCCTAAAGGCTCCGCCCCCCTTCCCCCCCCCCCCCCCCCCCCCCCCCGCGGAGAAAAAGGGAGATCACAGCCGGAGGTCATCCTTTTCTTTTCCTCCTTGGGAGAAGGCCCACCCAGTCCACAGCAAGTGCCTCTACAGGTCAATGATGGATGTGTGCTTTTACCCCAGTCTGGGTGCCCAAGGGCAGAAAGGGACTCCTGACAACCACCCGGACCCAAGGCACGAGACTGATCCAACTTCAACCCTCGGGGAACACTTTCACTTTCTGCCCTGCAAACAGGACCCGCTTCTTCTCCCAAGCGTCCGGCCCCAGAGGCCCAGCGCCTCATTCTTCCTAGGCCAGCGGGTGGATGTATTGGGTCCCAGCTGTGCACAGCAGCGCCGCGCCCCCTCCCCGCACCCCCAGCCCCTCGCCACAACCTCCCGTGCCCAACCACGCATCCTCCACCTCGGAAGGGCCCTGGCGGTCCCTTCCCACGCTTCAGTTCGAGGAAGCCTGGCCAATCACATCCCGGTGGACACAAACCCTGTGCACGTGGGAGACTCAGGCCTGGAGGAGGGCTGGTGCTGGCGGGAGGGGACAGAGAACCCACGCTGCAGGCGCTCTGTTGTTGGAACTTGGAGCCAAGCGTCGCGCCAAGGGACGCGCGCTCCCGGAGCCAGCTTGGCACCCCGCCTGGTGGGACGAGGTCCGATCGCTGGGTCCGGGCAGGGGCACACGCACGCATGCACGCTCGCCTCCGGGGCCTACGCGAAGGGTGCTACAGCTGCGGGGGGTCGCGGGAAGGGTAGGGAAGGGAAGAAGGGTAGGAAAGGGAAGAAGGGTAGGGAAGGGAAGAAGGGTAGGGTAGGGTAGGGTAGGGTAGGGTAGGGTAGGGTAGGGTAGGGTAGGGTTGGGAAGGAGTGCCCACCGCCCCTCCCGAAGGGGCCCGTGCCCGCACGGTCTCACCTGACGCGCACGCGCGGCGACGCCCCTGCACGCACCCTGCGCGGTCCTCAAGTCCAAACGGACATTCCGGACACTCTGGGCTGCCCGGACTTCCGAGCAGGCTCACAGACACTTAGTTGGCCCTGCAGACCGGCTGGACACCCAGCGTCTCCATTCTCCACCATCTCCTACCCACCCTGCCGAGGGCTTCCGTTCTGACCACAAAGCAAAGACAGGCACAGGCAGGAGCCACGCAAGACCCCAAAGGACACAGAGAGATGAGCCGCAAGGGGAAGGAAGGACCCGGTTCCTACAGAGGCGAGCCGCCCTGAACGTCGGGGTTGGGTCCACGTCAAGGGAGGGTCACCCGGGTGCCCCCTGACTCGGGTGGGTCGGGGTCGGGCTCGGGCGCGTGGACAGCTCCCCCAAACAGAGACACACCCCCACCGTCCCTCCACATCCCCCCACCCCCGGCCCGCCCCGAACGCACGCCCCCGGTACCTTCACGGCGCCCACCCCGACAACTCTGACAGAGCGTGTGCACACGCGCCCGGGTCCGCTCGGCCCACAAGGACATCGTCCTCGGGAGTCACCCCATCCAGGCCCCCTTTCCCCACTGGCTGGCGACGGCAGGCCAGCGAAACCCTGCTCGTCGTCCTCGGGGCCAGCGTGACCCACTTCCTGTCCTCGGGGTGGGTACCCCAGACGGCAAGCAGGGCGCTCCCTCCGCGGTTCCGGAGACCCAAACCTCTGCAGGCGCACCAGGTGGCGCCGGGGCCCGGAGGGCACGCGGACACCTCCGGCGCTCTCGGGCAAGGTGCGGGGGACACGGAGGGCTGGGAGGTCCGGGAGCTCCACACCGTGCCCCTGGGGTTGGGGTTCCAGGAACGCGTGAGCCGGCACACCCTCCCGGTGTACGTAAGCGGGTGAGCAGACACCACGTCCCGCCCCTCCCGGGCCTCACGCCAGCCCCCCCCCCCCCCCCAACGCATTCTGGAAGGCGACATGTGTGAGGACAAGGGGCAACAGGCTGCCTTCAGCATTCGCAGGGGGCAGTGCCCGGCGGGAGGATGGACAGCGGGGGGGGGGGGGGGGCGCCGGGGGGGGGGGGCATGGTGCAGACGCGCGTGGATGCCTGTGGACGAGTGTGGAGGGGAAGGCACGACCCGCCCCGGTCAAGGCTTGTGGGGACAGCAGTGGTCTCCACCTAAGGTCTGCCCCCCGGGATCCAGAGCGTCAGGCTCCTCGGTGGCACGGGCAGACGAGTGCCTGAGTGCTGGCGCCGGTGGCCAAAGCGGGACCGGGCCCGCTATCCCACGGTGCCTGGCCCTGTGAACGGGCAGGCGGGCTGGCTGTCCACACCGGTCCCTCGATGACCAGCTGTGAAGCAAGAGTGACATCCGGCCGCAGATGTCAACGGCCATTCCTCCCCGTTGCCCCGAACGCTCCCGTGGGACGTGGGACAGGGTGGCCCGGAAAGCTGAAGTGCGCCAACGCAGGGTCCTCGGCGGACGGCTCTGCCGAGGATCGAGTGCGCGATCCAGAGTTGGGCGCGGGACCGAGACCTGAGTGCGTGATCGGTGGTGGGGCCAGGCCTCCGCCAGAGAGGGTGAAGCCCCGGGGGGGATGGCACCGCGGCTGCCGGGTCTGTGCCAGACAACCGCTTCTCGCGCCCAGATCTGCTCTTGAGGGGCGGGGGAGGGGGTTGGCGGAGAAGGAGAAGGAGGCGCTGGTGTTGGTGGCGGCGGTTGCCGCGGCTGCTTCGGCGGCGGCTAAGACCGCTGCCACCGCCTCCCCCTTCCACTTCCACTTTCACTTTCACTTTCACTCACCCCATGGTGGGCACGTCCCTTCTGGACTCTGCTGCACCAGGGAGCCACCTCCACATCTCCGGACAACCGCCCCCACCCCAACCCCAGGCACCCCCAGAACGACTCAAAGCCCCTGGACAATGGGTGGCCGGGCCCCACACCTGATCCTCAGAATGGAACCCAGGGACAGCAGGGTCCCGACTCTGCCCCCCACCGAGTGGCAGCACCCCTCCAACTGCCCCTGCAGGTCTAAGGCACGGTGTCCAGGCTCCTCTCCGCCCCCCACCCCAGGCCGGGCCACACAGGGACCCCGCTGCTAGGGCAAGGGTCACGCGGCCCAATGCTCTCCCAGGCCAGAGTCCCAGCGCCCCTGGCCCGGTGGCTTCTCCTGGCCCTTTCGGGGCGGCCTCTTCCCCTCCAGTCCCGCCCAGACATGGCGGCCACCAGCGTCAAGAGCCGTGGCTGCCCGTGCCCGACCCACAGGGCAGCGGGACCCGGCGCTCTGTCCCGCTACCCGTCTCTGGAGCCTCCCGGGTCCCCTGCCTGCGGGAGTTCGGCACCTCGGGGCAGTCGGGGGGTTGGAGGGAGGACCCCGTTCTCTGCCTCCTGGGACTCCCCACTTGGCTCGCAGGGAAGCCACGGCGCGGGGCTCGCGGGAAAGCGAACGAGTTCCGCTTGATGGCAGTGTTGCACCACGTATGCCCACGCGCCCTTCCCCCCAGGCCCTCTCCCTCCGCCCTTTGCGGAAGAAAAAAAGGCCGGGCCCAGTCCACCCGGGCTCCAACATGGCGGCGCCCACGGCGCCGCCACTCTGCGCGGGGCCCCTCCCCGCGTCGGACGCTCCGTGGAGCGAGCGCCGCCTCGTCCCCTCTGGCTGCTGCACTTAGCCGGCTCTCGGCTCTCGGCTCTCGGCTCTCGGCTCTCGGCTCTCGGGACCCGAAAGCCGGGGCGAGGGGCATCGAGGCTCCCCGCGGTGGCCCTGAACCTCTCCGGGGCTCCGTCGTCGGGACCCCTGCAGGTCTGCAGCAGACCTCAGGAGACACACTGGTCGTGGACCCAGAGCCCGAGCCGAGCCCACCCCACCTGGCCAGTCGGAGCCCCACGGGGCCCGTGCTCCCCGGGAGCATCGTCCGTCAGGACTCCCCGCCAGGCCAGCCCCCAGCGGGAGGCCTCTAGCGGCCGGCCGACACGAAGGCGTGAGGCGGCCGGCGGGCACGGGCCGGGGGCTGGGGGGTCGACACTGGCGTCCACCTCCCGCGGATCCACGACGGACGCGTCCCGCGGGCCTGGCCCGTCACCCACGGGGCGCCCCCGCGATTCAGGCGTGGACTGCAGCCTGGAGCCGCACCACAGTCGCCAAAGCGGCCTCGTGCCTGCCCCAGGCTCCGTCCCTGGACAGCTCCCACGGGAGCCAAGGCCAGCGCGCGGGCGACACCCAGCTGTGCCCACAAGCTCCGGGACCCGCGCCTCTCCTGGCACGGCCGGACGAGGCCAACCAACGGTCTTCTTTCCTGTCAACCGGCTCCCGTCCTGTCCTAGGGTGAACACCTGACCTGTATCATAGCGAGGGTACCCTGACCGCCCCAGCCCACCTCACATTAGACGGCAGAAGAACCAGGTGCGCGCCTGCGCACGCACACGGACACGCACGCATAATCACACACACACACACACACACAACACACACACTACACACCACGAACACGCTGGCAAACACACACTCGGCGGCAAACACCCTGAAACCCCATCGCCAAAACCCACACTCGCACACGCGAGCACACACACTCACACACGCATGGCCTAAAGGCTCCGCCCCCCTTCCCCCCCCCCCCCCCCCCCCCCCCCCCCCCCCCCGCGGAGAAAAAGGGAGATCACAGCCGGAGGTCATCCTTTTCTTTTCCTCCTTGGGAGAAGGCCCACCCAGTCCACAGCAAGTGCCTCTACAGGTCAATGATGGATGTGTGCTTTTACCCCAGTCTGGGTGCCCAAGGGCAGAAAGGGACTCCTGACAACCACCCGGACCCAAGGCACGAGACTGATCCAACTTCAACCCTCGGGGAACACTTTCACTTTCTGCCCTGCAAACAGGACCCGCTTCTTCTCCCAAGCGTCCGGCCCCAGAGGCCCAGCGCCTCATTCTTCCTAGGCCAGCGGGTGGATGTATTGGGTCCCAGCTGTGCACAGCAGCGCCGCGCCCCCTCCCCGCACCCCCAGCCCCTCGCCACAACCTCCCGTGCCCAACCACGCATCCTCCACCTCGGAAGGGCCCTGGCGGTCCCTTCCCACGCTTCAGTTCGAGGAAGCCTGGCCAATCACATCCCGGTGGACACAAACCCTGTGCACGTGGGAGACTCAGGCCTGGAGGAGGGCTGGTGCTGGCGGGAGGGGACAGAGAACCCACGCTGCAGGCGCTCTGTTGTTGGAACTTGGAGCCAAGCGTCGCGCCAAGGGACGCGCGCTCCCGGAGCCAGCTTGGCACCCCGCCTGGTGGGACGAGGTCCGATCGCTGGGTCCGGGCAGGGGCACACGCACGCATGCACGCTCGCCTCCGGGGCCTACGCGAAGGGTGCTACAGCTGCGGGGGGTCGCGGGAAGGGTAGGGAAGGGAAGAAGGGTAGGAAAGGGAAGAAGGGTAGGGAAGGGAAGAAGGGTAGGGTAGGGTAGGGTAGGGTAGGGTAGGGTAGGGTAGGGTAGGGTTGGGAAGGAGTGCCCACCGCCCCTCCCGAAGGGGCCCGTGCCCGCACGGTCTCACCTGACGCGCACGCGCGGCGACGCCCCTGCACGCACCCTGCGCGGTCCTCAAGTCCAAACGGACATTCCGGACACTCTGGGCTGCCCGGACTTCCGAGCAGGCTCACAGACACTTAGTTGGCCCTGCAGACCGGCTGGACACCCAGCGTCTCCATTCTCCACCATCTCCTACCCACCCTGCCGAGGGCTTCCGTTCTGACCACAAAGCAAAGACAGGCACAGGCAGGAGCCACGCAAGACCCCAAAGGACACAGAGAGATGAGCCGCAAGGGGAAGGAAGGACCCGGTTCCTACAGAGGCGAGCCGCCCTGAACGTCGGGGTTGGGTCCACGTCAAGGGAGGGTCACCCGGGTGCCCCCTGACTCGGGTGGGTCGGGGTCGGGCTCGGGCGCGTGGACAGCTCCCCCAAACAGAGACACACCCCCACCGTCCCTCCACATCCCCCCACCCCCGGCCCGCCCCGAACGCACGCCCCCGGTACCTTCACGGCGCCCACCCCGACAACTCTGACAGAGCGTGTGCACACGCGCCCGGGTCCGCTCGGCCCACAAGGACATCGTCCTCGGGAGTCACCCCATCCAGGCCCCCTTTCCCCACTGGCTGGCGACGGCAGGCCAGCGAAACCCTGCTCGTCGTCCTCGGGGCCAGCGTGACCCACTTCCTGTCCTCGGGGTGGGTACCCCAGACGGCAAGCAGGGCGCTCCCTCCGCGGTTCCGGAGACCCAAACCTCTGCAGGCGCACCAGGTGGCGCCGGGGCCCGGAGGGCACGCGGACACCTCCGGCGCTCTCGGGCAAGGTGCGGGGGACACGGAGGGCTGGGAGGTCCGGGAGCTCCACACCGTGCCCCTGGGGTTGGGGTTCCAGGAACGCGTGAGCCGGCACACCCTCCCGGTGTACGTAAGCGGGTGAGCAGACACCACGTCCCGCCCCTCCCGGGCCTCACGCCAGCCCCCCCCCCCCCCCAACGCATTCTGGAAGGCGACATGTGTGAGGACAAGGGGCAACAGGCTGCCTTCAGCATTCGCAGGGGGCAGTGCCCGGCGGGAGGATGGACAGCGGGGGGGGGGGGGGCGCCGGGGGGGGGGGGCATGGTGCAGACGCGCGTGGATGCCTGTGGACGAGTGTGGAGGGGAAGGCACGACCCGCCCCGGTCAAGGCTTGTGGGGACAGCAGTGGTCTCCACCTAAGGTCTGCCCCCCGGGATCCAGAGCGTCAGGCTCCTCGGTGGCACGGGCAGACGAGTGCCTGAGTGCTGGCGCCGGTGGCCAAAGCGGGACCGGGCCCGCTATCCCACGGTGCCTGGCCCTGTGAACGGGCAGGCGGGCTGGCTGTCCACACCGGTCCCTCGATGACCAGCTGTGAAGCAAGAGTGACATCCGGCCGCAGATGTCAACGGCCATTCCTCCCCGTTGCCCCGAACGCTCCCGTGGGACGTGGGACAGGGTGGCCCGGAAAGCTGAAGTGCGCCAACGCAGGGTCCTCGGCGGACGGCTCTGCCGAGGATCGAGTGCGCGATCCAGAGTTGGGCGCGGGACCGAGACCTGAGTGCGTGATCGGTGGTGGGGCCAGGCCTCCGCCAGAGAGGGTGAAGCCCCGGGGGGGATGGCACCGCGGCTGCCGGGTCTGTGCCAGACAACCGCTTCTCGCGCCCAGATCTGCTCTTGAGGGGCGGGGGAGGGGGTTGGCGGAGAAGGAGAAGGAGGCGCTGGTGTTGGTGGCGGCGGTTGCCGCGGCTGCTTCGGCGGCGGCTAAGACCGCTGCCACCGCCTCCCCCTTCCACTTCCACTTTCACTTTCACTTTCACTCACCCCATGGTGGGCACGTCCCTTCTGGACTCTGCTGCACCAGGGAGCCACCTCCACATCTCCGGACAACCGCCCCCACCCCAACCCCAGGCACCCCCAGAACGACTCAAAGCCCCTGGACAATGGGTGGCCGGGCCCCACACCTGATCCTCAGAATGGAACCCAGGGACAGCAGGGTCCCGACTCTGCCCCCCACCGAGTGGCAGCACCCCTCCAACTGCCCCTGCAGGTCTAAGGCACGGTGTCCAGGCTCCTCTCCGCCCCCCACCCCAGGCCGGGCCACACAGGGACCCCGCTGCTAGGGCAAGGGTCACGCGGCCCAATGCTCTCCCAGGCCAGAGTCCAGCGCCCCTGGCCCGGTGGCTTCTCCTGGCCTGTTTGCTTGGTGCTCCTGGCTTTTTCGGGGAGGAGTCTTGCCCTCCAGTCCCGCCCAGACATGGCGGCCACCAGCGTGGAGAGTTGTGGCAGCCCTTTCTGGACCCACAGTGCGGCGGGAATTGGCGCTTTGTCTTGCTTCTCTTCTCTGGAGCCTCCCGGGTTGCCTGGTTGCGGGAGCTCTGCACCTCAGGGCAGTTGGGGTTTGCAGGGAGCAACTGCATTGTGACTGGTCTGGGACTTTCCCCTTTGTACCAGGGAAGATAAGAAGAGGTGCTCACGGTATTGCCAATGATATCCACTTGATGGCAGTATTGCACCACGAATGCCAATCGCCCTTCCCCCAGGTCCTCTTTCCCCGCCCTTTGTGGTGGAAAAAAAGTTAGGCCATGTCCACCTGACTCCAACATGGAGGCGCCCATGGCTCCACCCCTCTGTGGCAACCCCTCCCCTCCTTGGTGACTCCTTAGAGAGCTTATTTGTCCCCTTTGGCTGCTGCAATTTACTGGCTCTTGCTTTTGGGACCAGAAAGCCAGGGCGATGCGCATCGAGGCTCCCCGTGGTGTCCCTGATAGTCTCCAGGGCTTCGTCGGGATCCCTGGAGGTCTGCAGGGGACCTCAGGAAACACAGTGGTCGTGGAACCCAGAGCCGGAGCAGAGCCCACCCCACCTGTCCAGTCGGAGCCCGACGGGGCCCATGTTCCCAGGGAGCTTAGTCAGGACTCCCTGCCAGGCCAGCTCCCACCTGGAGGCCTTTAGCGGCAGGCCGACATGAAGGTGTGAGGCGGCCGGCGGGCACGCGCTGGGGCTGGGGGTCGACACTGGCGTCCACCTCCCGGGCATAGACGACGGACGCGTCCCCCGGACCTGGCCCGTCACCCATGGGTCGCCCCTGCGATTCAGGCGTGGACTGCAGCCTGGAGCCGCACCACAGTCCCCAAAGGGGCCTTGTGCCTGCCCCTGGCTCTGTCCCTGGACAGCTCCCACGGGAGCCAACGCCAGCGCGCGGGCGACACCCAGCTCTGCCCACGTGCTCCCGGACCCGTGCCTGTTCTGGCACGGCCGGACGAGGCCAACCAACGGTCTTCTTTCCTGTCAATATGCTATCATCCTCCACTATAGTGAACACCTGACCTATGTCATAGGAAGGGCACCCTGACACCCCCCTCCCTCCCCCAATCCCACGTTATAGGACAAAAAACCAGGTGCGCGCCTAAGCGTGCTCACGCGTGCACAGACACGCATACACACACCATCCACTGGTCATGGACCCATACTCTGGGCCACCCCTGTCCAGCCATTCAGTGCCCGACGGGGGCACACGCTCACCCGGGGGTCCTCGGTCAGGACTCCCGACAGGCCAGCCTGACGTGACCCCGAAGCCTCTAGCAGCCAGACGCCAAGGTCTGCGCCGGCCCCCCGGGCAGGAGCCGTGAGGTCAACGCTGGCGTCCGCTTTCCGCGGACAGAGGACGGACGGGTCCGAGGACCTGGCGCTTCACCCCCGGGGCACCCCCGCGATTCAGGCGCAGACAGTGGCACCCACGGGTCACTGGGGAGGGCGGCCTGGAGCCGCACCACTGACGCCAAAGCGGCCTCACGCTTGCCCCAGGCTCCATCCCTGGACAGCTCCCACGGGAGCCAAGGCCGGGCATGGGCAGCACCCAGGTGTGCCCACGCTCTCCAGGACCCGTGCCTTTTCTGGCACGGCGGTAACAAGGCCAACGCACAGGGCCGGTGGTCTTTCTCTGGTAAATCACTTCCAACCCAACTGGGTCTCCGTCAAGTCCTGTGAAGGTCTTCAGACCTAAGGAGACACGCCATAGGTAAGGTAATAATGGAGTCATCTCCAGAAGCCTTCTGATAGTGTGTCGTCTCAGGAGAGCATTGTAGGTCCATGGGAGTGCTTTTGAAGTGTTTACAGTGGTCTCTCAGGGATCATCTGGTTTAGATTATCATAGACACAAAGGTGGCCAGTATGGGCTGAGAGTCTCTGTCTTTTTAACTTATTTCTGCAATTTAATATAAATACTTCTTACTCCCTGTAAAACACCCTACTCTTTAGGCAAAAGAATCTGTTTCTTAAAAAAGAAAAAAATCGTAAACATTTTCTCTTACCAGTGACGTGTTTACAATAAAGCCAATAATACTACTTGAAAACAATGAACAAGAGAATGTTTTTTACTGATTAAGTTTTTTCAGTAGAAAATATATCTCTATAATTAATTAGGTTATGAAAAGGAACAGTGTTAGAAGTGTATTAAAGTTTGTTTTTTGGTGATCCTCTTGAATACAGTCTGGGCCATAGTTTACAGTTCTAAAATTCATCTTGTTAGGTATTAATAAAAGTATGTACTGTCTTTCACTATGAATTTATGTAATCCAATTCTGGAGTCCTTATATCGAAGTCTGTTGAACACCTTTCTTTTCCGAAACGGCTTGTTTAGCTCCTATTTCGTTGGTTCCAGTCTATTTCAATTTTCTCCTGTTTAGAAATTTACCTGGGAACCTCAGGCATGTAGTCTATTGTCTGTATCTTCATAATACCCTGTTGTTAATTTTGGTGAAAAGTACACACTTGAGAACATCTAGCCACAGCGCTGGGTATGGACCACAAGTTCAATTGGTTGATGAACTCGTCACTAGCTTAATAAATAAGGTCTCAACATCATTCCCACTTAATATTAGCATTCAAAACATTTTTTTTTAAGTTTATGTATTTATTTTGTGAGAGAGCACTTATGCGCAATTGGGGACAGGGGTAGACAGAAGGAAAGGATGAGAGAGAGACATAATCCCAAGCAGGTTCTGCAATGTCAGGGCAGATCTCGATTCAGGGCTGAAACTCAAAGTCATGACCTGGGCTGAATTGGGAATCTTAACCGACTAAGCCACTTAACTGCCCCTAACTTTCAAAATTTTACAGTCATAGATGGGTATGAAAAATGAGAGATTCAAAGTTTTCAGTACACCTCCAATGAGGTGTTTAAAAATGTGGTGATATTTTAATTCTTTTTATTTTAGAGAGAGAACACAAGCAAGCGGGGGAGGGAGCATATGGGGACAAAGAGACAATCTTAAACAGATTCCATGCTTAGCACATAGGCTAACATGAGGCTCAATCCCAAGACCTGAGCCGAAATCAAGAGTTGCACGCTCAAGGGACTGAGCCACCCAGGTGTCCCAAACTGTAGTAATATTTCAACTATGCAACAATGTGTATTAGGAGGCAAAACATTTGAAAGACATTGATTTATAACTTATTTTTCCCAGAACGTTACCCAGCCAATGCTCAAAAATCCCATACTCAGAGGGATATGTGAACACATTTTAACCTCTCGAAGGGGTGGTTAGATTATAGAGAATATACTATTCACCAATACTGAAAATGTTAACCAGTTTCTTGGTAATCAGGGGCATTACCAATTTTTAGAAGCCAATTTCATCAATCAACATCCAGTTAAAAATAAAAGGGGCCCCTGGTGGCTCAGTCCATTAAGTGTCTGACTTTAGCTCAGGTCATGATATCAGGGTTCCTGAGTTCGAGCCCCACATTGGGCTCTGCACTGACAGTATGGAGCCTGCTTGGGATTCTCTCTCCCTCTCTGCCCCTCCCCTTCTTGTGCTTTCTGTCTCTCTCAAATTAAATCAAGAAACTTAAAAAAATAAAATACAAGATTTTAAGGTACCAATAATCAAATATTACATGCTTAGGCATAAAAGTTACATGAATATGTACTCAAGGACAACTTTAAAATTCCTAAATGCTAGTAGACTTTAACAAGAGTAAGGATATACTGTATTATTGAGTAAAGACACTTAACCTCATGAACATTTCCACTCTGCATCAGTTAATTCATCAATCTATTCTAATACTAAGGAAAATCCAAGACTTTTGAATGCTTTGTTATGTTCCAGTGTTTGCAAAGGAAAATAAATAGGCAGGAATATCTTGGAGAGTTATGACAATTAACAGCCATGTTGTGTGAGAAGTAGTCTTACCACATGTGCAAATATATAGAACACAAAATCCAAGAACAGACCTGAAGTCATACAAGAATTTCATATACAATGAGGCAGCCTCCCAAATCAGTAATAGTGGTCTGCCTTGGGACAAAGGGGTAGTCATGTATAATGGGCTCTTAGTTTCACAAACCTTACAATAAAACAGTATAAACTCTACATGGAGTAAAGAACTATAAGCTGTAGAACTCCTGTAAGAAATAATGGGCAGATTCCTTTATAACCCTGGAGAAGGAAAAGCCTTTTGAGTCAAAGATCCTTTAAAAAAAAAAATGGGTGAGGGCGCCTGGGTGGCTCAGTCATAATCTCCCAGTTGGTGAGGTCAGGCCCTGGGGCGGGCTCTGTGCTGACAGCTCAGAGCCTGGAGCCTGCTTCGGATTCTGTCTCCCTGTCTCTCTCTGTCCCTCCCCCGTTTGCACTCTGTCTCTCTCTCTCTCTCAAAAATAAACATTAAAAAAATCTTTAAAATGGACAATTGTGACCATGTAAAATTCGCCATGTTAAGGAAGAAAAACCGTAATCAAAGTTAGAAAAGCATTGATAAAAAGGAAAAAAACTTCAATTCACATTAGTAGTCTTTCTAATACGTAGGGCGAGCTTCCAACTTTCATTTAAGAGAAAGATTAGCAACTAGCAAATAGAAAAATATATTAACAGTTCACAGAAACAGAAACATAAAATGCTCTTAAATACACAAAAAGATTCCTCACTCATATAAGAGAAACACAAACAAAACCTAACTTCCGTATAACTTCTTACATATAATAAGTTCCCAACCAAGTCCTGCCCGATCTGCCATTTCCCGGACCTCTCTTGGATCTGAATTGTTACAAGTGGCCCCAAAGTCCCCTTTACCCATGAAATGATAACAATCCCACTGTAAACAACGTACTGTCCTTTATACGAAAATCTCTGACCTTTCTATCTCGATAGGCCTCTCTTGCCATCACAATTTGAATTTTTAAATTTTGGAAATATGGCCAAAATTCCTTCCCCCTCACTCTCCGCAACCGGAAACAAATGTGCGTGCAGCTCGCGTGCGCGCACGCACACCCTGCCCCGCCCCCAGCCCCCTTAACAATGGGGCCTGAAAGTAACTAGGTTGTTTTACTTTTGGACTTTTTAAATGCAC
Source organism: Felis catus (assembly GCF_018350175.1). Taxonomy (NCBI): domain Eukaryota; kingdom Metazoa; phylum Chordata; class Mammalia; order Carnivora; family Felidae; genus Felis; species Felis catus. The sequence continues at coordinate 94,445,708 of NC_058386.1, read as the reverse complement.
ACATAATTTGTTCGCCTTACTCGTGGTTTGTACAACCATTAAATTTTATTATCTTTACTAACCTGAAACTATTTTTTAAAAAGCTTCACTGTTTCTTTCATTCATAGAAGGCATCCTCCTTACAGATAACTCCTCTAACTTTACAAAACTGTAACTAGATGAAAACAGTGAACTACCAGCACTTCCATCAGTTGAGGAGAACCCCCTGAAAATCTAGGGGCTTTCCCCCCAACGTGGTTAAATGCACACGTGGAAATGGAGCTGTAATTTTTTTTAGGTCAAAAATTCATTACAGGAAATGTCACTTCTCTAGGGATACTTTCCGAGGAGCCCTCCATCCAAACCGACCGAGCAGAACCTCTTGGGGCCACGTAAATGGGGAAGAAGGCGAGGGGCCAGAGTAGGGATTGGGGACAAGGAATCCGCGCCCCCCCCTACCCCCACCCCGCAGCCACCGCTGGGGAAACACTCCCAGGCCCACCCGAGAAGGCGCTCCTGGGAGGCTCCCCCTACACGCGCCTGGGCACAGAACTTAGACGGCGGTACAATCCCGGAGCCCGCGCTCGCCCCGCCTCGGCCAGTCCCCTCCTGTCCCTCCAAGCCGGCCGGGCAGCAGCCACCGCTGGCCTACGTCGCACGCCGGGGACAGGCTGTCCACATTCTGGAGGACAGGGAAGGTCCTCGGGCCCGGAAGGGCCGCTCTAGCCCGGCCCCCCGCCCCCCCGGTCCCCTCGCGCCTGAGAAGGGAAAGGAACGGCAAAGGGACGAAAGCCGAGGGACCCACCTGGCGGAGGCCGCGCGCCCTGGTGCAGTCTTGGGCCACCTCGGGGCCGCCGCACCTCTGATCCGGAATAGGCAGCCACCACTTGCCCTCAAACCTGCGCTTCACTTCATCGTTCCTGAGACTGGGTGAGGGTTGAAAATCTGGCAGCCAAAGGCGTAGGAGAATTCTAGTATCTCTACTGCCGGCCCCGCCCAAGGGAGGGGTGGGACGTCCTCAGAAGATCCCAGGTGCAAGAAGGGGCGGGGCGAGGCGGGCGGGAGCAAGTCTGAGGGGGAAACCCACCTACTGCCATTTGCAAAGGAGAACCAACTTCTCCTTCGTAGGGTCCCTGCCGGCGAGAAAGTAAATGATGAATGGGCTGGTCCAATAAAGCCGAAAATGTACCGTTCCGCAGTAGCAAAACTATTTAGGCGGAAAGAAGTTTCAATACGTACACTTTCAGACGAGGTTACACGTTTGCATCATTCATACGCCTGAGGTAATGGAAACTTGAATTGCTCCCTCCCCGGGTGAGAGTCGGGATCGGAAGAGCAGGCGCTCTTTGCGCCCCATCACCGCCCGCTCTTTGCCCAGGACCTGCTAGGAAGCCAGCGTCCCTGTGTGGCCTTTCCGGGGCTGCTGCAGGTGGTGTCCACACCCTCCAGGTGGATGGGGATGTGCTGGGTCAGAAGGAATCTCACAGCGACTGGCAGGTTTCTTCTACCTGAGTGGTGTCTTGATTTATTTTTTCCTAACTATTGAGAAGGGACCACGTTCCTCTTGCAAAATAATGTTACCATCAACGGAAGACACGTGTAGATTACGAGAGAAGAAGGAACCTAACAGGTGATGCTACTAGTCAAGAGATGAGGGGTGTTAATTTGGTGCGTGTATCCTCCCAGCAGGTTGTAATCTATATCTGTGAAGATACGTTTGTGTACTTTTTCTCTCTCCATTGACAAACGCAATCCTTTCTTATTTTTAAAGAAGAAAATCTTCACAAATACGGGAATACAGACCTGTTTCAAGAGAGAATTGAAGTCACCCCTGCCCACACCTGCCCAACACCCTCAAGACCACCTGCTGTCCGGCTGCTTCCAGCCTGGTTCAAGCTGGGACTCACAGCCCCTTTTTCTCACCCATTCCCTAGGCTGTTTGGGCAGAAGTGGGTGGGAATTTCTAGGGCGGAAGGAAGGAGGACAAAGAAGACCCCGAGGGGCTTTGTCCTGGCCGGCGGCGGCCTTTTTGCATTTCAGGTCAACACCGGAAATCTCACAAAACCCAGCTGCCTTCCACTCCCAGGGGTGAAGGGAGGGGTTCATTCCCTGCCTCACTCTCCCCACCGGGCAGAGTGGTAAATGAAAGCGTTTCCACCTCCTCCCCTGGTGGGATTACCTGACCAGCCCCAGGGCTCTGGGTCTCGGCTGAGCCTCTGGATTCGTCCCTTCACATTAGGGAGTAGGGGTCATTTCCTCACGCCGATGTGCAAGTCAAAGCCTTTTTTTCTGTCCCCATTCCTTGGACAGACACAGATTCAGTAACTACTAACTACTCATTGTACCAGGAAACCGAGGTCTAAATGACTCTCTTACTGTCAACCATGCACACGGGGCTCGCAAGGTGCAAAATCCGTTGCTCTCTCCTTGCAAATGGCCAATAAGCACACGAAAAAGATTCTCCACATCATTCGGGAAAATCAAAATCACAGGAGACACCACTTCTCACCTACCAGGAGAGCTAGAATGAAAAAAATGGAAAATAACAAGTGTGAAGAAATTGGGACCCTCATACACTGCTGGTGAGAATATAAAATTGTACAGGGACTGTGGAAAGCACTTCCACCGAAAGTTAAACATAGAGTGACCACAAGATCACCAATTCCACTCCTAGTTATTTGTAACAGAGAAGTGAAAATAGATATTCAAACAAAAACTGTACATAAATATTTATGGCAACATTATTCATAAACCCCAAAGGGGGAAACCACCCAAATGCCATCAATTGACGAATGTTTAAACACAAGGTGCTATATCCATACCATGGATTATTATTTAGGCATAATGTGGAACAAAGTACTGACACATGCTAAAACATGGACGAAACTTGAAAACATGATACACGAAAAAAATAGACACCAAAGAACACACACTGTAAGATCTCATTCACTAGAAATGACTAGAACAGGCAAATCTACAGAACTGGAAAGTCATTAGTGGTTGCCAAGGGCTCATGGGCAGGAGATGTTGGGGGAAAAATTTTACCATCTTAGTTCAGGGCCTGGGGGCCTGTGAATTAAGTAACAGAAAACTAACAAGAGAAAATTTCCTTTACTGTGTGAGAGCTTTTAGATGAAGAGGCTCCCTAAACAGCTTGAGATAGGAGTTATATACCAACTTCACAAGGTGGGGAAGGTGGGGGGCGGACTTCAAAGGATGGAAAGTTCTTATGAGATTTGCTTTCACAATCTTTTGAAATGTTCTGATGCTCAAGATCAGGCCTGCTGATTAGAGACCCCGGTCGTGGCAGCTGTCGCTTATAAAACTCTGCTTTAGTTCGATAAGAGAAATTCAGACAAGACTTCTGGCTCGCTTGTATCTCAGATGTTTTCACTTTGAAGCTATCTTTATACCATTCAGTTGGGTTACCAGTCCCATCAAGAGAATGGGGAATGACTGATAGTATGGACTTTCTTTTCGGGGCGATGACAATGTCCAAAAATGTATTACGATGATTGCTGGACAATTTTCTGTGTATACTAAAAAACAGTGACTGGTACATTTTAATGTGGTGAGTTACATGCTATGTAAATGGTCTATCAATCCAAAAAAAAAAAAAAAATGTAAGCCAGCACATCAATGTAATAAAATTTAGGTAAAAGATTGATGGAAAATTTTGCGGTATGGGTGAATCAAAGTAAGAATTCTGCAATCCACTGATCAATGTTTACATCACCAAAAATGTGAGCAACAGATATCATGTGCATTCTGATATAGTGTGATAGGAGTGCAAAGTGTCCACTATAAAAAGTCATAGTTCAGTCAGTGCTGTGTATGATCCTTGTTGGCATACCAGTAAGAACAAATCAAATTTAAGACACACATTCAGGCCCAGCAGGTTCATTGCACATGGATGTTTTCATGCGGCATCAGGGAGTAATTGTAATTTTTGTTAGATGTAATGGTGGTATTTTGGCTACGTTTTTTAAAAGCCCTATTTGGGGCATCTGGGTGGCTCACTTGGTTAAACGTCCAACTTCGGCTCAGGTGATGATCTCGCAGTTCGTGTGTTGGAGCCCTGTGCTGACGGCACAGGGCCTGGAGCCTGCTTCGGATTCTGTGTCTCCCTCTCTCTCTGCCCCTCCCCTGCTCGTGTTCTAACTCTCTCTCTTTCTCAAAAATAAACATTAAGAAAAAATTTAAAATAAAAAAAAACTATTTGTTAAAGTTTATGGTACAGTTGAGTAGTGGAGGAAATACCTTCCTTGAATTTATGCATGAAGATGTATGAAATCTGTAATATGCTTTGACATGTGCCAGCAAAAAATTAAATAAATAAAAATAATTGGGAAAATATTAGTCCTTGTTGAAGCTGGTTGGTAACCAGAATTTTTGTTATGTTACATCTGCTTTGTTTGAATTGATCCATGTTACAGAGCTAACAAGACCTACAAAACAATTATGCCAACCAAAACTGATAAAATAATCATATTTTGCGTATGTTATTGAGATATATGGATAAAATACCAAACTGAAAGAGTTGATTATGGTTATATTTACAGATCTGTGATTCGTTGTATTTCCGGTTAAGACTGAAGACAGATGATTTTAAAAAAAGTTTTTTTTTTAAATTTTAAGTAAACTCCACACCACATGTGGAGATCACAACCCGGAGATCAAGAGTTGCACGCCCCACTGACTGAATCAACCAGGTGCCCCTAGGTGATTTTAAGTACAGTGATCCCCCCTTTATCAATGATTTCATTTTCTACAGTTTGTTACAGACGACTGTAGTTCAGAAACAGATGCTCCTTCCGACATGGTGTAAGAAGGTCAGTAATAGCGATAATAATGCGATAATGATGGTGATTATGAGGGTTCTGCGTGGGGAACTGGAAATAGTAACGTACCTGGTGAGTTCCAAACTCAAAGCCCAGCAAAGGCCATTATTTGACTAGCGTTGATGTTGTGGATGTGGTAGGGATGGAATAGAAGTTGTGCCTTGTGTTTTATCTCCTTGATGTTTGCAAGCATGACTTTCTGAAATGTTTTAATCCGGCTTATACCGGTGCCACAGAGGTTTTGCAGAAATCCTGTGTCCGTTAGGTTTCAAGGAGTATTATAGCTATGTGCTTAGTGCCCGAGGTTGAGCAAAGAAAGGCAGTTAACTTCAGTAACTTGAGACCTTTTCAGGCTGTCAGGGTAGCCTGATATATTTATTACCTCTAGCACCAGCAAAGATGTGAGGCGATCCTGTTTGTCTCCCTAGAGCGCGAAGGAAAGGAGGACCCTCCTGTCCTGTCCTGTACCAGATCTAGAGGATGACATTGGAACTTCCCTTGTGAAATGTAGTCTGCTCTGGGGCCTTCTAGTCAGCAGTTTTATTTATACATAATCAGAATCTCTGTTGGGGAAGATCGACCATAAACTCACTTGTCATTTCTTTAGAAGAAGAAAACTCTACCTGTCGGATGCCAATTCTGTGCTGTTCTTTTGGTCTGTAGCACAGGGCAGGCTCTGAGTAATAGTGAAAGATGACTAGCTTATTATCACGATGTATTCTTTTGTGAGTTTAATAGTAATACACATGTAGGTGGTTTAGAGCGTTATACACGTTTGATGATGGAGCCCTAAGAGACCGTTTTCTGATGGTTGTCGTGGCTTATGACCTCTTCTGGGCCATACCCCTGGCGCTCTCTCTCTTGCTGACATGGGTGAGTGGGTCAGGGTTCAGCAGACGTTGGCTTTCTGTGCCCCGTGTCAGCTCCGAAGTTCTGTGAGTCAGCAGTGGGAGTGGGGAGAGAGGAGGGCACGTGGGGAAAGAGGATAGGCAGTACCGAACAACCCCTGTGATCCCATCAGCCTGCCGTCTCTGATTTGGAACAAATCTCTTTACTTCTCTGGGTTTTGATCTTCAGCTAATATGTGGGTCAATTAAACGAAAAGGTCTTAAAAACGTATGGCCAAGGACCTTTCTGAGAAGCTGAAGAATAGCGTGGAAATTAAATTTAGAAAACATGCATGTTACGCATCTTTTTATGTGTCCCTTGGCCATCTGTATGTCTTCTTTGGAAAAATGTCCATTCAGGTCCTCTACCCAATTTTCAATCAGATTATTCATTTTTTCTGTGTTGAGTTGTATAAGTTCTTTATATATTTTGGGTTTTACCCCTTATTGGTCATATTATTTGTAAACATCTTCTCCCATTCAGTAGGCTGCCTTTTTGTTTTGTTGATGATTTTCTTTGCTGTAGGAAAGAAAAATCATCAGGAAAATGCAAATCAAAACCACAATGAAATATCTCCTCATGCCTGTCAGAATGGCTAAAATAAAAAAGACAACAAATAGCAAGTATTGGCAAGGATGTGGAGAAAAGGGAACCCTTGTACACTTGGAAATGCAAATAGATACAACCACTATGGAAAACAATATAGAGGGTCCTCAAAAAGTTGAAAATACAACTACCATAAGATCCAGTCATTCCCAAAGAAAATGAAAACCCTAATTCAAAAAGATATATACATCTCTATGTTTACTGCAGCATTATTTACAATAGCTAAGATATGGAAGCAACCTAAGTGTCCATCAGTGGATGAATAAAGAATATGTGGTATACACACACACACACACACACTGGAATGTTACTCAGCCATAAAAAGAATGAGATCTTGGCATTTGCAACAACATGGATGGACCTAGAGGGTATCATGCTAAGTGAAGTAAGCCAGAGAAAGACAAATACCATAGGATTTCACTTATATGTGGAATCATTTTTAAAAAATGTTTATTCATTTATTTTGAGAGAGAGAGAGAGAGCGAGCACGTACATACATGAGTGAGCTAGGGACAGAGAAGGAGAGAGAGAATCCCAAGCAGGCTCCACGCTGTCAGCACAGAGCCCTACATCAGGCTCGATCTCATGAACCATGAGATCATGAACTGAGCTGAAATCAAGAGTTGGAGGCTTAACCAACTGAGGCACCTAGGCACCCCAAGGAATCTAAAAAACAAATGAATAAACAATAAAATAGACTCTTAAATACAGAGAACAAACTATCAATTGCTAGAGTGGAGGTGGGTGAAGGGATAGGCAAAAAGATAAAGAGGATGAAAAGGTAAAACCTTCCAGTTACTAAGGGTTCCTGGGTGACTCAGTCAGTTAAGCTTCGACTCTTGGTTTCAGCTTAGGTCATAATCTGACGGTTTGTACATTCAAGCCCCTCATCAGGCTCCCGGCTGAAAGTGCAGAACCTAATTGCGATTCTCTCTCTCTCCCTCTCTGCCCCTCCTGTGCACGTACTCTTTCTCAAAATAAATAAATAAACTTAAAAAAAAAACTTCCAGTCACTAAGTAAATAAGTCATGGAGATATAAAGTACAGCATAGAAAATGTAGTCGATAATATTGTATAGTGACAGTGGCTGTACTTATAATGGTGAGCTGTGAGTAATGTATAGAACTGTCCAACCAATATGTTGGGTACCAGAAACTAATATAATATCATATGTTAATTACACTTCAGTAAAAAAATTTAAACACACAATGTGCACATACATACACAAATTAGCAGATCTTTCAGGAAATTTCAGGAAAACTTTGAAATCATTCTTAAGAGCACCTGGACTTAGGGAGCTCCATGTCTTTTCCAATTTTGCTCATCTGTGATTCTAGTATCTTCCATCATTCAAATCATATAGGCATAATTTGAATTAGCATAATAATAATTTCTAAGGATGGCCAGCAAAACACAAAATCGGGATACTTTTTGCCCTGATTACTTAACCACATTTTTCCCTGATTGCTTTGCCTCAAACACACAACTTTTGGGTTTCTTAAAAAAGCTTTATTAATAGAAATATAACTGACAGAACATAAACTGCCCCATTTAAGGCGTACAGTTTATGGGTGGCTCCGTTGGTTGAGCGTCCAACTCTTGATTTCAGCTCAGGTCATGATCTCATGGTTCGTGAGATTGAGCCCAACGTCAGGATTCTCTCTCTCCCTCTCTCTGCCCCTCCCCCGTTTATGTGGGACAGCTCTCTCCCTCTCAAAATAAAATAAACTTAAAAAAATAGAGTGTACAATGTATAAAACCAGCATATGTTACACCTGAGAAATGATCGCCATAATCAAAGTAACAAACACATGCATTACATCATGCTTCATAATCCTTTGGACCATATAGTAAGGAGGACTACACTGTTGTTCCAAAGAGGTGATTTATTTATTTACTTCTTGCTTAACCAGGGATAAGTTATTATTAACACAATTACATATATACTTTAAAAACATGCACCTGGTGTATTTGAATGCACCTGAGAAATTTCTTATGTACTTGGCACTTTCTGCCATAGATCAAATTTTATTTAAGTAATCCTTTCATAAAAATCCTGAATTAATGAGCGTTATTGTATGTCCTATCACTGATTTTGGTTTAAGGGTACTTTGAGAATTAATTGTTGTAAATATAGACTCTTTGACATAGTTTCAACCATAAGAAATTATGAAAGAGGGGCGCCTGGGTGGCTCAGTCGGCTGAGTGTCCGACGTTGGCTCAGTTCATGATCTCACAGTTTGTGAGTTCGAGCCCCGCGCTGGGCTCTGTGCTGACAGCTCGGAGCCTGGAGCCCGCTTTGAGTTCTGTCTCCTTCTCTCTCTGCCCCTGCCCTGCTCACGCTCTCTCTCTCTCTCTCTCTCTCTCTCTAAAATAAACATTTAAAAAATAAAAATAAATACATTATGAAAGAAATTTTATAGAATTCTGTAATCAGAAAAGTTGAAATTATTTGGAGTTTCTTAAAAATAGCAAGAACCTGGTCAATATATATTCATGGATGCTTGGTTATGGTCCTGGAGAAGCCTCATGTTCAACTCAGTAAGTCAGCTAAGGAAACAGTAGGTATTGTATTATGTATTATGTATTATGTATTATGTATGTATTATGTATGTAGTATGTATTATGTGTGGTATGGCTCAATTTCTCTTTAATGGCAATTGGGAAAGTGACTGTCTGAATAGAAGTATAGACTGGCAGCCACCTTTTGCCTGAGGTGTCTGATACAATAATTTCTTTTTAAAAAAAAAATTTTTTTTAACGTTTATTTATTTTTGAGACAGAGGGAGACAGAGCATGAACGGGGGAGGGGCAGAGAGAGAGGGAGACACAGAATCGGAAACAGGCTCCAGGCTCCGAGCCATCAGCCCAGAGCCTGACGCGGGGCTCGAACTCACGGACCGCGAGATCGTGACCTGGCTGAAGTCGGACGCTTAACCGACTGAGCCACCCAGGCGCCCCTAATTTCTTTTTTTTTAATGCTTATTCTTATTTTTGAGAGAGAGAGACACACAGAGAGAGACAGAGCATGAGCAGGGGAGGGACAGAGAGAGAGAGACACAGAATCAGAAGCAGGCTCCAGGATATCAGCACAGAGCCTGATGTGGGGCTTGAACTCACAAACTGAGATCATGACCTGAGCCGACGTCGGACACCTAACCAACTGAGCCACCCGGGCACCCCATCTTTTGTGACACTTTTTAAATGTTATTTCAGTTATACAGTGCTTCACCTTTGTGGATTCAAAACATAACCACAGATACTGCTTATTTTTTTGGTAGCATGATAGGTAAGCACTGTAAACAAGTGAAATATCTATCAACGGCAATAATGATAAGAAATAAATGAGAAATCTTACCAACCATGAAATATGAAGCTATTTATCTGTAGCTTTATAATTCGGAATTATAAGTATTAATACATCATGAAAATAACATATATAATTTAATAAATGCTGATGTATATGCACATCTGTGATAACATCACTAAATCAACATAAGGAACATATTCACTGTCCCCTGAAATTCCCTTTTCCACTCTGTCATCCTCCCCTCACACATTCCTGTCCCCTAACCACTCCTGGAAAGTCACTGATCTGCTGTATATCACTATTCAAAATTCTACATTTTCTGGAGTTTTATATAAATGGCATCATAGACTGTGTGCTCTTTTTTCTCTGCCCTTTTATTTTTTTAAATATTTTTTTAAAGTTTACTTATTTATTTTGAGGAAGGGGGGAGAGAGAGGGAGAGAGAGACTGCAAGTAGGGGAGGGGGAGAGACGGAGAGAGAGAGAATCCTACGCACGAACCCCTGAGATCACGACCTAAACCAAAATAAAGCTAGATACCTATGTGCGTGGGTCACTGTGTAAACATTCATTTCATATGCCTTAATTTCTACTGAGATATACCTATGGTAAAATTCATTTGCAAAGTGTACAAAATTGTACAAGTTTGGCAAAGGTATATAGTCATGCATCCACCATCACAATCGAGATGTGGAATATTTCTATATGACTCCAGAAAGTGTTCTCAGGTTCCTTTGTTGTCTGTGATCTCATCTACTTCCAGCCCTTGGCAACTATTGATCTAATTTCTGTCCATATAGTTTTTAAAAGTCATATACATGGAATCACAGAGCAATAATCCTTTTGTTTCTGGCTCCATTCACCTAGCACAACGCTTCTGAGATTCATGCATGGTGCTTCCTATATCAGTGGTTCATTCACTCATTTTATTGTTGAGTGTCTCGTTGTATGGATATATTTTATCTAATCACCAGTTGCTGGACATTTAAATCATTTCCAGGATTCGGGGTTTCTGAAAAGCCCAGATATAAGGGAGAACTTCAGATCTTCATATGGGTTTGAGTTCCAGTCTAGAATCCTTTTTATTTCAACCTAAAGGGTTTCCTTTCGCATTTCTTACAGGGCAGATGTAGCGGTCATGAACTCCCATCAGCTTTTGTTTATCTGAATTTCTCATTCCGTTTCATTTTGCTCTTTTGTTGTGGTTTTGTCCCGTTCTTTCATTTGGGACACAATGAGAAGATGGAAGAATGTGGTCTTCTCACTTTGTCTGATCTTGAAAGCAACGGCCTTGTGAAGGAGAGGTCCTGGAGTGCCCTCTCCTGTGGTGCAATGTCCCCTGTTCACCAGAACTAGGCACTTCAGGGGTGTCTCCTGTGTGTGCCCTGCTGTTGTGGCTAAACCACGTGGCATTCCTTCAGGTTTCACTTCCTTTCAACAGGTAGTTCTTTGTAGAACTGCAAGATACTAACTCACTTCTGTCTGCTGTGGTCTCTAATGTCACTCCTCTCCATAGCCACAAAATGATGTAATCTCTCTTTCTTTCTCTCTCTGCTTAGAGTGACGGTTCTTGGCTTTCTTGAAGAATCTAATTTAAACATTTCAAATGAGAGGCGCCTGACGGGCTCCATGGGTAGAGCATGCGACTCTTGATCTCGGAGTTGTGATTTCAAGCCCCACGTTGGGCATGGAGCTACTTTAAAAAAATTTTTAAATAAATAAATAGGGCACCTGGGTGGCTCAGTCAGTTGAGCATCCTACTCTTTTTTTTTTTTTTTAATTTTTTTAACGTTTATTTATTTTTGAGACACAGAGAGACAGAGCATGAACAGGGGAGGGGCAGAGAGAGAGGGAGACACAGAGTCTGAAACAGGCTCCAGGCTCTGAGCTGTCAGCACAGAGCCCGACGCGGGGCTCGAACTCACAGACCGCGAGATCGTGACCTGGCTGAAGTCAGATGCTTAACCGACTGCGCCACCAAGGCGCCCCGAGCATCCTACTCTTGATTGTGGCTTCTTTCTCTCTCTCTCTCTCTCTCTCTCAAAAATAAATAAAAATAAACTTTCAAAAATTATTCAAAGTTATAATGAGGATCAAAGGGGATAACAGATGTGAAAACTTTGATAAGCATATATTACTATACAAATGGGTATTATTTATGTTATTAGAAGACAGCTGGGTCGCTGGTGCTGTGAAGCACACTGTTTAAATTTTTTTTTAACGTTTTTATTTATTTTTGAGACAGAGAGAGACAGAGCATGAACGGGGGAGGGTCAGAGAGAGAGGGAGACACAGAATCTGAAACAGGCTCCAGGCTCTGAGCTGTCAGCACAGAGCCTGACGCGGGGCTTGAACTCACCGACCCCGAGATCATGACCTGAGCCGAAGTCGGACGCCTAACCGACTGAGCCACCCAGGCGCCCCGAAGCACACTGTTTAAAGCTAATTGGCTCCCAGGGGAATCAAACCATGACCCTATATTAATTATCCATAATTGAACCAACTAGTCTAACAGGCCCAAGCCATATAGATTAATTCTTCTTTATAGTTGTTCATCGTGAAATCTAATTTTGCATTATTTTGGAATACTATTTCACAAAGCTTTTGATCAGGGTGCCAACTCTTCTAGCACTACTGTTAGCAGAAGTAGGCATCCTGCAGAGCTTAAAATGCTTATCAACTATCTATAGAAGTCGTTTGCATATACTGTTGCTAAATACCTTGAATGGTGACAAATAACAAAAAGCACAATAAAATACTTGCATCACCTTGAATGTGTAAGAAAACACAAATGTCTACCATTATGAATTATTTGCTACATATGAAAAAAACTTTTTTTGTACATTTATTTTAGAGAGAGAGGACACTAGTAGGGGAGGGGCAGAGAATAAAGGACACAGAATCCGAAACAGGCTCCAGGCTGTCAGCACAGAGCCCGACGCGGGGCTCGAACTCACAAACCGTGCAATCATCACCTGAGCCGCAGTCAAGACGCTTACCCGACTGAGCCACCCAGGCACCCCTATTTGCTACATATTTTACTGCAAGCATTTAAACACTGGATTATTTATATTACAGGAACCTGGACCCTCGGGTTGCCCATAAATTTCAGGACCTCTTTGACCACATTCACAGGCAGATGGAGAGCCACGTCCACAGCCACCTCTGCACCTGCCCCCTCTATCCTGAGGAGTTGCTCCTTCTCTTCCAGCTTCTTTACCTAGAACAAGTGGTAAACCATCACCACCACCATCACCTTTGTTGGGGAACCTCCTCCTCCGATATCACCACTTGCTGTCTCTTATGGAATAGAACAGAAATAAATGTGTAAATCTCAATTCCGTGTATTAATTCTTGAATTGCATGAGTTGGTTCTCCTTTGTAGGAATCAACTTGAGAATATAAAATTGATATAGAAAGGAAAGGAGAATTAATAAGGTGGTATAGAGAGGGGCGCTTGAGTGGCTCAGTTGCTTAAGGGTCCGACTTCGGCTCAGGTCATGATCTTGCAGCTTGTGGGTTCAAGCCCCGCATCAGGCTCTGTGCTGACAGCTCGGAGCCTGGAGCCTGCTTTGGATTCTGTGTCTCCCTCTCTCTCTGCCCTTCCCCTTGTCTCTCTCTCTCTCTCTCTCTTTCTCAAAAATAAATAAACATTAAAAAATTTTAAATAAATAAATAAATGAAGTGGTGTAGGGATAAATATATTCTTTTCTAAGGCTGCCATAATAAATTCCTACAAACCGGATGGCTTTTAAAAACAAAATCTTTTCTGTCAATTCCGAAAGCTCGGTGTTCACAGGGCCATCCCCCTCAGCGTCTGTTTGTAAACTCTTCCTTCCTCTCTCTTATGAAGATACATGTGGTTTAAAAAAAAAAGATACATGTGGTTTGGGGGCGCCTGGGTGGCTCAGTCACTTAAGGGTCCAACTCTTGGTTTCTGCTCAGGTCATGATCTCCCAGGTTCACGGGTTCAAGCCCTGCGTCGGGCTCTGGGCTGGCAGTGAAGCCTGCCTGGGATTCTCTCTGTTTCCCTCTCTCTCTGCCCCTCCCCATCACCCACTTTCCCCTCTCCCCCACCCCCCATCAACCCTCAGTGTGTTCTCAGTATCCAAGAGTCTCTTATACGTTTAAATAAATAAACATTCAAAAAAGATACATGTGATTGAATTTAGAGCCCATTCAGATAATCCACTATAAGACCCAATGCTGTAAAAATTTTTTTTTACTTTTAATTCCAGTATAGTTAACATACAGTGTTATATTAGCTTCAGATGCATAGTATAATGATTCACCAATTCTGTATAGTACAAAATGAGAGTGCTCTTAAACCCCTTCACCTCTTTCACCCATTGCCCCATGCACCTCACCTGGTATGATGTCATGCCATAGGAAAGCAAGCTTGAGTAAGTCAGAAACGAAAACAATCATGATGATGTCTGTGGTCAATGGGATCACTGGTCCCAATCTTCACTCCCTTGCGCATCCACACCCTTTGTCATGTGACCTTGCCGTTTCTCTCAGGAGAGTGAGAGTATATTTCCACAGTTTCCAGTTTTGTCTCAGAAATAGGGTTGGCATTTGCCAAAGCCATGTGAGAAGTGACGATAGCCAGTTCTGTGCCTAGCCACCCGGCTGAGCCTAACTCAAATCATCCAACCACCAGGCAATCTGCAAATGCATGAGCAAAAACTAGGTTTACTGTCAACATCACTGAGATTGTGTAATTTTCTTTATTCATGACCTCAACAGTATTTCTTTAGATTTTCTCTAGGCCATGATAGTTACATAATACAGTACACAGCAGTGCTCAGAAATACAGAACAAAACTTGAGAGGCAATGTAAAAAGTGGCTATGAGCCCACATTTGGGGAGTTGAAATCCAGATCTGCCATTTACTATCTGTGGGAACATCAAGAAATCACTTGAGCTCCCCGTTCCTCAGTTTCATTTGTAAAGAAAGAAAGAAAGAAAGAAAGAAAGAAAGAAAGAAAGAAAGAAAAGGATGATGACAGTTTTTTCTACCTTGTCATACCTTGTTGGGATATCGCATGATTAAACTGATATATAAAGTACTAAGAGGAGCGCCTAGGTGGCTCAGTCAGTTAAGTGTCCGACTTCAGCTCAGGTCATGATCTCACGGTCCGTGAGTTCAAGCCCCGCGTTGGGCTCTGGGTTGATGGCTCGGAGCCTGGAGCCTGCTTCCAATTCTGTGTCTCCCTCTCTCTCTGCCCCTCCCCCGTTCATGCTCTGTCTCTCTCTGCCTCAAAAATAAACGTTAAAAAAAATTTTTTTGAAAAGTACTAAGAATATTAGCTTGCACACAGGAATCACTACATGTGCTACATGTGTTTGCTATAATTATGATTATAATCATCATCGGGGGCTGAGGATCCAGTGTGATCTACAAACTAGTCTTGAACCAGTCACAGGTGTCATAGAGAATTGCCAAAATGTAGTATAAATATTTGTTCACAATGTACATTCTCCCCAACGCTGGATGAAAGTTGCCTCGGTTTCACCAATACACCTAGATATAATAATCCTCAATACCCTAGAAATTGATCTGAAGACTGAGAACAAAGTCCACAACTAAAGGGAGAGAAGAGGCCAAACCAAAGAAGATAAGAAGTGTGGAGATGCAGTTTGGGAGAGAAATGGATCATGGCTGCTGTGGCGGGGGGTGGGGGGGTGAGTTGCAGTCACGGAGAAAGGTAAGAGATGAACACACAGGGAGCACGGTGAAAATGAATCCCCACAGCAATTGGCTTGGAAAGCAAGCAGGGATGAATTTCTTGACTTCTGACAACCAGTGGGGTTCAAAGCCTGGTTTTCAAAAAGGTCAGCGAAGATGTGGTTTATATATACGATGGAATACTACTTGGCAATGAGAAAGAATGAAATCTGGCCCTTTGCAGCAACATGGATGGAATTGGAAGGTATTATGCTGAGCGAAATAAGTCAGTCAGAGAAGGGCAGATATCCTATGTTTTCATTCATATGTGGATCTTGAGAAACTGAACAGAAGACCATGGGAGGAAGGGAAGGGGGGAAAAAAAAGTTACAGAGAAGGAGGGAGGCAAACCATAAGAGACTCTTGGATACTGAGAACAAACTGAGGGTTGATGGGGGTGGGAGGGAGGGGTGGATGGGTGATGGGCATGGAGGAGGGCACCTGTTGGGATGAACACTGGGTGTTGTATGGAAACCAAGTTGACAATAAATTCTATTTAAAAAATAATGAAAAATAAAAGATAAATAAATAAAAAAGGTCAGCGAGCTTGACTGAGATAGAGCCCAGAGGGAACTGCACTATTCTTGGAGAGAAGGCAAACAACCTGCAGACGTGCAGCACACTGGGGAGGTGATTTGCTCACTTCAGAGCGCGTCCTGGAGAGGCAGCATTCTTGGAGAGACTCCTCCGGGGACAAAGGAACATGTGTGAGTTACACATAGACCCCAAATAGCCTAAGCAATCTTGAAAAAAGTAAAGCAAAGCTGGAGACATCACAACTTTGGACTTCGAGTTATATTACAATGCTGTAGTAATCAAGACAGTATGATACTAGCACAAAATAGACACATAGATCAATAGAACAGAATAGAACAGCCAGAAATAAACCCACAACTATGTGGTCATTTATTTAGTCTCTGAGAAACAGTAAATATCCAATAGGAAAGACTTTCTCTTCAACAAATAGCGTTGGGAGGGGCGCCTGGTGGCTCAGTTGGTTAAGCATCTGACTTCAGCTCAGGTCATGATCTTCTGGTTCATGGGTTCAAGGCCCCGTATAGGGCTCTCTGCTGTCCGCACAGAGCCTGCTTCAGATCCTCTGTCCTTCTCTTTCTGCCCCTCCCCCACTCATTCTCCCTCTCTCTCTCTCTCTCTCAAAAGTAAAATAAACATTAAAGAAAATAGTGTTGAGATTTGAGCCTAGCTCAAATCATTTGCAACATGCAAAAGAATGAAACTAGGCCACTTTCTTATACCATACACAGACATAAATTCAAAGTGGATTAAAGACCTACATGTGACATGTGAAACCATAAAAATCCTAGAGAACACAGGCAGGAACTTCTTTGACATTGGCTGTAGCAATGTTTTTCTACATATGTCTTCTGAGGCAAGGGACAAAAAACCAAAAATAAACTAGTGGGAGTACATCCAAATAAGCTGTTGCACAGTGAAAGAAACAATCAACAAAACTAAAAGGCAACCTACGGAATGGGAGAAGATATTTGCAAATGACATATCCAATAAAATGTTAGTATCCAAAATATATAAAGAACTTACACGACTCAACACCCTGAAAACAAATAATTCAATTAAAAACGGACAGAAGATGCGAACAGACATTTCTCAAGACATCCAGATGGCCAATAAACACCTAAAAAGATGTTCATCATGACTTACCATCAGGGAAATGCAAATCAAAACTAAAATGAGATACCACCTCACACCAGTCAGAGTGACTAAAATCAACAACACAAGAAACAAGTGCTGGTGAGGATCTGGAGAAAAAGGAACCCTCCTGCAATGCTGGTTAAAAATAGAACTACCCCGAGACCGAGCGATTGCACCACCTTGCATTTACCCAGAGAATACAGAAACACTAATTCAAAGGGATACACGCACCCCTATGTATATAAGCAGCATTATTCAGAATAGTCAAACTATTGAAGCTGCCCAAGTGTCCACCGATAGATGAATGGATAAAGAAGATGTGGTATACATGGGCAATTGAGCATCATTCAGCCCTAAAAATAAATGAAATCTTGCCACTTGCAGCTATATGGATGGAGCTAGAGAGTACAATGCTGAGCAAAATAAGGCGGTTAGAGAAAGATAAATGTCCTATGATTTCACTCACACGGAGAATGTAAGAAACAAGCAAATGAGCAAATGGGAGGAAGAGGGGAGAGAGAGAGAAACCATCTCAAGAAACAGACTCTTAACGATAGAGAACAAACTGATGGTTACCAGAAGGGAGGTGGGTGGGGGGTGGGTGAAATAGATGATGAGGATTAAAGAGGGCACTTGTCTTGATGAGCACCAGGTGTTGTACGTTGTATGTTTAAAAAAAAAAAAACGAAGTAACTTCTTTCATTTATAAAAAAGCTCCCATTTGTTTACAGCCTCACAAACAATAAGAATTATCTGGTTGTAGCTTTGGCTAGTCTGATAAGTGAACCACCAGATTTCAGTATTGTTTTCTTTTCTATTTTTGAGATGGGGGAGGGGCAGAGAGAGAGAGAGAGAGAGAGAGAATGAATCCCAAGCAGACTCCATGTTGTCTGTGCAGAGCCCTACATGGGGCTCAAACTCACAAACCCGTGAGATCATGACCTGAGCCGAAATCAAGAGTTGGACACTTAACCAACAGAGCCACCCAGATGCCCCTCAGTGTTGTTTCCTAAAGGCATACATATAAACACTAGCCAGATGAAACATCGATTTATGTATTTATAGTTTATTCTATTTCCTTTTCTTTTTAAAGTTTTTAAATGTTCATTGTTTATTTTTGACAGAGAGAGAAAGAGAGAGTGCAACCTAGCGGGGGAGGGGCAGAGAGAGAGGGAGACACAGGATCCAAAGCAGACTCCAGTCTCTGAGCTGTCAGCACAGGGCGCAACAGTGGGGCTCGAACTCACGAACCGCAAGCTCATGATGTGAGCCCAAGCTGAAGTCAGACACTTAACTGACTGAGCCACCCAGGAGCCCCTATTTCCTTTTCTATGAGGTGCCTGATCATATCTATGTCCTATTTTTCATCAGGATGTTTGTCTTTAAATACTTATTTTTCAGAATCTATCATTAAATACATTCAGCTTTTGTCTCTTCTTTTTAAATTTCTCAAAATTTAGTATCTAGTTTATGGCATGTGTCACAGTTTTTTTCATCTAATCAAATTTGCCAAACTCTTTTTTTTAATCTTTATTTATTTTTGAGAGAGAGGGTGAGCGGGGAGGTGCAGAGACAGAGGGGGACAGAGGATCCAAAGCAGGCTCCGCCCTCACAGAAGAGAGCCCGATGCGGGGCTTGAACCCATGAACCATGGGATCATGACCTGAGCCGAAGTGGCCACTCAACCAACTGAGCCATCCAGGCACCCACCAAACTCTTATTAATGCAGGGCTTTGGGTGAGGCTTAGGAGCCTGTTGAGGACAGATAGCCAGTCAACACAGGAGTTACACATACAAGCTTACAATCAGGCAGATACGATGTGAAATCTGGCTCTGCCACTTGATATGGGCATGATCTTAGGCAAGTTTCTTAATCACTCCTTACACTAGTTGTCTTCTTTGTAAAATGGGCATAATAATACTTAGCTGACAGAGGACTGGTCTCACTAACAAATCTGACTTTCAGATTAAGCACTAAACATGCTTCTACTCAGTACTATTTTTTTTGAAATTGTATCGTATTTTTTAGTTATGTTTTCAAACAGGCTCTGGGTCTAACGCGGGGCTTGAACTTCCAACCTCAAGATCAAGAGTCGTGTGCTCTATGGACTGAGCCAGCCAGGCATCCCGGGTCCATAGACATTTTAAATAACAACGTTATGCATTACAATACATATACCATACAACTCATGCATTTAAATCATATAGTTGCATGGTTTTTAGTGTAGTCACAGACATGTGAAATTATCACCAGACTCAGTTGTAGAACATTGTCGTCAAATCAAAAAGCAACCCTGTACCCTTTAGTTACTACTCCCCAAACCTCATGCTTCTGTTGACCCTAAGCAACCACTAATTAACTCTTTGTCTCTATAGGTTTGCCTATTCTAAACATGTTATTAAAATGGAATCATAGAGGGGCTCTCTCTCTGCCCCTCCCCCGTTCATGCTCTGTCTTTCTCTGTCTCAAAATAAATAAACGTTAAAAAAAATTTTTTTTAAAATAAATAAAATGGAATCATAGGGGCATCTGGGTGTCTCGGTTGGTTAAGCCTCCAACTTTGGCCCAGGTGATTATCTCATGGTTCGTGGGTTCAGGCTCCGTGTCCTCAGTGTATTGTGACATAACTTGCACACCATAAAATTCACTCTTCTTAAGTGTATATTTCAATGGTTTACTAAATTTACAGAGTTGTACAGCCATCATCATAATCAAGTTGATAACATTTCTATGATCGGGGCACCTAGGTGGTTCAGTCGGTTAAGCATCCAACTCTTGATTTCGGCTCAGGTCATGATCTCACAGTTTGTGAGTTCAAGTCCCATGTTAGACTCTGCACTTGACAGTGTGGAGCCTGCTTGGGATTCTCCCTCTCTCTCTCTCTCTGCCCCTCCCTCACTTGTGCACTCTCTGGAGGGCTCTCTCTCTTAAAATAAATAAATAAAATAAAAAAAAAACAGTTTAGAACATTTCTATGATCCCTAAAAGATCCCTCCTGCCTGTTTGCTGTCACTACCCTGTCCCAGCCCCAGACCTAGGGAATCACTAATCTACTCTCTGCCTCTATGGATTTGCCGTTTTTGGACATTTCATATAAATGGCATCATACAATATGTGCTCATGTATCTGGCTCCTTTCATTTCCCATGATGCTTTTGAGGTTAATCTATGTTGTAGTTTGTACCAGTAGATTGTTCCTTTTTATTAATGAGTGCACTCCATTGTATGGAGACATGACATTTTGTTCATTCATTCATCACTTGATGGACATTTAGATTGTTTCTACCTTTTGATTATTATAAAAACTTTAAAATTGTTAACAATTTATTATCAAAAATTCCAAACATGTGTTGAACTCCCAGAGACCCATCAACCAGCTTCAACATTACCAGTAACATCTGCCATTGTTATTTATCTAGACCCTTCTCAGACATCTTGTCATTTTACTCTTTAACTTTGTCCTATATAAATTTTTATTTAATTTTCAAGAGGTAATATATTCGTAGGATTCTCAGATCAAAGAGCAAAAAGATATACAGTAAAAAGTTTCTGGAAACATCTATCCCCCATCTGCTCCGTTTTCACTCAGTGCCTTCCAACTACTTTTATTTTCATGTACTCTTCTAGAATGCATATATAAGAAAATATGAATATATAGTCTGCCTACTTTTTAAAATATTTATTATTTTTTTAATTTAAATCCAGGTTAGTTAACATGTAGTGTAATAATAATTTCAGAAATAGTATTTAGTGACTCATCACTTACATATGACACCCAGTGCTCATCCCAACAAGTGTCCTCCTTAATGCCCTTTTAGCCCCATGCCCCCACCCAATACCTCACCAGCAATATTCAGTTTGTTCTCTATATTTAAGAGTCTCTTATAGTTGGGGCACCTGGGTGGCTTAGTCAGTTGGGCATCCGACTTCGGCTCAGGTCATGGTCGCGTGGTCCATGGGTTCAAGCCCCGCATCGGACTCTGTGCTGACAGCTGGGAGCCTGGAGCCTGTTTCGGATTCTGTGTCTCCCTCTCTCTTTGCCCCTCCCCTGCTCATCCACTCTCTCTCTCAAAAATAAATAAACATTAAAAAAAAAAGAGTCTCTTATGGTTTGTCTCCCTCTCTGTTTTTATATTATATTTACTTCCCTTCCTTTATGGTCATCTGTTTTGTATATTAAATTCCACATAAGAGTGAAATTATATATTTGTCTTTCTCTGACTGACTTATTTCACTTAGCATAATACCTTCCAGTTCCATCCACATTGTTGCAAATGGCAAGATTTCATTCTTTTTGATCACTAATATTCCATTGCATATATATACCACATCTTTATCCATTCATCAATCAATGGACATTTGGGCTCTTTCCATACTTTGGCTATTGTTGCTACCGCTGCTATAAACATTGGGGTGCATGTGCCCCTTTGAAACAGCACTCCTGTATCCCTTGGATAAATACCTAGTAGTGCAATTGCTGGGTCATAGAGTAGTTCTATTTTTAATTGTTTGAGGAACCTCCATACTGTTTTCCAGAGCGGCTGCACCAGTTTGCATTCCCACCAACAATGCAAAAGAGATCCTCTTTCTCTGCATCCTCACCAACATCTGTTGTTGCCTGAGTTGTTAATTTTGGCTATTCTGACAGGCGTAAGGTGATATCTCATTCTGGTTTTGATTTGTATTTCCCTGATGATGAGTGATGTTGAACATTTTTTCATGTGTCTGTTAGCCATCTGGATGCCATCTTTGGAAAAGAGCCTATTTGTGTGTTTTGCCCATTTCTTCACTGGATTATTTGTTTTGGGGGTGTTGAGTTTGAGAAATCCTTTATCGATTTGGATACTAGCCCTTTATCTGATATGTCATTTGCAAATATCTCCCATTCCATCGGTTGCATTTTAGTTTTGCTGATTGTTTCCTTTGTTGTGCAGAAGCTTTTTATCTTGATGAGGTCCCAATTGTATAGTTTTGCTTTTGTTTACCTTGTCTCAGTCACAGGTCAAGTAAGAAGTTGCTGCAGCTGAGGTCAAAGAGGTTGTTGCCTGTTTTATACTGTAGGATTTTGATGGCTTTCTGTCTTACGTTTAGGTGTTTCATCCATTTTGAGTTTATTTTTGTGTATGGTGTAAGAAAGTGGTCCAGGTTCATTCTTCTCCATGTCGCTGTCCAGTTTTCCCAACACCATTTGCTGAGGAGACTGTTTTTTTCCCACTGGATATTCTTTCCTGCTTTGTCAAAGATTAGTTGGCCATACATTTGTGGGTCCATTTCTTGTTCTCTATTCTGTTCCATTGATCTGAGTGTCTGTTCTTGTGCCAGTACCATACTGATTTGATGATTACAACTTTGTAATACAGCTTGAAGTCTGGGATTGTGATGCCTTCTGCTTTGGTTTTCTTATTCAAGATTGCTTTGGCTATTTGGGGTCTTTTCTGGTTCCATACAAATTTTAGGATTGTTTGTTCTAGCTCTGTGATGAATGCTGGTGTTATTTTGATAGGGATTGCATTGAATATGTAGATTACTTTGGGTAGTATTGACATTTCAACGATATTTGTTCTTCCTATCCAGGAGCATGGAATCTTTTTCCGTTTCTTTGTGTCTTCTTCAATTCCTTTCGTTAGGTTTCTATAGTTTTCAGTATATAGATTTTTTTCACCTCTTTGGTTCGGTTTTTTCCTAGGTACTTTATAGGTTTTGGTGCAATTGTAAATGGGATTGATTCCTTGATTTCTCTTTCTGCCGCTTCATTATTGGTGTATACATATGCAACTGATTTCTGTGCGTTGATTTTGTATCTTGCGACTTTGCTGAATTCACGCACCAATCCTAACAGTTTTTTGGTGGAGTCTTTGGGTTTCCCACATAGAGTATCATGCCATTTGTGAAGAGTGAAAGTTCGATTTCTTTCTTCCCGATTTGGATGTCTTTTATTTCTTTTTGTTGTCTGATTGCTGAGGCTAGGACTTCCAACACTATGTTGAATAACAGTGGTAAGAGTGGACATCCTTCTCGTGTTCCTGACCTTACGAGGAAAGCTCTCAGTTTTTCCCCATTGAGGATGATATTAGCAGTGGGTCTTTCCTATATGGCATTTATCATCTCGAGGTTTGATCCTTCTATCCCAACTTTCCTGAGGTTTTTTTTTTTTTAATCAAGAAAGGATCCTGTAATTTGTCAAATTCTTTTTCAGCATCTATTGAGAGGATCATGTGGTTCTTATCTTTTCTTTTATTAATGTGATGTATCACATTGATTGGTTTATGGATATTAAACCAGCCCTGCATCCCAGGGATAAATCCCACTTGATTGTGGTGAATAATTCTTCTAATGTATTGTTGGATCCGGTTTGCTAGTATCTTGTTGAGAATTTTTGCATCCAAGTTCATCAGGGAAATTGGTCTGTAGTTCTTTTTACTGGGGTCTTTGTCTGGTTTTGGAATCAAGGTAATGCTGGCCTCATAGAATGAGTTTGGGAGTTTTCCTTCCATTTTTATTTTTTGGAACAGCTTCAAAAGAATAGGTGTTAACTCTTCTTTAAATGTTTGGTAGAATTTCCCTGGAAAGCCATCCAGCCCTGGACTCTTGTGTGTTGGGAGATTTTGATTACTGATTCAATTTCTTTACTGGTTATGGGTATATTCAAATTTTCTATCTCTTCCTGTTTCAGTTTTGGTAGTTCTTATGTTTCTAGGAATTTGTCCATTTCTTCCAGATTGCCATGTTATTGGCATATAATTGCTTATAATATCCCCTTGTTTTTATTTCTGCTGTGTTGGTTGTGATCTCTCCTCTTTCATTTGTGATTTTATTTATTTGGGTCCTTTCCTTTTTCTTTTTGATCAGTCTGTCCAGGGGATTATCAATTTTGTTAATTCTTTCGAAGAATCAGCTCCTGGTTTCGTTGATCTTTAATACTGTTTCCTTGATTTTGATATCATTGATTTCTGCTCTAATCTTTATTATTACCCTCCTGCCTGTTTTGGGCTTTATTTGCTGTTCTTTTTCCAGCCCTTTAAGGCATAAGATTAGGTTGTGTATTTGAGAACTTTCCTCCTTCTTTAGAAAGGCCTGGATTGCTATATACTTCCCTCTTATGACTGCCTTTAGTGCATCCCAGAGGTTTTGGGCTGTCGTGTTTTCATTTGCATTGGCTTTCATGTACTTTTTAATTTCCTCTTTAATTTCTTGGTTAACCCATTCATTCTGTAGTAGGACGTTCTTTAATGTCCAAGTATATATCGTCTTTCCAAATTTTTTCTTGTGGTTGATTTTGAGTTTCATAGTGTTGTGGTCTGAAAGTATGCAAGGTATGATCTCGATCTTGTACTTGTTGAGGGCTGATTTGTGTCCCACTATGTGTTCTATTCTAAAGAATGTTCCATGTGCACTCGAGAAGAATGTGTATTCTGCTGACTTAGGATGAAATGTTCTGTATGTATCTGTTAAGTCCATCCAGTCTAGTGTGTCATTCAAAGCCATTGTTTCCTTGTTGATTTTATGCTTAGGTGATATGTTCATTGCTATAAGTGGAGGGTTGAAGTCCCCTGCTATTATGGTATTATTGCCAATGAATTTCTTTATGTTTGTGATTAATTGGTTTATATATTTGGGTGATTTCATGTTGGGGGCATAAATATTTATAATTATTAGAACTTCTTGGTGGATAGACCCCTGAATTATGATATAATGCCCTTCTTCATCTTAAAACCTAGTTTGTCTGATATAAGTATGGCTACTCCAGCTTTCTTTGGACGTCCATTAGCATGATAGACGGTTCTCCATCGCCTCACTTTCAATCTTCGGGTGTCTTTAGGTGTAAAATGAATCTCTTGTAAGCAGCATATAGATGGGTCCTATTTTCTTACCCATTCTGATACCCTATATCTTTTGATAGGAGTGTTTAGTCCATTGACATTTATTTTTTTTTTAATGTTTATTTATTTTTGAGAGAGGGAGAGAGAGAAAGAGAGAGCAAGCAAGGGAGGGGAGAAAGAGAGGGAGACACAGAATCTGAAGCAGCTGCAGGCTCTGAGCTGACAGCACAGAGCCCGATGCGGGACTTGGACCCACAAACCATGACATCGTGACCTGATTTCTTGTCTTAATGTTTGTTTTTGAGAGAGAGATGCATATACAGATCTTTATTTTAATTTTTGAATTTATTTTTGTAAGGTTTATTTTTGAGAGAGAGAAAGACAGAGTGTGAGTGGGGGAGGGGCAGAGAGAGAGGGAGACAGAACCCAGAAGCAGGCTCCAAGCTCTGAGCCATCAGCACAGAGCCCGACCTGGGGCTTGAATTCATGAACAGTGATATCATGACCTGAGCCACGAAGTTGGATGCTTAACCGGCTGAGCCACCCAGGGGCCCCTAAAGATCTTTTTTTTTGTTATTTTTGAGAGAGAGAGCACACGTGCATGAGTGGGGGCGAGGCAGAGAGTGAGGGAGAGAGAAAATCTGAAATGGGCTCTACGCTGACAGGCTGATGTCCTGACGAGGGGCTCGAACTCACAAACTACGAGATCAAGCCTTGAGCCGAAGTGGGATGCTCAACTGACTAAGCCACCCAGGTGCCCCAATATCTTTTAAAACATTCTTCTAAAGAGCTCCATAGGCCTTTGGGTAACCTCGGCTATTTGGTTACTAAACAATGGACTGTGCTGATATCTTTGTTGACTCTTTTTATTTTATTTAAAAAAAATTTTTTTTGGTGTTTATTTATTTTTGAGACAGAGAGAGACAGAGCATGAACGGGGGAGGGCCAGAGTGAGGGAGACACAGAATCTGAAGCAGGCTGCAGGCTCCGAGCTGTCAGCACAGAGCCTGACGCGGGGCTTGAACTCACGACTGCGAGATCATGACCTGAGCCGAAGTTGGCCGCTCAACCACTGGCCGCCCCGACTCTTTTTATATTCATTGACAAATGCAATCTTTGCCTGATTGCTTTTCAAAAGAAAACATTTTCATGAATACGGATGTGTTTCAAGGGAGACCTTGAAGTCATCACACCTTTAAGACCAGTGCTGTCCAGGCTGCTCCCAGCCTGACTCAAGCTCTGACTCACAGACCCTTTTTCTCACCCTTTCCCTTGCTGTTTGGGTCGAGGTGGGTGGGAATTTCTAGGGCCAGAAGGAAGGAGGACAATAACTACGCTGAAGGGCTGTGTCCTGGCCAGGCAGCTGTTTCTTTGTTTTTTGGTGTGGTTTTTTTTTTTTTTTGTTTGTTTTTTTTTTTTTTTTGAGAGAGAGAGGGAGAGAGTGCCAGTGGGGGAGGGGCAGAGAGAGAGGGAGACAGAGAATCTGAAGCGGGCTCTGTGAATGTGGAGCTCGAATTCATGAGCTGTGAGATCATGACCTGAGCCGAAGTCGGATGTTTAACCCGACTGAGCCACCCAGGTGCTCCAGGCAGCAGCCTTTTTGCATTTCAGGTCAACACCGGAAATCTCACAAAACCCCGCTGCCTTCCACTCCCAGGGGTGAAGGGAGGGGTTCATTCCCTGCCTCACTCTCCCCACCTGGCAGAGTGGTAAATGAAAGCGTTTCCACCTCCTCCCCTGGTGGGATTACCTGACCAGCCCCTGGGCTCTGGGTCTCAGCTGCGCCTCTGGATTCCTCCCTGTGTTTCTTGTCCTTCACGTTAGGGAGTGGGGGTCATTTCCTCATGCAGAGATCCAAGCCAAAGCCTTTTTCTATTCCCATTCTCCGGGCAGAGACCAGTTCACTAACTACTCAGTACTCACTGTACCAGGAAACCGAGGTCTAAATGGCTCTGCCGTTGTGAGCCATACACACGGGGCTCTCAGGCTGCAAAATCCATTGCTCTCTCCTTGCAATAAGTGGACATTTGATTTCACCTTAGGGTGGAGACCACTTTGACCTGCAAGCCTCCGAACACTGTCCTATTTCAATACTAATAAAGGCAAGGTCAGTATCCTCCAATTTCTTTCTCAGCCACAGGTCAAGTTGAGTTTTGCTCCAGTTTTGCCTGTGCTCAGGTACTGAGCGATCAATTCGCCCAGCTCCAAATATCCCTAAGTCCTAGCTGGCCAATGGACTCCTTACACCTGGACACAGGCACCAAAAAAGGAAGATTCTGGGGGCGCCTGGGTGGCTCAGTAGGTTAAGCGTCTGACTTCGGCTCAGGTCATGATCTCACGGTCCGTGGGTTCGAGCCCCGCGTCGGGCTCTGTACTGACAGCTCAGAGCCTGGAGCCTGCTTCAGATTCTGTGTCTCCCTCTCTCTGACCCTCCCCTGTTCATGCTCTGTCTCTGTCTCAAAAATAAACGTTAAAAAAAATTAAAAAAAAAAAACAAAAAAAGGAAGATTCTGTACATTCCCATACCTCCACACCTTCCTCCCCTTAACTACAGCCCCCCACCACTGCCTTCTGATAGACAGTCTCTCCTTTGCTGTCGGTGCCCAAACTTCTGTCTCCTTTGTTCTGCCTTGGGTGAATTCTTTCACTCCCTGCGCCTCTGGCCTCTACCCATGTGGGCTGCCCCGCGTACCTTAATGTGGATGTTTTATTAGACTAAAAGCAATCTTATCTTGACAACAGCCAGACCTCTGGGGGCCTGTAAACCTCACTTTTGGCATGGAGAACTCCCTTAGAAACTTACGTTATCTGTGCCCCACCTCTCCTCCACAAACTTCAAAGTATGTAATCAGTCACTTCTCACAACCCCAGTGCAGCTCTTTCTGCCCACGGGTCCCGTCCCATGCTATAACAAAATCACCTTTTTGCACCATAAAACGTCTCGCGAATTCTTTCCTGACTGCTGTGTTCAGCAATCCTGCATCATTTTTGGTGGCCAGTGCAGGCGGGGTATCTGCATCTTCCTGCTTCCGGACTTCAAGCCTTGTGCAAACTTGGTAAGCTACTCCCTCCACTCCCTTTACTTTCATTTTAAAGAGCTTTTCAAGGAGTACCAGTCTTATTGCATCACTTTCGTGTCTATTGCACAGGCTGCAATCCCCTTGTCCCCACGGCTGTTCTGCAGGGAGGAACAAAAGCCTACCTTTTGACTGGAGGCTAGGACTTTGGCTTTCTTGGGCACAAGACAGCCACTTAAGTTACTAGGACGGTTACCAACCTTAAGACTCCGGTGTTAGGTTTCCTTCTCATTGGTCCAAGGCGAGCCCCTCCACGTCCCTGCTCCAGCCACTTCTGGCGTAAGACCTCCCCTGGGAGCCCGCTGAAACCAGTAGCTGATTGAATTAAAACCATTTCCTGGGGAAGTCCACTATAAAGACTACATGTGTTGGATTTGTCAATGTCCCCTACTGACTACTTAATTGTAACATTAGGTATATCACCCTGCAAATTCTTAGTGTCTCCATGAGTTAAAACAGCGGGCTCTCTTGGTCCATCTACTGGTACCTAATTTTTTCATGTTTATTTATATTTAAGAGCGAGAGAGACAGAGCATGAGCAGGGGAGGGGCAGAGAGAGACGGAGACACAGAATCCAAAGCAGGCTCCAAGCACAGAGCCGGACGTGGGGCTCAAACTCACAGAACGTGAGATCATGGCCTGAGCCGAAGTTGGATGCTTAACCGACTGAGCCACCCAGGCGCCCCTACTGGTACCTATTGTGTCCAGGAAAAAACAGGGAAGTTAAGGGACATCCACATCCCTTCAGTAGGACAGCTCAGTGTTCATAACTACTTTTTGAGGGACACTTCTGGTCACTTTGAACACTGGGAACCTTTGACATTAACCTGAGTGGGATACCACACAGGTGCAGGGGTAAGGGGGTGGGATTATGGTAATGGACTTTTCTTCTTTGGTCCCCAAGAATTCCCCCTTAGGGTGTCTCTTAACCCATTGGAGCCAACTTGGATTCCAAGATTTAAAGAAGAAAAGATTCATCTTCTGCAATAATGCATGGACTGAGTACTCCTTAGGAGACGAGGAAAAATGGCCCATTAATGGGGCCTTAAATTTCAATACTATTTCTGCCAAGATCCTATACTTGCCTCCCTCTTTCTCTGGAATTACTCATCTCTTCTTTGTTTGCTTCTTTTGTGTGTCAGATCCGGAATATATCTTGAAAGGACCGAATCAGCGTGGCCGGACTCTTGTTGTATGGAGGGGTCTTCTCCCTCATTCATTTCCCAGGTTAACGGCTTTGAGCATTGGAGCTAATTGTCTGGTTAGTCCACATCGGGATGGGGACTTTAAGGAATATTCCCAAGCAACTGCTGAAACCCCTTTTGTTTGGGGGAACTTCCCCATCTTCTCCAGCCCAACAGGGACTGCCTATTTTCACTTTTTTCTTGGTGGGAAAAAAACGTGCATCTGTTCATCTGTCCAAGCTGATAAGCTTTAGGAATGGGAGTCCCCTTTCTTCTGTCTGGGCTTCTATCTGCCTCCAGCCTTGCTGGTGGCACCTCACCTCTTCTGCCTTGCCCTCCCCCTGTTTCTGCACCGTCATGGGTACAGCTTGAATAAGCGGCTCCTAAACGATCCTCTGTGCCTCCGCCATTGGCTCTGGCTCCTCCTATCCTTGCTATCAAAGAGCAAAGAGCACCCCTCCCTGGACTTACACTGCCCACTTCAGATTCTCCCTTTGGTGCCCCAGTTAAAAATTGACAATGGGATACTACTCGGCGATGAAAAGGAATGAAATCTTGCCATTTGCAACAACATGGATGGAACTGGAGGGTATTATGCTAAGTGAAATAAGTCAGTCAGAGAAAGACAGATATCACATGATTTCACTCATATGTGGAGTTTGAGAAACACAACAGATGAACATAGGGGAAGGAAAGGAAAATAAAAACAAAGGGAGGCGGAGCACCTGGATGGCTCAGTTGGTTGAGCGTCTGACTTTGGCTCAGTTCATGATTTTATGGTGAGTTCAAGCCCTGCATTGAACTCTGTGCTGACAGCCCAGAGCCTGGACCCTGCTTCGGATTCTGTGTCTCCCCCTCTGTCTGCCTGTCCCTCCCCCCTCTCAAAAATAATAAATAAACATTAAAAAAATTTAAAAAACCAAGTAGATTGAGTAAATAAAAAAGGTTGAAATAAATGGATTTTTAGGGGCGCCTGGGTGGCTCAGTCGGTTGAGCGGCCAACTTCGGCTCAGGTCATGATCTCACTGTCCGTTAGTTCGAGCCCCGCGTCAGGCTGTGTGCTGACAGCTCAGAGCCTGGAGCCTGTTTCAGATTCTGTGTCTCCCTCTCTCTGACCCTCCCCCATTCATGCTCTGTCTCTCTCTGTCTCAAAAATAAATAAACGTTAAAAAAAATTTTTTTTTTAAAGAAATGAATGGATTTTTAAACTATAAAGATACAGGGCCTCCTGGCTGGCTCAGTCAGTAAAGGGCGCAACTGTTGATCTCAAGGTCATGAGCTCAAACCCCACTTTGGGTGTTGACCTAGTTAAAGAATTTTTTAAAAATAAAGTACACTGATACAAAATTCAAATTCTGCATTTCTCTCCGATAAAAAGACAAAATTTTCTCGGATTGTTGGTCTGCTCTTGATAAGAAAATGTAAGTTTTTTTTCTCTTTCCTTTATTTGCCCAGAAAACCAAAGCTTCTATGTTTTGTCTTTATCAGGTCTTTGATTACATGAGAAAGTTAAAACTTCTCATTGTTAAAGGGGCCAAGTTTTGCTAACAACTATATAGCTTCCTGTAGACTCCCTTATTGCCACTTTGGTTTAATGTAAATATTAAAGTTATAATGATCCATAATGCTATTTAGGCATGTGCTTTAAAACTGTCTGAAGGTTTTAACAAACTTTCCTGATATTTGAATTGTAAAGTCTTTTTGACTCATTAGGCTGGTTTATTTGGTGTGTTAAGTTACTTTGGAAGCACTGTCAAACAAATAATAAACCTTAGGTTGTATTTTTTGGATAAATGCTGTAACTGTTCGAGACATGATACGATATTCCTAAGGTTTTTTTTTTTTTTTAAGTTTATTTATTTTGAGGGAGAGAGAGAGCATGAAAGGGCGGAGAGAGAAGGTGAGAGAGGGAATCCCAAGCAGGCTTCACACTGTCAGCACAGGGCTCGAACCCACGAACCAGTGAGATCATGACCTGAGCCGAAATCAAGAGTCACATGCTGCACTGAGTGAGCCAGCCAGGTGCCCCGAAATTCCTAAAGTTTTAATAAATTTTGGTGTGAGGTCGTCACTTGACATTTTAATTATGGAAGTGTTATGTGTCACAGAAATAACCGGACCTCCTTGTCAGCTATATTATAATGAACTCTCGTACCAGGTTTCTAACTGTGGCCATTTTTAAAAGTCTTTTGTGGGGCGCCTGGGTGGCACAGTCGGTTAAGCGTCCGACTTCAGCCAGGTCACGATCTCGCGGTCCGTGAGTTCGAGCCCCGCGTCGGGCTCTGGGCTGATGGCTCGGAGCCTGGAGCCTGTTTCCGATTCTGTGTCTCCCTCTCTCTCTGCCCCTCCCCCGTTCATGCTCTGTCTCTCTCTGTCCCAAAAATAAATAAACGTTGAAAAAAAAATTAAAAAAAAAAAAAGAAATGTGTGCAATGTAGTATGTTAAAAACGCTGAAAACAAAACAAAAAAAAGGATAGAAGTGGAGAAGAGCCCTGAGTAGAGTCCAGTCCAGCCATGTTAGTTTAGAGGTAAAGACACTTAACTCCAGCGAGGTTAGCTTTTTGTCTCACACAACACAGGTAGGAATTGGCAGAGGAAAACTAAAGAATTAGTTTTCTGGGGCGCCTGGGTGGCGCAGTCGGTTAAGCGTCCGACTTCAGCCAGGTCACGATCTCGCGGCCCGTGAGTTCGAGCCCCGCGTCCGGCTCTGGGCTGATGGCTCGGAGCCTGGAGCCTGTTTCCGATTCTGTGTCTCCCTCTCTCTCTCTGCCCCTCCCCCGTTCATGCTCTGTCTCTCTCTGTCCCCAAAATAAATAAACGTTGAAAAAAAAAATTAAAAGTCTTTTGTCATTTATAGTTATTGCTCTGCAACAGGTGTTTTGTCCTCACGGAGAGTCATGAAAAGGACTTCTGACAAATACAAGTTTATGGTCTTTAAGATCATTAAACTGGGTAAGAATTTCCTGAACTGATGGAAAAGCTGCATTCAAACAGAATAAGAATTTAAGAAATGTGGAACTGAAAGAACTGAGAAGATGAGTATAGTTTTCATGACTCGTGTTTGAAACATTATGGGTTCCCTAATGTTTGCTCTTCTAGATTACAGAATCTTTCTGTTCAGATAGCTATGATATGCAGAAATATGATAAAATATCCCTTTGTGAACAAATTGAAGCATTTAACTTTTCTCCCTTCCTGAAGTCTCTGAAATTCAGACACTCTCAGTGCATTCTTTCTCTCATGGCAATTGTGTCTGCGTAAGTTCAGGGAGAATCTGTTCTCCCTGTAACAGGGCACCATTGGAAACATCGGTTACATTTATCAAGACTTTGACTGGAATATCATATTTGAGACACACGCATAGACTCAGATATGACCCTACGGCTCTAAGGAACTAAGGTTGACTTTATGAAACCCGGAGCCATAAAGCCCCTTGGAAACGTTGGCCTGATCCCTTGCTCACAGGGTTCCCAGCAGGCTTAGCAGGTGCATAAAGAATGTCACTTCCTGGCAGGTGCAGGAACCTCAGGATATTTTGGGGACCTCGCGAAGAGGAATTTGCCCAAATCTACAGATTGCAGGCAAGTCTGGTGACTAGTATTTGGCTTGGTTCCTGCCCTGAGAGGGTTTTAAAATTTCAATCTAGAGATTCCTTATAGGGGCGCCTGGGTGGCTCAGTCAATCTTCCGACTCCTGATTTTGGCTCAGGTCATGATCTCAGGATCCAGCCCCGTGTGTCAGGCTCCTGGCTGGCACGGAGCCTGATTGAGACTCTCTCTCTCCCTCTCCCTCTGCCCTCCTCCCCACCCCCACCACCTGCCAAAATTTTTCCCACTGGCAGCACTTGAGGCTCAGACACTGGGTTTGTATGTTGCTCCAAACGTTAACCTATATTTTTCTTTTGTTTCCATAAAAGTGCCTATTATTACCTGATTACGTGCTAAACAAAATAGAGTCTGTATGATGGCTAACATCACCTGCTACACAATTAAGGCCTTACACGACTCTCAAAATAGCATTACGTTGTTGTATGTGGAAAATAACTCAAATGTGTAAAGCAGCTCTGAAAAACGGAATGGCATTGGAGGTCTGGACAGCTGCACGAGGAGGAACATGTGTCACTATATGACAAAAATGTAACAGGATTGCATAACATAAAATAGAGTGAATAAAGCACCAATCTGAGTAGCCATATCTTTTAGCAATCCTGTTACATTTTTGTCATGGAGCCCAGCGTGGAGCTTAAACTTGCAACTCTGAGATCAAGACCCAATCTGAGTTCAAGCCTCAGATGCTTGACCGACCGAGCCACCCAGGCCCCCCTCAAATTGGTGCTTTAAACCATCCCCCCCTCTCCTTTAATGATTGGTTGGACTGGAGGAGGATTTTGGTCAACTCTCCAGGATCTTTTCACTGGGCCTCTTTGTCTCATAATAATATTTATCTTGTTATGTTGTCTTCTCCAATGTCTCTCTGCCTGTTGCCGAGACTCCCTCACTGCCGTAACCTCAAGCTGACAGATGATCCTTTCTACATGAGGAGATTCTGGTTTGTTGCCTACCTTGGATTCAGCTGCCTCTGCCTTTCAAAACTCCTGCATCCCCAGCTGACCAATGTTGATCCACCGGTAGGGACACCTCTAAGTCCCTCTTCGGCAGGAAGAAGTTAACAGAAGAGAAGACCTTCCACACTCAGCAACCTCAAAGACTGAAGGGTCAAAATTGTTTACGGGGGAAAATGACGAGAACTAAAGCAAGGGAAATGGTAGCTGAAATTAAATCCCCTTACAACTTGCAGCCCACTGACAGACACCTGAGCGTGACCTTCCTCGAGGAACTCATGGCTGCCTTAATGTTGCGGTTTCTTTCAGTAGAGACTAAAAGCAACCTTATCTTGACAATAGCCAGACCTCCAAGGTCCTGTAAACCTCACTTTTCAGCACAGAGAAATTCCTTAGAAACTTACGTTATCTCTAACCCCTCATCCTCCACAAACTGAAAAGGGTATATAATCAGTATATCCTTCACTGGGATCTCCAATCCCAGTGAAGCTCTTTCTGCCCACAGGTCCTATGCCTCTGCCATAATAAAAGCACCTTTTTCTACCATAAAACGTCTCAAGAATTTTTCTTGACCATTACGCTTGGTGACCCTGCATCATGTGGACACATTCTGATTTTCAAGTTCAATACTCAGTGCACCAAGTTCACTCCCCTGGACTCTGCATCCCCCTTAACTCCACAGTTCTGTCTGGCCTTCTGGGACACAAATCCTGACCCCCACAGGCTTGGCTGCACCCTTGTGGGGTTGGGGGGAGAGGAGGAGTAGGGCTAGTCTGGCAGAATGTTCCTGAAGTCTGCATGCTCACCTGTTGTAGGCAGGCAGATGGGTATTTCAGGACAAATACACACCCATGGTTGTGGTCAAAGGGACCTCAACTTCAAGGCCAAATCAAAAACTTTCCCAGACGAAGCCTTTTGTTTTCCCGCTAAAGGAAGACTATATCCAAAGGTTTAAAATGTTCCTTGCACCTTGAAATAGACAAGGCTTTGTTATTGTTTCATCCAAGCACCAGGAGCGTGGTGAACTTGCGGGGCTCTGTTAAATCTTTGGCTCCATTTTAGGTATAAAAGTAGCACCCTGTAATTTGGCCACTAGATGGCAGGAGTCATCAAATTATAACGTGAAAATGGCTCACAACACCCCCAAGTGGTCACCAGCGCGAGTCCCAGACAAAGCAAGAGGAATTAACCAAGTTTTGATGAAAGGCATTCTTCATATGTGGGTCTTCCCAAGTTTATCCTTATGTTGATAATGATGTTAGCAAGTATAATTCTGATCTAGATTGTTTCCACACGTCTCCATATTTAAGAACCCTTCTAAGAAAAACCACTTTTATCAGAAAAAAAAATCTGAGACTTTTTATGGAAACAGGGCAAACCCAGAGGCTCCCCTTTTGTGCAAAAATGTGTTTCCAAGGAAGTCTCCACGAATTGTTAAGCAAATTCCCTGAGCACATGTGAATTCAGTCATGAGGAACTGATTCAAATTTCATTCAGAGCAATTACTCACAGGTTGGTTGGTTTGTTTGTTTTACAGAGAATCCATTCTCATTCATTCATTCATTCATTCATTCATTCATTCATTCAAGTAATCTCTACATCCCACATGGGCCTCGAACTCACAACCCCGAGATCAAGAGTCACACATGTGATCAAGAGTCACAAGAGTCACACATGGGAGCCAGCCAGGTGCCCCCCAGTTAGATCTTTAAAATCATTAGTTTCAGAGCACCTGGGTGGCTCAGTCAGTTAAGCGTCAAGACCTCAGTCAGCTCAGGTCTTGATCTTAGGGTTGTGAGTTCAAGCCCCACACTGGGGCCCGAACTGGGCCTGGAGCCTACTTAAAAAAAAATTCACGGTAAGTTCTTCAAACTCTTTCCAAGGTGAAGTGGATGGGTTGCAAAATTATTTACCTCTTTTTAGAAAATAAAGCCAGAGGAGACAGGAGTGGGCTGAAGGAAAACTGGAGACAAGGAGACCAGTTCTGGGCTCTTGGGAAGGGGGTAAAATGTGAGTGCATTTTCTCATTGCGTTCCTTACAAACCACCTGGAGATGCAGGCAGTGGTTTCCAGGGTCTGTAGTGAAACATACGGGAATTATTGCTTATTGGAGAAACCATGAACTGCCTCCATAGAAGGGTGTTTGAAAGGACTTAACTTAGGGGGCACCTGGGTGGCTCAGTTGGTTAAGCGTCTGATTTTGGCTCAGGTCAGGATCTCACAGTTCGTGGGTTCAAGCCCCACATCAGGTTCTGTGCTGACAGCTCGAAGCTTGGAACCTGCTTAAGACTCTGTGTCTCTCTCTGCCCCTCCCCGCTCACACTCGGTCTCTCTCTCTCTCTCTCTCTCTAAAAAATAAATAAGCGGGGCACCTGGGTGGCGCAGTCGGTTAAGCGTCCGACTTCAGCCAGGTCACCATCTCGCGGTCCGGGAGTTCGAGCCCCGCATCGGGCTCTGGGCTGATGGCTCAGAGCCTGGAGCCTGTTTCCGATTCTGTGTCTCCCTCTCTCTCTGCCCCTCCACCGTTCATGCTCTGTCTCAAAAATAAATAAACGTTGAAAAAAAAAATTTTTTTTAAATAAATAAGCATTAAAAATTTTTTTAGATAAAGAAGGGACTTAATTTAGGATTAGAATTTGTATGAAATGGCTTCATAGAGAGCTTAAAGAATTAGTGCTTTGCCCTTGCTTGGATGCTGTGATCTATTAAGAAATAAATATTTGGTCTTTGGTTGCTGGCACACTGTTCCTACAACCGTTGGAATCTCCTGGGTGATGACTGTCTTTTATATGCTAATGAGATGACAGGATGTGGGAGCCTCCAATGAACTTCCTGACAGGGGCTGGTCCCAGAAAGACCAAAGCCTGAAGTAGAGAGTTGAACCTTGCAGCCCCATCCTCTGACTTCCAGGGAGGGGAAACCTACTGGAAGGTGCATTCAGTCACTCTGAGGAGTGACCTGGCATCATCCCATCCGGGGAGAACCTGAATAGAACCAAAAGGCAGAGGAATGCGAATTCTCGCTCTTTCTTCTTGAGGTAGGATATCCATCTAATCATGCCTTCAGATATCAAAGCTTCTGTTTCTTGGGCCTTCCAACTCTAGGAGGTAACGATATTGTAGTCTCCGCAGAGTGGAAATGCGATTCAGTTAGAGGATCAGTAGACCGTGAGTACTCAGGTAAGGGAGGACGGAAGGGAGCGGTAAAAGTCTCACAGTCTTGTTTTAGGGGCCTCTTGTATCTCTGATTTTTCATTAGCCTTTTGCCACGAATCTTCCAAAGACGCTCTTTTGGCATTTTGAAGCCTTTTAGAGGCTTTTTAATGCCAATTAAAATAGGTAACCCATTCTGTTTGTTTGATTTACTTTCAAATGCACTTCTTAAATGTACAATCTTGTCTAATTGGAACGTTTCCCCATGATGGCTGTTGTGGTTCTTGGTTGTATTAGTAGAATTTTGCCATTTTTGTAAATATCTATGGCTTCCAGGCACTGTTGTTCTTCTTTTTTTAATGCTTATTTTATTTATTTTTGAGAGAGAGTGAGAGAGCAGGGGAAGGGCAGAGAGAGAGGGAGACAGAGGATCCGAAGCAAGTTCTGTGTTGACAGCAGAGAGCCCTATGCGGAGCTTGAACTCACAAACCATGAGTTCGTGACTTGAGCAGAAGTCAGACGCTTAACCGACTGCGCCACCCAGGCGCCCCCCGGAAAGATTTCTTTATAGTGGCAGGTGTCCTATGGTTTTTACTAGTTAAGTTGTGCCTACTTAGATTTTGATGTGCCTTTGGTGA
Organism: Felis catus; assembly: GCF_018350175.1. Classification (NCBI taxonomy): domain Eukaryota; kingdom Metazoa; phylum Chordata; class Mammalia; order Carnivora; family Felidae; genus Felis; species Felis catus. The sequence goes on along the minus strand of NC_058386.1, from coordinate 94,408,250 downwards.
AAACAGTCTGAATTTCTTGTCTTAATTTGTTTCCCCAAGTCCCCCAACAGTTTATGCTGTGGATTTAGCTCAAGGTGTTGTGAATCCCCTGATGGCTGCCATCTTGCTTTCTTAGATTGAGGGCTACCCATTATTTTCCCTTATTGAAATAATCCTTCCTTATTCAACCAGACTTACTGTTTCTGGCTGCCTGTGCAGAATTCCTGACAGTTGTAAGGACCTTCCAAAGCTTTTTACCATGTAGGTGAGGCCAGCCACAAACCCAGATGTTGTGGCTCACTAAGTCCCACCTGGAAAAATCCGGCGCTTCTGACACCCCCAATCTCCCACCCAGAATGATTAGGACAAACAAACTGGAAGAGCTCAGGATGCAGAATGAGCAGAACTTGATCCGAGAGAAGCTTACCAGAGATCCCGCAGAGCAGCTGAAGAGTCAGCAAACCAAAAGGGCTCCGTGGGTATCTTCACCGCCATCTTGGAGCCATCCCTGGAATCTTCAGCGCCTCTCCCCAGGTTCCATCTCATTGCCAAAACTGTCAAACGACAAAACTAAAGCGATTTAGCAATGAGTCTGATATCCCTTATTCAAAGGAAAACAATCCATGGCTTGGGGGCATACGCTCCTCACAAACAGTTGGGAGCTCTCCCTGAGGATTTGGGGCAAGAGCAAATTTTACAGAGAGCATTACAAGAGGCAGCTCGGAAACAGGCCAGGATTGGGTAGGAGGTGGGGGATTTCCCTATAAAAGCTAGCAGGTGTTATTTTCTGGGGTGAAGGGCAAGTAGTTAAAGCTTAGTTGGAGGATGGTGGCTGGGGTATGTTTGGCTTCCTGGACAGGTGTTTCCCATAAGTGCGGGCTGACTTAGGTTTAGATTTGTGATGTGGCCAGACCACTGGGACAACTTCCTTCTTGTGGGTCCTGATGTACAAATGAACTTTATCGGTACGTAGTACAGCAAGCAGTGTTTGCTACAGCATCAATTTCCCCTTGACCAGGTAAGAGGTCATTGAGGACCACGTGATTGCCCATAACAATCCTAGCTAATGAGATTAGGCTAATTTGTCTTTCAGAGTTGAAGTTGTGTTACTTAGGATTTTTGTCAGGGCCGAGGCAAGTTTGGGGCCACGTTTGCCCTAACAGGGTGATTGCAACTTGTATGGTATGCCTAAAGCCAGAGTCAGGTATGCCTTCTGGGAGTTTGTGGTTGTTGTTATTTTATTTTATTTATTGATTTTTAATGCTTATCTATTTTTGAGACAGACAGAGCGCGAGCGGGGGAGGGGCAGAGAGAGAGAGTGGGAGACACAGAATCCAAAACAGGCTCCAGGCTCCGAGCTGTCAGCACAGAGCCTGACACGGGGCTGGAACCCACGCACTGTGAGATCACGACCTGGGCCGAAGTCAGATGCTCAACTGGCTGAGCCACCCAGGTGCCCCCGTTTTGTCTTGTTTTTGTTCTTGTTTTTTTTTTTATTTTTTTATTTTATTTTATTTTTTAATTTTTTTTTCAACGTTTATTTATTTTTGGGAGAGAGACAGAGCATGAACGGGGGAGGGGCAGAGAGAGAGGGAGACACAGAATCGGAAACAGGCTCCAGGCTCTGAGCCATCAGCCCAGAGCCCGACGCGGGGCTCGAACTCCCGGACCGCGAGATCGTGACCTGGCTGAAGTCGGACGCTTAACCGACTGCGCCACCCAGGCACCCCATGTTCTTGTTTTTTTTAAATAAGCTTGTGTGCTTGGAAGTTTCTGGTAGTATTTTTTCCAGAGGAACATGTTCCCCTGGAGCGGTGGTACATTTTAATATCTAAAAATCCACAATTATATGAAAATCTGCCAAGTATCTAATATCACAATTATCCTGAATACACAGGATAAATTAGTGTATGGCTGAGCAGTATAAGCCTATCCATATAAAATGTAGTACCCCAGTTGGGGGTAAACTGTATTGGGAATATAAGTATCATTTATCACAACAAGTAAGCCAGTTTGCTGTCCTTAGTGGTAATCTTTTTTAATGGTTATTTTATTAAAACATTTTTTTGTAATGTTTATTATTTTTGACAGAGAGAGAGACAGAGTGTGGGCAGGGGAGGGGCAGAAAGAGAGAGGGAGACACAGAATCCGAAGCAGGCTCCAAGCTCCGAGCTGTCAGCACAGAGTCCAACGCGGGGCTCGAACTCAACAAACCAACTGTGAGATCGTGACCTGAGCCAAAGTCGGACTTGTAACTGACGAAGCCACCCAGGCGCCCCGATGTTTTTTATTTTTAAGAGAGAGCATGATCAGGGGGGTGGGGAGCAGACAGAGAAGGAAACAGAGGACCCAAAGCGTGCTCTGTGCTGACAGCAGAGAGCCCCATGGGGGGCTCGAGCTCTTGAGCCTTGAGATCTTGACCTGAGCTGAAGTCAGATGCTCAACCGACCAACCCAGGCACCCCCTGGTGGTAGATTTCTTGAGTGAAGCTAGAAAAAATTCAGCAAAGCAGGGAAGGATGTGTTTTCCTGGAAGTAATTTACTGACTTTCGTGGTCAGGAGAGTGTCAATAGTACGGTCTACTCCCGAGTGGCTTGGTTTTGCTGATAGTATTATCATACAGCCTTAGCAGAAGCATTCTGATAATGTGAGGTCAAGGTCTATTTTCATAAGGCTGAAGGTCAGGACTAATGATAGGAGGGAAGTTTATTACATACCAGAAGGGGCCTATAAAAGGGAATCTACCTTCTGCGATGTTGAAAGGAATGGGTATTAAATCACGGTCAGCGGGGTCTGCTGGAGGATGTTAGGTCCAGCCATTAGTTAAATTCAGAGCAGTTGCTACGACCTGGGAAGAAAACGTATAGGAGAATTTCGTTTTCCCTCAAGTGCCAGAGGAAGACCACTGGGGGGTTCAAAACAATACGATGAAGATAAAGGAGGTCACATTAACGTGCTAGAGGGCATAAAGAAAAGTCAGAAAATTAATCTCATTCTGTCACCTTGGCTGGAACCTCTCCACTTCTGATGTCAACGGCTTGTTTTGTTGTCGGGCGTAAGTCATCCACTTCTGCTGTCAGCAGCTTCTGGAGGATTCCTAAGAACCTTCTGTTGAAGGTGTTCTGATCGAATGGATTCCAGAGGAGTGGGAGGAAGTGAGGCATATGTATTAAAAGTTTTATATACTTACAAAAACTCAAGTATCAATGTCTTGGGGTTTTACTGATAATTCCAGTTGTTGACCAATACCAAGTAACAATATACTTAAAAAAAAGTTTATTTTCAGGAGAGAGAGACAGAGAGAGAGAGAGAGAGAGAGAGGATCCCAAGGAGGCTCCGTGCTGACAGTGCAGAGCCTGATGTGGGGCTCAAACTCATGAAGCGTGAGATCATGACCTGAGCCGAAGTTGGCTGCCCAACCGACTGAGGCAGGCACCCCAACATCTCAAGGTCTTTTAACTCAGCATTTATTTTATAGGGGTTCCTGGAGAGGTCAGGAAATCTCTTTGTTTCTAAACCATGTTGACACCGTGGACTAACCTAAAATCACATACTTACTATCCATGTAAAGTATCCTCTTTTTATATTTTGTCAGATGGTAAGTCTGAGCAAGGGGAATTCATTGAGCCATCTGAACCAATTTAATTTCCATGAGAAGCTTATATTTTAAGGAGAAATTTAAGACTGCCATAGCATATCCTGTTCAGCAATTTTTAGCTTTCCTTTTTTTGTGTTCGAACCGTTAACAACTACGACTAAAGCTTCATCATCGGAGAGTCTTTAGAAGGTCTGTCTAGGGCATAGATAATCTCCTAAGGGGCACCTGGGTGGCTCAGTCCATTAAGCATCCTACTCTTGATTTCAGCTCAGGTCATGATCTCACGGTTCGTGAGTTCGAGCCCCGCGTCGGGCTCTGTGCTGACAGCTCGGAGCCTGAAGCCTGCTTCGGATTCTGTGTCTCCCTCTCCCTCTGCCCCTCCCTTGCTTGCACACTCTCTCTCTCTCTCTCTCTCTCTCACGAATAAATAAACATTAAAAAAAATTTTCCTTTCTTAATTTGAGAGAAAGCAAGCACGCAAGCAAGGGAGGGGGCAGAGGGAGAGACAATCTTAAGCAGGCTGCACGGTCAGTGTGGAGCCTGCTGCAGGGCTCAATCCCATAACCCTAGGATCTGGACCTCAGCCAAAATCAAGAGTCAGCTGCTCAACTGACCGGCCACCCAGGTGCTCCAGAATTGCCCTTTCTTTTACAGGAGCAATCTTTGTATTCTCTAATGGCCATTTCAGGAAACCCAAAGATATTTGAAGCATAAAAGACCTCTTAATAATTTTATTATGTAGTCTGAATTTGAAGCCTGCATTTGGGAAAGGTGAAATCAAGAATAGTTGTCAGAGGGGTGCCTGGGTGGCTCAGTCGGTTAAGTGTCTGACTTCGGCTCAGGTCATGATCTTACAGTCTGTGGGTTCGAGCCCCGCGTCGGGCTCTGTGCGGAGCGCTCAGAGCCTGGAGCCTGCTTTGGATTCTCTCTGCCTCTTCCCAATTTGTGCTCTCTCTCTCTCTCTCTCAATAATAAACTTTTTAAAAATTATTAAAAAAAGTTGCTAGAGACACGGTTTAAGTCGTAAGTGACTAAAGACAAGAAATATTTACAATCAACATTGCAAAACCATACTAGATTATACCCAGGCTCAAGCTGTACTGGGAATGAAGAAAAAGCAGCAGCAATATCTCATATCAGCCAGGAGAGGGAGATGTTTGTTCATTTCTGAGAGTTGGCTAGCGTTCCTATTTTGTCTGCCTTCATCACCAACACAGAGGATGCTGGTGTTCTACGAAGGCATTTATGCTCACAGAACAAGGCATAGCTGTGAGTGCCAGGCCAGTTCCCATACGTCAGGGGCTATTTCCATTTTGCATTAGTGATTTTGGACTGTGAGAAGGCTGTCTTACGTATGTGTCTAAGGTGTCCAGCCTTAGGAGGAGCCCCTTCTGTGAAATCTGAATGCAGCAGTTTTGAAATAGGATTTTGAAACCAGGAAACAAGGATGGGTCAAATCTGGACCTCAAAAAGGAACCTGCAGGATTAAAAAACAAAACAAAACACCTGAAAAACCTACCTGGCCCTTTTTATCACCCGTCAAACTTGTAAGAAATGAAGAACCAGCCAAAGCATCACGTCGCATTGGGGATTTTACTGATCGCCACCACCTCTAACCCCTACACATTCTGTCTGCCACTGTAAACATTATATTTTGAGAGAGAGCGTACAAGCAGGGGAGGGACAGAGAGAGAGGGAGGGAGAGAAACCCAAGCTGGTTCCATGCTGTTGGAAATCCTTAACCGACCGAGGCACCCAGGCGTCCCTACCACTGTAAAAATCTATACTTTCTGACTTTGTGCCCCTGCCTGATACAAACTTCCCTTGTTCCATTTGACGTTATGATGAGTGTGTCCCAGATAAGCAACTATAGCACTCAAGAAAAAGAATGGGCTTCATGCAGCTCTCTATGTTGTTTAATTTCCTGTTGGGTGCGGAGGTTACCTAAATAAAACCTTAAAGAATTTTTTTAAATGGGTGATGGGGATGAAGGAGGGCACTTGTGATGAGCACGGGGTGTTGCATGGAAGTCTTGAATCACTCTATCGTGATTCAACTAATTTTACTAATTTTACACTGTATGTTAACTAAGTGGAATTGAAATAAAAACTTCAAAACGATGCAGTGAACGGTTTCCAAAACAAGTAAAAAATCCTTGATGTTCCACTCCACTTCCCCAAGTAGAAGTATATTTGTACAGACTACCATTTATTTTTAAAAGTGGGGTAGAATGAGACATCTTTCCTTACATAGTCATAATAGTTTTTAAATTTACTTTTTATTTTTATTTTTTAAAGTTTGAGAGAGTGTGTGTGTGTGTGTGTGTGTGTGTGTGTGCACGGGCAGGGGAGGGGCAGAGAGAGGGAGACAGAGAATCCCAAGCAGGCTCTACACTGTCAGCCAGAGCCTGACGCAGGGTTTGATCTCACAAACTGTGAGATCATGACCTGAACCGAAATCGAGTCAGATGCTCAACCGACTGAGCCACCCAGGCACCCCCTGCCCCCCACAGCAGTGTTTTTAATGACTACAAAAGTATTGCATAACGTAGCTGGACTACAACTTATTTCATTACAAGATGTATCATAGCACATTGCTGTATTTGCTGGCTGCAGAGTGGAAAAATACGACCGTTTTGCAGTTTGGCTGTAGTTACCAAATTGCCTTCAACCAGCCGTAAACTGATCATTCTTCCATCTGGGCTTTAGAGAAAGCCTGTATTTGCATACCTCCACCAACAGATCATTTATCATTGTTTTTTTAATGTTTATTTTTGAGAGAGAGAGAGAGACTGTGAGTTGGGGGGGAAGCAGAGAGAGGGAGACACGGAACTTGAAGCAGGCTCTGGGCTCTGAGCGGTCAGCACAGAGCCCGACTCGGGGCTCGAACTCATGAACTGTGCGATCGTGACCTGAGCTGAAGTCAGATGCTTAACTGAGCCACCCAGGAGCCCCTAAAGATTTTATTTTTAAATAATCTCGACACCCAACATGGGGCTCAAACTCACAGCCCCCTGAGATCAAGACTTGCATGTTCCCCCAACTGAGCCAGCCAGGTGCCCCTGCCCATTTTTCTAATGGAGCTTTTTCTTTAGCAGAAGACAGGTCGTAAGATGTGATTGTCCTTATCAGTTACTCCGGTATGTTTGCAGGAAGCTTGTAGTTATTCCTTAAAGCCGTTTTTAAAAAAAAATTTTTTTAATGTTTCTTTATTTTTGAGAGAGCAAGAGAGACACAGTGTGAGTGAGGGAGGGGCGGAAAGAGGGAGACACGGAATCCGAAGCAGGCTCCAGGCTCCCAGCTGTCAGCACAGAGCCCGACGCGGGGCTCGAACCCACGAACCGCAAGATCATGACCTGAGCCGAAGTCGGACGCTTAACCAAGTGAGCCACGCAGGCGCCCCCACAAACATCATTTTATATAGTGTGCCAGAAAACATGAAGAGACTAATTATTATGTAAATGCCTTTATTTGAACTAATACATTGCTACCAGATTACATCACTTTTCAGAGTTAGAGTAACATTATGATCTTGAAAACTATAGCAAATAGCTGGACAAAGCAAGAGTACATTAAGTCCTACATACATATTTTTATTCTCTAGTGACCACATCTCCTTGTCTTAGGTGTAAAATTGGAAATTCGATGGTACACTTAGCATATCCTGTCTACGGTCCGAGCACACTCTCTCCTCAAAAGTGTCATTCAACAACATTTTTAAATCCAGAGAGAGAGAGTCTGAGGATACAGGTTGTAACACAAAGAAGCGTATACTGAACCAAGTGTTTTAAGATAAGATGCGTCAATTGTTTACAGCTTGGGTGTGAGAGGCCAGGGTATGCAAATTGGAAGGTCCGTTTTGTTCCTCTACCTATAATGTATGGTTTTTACTTACTCGAAGACCCCTTAAAAAAAGTAGCAAAATCAGCAGTCTTATTTAATGTAATCAAAATATTCTTAAATGTACAAAAAAGATCATGTAGAAAGAATACTGTAAAAAGATACTGATTTTCAGAATAAAAGAATACGAAAAGCTTCTATTACATTCTGCACAGCCAGTTACTTCTGCCAATTTTCAGTACTACGAAGAGAAAGCAAAAGGTACTCCTATCCAAACACCCTCCGACCACAGTTCTCGAATGAGAACGAGCATACTGGATGGAAAGCAAAATTATGGCCTAAGAATATTCATATCCAATCATCTAAGCACGTCTCAAGATGTGGATGTTCTAGGAGGGAAAAAGATACACAGACATAACATACAGCAATGGGAAGTATCCAGGGCAGCAATCTAGGAGGAGAGAGTAAATGAGTTGGCCGTGAGCACATTTCAGGGGTGCCTGACAAATCCAACTTCGGCGATGGGAAAGCGGAGTCGTTTTCCTTCAACCTCTTTCCCCCGTGGGCTCTCAGGATGACCAACAGTTCCTTAAGCCATGAGCACATCACCTGGAAATAGCTGACCTGGTAACCATGCACCTGGGAGCAAGGCTGTTTGTATTCAAATTGGTTATTTTACACTCTCTTCATTCCCCTGCCCATCAAGCATGCAAACACGGTCATGACCATCTTGGGCTTTACTTCCACAAGGTCTTCGGGGAGAGCATACACCCGGGCTCCAATTCTTCTAGCCATGGACACCGCGTACCTGTTTTTGGAGGAAACAGAAATTCAGATGAACTTCTTGTTTAGCGAAGGACAGGAGAGGAGACGTCGGTTTCCTCTTATCATTTGGCTGGGATGCAAAACTTTCATAGTGTGGGAGTTCGGATGGGAACATTTTGCTTTTTTTGTTCTCTGTTTTGTTTTGAAGTTTATTTCTATTTATTTTGAGAGAGAGAGAGAAAGAGAGAGTGCATGCATGTGTGGGAGAGGGGCAGAGAGAGAGGGAGACAGAATTCTAAGCAGGCTCTGCACTGTCAGCCAGAGCCTGATGTGGGGCTCGATCTCACGAACTGCAAGATCATGACCTGAGCCCGAATTGAGAGATGGACGCTTAACCGACTGAGCCACCCAGGCGCCCCTCGGTGCCACTTTTTTTTTTTTTTAAACGTTTATTTATATGAGAGAGAGAGAGATTGCAAGCGGGGCTGGGGGAGAGAGGAGAGGGAGACAGAATGTGAAGCAGGCTCCAGGCTCTGAGCTGTCAGCACAGAGCCTGACGCGGGGCTCGAACTCACGAATTGCGAGATCATGACCCGAGCCAAAGTCCGACGCTCAACAGACTGAGCCACCCAGGTGCCCCTCGGTGCCACTTTTTAAAGGCATACCTATAAACACCAGCCAGGTGAAACATCGATTTATGTATTTATAGCTTATTTCCTTTTCTATAAGGAGTCTGATCTATCCACACGTCCTATTTTTCATTAGGATGTTTGTCTTTAAATACTTATTTTTCAGAATCTATTATAAGTTCAGCCCTTGTCTCTTCTTTTTCATGCAAAAAATTTTCAAAACTTAGTATTTAGTTTATGGTGTGTGTCACAGTTTTTTTTTTCAGACGCTTAATCAACTGAACCACCCAGGCGCCCCTGGTTTTCTTTTGTTTTGTTTTTTTGATGTCACTCTTAAGTGACACCAGATTTTTAAGCTCTACTATTTGGGACAGATTTTATCCACTCCATTTCTCCAATATGCAATGAGAATTAATTCTGGAACACTGACATGACCTGGCAATGAAAAAATATGTGTATATAAAATATATATTATATATATAAAAATATATAATTATCCAGACTGGCTATATAATCAATGTTGACAGTTTCATTGAACACGTAATAGGATAACAGACACTCTAAGATCTCATGTGATCTTAGAAAAAGGGGGTGGAAATCTGTGTCACATGTCAAATCCAAGCTGCTTTGGTGGATACAATGAATACTTCCAAAAAGTCCAGGGCGGGGAGTCTACACGGTACATGAACGGAGTGGTCAGAACAAGGAACGGAAAAGGTACACAAAGTACGGGAAGAAAGAACTGATGTCTGATGTGTCCAGTGGAGGAAATTTGCAAGAGCACACTTCAATTAATCCATGAGACATTTCTAGGTGTTTTGTGACACAAATCTTTGAAGAGGACCAAGTCACTGAAAAAGGAAAGTTTTTCGGTGGGCTCGTTTTCAGTGTATGTTAGTCAGGCTTTCATGGGTCACCTGTAAAAGCAAGTCACAGTCTAGGTCTTTGGTGGGGAAGGGAAGTGACAGGTGGAAAAGCCCTTGTCAATATCGTTGGCTTGCAGAAAATTTTCAAGGCATAGGTAGTTTCAGTGGAGGGTTAAGCATCCTGCTCATTTAGGGACCAAGATAATAAACTCAACATATGTAGTAAAGGTGCTCTATGCCCAGTAAAAAAGACATCAGTAAACAATGTGTTTCAAAAAAGAATATTTCTATCTACTCTTATCTATGGCATGAATGTTCTTTTTTTTTTTTAATGTTTATTTATTTTTGAGACAGAGAGAGACAGAGCACGAACGGGGGAGGGGGAGAGAGAGGGAGACACAGAATCCGAAACAGGCCCCAGGCTCCGAGCTGTCAGCACAAAGCCCAACGCAGGGCTTGAACTCACGGACTGCAAGATCATGACCTGAGCTGAAGTCGGACGCTTAACCGACTGAGCCACCCAGGCACCCTGGCATGAATGTTCTTAGCTCATTTTCCTCTTGTAAGTCTGTAGCTGAGTCACGTTAAAACCCAAAGTATATTATTTCGGTAATTCCCCAAAGCCACAACTGATTGGGCACCTACTATGTCAGGCATAATGCTAGGCTCATATATATTTTATTCATTTCAAAATCTCTAAGTATTATTTGTTCCCAATCTACTGATGAGTCTGAGGCTCAAAGAGGTATCCTCAGGTGACACCATTCTTCCTTTTTTAAAAGCTTATTATTAAAAAAAATTCTTTTTTAATGTTTGTTTTTGAGAGAGAGACAGAGAGAGTGAGCGAGCATGAGCAGGGGAGGGGCAGAGAGAGAGGGAGACACAGAACTCGAAGCAGGCTCCAGACTCTGTGCTGTCAGCACAGAGACTGACGCAGGGCTCGAACTCAGAGCTGTGAGATCATGACCTGAGCCAAATTTGGGCACTCAACCAACTGAGCCACTCAGGCACCTCTATTTTTTTTAAGTTTATTTATTTTGAGAGACAGAGAGAGACAGAGAGAGAGAGAGAGACAGAGAGAGAGAGATCACAAGCAGGGGAGGGGCAGAGAGAAGGAGAGACAGAATCCCAAGTAGGCCCCACACCATCAGTGCAGAGCCCGATGCGGGGCTTGAACTCACAAACTGTGACATCATGACCTGAGCCGATATCAAGAGTCGGAGGGACCCTGAACTGAATGCGCCACCCAGGCGCCCCTTTAAAGTTTATTTTCATTTACTTTGAGAGAGACAGAGAGAGAACAAGCAGGGGAAGGGCAGGAGAGAGGAAAGAGAGAATCCCAAGCAGGCTCCACGCGGCCAACGCAGAGCCCAATGCAGGGCTCGAACTCACGAAACATGAGATCGTTCCCTGAGCTGAAACCAAGGGTCGGACGCTTCACTGACTGAGCCACCCACCTGGGCGCCCCTCAGATAACGCCACTGTTCAGCGGCAGAATCTGAGCAAGAATGCGGACGTGCCCGGCTCCAAAGCCTGTGCTCTTGCCAGGATATTAATCACTACTATCATTGGTATCTCTTACTTGGCGTTATTATGCTTGTCATCTTCTGTCAGATTGCCACTCTTAACAAGGTCATAGTTTATGCAGCCCGGCTGGATGGCATCAATTAAATCCACAACCGCCAAGCTGGAGCTGATCGTCTTGTCCTAGTGTAAAAAGGACAATGAACCTGAGAGTTTCAGTATGCACAAATTAACACGTGATGACTTATAGAAAGCTGCCATAAACAAAGCCCAGTGAATTAAGAGAGTCTTGCCATTAGCCCAGCACTAATTCACACTGACGAAGAAACCCAACGGCTGCCCTTCCAAATTACTGGCACTTTCCGGCAAACATAACGTCTAAGAGTCAAATGTGGAATTCTTGCCTTAAAACTCTGAATGGAAGTTGATTTTCCAGCTTCACTCAATGTTCTGTTCACCCAGCTTACGATGATGTCGTCATTAGCTTTCTGCCCGTCTCCAAGGTCTTCCAGAACATTGAGGGTATATCTAAAAGAAGAAGCAGTGTTGTTGTAAGTGATGAATCACCGAATTCTACTGCTGACGCCAATATTGCACTGTATATGTTAACGCACTAGAATTTAAATAAAAATTTGAAAAGAAAAACATGAAATGGGGGGGGAGCCTATGTAACTTAGAACTGTAACATAAACTAATAATAAGGAAAACAAAAATAAAAGAGGTGGAAGAAAAGGTCCTAATCTACTTAAAAAAATTATTTATTTTGAGAGAGAGAGAGAGAGAGAGAGAGAGAGAGAGAGAGAGAGAGAATCCCAAGCAGGCGCCACACCGTCAGCACACAGCCGGACGTGGGGCTTGAACTCACAAACCTTGAGATCATGACCCGAGCCGGAATCAAGAGTCAGATGCTTGGGGCGCCTGGGTGGCTCAGCTGTTTGACTCGGGTCATGAGCTCATGGTTCGTAGGTTTGAGCCCTGTATCAGGCTCTGTGCCGATGGTGTGGAGCCTACTTGGGATTCCCTCTCTCCTTCTTTCTCTGTGCTTTCCCCACTTGCACTCTCTCTCTCTGTCTCTCAAAATAAATAACACTTCAAAAAGAAAAGAGTCCGATGCTTAACTGACCGGGCCACCCAGGCGCCCTAGGTCCCAATCTATTTTAGGGAAAAATATGCAAACAATAGAAAGGTGCTCTGTCTTCTATTTCTTTTATCCCTTAGGCTTGAAAGACTAAAGATTTCACGGAAGGAAATTCGTATTATATGAAAAAAAAAATTCGAGTAGTAGTGGCTCACCACTGATCTACCCTTTGTAAGTGGTGCTGGCGGGGGTGGGGGGGGGATTTCAGTGCTTTCCAGAGCAAGCCCAACAGTCTACTGCAGGCACCTTTTATACCAGTCCCACAGTGGCCATGACCTAAAAGAAGCTGTGCTTTGGCTGGTGCTCAGTCATAAAGAATGCTTTTAAGCATTATAATTATGAGATCTTCTTTTTCAAATGGATCCAGGGACTCTTCATAATTTTTTTTTTTTAATTCACTGACCCTAAATGAAGTTCAAGGCTGCATGCCAGGCTTCCTAGTAAAACAGGTGACCAGGGGTACCTGGGTGGCTCAGTTGGTTAAGCATCTTGATTTCCGCTCAGGTCACGATCTCATGGTTCGTGAGATCGAGCCCCACGTCAGATCTATGTGCTGACAGCCTGTGTGGGATTCTCTCTCTCTGCCCCTCCCCGACTCATGCTCCTCTCTCTCAAAATAAATGCAAAAAACTTAAAAAAAATAAAACCAGGAAATATTCACAGTTCTGCTGCCTGGCTTTCAAGGAGGCCTCTCCCACTGAACACCCAGCATGTATTCGTTACTTAAGCCCACTTAAGAGTCTAAACGCAAACATTTCAAAGACACAGTCACTGACACGTCTGCCTGAAACTAACAAGAAGCAGATCACAGACCAGTACTGCAGTGAAGCGCGAACAGCGCGAACTGCGTACCGTACCTTCTCATCAGCTGCCAGACCAAAGCTAAAGTCAGAGTTTGGTTTCCATCATTCAGGTCCTGCCCTCCAATACCGACCAGGGAGAATTTGGCAGGATGCTTCCCCAGTTCAACAGCATAGTTGCAGTTTTCCAGCTGTAAACGCACAGAAGGTAAACGGTCAAAGATTTCTCATCTGCTTACTCCGCGCACATAGGTGAGTACGTGTTTGCGACGCGGGGTGCTCCACGCATCAAAAGAAGTCAAGACACAGTTCCTGTGCTCAAGAAGCTCAGACTCAAGGGTGTTCTAAACGAAAGAAACACACGGAGAATAAAAACAGCCCGTAACAAATCTGTGTGGCGACTGAATGATCTACCTTTTTCATGTTGGCTCCGAGTTTTGGGTATGGAGGTTTATTGACCTTACTCCAGTCAACAGGAACTTTAATTCGTTCGTACAACTGTAAGATTACCAAGGCGTCTTGTAGGTCACTAAAGATTTAAAAAGAATGCAATCAGTGTTTTCAGACAGCCAGACTTGGTTTCATGAAAAGCAGTAAACAGTACAGGGGTGACTAAAACATAGAAAACCTGACCAACGATGGAAGAATAGCTGAAGAAGCTGTGGTATATATACACAATGGAATATTACTCAGCCATCAAAAAGAATGAAATCTTGCCATTTGCATCAACAGGGATGGAACTAGAGTGTATGTTGCTAAGCGAAATAAGTCAGGCAGAGAAAGACAAATACCATATGATTTCACTCATATGTGGAATTTAAGAAACAAAACAGATGAACATAGGGGAAGGGAAGGAAAAATAAGATAAAAACAGAGAGGGATGCAAACCATAAGAGACTCTGAAATACAGAGAACAAACTGAGGGTTGATGGGGGAGTGGGAGGGGGAAAATGGGTGATAGGCATTAAGGAGGGCACTTGTCGGGATGAGCGCTGGGTGTTGTATGTAACTGATGAACCACTAAATTCTACTCCTGAAATCGTTATTACAACTATATTAACTAAATGGGATTTAAATTAAAAAAGTAAATAAAACCTAGAAAACCACAGATAATACCCCAGGCTCCTATTTTCTATCAGTCTGTCCCCAAAACAAAGGTAACATCATCTTGCTCACTGGAAATTTTTATTGAGAGCTTACTTTTTGCAAGGGACTATTCTAGAAGCTGGGCAATAGGACAAAAATCCCTGGCCTTACTTTAGAGTTAGAGAGAGAGACTAAAAACAAGTATATGGATAAACATATCATTTGATTTGGGGGTGTATATAACTGCTATGGAGATAAAAGAGAACTAGGGTTAGGGTTAAGGAGCGTTAGGTGCTGGGCTGGGTCTGAATTCGTGGTTTGAATATAGTAAGGGAGTAAGGCATTAGAGGCAGAAAAGAACATTCCATGCTGAGAGAACAGTGAACACGAAGGCCTCAAGACATCATGGATGGTCTAGCTAAGGCATTTCTTGGTCTCTGTTTCAAAATATTAACTATCTGTTCCCTAGGGTGTTAGAAAGACATCCTTACATTCTTTCACTTAATGATCATACAGAGAAATAATCTGGGCTTCTGCATATTTGGAAAATAATGATGGATGTCACCACTAAGCATTTTCCACTATAAATGACCACTGTAAACTAACTTTTTTTGAGAAAGAGGGAGAGAGTGCGTGCAAATGGGGAAAGGGGCAGAGGGAGGCAGGGGAGAGACAGAATCTTAGGCAGCCTCTATGCTCAGTGCGGAGCCCAACACGGGGTTCGATCTTGAGCTGAATTAGGAGTCAGACACTCCACCAGGCATCCACTCATGACGTTCCTAATTGTTTATAAGAAAAGTAGAAAAGCTTACGCATAGAGATGGTTTACATGGGGATTAACACCAAGAGAGTTCATCCAGTTACGGAAGGTTCTTTCTTCACGAGTTTCTCCTATTAAGAATATTCACAAAGTTTATATATTAATGCAACACCTTGTATATGTGCATATAATATGAAAGCATATGTAAGATTATTTCGTTTCCTCTGTACAGATCTAGAAGTTTTCTCCAATATGAATCTCCAAACGTTCTCTCTACTTTCTCTCTAGATACACGCTTTTTATTGTTTTTATTTTTTTAAAGTTCATTTCTTTATATTGAGAGAGAGAGAGAGAGAGAGAGAGAATCCTAAGCAGGCTCCATGCTGTCAGTGCAAAGCTTCAATGTGGGGCTCAGTCTCACAAACCATGAGATCATGACCTGAGCCAAGATCGAGAGTCGGACACTTAACCAACTGAGTTACCCAGGTGCCCCCAGATACATGCCTGTTTTTAAAAATCTATTCATTTTATTTTAAAATTAAAGAATGCAAATTTATAATCAGTTAAGCAATTTAGAGGTTTATGAAGTTTTAATAATCTTCTGTCCCTTGTAATCCTTCCCCAATATCTCCCAGAAGTAACTGATGTGATCAGTTTTACATTAAAAAAACTTTTGTGGTTATATGAACCCTCTATACTC
This sequence comes from Felis catus, assembly GCF_018350175.1. Classification (NCBI taxonomy): domain Eukaryota; kingdom Metazoa; phylum Chordata; class Mammalia; order Carnivora; family Felidae; genus Felis; species Felis catus. Next base: position 94,392,566 of record NC_058386.1, on the reverse strand, counting down.
ATGAATTTACTTCTTCTACACATTTATACAACCTAAGCTAAGAGAGACAGCATGTGAGCAGGGAAGAAGGGCAGAGGAGAGAGAAAGAGAATCTCAAGCAGGTTCCACGCTCAGCACGGAGCGTGACGCAGGGCTTGACCCCACGACCCTGGGATCACGACCTGAGCTGAAATCAAGAGTCGGGCTCAACTGCCTGAACCACCCAGGTGCCCCTTAAAGATTTTATTTTTAAGTAATCTCTATACCCTACGTGGGGATCAAATTCAAAATCCCGAGATTGAGACTAGCATGCTCAACTGACTGAGCCTGCTGGGCGCCCCTAGTATTTTTTGAGTAGGGGAGTAGAAAAGGAATCGGGGATAGTTCTGGTCAGTTCAACCATGGATGAATGAAATAATACTGTAAATTTATAGGTCAAATTTAATGCATATGTATATTTGCGGGGGGAGAGGTTTAAAAAGTGATCTAATTCTAAAATATTAAAATAAAGCACGGGTTTACTAAGTGGCCTTAAGCTAAGTGATCCGTGACTCCTTTACAAGTTTCCTTGTATCATCCTTTTCTATCAGCTGCCACTTTTTACTCAGCCTTTGGGTCTACTTCCAGCAGATATTTGCTAAGGGAAAGTGGATAAGGAAACGTATTAAGTCAAGATCCTGAAATCATCGTGGCCTACGTAACATATTTCCACTCTGTAGTCCTGCACATTAGAATGTGAGAAACCTTCAGTTACCTTCCAATAGAGTCCAGTCAATATCCTGGTTCTCTGGCTTCGTTAGTGCTGGGTATTTATTGAACAGGTTAGCCACAAAGGCCAAGTTCAGTTTGGGGTTTCCACTGACAACATCAGCAGGGGTAACAAACTGTCTGCAACCTAACTTGTCTGCTTGTTGAAGCATACTCTCTGCTCTCTTCAAATCATCTGTTTCCTGTTGAAGTAAGAAGACATATTGTAAAAGGCTAAAAATACTAAAAATATAGAAACGTTTCCCTACAATGATAGGCTGGATATACAATTCTACTTTCTCTTAGCCAACACATGGTATTTATTATAAAATTGTTTGTGGAATGCAACAGAAAGTTGGCTGTATTTGATTGCAGTACCTTAAAAATACCCTAGGTGGCACCAGATGATTTATCTAAGGATAATACATTTAATTCCACTGGGATTACATCTGCTAAAACTCATCAAGAAAAAAGCAAAAACTGCTCAGATTTTTCAGTTGGGCCCTAAGGGAGGTGTAAGACTGAAAAAGAGAAAATAATTATGAGAAAATAATTTAAAAATAATAATCAAGAATCGCAGTTTCCAATGATTTGATTTCAGGTTTAAATTGTGCATTTCAAATTGTAGTTTTTCTCTTCAGGGATTTTTATTTTAGTCTATTTTATTTGTTTACGGTTTGCTTTGCTTAACTTTTCCACCCACGAAGAAGCAATGTTGTGCATTTCTGCAAAGAATACTTACTTTCGACTAATTCCTATGGCTCCCAACTTGTTACCTTCTTCCCCATTCTATTTTTTTTAATGTTCGTTTTTTATTTTGAGAGAGAGAGAGAGAGACAGAGCGAGAGCACTAGGGTGAGTCGGGGAGGGGTAGAGAGAGAGGGAGACAGAGAATCTCAAGCAGGCTCTGCACTGTCAGCGCAGAGCCCAATGCGGGGCTCGAACCCAGAAAATCTGAGATGACCTGAGCCGAAACCAAGAGTCAGAAGCTCAACCAACTGAGCCACCCAGGTGCCCACCCCATTCTATTTTTTTCCCCTTTTCTTTTCCCCCCTGGAAAGATGCATGCTGAGCTCTTGATCAACATAGGGTTTGGTGAAGAATGTGAGTTACCCAATCATTTCAGACCAGTGTCAAAATTAGTTTCTCAGACACCCAGTATTCCCGCCTCCCAATGCTACAAGTAAAAAAACCGGGAGCTACAGGAGGCACAGTTGCTTTGGGATTTTCTGTGTCTCGTGACCTATGTTTGGAAAAGAACACAGCAACACTCTGAGAAGTTCCTATATCTGTACACTACAGTTTGTCCCAGGGCAAATGTGGCACTTCTGGACAACAGTGTCCCCTATAAAAAGGTTTTACAATTGGTGGGAAAAGAAGAGATAAAGCTAAAGGAAGCTTGAGGAATGTTACTTTTAAACTAACGCTGCCCAGAATGTGTAATTTGAGGGTTTTAACTTTGTCTTTAAATTTTTTTTTTTAACGTTGATTTATTTTTGAGACAGAGAGAGACAGAGCATGAACGGGAGAGGGTCAGAGAGAGGGAGACACAGAATCCGAAACAGGCTCCAGGCTCTGAGCTGTCAGCACAGAGCCCGACGCGGGGCTCGAACTCACGGACCGCGAGATCGTGACCTGAGCCGAAGTCGGCCACTCAACCGACGGAGCCACCCAGGCGCCCCTTAACTTTGTCTTTAATGGGTGATGCTCCTTAGTTTTTTAACCTCCAGTGCGATACCTTGACTGTGTAGGACTCCAGAACAATGTGTGTTTATTGTGTTACCCTTGTAACCTTCTGCAGCCAGTAACCACCAGAAGATTGGCAATTGAGCGGGATTCAACGTTTCTTCAGGATTCTCTGTGAGCATATAGTGAGTTCCTCTCAGAGCCTTTTCTATTTCTCGTAACCTGTCAGTTATTACTTTAATATTGTTTGATTTATGCTATTTACCAGCTTTATCTTAAAATCCCTTCTTCATTGATCATCCTGGCATTCTTAATGAAGCATTGACATAATATTGGAACAGAAGGAAGCTTTAAAATAGATGACAACCAAAAACTTAAATAGTCAAATATACAATAGTGAAATAAAAATAATCAAATCCAAAAAAATATGTATGCAAAAATAACTTCAGCTCCTATCTCACACTATATTCAAAATTAACTCCAAACATATATTTCTAAATGCAAAAAGCCAAACTCTAAAAACCTCTAGGAGAAAACATAGGAGGAAATACTTGTGACCTTGTATTATGCTAAAATTTCTCAGATACAACATCAAAAGCATGATCCGTAAAAGAAAAATGACTAAATTTGACTTGGCTAAAATTAAGAACGTCTGTTCTTTGACGAACGTTGGGAGAAAACATTTGCAAATCACATATCCGATAAAGGATTTGTATCCAAAATACATAAAAAACACTCAAAACTTGCTAATAAGAAAACAAACAATGCAATTAAAAATGGACAAAATGTTTGAACAATGACGATACACGGATGGTAAATAGTCACATAAAAATGTTCAACATCACAGGTCACTAGGGAAATACAAATTAAAACCACAATGACAGATCTTTCAACACCTGTTAGAATGAGCCAAGTTAAAAGGGCTAACCACACTGAAGTGTTAGCGAGGATGTGGATGAACTGGAACTTTCATACACTGCTGGTGGCAATGTAAAATGGTACAACCACTTGGGCAAATGAATTGGCAGCTTCTTCAAAAAGTTAACCGTCACCAATAACCATACCCCATCACTCAGCCATTTCACTCCCGGGTACTTCCCAAAGAGAAATGAATGCACATATTTACACAGAGACTTCTATATGAATGTTCATAGCAGCTGTAGTTGTAATAGCCCCAAACTGGAAACAATCCAAATGTTCAACAAGTGCGTGGGTTAACAAACTGTGGTATATCCATTCATCGGAATACAATTCAGCCTTTAAGAAGGAATGAATTTATGATACATGTGACAACATGAATGAGTCTCAAAATAATCATGCCAAGCGAAAGGAGCTACACAAAAAAAGAATACATACTACAGGGGTCCATTTATATAAAATTTGCAAATATTCAAACTAATGTAAAGTGAAAGAAAGCAAATGAGCGGTTGCCTGGGAAGGGGGAGTAGGGGAAAGTGGCAGGAAGGAACTATAAAGGATCACGAGCAACCCTGATGTGATAATGGATTTAAAAAAATCAGTCATCAATGAGGCCCTAAAGAAGGTATAAGACTGAAAAAGATGAAGAAGGTCACGGAACAACAAGGGAAAAGCGTGAGCACGGGCTCAGAGATAAAACTAGTGGGAAACATCGCTGGATAGGAGAGCTGGAACAAGACTGTAGGGCCTTAAGTGCTAAGCAGAACATTTCGGACTAAAGACTACAGTCAATGGGAATCCTTGACAGACTCTGAGGAGGGAAGAGACAAAGGAGTGTTTTCAGATCAATCAGGGAAGACTGAATGGAGAAGAGCTGTATCAGAATCAGAATCAGAATCAGTTAGTATCCTGGTGCCATTTACACAGGCATAAGGTCATCTGGTTAGCCTTCCCAGACAGCTCCCTAGTGCACAGGACAGCCCCTCATCCATACCAAGTGACTGAACCAAAGAGTCTCACATCTAACATACAGACAGAAATACACGTACACAAGTCAGTTACAAGTTCAGTTCTGATAAGGGCAGTGTAAATGGTTTAGACAGTATAATCCACTCAATCCCACTGCATAATAGGGTAGAAATGTGGATTTTCTTTCCTTCTTCTTCTCCTTTTTTTTTTTTTTTTTTTTTTAAGTAGGCTTCATGCCCAGCATGGAGCCCAACGCGGGGCTTGAACTCACAAACCGTGAGATCATGACCTGAGCTGAAACCAAGAGTCGGGCGCTTAACTGACCGAGCCACCCAGGTGCCCCCAAATTAGTACAGTGCATCCTATATCTAATAGGTACAAAGAATAAATTAGGCGAACGTAGAAACTTGAGACTAGTCTAGTCCAACTCCTTACTTTATGGATGAGCTAAGTGAGATCCAGTATGGGGAAGAAATGTGTCCAAGGTCACTGGACAAATCAATGACGTAAGCAGGGAACACGTTCCGTGAATGATTCCCCATATTGGATTTCAGGGATCAGCAGTTTGTAAACACAGTCACATTACCCTCAACACAGGAATATTACAGATGCATATATGAACATAGAGTCACTAAATGTCTTACTGTGATTACAATCCAAACACCTGGAAAACGTTAGTTTCTAACACTTATTTCCTCACCCTCGCTTTGAATATTTTATGCAATCCATATAAACCAACAGCGCCATCACTGTGGCGCTCACTAATAAACTGTCAAAATAAACCAAAGCTAATCTTTCTGCCTTTGAATTACACCCACAGCAATACATTTTAAAGTAACGCTTGAAACTGTCAACACCACCACATGCAATTATAACAATTCTTGCTATTTAGAAGAAATGGACAATGATTTTGTAAGACTGTAGAATTTCAATACTTACGTTGAAACCCGACATGTTAATATCTATCCGTGGTTCCCCTTCTTTTTGTCCTTTTGGTGCAATTTGATTGAGAAGATGGAAATAGGCTTTGGAATCCTACAAGTGAATTGAAAGTTTCAGTGAGATCACATTTACAAAGAATGAATGTATCCTCTTGTCCCATGTTTGAAAGGATATTTGCATTGGATTTGGGGAGAACGGATGGCAGAAATCTCTGCCTTCAAAGCTAACGGATCTTTCCCCCAGAAAAGTCCATCTATCTGGCCTAACGTCTGCCTTGAATATGGATAACTAGATTTTATCATGACTTCACAATTGATTAACATTACCCATAATACTAGTAAACACATAACTAGTTCTGTACCTTCACTGAATTACTGAAGTCAATAAGCTTGGTAGACAAAACAAGCAAGAAAAGAAAGTAGGAGCAGAAATCCAGGAAGCATAGGGAAAGAGAAAATAAACAGGTTACATCATTACAAAACACGATATATACCATAACCTACGGAGAAGAGATTAGCTGTGTTAAAGATGTATTTAGTTGTAGACTTAAATGACCATTCTTAAATGAGTAACACTTGAGTGGGTGAAATAACACATTTAACACTTTGTGACCTGAATATACTCAGCCAAACACGATTTTTCTTTTTAAGCTCCTGAACTCATTTATTGTTTGAATGTTTTTGCTTGGAATTCCAATAATTAAAGCGGTGTTGCTCATATGGGGGTGGGCTGCGTGACTTCGGGCTGTGTGGACACACCACAGAATACAACTTGAAAACCACAGTACCACCGCAAACAATCAATAAGGGTCCCCAACACACCTGTCAAGTAAACTGCCTTCAGGGGACAGAAACTGCTCACCGCTAGGAAGGTGATCCTTCAATATAGCAGGACTTGGAATTCCTATATAATATTTTTGTAATCAGAAGTGTTAAACATCATGATAGTAAACTAGAGGATTACTGACCCTTGACGTCCAGACAGGCTCTAAAGGAAAGTTCCTCCTAGTAAGTTCTGTAGATTATGTGCACCTTAATCCCCTGGGGGAAGCTGTCCAATATGCAGATTACTGGATCAAAACCCAGACCTACCAAATATGAACCCCTGGGAGTTACCCAGAGCTGCGTCTTAGATGAGCTAAGGCAAGTGAGTTTGACGCATAATGCCATAAATGATGCCAAGAACGGGGAGAATCAGGTGAGTGAAATCCATTTCAGACCAATTCATGAAATGCAAACCCAGATGCTACCATTAGTGGGCATAGGATTTGCCTCCCTGTAATAGGATATTTACTGTTGCAAAAATGTGTTTGCTCACAATTTCTTTCTAAAGGTGCATAAACAATTCATGATCAAATCCTATGCACTTGAGAACAGGTAAAGAGCGGGCCCAGCATTGTATGTACTATCCTGAAAAGGGCTTCGCACGTGAAAATTGAACTTGAATACGGATAAGTCGGAAGCCCTTTTTCACATTACCAAACAATGCTTTGCTTTTTAAAAAGATTCAAGGCAGGCTTTATTTATTTGCTTTTAAACAGGATTTCCTTTTGTACATTTAAAATACATCCCAGAACAGAAACCCCATTTCCAAGTGGTTTTTGAGAACACATCTAATGCATACGGCAAAAATACACCTGGCCAAACATGTTGTGTGAGTTAAAAGAAGGGATGGGGAACCAGCTGGTCTTACAATTTTGGAGCTATCCTGAAGTTTCACTGATGAAATCAGTATTGCCAATATCCCATCACTTCTCTCACCGCTGAACGCATTGATGTGACCACAGACTATTGTTTTCATAGCCCTGTGGGTCAGTGACATCTGGTGAAGATCCTTGAGTTTGTTCCCTGTGTCCCAACGTCTGGATTTTGCAGAGAGTCGAGGCAATTAATGAGGACTCTGTGATATTCGCTATGGTAATTGTGGCCCCCTCTCTCTGGGAAGCCAAAGCAACATGTGGTCAAGGACTTGATTTTCTTTTTCTTTTTTTTTTTTTTTTAAGTTTATTTATTTATTTTTGGGAGAGAGAGAGAGAGAGAGAGAGAGAGACAGAGACAGAGCACACAAGCCGGGGAGGGACAGAAAGAGAGGGGGACAGAGGACCAGAAGCAGGCTCCGTCCCGTCAGCACAGAGCCCGACGCGGGGCTCGATCTCACAAACCGCGAGATCACGACCTGAGCCGCAGTCGGACCCTTAACTGACTGAGCCACCCAGGCGCCACTTTGCAGGTCTGTTATGTGCCAGGTATCGTGTTAGAGGTGGGATTTAGCAGGAGGGCCCTAGAGCAGGGGCTGAGGTAGGAGACACAGACATATGTTAAGAGCTCATCACTACCCTCCGGAACTCAGTGTCTAATGGTGGGAGCACATGACAGAAGAGCAGCCAAACATGAAAGATGAAGGGGAATCTCGGGGCCCTTTCTCTCTCTTCTAGAGCGATACTAACAGATACACTGAGGTCTGGGAAAGGCAGTTAGGAAGAGGCTAGTCATGGCCCCCCCTTCTATACTCCATGTTTAACAGTAGGAAGAACGTAGAAGTTAGGACTAGAATACTTGTACCCTTTTTCACAGAAGCAGAGCTAGACTTGGGGCTAGTGCTCGTTCCTAGGTTTTGTCTCTTACTGAAAACTACCATCGGGGCCAAGGGCCAACAAGGCCTGGTGATATACTGGCAGAATTCCCTCGCTGCTCATCACGTCGCCCAAGAGTGTGATCGTTCTCTGCACCGTTACCTTGATGTCAGCACTAAAGTTGTTGATTTTTTGCCAGCCCGAGTTTTCCAAATGAAAGTTGGCCCATCTAAGCAGAAGCTCTTCTGGAGACAGTTTCATGAGCTCCTCCAAAGTCTCCCCGTCTCGAAGTAAGGCAGCCAAGGCTATAAGGAAAAAAAACCCCACAATCAATATGTTATCTGACAATGGTCATTGTAAGTTCATATGGTCTTCTGACGCTCTGTGAAGTAATGGACGTGCAAAAACTAGCATGACCTAGGTCCTCAGTTTTAGGTACGGAGAGTCTAATAAAAGATAAATACAGAAGTAGATAATTATGCAATGATATAAAGATACTGTGTTATGAAGATACACAGCAAATATACAATACTATAACGTATTGTTTTTATTATTCTTCACATTCCAAATGGCAAATAAGTTACAGGTTTTTGTAAATGCTTCTTTATTTAATTTAGAGAGGGAGAGAGAGAGAGAGAGAGAATCCCAAGCAGGCTGTGCACTCAGCCACCCAGGCACCCCAAGTTAGTTTTTGAAACATTTTTACATTATGTCATATACTTACCTAAATTGTCCTTGTTTAATAATATTAAAATCAGAGATCGGGGAAGGATGTTAAAAATATTGGAGCCTTTATACTTAACCTTTTGACTGCAGGAGTACAGGAACACTACAGTATTCATATTTATTTTTTATTTTTTTAGTGTTTATTTTTGAGAGAGAGAGAGACAGAGTGCGAGTGGGGGAGGGGTGGAGAGAGGGGGAGACACAGAACCCAAAGCAGGCTCCAGGCTCTGAGCTGTCAGCACAGAGACCGACGTGGGGCTCGAACTCATCAACTGTGAGATCATGACCTGAGCTGAAGTCGGACACTTAACTGACTTGAGCCACCCAGGCGTCCTGGTATTCATATTTAAGTATAGTTAACTTACTCCTGAAGGGTTAAATACGGTTTTTAAAAAATATTTTTACTTTTTAAAAAAGGTAATCTCTGCACCCAACATGGGGCTCAAACTCACAACCCCCAAATCAAGACTTGTATGCTCTACAGACTGAGCCAGCCAGGTGCCTGGGTTAAATCTATTTTTAATGGGATATAATTCAACTTTACATTTTCTATAGTACGTAACATGTAAAAGCCCCTTAATTATTATTTTTTTTGAGATGAATGGGTGTTTTTTTATGCCTATTTATTTTAGAGAGAGAGAGAGAGAGAGAGAGAGAGAGAGAGAGAGAGAACGGAGGGGCAGAGAGAGGGAGACACAGAATCCAAAGCAGGCTCCAGGCCCTGAGCTGTCAGCATAGAGCCCGATGTGGGGCTTGAACCCACGAACTGTGAGATCATGACCTGAGCCAAAGTCGGATGCCCAACCGACTGAGCCACCCAGGCACCCCACCGCTCAATTATTTTTTGTTGTTGAATGGAATGTGTAGAAGAAGCCAAAGGTTTTTGGTAAATATTCCCTCAGGTAACACAGAGAAGCACGGGTGTCTGCATAGAGAACCATCGAAATTTTAGCATTGTTTTAGGAGTAAGTCATACAGTCCTAATGCAATTATTACCTCCCATAAGATAAAAGGAGGTTTATATTGAACAAGAAGACTGAAATTGCCTGATTTCTGAAGAGGTCTAAGTAATGCTTTTTTTTTTTTTTAAATTTTTTTTAATGTTTATTTATTTTTGAGACAGAGACAGAGCATGAACGGGGGAGGGGCAGAGAGAGAGGGAGACACAGAATCGGAAACAGGCTCCAGGCTCTGAGCCATTATCAGCCCAGAGCCCGACGCGGGGCTCGAACTCACGGACCGTGAGATCGTGACCTGAGCTGAAGTTGGATGCGCAACCGACTGAGCCACCCAGGCGCCCCTAAGTAATGCTTTTATCAGGCCAGTTTCATCTTTCACGGACTCTGCTTCATGCCATGTCACTTTGACCCTGAGGGATTGACGCAAGGGCAGAGGCAGCATGGTCACTTGTCCAGGACCCTCCGTTGGCTCCCCATCTCCACCAAGTCAAAGGCTAGAAAGGATTAAACACCATGACATCTATGCACCTGAGACCTTGGCAAAGAAGAGTCATTTGATCTATTACACAAGCCAATGTAATTTTATTTTGTTGTCCTCTTTTCCTTTTTTTTTTTTTTTTTAAATTTTTTTTTCAACGTTTATTTATTTTTGGGACAGAGAGAGACAGAGCATGAACGGGGGAGGGGCAGAGAGAGAGGGAGACACAGAATCGGAAACAGGATCCAGGCTCTGAGCCATCAGCCCAGAGCCCGACGCGGGGCCCGAACTCACGGGCCGCGAGCTCGTGACCTGGCTGAAGTCGGACGCTTAACCGACTGCACCACCCAGGCGCCCCCTCTTTTCCTTTTTGAACAGACTTCAACTCCTTTAATAAGACAAACACCACCGTGAAGGTGGCTAGCAACACGAGGAATTATATTTGTTCAAATACAGGTACCTTGGAGTGGACCAAAAGAGAAAGTGTAATGGTGTCCAAAGTGGCCAAAACGTCTTACGATGGATGAATGTGCAAAACGAGACGGCCGACAGACAGTCTGGGACTTTCAAACTGCTGAGAACCCCAAATATATATTCCCCAGAAGTCACTAGGATTGAGAGACTGATTTCTGGCATAAAATAGGAATATTTGGAGTGGTGCTTCATATTTTAATTTAGCCTTACAGGAAGGGGGTAATGTGTAAGAAGGATGATGCTTCTGCTGGTTCAGGACATACGCGACCATCAAGGGCAGGCTGGCATAGTTCTGAAGAGATCTAAATCAGCGAGAGAATAGAAAAAGCACCAAAAATAATACTAAAGAAGAAAAGTTGTAATCAGGCTGTTTTCCTGGATAACACTATAGCATTACCTTCTGTTAATTCTAGTTATCGTCGAATCACCTCAATTAAGTGAAGGCACAACGGTCTGCGTGACTAGGAACAAAATAACCAATAAACAACTTTCAAAATAGTGACGATGTTCCATTACCTTCATTCCTGCTTAATTCAATGTCGGCGAACAAACCGATCTTAATGATCTGCCAGAGCAGTCCCAAAACCAGATGGGGTTTCCCAGCCCGCAAATCCTCTGCACCGATGTTCACAACGTGACACCCAATGGCAGAAGCAGAGTTCAGTGCCAAGTTCAAGTTTTCCTGCAAGACAGCCAGTTTACACATTTGCTTCTTGACCTTTCCATCTTTTAGGAGTCTACACCCTTCACTGAAAATAATGCTCAACGAGGAAATGAGTTTCAGCCATACAGGATCCATAGAAAACAAACTCCAGACAACAAATTCCAGGCTTTGGCGTTAAAAGCCTAGCTACAACAAATCTCATCCTTATAGTTATTGTCCTTTCCAGAATTCTATGGGAAGTTAACGTGGTATTTTAATTTGGTCTCTTATTTGGTCCTTTCTCACAAAAGGAAATGGACGAGAGACGTAGAGTCAGTATATCCATGTGGGTTAAGTGTTGCATTTTTTTTAAGACTGTATTTTTTAAATTTTTTTACTTAATTTATTTTTTAAATTTACATCCAAGTTAGTTAGCATATAGTGCAACAATGATTTGAGGGGTAGACTCCTTAATGCCCCTTACCCATTTAGCCCATCCCCCCTCCAGTAACCCTCTGTTTGTTCTCCATATTTAAGAGTCTCTTCTGTTTTGTCCCCCCCCCCCGTTTTTAGATTAGTTTTGCTTCCCTTCCCTTATGTTCGTCTGTTTTGTATCTTAAAGTCCTCATATGAGTGGAGTCATATGATATTTGTCTTTCTCTAATTCCGCTTAGCATAATCCCCTCTAGATCCATCCACGTAGTTGCAAATGGCAAGATTTCATTCTTTTTGATTGCTGAGTAATACTCCACTGTATATATATACCACATCTTCTTTATCCATTCATGCACCGATGGACATTTGGGCTTTTAAGATTGTATTTTTAAGGAATCTCAACACTCAACACGGGGCTGAAACTTACAACCCCAAGATCAATAGCATGCTCTACCGACTGAGCCAGCCAGGTGTCCCAACTGTTGGGTTTCTCAAATTACCTAAACAAGGTCTATCCCACGTACCTGCAAAAGTTCTAGAGGTTTCAAGCTCCACATCCCAAGAGGTGCTCTTGCCTGAGGGAATTTTGTTATCTAACAGGGTAATACTCACTTGATGGAAAGGGAAAATGTTCCATTCCTTAAGCATGCTAATTGACTAAGAGCTTAAATATTTTTTCTTTATTTCTACATGCTTGCACACAGTATGTAATGAAAAGAACATAGGGCTTTGGAGTTGGACCTGGATTTGAACTTCAGTTCCAACATTAAGCTTGGACAAGCTCAGAAGCCTTTCAGAGTCCCAGCTCTCCTCTGTCAAATCTGGATAATGGTCCTCAAGAGTTGTTATAAGAATTACATGGGAAGATACACAGGGCAGAACCTATGGTCTACAGAATAGGTCCTCACATGGCAGTTTCCCTGAAGAGGACAGGAAGACCAATGCGCACCTGAATGATGAAGGGCGTAAGTTTCTTCTTGTTGATGGCCCTTTCATCAATTGTATCAGGAACTGAAAGGTTGATCATTTTACTGAAACAAAAATTAAACAAGGAGTTGGTTTACTTTTAAAGAGCCTGTAAACATCACAATATTTTAAGGCTTATCCCAAAACGCCACTCATGTAATCTGAAAACGGTACATGCAATATGTGACTTTCATCATGTTGATCACACAAGAAAAACTATACATGTGAAAAACTCAAGTTGAAACAAAAGACCAACGTGTTTGGTCCAGTAGCTGGGTATTTCTGAGCTGGGCATGGGGGCATACTCTCTCATTTAAATTTTTTGTATTTCCCACATTATTTTATAAGAATAAATAATTTGGATAGTGAAAAAAACCTTACTAAATAACTTTAAAAAAATTTTTAATGTTCATTTATTTTTGAGAGAAAAAGAGACAGAGCACAAGTGGGAGGGGGTGAGAGAGAGAAGGAGACACAGAATCTGAAACAGGCTCCAGGCTCTGAGCGGTCAGCACAGAGCCCGACGCAGGGTTCGAACCCATGCACCACGAGCTCATGACCTGAGCCAAAGTTGGATGCCCCACCGGCTGAGCCACCCAGGCACCCCCATAAGCATTTTTAATTGCATTTTACATACAAGTAGCTTTTACTAATATTTAAAAAATTAATTAGACATAGCACAGAATACTAGATCATTTAAAATAGACGAACTCTTGGATCATCTAGACTAGCGTTTCTCAACTCTTGACTATGTATTAGAATTTATCTGTTGTTTTTGAGGGGGGCGGAGAGGCAGAGAGAGAGGGAGACACAGGATCCAAAGCAGGATCCAGGCTCTGATCTGTCGGCACAGAGCCCGATGCGGGGCTTGAACCCATGAGCTGTGACATCATGACCTGAGCCGAAGTCGTACTCTTAACTGACTGAGCCACCCAGGCACCCCCTGAATAAATTTTAAAAACAGATAAAACCCCACACTGAAATTCTGTCTCTTCTAGATTGTGTAATTCACAATTAAAAATGACCATTTATTGGGGCACCTGGGTGGCTCAGTCAGTTAAGCGACTGACTACGGCTCAGGTCATGATCTCACAGTTTGTGTGAGTTCGAGCCCCGCGTCCGGCTCTGTGCTGACAGCTCAGAGCCTGAAGCCTGCTTCAGATTCTGTGTCTCCCCCTCTCTCTACCCCTTCCCTGTTCAGGCTCTGTGTCTCTCTGTCTCTCAATGATAAATAAACGTTTATTTTTTTTTTAATTTTTTTTTTAACGTTTATTTATTTTTGAGACAAAGAGAGACAGAGCATGAACAGGGGAGGAACAGGGGAGGAGCAGAGAGAGAGGGAGATACAGAATCCGAAACAGGCTCCAGGCTCTGAGCCGTCAGCCCAGAGCCCGACGCGGGGCTTGAACTCACGGACCGTGAGATCGTGACCTGAGCCGAAGTCGGACGCTTACCAACCGAGCCACCCAGGCGCCCCTAAATAAACGTTTAAAAAGATTAAAACAATAATTTGAAAAAATGACCATTTATTCACAAAGGAGGTAAATTTGTTGAGCATGAGATTCTTTCATTCACCATATTTACTGAGCGCCTTAATGATGAGTTAGGCACTACATTTGGTGCTAATTCAGTGGTGAGAGAAAGGAAGGTTCTGCTACTTAGACAAGAATCTAGGACTTGTTTGGAAGAATCTCATCTGGCAAAATTTGGACTGAGATGCTAACATTTTAGATGTTTATAAACACTGCCTTAAAACATGTTATTCTGCACAGGGAAAAACCATGCTTCTTTCCATGTAAAATTTCAATATGAAATAAATAGCATCACGTGATTATTTCTCTGTATTAAAACACAGGGGGGCATTATTTCTTTAGTGCCTATATATAGACAGAAGAGGGGATCTCTTATGGTTTTTAAAAACATTTCTTTATTTACTTATTTATATTTGAGAGAGGGAGTGCGAGCGGGGAAGGGGCCGAGAGAGAGAGAATCTTAAGCAGGTTCCATGCCCAGCACAGAGCCCGAGGTGGGGCTTGATCTCCCAACCCTGAGATCATGACCTGAGCCGAAAGCAAGAGTCCCATGCTCCACCGACTGAGCCACCCAGGTGCCCCTTCTTACTTTTTTATTTTATTTATTTATTTATTTATTTATTTATTTATTTATTTATTTATTAACGTTTATTTATTTATTTATTTATTTTTAATTTTTTTTTTTTTCAACGTTTATTTATTTTTGGGACAGAGAGAGACAGAGCATGAACGGGGGAGGGGCAGAGAGAGAGGGAGACACAGACTCGGAAACAGGCTCCAGGCTCTGAGCCATCAGCCCAGAGCCTGACGCGGGGCTCGAACTCCCGGACCGCGAGATCGTGACCTGGCTGAAGTCGGACGCTTAACCGACTGCGCCACCCAGGCGCCCCACGTTTATTTATTTTTGAGACAGAGAGAGACAGAGCATGAACAGGGGAGGGGCAGAGAGAGAGAGGGAGACACAGAATCTGAAGCAGGGCTCACACCCATGAACCATGAGATCATGACCTGAGCCAAAGTCAGAGGGTTAACTGACTGAGCCACCCGGGCGCCCCCTGGAGCAGGCTCTTAGCCATCATGCCTCACTGCTTCAACAAGAGTCCCTCAACCGACAAAGTGTTGGTAATCTTACATCCTTTCTGCCAAGATACTGCTGCCTCTGGGGCAGCAGGAAGAACACCCACATTTTTCAGAAGTAAGTAATTGGAGAGTGAGAACTGAAGAGGAGTGTCGCTTCTTTTTTTCGAAGCCACGGTACTTTAGAAATAAGTGGACACCGACATACTGAAGTCCAGCAAAGCTGGTCATGGTCTGCTTGCTCAAGTGATGAGAAGGAGCTGGAAGCTGACGGCTTCTTTATAAAGTGGTCCCCACTCTAAATGACTGAGTTTTAGGTTCATATTTTGGTGGTCCTTTCTCAGACACGCTCAGAGATGAAGTGGGGAGAGCCCTGACAATGTTTTTAATCACTTTTTTAAGTTTCTTTCTTTCTTTCTTTAGAGAGAGAGAGAGAAAGAGAGAGGGAGCATGCGTGGGGAAGAGGCAGAAAGACAGGGAGAGAGAGAATCCCAAGCAGGCTCTGCGCTAATGACCAGAGCCCGAAATGAGGCTCGAACCCAAAAACCAGGAGACTGTGACCTGAGTCGAAATCAAGAGTCGGACCCTTAACCGACTGAGCCACCCAGGCGCCCCTGAGCCGAGACAACTGTCAATTCTAGTTATTTCCCAATGTCAAGCATCCAGAAACAGATATATCAATCATGTGGAAGACTGTTTGGGAAACCTGGATATCAAATCAACCAACATCTTACCAAAGCACAATTCCGTCACCAACAGCTTTGAACAGGTCGTCGGTGTTTGGGTTCATTGGTATAACGTGTCTGCAATCGGGATCATTTTCCAAAGCTTTGTTTATCCAGTTAACAAAAGCGTATTTTTCTTCCTCTAGAATTATGTTGAATAACAAGAAATTATTACTTATAGCATCTCTCGCAAGCTACAGTAAATAGTCATAATGCCTTTATGGCAAGAATTGATCCCGAGTTGAATACAGGCCACAAAGTGCTTCTACTGTATTCTTTTTTTTTTTTTTTTCAACGTTTATTTATTTTTGGGACAGAGAGAGACAGAGCATGAACGGGGGAGGGGCAGAGAGAGAGGGAGACACAGAATCGGAAACAGGCTCCAGGCTCTGAGCCATCAGCCCAGAGCCCGACGCGGGGCTCGAACTCACAGACCGCGAGATCGTGACCTGGCTGAAGTCGGACGCTTAACCGACTGCGCCACCCAGGCGCCCCTCTTCTACTGTATTCTTAATTAGGAGGCAATGTTTTTCTCGGTCCCCTCCTTGACATTATAGCATGCATTCTACTTAGTTCATTGTGTTAGCCTAACACGGGCGAAAGTATTACTATTACCTGAGTAAGAATGCTGTGTTCCTTCACTGGAAAGCTCTGAAGTGCCTCCCAGAGCACAAATCCCTTCTTTCCTGTTGATCGCTTTGCGGAAGGTTTTGGCAATATCACTGCTTTTTACCTCTTGGAAAATCTATTAATGAAAATAACATCGTTAATTCGCGATTCATTTTAAATTAGGCACGAGGAGAAGCCCATCCCTCTTCTTTCACACTGCGATCAGCTGCATGGTCCCACCCAGGTGCCGAGTGTTAAAGGCCACGGAACACCGCGCTCGAGTTTTGAAGCGGTAAATGAGTACTACGATACTGAAAATGAAGCCAGAGGCAATTGCACACACTTGTGGAAAACGTTAAGTGCCACATGCATTGAATCCGCTTTAAGCCGAAAACTGGCGTGGTTCAAAAGCATACATAAATCTGTTAATTTTCTACCAACAAGTGAGCCTTTGTTCGTTCCCTGGAGAGAAAAGGCTGAGGGATCTATCTCCCTTCTTTAACCACAATTCTTAGTGCAAAGAAAGGTGAAGTTTTTAGGACTCAACCCCCCCCCCCAAAAAAAACACACACACACACACACCTTTTTGGATACAATGGTAAGGGCTTGTTCAATCAAAGTTTACAGAGTAATAAGGTGAAAGAATGCATTCAGTTGGCAGCAAAGAGACGACTATGGAGAATGAACACAAAATCCAGTTTCTCTTCAAAATAAGGAGCATGGCTAACAAAATTAACGTGTACATTCTAATTATACAAGAGCAGGTAGTAACAAAGCTTAATTTCACACCCTACCCTAATCGCCTGATTGAATGGACATTCTAAAGGACTACCTGTATATGTCTATTTATTTATTTTTAAGTGTTTATTTATTTTGAGAAAGAGATAGTGAACTAGTGGGGGAGAGGCGAAGAGGGAGAGAGAGAGAATCCCAAGCAGGCTCCACGCTGCCAGCACAGAGCCCGACATGGGGCGCGATCCCACGAGCCGCGAGATCAGGACCTGAGCGGAAATCAAGAGTCGGACACTCAGTGGATTGAGCCATCCAGGTGCCCAGGACTATCTGTATATTTTTAAAGACTGGAACTCCCCTAGGCCCAAATTTGTTCCTGATCTACCAATGCACATGGCTCAAGTAGCCACCTCCAATAAAAGGAGAGCAAGACGTAGTATCTTCATAAAAATTTCTTTAAAAGGTGTTTACAACACGTTAAGTGGACTTACAGAAAGAAACGTATGACCCTAATGGAAAAGTTGCTCAACAAACAGAAAAGAAGTCAAAGGCCTTTGGCATTATTGACAAGTACACACACACACACACACACACACACACACACACATACATACACACAGCACATCTCAGGAGGTACAGCCTGTGTTTGAAGTTCATAGACCAGGATCACGATATCTAGCAGTTCAGGCCTTTTGATATTTAGATTTTCCAGAAGGGCACCTTTTTGTCATTAATTCACTAATCTATTAATCCAAATCGGAGAGAGTGACTTTTTTGTAACTGGTGTAAATGTTGTAGGTATTGTTGGTGGGCCTGTCACAACGTCATGCTTTCCTCTTAACCTTTCTAAGATCCTGACTCTCCTTGGACTTACAAACCCAATTTTAGTTAGGAAAATAGTTAGGAAGCAGTTAAGTTCCACAAAATCAAGCTTACTCAGTTTCCACAGCTGTGAGGTTTTGTTTTTTTTTTTTTTTTGCTATAACTGTAATTTCTTGAGGTAGAGTTTTGTTATTTCTTTAATTTAAAAATTTGTAATCAATTTTTTTTTTTTTGAGAGACAGAGAGAGAGCGCACATGTGAGCAGGGGAGGGACAGAGAGGGAGGGAGAGGGGGAAGAGAATTTTAGCAGGCTCCATGCCTGGAGTCCCACAAGGGGCTCAATCTCGTGAACCCTGAGATCACAACCTGAGCCGAAATCAAGAGTCGGATGCTTAACCGACTGAGCCATCCAGGCGTCCCTATTTTTACGTTTTTAAAGATTTTATTTATTAAGAAATCTCTACACCCAACATGGGGCTCCAACTCACAATCCTAAGATCAAGAGTCGCATGTTCTGCCGAGTGAGCCAAACAGGCACCCCTCTCGACATAGAATTTTAGAACGAGTATGCACACAACCAACAAAATCACTTTTCCTCTTTTCTGGCCATTATACTGACTCCTACTAAGTACCAGTAGCATAGAGCTGATTACTCAATGCACTCTGGATAATTTCTGAATTATTGAAGTTATTTTTATGTACAATCTAATTTTTTAAGTCCAACTTTAATTTCATTTACCTCAATTTCGCAGCCAAGATCATACAACAAAATGGCGACCAGCCATTATCAAAGGGCGACCGACCCCCTTTGATAACAATATATCTACTCAGCAAAAACATAATATTTGGGGCACCTGAGTGGCTCAGTTGCTTAAACGTCTGACTTCGGCTCCGGCCATGATCTCACCGTTGGTGAGTTTGAGCCCCGCATCGAGCTCTGTGCTGAGAGCTCAGAGTGTGGAGCCTGCTTCGGATTCTGTGACTCCCTCTCCCTCTTTCCCTCCCCTACTCACTCTCCTCTCTCTCTCAAAAATAAACAAATATTAAGAAAATAGAAAAAAAACCCAATGTTCACTATTCTACCTCATTCTGAACTCTACTTCATTTAGTAAAACACTATCTAGTAAATTAAAATCTGAAATGTGTGCTTTTCCTCATGACATAAATCACTGGCATGACAAGAAAACATCCAAATCCAAAATGGTACTGCCTCAGAAATGACCGTCGAAGAGTTATTTATTTTTTTTATTGTAACTATTTTTGCCTCAAGGATCATCTGCTTCTAAAAATTCGGTTGAGGGGCGCCTGGGTGGCTCAGTCGTTTGAGTGTCTGACTCTTGATTTCAGCTCAGGTTGTGGGATCTCAGGGTTGTGGGATCAAGCCCCGTGCACGGAGCCTGCTTAAGATTCTCTCTCTGCCCCACTCTCCCACTCGCACTCTCTCTAAAATAAAACAATAAAAAATAAATATAAAAATTAGGCTGATTTCCATGATCACACTTGCAGCTGAAAAATAAATAAATCCGAATTTATATACATCGCGGAAAAGAGGAATAATATAAATAATGAGTTAACAAAAAGAATGCCTGCTTTAGCTCTAGTTAAGCTCACGCTTGGGAATGAAAGCAAAGCTGCGATTAAAAATTAAACTTTCTAATTGCCTTACAAAGGTTATATGACCTTCATCTTCTAAATATTTTTAAATAAATTATCCTAGCCAAGCTCAAATTTTCAGGTTCACGGTATTTTCTTCTGTGCCTTCGAGAAAAAAAAAAAAACAAAAAACTTTAAAGGGATAATTGAAGATTTACGTATCTTACACTGCTTCACTGCAGGAGGTGATAACGCTATTTGAGTAGAAGCCCTGGTTTAACAAGAATCTCAGAAATCAGAGATAACACAAGGCCAGCTACTGTCTTCTCAATGAATCTTTTCAAAGCTGCCTGTTGTGATACTAATGAGCTCACTGTTTCGAGCTGTTTTCCCTTGCTGAGGAGGGATGGGCTTTGTCATGCGCGCAGAAGCTCTGGGTATAAGCTGCCTGCTCTGCTCCTATCCGTCTTTGCGGGTCTCTTATGGACTGTATAACTGTGTCTGATTCCTTTTTAAAAGTTTCGTCACCTTTCTAGCTCAGTGCGGGACTAGTGAGTGGCCAGACGAAAGCAATCCAGAGGCATAATGACTGAAGCGGAAGGAAAGATTTCAGAAAGAATTGCAAAATATTGACTGGCTTCCAGGGTTTGAGGCTTGCTTCCAAAGTGTTTCCAAAGTAATACGTTTGAATTTTCCCCTTTGTGTGTGTGTGTGTGGGGGGGGGGGGGGGCGGGGATCTGTTGTAAGCCTAAACTTAGTAATAATAGGAAAAGAACACTGGTTGTTTTTTGTTTTTTTTTAAAATAGAAATAGCAACCCCCAACAAGTAATACCTACATAACATTTGCTATATGCCTGGCACTGTTCTAAGCACTTAGGTAAAGTTATTTAATCTGGCGAGGTCAGCGCTATTAGCAAAAGTCCTAAAACAGGTCAACAACTTATTACCATTATGCAAGACCAAGTTTCTCACTGTGAAAATAAGAGTCTAATGCAGACATCTCTGCTGAAAGAAACTGCCATGCCAGTCTTTTTAAAGATGCAGGGAAAAACCCCACTATAACCTTGTAGGTATAAAAATCCAGTAACTTAGTTTTGAAATACTTAGAAGAAACAAAATCAGAGTATTAAATTTAACTTGAATGTGTGAAGTTTACATATAATCTAGGGACTCTTTTCTGCATATTCTTCTCTGAAATTAACATAAACTGATTTTATCTGTAGGCTGGTTTGCAATTAATACCTCTTATGCAGTAATTTAAAAACACCCTAAGATGCACGAACATGTTTATTTCTACTGCTTTATGTTAATACCTGCCAGGAATAACTCGCCTCCTTTTTCATGGAGAACTAAGATCTACCCATATTTTGACAATTTTTAAGATGTCTCACTGGTGACAAAGCAGATGGAAATGGATAGATATTGGATGGGACATCGATCTTTCAGTACGGTCATGCTGGTATCATTCTGAAACTTCGGGCAAGTTATTTTACTGTCCTTCATATTTCAAATTTCTTCAACAGAAGGGAGCTAACTGGAAAAAGCATTGGTCCCCTGTGTAAAGTCCGGGAAGCTACTTCCTTTTTTTCAGGAATCCAGGCTTTGGTTTTTAATTTGAAAAATGAAGGCGTATAAGCATATTGATTCCTTCCAATTTTAAAATGTACATACGAACATAAAATGCGCTCATTAATATTTTTAAAAAATTCCTAGTGATGCCAGAATTATGATGCATATCATTTACTTTTTAAGGATATAGTAAGGTAATCAAACCTCCTCACTTTAAAAGCCTCAAACAGCTGTGCAGAATCTGCCACATTTCAAAATATACAAAATTAAATATTTCCCCGAGGTCATTTTTTTCAAAGACACTTTCATAATTCTATCCTTAATAATACCGGCACGCTGCAAATCTTAATGATTTAGGTCTGCTCTTTCTAGTAGATCAAAATTCTAAGCAGTAAATTCTATCAGAAAATAACCGATCACAGTTAACTACTACTGCTCTATGCTGCTTTAAATTCACAATTCAACATGCAGTTGTAAGGGGAGCACGTTACACATCAGAGGACATGCAACTTACTATTGAACACAGAATTCAAAACAAAAGGCTTTGGCAATAACTGAGGACAAAAACAGTGGGGAGGAAATCAGCATTTCAAAAGAAGTCTGCACGAACCATACCATTATAATTATGACGCACGTCTACATTTTTAAAACAGCAGCACCCCCACAAAATGCTATCAGCTCAGTAGACATCATTACTTAGTCAATTTCCTTCTGGAACACTGACAGTGTTCTAAAGGGGTTCGTTCTAATGGGAGAAAATATACCAGAATTTCACTGGCTACACTGAGCCTCAGTTACCATGGTAAGAGGATAAGAGTGCTAGGAAGTTTTGTGATAACCAGGAGGCACGAATTCCCTGTTTGTGATACAGTGAAAAGAATGCCTAATTAGGTCTAGTCAAACTCAGCCTTCAAGTAATAATAAATAAAACCAATAAAATCTTAAAAAAAATTTTTTTTATGCTTATTTATTTTTGAGAGAGAGACGCAGTGTGTGAGTGGGGGAGGAGCAGAGAGAGAGACCAAGAGAGAGAGTCTGAAGCAGACTCCAGGCTCTGAGCTGTCAGCACAGAGCCCGATGCGGGGCTCGAACCCACGAATCATGAGATCATGACCTGAGCCAGTCGGACGGACGTTCAACCGACTGAGCCACCCAGGCGCCCCTAAAACCAATAAAATCTTAATGGCGTTCTTAATTGAGGGAAGAGGCAACCGCTATTCTTTAATATACATCTCAAATACTCTGCCAATGAATATGGATGGAAAATGGCCTGGGTAACCTCGCCCACATCAGAAGAGCTACGCATACACTCTCCAAGCACGGAGTACAGAGCTAGAAACTACGTGCTTGGGACTCAAAAGATACGCTTCTAACTTTTAATTAGCCAAATTATCATCCTCGAGAAAATGGCACGCTTAAATACTACCACCGCAAGAGAACGAAACATCTTTTTAATCAGAAAGTTCAACTCAGGAAGCTTCCAAGACTGTGAGTCAGGGTGTAGCGTTAAGATTTGGGAGCACACCGTTCCCCACGGGAGACGGAGCATCTCAAGGGTGGCACGTAGCACCTTGGAAAATGCCCTTTAATGATGCCCCCAAAGGAAACGGTTCGCATTTCACAGCGAGTCGTGAGTTCTGCCTTTGATTCTGTCCGTGTTCTTCTTCTCGATCGGTTTAAGATAACTCCGATGGCTAAAAGAACTAACTCGATTTGGTGGGGTGAGAGAAATTGCATTAGTTGTAACAAGACGAATACGGTATATTTAGGGACTTGGGAGGACTTATTACCAGAAAATCCCTCTAGACAAAGGAACAATCAGTACTCTGAATAATGGGGAATTTTCACATACTTACATAAACAAATTCATCAAAACTTATCTTCCCATCTTTATTCCTGTCACCATCCAGCATGAGTTTTTGAATTATTTCTCTCACTTTGTATCCCGGTAACGGCATATTGGCTTCCTTGAAAAGTTCATGAAGTTCATAGTCACAGATGAATCCGTTGCTGTTGAGATCTTTGGACGAAGGGAGGGCAGGCGAGGAAGGAGAAAAATTAGGAGAAATAAATTAATCTGTGAGTATTTTTACGATCAGAGTGTTTTTCTTCATTTGAGACTTGGTTCACAAGCTTGCCTAAATATAGTGTTTGTTCTCGTTACTGTTTGTTATCTACGGTTGTTTAAAAGGGAAATGCAACTTTTAACTCAAAGGGCATGGGTTTACATCATGTTTCCTGTATTTTAAACAGTGTATAAGTAGCTTCACTTACAAATAGTAGCCCTAATATTAACAAAGCATAGTTGTCTCATAAACTTATTTTTAAATCATGAAGCTGACAGGACTTACAAAAAAAATTAATAGACTCTACACCAAGAAAACGCTGCCATGGCATAAAACAATTTCTACGGTACCTACTTAAAACTTTTATGCCCCTCATTCTTCCATCGGTCCAATAGAATTTTTTATGAATTGATGCTGATTATATTACTTACACAGCACACCTGAAATTCAGCTACCCTCTCCAGTGCCAATTTTTTTTCAAGAGTTAATGTAAATAAACATTAATCCAAGACAAATATAGAGCTCATAAAAATAAATGCAGTCCTAAAGTAATGCAAGTATTTACCACGATTCTAGAAATAATCTTTTTATCTTTGTGCTAGGACAATTCTAACAGTATATATCTTCAGTGCCGAAAATATGTATCTTTAGTCTGAAACTGTTAAAAATGTGAAAAAAAAAACCTGAGGTGCCTGGGTGGCTCAGTCGGTTGAGTGTCCAACACTTGATTTCCGCTTGCATCATGATCCCAGGGTTGTGGGATTGAGTCCCACATGGGGCTCTGTGCTGAGCAAGGAGCTTGCTTGAGATTCTCCCTCTCTCTCTCTCCCTCTGCCCCTCTCCCCAGCTCATACTCTCTCTCTCTCTCAAAAAAAAAAAAAAAAAAAAAGGGAGTGGGGGGGAGGACTGATGAATGACCAAAAGTTAATTTGCTGGGAAAGAGGGCTAATGTCCTGGGTGTTGTAATCACTCGGGCATATTTTTTTTTAACTAAAAAAAAAATTGGACTTTCACCAGCAATTTCAAACACCTCCTGTTCAACAATCCTTCTTATTCCTTAGGTCCCCATTGAATTTCATATGTAAATTTAATTATTCTAATAAAAGGATACGATCTCAATAGAGAAATGACTCAAGATGACCACAGCACTGTTCAAGAAAATATATTGGGCAGTTAATTTACTTGATATGTGACTTTATTAAAAAATTTTGTTAATGCTTATTGATGTTTGAGAGAGCAAGAGAGGGAGAGCAGGGGAGGGGCAGAGAGAGGGAGACAGAGGATCAGAAGCAGGCTCTATGCCGTTAGCGGGGCTCGAACTCTCAAACCATGAGATCATGACCTGAGCCAAAGTCGGACGCTTAACCATCTGAGCCACCCAGGCGCCCCTCTATCTGACACGTCACTTTAAAACTGTACCAGGTACATGGGGCGCCTGGGTGGCGCAGTCGGTTAAGCGTCCGACTTCAACCAGGTCACGATCTCGCAGTCCGTGAGTTCGAGCCCCGCGTCGGGCTCTGGGCTGATGGCTCGGAGCCTGGAGCCTGTTTCCGATTCTGTGTCTCCCTCTCTCTCTGCCCCTCCCCCGTTCATGCTCTGTCTCTCTCTGTCCCAGAAATAAATAAACGTTAAAAAAAAAAATTAAAAAAAAAAAAAAAAAACCTGTACCAGGTACAGTTCTGGGAATTGGGGCCATCACCACCAATGAAAGAAAGTCCTGCTGTCCAAGGGCTCACATTCTAATGGCAACTAAACAGCAAATAACATATATCGTGAGGTAGAACTGTAAAATCACGCAATGTAAATAAAGCAGGGTAAGGGGTCGCAGACTGGGGGCTATTTTGCCCCTCGGGGAAACTTGAGAAATGTCTGGAGACGTTTTTGGTTGCTACAACGCGGGGGGGTTGGGGGGCAGGGGGAGGGGTAGTGTGAGGGTGCTCCTGGCATCCAGTGTACACAGCCGCCAAATATCCTACAATGCCCATGACCCCCACTCACGATCCAGAATTATGCAGCTCAAAAGGTCAGTGGTCAAGGACAGCCACTTTGCTGAGGTTACATCTGGATGAAGACCTCTGTGAGGTAAGGGAGCGCATCACGTGGGTATCTGGGGGAAGAGATTTCAGGCAGAGGAAAGAGCACATGCGACATCGGTGATGCGGAAGAATGTCTGGTATGTTGAGAGAACAGTGAGGATCCAGTGTGAGTTGAGCATTTTAATGAAGTGTACTTCTAGAGTAAGCAAATGACTCTTAAACATAACTAGTACGTTTAAATCCATCACCGAGAGTATGTATACTTCCGAAACGTCATCCTCAAACTACCCAAAACTTCTGAAAATCGTGATTATTTCCTTCCACAAAGGGCACTCAATGTCCCTAGGGCACATCTTTACGTTCTTTGCTTTGAATTGATGAAAGGCCATACATCCAACACTTTATTAGTAAAGTGTTTATATGTAGAAGTCAGTCCAGCAGCAACATCTGCAGTTGCTAAGAAGAACAAAGTAATCCACATGGTACTTTGTGGCAGGGTTTTAGCAATTTTTGATGAATGAAATTCTTGAGTTTAAATAGACCTCCTCCCATGCATATATCAATCTCTTTCTCCCATTTTCTTTAAAAAGTTAAAATAGAGGGAGACCTGGGTAGCTGAGTCAGTTAAATGTCTGATTCTTGGTTTCGGCTCAGGTCGTGATCTCACGGTTCGTGGGTTCGAGCCCCGCATCGGGCTCCGCGCTGACAGTGCAGAGCCTGCTTGGGATTCTCTCTCCTTCTCCCTCTTTCTCTGCCCCTCCCCTGCTCTCTCTCTCTCCCTCTCTCATAATAAACAAATAAACTTTAAAAAATGTTAAAATAGAAAAATTAAAAACAAATAGAGCTCAGTTCTAGGGTGTAAGTGTGGCACAGTGAAAGATATACAGCATAGTTGAAGGACAAGTGGGAGTATTGTGACATAGGATTTGCATAAGTCACCTCTGTAGGTCTTTGTTTACCCATGTGTAAAGGAGTCCTTTGGATCAAATGACCTCCAAGGTCCCTTGCTGACTCTAACGCTCTGATTCTAAATTTTTTTTTAACGTTTATTTTTTTGAGACAGAGAGAGACAGAGCATGAACGGAGGAGGGGCAGAGAGAGAGGGAGACACAGAATCTGAAGCAGGCTCCAGGCTCTGAGCCGTCAGCCCAGAGCCCGACGCGGGGCTCGAACTCACGGACCACGAGATGGTGACCTGAGTTGAAGTCGGACGCTTAACCGACTGAGCCACCCAGGCGCCCCACTAACACTCTGATTCTAAATTTGAGTAGCTAAGACTTCACAAACCACACACACACACACACACACACACACTTTAAAAAGATATTGGAGGTAAAATCATAATGCCTCTTAAAAACAAATATACAGTAATAACATTCTTATTTAAAATGTTTATTATTTTGAGAGAGGTAGGGGAGGGGCGGGGGGGGGGATCCCAAGCAGGCTCTGTGCTGTCAGCGCAGCGCCTGACATGGGGCTCTATCTCATCAACTGCAAGATCATGACTTGAGCAGAAATCCAGAGCCAGACGCTTAAGCCACTGAGCCACCCAAGTGCCCCTACAGTAATAAACATTCTGATCACTACTATATCACATTATCTAAATACAACACTCCTTCGTTTTTCGATCTTTTAGAAAGAGATAGCTTATTCCTTGCAACTATCAAAAAGTCCACTTGGCAATTTCTGAGCGAGAAGTATTTTTAAATGTATTCGCCTTTACCTTGACTTCTGAAAGGACGTATCTGAGCATAATTTAACCTGTGATTGATTCCAGTTCCGACCTAGCATACAACAGGCGCTTCATTGTTCCCTTTGTGTTCTCAGTGGTGCAATAGAAGCAGAAGGTAGAGAGGTTTTAAAATAAATATCAGAGAACTGTAAATGCAAAACTACAGGAAACTGACCAAAGCCCGGAGAGTCTGATCTACCTGGCGGTTTATTGGCCTTAGGTAGACTCGAGGTGTAGGCAATGCGGAGAATGAGCATTTGCGCGAGAGCCCTCTGTGAAATAACCTCTGTCGGGCATTAATTAGAAGACAGCTCACTGATGTGATTAAAAGATGCGAGGAAGCGTACTCACCCTGAAATATAACTAACATACAATAACCACATGCAGAAACTCCATTTTGAAGTAACAGTAGTAATAACAGATGCTGTTAGTAACTGACAGGAGCATTTGAAAAGGGGGTTGGAGGAATACGACTTGGTCATTCCGGAGCCATCTTCCTTATTAGGTTGCAAACCTCTTGGGTAAAATTCTTTTGAATCTTTTTATCTCCACCCCAATATGTAGCACAGTACCTTGCACATGACAAGCAATGTGAAAACTAGTTTTTGTAGAACTGTTGATTCTCAAGTGTTAACTAGGAAAATAATGCTCTAATCTAATGAGCATTTTAACAACAGAATTAAACAATAACAAAAAAATACAGAAATAGCACTAGAAGACTGAATGGCAATTCACCAGGAAACCATAACGACAGAAATATCTCTTAAATAACATTCAGTCTCATTCCCTTTGTTCTAATCCTGTCCCCACCCGGCAGCCTTCAGATCTGTAATTTGGTTTTCTAAGTGAACACACCCACCAACGAGTACCCAAGTAGACAACCAGTGATGGTTGTCAGGTTGGGACTTCTCCTGTTCTAAATGTAGAAACCTGCTTTGGCTGTATTAAGAAATACCATGTGAACTTGTTTGGGCAGAAGTCGACCTCCAGAGAAAGCTGAGTACCTACTCTGTGGCAGGCACTGAGCTAGATACCAAAGATACAGAAATTAATCCGACAGAATCTCTTTGGCTCTTACTTGAAACTGTGCCTTTAAAATCCTTGTGAAGGGGCGCCTGGGTGGCTCAGTCGGTTAAGCTTCCGACTCTTGATTTCCGCTCAGGTCATGATCTCACAGTTCGTGAGTCTGAGCCCCCCATCGGGCTCTGCACTGACAGTGTGGTGCCTGCTTGGGATTCTCTCTCTCTCTCTCTCTCTCTCTCTCTCTCTCTCTCAAAGTAAATAAGTAAACATTAAAAAAGTTAAAAAAAAATCCTTGTGAAAATACGAAGTACTTGGAATATCTAGCTATCCTTTATCTTTCCGGAGATGGGAAAAGAATCATTGAACATATGCATCTAGTTTGACATATTTTAAAAGTTTAACCTACTCTGCTATCTTTCCATATTTTATCAGCAGATCTAGCTTTTACTACCTCCCGTAATCAAAGACATTTTAGTGTTAGTACTAGTAAATTATCGCAAGCCTTTCTTAGAAGTCCTAAATCATATCTTTTGAAGACAACAATTTCAATTTCAATAAAAAGGCAGCTTGCAATTAATTTTACAAAATCTCCCAGCTGGAAAAGTACTTGAAAGACAAAATAGGGTGCAATTATTTTTAAAGAGTTTTATGCTAATTTTATTTCCAATCCCTTGCCAACACACACACACACACACACGCACACGCACATGCATGCACACACACACACACCCTTAAACTATTATCAGAGATCTAACTAATATGCTGTGCTTTAGAAAGCCACAAAATGAGATCACACAATAGCATTTTAGAAAGCTTCTATCTCATTAGTGACATTATTAATCAGGATCTCAAAACTATGTTTGATAGCGAACTTTTTCTATTCTGCATTTTGATACAAACATGAGAATTTAATAATAAACTGACCCCCCAAAACAGAGACCTAGATCAGAAACAGTTTTAACAACTGGAAACTAACATCACAACCTGCTGGCATAATGGTGGCCCTTTATTTTCTCATTAAAGCTGCCGATATTCTGGAACCCCTTTCTGGCTCATTTGTCACTTCCTCATTACCTACACATTGGCATGGAGTTGGCCAGGTTCTGCACTTAGAAGACTCTTCTGTTCTAGCACCCTGTTTTCTTTTTTTTTTTTTTTTTTAATTTTTGTTAATGTTTTTATTTGTTTTTGAGACAGAGAGAGACAGAGCATGAGCAGGGGAGGGGCAGAGAGAGAGGGACACACAGAATCCGAAGCAGGCTCCAGGCTCTGAGCTGTCAGCACAGAGCCTGACACGGGGCTTGAACTCACGGACTGTGAGATCGTGACCTGAGCCAAAGTCGGATGCTTAACCGACTGAGCCACCCGGGAGCCCCTAGCACCCTATTTTCAACCATCTGATAAGGTAGATACTATCATACAGCCTATATTATCCAGAACATTCTTTTTATTTTTTTAATTTAAGTTTATTTGTTTATTTTGAGAGAGAGAAAGAGGCAAAGAGGGGCAGACAGAGAGAGAGAGGGACAGAAGAGAATCCTAAGCAGGCTCCACACTGTCAGTGCAGAGCCTGATGCAGGGCTCAAACTCACAAACTGTGAAATCATGACCTGAGCCAAAATCAAGAGTTGGATGCTCAACTGACTGAGCCACCCAGGTGTCCCTGGAGCATTCTTTTTTTTTTTTTTTTTTTTTTTAATTTTTTTTTTCAACGTTTATTTATTTTTGGGACAGAGAGAGACAGAGCATGAACGGGGGAGGGGCAGAGAGAGAGGGAGACACAGAATCGGAAACAGGCTCCAGGCTCTGAGCCATCAGCCCAGAGCCCGACGCGGGCTCGAACTCCCGGACCACGAGATCGTGACCTGGCTGATGTTGGACGCTTAACCGACTGCGCCACCCAGGCGCCCCCTTTTTTTTCTTTTTTTTTAATTCTTTAAATTAAAATTTAATTTTTGAGAGAGATTTATTTTGATTTATTTTTGAGAAAGAGAGAGAGAGTCAGAGAGAGAAGGAGTTGGGGTGGGGCAGAGGGAAAAGGAGACACAGAATCTGAAGCAGGCTCCAGGCTCTGAGCTTGTCAGCATAGAGTCCGACACGGGGCTTGAACCCATGACCGTGAGATTGTGACCTGAGCCGAAGTTGGACGCTTAACCGACTGAGCCACCCAGGCGCCCCTATCCAGAACATTCTTAATGTTTCTGCAAGCAAGTCTCAACTTTTGGGTTCAGAAAATATGATCGGTGCGAGTTGACATTAATGAATGGCAGGGAAAAAAAAACCTACGCATCTACCCGCTGAACAAAGTTCTTGCAGAAAGCGAGCAGCTAAATCTCAATAAATTGACAAAGTGTTCCTATTTTTAAAGAAAGATCACTATACTTAAAGGAAATCACTAACAGGTTCCCAATGCTGCTGAGTTCATCAGACAGGAACCAACTGTTTGTAACAACAGATTCTGTCTGTCGCTCTCTCTCTGTCTCTCTCTCTCTCTCTGATGACACATGTAGGTTCACATCTGCAGTCTGCTTTAATAGAAACCCCCTTACGCTCTCGTACTATGTATTATCTTAAAGGCCCGTTAACTCAACGCCCTCCCCCAAGCAACCTTAAAGTAAATAAACTTATTATACGGCCATGTTCCTGCAGAAGTTTGAATCACACCAAGAATGCATATCCTTAAAAGGAAATGTTTTCCCTCCCCTTGCATCCTGTTATTTAAGCTATTTTAAGTACTTGTCTGGAGAAAGCTGAGCCAGAATTCAAGTGGTTTTGATTTTAGCTGCTGTTTTACACTGCCCATGTCCAGGTGCTATGTGGTGCAATTTATCACTTCAAACGCATCTTTTGTGGTGCTACGTCGTCTTATAAATCTGACAGTAAGAAAGAGTGGGATTTCCTTTGACCCCCAGGTTGTGTGTGTGTGTGTGTGTGTGTGTGTGTGTGTTGCTTTAACCATCCTTGAATCCGTCTAAATCTAGTGTCTTTCTCTATAAAGAGGTTGCATATGTGTGTCCTCATCTGCAACACATATTCAACGTCTTTACCAACTAACCCTTCCCGGACAGTGCTCATTAGGACTTGAAGAAGAAAAACCAATCAAGTACAGATGCACATCCTTTCAGAAAAGCTGGGTTTAAAAGTTCCATTTAGTTGAGCCAACATATGCCACAAAATTTTTCGCACTAACAAAATGATAAAAGGAACCTATGTGTCTAACGATAACGCATTTGCACACGTGCGCGCGCACACACGCGCGATCCTGAATGCCCATGGAAGCACATGCAATGTTGATTTAAAAGACTTGGCCAAAAGGCTTGTGCCGAAGAATTTAGATTATATTCCATCCTCGGATCTAAGCAGTAAAGTCGAGCTTTCATTAGGCATTAAAACTTTAGAAAAGGCAGCTGCTAAACATCTCCAGATGCTTAACTAAACGTGAGTTTTGCCTCTCACAGCTTTTATCTATTGAGGTAGCTCAGTCCAGCAAATAGAAGAGGCAGTTTAATGAGTCCCAGCTAAGGGCAGAAGAGAGGTCGCTACCTAAGAGTTCATCCTAATAGTGGATCCTCAAAGGTGGAGGTCAAGTATAGCTGAAGGCTGGGCAAGATTAGAAGGCTGAGACCAAGCGATCAAAAATGTTGTCTATTGATCCTTTTCCACCTCAAAATTTCCAGCGGTTTGGCCATCATTTGCCACCTGCCGCCACTCTCCCACTTTAAAAACACATATGCGCCTCCACCCATGCTCCCAGAGCACGTTCTCACGCACGTGTGCTCTTGCTCCTCACCTTGCCCGTCCACATATTTGTGCGTCTACCTTCCACACCATCGAAACATGGTTTGCAGCCTCTCCCAAGACCTTCATTTCTAATATTCCCCCGATAATTAACCAGATGGCTCAGGGAAACAGCCCAGGTTAAGTTTATTTTCTGGGGGGGGGGGGGTTGGGCTATAGTTTTTATTTTTTAAGTCATCATCGTGATGTGGTTTTTATGTACTACAGAAAACCGAGTAACTTGAAACAACTCAGCTTCCTGGGAGGAGAAAATCACCATAACCAAAATTTTTTGACTTAGTGTGGTGGGCAGCCACAAGGGAATATACCCACAGTATTCCTAGTCATTTACAAAACCCCGTTATTCTTTTATTGCAAAAATGCTGAATTTGTGTGTTTTTTTTAAGCTCAGTAGCGTGCTTAGGAGAGAAAGAAGTCAGATGTCAGTGTTTGCAAGGTAAAGCCAATCTGAAAAGATTCACATTATGCACATTTATCTTTATGACAACTAATCACCCAAAGGACTTCTAGCTCTGAAAGTTTTATTTATTCTTGTGTTTTTTTTTTTTTTTTAGAAAGAACTTCTAGGCGTTTAAATTAAAACGGAAACATTATGAAGTAGGAAAAAAACAAAACAAAAACAACCAGCACCACGGCTTCTGCTATCCCAGTGGGAAATCCTGGAAACAAACGTTGAGAAAATTGAAATAATTAAATGAAAATGTACTGCTTGGAGTGTAACACTAAGCAGGTGCAGAAAATGAAAGAAGGACTTTAAATCTTAATACGCAATGTATTGCTAGTAAAGAGAATTTCAAAGCACTATTAATTGATTGGACAAAACCTACGATTAGCAGTAATTACAGAGCGTTTCTTCACACACTATGATTTTGCTGAATTTCTAAAGAGATAATCAAGGCTATTATTGTTAATAGATGGGGGAAAAAAATCACATAATGATTTCCATATTTTGTCACAACCGAACAGAGTAGTCCTCCCTGCCGTCCCCCCACCAATAAGAAAAATTGTGCTTGACAGGAAAATCAGTTCTAGAGCTTGTTTTTAAAATCACGTTTCCCTGGGGCACCTGGTTGGCTCGGTCGGTTAAGTGTCCCACTCCAGCCCAGGTCATTATCTTGAGGTTTGTGAGTTCAAGCCCCGCATCGGGCTCTGTGCCCACAGGCAAGAGCCTGGAGCCTGCTTTGGATTCTGTGTCTCCCTCTCTCTCTCTGCCCCTGCTCTGCTCTCTCTCTCTCTCTCTCTCTCTCTCTCTCTCAAAAATAAAAATAAATATTAAAAAAAATTTCAAATCACGTTTCCCTGAATGAAAAACAAACAAAAAAAAAAGATTTCCATAACACCTTTGACAGTTGCCTGAGGGCTCCGTAACTAATAACTAAAAACTACAGAGGTTTTAAAGGAAAATCAAACGATTCAGCTGGGTCTTTAAACACTATTCTAAAAGACACACTACTTACAAGCCTTTATTATGCTGAAAAAAATATATAAATTTTACATGCTACAATGTGATGGCCAAAACCTTTAGTAATGAATTCCACCATGATGAAAATCTTCGTAACAAAGGCCCTTTTAGTTTACAGTTGATAGTGACAAAATCTCAGGGCAAGAAAAGATTATGTATAATTCCTTGGGATTCAGTCAATTAAATATTTATTGAGAACCTGACGTGTATGCAACACTGAGCTAGATACAGAGCGGGGAATGCAAAAGAATAATATGCAGAAGAGGCAGGAATTGTGGACTCCGGAACTTCCATTTACAGCACATAGAGTAATAAGGGTCTGCGTATCTTAGGAATTAAAAAAAATTTTTTTTTGGTGTTTATTTTGGAGAGAGAGAAAGAGACAGAGAGAGACAGAGTGTGAGTGGGGGAGGGGCAGGGAGAGAGGGAGACACAGGATCCAAAGCAGGCTCCAGGCTCGGAGCTGTCAGCACGGAGCCCGACAAGGGGCTCGAACCTATGAACCGTGAGATCATGACCCGAACCAAAGTCAGATGCTTAACCGACTGAGCCACCCAGGCACCCCTATTCGAAATAAATATATGTCTATTAGGGACATCAGTAGGACGTATGATCCAATCTGCTGTCTTTGGGAAACTCCTCGTCCACCCTAACCCCTGCAGGATTGACTGATTGATTGATTGATTGATTTTAAATATTTATTTATTTTTGAGAGAGACAGAGACAATGCGAGTGGGTTAGGGACAGAGAGAGAGTGAGACACAGAATCCAAAGCAGGCTCCAGGTTCTGAGCTGTCAGCACAGAGCCCGACGCGGGGCTCGAACTCACAAGCTGTGAGATCATGACCCGAGCCGAAGTCAGACGCTCAACCGACTGAGCCACCCAGGCGCCCCAAGGTGCAGGATTTAAAATAGACGGTAGTTCTACAGTGACTCTTTCCTTCAGTCTAAGCTCTAACTGATCCCTCTTGTTTTGTACTTAACCCTGGTTCCTATGTGGAGATAACTGGTCAACCCTCTTTGTGTCTTTAAAGCTTTCGAGGAGCAGTTAAGCTCTTTTACGGATGAGAGTATTTCAGTGCCCTCAAGTAAAACATATTTGAAGAGCTTTAATTTTAAAACGAAATTGCACACAATTGTTTCCAAGGTGCTGCACACGAGAACAAGGCCTGTATTAAACAATAAACATGTATTTGAGGAAACGAGGCCTTTAAGATTCAATAATGGCAATAATAAGTCATGGTCCTTACCCCAAGATTCTATTCATAAAGACAGAAATTAGGCCGTCCCTCAAACTGAAAGACGAACATAAGAAAAAAAAGAAGGTTCAAAGGATATGCAATGCTAAAACAATTATGACAAGGATATTTCTATAGAATAATGAGATTTAAAAAATCTTGCAGCCAGGAATTCACCTGTCATTTTCTTGCAATCAGTCGAACATCAGGAGAGTACCAGATAATACTCTCCTTACGGTAAGTAGTAACTATGGCCAGTTAACAGACTCCTTTTTTTTTTTTCTCATAGACACCCAGAAAATTATGTTCGATTCAGGCCTACCCAATTTTTTCCACTTAAGAGTTATTTTTTTTAATGCTTATTTTGAGACAGAGAAAGCGTGTGCACACACGTGAGTTGGGGAGGGACAGAGAGAGAGGGACAGAGAGAATCCCAAGCAGGCTCCACACTGTCAGAGCAGAGCCCGAAGCGGGGCTCGATCCCACGAACCATGAGCTCGAGAGCCGAAATCACCTGAGCAGAAAACAAGAGTCGGAAGCTTAACAGACTGAGCAGAGGGGCACCTCTGCTTAGAATTCTGAGGAGATTATGAATAGTCACCCTGGTGAGGCATCATTATTCTTCCCAAGGCCTGCTGTTAGCCTTAAACGCCTTCGCAGAAAATGCTGTTCCGAAATGTACGGAAATAGAGATGTACATGTCCTGGCTTTTCATTAATGAGGTTTGTAACATAGGTCAGAGAGTCAGTTCTGATTTTTTTTAAACAATTTTTTTTTCAATGTTTATTTATTTTTGGGACAGAGAGAGACAGAGCATGAACGGGGGAGGGGCAGAGAGAGAGGGAGACACAGAATCGGAAACAGGCTCCAGGCTCTGAGCCATCAGCCCAGAGCCCGACGCGGGGCTCGAACTCACGGACCGCGAGATCGTGACCTGGCTGAAGTCGGACGCTTAACCGACTGCGCCACCCAGGCGCCCCGAGTCAGTTCTGATTTAAATAACAAATCATTATGATCTAACTTGACACCCTTTGATCAAGGAGATACCACATACTAGTAGCTTACCTCTTTAGGCCCATGTTGACTCACGTGAGTACATACATCAATCATCAGTTCTTACCCTGTTTTCTCACTATCTTCTACTGATAGGACATGAGCACTGAAATTTGGAATGTAAATACTATCAACTGCTTCCAGAGCTGCGAAATTCTAAGACATGTTCTGTGATGTTTAAGGAAAAACCGAATGGCATGCTACGTCTTCCCATCTTATGCTGATACTACAGCTTAACGTGAGAAGGTTGAACAGACTGTGTTATCCAAAGGCACAGAAGCTCCATGAAAAAGGCCACAAAGCCAAGCTCATCAGGGAAAGGCAAAGCATCAGCTAATTGAAGGAATCACCTAATGTTTTCAGGGGTCACACGTCCCTCTGAGAATATGAAGGCTCCAATACTCTCCTAAGAAATATATGCTATATAATACGGTTAACAACCAAAGATTTGTCTAAGAATTTCAGGAGCCACAGTGGCCCCCAGCGAAGGACTGGTACCCAGGACTAAAAACCTTTGACCATATTAGATAATCTACCTTTTTTATTTTTCTTATTGGTATGCTGTGGAATTTATTTCATAGGACCACTTTTTTTTTTTTTTTACAAAGAAGTACATCACCCTGTTTGTTATTTATTTATTTATTGTTAAGTAATCTCTGCGTACAACATGGTGCTTGAACTCATGACCCCAAGATCAAGAGTCACACGCTCTACTAACGGAGCCATTCAGCCGGCCCTTGACCATATTAGATAATAGACGTAATTAGAAATAATAGTTTAACGTGTTGCTCCTAAAACTTTATCCCGTTGGTTTTAACTACCTTGCCCTACGGTTCACGATTAACCATTCATATAATTTTTTAGAGAAATAACTTTTATCAGGGCCACATAATTATTGCTTTACTATAGGTAACGCTGTAAAAACTACTCACCAACTTTTGCAAAGGCCTCTTTCAGTTCATCAAGCTCATCTTTGGAAATCTGAGTGGTAGCCATCTCGTCCATTTAAAGGTCTAAAGAGAAACCAGAAAGGTTTACGACTGAGCGATGTTTGTGATGAATATATGATAAGCATTCCTGTGAAATTCTCATCTTAGAATTTATTTATTTATTTTTTTTTTTTTAAGAATAAGGTGAGGGTTCTAATTTACAAAGAGGCGGAGGAAATAATATTTATTTATTTATTTATTTTTTCAACGTTTATTTATTTTGGGGACAGAGAGAGACAGAGCATGAACGGGGGAGGGGCAGAGAGAGAGGGAGACACAGAACCGGAAACAGGCTCCAGGCTCCGAGCCATCAGCCCAGAGCCTGACGCGGGGCTCAAACTCACGGACCGCGAGATCGTGACCTGGCTGAAGTCCGACGCTTAACCGACTGCGCCACCCAGGCGCCCCTCATCTTAGAATTTAAACAGAATTGCCAACTGCTAAAAGCATCTGAATGCGTTCCCATATTTATAGCTAAAGCCATCATGAAGAAAACAAACACATGAGAAGTCATGATTTACCAAAAGTTATTCAGACCAAAAAAGTCTCTGAATCTTCCTTTCAAGAACAAAATCTTACGCTCCTAAGTGTAAGGAAGGGCCAAGGTACCCAGCAATGACAGGAAAGAGATACATCCTAGAAATTCTTGGTTATTCATGCCAAAACTAAAAGTCAAAATCGCCTGACCAAAGACTCACATACAATGTAACTGTTCGATTAAGCCTTTATCTCTCTTTCTTTCTTACTGGCTCTTTACATTTTTTTCCGGCTTTATTGAGAGATAACTGGCATGTAATATCGTGTACGTTTCAGGTGTATACCACGATGATTGGATATACTAACATACTGTGAAATGATTACTACAACAAGGTTAATTAGCACATCCAGCACCTCACACAGTTACCATTTTTTCCATTAAGTCACTTTAAAATCATTCATTGCGGGGGCATCTGGGTGTCTTAGCTGGTTAAGCATCCGGCTCTTGGTGTCAGCTAAGATCGTAATCCCACAGTTTGCGGGATGAAGCCCTGCGTCGGGCTCTGGGCTGACAGCACGGAGCCTGCTTGGGATTCTCCCTCTCTCCCTCTCTCTCTGCCCCTCCCTCACTCGTGCTCTTTCTCTCAAAATAGATAAACATTAAAAATAAATAAATAAATAAGGGCGCCTGGGTGGCTCAGTTCGTTGAGAGTCCAGCTTCTGCTCGGGTCACGATCTCGCCGTTTGTGAGTTCGAGCCCCGCGTCGGGCTCTGTGCTGACAGCTGGGAACCTGGGGCCTGCTTCGGATTCTGTGTCTCCCTCTCTCTCTGCCCCCCCCCCCTTGCACTGTCTCTCTCTTGCTCTCAAAAATAAATAAGCATTTAAAATAAATAAATGAATAAATAAAATCATTCCTTGTGAAAACACTGGTTTTCATATAGGATACTAACACCTATCAATCACTCCCATTAAAGGAGCGTTCATATAACTTACATTATTTGGGTTTAATACATAATTGGGTTCCAAATACATAATTTGCGTTCTGACTGGGCCTGATTTTACCTACTTAACCAACAGAGCTGGGGGTTGACAAACTGTGGCCTGTGGGCCACATCTGGACTACTGCCTATTTCTGCACTTCCCCCAAGCTAAATATGGTTTGTGAAGAAAGAAAAACATTTGCAGTCAGTTTTGATAAGGCACGTTAACTTTGAGCCCTAATTAAGGGAAAGGTTATCCCCCTCCAAGAGCGAATTCTATTTTTCTCAGCAGTAGATGTGTATTACAAAATAGTACTCTATTATTAGTAGTAGTAGTATAGTTTGAATTTTGTCAGCAAAAATTCATGGAAATAATATTATTACATCCTTGATATTAATAACATAATATTTTTGATTTTGCCTCTTGGCCCATAACACTTATGATCTGGACCTTTATAGAAAAATCTTCTCGAGCTCCGCAACAGAGGAAGGAGGTCTGTATCACAATGGGTAATCCCCAAATACAAACCTGTCCACAATTTTTGGACAGAGAGGAATAAAAATAATTATGTCTTGCTCTGGGTTTGTTTATTTGGGGGGGGGAGGGGGATTTATTTTTTCTCAGTCTTTTTTAAGGACTTTATTTTTATAGCAGACTTTTAGGTTCGTAGCAAAATTGAACAGGGAGCACAGAGATTTCAGGCCTCGTGCAATCCTTCAGCAGTCACATGCACAGCCAACACCATTATCAACATCCCCCACCACAGGTGGCTCCTTTGTTAGAAAAACAGACTTTTAAAAAACAGAAAACAGAACTTGCTTCTTTATAAACTTTTCTTACCTAGGATGTTAAAATGTCACGAAAGAGGGACAAATGTCTCAGTAGATAAGTTGGGTAAAAACACCTTTCAGAGTAGTCTGAGGCTCTATAAGGTAAAGAAAGATCTTCAGTTAGAGATGAGGTAGGCATTTTAAAAAGTTAAGAGTAAACAGCGATTTTTCATGTTAAGCTATAACGAAATGACGGTACTTTTAAAAAGTATCCTTTATTTTACTATTATGATATTTAACACTTCTGATTACAAAAATACTATATAGGATTTACTCCAATTTTCTTTTCTGTTTAAAAATAAGGTTATTTATTTATTTTGAGAGAGAGAGAGAGAGCACAAGTAGAGTGAGAGAGAGAGAGAGAGAGAGAGAGAGAGAGAGAGAGAATCCCAAGCAGGTTCCGCGCTGTCGGCACAGAGCCCGATGTGGGGCTCGAACGCACAAACCGTGAGATCGTGACCTGAGCTG
This sequence comes from Felis catus, assembly GCF_018350175.1. Lineage (NCBI taxonomy): Eukaryota > Metazoa > Chordata > Mammalia > Carnivora > Felidae > Felis > Felis catus. The sequence continues at coordinate 94,353,258 of NC_058386.1, read as the reverse complement.
AAACCAAGAGTATGGCGCTCACCCAACTGAACGACCCAGGCGCCCTCCAAGTTTCTTTACACAAGTTTTACACAGTCAAGTTTTCAATACGAAATCATTAACCATCTCCGTGAACTTCACCATGTAGAACAAGGGCACAGAAAGTTTGAAAGTGAGACTGTCTCAGGAAATCCAAAACACGCGGCTTCTCCTTATCTCTGAAGGTCCTTTCCAGTTTGGGCAGTTTGGGCATCAGTAATGATCTAAAGTATTTGAGTTAAAGAAACAAAGACAAGTGATTTATTCTCATACTACCCTATCACTCCCTTACGAAAGGGAACATTAGATAAAGAGGGTTCTAGACATAGCTCCCTCTCCTGCCCCACGCTTCATCCCTGCTGACTAAACCCTTCTCCCCCACCCCCATGGTTTCTCCCCTTTGCGGGTCCGCAAGGCTGAACAGGGCAGAAATCTCTTTCCCTCTCCTTCACGCTCCTCCCCAACGCAAACACATCTATCCTCACACACTTTTACCAACATTTCAGGCATCAGTTGTATGTCTAGTTCCTGCCCTCAAGGAATTTACAGTCTGGGGAGGGCAACATATAAATAATTATAATTGGACACAAAGGAAATTAGTGGCTGCAATAAAGAGATAGAAGGGAAAAGGCTCTGGAGACTTGGAAGAATATTCATTTCTTTTCAGATAGGCCAGGAAAGAGGTAGTTTTGTTCTTCCTGCAAAATTAGGAAATACTTAGATCTCACAGAAAGGACTTCAAGGCAACCATTTACTTACAAACGAATATTAACAGAGGGGTGCCTGGGTGGCTCAGTTCAGTTCAGCGCCTGACTCTTGATTTTGGTTCAGGTCATGATCTCTCAGTTCTTGGGTTTGAGCCCCGCAGCAGGCTCTGCATTGATAGCACGAAGCCTGCTTGGGATTCCTCTCTCTTTCTCTGCTTCTCCCTTACATGTGCTCGCTCTCTCTCAGAAATAAAATGGGTAAATTTTATGAAAATATTAATACAGTTGGAAACTACACTTACGGTGGTGAGCATTGAGCAATGTATAGAATTGTTGAATCACTAAGCAATCTACCTGAAATGAATCATTATGTCAACTACACTTCAATAATAAAAATTTTAAAAAATCAATATGACTCAGCATTAAAAAAAGACACCAGAATATATTTTCAGGTTTTAATTTTTTTTAATATTATTTTTGAGAGAGAGTGACAGAGCGTGAGCAGGGGAGGGACAGCAAGAGAGGGAGACACAGAATCCGAAGCAGGCTCCAGGCTCTGAGCTGTCAGCACAGATCCCGACTCGGGGCTTGAACTCATGAACTGTGAGATCACGACCCGAGCTGAAGTCAGGTGCTTAACCAGCTAAGCTACCCAGGCACCCCTACTTTCAGGTTTTCTAATTTCTTATTCTTGTCTTTTTAATTTTTTTTTTAACGTTTATTTATTTGTGGGACAGAGAGAGACAGAGCATGAACGGGGGAGGGGCAGAGAGAGAGGGAGACACAGAATCGGAAACAGGCTCCAGGCTCCGAGCCATCAGCCCAGAGCCTGACGCGGGACTCAAACTCACGGACCGCGAGATCGTGACCTGGCTGAAGTCGGACACTCAACCGACTGCGCCACCCAGGCGCCCCTCTAATTTCTTATTCTTGTCTCATTATCTCAATGAAAGCCTAAAGTGATTTCTTTTACACTGTAGGGGAGCAAATATACCACCCCAAAATATGCCTCTTTGGCATATTATTTTCAGCTGGTTATTTTTAATAGCGAACACTGGTGGGGCTCTGGAAACTGAGAAGTTAACCTTTTGTACAAAATATTTACATTCGTAAGGGAACTCTCCATGTGTCCTGGCATCTCCCGGCTGTAACAGGAAGAGAATATTGAAATCTCTAGAAACTCTTATTAATGGAGGAAGGCACAGTCTTAAATCCGCATGACAAGCTTACGGTTGTTTACTGCGCTTTTCCTGGTTACCTCCCATGACTGACTCCCCACCCCCAGCAGCTTCTTTTGTGTTTAGCCTAGAAGTGGTATTTCAGGTGGTAGCTGCAGCCATTTCAGAGAGGTGCTCAGTTTTCCAGGGTCTCTCCCATGGATGCAGGAGGTATATATGTTATTAAACTTCTTTTTTTTATTTAAAAAATTTTTTTAAATGTTTATTTATTTTTGAGAGACAGAGAGACAGAGCATGAGCGGGGGAGGGGCAGACAGAGAGGGAGACACAGAATCCAAAGCAGCCTCCAGGCTCTGAGCTGTCGGCGCAGAGCCCGACAAGGGGCTCGAACCCACCAACCGTGACATCATGACCTGAGCCGCAGCTGGATGCTCAAGCGACTGAGCCACCCAGCGCCCCTATGTTATTAAACTTCTATATGTCTCCTGTTGATCTTTATCATGTCAATTTAATTAGACCAGCCAAAGAACCTAGAAGGGCGGAAGAAGACTTTTTTTTCTCCCCAACAACACCTACAGCTCACAGGAGACGTCGGGAGGCACATCTGAATAAGAATGAAAAGAATTGGAACATGCAAATGTCCCCAAAACAACATTTCCAGGCAAGATGGTCCAGGAAAACAGAATAGTTTAGGAGTTTCTCGCTTAAATGAACTCAGTTTCGTTTATTTATAATTACATGAAATAACTGCTACCCTGAGGCACCCGAGCTACTACTAAATACAAAGTCAAATTTAAAAGCCTTGCCATATATGCTTTAGTTGATAAAAGTCACAATTTTTAAAATAATTTTTATTTATTTACTTTTGTGAGAGACAGAGATAGTGTGAGCAGGGGAGGGGCAGAAGGAGTGGGAGAGAAAGGTCATCTCAAGCAGGCTCTGAACTGCCAGCACAGAACCCGACGCAGGGCTCGAACCCACGAAACCGTGAGATCGTGACCTGAGCTGAAACCGAGAGTCTGATGCTTAACCAACCGAGCCACCCAGGCGCCCGATAAAAGTCACAATTTTTATTTTATTTTTTTAAATGTTTATTTATTTTTGAGAGAGAGAGAGAGAGAGCCCGCATGAGCGAGCAGGGGAGGGACAGAGAGAAAGGGAGACACTCAGTCTGAAGCAGGTTCCAGGCTCCGAGCTGTCAGCCCAGAGCCTGACGTGAGGCTCGAACTCATGAACTGTGAGATCATGACCTGAGCTGATGTCGGCCACCTAACCGACTGAGCCACCCAGCTGCCCCTGATGGTATCTTTCTTTCCAGTTTATTTATTTATTCTGAGAAATTGAGAGAGAGAGAGGGGGGCTGCCAGGTAGGTATTTAACATTAAGGTTTTAAAAATTAAAATCTTACAAATTAAAATGACAGCAGCTCCGTTTCTCTTCACGGGGCATTCCTTGAAATACGGGAAGACTTGGATGTGGAATCCGAAAAGGTCAGTGTCCCAGTTCTGCTGTTTCCTAGCAGTGTGTCCATGAGCAAGATTATTTAATCGGACCCTCAGTCTCCTCATTTGAAGACAGCGATAATAATACCTACTTCCCTCAGGTCCTCATGAAGATTAAGAATGGCATATGTAGGGGGCGCCTGGGTGGGTCAGGCGGTTAATCTCATGGTTCGTGAGTTCAAGCCCTACATCAGTTAGTGCAGAGCCTGCTTGGGGTTCTCTCGCTCTCTCAAAATAAACTTAAAAAATACAAAAAAAAAAAAAAGAAAAAGGAGGGCATATGTGAAGACACACTGTAATATATAAATTATTCTACAGTAACTTCAGATCCTTGATGAAAGAAAACAGGGAATAAATATCTAGATCATTGTGAGAGGCTATATAAAAATAGGCCTAAGTTCCAGTAAGAACCTTTTAAATGGGATCTATGAAAAGTTATTCCATTTTCCCTAATAAGTATTGTCTACAGCGTCTAAAGATGTCCTTCATACCTAAAAATTCTAAGCCTTTAGTCAATATCATTTCAGAAGGAGGGGCCTAAAGAAAACCCGTCAGCCACTTTTCACCCATGACTCAATTTAACTCCTTCATTAAGGCCAGTTTCCAAATACAACTTGAAGAGTGGCCAGGAGACATTTTTAAAAAATGCAAATTTTACTTTAAGTATTTCAGGACCACTTTATTTATTTATTTATTATTATTTTTTTTAAATTTTTTTTTAATGTTTATTTATTTTAGAGACAGAGAGACAGAGCACAAGCAGGGTCAGGGCAGAGCGAGAGGGAGACAGAATCTGAAACAGGCTCCAGGCTCTGAGCTGTCAGCCCAGAGCCCGACGCGGGGCTTGAACTCACGAACCGTGAGATCATGACCTGAGCCGAAGCCGGAGGCTCAACCGACTGAGCCACCCAGGCGCCCCTCAGGACCACTTTAAAAGACACCTAAGAGCTTGTCAATATTGCCATTTTCCTCCCAATCTGCCCATTTCCGCGCCCCCCCCCCCCCATCAACACTGAAAAATGAAAGGTCAAGAGGTAAAAAGTAAATTTACTTGCTGAACTTTAACCTGAGGTTCTCGGTATGCGGTTGCCAGGCCAAAAGAAAAGGGTGACTTTTGAAACAGGTCTTCCTCCCGAGTCTATCTTACCAACGAACTGAACTTTATTTTACAAGGGAGGGAGAGAGTGAGTGAGCGAGAGAGAGAGAGAGAGAGAGAGAGAGAGAGAGAGAGAGAGAGAGAGAGTGTGCTGTTTAAAAAAAAAAGATCTATATTTTCCTTCCATTTAAATGTAGCCAAATGAAATCCCAATCAAAAGTAAAGGCTCCCAGGGTCTCTGCATTTTTCTGAGTTCTCTCACTGTCCCAAATTCTGTCTCCTCCCTTGCTCCTATGCCTGCCTCCCCTGGGACCAAAAAAACACACAAAACAAAACAAAAACACAAACACAAACAAACCCAAAACAACAACAAAGCAAAAACAAATCCTCTCTCTCCCTAAACATCTGAGACAAAGGACAACAGATTTTCAAAAAGGGGAATAAAAGAAAAAGCAAACAAAACCTTGTTTGTTTGTGTTTTTCATAAAAGGATATGGTGTACAACCGGGCCTGAATTCAGGGCGTCACCCATAGAGGAATCTTAGGCCTATGAAGTCATCCCTAATTACAGAGTTTGACTAACAATGCGGCAATTATGAAACCACTCCACTGGCTCGTTTAACTACACTTCAACCCTGAACACAAATCTTTGCTGAGAAAGGCGTACCGACCAGGAGCTACCTGAAACTATTACTCAAATTCTGAAAGGTATGTGGCGGAGATGAGGAGGGGTGCCTGTTTTCATTCCCTAAAGCGATTCACTGGAGGAATGCAGCTGACGGAATAATCTATTTACTGATCTTGGTCATCCGGGACCACGTGGGGCAGGAGGCCCGGCGCCCGCACTGGGAAACTCACCCGTGGATAATCAGGAGTCGCTGATGAACTCTGGATTTCTTTTTCTCGAAGCCGAAAGGGAACTACGGGATAAAAGTGGGGGCTGGGGGGGTGGGGGGAGGCGATTCAACCCTAGACTCGGCCACACTAGCGTGCCAGGGAAACACAACTGGGAAGGCGAGGCAACAAAGGGTGGCCAGAAAACATGGAAGGAGACACTATTTCACAATAAGTGAAGGGAAGAAACCTCCAGGGCCTCTGCGATGTAGGAATAATCCGAGAGCGGTCACCTTCCTTTGTCCACACCAGGCAGCGCTTTGGGACACCCACACTTCACATACCTGTGCCCACAGAAACCGCCGCCCTGCCTCCTCCCGAGTTGGGCAAGTCAACAGCACCGGTCTCCAGGTCACGCGGGTGCTCGACCCTGAGCTAAAAGCCCCGCTGCTCTTACTAGGATTACTCAAGCTCCAAACCTGTATTTCCCAGTGGCTTTCTAGATTTCAACTTGACTGTCCGTCCACCACAGTCACTCACTCCTCCGTTCACATCCCAGCCTTCATTGAAGGCTTGGCAGGCACCAGGCTTGGGTTGGGTGCTGCATATGAAGAGAATTAGGACCCCAAGTCCCCTTCTCTTGAAGGGCTTACTGTCTAGTGGCAGAAATAGAAAAACAGACACATGATATTGGTGCTACCATGCTATTAGTATTTCCTGAGTGGGGAGGGTCAGGAAAGGTTTTCCAAAGAAGACCTTTGATTTTCTAAGTTTCTTTATTTATTTATTTTTGAGAGTGAGCGAGCGAGCATGAACAGGGGAGGGGCAGAGAGAGAGAGAATCCGAAGCAGGCTCCGCACTGTCAGCCAGGAGCCCGATGGGGGGCTCGAACCCACGAACCACGAGATCATGACCTGAGCGGAAACCGAGAGTCGGCCGCTCGACCGGCTGAGCCACCCAGGCACCCCCAAAGACGACTTGGGAACTGTGGCGTAGAATTCCCCAGCGACACATCACTGGTGAAGGCATTCTAGACACACAGACATAAAGAGAAGATTATACGCTGGAGCTGGAGACAGTGTGGTCGGAGCACAGTGCCTGGGGATTATGACAGACACAACTGGGAGCAGAAAAAGGTCAGGGTCCACTTTAGAAGGGCTCCGCTCAAAACATGGACTTGACCCTCTAGCCAGGGGAGAAGGAAGGTCAGTGAGGAGGATCCCAGTCAGGAAAGCCAAAGCGTCTACGTTGAATTCGCTGCCCCCTTAGTTCCTCTTCAACCACCTCTCCTGCCGCCTCAGCTTTCCCTTTCAAGTTGCCCACTTTCCTCCGTCTCCAGGGTTCCAAATCTGAGGCCGAAGTTGGGCCACAAGAAACAGAGGGAGGGTGAAGTAAATAATTAAGCGGTCCGGGTTCTCCCAGCATACCCCCTTTATTACCTCAGGTCCGGCCCGTTCCAAAAGCCTTTTAGCTGGTCTATCGCCCCTCGTGTCCCTCCAATGCCATCTTTACACTGCCGGCTCCCTGGAGAGATGATCTACGACCTGTTCTACACGAAACAAAGTCCCACCGTTTATGCACGACACTCAAGGCCCCACACGCTTCTGTACCGATCCCTGCGTGTCTTTGCGATGTCACTTCCCATCACGTGCCCGGCACCCTCGACTCACTCGAGAAAGATACCGTTTCCCAAGCAGGCCACGGAGCTTCCCGTTCCCATTCCTTCTCCTCTGTGCTTCTCTCCGGTGGAATGTTCTCCACCCATCTCCCATCTGCCCTTCAAAAAGCACCTTGAAGGGAGTCTCTTCAGATTGAGCCCACCTGAGAGTAACAAGCCCCTCTGCCCGGTCCTGGCTGTGTTTTCTTCTTTCAGACAGCTCCAGTTTTATTTTGTTATTATTTTGTAAAATGTTTATTTATTTTTGAGAGACAGAGCACGAGTGGGGGAGGGGCAGAGAGAGAGGGAGACCCAGCAGCCGAAGCCGGCTCCAGGCTCCCAGCTGTCAGCACAGAGCCCGACGCGGGGCTCGAACTCACGAACCGCGAGATCGTGACCTGGGCCAAAGTCGGATGCTTAAACCCACTGAGCCTGCCCAGGCACCCCCGGACAGCTCCAATTTTAAATATTTTGTTTTACTGTCACAGCCTATGTACCAATGTCTGGATGGGAAAATACTGTCACCACAAGGACAGCATTTATAAGAGAGCTCTTTGATGGAAAGGGCCATATCCCATTTTCATCTTCATATTCCCAGCCCCGATCGCAGTGCCTACAGAGTAGGTAATAATAATCATTAAGATAATGTAATAACATATCATTGTAAGCTTACATTACAGCTGACATTTACAGAAGGCTTATTATTTACGTGCATTCTGCTAAATGCTGTGTGTGTGTATATATATATATATTATGTAAGTTACATCTCTCTAGAGACGTTTTTAGAAAAAAAAGTCTCTAAACTGGGTGATACTGTTATTCCCACTTTACAGAAGAGCAAGTAAGCTCAGAGAAGTTGTGTAACTTTCCCAAAGTCACACAGCTATTGAGAGGTAGAGCCAGGTCTCAAACCCAGGTCTGCCTGCCACTACCGTCAGGATTCTCAACCATTTTGCTATTGTAGACTCCTCCACGACAGCTTATTGAGTGAATTTCTTGCCCCCCAGCAGGACCATAACCTTTATCAGACTGGAGGTACAGCTCACTTACCTCTGTACTCGCCACAGCACGTAGAATAATGCACACAGTGCATTTTCAATACATATTTTCTGAGTCAAAAGTGGCCCACAGCTAGTGCCCACAACCATTTCGATCACGTTGGTCGCCCTTTAAGGAAGCTATCATTGCTTATGCCTAAAACGGCTTGTCTAAATCTCTGCCTGATATTTATGTCCTCTAGAGCGGTCCTACTAGGCACACTAACCAGTTTTCCACTTCCAAACACTCAAACTTGGCTTTTTTTTAAAGTTTATTTTTAGTTATTTTGAGAGAGAGAGTGAGAGAGCAAGGGAGGGGGAAGAGACAGAATCCCAGGCAGGCTCTAGGCTGTCAGCGCAGAGCCCGATGCGGGGCTTGACCTCACAAACCGGAGATCATGACCTGAGCTGAAATCAAGAGTGGGACGCTTAACCGACTGAGCCATTGAGGCACTCCCAAAATTAGCTTTTGGATCACAACCATCCTCCTGAACATGTCCTGTTAACTTCACATCACTACTTTTCGTTCTATCCGGCCCCGTTCCTCTTTCCCTCTCTCCCACTAAGGACTCCTCTCTGTATCCACCTCTCACGCGTATAACGCTCTCCTCTATTTTTTCTTCTCTCCCTATCCAAATCCTACTAGCCCTTCAAGGTTCAGCAGAAGCCTCACTCTCTCCTAATGCAGGATTTAGACTCTCGTAACCAAAGCATTTCATTCTGGCCTCCTCCACACAGCCCCTCACTTGGGGCCCCTCACTTGGTTCGAGAATAATCTTCCCCAATAAAAGAGATTCGTTCTTTTCTTTAAAAATTTTTTTTTCAACGTTTATTTATTTTTTGGGACAGAGAGAGACAGAGCATGAACGGGGGAGGGGCAGAGGGAGAGGGAGACACAGAATCGGAAACAGGCTCCAGGCTCCGAGCCATCAGCCCAGAGCCCGACGCGGGGCTCGAACTCCCGGACCGCGAGATCGTGACCTGGCTGAAGTCGGACGCTTAACCGACTGCGCCACCCAGGCACCCCGAGATTCGTTCTTTTCTTAACAGCACGCTTGTTAACTTGCCCGGCTACTTGCTCTGCTAGACTCGTTTCAAGATTGTCCGTATCTCAAGAACAGAGTTCCAACTCTGCCTTCCCCTTCTATACTCCCGCCATTATAATCCGTTGTCGGGTCCCGGGCAGAGGCACGACTCAATGTTTTGAGGGTAGTGCTAATTCCCAGCAAGCCCAATATCCAATGACTATGGAAGCTGTATTAGGGAAGAAACAAGAGCCTAGGGTAGTTACAGGATTTCGCCCAAGACACAAAGCTGTGCAGCAAATGTAAAATTTAAAGCGTGGGGGGGGGGGGCACCTGGGTGGCTCAGTTGGTGAAGCCTCCGACTTTGGCTCGGGTCATGATCTCAGTTTGTGGGTTCGAGCCCTGCACTGGGTTCTGCACTGACAGTGTGGAGCCTGCTTGGGATTCTCTCTGTCTGCCTCTCCCCCGCTCATGCTCTCGCTCTCTCTCAAAAAGAAATAAACTGAAGAAAAAAAAAAAAAAGCGTGTGTGTGAGTGGAGGTAATTAAGTACTCTTACTGTAAAAGCAAAAACACTGCTTTGTGGAAAGAAGGCCCATGCCTATTAGAGCGTATGGAAGATCATTGAAAAGCTCCTAACAAAAGTGACCATGGCATTGAGAAGTATGCACAGTTATCAGAAAATGTAGATAGTGTCCCCTGTAGCCAATACTAACTTGTTCTCATTACTTCAAGGATAAGGGATTCACTAATTCTTGTATTGAAACCACTAAAACGGATTGTGTAAAATATACAGAACACAGGTAACAGGTTCAGAAGACTGTATATTATAGAATTCTAAAAGTTCTTTCTTCAAAACATTAATGTTAAAACAGGCTGTAAATTCTTTTAAGTAGGCTCCACGCTCCAACGCAAGGCTCGAACTCACGACCCTGAGATCAGGGCCTGAGCTGAGATCAACAGTCGGACGCTCGACCGACTGAGCCACCCAGGCACCCCAAACAGGCTGTACTTTTGAAAAATCAGGACACAACTGCTTACCACGCCTTGTGGCACATTCGTTTCCCCTATGTGACAGGCTTGTGCCTCACCGTATTTAATATTACTTAATTTCAGCCTCTTAAATGCTAAGTACAGTGAAGAACCACTCCCACTGGGTGGGTGCTAATAACTTAGTACAAACATAACCAAACACTCAAGTATCTGTGTGATTTACTTTTTAAGGATTCTTTTCATACGTAAGCCATCACTATGGCACCCATAGTTTTTTGTGGGTTTTTTTTTTTAGTGTTTATTTATTTTTGAGAGAGCAAGGGAGGGGCAGAGAGAGAAGGAGAGAGAGAATCCCAAGCTGGGCTCCCCGATTCAGGGCTCGAACCTGCGAACCGGGAGATCATGACCTGAGCCAAAACCAAGAGTCAAAAGCCCAACCGACTGAGCCACCCAGGAGCCCCTGTTTTCTTGTTTTGTTTTGTTTGGTTTGGTTTCGTTTGGTTTGGTTTTAGCGATTAGTTCTTAAACGTAACAGCTGATTTTTCTCAAGGAGCAAGCAAGTTGTCTGCAGTTACTTTTAGAAAACTTTAAGGATTTGTTGCTCTGAAAGTCAAAACAACTGAGCCAAACTCTAAATGCCCCCCAGACGTCTCAGGTTCCTAGATCTGAAAGTTCAGGAAAGGTTCAAGCACGAAGAAGTGGTGACGGATTTTGCTGTCGACTACTCCAGCACTTCAGCATTATTACAAACGGCTTCTGATGCCGATGCATTTGTACCGCATACTTTATTTAGTGAAGCTGTTTTTCAAGCCTAGATCTTCTGCTAATTCTACTTGACATTGCAGCCACAAATTGGGAAAACTTAACAGAGGACATGGCTAGGTGACCCCAAATGAAACTGACAGCATTTTCCCATGAGGCACTGTTGTGTATTCTGTTAGGTTATCCAGTACTGAGGACTACAGAGAATAAAGAATCTGGCTGACGGAACTATAATGCACTTGGATTAAAACAGTGTGAACACAAAAATATATTGCTTCTGTGGCGCCTGGGTGGTTCAGTTGGTTGAGCATCCGGTTTCAGCTCAGGTCACGATCTCCCCGTTTGTGGGTTCAAGCCCCGCGCTGGGCTCTGTGCAGCCAGCGCGGAGCCTGCTTGGGATTCTCTCTCTCTCTCTCTCTCTCTCTCTCTCTCTCCCTCTCTCTCGACTCCTCCCCCGCTTGTGCTCGCTCGCTCTCTCTCTCTCTCTCTCCCTCTCAAAATAAATAAGTAAACCTAAAAGATAATTATATTACTTCAGGTAACACAGTATATCATTTCAGGGACATTTGTGAAGTGACCTGAAAAACCTTAACTACTGCCTCCATGACAAAATAGGTTTCAAATTCCAAGTCAATTGAGAAATGGCCTGTAGAAAGCTCATCAGTGACTCAAGGCTAACTCTGATCTTTTTAAAAATGTTTTTAAATGAGTGTTTATTTTTGAGAGAGAGAGAGCATGAGTGGGGCAAGGGACGAGAGAGAGGGAGACACAGAATCCCAAGCAGCCTCTAGGCTTCAGGCTCTGAGCGGTCAGCACAGAGCCCGACGCGGGGCTCGAACCCACGAACCGCGAGGTCATGACCTGAGCCAAAGTCGGACGCTCAAAGGACTCAGCCACCCAGGTGCCCCTGTTTGCATTGTTTTAAAGGAGGCACACCACTGGGGCGCCTGGGTGGCTCGGTTGGTTAGGCGACTGACTTCGGCTCAGGTCGTGATCTCACGGTTCGTGAGTTCGAGCCCCACGTTGGGCTCTGTGCTGACCGCTCAGAGCCTGGAGCCTACTTCAGATTCTGTGTCTTCCCCCTCTCTCTACCCCTCCCCTACTCACACTCTGTGTCTCTCTGTCTCTCAATAATAAATAAACGTTAAAAAAAATTTTAAAGGAGGCACACCATGGAGTTCTAGCTGCTAGCTACTAACTCCCCTTCCCCAATTCCCGTAGCCTCGCCCCTTTCAGTATGAACATCTCCTTCTCTATTTCTTCCACTAGTCTGTGAGCTCCTTGAAAGCAGGGTTAGTATCTTATTTGACTTTGTATCTTGGCCCACAATAAGCACCTACTAAATGTGTGTTGAATAAACTTTGATGGAGGCAAGTAGGGAAAGTGAACATACTTAAGTAGCCTATATAGTTGTCTCCTGTGGTTTTAAAAAATGCAGTCTGTTAGAAAAAGCTGTGAACAAAGTAGTCAAGACATAATAATGTTCCCACATTCTTCACATGCAATTGCCTTATTAGCATGCTTTAACTATCTCCTCTTGTTTAATGCTTCAAGATACTACGAAACTACTCAAGATGTTTGCAGCCTGTCCTTTGAATTGAGCTGAAAGTCAAACAGAAAGTTTTGTTCCCCCCCCCCCAACACACACGTTTGTACTTGCTACAATTTTGACAATCAGGCAGCACAGTTCACCTTTACAATGACACACATCATGCGGCAAATCATGTTTCGACAGATCTGCAATTCCTAGGTAAAACTAATGTTTGGAAATAAATGTCAATTGCCCCCAAACTAAAGCTATGCTCAAATATCTTATTATGAAAACTTTTCAATATACACAAAAGAGGAAACAGTGCAATAAACACCCATGAACCCATCACTCCAGACATCTCATGATTTTGCCCTACATAGCTCTCTTAAGAAACGAGTTCATTTTCTGGAAACACCTCTATTCTATTCTAGAATCTAGCATCGGCTAGATTCGAATTGATCTTTTTTTTCAAGTACCAATATCTAGGAGTCACTTAAACCCCAAAGGGTGGCTAATCCTGTGTCATTTCCTGGAGGAATATCAAATACTTCCATTTAAAGTAAACGTTGCCTGTCTTCTTTTTGTACTTAATAAAAAAAAAAAAAAAGGGATAAGATCTTGAAGTAATGGCTATTTAAAAATAGGTTAGTAACCTTTCCAATAATGGAAACATTCACTTCAATTTAGTCAGATTGAAGACATTCTTTAAATTCTTACCAGGCAAGGGTTCCACAGATATTTAATATATGTCCTTATCATAGTCAAAAAGCCCCTTTCCCTGTGACGGAGAATACTATCAAAGCCAAAGATAAAACATCACAGTGACCCCTCTCCTTCTCCCATCTTTACAAAGCTAAGGTTGTATTAATTCCTTGGATTGAAACTGCCTTCTCTCCTTTTCAAAGGTCTAAGCCCGTCCATATTTCCTAAGTAAACATCAACACTCCCAAAATATCTGAATAATTCATGACAAAATGTCTCTGCTGCTGATGAAATTAATTGACCTCTGAGGGGTATTCCCATTGTCCTTTCCTGTGAAAATTAACACTGAAGCCAAGGGCAACCTTCAGGTGTGTGTGTGTGTGTGTGTGTGTGTGTGTGTGTGTGTGTGTGTGTATGTGTGTGTGTATATACACACACACATATACACACACATAGAGGCAATATATATATATATATATATATATATACACACACATATACACACGTACACACACATCACAAGATCAGACTAGTTAATTAACATGCTTCAATTCAAAGCAAAATATTATGATGTTACAACTCAAAAATCACAAGCGATACAATTTTAGCTTTGACTTTGAGCTAAACTGAAAGCCTATCTATTCGTCACTGGACGTGTCTCCTGCATTGTTACATACCCTGCTTATACGTTCTCAGATATAGTACTTGTTAACCGAGAAAACACTTTTTACTTCAGACGGGTATCGGAGTCAGAGGTTTAGCTTTGTTGAAATAAGGAGAAACAAAACTTACACGATCCCCACCTGATGGAAATCCGTGACGAATACGTGGGCACCGAAATCTCTATTACTACCACGATACAGTAACAGCACAAAATTCCACCACCACTGATTTTCAGGTACCTTGTAGAGTATAAGCAAATACTCTCACAACGTTTGTCATAAGTCATTTTATAAGAGTAGAATACTGGTCTAATCATGACAGCTACCTCATCTCCTTCACAGAATTCTGAAACACCATGTATGGATCAAAGGCATCAAAGACATTTGAAATTCCATCCCCCTCATACACACACACAAGATACAAAGTAATAGTTTCTGTCATTTAAGCCTTTGGGCCTCTCACTTGACAGATACGGGGATATAATGAAGATTTCAAGACCAATTTTTAAAAAAGCACAACGTCCCTAGACTATGCCCCAAATGAAGACAAGACAGAATATAAAGAGACATTTGGAGACTCTCAAACTTCAAACATGTTTCTCTTCGAGTTGATTCTACTTGAATAAGTAAGGTTTCAAATGCATCTCCAAATGTTGAACCACCCAAACACAGAGGAAGAATTTCGAACTTTTTAAAAGGAAATTTCTGCTTAAATATCCAGTCATCTAAAAGTTAGAGCCTACCAAAATAATATGAAAATAGTTACCCTTCCACCACGGCGAGAGCAAACCTGTTTCTTTCTCTCTGGCAGCACTAATAGAAGGAACCTCCCACGCCCAGAAACGCCAATCTGGAAACCCAACATTCTTCTTACAATTGCAACTTTAGAGAGCAAGTCATAACACTTCCTGCTAGAAAAGGAGAACACCCTGACAAAAGAGTGATACAATACTTACGAATCCCCTTCCTGACAGCCTCCTGGTATTTTGCCAAGTATTAGTAAACTCTAACTTTACGACATTAGGCAAAAAGGTAATTTTTTAAAAAATGTTTTATTGAGTTTTGAGACAGTGTAAGTAGGGGCGGGGCAGAGGATCCAAAGTGGGCTCTGAGCTGGCAGCACAGAGCCCGACGTGGGGCTCGAACTCACGAACCGTGAGATCACGGCCCGAGCCAAGGTCGGATGCTCAACCGATTGAGCCACCCAGGCGCCCCAGTGAAAGGTTAATTTTTAAAATTCCAGCTTCACTCAAATCTTGCAAGAGCATCGGGGAATTTAAAAGTTGGTTCAGGTCAAATAGCTACAACCCACATACCTATTTAGAGCTTGAACATTAGCCAAGTAACCTGCTTATTTTAGAACCACATGGAACCAGCTTTTCCCCAGTGCCCCAGTCACTCGTCCATAGGAAAGTACAATACTCAGAAAGGCCAATGAACGGTCTCAGACCACTTATGTTCTCCATTGTTCGTTTCAATCTATACCTAATCATGCCTTCATACAACATTTATGCTCCTTATGATAGGCGTTGTAGGCATTGATTGCCAAGTATCTGTGTCTTGTTTTCTTTCGAAAATGTAAGCTATTAAGTATAGGGATTATACCTTCTACCAGCATAGCACAAAGGAATACAGCCAATACTCGGCTGAACGGAATAATTTTGTATTCAGAGGCAGTGTCACCCAGCAGTTAAGGGCTATGTGAGTCCTTGGGTAAGTTGCTTAAGCTACTGTGTCTCTATTTTCTCCTCCAGGGATGGTCATAGTAACAACTTCCCCTAAGAATCCCTTAAGACACGTTCAAAATTTAGATCACGTCCTGGCGCATGGTAGGCGTTAGGTTATGTGACACCTGCTATTCTGGTTACTGAAATTTGCTTTAGAGCCAATCAAGCGGTATCTAATCAGTAAACTGCTGAATTAAGCCACCAGGTATCTGAGGATGCCCATTAGGGGAGAGAACAGAAAATCAATAGGGGTACTGTGCTCAAGAGACCACTTCTAATACTGACACGGGGCAAGTGGATCGTCTGGAAGGAAATGGAGCACGGTGCAAGCATCAGGGTCTCGGGAGCGAGCCAGCCTTGAATTCCGTGTGACCTTGAACAATTCCTTAGCTTCTCTGAGCCCTAGGGTCATACCTGTATCAATGGAGCTAATTCCACATGCTTCACAGGGTTACTCTAAAGATGCGATGAGATGCAACAGCCAGAGAATACCATCTGCCCTATCTACCTAATAGGAATCAAAGGGGCGTAACGGATACTCCAGTCCTTTTGAAATAATGTAAAGCAACCCGAAGCGTTTTCTGACATCCTGAATTCTCGAAAACAAGGAGGCAGCTCGAACCTGCGCTCACTCGTGACAAGGTTCAGGATGGTCCACGCTACGAGGCAGAGTGCTCTCCTGTCCTCATCGGGAACCGCCACGAGCCACCAGTCGATTACGATTTGCCTCCTTCACGGAAGCGCTTCCTTCCATCAGTCACAAAAACTGCGTCAAGTATCAAAAGGCAACAAATGCAGAACAGAAGGAACCAGAGGCTGTGTGTTTCCATCCGTCTCCGTTGCTGACTCACTAGGTGAAGCCTGTTCCACTTTCTGGAGTCTCAGTTTCTCCATTTGTAAAAGCAACTCGCCAACACTTCGAGCTGACTGGTAGGAAGGAGGCACACGCATGCCTTATCACGCGTTTTACCGACAGAAAACGGGGGCGCAGACAACTGCCTAAGGTAAGAGGACTGTATCAGCGCTGGATCAGAAATGTTGGGTTTTCCCAGTGTTACCTTTGCTGTGCCATACTTGTCCCTTCAGACCACTCAGATGGGTCTGTCTCAAGCACTGTTAACCTCTTCAATGATAACGCTACCTGGAATCAGATTCCTGGACTTTCCCTTCCGTGGCCGTCTGGATTGAATGCAAATGCTTTCTAGCTTTCTGAACGCTATGGCTTTTTTTTTTTTAAGCTTATTTATTTTGAGAGAGAGAGAGAACACAAGTAGAGAAGGGGCAGAGAGAGAGAGAGAGAGAGAGAGAGAGAGAATCCCAGGCAGGCTTGATGCGGGGCTGTGAGCTCACAAACCACAAGACCATGACCTGAGCCAAAGTCGGACGCTTCACTGCCTGAACCACCCAGGCGCCTCAGTACAAGGACATTTTCTTAAAGACTGTCCTATCACATCAGTAGTTCAGCCAGTTTTAGTCTGTGGCCCATTTGGTAACCTAAATGTCTCATCATCGGGTATGTGTGGGTGTGCACGGTCGGGGTGGGGAGGTGGAGTGCGTTTGTGCGTGTGCACGTCTGAGACTATTTGCGAGCAGCATCTCGGATTTTACGGTGGGCAACAAAAGCTGGTTTGGGAACAGAAGACGGTGGCAAGGGTTGTGTAAGACGCTTCACGTGTTTCTAAGCAGGCCACGGAATGAAAACCACTTTTACACTGCATTCCAAATTCACCACGATGAGTGCTGAGGAAAGCCAATGGAAACCAACCTGTTTTATCTGCACGCGTAAAGCTCTCTCTCTCTCTCTCTCTCTCTCTCAGATGGTACAAACAAATCCATAAAGTTAAAAGTTCACACACACATGCACCTCTGAGCACACACACACCCCGAAGGGCGGAAAGGAAGGAAGGAGGCACACCCAAAGTTGCCTGAGCCTTTCACAGACGTATAAGGGTAACTTTCATTCAAACGTCATGCTTTCCACCCCGCCCAGTACCAGGTATATTCTTTCCATGTGTGACATACACGCTGGAGGCCTCTCCCACTGTGCTCGGTGACGCACCTCAGGAACACTGACCTATTGTCCTCTAATGAAATTGGATTTTACCCATCTTCATGACTTACAAAGCAAACAAACAAATAAGAACACCCACAGTGAGTGAAGGATTGAAGCCAAGGGACCTTACGTCAATTAACATGCTGGGAACTGCTACCGTATTTTGGACTATATTGCAAAGTATAGGCAATTTATACCGGGAGGAGTATTAGGCACGCCACCTTCCCGCGGCACGGATGTGTCCGTTTTAACAACCAAGTGTGTCTGGTTTGTGTTATCATTCTTTTCATACCTGAGGGGGAAATAAGCCACAAATATATCTTAATTATTCCAGTAGTCCAAGGGATGTCTCCTCAGTAGTATTCATTAGCTCTGCATTTGTGTCAGAAAGTAATCAAGGTTTTAAAGTGCGGTGTCTTGTTACACGTTAAATTATACACTTTGCCCTAATGCACTGAAACAAAAAAATGGAAATAAATAGAAGGTAGATATAAGTAGGAGTCCTCCAAAACTAGTCAGCAGAACTACAGACAGGGCGAGGAGCCGACTGAAAAGCCATCTGTTGGGACTACAGTTAACAATACCGAATTGTGTATTTGAAGTTTGCTAAGAGAGTAAACCCAGAACGTCTCATCCTAAGAAAATGCCTACCTGTGTGAGGAGCTGGAGGTTAACCAGCCTTTTTGTGGTTGTCATTTCACAATGTATATAAATATGCAATCATTATGCGGTACGCCTGAAACTAATGCTATGTTAATGTCAATTACATCTCAGTAACACTGGAAAAGAAGCCATCTGTGTTCTGTTCATAGCTAATAAAACCATATAAAGGAACAACTCAGACATCTCACACTTTTCTATCCTGAGGGTCTCTCACTCAAAAAAAAAAAAAGAAGAAGGAAATGGGAGAGGAGAAAGATAAAGACTGGAAACAACAAAAACTCAACTCAGAGTTTCCTGAAGTTTTGGCCTCAGGACCTGAGGACCCCAAAGAGGTCTTTCATATGTAGGTTTGATCTATCAATGCGTTTATCATATTAGAAACTACAACTGGGGGGTGCTTGAGTGGCTCAGTCGGTTAAGCATCTGACTTCGGCTCAGATCATGATCTCGCGGTCTGTGAGTTCGAGCCCCTGCATCGGGCTCTGTGCTGACAGCTCGGTCTGGATCCTGCTTCGGATTCTGTGTCTCCCCCTCTCTCTGTCCTTCCCCCACTCGCACTCTCTCTCTCTCTCTCTCTCTGTCTCTGTCTCTCTCAAAAATAAATAAACATTACAAAAAAAAAGAAACTACAACTGGGAAATCTTAAGATATTTACTTAAAAATAACAATAAACTATTATGTGTTAACACGAATAACATTTTTAATGCAAATCACTATATTCCCCCCAATATGAGTGAAAAGTGTATTGTTTACATTTTTGCAAACTGCTTTATCATTTAACTAAATACAAAAACAGCTGGATTTCCATGTATGCTTCTGCCTTCAATGTTGTTTTAGGTTCAAGTGTAAGGAAGAAAATACGGCCTCATATAGATACATTGTTGAAAGAAGTGTTTTAAGAGCCCTTTCAGATAATTATGGATATTCTTCCTTATAATGCTACAGCAAAACTTGAGAAGTGGGAGTTTTGTAAATGTTACTTGCAGTGTGGAATCTGATACCAAACCTATGAATTTTTCATACTCCGTTACATTAAAATCCATTGGTCTACCTTGCACATTAAATGGACCTTTTACCCATGCTTGATTTTGTAACATCATGCACCGGTCATTTGGAACAATATTGTGTGACTAATGCACCTCTTCCAAATGTTGTCTCACTTCATTTTACAATACCCAACCAACCACTTTCATTAAAAATACCACCACTCTGACTTCACTCACATGAGGACTTTGAGAGACAAAACAGATGAACATAAGGGAAGGGAAACAAAAATCATATAAAAACACGGAAGGGGACAAAACAGAAGAGACTCATAAATATGGAGAACAGACTGAGGGTTGCTGGAGGGGTTGTGGGAGGGGGGATGGGCTAAATGGGTCAGGGGCATTAAGGAATCTACTGAAATCATGGCTTCACTATATACGAACTAATTTGGATGTGAATTTTAAAAAAATGCAAAAGAAAGTTAAATTAAAAAAAACAAAAAAAATAAATAAATAAAAACTAAAAATACCACCGAGCTCAGAAAAATCTAAGTACTGACACTTGATGCAAGTTTTCAAAAATTTGAATTTTTGCTTGAAAGCTCTCATTTTACCATTGGCAACAAATACGCTCAGTTGTTTACCTTGCAGTAACAGGCACACCTGGTTCATTTTTGAAAGTTTTTAAGTAATTGCTGTACCCAACGTGGGGCTCAAAATCACGACCCCGAGATCAAGAGTGACCAGTCTCTTCCGATTGAGCCGGCCGGGCGCCCTTCACTTGGTTCCTTTTTGATAAAGTATCTGCCAGATACTCAGGTCTGCATAATCAGTTAACGTGCCATTCAATCTTTCAAGTAAAAAGTTTTCTATTTTTTTAAAAAAAATGCGGCTAATTTAGCTCGCAACTCTAACAACCGCACAGGTACTTTTCCGGTGAGAAAGCTTTCACTATAGTGAAAGATGTATGCCCAGGGGTGCCTGGGTGGCTCAAGTCGGTTAAGCGACCGACTCTAGATCTCAGCTCAGGCCTTGATCTCAGGGTCGTGAGTTCAAGCCCCATGTCGGGCTCCATGCTGGGCATGCAGCTTACTTAAAAAAAAAGAAAAAAAGAAAAAAAAGACGTATGCCCAAGAGTTCAGATTTAATAAAATTGATTTTTCTTGCTTCCTTGAGGACATTCATAAATGAAATGCTAAAGCGTCGGTAGTTTTACCATCCTTGCTTTCCCAACCGTCCTTGCAAATGTTAACACGGATGAAGAAGCAGGTAACATCTTAGTGTCGGTATGCAAGTAATTTTGATCCCCAAGGGCCTGTATGCCAACACTTTTTTTGAGAACTGGTGCTTTATTTAGCAACATGTATCACGGAGTCATCAAATTTTAGAGAGACAAAACACGTACGGTGTGTAGGGCTTGACGAGAAATTTCAAAACTGAAAATATAATGGCCAAAAGTGCACTTCTAGGTTTTAATGGGAGTTCTGTGGCTGTTGAATTAGGAAAAGAAAAATTAATGCATTAGTATCAATTCTGAGGGGACCATGACATAGCACATTTTGCAGAATCAGGTTAATGCCCGTAAGACGTGAATTTATCATGACGGTATAGTTTAGAAACTTCCAATAAATTTTTTTAAAGGATGAAGAATGGCGATATATTTCTTACAAAGTTGTTTCAAAATACCCAGCTCCTAGGTGGCAAACCATTTTCCTTCTGATAAACAGTACGCGTTGCTCTGACATCAACTAAAACAGAAAGGGTTTGAAAGCTAAAGTCTGTGTGAAATGCAGAAATTATTACTATTTTAAAATATTAAAAACTAGGGGTGCCTGGCTGGCTAGGTCGGTGGACCATGTGACTCTTGACCTTGGGGTCATGAGTTCAAGCCCCACATTAGGCCTGGAGGTTACTTAAAAAAAGAAAAAGAAAAAGAAACATTAAAAATCAGGTGCGCTGTAGTATTCATGGGTAACATATGGGGTATTTTAATTTTTTTTTCAACGTTTATTTATTTTTGGGACAGAGAGAGACAGAGCATGAACGGGGGTGGGGCAGAGAGAGAGGGAGACACAGAATCGGAAACAGGCTCCAGGCTCTGAGCCATCAGCCCAGAGCCCGACGCGGGGCTCGAACTCCCGGACCGCGAGATCGTGACCTGGCTGAAGTCGGACGCTTAACCGACTGCGCCACCCAGGCGCCCCGACATATGGGGTATTTTAGAGCAAACCCCAACAACAAATATAAAGGAAGGGGAGAGAAAAGATGAAATAAGAACGGTAAATATTGATAATTGTTGAAGCGGGGGGGGGTGGTTCATGACGTTATTTTTACTTTGCATGTTTGAAAATTTCCATGAAAATAAGTTTTAAAAAATTCCGTGTGCTTATGAGAAAGTATTCAGTATACTGGCAAGCAAAAACAAAATTCCTGGCTCGTATTCACTCACTTAGACAAACAGTGTAAAAGGCAGTGTATTAGATGGCATCAGGAAATATAAAAGTTATGAAACATGCCTTCCACACCCCTCAGTCAGAGCGTCTGTGCCCATATATGTAAAGGACTGCCTAAAATGGGTATCATGCCTCTGCCATGGCCACCATAAGTGGTACCCACACTACTGCAAAGCACAGTGGGAGCCGATGGAATTCCAAATCATCAATGCAATTTTCAGAAAAGGGAGAGGAAAACCGGCATGAAAAGAAAATGCGAAGAGGAAACGTAAAAACTAGGAAACGAAAGTCTCGTTGGTGTTCCTCTATAAAAGGAAACGAACAAGGGATGTGAGCAAATATGGGCATGACCTCGTCAGTTTTCCACCCCAAGCCATCATCTTATTTCACTGCAGGACAGGAACCATCATGTCATCTCCTTTGAGTCAGCTCTTGCAAAAATAACTGAGCAATACATTCATTTTCCATGGGGAACACGAAGTATGCTAGAATTCTTCAGAGGACCGAAGGCAACATTTACAAATGCCACATGTTAGCAT
This sequence comes from Felis catus, assembly GCF_018350175.1. Lineage (NCBI taxonomy): Eukaryota > Metazoa > Chordata > Mammalia > Carnivora > Felidae > Felis > Felis catus. The sequence continues at coordinate 94,331,134 of NC_058386.1, read as the reverse complement.
TAATTTCTAGGGCTAGTGAGTCTTTTCAGCACCTCCCTGCACACAAACGAAGCCCATCCTAAAGAATAAATCCCCATGCTAAACTAGTACCCTTCCTCGGTCACCCAAGGGGTCTAATGAGAACACTCGTTAATGAAAAGCGAAAGTGACAGCCCAAAAGTCAAATATTTACTTATCAGTTTCCAGTTTATTGCCATATATTCCAAACAAATTGTCAATTTTTCCCTATTCAAACTTCAGATAAAATGTAGAACACTGTTCTCAAAACTCATGCCCTGGAAGTCTTTAAAAGTTGAGGGCATTAAATAATTTAAGATCGCTCTACTGCTTTAATATTTAATATTTATTAAGCTCCATGAAGGCAGTGATTTGTCTGCTTCGTTTGCCAATGTATCTCAAGCATCTAGAACACTGTCTGGCACACAGTAGGGACTCAGTAAGTATCTGTTAAATGAATATATGCTAATGACATTGTATCAAAGGAATGAAAGTCACCTGCTATCGTGGTTTATTACATAACGAAGAGCAAACACAGCTCTTTTAATGCAAACCAAACAAATACAAACGTAAAAGGCATCTACTCTTGTCACATTGGGTAACTCTACAAAACAAGATGATTCCTGAGAGCTAATTTGGAAAACAAATGATAGGTTACGTCTTTCCAGTGGCCCCGAATCCACTTTGAGAAAATGAAGGCACTTCAGAGAAAAGAAGGAGAGTGGAAAGTATAAAGAACTCTGAATTCTATCGAGTTTTCCCTCAAACTTACCACACAAAGAAAGAGAAATCTCACTTAGCTGTCAAGACACCACTGCTTTAGTTTTCTAAACTTTAAAACGAGCACTTTTGGACCTCACGAGGAATGCTGAAACCTTCAAAAGAAAGAGCGGCTTTTGCATTTCCTGCCTGCCTGCCTGCCCTAGTCCAAGATTAACCTTGTCAGTTCTTAGGAAGACATAGAAAACCCCTTTAAATGACTAATTCAGATGAAGTGGTAACATGAAACCATAGTTTATAAGCCGCTGGTTTCTACTTGTTACCAGATGTCGCCATCACCTCAAAGTGTTAAATGCATTCATGAAGAGGTTCAGATGTATTTGCATATGAAATAGTTTCTGACTTCCTCTATTATTGTGGAGACATGTTCCCAGAGAAAAATTGTTGCCTCGTTGTCTAATAAAACGTCTCTAAGATTGCCAATATTCACTTTAAGAATCACCAAGTACTCCATAGGAGCCTAATTCTTCCCTGTAATTCTTGCAAGCACATATATATGTTTTCAGAACACAACACAACTTAATTCCATTTCACTGGGAGTTTGTCATGAACAGCTGGCTTAAAGGTCTAGCTGAAAAATCCAATTTTTTGTGCATGTATACGTTTGGAATTCTTTAGACAAACAGTCCCCAGCTTTACACAGCTTAGGGTTCCTTTACTAGGTATAATTCCACAATTGCACTAGGTTTTCAGCTCCTATCCATTCTTTTATGATTATGTTAATTTCTTTGGTTATGTTGCCATTAATTTTTATTAGCTTCATGAAAAGATTTTTTTGATCTCCAGAGAGAGTTTAATTCAACAACAATGGCTGCTATTTTCCACGCATAATGGTCATTTGTTAAATTTAGCCCAACACAGAATCCTGAGCACAATGTAGGGTTATCCCTACGATTGGCCACAAAAATACTGGGGCGTCATAAAGTGTTACAGGGCCTTACTCTTCAAACATATGGGAGATGCCCCATAAATGTTACTAATTATATTTTTGCTGAGATGCCCCGGTTTTTATTTCCTTGAGAATGAAGTTGGATCCATAAACATTATACTTAGCTGGCTCACATTTTTAGAGACTGAATTGTAACTGACCAGTGTTGCTCGCTCAATATTTTATTTGGCAACCTGTTACCTGGTACAGCTAAAAAGTCTCATTATAATTCCGCCACAAATCAAATGGCTTGTGTGGCCTTCACTTGCTAAAAATCATATTGTTAGCAAAAAGTCATCCACGCAAGGATAACTTCTTTCCTCCCTGTTTATCCCTCTGCCTGGTACTATGCTACCTTGAAAACTGGCTAAAGCCATCAGCAGTGTTCTTTTGATGGGGTAGACTGTCATAGGCTTACTGATTCTGAGAACTCACTGCCTTAAAGAATGAACTATTAAGTCCCTCATTAGACCAAATAAATACCAAAAAGTGCAGATCACCTATGTGTGAAAAAAGAAATTGGAATATCTGTTTATGATGAGTACCATTACACTGCATTCTTCCTTAAATCACACTTTTTTTTTTTTGTTCAATTATGGGGAAGGTTATGGTGCAGCTGCGACCATCACCGAAGGCAAAGTTAGGTGTTGTTGCGGGAAGAAACTACGGTTGATATTAGCGGTAGTAATCCTCACTGTAATGATTGCACTGAAACGATGAGCCATTGGCTCTAACCCAGGGAAGTTTTCATTATTGAGAAGTAATTCTGCTAACTGTATTTAAGGTAGTAGAATTGGACTGTGTTTTTCAAACTCCTGCTTTCTAAGCCTAACCACTTAATACCACATTCATAATGTTATAGGCCACCAGCGATATATTTTGTTAAAGCAATAAAAGCCAATCTAGAATATAAACAGGACAGGAAAGGTATCCAGAGGTTTGGGTGTTTTTTTGTTGTTGTTGGGGGGGGGGTGCCTCCACCCTAAATCATTTAGCAGAAAGAAGCGTGGAAAAGTTTTATCTTGAGAAAGCAAGACAGAAATGAAAGCATGACCTCATTCACTTTCCCTCACCCAAAAGCAACAAGGTGACACTTTCTCTTCCATTCTTCTTAAGCCCTAATCAATTTAACAGTCCCCCCCCCCTCCTTTTTTTTAACACCTACGGGTAAGTTTCCAAGTGTCCTACTTAAACTAAGAGGTTTACCAGATTCTTTTTGTAATTTTTAAGTTTTTCTTTTGCAGAATCAAAGATCAAAGCATGAGAATAATAAGCACATCCCAAACTGCAATACCCTAAATCCCGATGCTTTAGTGGCATATCCTCTTTTGCGCTGAGGAAATGTATTTGTTTAAAACAACGGGAGAGGTAAACCATAACTTCCTTAAGGCAGAACAATAGGTTTAGGAATCTTGTACATAAAAATCTGATGCGGGGGGGAGGGGGTCTTAAAAATTCTGGAAGTAAGCCTTCAAGAAAGTTTTAAATTTAAAAATAGATCAATAATTTCGAACCTGCAAGTTATATATGTAAATCAAGAATGTGGCAATCCTTTGGGGAAAAAAAGGTAATTTTCGCAATTAAAAAAGACACCCAAGTTATATCTGAAGCGAAATGACCAATTAATAGTCATTCAGTGTTTTAAAAATCATAGCAGTTGGGGGGCCTGGCTGGCTCAGTCGGTGGAGCATGTGGCTCTTGACCTCCCGGCCATGAGTTCGAGTCCCACTCTGGGTGTAGAGATTGTGTAAATAAATAAATAAATAAATAAATAAATAAATAAATAAATAAATCTTTAACAGAACAAATAAGAAATGAAAACCATAAAAATTGGGATCCCTGTAGAAAATGAGACCCAGCAAGACACCACAGAGGAAAATAAATTGTCTTCCTTATTAGAATTACCCTTTTTTAACTTCTTTAACATCACATACGCCATCACAAAATTCTAAGGCATTAGAATTTCTAGCAACACCCTAGCACGGTTTTGTGGAGTCACAGACCGGCTTGTTCTAAAAATTTATGTGGAAAGAAACAGGTCTTAGCGTAGGGAAAATACCTTGAAAAGTAAAGTGGGTGGGATCATTCTGCCTGGTGTTAAGTCCTGCCTCGTGGCTGCAGGAACCAAGATAGAGCAACAGATGCAGAACGATGGAATAGTCAACAGAACCCAGAACCAGACTTACGCGAATATGCTCAACCGGTCTGTGACAAGGGTGAGGAAGTACTTCAGTGAACGAGTGGTGCTGGGGCAAGTGGACAACCACAAAAAAACAGAACTCTACCCTGAGCCTCACACTTTTATACAAAAATTAACTCAAGGGGCGCCTGGGTGGCTCGGTTGATTCAGCGTCCGACTCTTGATTTCAGCTCAGGTCACAATCCCAGGGTCGTGGGATCTAGCCCTGCATCGGGCATCCACACTGAGCATGGAGCCTGCTTAAGATTCTCTCTCCCTCCCTCCCTCTCTCTCTCTCTCTGCCCCTCCACTGCTCACGCCCCACCCCCACCCCCCCCCCCCCGCCACGGCTGGAGCACAAGCACACAGGCACTCTCGCTCTCCCTCAAATAAAAAAAAAAAATAATAACTCAAAATGGGACACATGCTTAAATGTGAAACATAACATCACAGAACCTTAGAACACAAATTTGAAGAACTCTTCAGGAACCATGTTTGGTGAGGAGGTGTTAGATGGGACATCAAAAAGACAATCCCTAAAAAGAAAGAGTGATGAATTTGGCCTCGTCAAAATAAATACCTTTGTTCCGTGAAAGACCTTGGTTCAGAGGATGGAAAGAGAAGTGATGGATTAAGAGAAAATAGTTGTATACCACATATTAGACAAAGGGCTATTATCCAGAATATATAAAGACTTTTGAAAACTCAACATTTAAAATATACAGTTAGAAAAATAAGCTAAAGACACGAACCGATATTATGCCAACGGGGATACACAGATAGGAAATAAACACATAAAAAGATGCTCAACATCATTAACCACCGGGAAGAGCAAAATGAAAACACAATGAGATATCCCTACACACCTATCAGAAGAGCTAAAATAAAAAAAACAGTGACGATACCAAATGCTGGCAAGGATGTGTAAAAACTGCTGGTGGGAGAATACATGGCACCGTCATTCTGGAAAAACAGCTTGGCAGTTTCTTACAAAACTAAACATGCAACTCTCCTACAACCCAGAAACTGCATTCTTTGGGCATTAATCCTAGAGAAACAAAAGCTTACATTCACACAAAAACCTATACACAAATGTTTACAGTGGCTTCATTTGTAATAGCTCCAAACGGAAATGGCCCAAACATCTACACCATGGAACACGACTCAGCAAGAAAAAGGAAGCGAGTGTTGATATACACAGCTTGGATGAGTCTCTGGAGAATTTGTGCGGACTGAAAAAAAAAAAAAAAAAACCCAAGATGTTATATACTCTGTGATTTCATTTATATCATATTTTTGAAATGACAGAATCATAGAAATGCAGAACAGATTAATGGTTCTCAGGGGTAGAGACGGCAGAGGGGGGAGGAGGTATGTGTTGTTATAGAAGGGTAACAAAAGGGAGTCTGGCAGTGATGGGACTGTTCTGCATCTTGGCCTAAATCAGCATCAACACCTTGGCTTTGATAACTGCACTATGGTCATGGCAAAGTAAAATTTAAAAAATCTAATTAAGACTTAAACACAGACTATAGTACAACTAAACTGATAAGGAAAAGAGAAGAAAATCTACTCTCAATAATTCCATATTCTGTTTTTCTAATTAAAAAAAAAATTTATTTGTTTTGAAAGAGAGAGAGCGGGGGAGGGGCAGAGAAAAGAGGGAGAGCGAGAATTCCAAGCAGGCTCCATGCTGTCAGCATGTAACCCGACTTGAGCATCGATCTCAAGACCCTGAGGTCATGACCTGAGCTGCAATCAAGAGTCCAATGGGGAGCCTGGATGGCTCAGTTGGTTAAGCGTTGCAACTTCAGCTCAGGCCACGATCTCACGGCCTCTGTGCTGTCAGCTCAGAGCCTGCAGCCTGCTTCGGATTCTGTGTGTCCCTCTCTCTCTTTCTCTTGCCCCTCTCCTGCTCACGCTCTGTCTCTCTCTATTAAAAATAAAGAAACACTTGGGGCGCCTGGGTGGCTCAGTTGGTTAAGCGTCCGACTTCGGCTCAGGTCACGATCTTGCGGTCCGGGAGTTCGAGCCCCGCACCGGACTCTGTGCTGACCGCTGGGAGCCTGGAGCCTGTTTCAGATTCTGTGTCTCCCTCTCTCTGACCCTACCCCGTTCGTGCTCTGTCTCTCTCTGTCTCAAAAATAAATAAAGGTTAAAAAAATTTTTTTTTTAAATAAAAAAAATAAAAATAAAGAAACACTAAAAAAAATTGTTAAAAAGAGTCTGATGCTAAATGACTGAGCCACCCAGGCGCCCCCCCATATTCTGTTTTCAGCATTATTCCCACTAATCTTTCCAAAACATTATTGATATAACCATTAACATAGTAGCCTTAGCATAGATGGTCAATCCATGACTCCATTAGAGTATCTGATCTGGGTAAAAGATACTTTTTTTCCCCTCTTCAATACCAAAATAAAAAGCTGAAATAAAGGAGAATTTCAGGGCTAAAACACATCAATGCATGATAAGTTAGGTATCTGTTATTGGAATTTTTTACTTAAGTGCCACTTCTCCCCAGATATTCATGTGGCTCACTCGTTGGGTCTCCTTCGTGTCTTTTTTGAAAGTTCATTTATTTTATAGCGCTGTAAGTGAAGAGCCTAATGTGGGGCCCTCTTCCCCGTCCCTATAACCTTAATCTTGCTGTAATTTTCTTCACAACACATTACCATTGAATACACTATACCATTGTTTACTTTTTATCTCTCCCGAGTAGGATGTAAACCTCATAAGGGTGGTAATTTTTGTCTGTCTCAGTGTAGTACCTGATCTGTAGAAGGCACTCAGTGAATCTTTGAGTAAATAAATGAAATGGATTTGTGTGTGTGTGTGTGTGTGCGTGTGTGTGCGTGTGTGTGTGTGTGGAGTAAAACAAAGAGGAAATACTGGCTCCCCAAGATTGATAAAATCCAGTTTCAAAGAAATCAAGAGTGATAAATCCTATAATGTATATCCAATATATATTGGCATTAGAGTTTTCAAAATCTTCTGCATGCATTACAGTGTAAGAAACTCTTTAAGACTGGTAATTAAAACTGCACCTTTGTTAGCCTAAGAGTCACCCGGACTGAATATATGGCCTAGAAAAATAATTTACCACTCGAAAGCTATTGCTAATGAATTCCCATTAGCGACGGAAGATCTGGTCCAGTTAAACCAAGCTGCTGAAGTTACAGGTGAAGCATGTCTCAGAGAGTTCATGTCAACACTAATGACTTGACACCTGCCATTTTGTTAACATCTGAAAGAAAACACCATTTAACATAAGCTAATTCAGAGAGGAATTGGTTTTCCTAGTAAACAAAGTGGGCTTCTGGCTGTGGTGTTTACATTTAAAGCGAGAAGACCGCACAAATTCGGTCACCTCATCTGTAAAACTCCGTGGCCAGACTAGACGCTGAGCTCTTCAAATATGGCGCATTGCTTTATTTATCTTGGTGATACCACTGCCTGGCACAATGTTGACGATTCATAAAGGCCTGTTAAATCAAGTAAGTAATTATACAGGAAGTTCCAAATGGCTCTCCTGGAAATGAATATCTTTTCTGACTGAACTACAACCCTCCTCTTCAGGGATGCCTAGTCTTACTCAGTGCCCCTAAGAGTAAGGAGGCTGGGTCCAAGAACTTCTCTGTGGGTTGACTAGAGGACATAATGGCAGAGGTGGTTTCTAGGTATCATTAGCTATTTTGACCCGATGCCATGCAGGTGAATCTGGGGTGGTCAAGGGTGCTAGAAAGAAAATCTCTGATCTGAAACTGAAGGTGATTCTTTTCATTCTCCTTTGATAATGTCTCATTCTCACAGTTAAGTCAAAAGGTAAAGAATCCCTCAACCGTAACATCACACTTCCTAAATGTAAAACACCAAGCTCTTCTGAACATGTCAAGCGTTAAATGTACTCGATATTGGGGTGCCTGGGTGGCTCGGTAGGTTAAGTGTTCCAACCCTTGGTTTCTGCTCAGCTCATGATCTCACGGTTTGTGAGTTTGAGTCCTGTGATGGGCTCTTCACTGACCATGCAAAGCCTGCTTGGGATTCTCTCCTCCCTTCTGCCTCTTTCTGTCTCTCTCTCTCAAAATAAATAAATATATAAATAAATACATACATAAGTAAATAAATAAAATGTACTCCACATTATTTCTGGATGGATACACAAGAAACTAGTTCTAATGGTCACCTCCTGGAAAAGGAAATCGGAGATTGGGGTCGGGGGCAGGAGACTCATTTTCTTTTCTTTACGTCCCTTTATAGCTTTTGAATTTGATTCTGTGAATACGTTTCATGTTTGAGAAGTAAATTAAAAAACAAATACATTAGGGGCACCTAGGCGGCTTAGTCGGTTAAGCATCGTACTCTTGATTTCGGCTCAGGTCATGATCTCACGGTTTGTGAGATGGAGCTCCAAGTTGGGCACTGACAGCGGGGAGCCTGCTTGCGATTCTCTCTTCCCTCTCTGCCCTTCCTCTGCTTGTGCTGTGCGCTCTCTCTCTCTCAAAATAAATAAACTTCCAAAATAAATAAAAAGTAAAAATATTAGATGTGCTCAATAATGCTCCAGGTCAACTGAAACCATTATGTTTCAAAGCATTTAACATTTAGTTGTGCACTACTTAATATTTAATACTTAATAGTAGGTGTTCAATAAATGTGAATAAATAAGAAATTTTGTACAGATATATTACTATAGTAACTTTTAGCAAAGGTGATTACACAATTTTTGTAGGCTTTCAATTATTCAAGTACAAATATTACTAAGGAGGGGGACCTGGGTGGCTCAGTCAATTAAGTGTCCCACTCTTGGTTTCGGCTCAGGTCATGATCTCATGGTTCGTGGAGCTGAGCCCCGGGCTGGTCTCCACGGTTGACAACATGGAGCCTGCTTGGGATTCTCTCTCTCTCCCTCTCTCTCTGCACACCCCCCCCCCCCACTCATGCATGCACTCTCTCTTTCTCAAAATAAACTTAAAACATATTACTAAGGAAAAAAGAATTAAGAACAAGTTGATAATAAGCTACTAAACATTAGGAAACTAAAAATGAGCTACATTTAGACACAGAAATCAGTATTGCTCAGAGTCAATCAAAGCAAAGATTTACAATAACAGCAGAATTGGAATAAATGAAATGTCATCTTGTCAATACCACCTCAACCTCATTAGCTGACCTGTGGTTAGACATTTAATATTAAAAAAAAAATTTTGTGGGGCGCCTGGGTGGCTCAGTCGGTTAAGCGTTCGACTTCAACTCAGGTCACGATCTCGCGGTCCGCGAGTTCAAGCCCCGCGTCGGGCTCTGGGCTGATGGCTCAGAGCCTGGGGCCTGCTTCCGATTCTGTGTCTCCCTCTCTCTCTGACCCTCCCCTGTTCATGCTCTGTCTCTCTCTGTCTCAAAAATAAATAAACGTTAAAAAAAATTAAAAAAAAATTTTGTAATATTTATTTAATTTTGAGCGAGAGAGAGACAGAGCAGGAGCAGGTGAGGGGCTGAGAGGGAGGAGACAGAATCTGAAGCAGGCTCCAGGCTCCGAGCTGTCAGTACAGAGTCCGACGTGGGGCTTGAACCTACAGACTGCGAGATCATGACCTGAGCCGAAGTCGGACGCTTAACCGACTGAGCCACCCAGGTGCCCTGACATTTAATATTAACATTGCCCATTATTCCTAATAGCCAAAAAGCGGGAACAATCCACATGTCTCTCAACAGATAAATGGACAAATAAAATGTGGTACAATGGAATATTATTCGGCCATAAAAAGGAATGAAGTACATGCTACCATGTATCTTGAACCTTGAAAATACTATCCTAAGTGAAAGAAGCCAGTCACAGAAGACCACATGGCTATATGTTCCATTTATATGAAAGTCCAGAACGAGGAAACTTATAAAGACAGTTACTTAAGGTTGGAGAGGTGGGAGGTTGAGGAGGTAGGCGGTTGGCGAGAATGAGAGCTTAAGAGTATGAGGTTCCTGGGATGCCTGGGTGGCTTAGTCGGTTGAGCTTGATTTTGGCTCAGGTCATGATCCCACGGTTGTAGGATCGAGCCCCACGCTCAGCATGGAGCCTGTTTAAGATCCTCTCTCCCTCTGTCCCTCTCCCCCGTTCTCCCTCTTTCTAAAATAAAAAAAAAAAAAAAAGAAGAAGAAATAACTGATTTTAAAAAAAGAAAAAGAAAAATGGGGCACCTGGGTGGCTCAGTTGGTCACGAGTCCGATTCTCGATTTTGGCTCAGGTCGCGATCTCATGGTTTGTCAGTTCGAGCCCCAAATAGGGCTGACAGCGCAGAACCTGCTTGGGATTCTCTCTCTCTCAAAATAAATAAATAAACATTAAAAAACAAAAAAACAAAAATAAAATCTTTAGGGGCACCTGGGTGGCTCTGTTGGTTAAAGGTCTGACTCTTGATTTTGGCCCAAGTCATGATCTCATGGTTCATGAGATTGAGACCCAGAGTCAGGCTCTGCGTTGAGCATGGAGCCTGATTAAGATTCTCTCTCTGTTCTCTCTCCCTCTCTCTCTTAAAAAAAAAAAAAGAGTATGAGGTTTCTTTCTGAGGTAATGAAAATGTTTGAAAATTGACTGTGGTGATGGTTATATGTATCTCAATACATTAAAATCCACTGAAACTGTATACTTTACTCAATAAAACTGCTTCAAAAAGTATATATGTGTGTGTGTGTGTGTGTGTGTGTGTGTGTGTATGGGCACCTGGATGGCTCAGTCGGTTAAGCGTCCGACTTTGGCTCAGGTCACGATCTCACAGTTTGTGAGTTCGAGCCCCGCATCGGGCTCTGTGCTGACAGCTTAGAGCCTGGAGCCTGCTTCAAATTCTAGGTCTCCCTCTCTCTCTGCTCCTCTCCCGCTCATGCTCTGTCTCTCTCTGTCTCAAAAATAAATAAAAACATGTAATAAAAAAGTGTGTGTGTGTGTGTATATATATATACACACACACACTTTCCTCTTTGGTTCTAAAATTAATCAGTTATCACCATGCAGGTGCCATCCATAACATTCACTCCTGACCATTTGTTTAAAACAACTGAAAGAGAAAGAAAACCAAGGAACCCATTTGCTTAGTCTTCTTATAGATTCACATCATTATGTAGTTTATTAAGTGTGCTTCATAAGTTACTAATTTGCTGATTAGGTTTTCACAATTTTATCGTTATCAGCAAAGGCCACTCATAGCCGTTTATTTTTTTCACTCTTTCAAATGTATATATGGAGACCTGCCTTGTACCAGGTACGGTGAAAGAACCAGGAGAATGGGGCTTGCCCCTCGGGGTTTCTTTTCCTTTCTCCCTAGAAGTACGGTTCTTTTCATGGTGCGTCCACAGTACAGAGAGCATTCGATGCTCTCCCACCAAAATGAAACAACGACGAGACTTCGAATCCTGGCTTCTCCTGCTCAACTTAAAGCCTGTGGCAATCAAGAAGTTTAAGGCAGGAAATGAAGGAGTAGTTACCTGTTACCTTCCTGGAGTCAGAGAAGACTGACCAGAACGCTATACCCCAGAAAGTATGAGAACTGCACGTATGAATAATGGCTTATCGATGTTTCTTAGGGCTTCTGCACACATGGCTGTTTCCACAGCTGCAGGACCATCTACTGCAGAACTACATGCACACATCTACAATTTAGCGAAGCTGGAAAGAATTTTATTTTTGCAAAAACGAAATGGGGTGTGGCTCATTTTCTTGCCAAAGGGCTATTTTATTCCAAGACACTGCTGTCTGCTGACCTTCATTTATAGGCTGAGCAATGTTCTATTTAAGTCAAATTAACTCATAGTGGGCACTTTTTTTAGGATGCAGTAATTATTGCAAAGAAATAACAATGTTTAAATTTGATTTGTTCTTAGTTTAGATTTGATTACATTGGGTTATAAACGAATGTCTTTGTTCACACAAGGTTTAAATTTAGGAATATTTTACGTTGAGAGTAAGGGCCATATTTAAGTTCATTTTCCCTTTTTTTTTTTTTTTAATGTTTATTTATTTATTTTGAGGCAGAGCGAGTGCGAGGGAGGGGCAGGGAGAGAGGGGGAGAGAGGGAATCCCAAGCAGGCTCCGAACGGTCAGCGCAGAGCCAGCCGCGGGGCTCGATGCCGTGAACGGTGAGATCCTGACCTGAGCCGAAACCGAGAGTCGGACACTCCACTGACTGAGCCACCCCGGTGCCCCCATTTTCTGCATGTCAGAATATTTTTAGGCTTCATGAAATGCAGTATTTTGTGTTTTTTCTCGTCTACTAGACTGCAGGTGTATCTTATCCACCTCGGTGGCCGTGGCACCTAACAGTCTTCATTGAACATTTTAGTTGAATGATGAAACCACCCCACAGGCTAATTGAGGAATTGTCTGTGTCCCCTTTTCTTTTCTAAAGATTATTTATTTATCTGAGAGACAGAGAGAGCGAGTGGGGGAGGGGCAGAGAGAGAGAGAGAGAGAGAGAGAGAGAGAGAGAGATGCAGGGCTCCAGCCCATGAACTATGAGATCACAACCTGAACCAAGAGTCAGATGCTTAACCAACTGAGCCACCCAGGCGCCCCATCCTTCCCTTCCTCTTAACACAAATCTCTGGTTAGGGAAGTTTCCCATCTTTGGCTTGCACCTATAAATATACTCTAGTTTGCTTTTTTTTTTTTTTTTGTCAGTGGGCCAACAAATCCCGGAACACTTTGATTCAGGGTCAGACACCCAACGTATGGGTCAGCTTATATTTTTAAACATGTAAACCTGTCAATATTACTTTTTGCTTATCTACAGTCATGACCATTTGGCTGTACTTGTTTTTTAATTATCCTAAGACGAAATAACACACTTTTCATTCTACGTAGCCACTTGTAAAAATGATTCAACTGTAGCTTTAAACTGGAGACCCACAAACTGCTCAAAATATTTGTTGAATGTGTCAGTGTCCTTCATCATTTCCTGGTTTTTGCTTTTGAAAACTTCCATTACAGGAAATAACGGGCATCATAAATCTAAGATTAATACCTTTTGGATTCAACCATTTCTAAAGGCCACACGTCTGTCGTCTTGGAAAGAAGTTGATTTCGTTTATAACCCTCTGCCTTCCCCAGCACTTGAATTTTTTTACTAGTTTATTTTCTCTTTTCTCGCATTTTTACCAAGGTAAACTTTTTAACATTCGCGTGTCTATTTATCCTACGGTAGTAACACTGAAGATTTTGAAGCTTTTTTTCCCCTCTTCCCCCGGTCAAGCATCAACATTACCTATTATTACCTTTTCTCCTGATCTAATTATATTTGTTAGTAGTAATAAGTTCATAATGGTCTCTCTAATGTATGAATAGAGTCGTGTTTCCAATGGTCCTTTGAGGGCAGACTCTTTAAACCGTTGGATGGCATAACTTCACAAAAGGATACACTAAATGGTAAACAGTTTTCCTAGCTTAAGTCAAGAAGCTTCTTCAACCTACATCATTGTTAAAAATCTTCCCTATGTACAATAAAAAGCAATGGGAAGCAATATTTTCACAATGCCATTAAGTAAAGCAGAAAAAATCAACTCCCTGATTTACCCTGAATGGTGATACGTAAGGAAAAACAGTTTGAATTTGAGGCAAATGACCAGGTAGATATATAGACACCTGACAAGATCATCTAAGGCAACATTCATTGACCTGTAAAAGGGAAATATTTATGGAGCACCTACTATCCGCTAGTTTCTTTATAAATGTTCTCATTCGATTTTATGGACAACACTGAAAACAAGTCGTATTAGCCCCATTTTGTAAATGGTGAAACTAGAACTTCCCCAGTGTCACAGAGATATAAATTAGCAGAGCCCTTGGAACTCACATTTAAGGCTAAAACACATCCTGACTATAAAACACAGTTGGAGATGATCCCTCTGGAAAGAAAACACAAGGAGGTGGTAGGACTGAGCTGTCAGGTCAGACCCATCTTCCACGTTACTTCTGGGTCATCGTGCTATGTCCAGACCGGCATGGCACTTAGTGAGACTGCTGAACTGGGAGACAGGAGAGAAACATCAGGGGAGAGTCTGTGTATCAGCACGGGATACATTTAGAGAGGGACATGCAGTGTATGTACTATGAGCCATTCAAATATACAAAATATTTGGGTGTTTTCCCATTTTTTAATGTTTATTTATTTTTGAGAGAAAGAGAACACGTGGGGTAGGGGCAGAGAGAGAAACAGAGGATCCCAAGCGCAGAGAGCCCAATGCGGGGCTCAAACTCAGGAGCCATGAGTTCGTGACCTGAGCTGAAGTCAGATACTTAACCGACTGAGCCACCCAGGCGCCCCCCACTCCACCGCCTTCAAAACTTTTTTTTTTTTAGTATTTATTTTTTAATTGTATTTTACTTACAAAAATTTTTTAATGTTTTATTTCTTTTTGAGAGAGAGACAGAGAGAGACAAACAGTGAGCGGGGGAGAGGCAGAGAGAGAGGGAGACACAGAATCCGAAGCAGGCTCCAGGCTCCGAGCTGTCAGCACAGAGCTGGACGCGGGGCTCAAACTCACCAACTGTGAGATCATGACCTGAGCTGAAGTCGGACGCTTAACCAACTGAGCCACCCAGGCGCCCCAATGTTTGTTTATTTTTGAGAGAGCAAATATACAAAATACTTGTTAAATCTAGTGTTTGTAATTTGGGGAGTCACCACACACTGAAACTAGGCACAAATCAAGTGGCAGCATCAGAATTCCTACCACGGTTGGAACTCTGCTTATGAATGAAATATAAAACTTTGAATTTGTTGAGTGACATCATGGTAATTTAAGGGACCAACAGCCTGAGACAAAAAAAAAAAAAAAAAAAAAAAAAAAAAAAAAAAAAAAAAAAAAAAAGCCTATCGACAAACACAGTCATGTTACCAACTCCAAGATTAAAAGTTCCTTTAGGATATGGAAGGTACATGGTCACAAATAAGCTCTGTATACTTGAACTGAGTTTTAGAACAACCTGAAATCTAAAGGCAACTTAAAAATAAACCTGTCTCCCCTCCCCCATTAACAGTTCCGTTTTAAAAAATAGAACTTCCTATGATTGTATATACCCCACATGATTCTCCTTCATCCTGCTTCGCACCTGTGAAGTAGATCAGAGGAAACCAAAATATTTCCGAGACATATACTTTACCTAAACCAGCTTCAGTTTAGAGTCAAATACCATATACTATATAAAGAACAGCCTTTTTTGTTTTTGTTTTTGGAATACACTGTTTGCAATCAAAGCTCTTTTTTGCTTAAGCCAATGTTTAAATTTCAGAGATTGTCAAAGGACTTCATCTTTAAAAACAAAAATCTTTGCCATTTCTCTTCTAAACATTTATCTCAAAGAAACAATCTGAGTTGCAAAAATGGTTTTGGCCCAAGGATGTTCACTGAAGCACTATCTATAAGAAATGGAAGCAACATAAACTTGCAGCAACCTGGAATTAGTGAAAAGAAATGATGAGACGCTCATTATGTGGAAGATCACAGCGATTTAAAAATTTTTCAAAAATATTTGATTACGTGAAAACATGTTCATAACGTAGTGAGTGGAAAGAGTGGAATACAAACTGTATACACAGTATGATCCCAATTTTTAAAATATCTAACTTTCTCGGTGAGGGATGGGCTAGCTGGGTGATGGGTACTGAGGGCACTTGCGATGAGCACTGGGTGTTGCATGTACGTGATGAATCACCGAATCCTACTCCTGAAACCAACGTTGCACTGTATGTTAACTAACTAGAATTTAAATAAAAAATTTAAAAAGAAAAAAAAATACCTAACTTTCTTTCTACACTGGAAAAAGATAAAAAATATGAACAGGTGGTTCGATTATGAGTAATTTTCATTTTCTTTTTTATAAATCCTTTCATAGTTTCTTCTAACATTTTTACAGTGACTTTGTATTTTTTAACGCAAAGTGATTAAAAAAATTTTAAGTATGCACTACTTAAGATACTTTTTCAGTAAGTTAAATCATACATGTGGATTATTATAGCATTTCCCATCATTCGCAGTTCTAGAAAACACTTTGCAGTCTATAATAGTAATTCTCTCTCACCTGAAATACAAGCCCCAAAATGCCAAAAAGAATAAAAAGAAATGACAAAAATGGGAATACACAAGCTAGTTATGAAATACAGAAAAAAAAATGCTGAAAAATTACACTAGTCTATGAAAGATAGTGTCAATTACAGATTCAGTGTCAATTACAGAATGTTAATCTGCATGCAATACTATGTAATCAGCATACAATGAAGAATGCAATAATAAATATTCAAAGCTATTACACTGACTTTACAAATTTATTTCATAGAAGATAAAAACTTTATATATGCTATATGTAAATTATATCTATAATGTATATAAATGTATGTATATAATACGTGTGTGTGTGTGTGTGTATACACACACATATATATAGATACACATATATACACAGCTTAAAAGAATCAGAGTTGGATTTTCAATAAATGGGTTACAAGATTACAAAAAATAATTTGCTATTGAATCTTAAAAAAACTTTTTAACGTTTATTTATTTTTGAGACAGAGACAGAGTGTGAGCAGGGGAGGGGTACATAGAGAGGGAGACACAGAATCCGAAACAGGTTCCAGGCTCTGAGCTGTCAGCACAGAGGCCCCCGAGGGGCTCGAACCCACAAACAATGAGATCACCACCTGAGCTGAAGTCCGACGCTTCACCGACTGAGCCACCCAGGCACCCCACTATTCAGTCTTTTAAAGCAGAGATAGTAGAAATAAGAGATGAGATTTTATAAAAGACATTGACTTCTATTAGCAAAAAGAGCCCACTCTTCAGAAGTAGTCACATGGTACCAGGTTATTTCAAAAGTCCTTTAACTCCTGGCCTTTCGCTTATTTCATTTTAATTAAGTACTATCACTTTACAAATGATATTTTGACAAATGCTATCGAATACCGTATGATTCCACTCGTGTGCAATGTAAGAAACAAAACAAATGAACAAAGAAAAAAAAAGTCTCTTAAATGTAGAGACTGGTGGTTGCTAGAGGGGTGGTAGATGGGGGATGGGTGAAATAGGCAAAAGGGATTAAGAGCTCATTTCTGGTGCTGAGCACTGAGAAATGTACAGAACTGTTGAATCGCTATTATCGTACAGCCGAAACTAATATAAACACTGTATTTTGCTTATACTGGCATTTAATAGATAAAAACATAATTTTAACCAACCAAGTAAAAATGCATGATAATGCAAGGAATGACAATGGTTAATGCCCCAGCATATAATTGGCAAGGTGGCCATAAACACTGAAAATTAATTCCGTGTTAACCGTTTTAAGGGTGGGAGGTAAAAAGGACACCTCAGAAGCCAGCTATCCAACTTGCTTTTCAGACACAGATCTACCTAACTTCTCATCTTTTCAGTGTTAATGATGGCACTCCACTTAAATATACAGATTATCTCCTCCATTAGGACTTTTCCAAACCTGCACTCCTTTAAAGGGTACTTGCTTAGGGAGAAGCACTTGGCTTTCTCTGTGGGCAGTTTTACACAAGACCTCCCATTGTGGGCAGTCACAAAACTAAGAATGAAGTAGGATAAGCCAAAAGATTCTGTAATGATTACCAACAAACACTAAAATACTGCTCAGTAGTTACTTGAGAAGGAGGGGGGGAAAAAACCCCATCACATTAATGGCTTTACCAGGCTGCCTGGCATAATATTTGAGAGGAAAAAAAAAAACATATAAGAAAGTATTACATATAGGTTTTTATTCTCTTGTCATTAACCATTTCTCTTAGTTTTCATTTTATTAGGTCTGCCTTTATTTCTCCTTTGCTTGTAAAACTGGAGGGCTGGAGAATATTTACAGACAAGTTAAAATGGGGCGAGACCTCAGTGATGAGATTTCTACCATTTCCGTAAAACTTTGTTGACGTTTTAGCGTTTCAGTGACATACTGTTCCAGTACTTTGATTTTATATAGCACCTGTCTGCTGAAGAACCAAGGCTCACTTATCCATATCTCACTTATCCTTTCAGCATGCCTGGGAAATACATAGATTGGAAACAGATGGCTTAATAAAGATCCAAACATGAACACCGAGAACTTGTGTGATTTACCTACACTGGCCTGTGTGTCCCAACCGTAGAGAGCGAAAAGCCGCTGCCTTCCATGCTCAGTGCCTTTTCCAATAAACGACACTACCTCCTTACCTTTCCTGAAGCTACCGGTCTGCCAACAAGGTATTTAGCTTGGTTCCATACAGGTGCATTAAAAATTTTTAAATCAACTAATGTAACTGAAATAAGCCAGACTATAACTATCTGAAAAAAAAAAAAAATCCAAGCAAAACAAAAACCTGGAGTCATGCTCTCAGCCGTATAAATGAGAAAATGCAAAATGTATTCAATGTTAGTTAGCAACATAAGCTTAAGTGACTTTCTCAAGGTCAAAGTAGGAGTCAATAGCAGAGCCATGTCTAGAATCGAGTTCTTCTGAAGCTAAGTCCAACATACTTTTCCTCTAGTATTTTAATTTTCACTTAAAGGCATTGTTTTTTCCTCCCTAAAACATTTCATACTGACAGTTGCCTTTTGAGTGCTAAGATGAAGGTAAATTACATATTATTAAGCATATTGAATTTTTATGACCTTCGAAGACTGACATTTCAGGATTAGACAGTTTATATTTTTAAGCCATAACTATAACCAAAGCTGTATCATAACTAAAAACAGCTAGGGCTGACCATTCGTATCTAAAATAGCTTCCAGCAGTGTAATGTATCCGAAAAGCTTTTGAAACCTCCAACACAGTGAAGGTACATTCTAGGGTATATCATTCTCTAGGATAATCACACAGACTCAAAACATGATCTGGCTGTTTTCTTCTAAACTGTG
Organism: Felis catus; assembly: GCF_018350175.1. Lineage (NCBI taxonomy): Eukaryota > Metazoa > Chordata > Mammalia > Carnivora > Felidae > Felis > Felis catus. The sequence continues at coordinate 94,312,361 of NC_058386.1, read as the reverse complement.
TTTTATTAGTTTCACAGATCAAATTTTTCCCGCTCTGGATTACTCTTACCCAAAAGAAAACTTATTATATGAGCAAACATGAAATGATTCTAAAACCAGATACCCAAGTTGTCATGTACTGATAGATGTTCATTTTCAATTTTATACCAGCATCTTTTGGAATCTGTCCTAAACAGCAAAAAAGAGTTTAGCAGTCATGTTTCACCTAGATTGGGCTACATGAAATACAGTAAGAAATTCATGACTTTATCATATGTGGTAAGAATATCATGTCAGTAAATTTCTTGGAAAGGCAAGTGGAAGTAATGCCTAAAACAGAATATGGAATCATGGAAAGTGGTCTTTCTTCCTATTTCCCGGTCAGTTTCCCCAAAAAGAAATCACTTTCGTTCTCCGGCACCATGGCCAAGCTACCCCTTCTTTTCAGTAACACTCATGTGGTTTGCCAAGGAGCAAAATTTCATTTGGTGCCGATAGTGCTCTGGATACTGACGTTCTGCCAGTATAAACAGTTGGGTCTAATGTGCATGTAACCATTTGTAGAAGAGATGTAATCTCAACCAAAATATTACTTACCAATTATAATTAATCCTTCCACCCAAAATGCCGTAAGCCAAGACATTTTCAGCAATAGTATCTAAATGATGGTATCAGACTAGAGACCCTGGACTTCAGTGTGGAGTGTCTGTACTAAGTCAAGGCAGAACATAATTTGGCTCCCTACCCCAAATAAAGAAAGAGGTTGATAACTTGCTAGATCTAACAGAGATTCAGAATGAGACTCACAACCCCCTGATGGTAAAACCTGAGTTCACTAAACGATACCCGCCAAATGAAGTCAGTAACAAAGTCAGTGGTTTTAAATGAGTGCACATCTGAAGACAAATGACATGCTGTGTAGGCTGAGAGCCTAGAGATGATCCCGTTTTGACATGAGTTAATAATATTTTTTATGAGTTTTTTTACGTTCATTTATTTATTCTGAGAGACTGTGTGCGCACCGCCCCCAACCCAGCTGTCAGCAGGTGGATCCCACCGCGAGATCATGACCTGAGCTGAAATCAAGGATCGAACACTTAACTGACTGAGCCCCCCAGGAGCCTTGGGTTTAATAATATTTTGAAAAGGGCTCATCTCCCTTCCACTTCAACCTCATTGGATAGTTGTACTCTCTTTTTGAGGTTAAATATTTATTAGGAGTTCAATCTAAAATGTTATTATCACCTCACCTCCACTAGGGGGTTCTATCAACCAGCATAGTTAACTCCGATAACCCAGGTGTAGCTTAAATCCACTTTGAGCTAATCTGTGCCGCAAGGCTAGCCTTGGGGTCAGAACTACATGCTTTAGAGGAGTTCTTGTTTTTAGGCTCAGGAACCCAAGCACAGCACAAAAAAAAAAAAAAAAAAGAGTGCTCAAGTCGCTCCGAGGTTGCTGCAGTGGACGAAGGGTTATTTTGGCTAATGCATACAAAGCCAAAATGTCTTAACTGTTCCCAGTTTCATTTATAGCTGCCCTAGTTTCAAGGCTGAATATGTATCAACTGGATCCATTTTTGTAAATAAGGAAAGCTTTTAAACTCCTGACCTCAGAGATTCCTCTGCCCACTGCCCGCTTTTATTTTTTTTTTCCTCTGCCCGTTTCAGTACTCTGGGGTATATTCTCTATCAGCCCTGCCACGTTTTTCCAACAGCAACCTTAACTTGGGCCACCTGGGCAGGTAATGGTCATTATGGGAGTCGTTTCAGGGTCCTCTCATTACTGCATCAAGAATCTGACGGCTAAAGATACCGAGTGGCTCAGTTGGTTGAGCCTCCCACTTTTTTTTTTAATGTTTTATTTTTGAGAGAGCACAAGCGGGGGAGGGGCAGAAAAAGGGGGACAGAGGATCAGAAGCGGGCTCTTGGCTGACAGCAGCCAGCCGACGAGGAGGTCCCTCCCACTCACGAACCCGGAGATCATGACCTGAGCCAAAGTCTGAAGCTCAACCAACTGAGCCACCCGGGCGCCCCAAGCCTCCCACTCTTGATTTTGGCTCAGGTCATGATCTCCTGGTGGTGACATTGAGCCTCAGCCTTGGGCTCTGGTCCGACCGTGCAGAGCCTGCTTGGGATTTTCTCCCTCTCTCTCTGCCCCTCCCTGCTTGTAGGAGCCTGCGCCCTGTCTCTCAAAATAAATAAATAATCATTTTAAAAAAGAGACACTTTTTTAAAAAACAGATTCTGACAGGCAAAGTCGCAACCAGCTCAACTTATCAAATTTAGAATCCACAGTTTTTGTGCCTGATTTCTGATCCAATTAATTCCAAACCACAAATAACTGGTGGTTAATTTTAGTCAAGAAATGATCCACCACCTTCAAGTAGATGCCTAATAAAGAGAACAGTTCAATCAGAATATAGGCCAGAACCGGGAAAATGGGTAAATGCTAATTTTTTTTTAACACCATCTTACAGAATACAGCTTCAAAAGTATCATTTAGGCACGAGGTGGGTGTAAATTAGAAGGACGATTTTCCTAGAAAATAATCAGTAAGATATGCTTTGAATTCAGGAAAGCCTTAAGTAGATTGAAAGGCCCCTGGGGAGGTATACGTCCCAGCACAAACACAGTTCAAGCCCTTATTTCAAAAACAGCTCCTGTCTTTATTTTGGGTAAAATCTGAGCACCAAATTCCCTTTCTGTTCCCCTCATCCAAATCCAAGCAGAATTCCCTGGAGTACGGGCCAGCTCACACTCCCCCTCTGCTTTTTTGTCGCGGTTGTTTTTGGAAAATGGGCTTCAGCCATTACATTCCAGTTTTAAAGGCAAAAGAAGTCATGTGACCATTACCCTAGGGGCATCAGAGATTTGCGGCACGTGATGCCAATCAGCAAGTGTGGGACATCGGTCGCTTCGGTGGAATTCACTGTAAATTGCATCTCCGGGATCACGTTGAGGCTCCCAAACACAGTGTGACATCGGTAAAGTCGAGTTTAAGTGCTTACCTCTCAGGAGTCTGTCATTTCGCTTTACGTTTTCTACCTACAGTGCGGCCAGCCAGGCTCTGTGCCCCCACTCCACCCCCTCCCTCGAAACAGGCCAGGCACCCCCAGCATCCCGTCGGGGTGATCCTATACGGCGAGGCTCTCCAACGCAGTTAGTTCTAAGCCCAACCTGCACCACTAGGGATGGTGTGCAGAACTGGTGAGGAGCAAGAGGCAGCGCGTCGGGCAAGTGTCAGAAAGCATTAACCTCATTCCACCTCCCAGCCTGGGATCGTCTCCGGTGCTGGAGCCGGGCCGTCGGAGCCGCCAGCACGCTAGAGCGGTAGCAGCGGCGGCGGCAACTTTGGGACTGGCAAGAAGCCAGGGAGGGGGTGGTCAGCGTCCCCCGGCCTCTTATTAGAGCGCTTAAGTACCGCGGGTGGAAAAAAGTAAACAGCGGCAAGTGCAGCTGTGGGGGGGGGGGGGGGGGAGGCGGGGAGGGCACATCACCCCCTCCCACTGCCCCCGCCGCTCAGCCTCTCAGGGAGCCCCGGGAGGTCCCGGGCTGCCGCTGCCCCGACCGCGCGCTCGGGGCTACAGAGCCCGAGGAGCCGAGCAGGGAGCAGCCCGAGGGCGCGGAGTCGGGGGAGACGAGAGCCGAAAGGTTCTGCCCTACTGGCCCGGAGCTGTTGTGCTACTGAAAGGAAAAAAGTGCTTACTCATAGGGAGATGCGGTGCGATCGCGGCGCTCTCGCGAATGGCCAGGGAAACGAGCGGGAGGCCGGCAGTCGGAGCCCCGCTAATTTCCCTGGGCCAAGGCAGCCGCTCAGCGCCCCGGAACTGGCGTGAGCCCGCGAGGTCAGCCGAGGCGGGCGAGCCGGGGCTGGAGGCGTCGCAGGCGGCCGGCTCCGGGATTTCCTGAGTCCGGGGCGGGAGGGGGCGGGGGGCGGGGGATGGCAGTAGCCGGGGAAGGACGACGGAGGGAAGTTAGGCGCTCGGTTTCCACTTCGGGGCGGCCGCCACGGAAGGGGAGAAGGGCAAGGGTTGGCGTCCAGGACTGCAGCCGCAGGTAGGCAACAAGTTAAGAGCAACTAGCGAGAAAGCACCATCCCTGCGGTTAAGAGCAGAAAACGTGTTTGCGGCGGGTGGTCGTGGGGCCCGCTGTCACTCCCACCCATCGCGGTTGCCAACGATCGCTTTGGCGCCCGAGGGCTGGGACTGGAATTTTTGCAGCCCCCTCTCCGCCCCGCGTCCCCGCGCGCGGGGCACGTTCCGGCAGAGGTGCCCGGAGATGCTCTCCCCGGGACCCGCGCCTGCCCACGCCCCGGGTACTCGCTCCCGTCGTGCCCTCCCGTGCCCACAAAGCACTTACATAAAGTCGCAGAGTCCCGGATCTGGCCCGACAGCCTCCGACCGACGCGCCCGGACAACTTCTGCCTCTCGGAATCTTTGCGGCAGTGGTTCTAAAGCCAGCGCTCCCTCCGCCCCTCGGCCGCCGCCATTGGCTCGGGTGGTGCTAGCCCTCGGCCTGGGAACCTGGAAGGGGATTGGGCCACGAGCCTGTCACATCAACTGGGTGGGGAACTGGGAGAAGAGTCGCCTGGGTGGACACCCCGGTGGGATGGGGACTCTAACTCTGCGGCGGGGAGCGGAGACCGGTCCCTCGCTCCGGCTTCTCCCCCTCCCCGGCTAAAAAGAGATTAGAAGTCCACAGTGCCTGACTCGGCGTAATGTGCAAAAAGGAAAAAAAAAAAAAAAAAAGTGGAAACAATGTAAAGATGTGAATGTCGGGAATGGGAGTTTGAAAGTCACTAAGCCCCTACTTAAGTCTGAGGGTACAGTTTTTTCCCCTGAATGGTGAAGAGAGCCTGGGCGCGGAAAGGGACATTTCTAGTAGTTTCGCCTGTGCGGATCAGCCCAGGTGCGAAACAACGCAGAGGGGAAACCTCAGCAATCTCCCCTTTAACCTTCCGAGGTGCAAGGGGCAGAATATGGACGGGACCGGCTCTCGGGTCTTTGGTTTCATGCCAAGTACATCGTTGACCCCAGTCACCTTGTGTGGCCGCTTTGTCCAAGCGGCAAGGGGTGAGAAGTCGAGGTGGGAAGGCATGGTGCAAGTAACCTCGTTCCGCTCGGTTGGCTGGAAATGGATGTCAACTCTCATCCGTCTCTTTCCACCAGAGAAAACTTGGGAGACGCGCTTCCCGGAATACCTTCTCTGTTACCCAGAGTACCCTTTATTCTTTGCCCAGCAGATTGCCGCCAGGTTACCACAGCTGGCTTCTCGCAAGAACAGACGCGGAGGTTTCCCCTCCGGATCTGCATTCCAATCCTTTGGCTCGCTGCAGGTCCAAAATCAGCTCCGAGGGCCAGAGTTGGAGGGATTCTCCAGGGTCAGGTCAAGGGATTGGCTTGTGGGACAGCTGCGGAGGAGAAAGTCTAAGCCCTTTCCCGTTCCAGTCGTAACCATTTTGTTCCGGAAATGTGTGCTTGGAATTTTTTTTTTTTTTTTTGGCGAATTTAAAATGGGTTCAATTGCATCCCATTTTACACGCATTTTAGGAAAAATGCTAAATTAGGAGTGGCCTCAAAAATTGAATGCTCCTGTAAAGAAGCCCCCGCTTGATCTGCTATTATGAATTTGCTTAGAGAAATTAACCTGTAGTGAGTGCCCGGACTTCTTAGATGGGAAGAGGTACGGGGGTCCATAGACTCCCTAAAAGCTACATAACCAGAGAAGGACTTGACACGGAGAGGGGGGAGGAGGGAACCTGGAAGGGGATTAATGATTAACCAACTAGAAGGACTTATGAAAGGCACGGGAAGGTGAAAAAGAAACGAGAGGGCAATCGTGCCTTCAGAAACCTTGAGCTTCTGTTGAGAGATTTCTTACTGGGTCAGGTTTGGGTCAGCACGAAAATACTGGTTTCAGTATGTTGCCGTTACATTGACCATGCCACACACATTTACAACAGGCTCCAGAAGGAGAATCCTGGCTTCCAATAATTGGCCCAAGGTTTGGTATGGTTTCTATAATTCTTTGCACAAAATCTCTAGACACACTGAATATGGTACTTCAGTTGTCCACCTTGCGTCAGTCACCACGGAAAAGCTTCCACCTGCTTTTATTTATTTATTTATTTATTTATTTATTTATTTATTTATTTTTAATTTTTTTTCAACGTTTATTTATTTTTGGGACAGAGAGAGACAGAGCATGAACGGGGGAGGGGCAGAGAGAGAGGGAGACACAGAATCGGAAGCAGGCTCCAGGCTCTGAGCCATCAGCCCAGAGCCCGAAGCGGGGCTCGAACTCACGAACCGCAAGATCGTGACCTGGCTGAAGTCGGACGCTTAACCGACTGCGCCACCCAGGCGCCCCGATTTATTTTTAATGTTTATTTGAGAGAGAGAGAGAGAGAACAGAGTGTGAGTGGGGGAGGGGCACAGAGAGAGGGAGACACAGAATCCGAAGCGGGCTCCAGGCTCTGAGCTTGTCAGCACAGAGCCCGTCGCGGGGCTTGAACTCACGAACTGTGAGATCATGACCTGAGCCGAAGTTGGCCGCTTAGCCGACTGAGCCACCCAGGTGTCCCCCCCCTCCCCCCATGTGCTTTTAGACTTAAACGTACAGACTTAGCCATAGCTTGAGGGGACTCTGCAAGCTAAGTTTTCCAGTATGGATATATTTGTCTCAATTACTTCACTTAATTTTCTGCTTCCGTTTACTTCTCAAGTTTTAGAATTTGGAGTAAGGGAAAATATTAAGAACCCTATGCATATGCTATTTTTGCTTTCCTGTTTCTTAATCAGAAAAGCTTACATCGGAAACTTTAATAAAGGTCTTTGTTCACCACTAATTAACAATGAGGTTGTCAGAATTCAGCAAGAGTTTGTTGCCAAGAAATGTCACTTTATTTTTAAAATTTTTTAATGTTTATTTATTTTTGAGAGAGAGAGAGAGAGAGAGCGCAATCAGGGGAGGGGCAGAGAGACAGGGAGCCTGCTGAAGCAGGCTAGGCTCCAGGCTCTAAGCTGTCAGCACAGAGCACCCCCCTCCCCGCCTGGGGCTTGAACCAAATTACGGTGAGATCATGACCTGAGTGGAGGAAGTCGGAAGCCCAACCGACTGAGCCACCCAGGCACCCCTGAGAAATGTCACTTTTTTTTTTTTCAACGTTTATTTATTTTTGGGACAGAGAGACAGAGCATGAACGGGGGAGGGGCAGAGAGAGAGGGAGACACAGAATCGGAAACAGGCTCCAGGCTCTGAGCCATCATCAGCACAGAGCCCGACGCGGGGCTCGAACTCCCGGACCGCGAGATCGTGACCTGGCTGAAGTCGGACGCTTAACCGACTGCGCCACCCAGGCGCCCCGAGAAATGTCACTTTAATAGAAGTGTAGTGGTCTACAGTTTCAAAGCCTCAAGGTTGCCCACGCAGTGGCACTAGTCAGGGTCTCAGAAGTCTCCCCCAGAAAAAAGATGCCTTAAACACAGTAGCACCTATTTGGATGCTAATTAAGATCCCTAACTCAATAGTATAATCCGAGTAGAAGTGCATTTTAATCAATATTATTAAAATAGGCATTTCGATGTAACTAAGCTACCTTTGTGTTGCCCCAAATTTAAAAGTCTCTTCAAAGCCAAGCGTCTTCCCTAAGAAAGGAGCTTCATATTCAAAGCTTTACTCAAACTGCACTTCGTTTTGATTGAACTCTGATGGGATCATTCACAAACTAACCCCAAATCGGTCATTTTCCTATCTATGTAGAAAAGGCTTGCACAGGAGGCCTCCAGTGTGCCTCGCAGATGCTCATAGTCAAGATAGAGGCAATAATTCATCTTCTTAAAAATGTCTATTTTGAGAGGGAGAAAGAGAGAGAGAGCAGGAGGCAGGGAGTGGCAGAGAGAGTGAGAGACAGACTCCTAGCTGTCAGCACAGAGCCAGCTGCACGGGCTGATCCCACAAACCGTTAGATCGTGACCTGAGCCTAAATCAAAGTCAGACACTTAACTGACTGGAGACTCTAATTCAGCCTACAGCACCTTGCATGTTGCAGTTCAGTAAATGGTTGTTGAACTAATGGTTATTTTATCGTTCTATTCTTGTAAAAATGAAAACAAAACAAAAAGTCTATTACGTATATAGATTTCTCACAGACCCTGTGAATCAACAGCCTGAAAGTTTTCACTCTTTTCCTTCCATCTCCAATTTTCAATCCCACGGACCTTTGTAATAAATAGCTTAAAATCAATATCACACAATTTTGAAAACCACTTCTTCTTCCTGTGTTTGTTTGATGTCACAGAAGGCTTGGGTCTCACCCTTAGGTTTTCCCTCTGTCCAACATACCTTTCTTTCTTCCTCTCCATAAGCATATCCTCCTTTTCTTTGCTGTGTTTTCTACAGAGCTCTCCCCAGTCCAGTGCACGATTTATTATGTGCACATATTCTGACTTTTTTCCTGAAAATTTCTTAGGGTAAGTTATGTTTCCCATTTACTCATTTTTTTAAAACCTCTTTTCTATAGTCTGTTAAAAGGTGATTTTGCAGGGCACCTGGATGGCTCAGTCGGTTAATCGTCTGACTCTTGATTTCGGCTCAGGTAATGATCTTGTGAGGTTGAGCCCCAAGTCAGGCTCTGGGCTGACTGAGCAGAGCCTGCTTGGGATTCTCTCTCTCCCTCTCTCTCTGTCCCTCCCCCACTTGCACTCAAGCTCTCTCAAAATAAATAAATAAATTTTAGGGGCACCTGGGTGGCTCAGTCGGTTAAGCATCTGAATTCAGCTCAGGTCATGATCTCTCAGTGAGTTTGAGCCCCGTGTCAGGCTCTGTCTGTCCCTCTTGTGCTCATGCTCTGTCTCTCAAAAATGAATAAATGTTAAAAAAAATTTTTTAAATAAATAAAATTGTTTAAAAATGTGATTTTGCTACACAACCATTATATAATAGAAGAAATAAGCAATCCTGATCAGTTCAATGCAAATAATTTCTTCTAATTCACCTAATTGTTTTCTGTCTAAATGTGTAATTGTGTACCAATCTAATTTAAAATTTTTAAATGTTTATTTATTTTTGAGAAACAGAGAGAGACAGAGCACTAGCGGGGGAGGGACGCAGAGAGAGGGAGACACAGAATCTGAAGCAGGCTCCAGGCTCCCAGCTGTGAGCACAGAGCCAGACGTGGGGCTTGAACTCATGAGCACGGAGATCATGACCTGAGCCAAAGTTGGATGCTTAACTGACTGAGCCACACAGCTGCCCCTGTACCAATCTGTTCTAATTAATTGCTTCTCAATTTATCAGTTCATTTCCAGGAACTAATATATTTTGCTTTCATCTTATGTTTTAATATGATAATTCTATTCCATATCATGATATGTTAGGTTCTTGGATTGATTCTTGATTCTACTTTTTTTTTTTTTAATTTTTTTTTCAACGTTTATTTATTTTTGGGACAGAGAGAGACAGAGCATGAACGGGGGAGGGGCAGAGAGAGAGGGAGACACAGAACCGGAAACAGGCTCCAGGCTCTGAGCCATCAGCCCAGAGCCCGACGCGGGGCTGGAACTCACGGACCGCAAGATCGTGACCTGGCTGAAGTCGGACGCTTAACCGACTGCGCCACCCAGGCGCCCCTTGATTCTACTTTTTATTCACCGTGTTATTTCTGGTTACAAATACAGCCTCTATGATAATATCCATAGCAAATACTGACATGAAAAATTTTAAATTAAGTTTGATTTTAAAGATTTCTCTTATCCTCAAAATATTAGACATGGAGGTGATCTTAGTAGACCTGGAAATTTCTTAAAAATTTTTGACCCACAATATAATAATTGCAAGTTATTTCCATTGTTTACTAAGTGAAGGTTGTTTTCATGTTTCCAACTCAAAATGTATGCGTGTATAACACATGAATGTTAATTCCATGTATAAACACTTTCGAATATTTTTCAAGTCTCAGTGATTACTATCAACCTGAATGTCTGATAAAAACCTGCCAATTTTAAGCACATTCTCATAAAGAAATTATTATGACGTGTCCAAGAGTATTTTCATATTTTCACTTGCTAAAAAGAAGAACAAAAGATCAAAAAACCTCAAGTAAAATGACTTTACTAGGTTTAGGACATATTTGATTAACATTAACCTTCTATTATGTAGATCCAATGAAGTTCGCTATCATCACTGGAAATGCTCAAAATTAAAACGTTACCCTCAGGTTTCCTGTCAAATATTAATTGATAATATCCTTTTTTTTTTAAGTTTATTTTGAGAGAGAGAGAGAGAGTCCAAGTGGGGGAGGGTCAGAGAGAGAGAGAGAGAGAGAGACAGAAACAGAAAGAATCTCAAGTAGGGCCCACACTGTCTGCTTGGATCCTGGCACGGGGCTCGAACCCACAAACCATGAGATCACGACCTGAGCCGAATCAAGAATCAGACGCTTAACCCAATGAACCACCCAGGCACCCCAATTGACAATATTCGTTTAAGTGCCTATTATGTTCTTGGCATTGAATTAAATACTATAAGCAACATAGAAAAAAATATAGTCTTAATGCACATAGAATTAAAAGTCTAATGATAATTCAATGGCGAAACCAACATACAAGAAATACTGAGGAAACCAGATAGAATATATAAGGGGTGTTGTGTGTATTCTGTGAAGAATGGGAATGATTAAGCCGAAGCAGTCAGAGAAGGCATCTTTTGTGTCACTGGGAGCTTGCAAATTACAGGTCTTCCTTTTGTTTACAGCAATTTTGATAGTTGCTTTAGATATAGCCATGTGAGTGCCCCCCATGAGGTTTACATAACCAACTGGCACATGTCACAGTTTGATTTGGGAGGAAAAATGCCCATGCCTGTAAATTACAGGGCAAGGTAGGTGAGTGCACTAGCTCGCACACATATCTTGACTTCGCTGTTTTGTGCGTCTCGGTTATAAGAGCATCCTTTTCGATGAAATATTCAACCTAAACCTACGTCCGAATGTAATTTCAAACCCTGAGGGTTTCCTATAAGAAGGGTCTGTTAAAGATATCCTGGAGAACTTTCAGAATAAATTGTACAGCATATTCCAAAATTCATAAGGATTATGCATAATTTTCCACACCACTAATCAGGCTTCTAAAGAAACAGTCATGTCTAGCCTATTATGTATGATTGTTTGGTTCTCTTTCCGTGTGTGTGAATGTGTGTGTGCATGTGTGCATGTGTGCATGTGTTTGTGTGTGTGAGAGGGAAAATGTAATCAGATTTTTAAATGCCTCCAAATTTTGGGGCCCATGTCCACTAAATATGCAAAATGTGATTCTAAAAAGAGATTGACCATGTTGCAACATGGATGAACTTTGAAAACATGCTAAATGAAATAATTCCGTTACAAAAGACCACATATTATGTGATTCCATTTATATAAAATACACAAAAAGGGAACATCCATAGAGACATCTATGGAGGAAAATGGGGAATTACTGCTAATGGGGTTCCTTCTTGGTGTCCTGAAAACGTTCTGAAATAGATTGTGATAGGGGCACCTGGGTGGCTCAGGCAGTTCAGCGTCTGCCTCTTGATTTCAGTCCAAGTCACGAACTCACGGTTTGTAGGATCGAGCCCCGTGTAAGGCTCTGCACTGACAGTGTGGAGTCTGCTTGGGATTCTCTCTCACTCCTTCTTTCTCTGCCCTTCCCCTGCTCACGTGTGTGTGCGTGTGTGTGTGCGCATGCATGCTCTCTTTCTCTCAAAATAAATAAATAAGCTTTATTAAAAAATAAATAGATTGCAATAATGGTTGTACAACTAAAAATCACTGAGCTGTACCATTTAAGCAGATGAATTGAATGGTACCGTGAATTAGATCTCAATAAAGGTGGTATTAAAAAAGGGAGAATGACACAATTAGTCTGCTTAAACACAGGAAACCCATACTAATGAGGGTATGACATGTGATGGCAGAAAACAAGTATTCTAAGGATCTGCACTCCAAGAGACAAACTACACTCAGAAATCCAGAAGGTTTCGGAAGATAAAGGAGTCTATGTCCTGGTCAAGTGTGAGCCCTTATTTGCCAGTGTCTTTGAAAGAAGGGCAAAATGCTTTGATATACAAAAGAGGGCAAAATGCTTTGATATACAAAAGAGACTTAAATGTTGCAAAAACATTTTAAGCCAGAAACAGAATCCAGGTAGCAAAAGATGATATATTTCTTTTTCTGGCACTTTTAGAATTAAACATGTGGCTATATTGGTTTAAAGATTTAAATCGTGCCAAGGTTTTAATAACTCAATGCAGTTAGAAGATCTTGTCTAAATAATCTTAGAAAGTGTCACAGAAGTTTCATTTTTTGGTTTGTTAGGAAAATTTTTTAACATTTATTTTTGAGAGACAGAGAGAGACAGAACACAAGCGAGGGACAGGCCGAGAGAGAGGGAGACGCAGAACCCGAAGCAGGCTCCAGGCTCTGAGCTGTCAGCACAGAGCCCGACGCGGGGCTCGAACCCACGAACTGTGAGATCGTGACCTGAGCTGAAGTAGATGCTTTAACCGACTGACCCACCCAGGCACCCCTGTTTAAAATTTTTGTTTAGTGTTTATTAATTATTGTTGAGAGAGGGAGACAGACAGAACGTGAGCGGGGGAGGGGCAGAGAGAGAGCGAGACAGAATCGGAAGCGAGCTCCAGGCACAGAACCTGATGTGGGGTTCCATCCCACAAACCGCGAGATCATGACCTGAGCCACCCAGGCACCTCACAGAAGTTTCATTTTGAATCAACAAACATCTTTGATCATTCAGAACCAGATGCTTTCACGTGTCTGTTTCTTTATCAACTTCATAGGGTCACCAGAACCAGGGTGCAAATGGCACATAAAGCTGTCCAATCAGGGAAGGATTTCTTTTCACCCATCGGGTAACATTACAGGAAGATACATTTCATTCAATGGATAGAATGGTCTAGGCCTATAACTAATTCAAGTTGACTAAGCTTTTGAAAAAAAAAATTTTTTTTTTCAACGTTTATTTATTTTTGGGACAGAGAGAGACAGGGCATGAACGGGGGAGGGGCAGAGAGAGAGGGAGACACAGAATCGGAAACAGGCTCCAGGCTCCGAGCCGTCAGCCCAGAGCCCGACGCGGGGCTCGAACTCACGGACCGCGAGATCGTGACCTGGCTGAAGTCGGACGCTTAACCGACTGCGCCACCCAGGCGCCCCTGAAAAATTTTTAAATATTTGGGAGTCCCCTGGAAAGGACATCATCTGAAGTGAGATCAGACTCAAGGAATATTCTAGCTCAGGAGTCAGCAGACATTCATTGTGTATGAAGGGCCAGAGAGCAAATATTTTTGGCACACAGGTCATACAGTCTTTGTGGTAACTGCTCAACTCTGCTGCTCTAGTACAAAAGGGCCCATAGACAGCAAGTAAACAAATGGGCATGGTGGTGTGCCAATAAAACTTTATTTATAAGAACAAGCAGCAGCAGATTGGGTTTGCTGCCGCAGTTTGCCAATGGACCCCTGTCTAGGCTCCTGTGTTTGCTCCAGTATGGATTTGGCATCTGGATATGTTTGGGTTCTCAGAGGAGTGTTTAAGCAGGAGTTGGTTCACAACTGGCGACACGAAACAGAGCAAGGTAGAAATTGGCTCCCTCCCTTCGTTACCATCTTAGGTCTTTAGGCAGATGGTTACATTCCACTCTCATTTCTTTCCACCTTCCAAAGTTGAATGTAATCACAGTGACACAATGTCACCGAGGGAAACAAATGACAACGTTTACAATGACCCCTTACTGAGTTGTTCAATGTGGCAGGACTTGTACTAGGACCTTGGTGTATATTGCCTCATTTAGTGCGAATAGGTAGTCGGTGAATGGAAATATTATTATCCCCATTTTCAGATGAGAAAGCTAAAGCTTACAGTGTAATTAAACTTTTTGCCCAAGGTCATTGGGCCTGTAATGCAGGAGCTGGGTGTATGCGGGAGTGGGGAGGCAAATACTCCATCTCGACAGCCTGTGAGTAGAACCATAGGATCCTGGGGCACCTGGGTGGCTCAGTCAGTTAAGCTCCCGACTCTTGGTTTCAGCTCAGGTCATGATCTCACGGTTCGTGAGATCGAGACTCACGTCGGGCTCCACGCTGACAGCGCAGAGCCTGCTTGGGATTCTAACTCCCTCTCTCTTTGCCCCTCCCCCTCTCAAAATAAATAAATAAAAACTTGGGAGAAAAAAGAACCATGGGACCTTACAGGAAATGTTCACTACTTTTCCCGAGAAATAAAGCACCTTTCTTCTCTCTTCCATGGAAAATTGGTTACCCATTAGGAGTAAATACATGTTTATTACATGAATGCCTAATCTAATGTTACGTACTGTTTTCATAAATCTACCCTTGGTGTTTTCCTTCCAACAAAGGGCAATGTCAAGTTTAAAGAGTAAGGGATGGATCCACGTAATAGCAATTTAGGCCAATGGCAACAGGGCGACTATGATTCTATCTTTCTCTTTAGTAAGATTTGTAGGCGATGTCTAGGATTAATAACAAAGGTGTTTTAGAATTATGAAGACTGGAAGCTTCTGTCACTCAGAGTACTTTATGAGCCATGTGCTTTAGAAGTAGGTATTTTTACCCTGTGTTGGGTTCTGTGCTGACAGCTCAGAGCCTGGAGCCTGCTTCGGATTCTGTGCGTGTCTCTCTCTCTGCCCCTCCCTTGCTTGCACTCCATTTCTCTCTCTCTCTCTCTCAAAAATAAATAAACGTTAACTGGGGGGGCAGTGGGTGTGTCTCACGTGGCCCCGAACTTTCTGGGCCTTCCTCAGTCTGGATGGCACGTCGGCAGCGCAGGCGAAAGAGCTAGGGTGGCATTTTGAGGATTATAATTTTCTTTCTGTGTAATTCAACTCTAAGTGTGCATTTGCAAATATGCTGGGTAAAGATGCCTTCCAGTGACGTTGCCATGTAGCAGGGTGGAGTCCCTTGCAGCTGTTGGTTGACAAAAGGAAGTCAACAATAGGGCACTGGCTGAGGTCAAATAGCATGTAGGGCAGAAGCGGGTCTCCGAAGCCTTGCACCTACAGAGCAAAAGCAGGGCCAGGACTGACCAAGATCAGGAACTCTGTCAACCAAAAGAAATGCAAAACGCAAGCTTTAAGGACCTGAGATGAGCGCTTGAGAGGAAGGCAGTCCCCATAAGGTAAAGGAAAACCTGAATAGGAACTAAGCAGAGAGATGATTTGGACAGCTATTGGAGTCTTCGAACGAACTACTCTGATTTTAGGAGGCATGGAAGGACCGACATTACTCCTTGGGAGGCTCGAGGAAATTATCTACATCATTAGGAGCAATTCAGTGGCTGCAAAGAGGTCACTTGTCAGGTCATTCTGCCCCACAATGGAAAGACTTCATCCAGTTTGCTTCCTTAATTTTCTTTTCTTCCCAACTGTCGACTCTACAACATTCTTTCTCTTCTGTAAAAGGACAATGAAGCCCTTTGTCTTCATTAAATCTGAGAAATAGATTCTAGTTTTATCCTTTCCAGTTTCTTTTCTGACCTTGATTGAAGCAGGTACTGATCGTTAAAATGGCATAACCGTTCTGGATCAGGGTGAGGGACGACTTTAGCAGAGCAGAAAACCCCAAGGAGAGAGGCATAGGTAACAGATTGCAAGACATTGGAAGGACTTCCTTTAAACCCAAATATGAATACCAGCCTCTCCTACCTGCCAGCAACACATGATTATGTGTTAGAGCTCCCCAGATGCACAGAACGGATGTGCAAGACTAGAACCGGTTGTTCAGGATTTTCTTCTTGAAAATTTGTCTCGGAATATTTAAAATAGTACTATAGATCATTCTTCTTTACCAGAAATGATTCAGAACATTAAGGTCTTTCCTATGCCTTTTTTCCATGTTGAATTAAATATAATTTTTAAAAAAACGGATCAATACTTCAATTAATATTTATATCAACCCAGTTTCGTGTGTGTGTGTGTGTGTGTGTGTGTGTGTGTGTGTGTGTGTGTGTAGGAAAGAAAAATCCTCTGAAGGACGGAACGGCTCAGCCTCCAAAGAGCAGGTCAGATTATCAGGCTAATTGAATGCTTATCGGGAAGAGTATCATTGTTTCCAAATGTCTCATAGCGTTTTATAAATAGTTAGAAATACAAATTCAGTTTCTAAAAAGGAAGTTGATACGTAATTTATAATAATGTGTATGATGTGTATGGAAGCATGAAATAGTACATAAATTCAAGAAATGCATAACCAATGTTAGGTTTTTCAATTACTTTATTTCAAATGAGAGTACAATGCTTGGAGCTGATTTCTATGTTTTCAGATATTCCTGTTAAAAGCCATTAAATTAATTATAGTGCTTTGGTGCTCCACAGAAGTGAAATATTTGCTTAAACATTGATATCTGTAAACTTAAAGCCAACATCTTAAACATCAGTGCAGGGTAAAATTCTTTTCCATGATCACGAAGATCGGTCATTTCAAGTTTTGCCCTGAGGGCTAAACAGAAATCTCATGAAATGACTATAGGTTTGCACTACTCAGCAACTCAATCTTTACTGCCAAACGGTTTTCTTTTGTTTTGTTATACTACTTAACATATTTTTAGATCTTTTAACGAAATTGAATTTGGTAAGAAACGAGTTTTCAAAGTATATGCAGACCTGGGTAATGGGTATGAAATTACCCGGGTAATGGGTATGAAAACATGAAACTCCATAGACACGATACAGTTAGGATGCATTGTGAAGGTTGCCATTCGCATCATTTTTATTTGGTACTTTTCTCCATATTGGCCTCATATAGCTGTTCCCTCATCGTTGGTTGGATTCTGGCGTATTGTCTGGAAAGCCGAGAGATAAATATTCATGATATTTTAAAGTAATTGCAAGTAAAAA
Organism: Felis catus; assembly: GCF_018350175.1. NCBI lineage: Eukaryota > Metazoa > Chordata > Mammalia > Carnivora > Felidae > Felis > Felis catus. Next base: position 94,295,476 of record NC_058386.1, on the reverse strand, counting down.
ATGGTTGCCTTGAGAGTCGATTTTAATTCCTTCTTGTTTTTTCTTCCCCTCTCAACATGGTGGGGTCATAAGTTTCTAAAAACTTTAAAAAGTTATTATTGTACCTGTTCCAGGGCCTTCTTGGAAAGGCATAAAAAAGGAATTATTTCTCCTCTTGTAAAATCAAATGCAAATGATCAGATATGTAAACCTTAACATGCAAATTAGTGAAACATTCCACAGATTTTCTGCTGCCACTTCCCACCCCCTCCCCACATTCCCTTATATTCTAGCCAAACCAGAAATTTCGTCATTTCCCAAATATGCCTGTATACCTATACAATCCCGTTTTGGGGGTGGAATGGAAAACATGTGTGTTTTGGAGAGAGGCAGAACTTGGTTTGAATCTGCCTCTTACTATCTGTGTGGCTTCGGAAAAGTCACTTAGTCTCTGTATGCCTTTGTGTCCTCTCATGAAAATTCAGGGAATTAGTACTTCAGCACAGTGCTAGGTATAGAGCATGTGCTGGAACAATGATTATTGAATGAAGGATCAAATATAGCATATATAATAGTATGAGTAAATAGTTACCTCTTATCATCTATCCTCTGTCCCCTTGTGAGGTCTGCTCTCACGTTCCTTTGTAATCTAGCAAATTCCGACCCAGTCTTCAAGTCCCACATCAAATGGCGTATCTTTGGAGATGATTTCTCTAGCCCCTCCAGGCAAACCTAAATGGTTCTATCTCGGCGTCTCCGTAGCATCTCAGAGCATTGTGTTGCCATTGTTGATTTGTCTATTTCCCCAACTAGGTTTAGGAAGCTCCTTTAGGGCAATGATTCCACCTTATTGGGCTTTGTGTCTCTATTTTCTAACCAAGTTCCAGGTACATAATAGAGCGACTAAATGTTTGTTGAAAGATGAAGAGACTGAGTTGTCTGCCAGAGCTTTCCTAGAGTGTAGGACTTTTGATTATACTTTTTTTTTTTTAAAGTAATCTCTACACCCGACGTGGGGCTCGAAATCGCGACCCCAAGATCAGGAGTCCCATGCTCTACCGACTGAGCCAGCCAGGTGCCCCTTGACTGTATACTTTGTAATTCACATATTTTCCCCACTAGACCACGAAATCTAAAGGAAGGCCTCTTTCCTTGTGTTTGCAGCACTGACACAGTGCCAAGCTCAATAAATGCCTGTCGAATTAATGTAGGCAAAATCTGTCTTTCAGGCCCTTTGACCTGTTCTTTATTTGAGTAATACTCCTCCCCCCACCCCGTTTCACAGGATCCTTACAATATCTGTCTTTCCACGCTGTTCTCAGTCTCTGCTTTCTTTTGCTAAGCACCAAAGGATAGGTTTGAATCAGATAAACTCATCTCTGCTAGTGCTTCCTCAGCTAACTCCCTCTCTCTCCCCTAATCAGTGCCTCAATTCAGCTATAATGTAAATGTCCTGGCAACCTGTTTGGGAGGTGGGCAGATTTCAAATGAAATTGTATATGGTGGCTCTCCAGGGTGTTCGTTGGCATGTCTAGCCCTGGGCAGAGGTGTGATAAGGTAGAAGATAGCACATTGGCCTAGGAAATCCCTCGATTTTTGAACCTGTCCTCTTAAATATAGAGCATTAACCTCATCAAGTCCAATGGCCTGCTTTGAGTTTGGGAATGTTCACGTAATGATGTCCTATGGAGCAAGGAGACAAATCTTGGTTCCACCTTCCAGATGATCTAAAGTGACCCCCACTTTGCTATTGTTTGCCCAGCAGCCAAGAAGGGATGGTTTTCCATGGTGACTTTAATTTGAAGAAATTTGTGTTCTAGATGGGTATTCAGGGAGCACGTAGTGTACCAGAATTATCTGTTTTAGCAGTCTGTCGAGCGTGACCAATACAAAATTAATATGGATGCCTAAGATTCTTCAGTACCGGCTCATGCAAAGGTCGTCTCTGAATGGGTGACGCCAGCGTGGGTCATCTTCCTTTTCTATCAATTACCAAAATTAACCCCTACCCCACCATCCAATCATCAAGGAAACAATACGACATTTCTCTTGTGATTGCAATTTTAAATTCTTGAAGGAAAGCCTTTTCTGTTAAAAAAAAAAAAAAAAAGAAACCTCCTAACTCTTAATGGCGTTATGTTGATCAATTGATGTATCAGATTGTACGAGGAGAAGCGTTTTACCCTATTAAGAGGCCTAAATAAGAATGCAGTGGGGCGCCTGGGTGGCGCAGTCGGTTAAGCGTCCGACTTCAGCCAGGTCACGATCTCGCGGTCCGTGAGTTCGAGCCCCGCGTCGGGCTCTGGGCTGATGGCTCGGAGCCTGGAGCCCGTTTCCGATTCTGTGTCTCCCTCTCTCTCTGCCCATCCCCCGTTCATGCTCTGTCTCTCTCTGTCCCAAAAATAAATAAACGTTGAAAAAAAAAAAAAAGAATGCAGTTAGACTAAGGAGTGTTAGTAAAATTTTCCTTCTACGTTATCCTGATACTTGTTTTATCTCCCTTCAGACATCTGTTCCCAGAGACCGTTGTCTTTAGTCCATAGCCCCGTCTTTCAATTAGGGATACAGATAAGCAGTTGTCTTGAGAATATAAGGTCACTGGCATTCCATAAGTGGATTCCAGTGCCTGTTACAGAAACAAGTGGTGAGTGTTCTCTGTCACTTGCAAACTATAAATTAATTAAGTTGACAACTTTTCCTTCTCTATGTTATGCTTTCTGAGGGACTTCTGAAATACCATTTGTTGCAGTTTCGGATTATGAGACTAACATATGGTTATTGTAGGGAATTCATAGTACAGAAAAGTACTAAGAGGAAAATAAAAATCTCACCACCTAGAGATAAGAGCTGTTAGCATTTTGATGTATTTATTTACAGCTTTCTAATGCGCGTATAAAATATTTTTATTGGGATTGTGTTATACATAACATGCTACATCTTGGGCTTTCAAAGTGTCCTTACATTTGAAACGCTTTCAAGAACCGTTAAGTATTTGAAAACCTTTTAAATTGCTATATAACATTTTGTCACGTGACTATACCATACACTGTTTATTAAAAACAGCATCCTTTTACTGTTGGACATACAGTATGATTCCAATTTTTCCATCGTAAAAATAAGTCTGTACTTAATCTCTGTCTGAATCTCTGATTGTTTTATTAGACTAGAATCCTACAAAGGAACTTCCTGGGTCTAAGTATGTGTGTGCGTGTGTGTGTTTCTCCAAAAAACACTCATGAGGGGTGCCTGGCTGCCTCAGTTGGTAGAGTGTGAAACTCTTGATCCTGGGGTCATCACTTTGAGACCCACATTGGGGGTAGAGTTTACTTAAAACACACACACACACATACACACACACTCACACACACACACTCACCATAAGAATTTTTAAATTTTTTAAAGAAAGTTCGTATCAATTTACCCACCCATCAGCAGTGTTTGAGTGTGCCTGTCCATTTCACTGAAGTCTCTTCCAAATAATCATTTTTAAAATTTTTTTAACGTTTATTTGCTTTTGAGAGGGAGACAGAGCACAAGCGGGGAAGGGGCAGAGAGAGAAGGAGACACAGAATCTGAAGCAGGCTCCGGGCTCTGAGCTGTTAGCACAGAGACTGACTTGGGGCTCGAACTCATGAACGGTGAGATCATGACCTGAGCCAAAGTCAGATGCTTAACCAACTGAGCCCCCCAGGTGACCCCAAATAATCATTTAAAAGTTCTTTATTTGTTGGATAGAAATGATATATATCACTGGTATTTTATTTTATTTTATTTTATTTTATTTTATTTTATTTTATTTTTTAAAATAAGCTCTATGCCCAACATGGGGCTTGAACTCATGACCCCGAGATCAAGAGTCCCATGTTCTACCGACTGAGCCAGCCAGGCACCCCCACCACTGGCATTTTAAAATACTGAACATCTTAAAAAATATATTCATTAGGTTCTTGAACTTGGGTCACGTGTATTTATCTCTGTTCCTGTTCTTCAGCCATTTTCTATTTTGATTTTTGTGAGCTTTTTAATATTTCAAATCTATCATCCCTTTTTAGTGTCTGTTGCAAATATTTTTCCCAGCTTGTGGCTTGTCTTTTAGGTTTTCTTATTTGGTCGTGGCTTTTGAGCTTCAATGTTTTCCATTTCTCTGTAGTCTCAATCTATTGATTTTTCCATTTGTGGTTTCTTCCATTGCTTATATGCTTAAAAATTCCATTCTTATTCAGTAGATTTTTTGGTTAGTTTTAATTAGTCAGATTTATAATTTTGAAGGCAGTGGATTTATTCTACACAACTGAAAATATAGCTATAGCTGCACTTTGTTCTTTTTAAATATTTTATACACAGATCGGGAAGTGTTAGTTACAAAAGTAGGAACAGCTGTAATTCCTTTTGAACAGGACCATGTGCAGAGAGAGTGAGTCTTAAGAAGTCTTTTGAAAAAAAAAAAAGACTTGAAATGTTGACATTTTATTGCAGTGAACAACTGTGTTGATAGAATGTTCCACATTATTCACTTCACATTGTGTGAGAGCTCTGTAACTCAAGGCAACACAACTCTCAAACTGAAGAATCCCCCAGCAATTTTCACTTTGAGGATTCTCTTCTTTCAGAATACCTACAACAGCATTGCTCAAAGGGTGATCCCTGGACTCCCTGCATCATAATCACTTAGATTCCTTTCCAAAATGGGGACTCCTGCGTCCTCCCTCCAAACATAATAAATCAGATCCACTGGGGTCGAGGGCTCAGAATCCACATTTTAACAAGCATCCCATGTGACCTTGTGCATTCTAAAGTCTGAGAATCTCTGGGCAAAGGAAGGAACGTTAGTTTAAGAAGTGAATCCGTGGAGGCAAAGAGCAAAGTGCAAGCATGTGAGAACTTAGGGTCAAAGATAGATCTCAAACCAGTATGTGAGCCAATAGGCAGAAGGGACAGTCAGAATGTAACAGGGCGTTGGTGACAGAGGACTGGTCTGTCCACCAGAAAAATCACTTAATATCTTGTGTCCTAAGGCAAGTCACAACTCTTCGGGCTTCTTAACTTTATTTTATTTATTTATCTTTTGAGAGAGTGAGTGAGCGAGTGTGCAAGTGGGGAAGATTGAGAAGTAGAGAGAGAATTCCAAACAGGCTCCACGCTGACAGCGTGGAGCCCTATGCGGGGCTCAAACTCACAGACCGTGAAATCATGACCTGAGCTGAAATCAAGAGTCTGATGTTCAACCGACTGAGCCACCCAGGCGCCCCTAGGCTTCTTATCTTTAACACGGGGATAAGAAATACTCGTACCCAAGTATACAAGGCGGTCAAGACCAGGCGAGATATGAATTTAACAGTGCTTTGTAAAGTTCATAGGTTTTATCGTTAATAATAGAATCGAAGGAAGAGCGACTCAGTGTTGACAAGAGCAGAGTTCAGGGTCAAGAACATCCTGTCCCTGGAAGGACTTGAAGTGGGGGTGGGGGTGGTGAGGGAGGGAGAAGGCAGGACCTCACCTAAAGGGCTATGGTCGAAGGCGCATGGGTTATTGGCAGAGTTACATTGGGAGCCGTGAGGCTCTTTCAGGAGCCAGGTTCCTTTATTGGACTCCACCACTTGCCCCTCCCCATTTAGATCCAGGATCGGGTCAGGGCATGAGGTGAGGGGACACGTATGCGAGGTGACAAAGTTAAACTGGTTTGTAGAATCAGAGGAGTGGAAGCTATAGGTGTGGAAGGAAGGTGGAGGGGGTTACAAGAAGTACGTTTTGGTTTTTGCTGTCACCGTACTTTTTTGTTGTTGTTGTTGCTGTCACAACCTCAGGAAGTGGGAAATACGCCTTCTGACGAGTCTAATTTCCCTTCTGACTTCTTTTCCCTATAGGGCTTCAGTTGCCTTTATTGCAAAATTAATAAATTCCGAAGTTATTAAACCTCAGCGGGTAATAGACTCTACAGCGGTAAACAGAGACATACTTAGTTATTTGAACCAGCCCGATGCAAACTCCATTCATTAAGAGCGTGGGCTTCAGTCTGTCAGGAGCACCTGAATTATTCCTGAGCTGGGATTCCCTCTCAATTTCTCACTGTTGGATCTTGAACAAGATGAATGGGAGCCACCATCTTTTACATCCACAAAATAAAGATAAAAATTTCTACTCGAATAGTGATTGGAGGACCAAAATCATAGTAATGTCAATGATTCTTTTGGTTTTAAGTTTATTTATTTATTTTCAGAGAGAGAGAGCACAAGGAGGGGAGGGACAGAGAGAGAGAGAGAGAGAGAGAGAGAGAGAGAGACAATCCAAAGCAGGCTCTGTGATTTCAGCACGGAGCAGTACTCGGGGCTCAAACTCACCCGCTGTGAGATCCGAGGGAGCCACCCAGGCACCCTTCAATTTCAGTAACTTTTGTCTGATTTTGCTTTTTAATTAATCAATTAATTAATTAATTAATTTTAAAGTGCGTTTATTTATTTTGAGAGAGAGAGAGTGAGAGCCTCCCCTGCCGACGCAGGGCTCGATCTCACCAACCCATAAGACCATGACTTGAGCCGCAATCGAGAGTTGGACGTTGAACTGACCGAGCCACCCGGGTGCCTCCCCTCCCCGATTTTTTCATATAGTGCCTCAACTCCTTGCTTTAGCCCTCATGCTATGGGATCCAGAGTTCTTCCTTTGTGGTTTTAGCTTTTTTGCTATCATCCAGTTCTTCCTTCTCTTTCTCTTCTCTTTCAGGTTTTCTCCCTCTTTCCCACCTTTGCTTCTAAGGAAGTGAGGGTCTTCTGTTCTGGAATCTAGCACCACTTCTCCCTGGATGGAAAATTCTGCCGTTAGCCTCCTGAATACTGATTATATTCCCCTGGTCTTCGGCCCAGAGGAATCTCTTTAAACTAGCCTCCCACAGGGGCGCCTGGGTGGCGCAGTCGGTTAAGCGTCCGGCTTCAGCCAGGTCACGATCTCGCGGTCCGTGAGTTCAAGCCCCGCGTCGGGCTCTGGGCTGATGGCTCAGAGCCTGGAGCCTGTTTCCGATTCTGTGTCTCCCTCACTCTCTGCCCCTCCCCCGTTCATGCTCTGTCTCTCTCTGTCCCCCCCCAAAAAATAAACTAGCCTCCCACATTGTTTTCGTGGCCCCTTCTCCAACTTGTTATTTTGCACCATCTGCTTTCGTAGCTCAGGTTTTTGAAAAGCACCCCTCCCCTTGTTACAGACTAACTTTTTTTTTTTTCCTCTCTCTCCGGGGTTTGTCATTCTCTTCTGGCTGCATTCAAGACTTCCTACAGATATGCAAAAACACGCTGAGCTAAAATGCAACTCACGATGAACACTATCCCAACCAGCCTGGAGCTTTCACCACTTGAGTTTGAGCAGATGACAAGAGACCTGTTTTAAGACTCTAGAATACACTGCACTACAGTCAATATTCACTCCAGCTAAAACTCTCTGTTGATAGACTTACTTGTTTGACTTTGTCAGTAGGGAAAATCCCCAAACCTCTCTCCTCTTTCTCTCTTCATCCAAGTAATTCTTTTTTTTTTTTTTAATTTTTAATGTTTATTTATTTTTGAGAGACAGAGCACGAGTGGGGGAGGGACAGAGAGAGAGAGAGAGAGAGAGGGAGACACAGAATCGGAAGCAGGCTCCAGGCTCCGAGCTGTCAGCGCAGAGCCCGATGCGGGGCTCGAACCCACAAACCGTGAGTTCATGACATGAGCCAAAGTCGGATGCTGAACTGACGGAGCCACCCAGGTGCCCCTACATCCAAGTAGTTCTTGATAACAGAGCTGTAAAGTCTCTTATTTCGAGTTAACGAAAAGGGAAGATATTCGTTTCGGAGATAGGTGCTCGGAGGCCCCACACGTCTGGGTATGACGGTTTAGTTAGTGCCAAATAAAAGCAGTTCCTACGTTCATTCATTTAACAAACAGTTGTCAAGAACTTACGCTATGCAATGCAAAGTTCTGGGTGAGAGGATGAAATGAGTTAAATTAAATTCATTACATTCAGGCCTGAATTGAGTTGAGAGAGGCAGGCAAACCACTGTTTCCCTCCGTGACTGACCAAGTGATTTCAGTCTCGGGAAGCCAGATTCGCTTCGGGAACAGGATTTTAAAATAGTTCAAGTCCACGTGAGGAAACAAAATGGAATTTCGCTCGTCTTTTCCTCAGGTTGGGGACATCAAATACAACAGTCCCCAAAAAGAGCAAAGTGGAGAATTTCCAATTTTGTCCTTTAATAAACGGTTTGTTGGCATCGAACAGAATGAAAATAATGATAGGTCTTTTGCCACCAGAGCATAATGACCCTTGTGGCCTTTCTCCTCACTCTGTACCCTGTACTTTAGATGGTAAACAGCAATTTGAGTGGCGATACTGAAAAAAAGATTTTAACTCTCTGTTGCTCAGCAAGCACGAGGCAGACACAGCCCAAAGCAGAGCAAAGGAACGTTCCTGAAGTTCCACCCCCCCACCCCATCCCCCGTCCCCCAAGTTCACTGAAATAGAAAATTTGGTATCCAAAGGTACAAGGCCTCGGTGGAGAAGACAGTGAATCCACAGACAACCAGGAAACTTAGAAACCTAGGACTTATTGTTACACTGTTACTGCTGCTGTGTAGGAACTGAGACTCCGTGTTCTATAGGTGAAGTTATATTTACCATCTGAACCTTTAGAAAAGTAATAGAATAGGGTTCAAATTGTGTTCACAGTCAAGAGAAAAGAAAATGTTATTTTGTTCCCTCACGAAGCTGAGTAAAAACTCTTTGTTCTTTACAGAATGTTAAATGACGAAACCCGACTCTAAATGTTAAATGCCACAGACGCAATGGAGTAGCAATCAATCAATCAATCAATCAAAATAAATACATTACAGGACATCCAGTTAAATTCACATTTGAGATACACAACAAATAATTTTTTAAAAAGCCTATTTATTTACTTTTGAGAGACAGAACAAGCAGGGGAGAGACAAGGAGAAGGAGAGAGAATCTCAAGTAGGTTCTGTACTGTCAGTGTGGAGCCTCAAGCGGGGCTCGAACTCGTGAACCTCCAGATCATGACCTGAGCCCAAGTCGGATGCTTAACCGACTGAGCCACCCAGGCGCCCCATGGCAAATAATTTTTTACTAGAAGTATGACCCATGTAGTATCTCACAACCCTCGCCTTAGGGGGCATTGTTTGATTCTATCATATTCCAGTGGGCTGGTTAAATTTTAGGAGACAGGTTTGCTGTTAATCGCCGGTTTTCATCTTTCCCCATTCCTTCGGGTCTCGTCAGCCTGCAAGATTTCTTTGAATGAATGGAAATATCTTCTGTGAAGAAAACCATTCATTTCATAAAGGAATTATTTTAAAGCCTTCCATGCTCTGAAAAAAAAAAAGCAACCAAAAAGCTTCTTTTGCGTCCCCTTTTGTGCTATCCTGATTGCTCTTCGTTTGTTGATCTGGATTGCATCATTTAGAGCAGTGCCTCAGTTATAAGTCTCTCAACTTCCTACTGTTCTCAGTATGAAGGCTCAGCCAGAAGGATGTGGGGCTGAGGCAGGGGTGGGGGAGGATCTAGGAACAGAGTCAAAAGAGTAGAACTATTTTATTTTATTGAAGATTCTATTTTTAAGTAATCACTACACCCAGTGGGGCTCGCACTCACAACCCTGAGATCAAGGGTCACTGGCTCCTCTGGCTGAGCCAGGCAGGTGCCCCAAAGTAGAACTAGTTTAAGGGACAATTTGGAGAACATCCAAAATGAACGCGTAGCGAGCCAGAATGTAGATGACATGGGATTTTTCCTTTAACTAAAGAATCTCACCTTCACAAATCTAACTTAGATGCTTGTTCTTGCCTGATTACTCCAGTGAACATTCAATTCACATTTCCACCAGAGGGTTCAAAAAGGTACGAAAAATTGGAGTGCCTGGGTGGGTCCGTTGGTAAGCGTCCAACTCTTGATTTTGCTTTAGGTCATGATCTCGGGGTCATAAGATCGAGCCCCGAGCTGGGCTTCATGCTGAGATTCTATCCCTGTACCCCTCCCCTGACTCTGTCTCTCTCTCTCAAAAAAAGGATGCAAAATAGATGATTCTTATTTATTTATTTATTTATTTATTTTTATTTTTAATTTTTTTTTAATTTTTTTTTCCAACGTTTATTTATTTTTGGGACAGAGAGAGACAGAGCATGAACAGGGGAGGGGCAGAGAGAGAGGGAGACACAGAATCAGAAACAGGCTCCAGGCCCTGAGCCATCAGCCCAGAGCCTGATGCGGGGCTCGAACTCACGGCCCGCGAGATCGTGACCTGGCTGAAGTCCGACACTTAACCAACTGCGCCACCCAGGCGCCCCTATTTATTTATTTTTAATGTTTATTTATTTTTGAGACCGAGAGAGACAGAGCATGAATGGGGGAGGGGCAAAGAGAGAGGGAGACACAGAATCCGAAGCAGGCTCCAGGCTCCGAGCTGTCAGCGCAGAGCCCGTCGCGGGGCTCGAACTCACGGACGGCGAGATCACGACCTGAGCCGAAGTTGGACGCCTGACCGACTGAGCCGCCCCGTCGCCCCCAAAATAGACGATTCTGCATTTATTTCTTACTCGTTTTACGAGTAAAAATGTATATTCTTCACACTTGAAGACCTTGATGTCAGCTTCTAGGATAATTCCATTACTCCTTACCTCAAAGGGGGATTGGAGGGCTCCTGGCTGGCCTGGTGGGTAGAGCACATGACTCTGGATCTTGGGGTTCTGAGGTCAAGCCCAAGGTTGGGCGTAGAGTTTACTTAAAAAAGAAAAAAAAAAAAGGAGATTGATTCCCTGCACCTCAGGCTATCCCTGAAGACAGATTCTAAGCAGACAAGCAGTCTGAATGAATATGAATTACACAGGCTCTTTACATTTATAATAGTTTGGGGAGGGATATCAAACTATGAAACCAAAACTGTAAGAAAGATTATACATTTTCAGTAGTGGCTTGATTCTATCATAAGGAAACCTTTTTGTGAAACTTGAAACAGCTTATCAAGGTTTTCGATTTTTTATTTTAGAAAGCAAGCATGAGTGAGGGAGAGGGGCAGAGGGAAAGACAGAATCTTCCTTCGTTTTCTTCCTTTTTCTTTTCATTTTAGAGACAGCAGGGGAAAGGGGCAGAGGGAGAGAGAGAGAGAGAGAGAGAGAGAGAGAGAGAGAGAGAATCTCAAGCAGGCTCCACGTTCAACATGGAGCATGATTTTGGGGCTGGACCCCACGACCCTGAGATCATGACCTGAGACAAAGTCAAGAGTCAGACCCTCAACCGACTGAGCCACCCAGATGCCCCCAGGTTATCAAGGTTTTAAATCTATTAAACACACACATTATATATTACTATGCTGATTATAGACTATTCTTTTCAATAGAAAAATCTTGACACAGCTTTGCATAAAAAATTCATTAGCTTGGTTTAACTGAATGCACATCCTCAAACATAAAAAACACATATTTTAACAAACTGGAAATTCTAGTCAGAACAATTAGGCGCCAAAACGAAATAAAATGCATCCAAATTGGAAAAGTAGACGTCAAGTTATCAGCATTTGCAGATTACAGGACCATATATTCGGGAAATCCTGAAGAATCTACCAAAAAAAGTTATATTTCATAAGTGAATTCAGGGGCGCCTGTGTGGCTCAGTCCCTTAAGCGTCTGACTTTGGCTCAGGTCATGATCTCACAGTCTGTGAGTTCGAGCCCGGCATCGAGCTCTGTGCTGACAGCTCGGAGCCTGGAGCCTGCTTCAGATTCTGTGTCTCCCTCTCTCTTTGCCCCTCCCCCATTCATGCTCTGTCTCTCTCGGTCTCAAAAATAAATAAACATTAAAAATAAATAAATAGGGGCGCCTGGGTGGCGCAGTCGGTTAAGCGTCCGACTTCAGCCAGGTCACGATCTCGCAGTCTGTGAGTTCGAGCCCCGCGTCAGGCTCTGGGCTGATGGCTCGGAGCCTGGAGCCTGCTTCAGATTCTGTGTCTCCCTCTCTCTCTCTGCCCCTTCCCCGCTCATGCTGTCTCTCTCCGTCTTTCAAAAGAAAATGAATAAACATTAAAAAAATAAGAGAATTCAGCATAGTTACAGGATGCAAGGTCAGCGTATCAAAATTAATTGTATTTCTATACACTAGCAATGAACAATCCAGAAAGAAAGTTAAGAAACAATTCCACCTGCAAAATCACCAAACTGGATAAAATTATTTTCTAAAATTTGTACTTATTTTATTTTTTTATTTTTTTTAAGATTAAAACAATTTTTTAAGCAATCTCTGTACTAACATGGGGCTCCCCAAGATCAAGAGTCACATGCTCTATGTACTGAGCCATCCAGGTGCCCCAAAATAGGCAAAATTCTTAAGAATACATTTAACCAAGAAGGTAAGGACTGCACACAGAAAACCACAAAACACTTCTGAAAGACATTAAAGAAGCCCTAAATAAATGAAAAGACAACCTATATTAATGGCTCGGAAAACTTAATATTGTTAAGAGGGCAATTTTCCTCAAAATAATCTACAGATGCCATGCAATCTCTATTAAAATGTCAAAATTTTTTTTTGCAGAAATGTGAAAACCAATCTTCAAATTCATATGGGTTTGCAAGGGGTCCCAACTAGCCAAAACAGTCTTGAAGAGGAACAATGTTGGAAGACTCACACTTCAGATTTTAAAACTTACTACAAAGCTACATTAATCAAAACAGTGCTGTACTGACATAAAGACAGATGTATAGATCAAGAAGTAGAATTGACATCAAGAGAGACGTATAGACCAAGAAGGAGAATAACTAGTTCAGAAATGGGGTGCCTGGGTGGCTTAGTCGGTTAAGCGTCCGACTTGGGCTCAGGTCGAGACATCATGGTTCCTGAGTTCGAGCCCCGCATCGGGCTCTGTGCTGATAGTTTGGAGCCTGGGGCCTGCTTTGGATTCTGTGTCTCCCTCTCTCTCTGTCCTTCCTCTGCTCATGCTCTGTCTCTCTGTCTCTCTCTCTCTCAAAAATAAAATAAAAACAAAAAAAAATTCAAACAAGAAGAGTTCAGAAATAAACCCTCTCGTGCATGGCCAATTTCTTTTCCACAAGGGTTGCCAAAAATGCTACTCAAAGGGGAAAGAACAGTCTTGAACAAATGGTGTTGGGGCAACTGGATACCCACACGTAAAGGAAGAAAATTGGATCCTTGTCTCACATTATATTAAAAAATTACCCCCAAATGGATCAAAGACCTCCATGTAAAGATTAAAAGCATAAAACTTGTAGAAGAAACCAAACGAAATCTTCATGACTTTGGATTTGGCAACGGTTTCTTTAATATGATGCCAAAAGCGCAAGCAACTGAGGCATCTGGGTGGCTCCGTCAGTTAAGCCTCCTATGTATGGTTAAGCCTCCGACTCTTGATTTTGGCTCAGATCGTGATCTCATGGTCGTGGGATCGAGCCCCGCATGGGGCTCCTCGATGGGCATGGAGCCTGCTTAAGACTGTCTCTATCCAGGGGCGCCTGGGTGGCTCAGCCGATTAAGTGTCCGACTTCGGCTCAGGTCATGATCTCACAATTGTGGGTTCGAGCCCTGCGTCAGGCTCTGTGCTGACAGCCTGGAGCCTGGAGCCTGCTTTGGATTCTGTGTCTCCCTCTCTCTGTGCCCCTCTCCCACTTGTGCTCTGTCTCTGTTTCTCAAAAATAAATAAATGTAAAAAAAGACTCTCTCCAGGGGCACCTGGGTGGCCCAGTTGGAGCCTGCTTGGGATTCTGTCTCTCCTTCTCCCTCTGCCCCTCCCCTGCTCATGCTCTCCCCCCTGCCAAATGCACAAGAAACAAAATAAAAAGCATATAAACTGGATTTCATGAAAACTAAAATCTTTTGTGCATCAAAGGACACTATCAAGTGTTTGAATAGATGAGCCACAGAATGGGAAGCCATATTTGCAAATCACATTTCTGATAAGCGTGCAGTAATCAGAAATTAAAAAAAAAAAAAAAAGAGGGGCGCCTGGGTGGCTCAGTCGGTTAAGCATCCGACTTCGACTCAGGTCACGATCTTGCGGTCCGTGAGTTCAAGCCCCGTGTCAGGCTCCGGGCTGATGGCTCGGAGCCTGGAGCCTGCTTCCGATTCTGTGTCTCCCTCTCTCTCTGCCCCTCCCCCGTTCATGCTCTGTCTCTCTCTGTCTCAAAAATAAATAAACGTTAAAAAAAAAAATTTAAAAAAAAGAAAAGCTTACCACTTCACAACAAAGAGGTTCATTCCTTGTAAAACACTCAGAATACTAGAAACGAGAAGAAACTTTCTCAATTTGACAAAAGGCACCTACAGACTCTGTAGATAATATCACCCTCAATGGTAAAATGAAAACTACATGATTTGCGGAGGTCGACTCCTTCTGCTTCTCTTCAGGGTTGTACTGGATATTCTAGCAAGTGTCATCAGGCAAGAAATAAGGCATTCAGATTGCAGAGGAAGAAGTAAGATTGTCTTTTTTTTAAATGTTTATTTATCTCTGAGAGAGAGAGCGCGCGCGCGAGCATGAATGGGGGAGTGGCAGAGAGAGAGAGGGAGACACAGAATGTGAAACAGGCTCCAGGCGCCAAGCTGTCAGCACAGAGCCTGACGCGGTGCCCGAACTCACAGACTGTGAGATCGTGACCTGAGCCGGAGTCAGATGATCAACCGACTGAACCACTCAGGTGCCCCATGACGGTCTTTCTTCACGTGCAACGTGATGATCCATATAAAATATATTATGGAATCTACAAAAAAATATATTAGATACAATAAGTGAGTTTAACAAGGTTGAAGGATACAAGGTAAAAATAGTCATCAAGGGACGTCTGGGTGGCTCAGTCGGTGAAGCATCTGACTCTTGATCTTGGCAGTGCGGAGTCTGCTTGCAATTCCCTCACTCCCTCCCCCCTGCTCTCTCTCTCTCTCAAAATAAATAAACATTAAAAACATTAAAAAAAATAGTCGTCAATGTTCTTTCTATATGCTAGCAACTAACAATTGAAAATGGTATTTAAACATAATACCAGTGACAATAGCGGAGAAAACTCCATGAATACGTAGGTGTAAATCTGATAAAAGACGTTCAAGACCAGTACACGGAAAACTATAAAACACTACTGAGAAAAAATAAATTGCGAGTACATAGAGAGATCTATGGTATCCGTAGATCAGAAGACTTGTCATTTTGCCAGTTTTCTCCAAATTGATGCATAGATCATATATATTCAAAGTCATGTGGAAATGCAAAGGATCTAGAATAGCTCAAAGAACTTGGAAAAAGAACTAAAGAGCTAAAAGCACTTGGGAAAACAGTACAAGTTTGGAGGAGTAAGAGAATCTGTTTTCAAGGCTCATAATACATCTACAGTAACCAAAACTGCACGGTACTAGGGTCTTGACATTGGTTTATTTTTACAAACATGTAGATCAATGGAACAGAATTGAGAGTTCAGAAATGAGTCCACATATATATGGACAATTGATTTTCAACAATTGACCAAATGCAATTCAGTGGAGAAAGGACAGTCTTTTTTTTCCCAAACTGTGCTAGAACAATTCGATATCCATATGCAAAAAATATGAACATGGGTTCATGCCTCTTTATCATATGTGATAATTGACTCAAAATGGATCAATGTAAAATCTAAACATATAAAACTCTTAGAAGAAAATACAAGAGAAAATTTTTGTGTCCTTGGGTTAGGCAAAGATTTCTTAGGTATGACACCAAAAGTCCAATCCATAAAAGCAAAAAGTTGATAAAATAGACTTCATCACAATTGGAAAGTTCTACTCTTTGAGAGACACTGTTAAAAGAACATGAACACAAGTCACTGGGTGAAAATGTTTGCACTATAGATGATAAAGACTTGAATGTAGAATGTGTAAAGAACTCTCAAAATTGAATACAAAGAAAACAACCCAGTTTGAACATGGGCAGCACTTGAACAGACAATTCCCCAAAGAAAATACATGAATGGCAAAGAGACACATGAAAAGATGTTCATCAGTAGTAATCAAAGAAATGAACATTAAGAACACAGTAAGAGGAGAGCCTGGGTGGCTCAGTCGGTTAAGTGTCCCACTCTTGATTTCAGCACCGGTCATGATCTCCTGGTTGGTGGGTTCCAGCCCCACATCAGGCTCTGTGCTGACAGTGCGGAGACTGCTTGGGATTTACCATCCCTCTCTCTCTCTCTCTCTGCTCCTCTTCTGCTCCTGCTCGGGCATTCATTCTCTCTCTCAAAATAAGCAAAAAAAAAAAAAAAAAAAAAAAAAAAAGAACACAGTAAAGTATCACTTATACATCTATTAGAAGGGATAAAATGAAAATGACCTACCAAATGGTGGCAAGAATGTGCCTCCACGTTCTGGAACGCTCAGATACTGCCTGTGGGAACGTATAACGGTACCAACCACTTTGGCAATCAGTTTGGCAGCTTCTCAAAACTTTAAACATGTCCGTATTATATGATACACCCATTCAACTCCTAAGTAACTATTTAAGAAAAAATCAAAGCATATGCCCATACAAAGACTCATATTTCTAAAATGGCCCCAGAAAGGAAACATCCCCAATGTCCATCGACCGAAAAAGATAAATTGTAGAATATGTATACAACAGAATCCTACTCAGCATTAAAGGAAATGAACTTTTTTTTTTTAATTTTTTTTTTCAACGTTTTTTATTTATTTTTGGGACAGAGAGAGACAGAGCATGAACGGGGGAGGGGCAGAGAGAGAGGGAGACACAGAATCGGAAGCAGGCTCCAGGCTCCGAGCCATCAGCACAGAGCCTGAAGCGGGGCTCGAACTCATGGACCGCGAGATCGTGACCTGGCTGATGTCAGACGCTTAACCGACTGCGCCACCCAGGCGCCCCTAAAGGAAATGAACTTCTGATACACGCAAAAGTTTGGATGAATCTCAAAATGATTATGCTGAGTGAAGTGAGCGAGACAAAAAAGAGATCAGACTGTCTGAGTCTATGTATATGTCAACTATTAGGGTATGCAAATGAATGTATAATGACAGAAAGCAGATCAGTGGTTGCCTGGGAATATGGAAGATGCTGATTGAGCATGGGAAAAGATCACCACAGGGCACAGGGACCTTTTTGGGGGTGCTAGATTTGTTCACTCCGTTGATGGTGATGATTTTATGTATGTAGGCATGGGTCAAAACTTATCAAATCGTACGATTTCAATCGATTCCATTTATTACATGTCAAATTATATCCTAATAACATTGCTAAAAAATTAAATATCAGCTTCTGATATTTTTTCCTGAAAAGCTTTCATGGTGAATGTCATTATAAATGTCTTGCTGGCATTTCTCTGTTAATTTGGAGCCAAATGACAGGCTTCCCCTGAATGAACACATTGTACTTTCCCTGAATTTTACTGGTTATAATTCCATCTTAATAAAATGAGAGCAGAATGACCTAGCAACTGTTCTGAAAAGCTGGAGTAATTTGAAGTCAAAGAAACTGTTATCAGAGAGACGTGATTTTACGTAGCCGGCAAAAGAAGTCAAAGATTGTCTAAAACAGCAAATGGAGAGGCATGCCGTGTTCCTTGGTTGGAAGACACTATATTGTCACATCAATTCTCCGAGGGGCGCCTGGGTGACTCAGTCCATTAAGCGTCCGACTTTGGCTCAGGTCGCGATCTCGCGGTCCGTGAGTTCAAGCCCCGCGTTGCGCTCTGTGCTGACAGCTCGGAGCCCGGAGCCTGCTTCGGATTCTGTGTCTCCCTCTCTCTCTCCCCCTCCCCTGCTTGCACTGTGTCTCTCAAAAATAAATTAAAAAAAAAAATAAAAAAAAAAATAAAAGTTCAAATTCTCCCAAATAACATAAGGTAGTTAGCACGGAGAGGGGGCACTCACCAGGCACGCAATGAATTGTTACTCTTGCTATGACCTGAAAATCAAAAAGTTCTCTTAAACAGAAATCATTATATACTTTTGGTAGTAGCCAGGGAAAGTTTGAGGCAGTCTCTGGAAATCACAAGTACACTAGATTGGAATACTGGACACCTACTTGGGCTCCAACTGGCCAGCATTTAGTTTTGTGATATTAAACAAGTCATTTCACCTCTCTGGGCTTGTGCTCCCCAAGTATGAAATGAGAATGTATTTTTTTTTTAATTTAGTGTTTATTCATTTTTGAGAGAGAGAGAGAGAGGGAGAATAAGCAGGGGAGGGGCAGAGAGAGAGGGAGACACAGCATCCCAAGCAGGCTCCAGGTTCTCAGCCGTCAGCACAGAGCCGGGCGCGGGGCAGAAATCCACAAACTGTGAGATCATGACCTGAGCCGAAGTCGGTCGCTGAACCCACTGAGCCACCCAGGCGCCCCTGAAATAAGAATGTTAATAGATGCTCACTCCTGTCCCACTCCTAATACTTTTAATCTCAGTCCTAGAGAGCTTAACATTAAATTTATGTTTCATAAATGCAGGCAAGAGTGAGTTTTTTGTCTGAATCATTTCAGAAGATTGCCTTGTCCATCGTCATTATAGACCTATCCGTAGTCTGTTAGTGATATAAAAAAATCAAATAAATTCCTCCAAATTTTGGACTTTCCCAAATCAAATGATTAAGAGTAATCAAAGTACTTGTTTTTATGGTCTTCTGTTTCGGTTTTGAAGGCTTTCACCGGGCAGACTACAAAGTGATCACTGCAAAGGCCTTCAAAGTAGCATTTTTAAAAAATACACGCAGTTTTATTCTTATGCTAAATATTTGGACTTTCTTTTGAGGACACATACAGGTTTATACTCAACCAAGTAAATAACCAAATTGTCAGTTTACATGCCTTACCAACAATGTTATTTTTATTTGCCCACAAAGGTTTCTTTAGCACATTCAGGTGCTACAGTCTAAAATGATTAATCTTTTTGTTTGAATATGTTTATATTTTTTCAAAGAACAAAAGGTTCCCGACCACAGTGCATGAGCATTTGTTTTTCCTCCACATCCTCACCAACACTTGGTATTTCTTTACCTTCTGATTTTAGTTATTCTGACAGGGGTTAGGTGATATCTCATTGTGGTTTTGATTTGCATTCCTCTGATGATGAGTGATGTTGAGCATCTTTTCATGTATGTGTTGGCCGTCTGGATGTTTTCTTTGGAGAAGTGTCTATTCATGTCTTCTGCCCGTGTTTTAATCGGATTGTTGTTGTTGTTTTGGTGTTGACTTGTGTAAGTTCTTTATATATTTTGGATATTAATCCCTTATCAGATATGTGACTTGTAAATATCTTCTCCCATCCAGTAGGTTGCCTTTTAGTTTTGTTGTTTCCCTCCCTGTGCAGAAGCTTTTTATTTTGATGTACTCCCAGTAGCTTGTTCTTGCTTTTGTTTCCCTTGCCTTAGGAGATATCTAGAAAAATGTTGCTATGGCTGATGTTGGAGAAGTTACTGCCTGTGCTCTCTTCTAGGATTTTTACAGTTCAGGCCTCACATTTAGGTCTTTAATGCATTTTGATTTCATTTTTGTGAGTGGTTTTTATTTATTTTTTTTTCAACGTTTATTTATTTTTGGGACAGAGAGAGACAGAGCATGAACGGGCGAGGGGCAGAGAGAGAGGGAGACACAGAATCGGAAACAGGCTCCAGGCTCTGAGCCATCAGCCCAGAGCCCGACGCGGGGCTCGAACTCCCGGACCGCGAGATCGTGACCTGGCTGAAGTCGGACGCTTAACCGACTGCGCCACCCAGGCGCCCCTGTGAGTGGTTTTATAAAGTGGTCCAGTGTTATTTTTTGCACCTAGCTGTCCAGTTTTCTCAGAACTATTTATTGAAGAGATAGTCTTTTCCCCATCGTATATTCTTGCCTCCTTTGTCATAGATTAATTGACCATGTACCATTTGTTTTGATTACCACAGCTTTGTAGTGGATCTTGAA
Source organism: Felis catus (assembly GCF_018350175.1). Lineage (NCBI taxonomy): Eukaryota > Metazoa > Chordata > Mammalia > Carnivora > Felidae > Felis > Felis catus. The sequence continues at coordinate 94,275,592 of NC_058386.1, read as the reverse complement.
ATCTGGGATTGTGAAACCTCCAGTTTTTTTTTTTTTTTATTAAAAAAAATTTTTTTTTAACGTTTATTTATCTTTGAGACAGAGAGAGACAGAGCATGAACAGGGGAGGGGCAGAGGGAGAGGGAGACACAGAATCCGAAGCGGGCTCCAGGCTCCGAGCTGTCAGCCCAGAGCCCGACGCGGGGCTCGAACTCACGGACCGCGAGATCATGACCTGAGCCGAAGTCGGCCGCCCAACCGACCAAGCCACCCAGGCGCCCCATGAAACCTCCAGTTTTGTTCTTCTCTCTCAAGATTGCTTTGGCTATTCAGGGTCTTTTTTGGTTCCGTACAAATTTTTGTGTTATTTGTTCCAGTTCTCCGAAAAATACTGTTGGTATTTTTATAGGAATTGCATTGAATCTGTGGATTGCTTTGGGTGTATGGACATTTTTAACAATATTTGTTCTCCCAATCCATGAGCACGCAATGTAAATTGGTACAGCCACTGTGGAAAACAGTATGGAGGTTCCTCAAGAAATTAAAAATAGAGGGGCGCCTGGGTGGCGCAGTCGGTTAAGTGTCTGACTTCAGCCAGGTCACGATCTCGCGGTCCGTGAGTTCGAGCCCCGCGTCGGGCTCTGGGCTGATGGCTCAGAGCCTGGAGCTTGCTTCCGATTCTGTGTTTCCCTCTCTCTCTGCGCCTCCCCCGTTCATGCTCTGTCTCTCTCTGTCCCCAAAATAAATAAACGTTGAAAAAAAAATTAAAAAAAAAAAAAGAAAAGAAATTAAAAATAGAAACACCAATAATTCCACTAACGGGTATTTTATCTAAAGAAAAGGAAAACACTAATTTGAAAAGATATATGCACCCCTATGTTTATTGCAGCGTCATTTACAATAGCTAAGATATGGAAGCAACGTAAATGTCCATTAATAGAAGAATGGATAAGGGAGATGTGATACATACACATCACTTCATGCAGCCATTTGGATGAGATTGTGTCATTTGCAACAGCATGGATGGGCTGAGAGGGTATTATGCTAAATGAAATAAGCCAGACTGGGAGAGGCAAATACCATACGATCCCACTCATATATGGAACCTAAAACACAAAACACATGAATAAGCAAACAAATACCAGAATCAGATCTGTAAATACAGAGAACAAGCTGATGATTACCAGAGGAAAGGGGGCTAGGGGTGGGCAAAATGGGTGTAGGGGAGTGGGAGATATAGGCTTCCAGTTACGGAATGAATAATCAGGGGAATAAAAGGCACAGCATAGTGAACACAGTCAATGATATCATTCCATAACTGGAAGCCACACTTGTGTTGAGCACAGCGTAACAAACATATAGAGAAGCTGAATCACTATGTTGTGTATCTGAAACTAGCGTAACACTGTGTGCCAACCATATTCAAACGCAAAAAAAAAATGTTAAAAAGCAGAAAGTGATGTAGCATGCACTATTCTATACAAAATATGAATCTTGGAATTGGTGATGTGCTACATAATTGTCCTTTTTATTTTTATTTGCTTTATGTTTATTTATTTATTTTGAGAGAGAACACGTGCGCAAGTGGGGCGGGGGGAGCAGAGAGAGAGGGAAACAGAAGCGTGACCCGGGCTTCATCTCACGACCTGCGAGGTCATGACCCGGGCTGAAATCAAGAGTGGGACGCTTAACCAACTGAGCCACCCGGGAGCCCCCTTTTTATTCTTTGCGATACACGTCTTTTCCCATTCACGCATATCAGTTGATTTGTTGCATTTAGCCCCTTGTATCCAGTGGCAAAATTCTGTTTACATTTAGCTAGTTTGCTAAGTGACTGCTAAGTGATTTAATATTCGTAGACACCTATAGATAGGGAGAATGTTCTATTTATATTCAGAGACGTCAAAGCCTTTTGGACAGTTAAAATTTCAAGAAATATAAAATATGAAGTGTCTTGCTTCATTTGCATGTTTTTAGTGAATTAGAATATTTCATTAAAGTTGACAGCTTTGACCATATCTAGGTCTCTTCGGAGATTTTCTGTAGGTAACAAACTTCATTATATATATGTGTATATATGTGTGTGTATATGTGTGTGTGTGTGTGTGTGTGTGTGTGTGTGTGTGTATGCATTCCAATTTGATAATGAGCCTCAACCTTACACCATTTCATTCCATTAAAGAGTAAAAATACCTACTTCTACAGCAAATGGCTCATAAAGTAATCTGAGTGACGGAAAAAGAACAGCTCCCAGCCCGAATTGAAAATATCTTTCATCACAGATGAAGTAGAATTATAGAAGTTTTCCATCTGTAACTGCTTTTGACAGTTTACTTAAAGAACCCCCCCCCCCTTGGGTCCTTTGCAGTATGTATGACCGCTAAGGTTTTAGAGCCTGAAACATGATTCAATTTGCAATATAGGCGGTCACAAAGAGAGCCCTACGTTTTCTTCAGAGTGGAGGGAGGGCGGCATTCTATCGTGCCTACTCCATTTGTTACCTTCAGTCTATTTATTTTTCTTTGGGGGTGGAGCACGGGCTTGCATATGAATGCGAGTGGGGGAGGGGCAGAAGGAGAGAGAGAGAGAGAGAGAGAGAGAATCCCAAGCAAGCTCCACACTCAGCATGGAATTCAATGTGCAGCTCGATCCCACAACCCCGGGATCACGACCCAGACCAAAATCAAGTCAGATGCTCAACTGACTGCGCCACCCAGGTGCCCCTGGTTTCCTTTAGTCTAATACGTTTCTTTATAATATTAGCCTACAAACATTTAGCTAATCTCCCTTCAAATAAAAACCTTTCTAAAATACACAATATATAACTTGTGAGATGAAGGTGGTCCAGGGGATCCCAACAAATGATAAAGCAGTCTAGCATGAAATAAGGAGCCAGACTTCAGTTCTGACACCAGCTTCCTTGCACAATTACTATGCGGTAACGGAAAAGTCCGGTCACCTTTCTCATCAGTGTTGCTATGACGATTAAGTGCAAAAATACAAGAAAGACCCTTTACATGGTAAAGCATCATGCAAATATGAAGTGTTTTCTGCAAAGAGCCACCCAAAGGAATGTTCTGGACAAGTTGTCTCTCTTCCGGTTGGTTTTCCGAATCACACCTGTATTTCCCCTCTCTAATTTCCTCACTTCTCCATCTCATCAAGCATGTTTTATTTTATTTTTTATTTGAGAGAGAGAGAGAGAGAAAGAGAGAGTGAGAGCAGATCAGAGAGGGAGAGAGAGAGAGAGAGAGAATCTTAAGCAGGCTCCACACTCAGCACAGAGCCCAACACAGGGCTTGATCCCCAAACCCTGGGATCACGACCTGAGCCCAAATCAAGAGTCTGACGCTCAACCCACTGAGCCACCCAGACGCCCCTCTTCAAGCATGTTTTAAAATGACGAGTTTTGAGCTGTCACATCCCAAGGGAAGGGGGTCAAAAGTCCTTAGAGGCTGTTCTTCGAGGACAGCTGCCCAAGCGTTGCTTTGGCTAAAATAATCGGAAAATGTTGGATATCATTAAGAAAAATCACAGGGGGAAAAAGAAAGCAGGAAGCACTCAGCCCACTTATTCATAAATCCTGAAGATGTCTGCACCTGGGCTGTTTTTGCCGTTCTGGTCTGTGCATAAGACAGGAGTAATAGGCTTGGAGAACATGCACAGAAAAGCCACTCGAATCTTGGAGGGGATTATAGAAAGCAAGGCAGGGGTGGGCACAGGTTACCCATTAAATGACAACCTTTCTTCATGCAACCGGCTCAGGGGAAGCCTCATCCGAGAGCCCTGCAGCTGGCGATCTTTGGGACTGGCATGGGGCCAGAGCATGCGTGCTGAAGTTTCTCCTTCAAGTGGCCTCCGCTTTGGGAGTGAGGTTTTGTTCCTCGACTTCCTCTATGTTGTTCTGCCGAAATTTCCTTAGTCCGACACAGCCTCACTTTAGCAGAAGATTCTCATTAAGGGGCAGGTGAACGCTCTCGTTTAAGGAGCTCTCGAGCTCCCTGTGGTTCATGATGGTTCTGGTTTGATTCCCGCTCCAGGACAACCGACTTCCTTTCTAAGCTCCGTGGGTTGCAACCAAGTTACGTACGTCAGAATCACCCAGGGAACTGTGGCTCTATAAATCATTTAGCACTTAATTTATCTATTGTGTAAAATCAGAATGTCGTACGTGTGTTTCTTTAATACCAAACGTAACTACACAAGGCAAATGCATCAGTAAATAGCAGATTGCTTTAGGTTTTACGTGAATTTAAATGTCTCGAACAGAAGGGCGTCCGGCGTTGAACAGGCTCAGAAGCCAAGGTTGGCTTTCGTTGGTTGCCAAGAGGCAGAGGCAAATAACCACTTACGTAAGCACCATCCAGATCGCTGCCTATTTACGACAGAAAAAAATGGAATCTTCGCCCTTCCTCAAAGATGAATGCTTCCACGTATGTCTCCCCATCCTGTCTAAATATTCTTATTCTTTGCAACGGCTATAGCAAGTGACCTCCCTCCCCCTGCTTATTCCCCTAAAACAGACACAGCAGGGAGTTGGAAAAAGACACTCTCAGAACACAGGCCCAGCTCACGAAGAAAAGAGCATGGGTTAGATATCAGCCGCATTTCATTCTCTCCTGCAGGTGCCCTGGTACAGTGAATTAAAAAAAACACACAAAACAAAACAAAACAAAACAAAACCCCATGGTGTTAAGAAAGGTTCTGGGGGGTTGTTTTCAGGCTCAATAGATAAAATGTATTGTAAGCCCAGAGAAATTATATAACATCTAGACTACTAGCGGGCAATACTCTTGTAGTGCAATGAAGCAATCTCACTCAAGGTCTCTATTATAAAGTAGCTAGCTGAACCACTGTTTCACAGGACTCTGCCGTACGAAACCGTTTCTTCCTTAAATAAAAGAAGGGCGCCTAGGTGTCATCTTGCTGTTCATTTTATTTTATTTCATATTTTTTAAACATATTTTTTTTCAACGTTTATTTATTTTTGGGACAGAGAGAGACAGAGCATGAACGGGGGAGGGGCAGAGAGAGAGGGAGACACAGAATCGGAAACAGGCTCCAGGCTCCGAGCCATCAGCCCAGAGCCTGACGCGGGGCTCGAACTTACAGACCGCGAGATCGTGACCTGGCTGAAGTCGGACGCTTAACCGACTGCGCCACCCAGGCGCCCCTAATATTTTTTATTTTTAAATAATTTCTGCACCCAACGTGGGGCTTGAACTTACAACCCTGAGGCCAAGAGTTCCACGCTCTATTGACTGAGCCAGCCAGACACCCCTTATTTGACTGTTTAATAAAAACGTATTATTTTTTTTTACCACTTTTAGCTATAATTCAAAGAAGGAAGTGTCAGTCTCTTCCTCATTAAGTCTTAAAACTGATTGTGTTCTTTGTGGCCTGGCTCCCTTACATTCCATCCTCTACCTAACAGCCAATGTGACCCTTTTCCAAAGCCGGTCTTATGCTCAGAAATCTCCAGGGGCTAACACTCACGGTGAAAGACAATGTCCCGACGTTATTCTAGAAGGCCTCATAGGAAGGCTCGCCATCTCCCTCCCCATGACTTTCTCTCCTGCTAGTTCTCTGAGCTTCTACCGAATTGATCTCCTTGTTTCTCCTAGACAGAACTAGGCTTTTGCATAGATGTTCTCTTTGCTGGAATACTTTATCTTATTTTACTTATTTTCTTAATGTTTATTTTTGAGAGAGAGAGAGAGAGAGAGAGAGAGAGAGAGAGACAGAGCACAAGCAGGGGAGGAACAGAGAGAGAGGGAGACACAGAATCCAAAACAGGCTCCAGGTTCCAAGCTGTCAGCACAGAGGCCAACGGGGGGCTCGAACTCACGAACCAAGAGATCTTGACCTGTGCCGACGTTGGATCCTTAACTGACTGAGCCACCCAGGTGCCACTGCTGGAGTACTTTATACCGGATACAAGCGTGACTTTCTTCCTTGCCTGTTTAAGGTTCTGCTCAAACATCACTTCCTTATGTAAGTTTCTCCCATCCCCCTTTCCTATCTCCCTTCCTTGCTTAATTGTCCCCCGTAGCACTAATCATCAAGTGACATGCTATATGTTTTCCTCATTCCTTTATACACCGTGCGTATCCCTTTCCCCAACCGAAATGTCAATTCCATGAGGATTCGGGCTTTTACCTTGAACAGCGCATGGCACAAAATAGGTGCTCAAGAATTATTTTTTGGAAGGAATTAAAACTGCTTTCCCTACAGCCGCTCAGCCAAATCTCACACCTTTACTTTCCCATGGAGTCTTTCTGGTGCGTCATCAAGTATCTCTTCCCAAAGCCCTGAGTGCCTGAGTAAGTTTTCCTAAGTGGCGATCTCTTATTTTTTTTTTTTTAATATATGAAATTTATTGTCAAATTGGTTTCCATACAACAGCCAGTGCTCATCCCAAAAGGTGCCCTCTTCAGTGCCCATCACCAACCCTCCCCTCCCTCCCACCCCTCCATCAACCCTCAGTTTGTTCTCAGTTCTTATTTTCGTTAATGCACAATTTTCTGGAAACTCTTGCGGCCCTCCCAAGGGCATGACGTCATTTTCTTACCAGACCCAATTCATTGACAAGATTTCTTTTTCTCGTCATGCCTTCCCTCAAAGTAGTCTGTACATACGTCTTGCCTGCCAGGCCCATAATGTGGCTGATTGTCACTTAGCAAAACGTCAGCATATTTAAAGGACAAATTCACATTAACCTCACTCTAGGACTCTTGCTTCCACAGACTTAGCCACCCCTTCTCCAAATAAAGGATGTCCAGTTAAATAATGCAGGGAACATACTTCTACTAAAAATTATTTGTTGTTTACCGAAATTCTAATTTAATGGGGCGTTATGTATTTTATCTGGCAACTCTACTATGGTGGACATATATACTGTCGAAAGGGCATTTTTAACTGGATTACATTCTAGAAAAACTATATCTAAAAGGGGGATGTAGGGGCACCTGGGTGGCTCAGTCAGTTAAGCGTCCGCCTTTGGCTTAGGTCATGATCTCGCTGTTCCTGAGTTCGAGCCCTGCATCGGGCTCTGTGCTGACACCTCAGAGCCTGCAGCCTGCTTCAGATTATGTGTCTCCCTCTCTCTCTGCCCCTCCCCTGCTAGAGCTCTGTCCTTCTCCCTCTGTCGCAAAAATAAACATTAAAAAAATTAAAAAAAAAATACCAGAAATAGGGACATACTCCCTTGAAATTTAAAGAAGTCGTTTTTTTTTTTTAAATGCTTAATGTTTATTTATTGCTTGAGAGAGGTGGGGAGGGGCAGAGAGAGAGAGAGAGAGAAAGAGGGAAACAGAATCTGAAGCAGGTTCCAGGCTCTGAGCTGTCCGCACCGACGTGGGACTCGAACTCACCAACCTCGAGATCATGAGCTGAGCTGAGGCCGATCGCTTAACGGACTGAGCCACCCAGGCACCCCAAAAAGTAGTTTTTCTTAACGTTTTTATTTATTTTTGAGGGAGAGACAGAGAATGAGCCAGGGAGGGGCAGAGAGAGAGGGGGACAGAGTACAAAGCAGGCTCTGTGCTGACAGCAGAGAGCCCGATGTGGGGCTGGATCCCACATACCCCGAGCTCATGACCTGAGCCGAAGCTGGATGCTTAACCGAGTGAGCCACCCAGGTGCCCCTAAAGAAGTGGTTTTGAAATGTTTAAAAATTTGAAATGCTTTACCCAGTAATAAATATAGGAAATGTATTACTCCCAGGAAGAGATCTAGCCAGAAAATTTCTGAAACAGACGTTTGAAAAGTTTTGGATATGTTCATGTACTGTATTGGAAATTAACCAGAATGATAAAATACCTAGTGTATTTCGGACACTCGTGATTCCAGTGTTCAAGACAATGGCCCTGTACTCCGTCTGCTAGTAATACAGATGTAATTCAAAAAGACAGCGCAGCACTAGAATAAAAGATAGAAATAAATAATAAAGTACAGTTGTAGTGGGGGGAAAAGTATGGTCGATTATCTCAAGTGGAGGAAGATGACCGCCGTGTGGCTGGCTCACTCAGGGGAACGTGCAGCTCTTGGCCTCCAGGGTGTAGGTTCGAGTACTACGTTGGGGGTAGAGATTACGTAAAAATAAAATCCTAGCTCTCTGGGTACTTTGGATTGGTTCTAAAGGGTGCGGGCGTGAAGGGAGGGAGGGCAGGGAATATCACTTGCTAATGAAGGCATCTCCTGAACTCAATGGGATATTTTGGTGTGTTACCATTGGTCACTAAACCTTTTGTTTTCTTTTTAAAATGTAATTTAATTACTGGGGCGCCTGGGTGGCTCAGTCGGTTAAGTGTCCGACCTCAGCTCAGGTCACGATCTCGCGGTCCGTGAGTTCGAGCCCCGCGTCGGGCTCTGGGCTGACGGCTCAGAGCCTGGAGCCTGCTTCCGATTCTGTGTCTCCCTCTCTCTCTGCCCCTCCCCCGTTCATGCTCTGTCTCTCTCTGTCTCAAAAATAAATAAACGTTAAAAAAAATTAAAAAAAAAATGTAATTTAATTATATTTTAGAGGGAGAGAGAGAGTGGGTGGGGGGAGAAGGGCAGAAGGAGAGAGAGAAAGAAACTCAAGCAGGCTCCACACTAAGCACAGAGCCCAACGCAGGGCTCGATCCCACGAACCTGGGATCGTGACCTGAGCGGAAATCAAGAGTCCGACACAATTGAATGGGCCATCCAGGGGCCCCCCTGCTAAACCTTTTCTTAAAGGGCCAGAAAATGATCATTTTAAGCTTGCAGGTGTATGGTCTCCAGGAGAACTACTCATCTCTGCAGTTGTAGGCCATGTGCAAGTGAATCAATGAGCATGGCTGCTGTGCTCCAATAAAACTTTATTTATAAAGCTCAGCTGGTGGGCCTTCAGGCCATGGGTTGCTGACCCCCAGATTAGAGAGTGGCCATATTCTGTGGTACAGATATAATGCTATAGACTCTAACACGTGTGTTTGTATCCTCTTATACACTGATGTCTAATGCCCTAAGGCCAAACATAATTACTCCTAGTGATAAGACAAAGGCACAGAATATTACTGCAGGTGGCATCATTGGGGTAGGCAGACCTTGTTTCAAATTCTAACTCGGTCATTTACTGTCTTGTGTCATCTGGCCTGGCCCCCCCAGAACTCATGCCCAGATCTTACAGCGGGGAACCTCTAATAGAAGAATAAGAGAAAATGAAAAGGACTTTACCATAATATGTCAGCAACCTCGGCTCCAACAGTTTGGGTGGCACCCTAGGAAATCGCACCACTGGCTTCTGCGTCTTTTTTCTTGGGCACTGATGGCCTGTGCATGGATGCCGCGGGCCACCAGTCATCCTCTCGGCAGGTCCAGGAGGAGTCTTGCTTCTGATGGCCATTGGCCGCGACAGCATTCCTCTTTTTGTCTCCCGGGGGTATCTTTCCCCATGTGGCTCTTCATCATGTCTTTCGTTAATCCAAAGGTTCACGTTTAGTCCAGTGTTCTTCTCAGGTGTAGAATCTCCGATTCAGGCATAGTCTATGCTTTACTAGGCTGGTCATTTTTTAAAAATTTTTTTTAATGTTTATTTATTTCTGAGGCAGAGAGAGACAGAGCACGAGTAGGGGAGGGGCAGAGAGAGAGGGGGACACAGAATCCGAAGCAGGCTCCGGGCTCCGAGCCGTCAGCACAGAGCCCGACGCGGGGCTCGAACTCACGGACCTCGAGGCCGTGACCTGAGCCGAAGCCGCACGCTCAACCGAAGGAGCCACCCGGGCGCCCAGAAGGCTGGTCGTTCTTAAACTTCCTCCGTGTCAGGAGTACTTGGAACTCACGGTGTTCTCTGAGGGTCTTGGACAAATGATATTTTTTTCATTTGATTCCTGCACTTAATAAGAATAAGCTAATAGCAGTATCCCAGGACCTGCGATTTGGGGGGCACTTTGCTAATTCCTTAACATGCGTGGCCTTATTCACTTCTCACTACCCTATTTCCTGTGTGCTCTGTGAAGACAGGTTCAGAGATGTTCAGAGACTTGAGCAGGGTCACACAACCAGGAAGTGACAGGAAGTGGATTTCAAACTGTGTGATTTTGTAAAATTTTTTTTTTAACATTTATTTATTTTTTGAGACAGAGAGAGACAGAGCATGAACAGGGGAGGGGCAGAGAGAGAAGGAGACACAGAGTCTGAAACAGGCTCCAGGCTCTGAGCTGTCAGCACAGAGCCCGACGCGGGGCTGGAACTCACAGACCGCGAGATCATGACCTGAGCCGAAGTCGGACGCTTAACCGACCAAGCCACCCAGGCGCCCCAAAGTGTGTGATTTTTTAAATGTTTGTTTATTTATTTTGAGAGAGACAGAGAGTGTGCAAACGAGTGGGGGAGGGGCAGAGAGAGAGATTCTTAAGCAGGCTCCATGCTCATCGCGGATCCCCACTCGGGGCTCGATCCCATGACCCTGGAACCATGACCTGAGCCGAAATTAAGAGTCAGACGCTTATAACTGACTGAGCCCTCCCCCCAGGCACCCCCCCCAAAGGTTGTGATCTTAACTACTGTGTCTACTGCCTCCCCTTATGAACAATCTTTTTTTTTTTAATGTTTATTTATTCTGAAAGAGAGCGTGTGGTGGAGCTGGGGAGGGGCAGAGAGAGGGGGAGATTGAGAATCCCATACAGGCTCCACACTCAGCACTGAGCCCAACTTGGGGCTCCATCTCACGAGGAGCCGCGAGACCATGACTTCAGCTGAAGTCAAGAGTCGGATGCTTAACGAACTGAGCCGCCCAGGCACCACATGAACAATCTTGCTAATAGAAAACATGATTATATGGCAAGTGGACAGTATGAAACACATCCTGTAGAATATGGAGTCGAGCACACATGTAAAAGCATCAGCTGACACAAGATGATGTATTGTTTGCCATTAGCAGCCAATATGAGAAAGAAAAGAGAACTGGTGTGCTTAAGGGGGCACTTGATTTCTTCAGGAAACTGTTCTTTAAATAGCAAATGCATTTTAATCATTCTTTTTCAAATCCCTTCACAAAACTTGAGATCTTCGCAGTTTTAAAGAGCAGAGTGGTGGAGATGGGAACTAGAAGGGTGTCTGAGACTTTTCTTTTAACACACGTTCCTGGGCCAAAATGCCAGGACCACTCAAGTAACCGAATATTCCCCATTTTTTTGTCCTCTGTTTCTCATGACCATTTCTTAGGGGATGAAGGTTTTCTCCTTCTGGATGCCAGTACCTCTCCTCAGAATTGACCTTTATGCCTCACCATGAAGGATGCATGACCAGCCACACTGAAAAATCTCAAGTTCCAAACCGTACCCAGGGAAACGAATGACAGTTATCTCGAGAAGCCCATAGCCAAGCCTAACTTCGTCTTTTTTAGTTTCAACTTCCTTCACCCTCAGGCCAACCCGGTGGCTACAGAAAACAGGTCTTTGTGACTGGAATTTAAACCTAAGATTCTAGACCAGTTAGAACACAGCCGTTGCCCTGACTGCTCTGTTCCCTTCCAAACACCCTGACTAAAACCTCACCTTGAGCACGAGCTGCTCTTGAGTCGGTTGTCTAGTTCCGCCATCTTGCTTTTTCTCCAGCTTGTCCTTGTGGCCATATTGCCTGCATCTTCTTCAGCATACAAAAATTACTTTCCTCAGGATAAAATGGAACTACATAGAGAGTACCGGTGCTTCTTGGGACGTACGGGTCATCACGTCAGTGCATAATGTCCTTGGTGTATATTATCAAAGAAACAAGCCTTTGAGGTCTCAGACAGACTATTGCATGTGCACCAAACCGTGAGAAGAGAGAAGGTGGTATTACAGCGAATGTTTGTTTTTTAACATACCCTTAAAAACAGCACTTTAAAAATCTCAAGCAGTGAACTGAAAATCTTATTTTTTCAGGGCAAAGATTCAAGTGTGGCTGGTTTGTGAAGTATTGGTGCAAATCATTTGCAGGGGACCTAAGTTGTCAAAAAAAAAAAAATGTGAAAACATAGGCAAATTGAAATACAAAGTTCTCCCAAGGGAAAAGTTAAATACCAATGGCATCCTCTCTGGATGGTTCCAATCTTTTCAAAGTTGCTGCTGGGTGAGACATCTTTTGTTAAACTGAAAGTACTTTACCAAGTAACATTTCTAAAAGATATTTCAGAAGAAAAAGCAGCTAGACATTTGTGTTTAGCAGTTTTCCTGTTAGATTTTTGAAACTGTGATCAGATGCCTAGGCTTCATGCCCGATTATGAAGACTGAGCTTCTATGAATGACAATGCAACCATAGAAAACCATTCTCTAATACATAGGTTTGGCCCCGACCTTTCACCTTTTTTGCCAGGTCTGTTTTCAGCTGTCTATACCAGTCTTTCTTTGAGTTTCTCAAATTTGGGTCTCCTCATCTCCTTTATCTACAAATAAACTCATCATTGGAGCACCTGGGTGCCTCAGTTGGTTTACGGTCCGACTTCAGCTCGGGTCATGATCTCATGGTTCGTGAGTTTGAGCCCTGCACAAGGCTCTCTGCTGTTAGCGTGGAGCCTGCTTTGGATCCTCTGTCCCCCTCTGTCTCTGCTTCTCTCTCTCTCTCTCTCTCTCTCTCTCTCAAAAATAGATAAACATTCAAAAAATAAACTCGTCATCTTCCCAGCTTTCTCTTCCTGATGGTATGCGACTATGTTTCCCGCTTCAAAATCTTGGTGTCTTCTTGGACACACATCTTTCTTCCATTAAACAGACATTGATCGACCGACCATCTGCTGTGAGCCAGGTACTGGGCACAGTGCTAAGGGTGGGTACGAGCACTCAAGGGGCTCTATACTCAGATTGTAACTGAGTTGTATTGTTGCCCGATTTACACAAAGGCACATAGAAAACAATAAATTATAGTATTGCCAATGTCGTTGTTGTTGTTTTAATGTGTTAGACTCATCTTCTCTCCTTTCCACTATCTAAATCCCGGCTGGACAAATCTGATGTTTAAGATATTGTAACAGTTTTTCCTTGCCTTCAAAAAGCACCCATGGTTACACGGGATCAATTTCATCTTGCTAGTCAGCTTGCCGAATTTGCTGTGTTTAGGCTTCACTTCACAGTGTTTTAGGCACATTATTAGCTCCACCCATCTTGTTTCAGAGTCTGCAGGAGCAGAGATTTGGTTGGACATGATGGTGAGGGGATGCTCTTTAGGGAACACCTGGAAGGGAGGGAGAAAAGCAGGAAAAGAACTAGGAAAAGATGTGATCTCAGATGAAGTCCAGCCTTGGTCTGATCCACCAGGTTAGGGCTTCGGAGTATAAAGCACACTGCAGAACTGTCTTCATCTCGGCCAAAAAGTCAGCCCTTTATACCTCTACCAGTGGTTCAGAAGGGATGGGACACCCCCAATGTGGGACATAACTTCCTGGAAGAGGTAGCTCCAGACAGCAGAGGGACAGTTCCGCAGAGACGGGGCGGGGGGTGGGGGCGACCGTGAGGGGTTCGTGGCCAACTCTTCAGCAGCCTAAATCAGCTGTTGTCGAACTTTAGTATCTATCACAATCACCCTGTGGGCTTGTTAAATCAGAGACCTTTGGGTCCCCAACTCAGAGTTTCTGATTCCTTTGGCTTGCCTGATGTGAACCCAAGAATTTACATTCGTATCAAGTTCCCAGGTAACGCTGATATTGCGGGTCTAATTAGATCCTGCGTTGGATTGCCCGACAAAATATAAGATGCCAGTTAAATTTGAATTTCATGCAAGTAACAAGTCAAAAAATTCTCGTTTATATGGAAATTCCATTTAAGTTCAAGTATATTTGCTAAATCTGGCAATGCAAATCCTACATCATCATAAGGGCAAAGGTACAAAAAGTGTAAGTGTCGAGATCAGTGTATTCGTGATGAAAATACAAGTAATGAACGCCACCAACAAAACAAAAAGGCAGCCTACTGAATGGGAGAAAATATTTCCAAATGATATATGTGATAAGGGGTTAATATCTAAAATATATAAAGAACTCAGACAACTCAACACCGCAAAAAAAAGGGGGGGGGAATCCAATTTAAAAATGGGCAGAAGGTTTGAATAGACCTTTTTCCAAAGAAGACATACAGATGACCAGCAGACACATGAATAGGTGCTCCACATCACTCATCATCAGAGAAATACAAATCAAAACCATGATTAGATATGGCCCTACGCCTGCCAGAATGGCTAAAATGAAAAAGACAAGGAATAACAAGTACTGATGAGGATGTGGAAGAAAGGGAAGCCTCACGCACTGTCAGTGGGAATGTAAATTGGTGTAGCCACTGTGGGAAACAGTATGGAGGGTCCTCAGAAAATGAGAAACACCATAGGATCCAGTAATTCCACTATTGGGTATTTACCCAAAGAAAATGAAAATGCTAATTCGAAAAGATATATGCACCTCTGTGTTTATTGCAGCTTTATTTACGGTAGCCAACACATGAAAGCAACCCAAGGGCCCATTGATAGGTGAATGGGTAAAGAAGATGTGGTGTGTATTTACAATGGAACGTTACGCAGCCACAAAAAGGAATGAGATCTTGCCCTGTGTGACAACATAGATAGATCTAGACAGTATTACGCTAAGTGAGATAAGTCAGACAGTGAAAGGCAAATACCATACAATTTCACTTACATGTGGAATCTAAAAGACAAAACAAACAGAGATGAAAAGTATTGCACAAAGAATAGAGTCAGGGGGCGCCTGGGTGGCTCAGTTGGTTAAGCGTCCGACTTCGGCTCAGGTCATGATCTCGCGGTTCGTGAGTTCAAGCCCCGCGTCGGGCTCTGTGCTGCCAGCTCAGAGCCTGGAGCCTGTTTCAGATTCTGTGTCTCCCTCTCTCTCTCTGACCCTCCCCCGTTCATGCTCTGTCTCTCTCTGTCTCAAAAATAAATAAACGTTAAAAAAATATATCTATATCTATATCTATCTATCTATCTATCTATATATATATATATATATATACAGTCGGTAATATCGTGATGATGTTGTATGGTGACAGATAATGACTCCACTTACCAGCATTGAGTAACTTATAGAATGTTTTAATCACCAAGTTGTATGCCTGAAATTAATATAACATTGTATGTCAATGACACTTCAACAGTAAACATTTAAAACATAAAATAAATTAATGAGAAAAGTAAAGAATGAAAAAATGGAAATTGATGGGAAACAAGCAACATGTGATAGGATGAGTCCTGTGACAGAAAAAAAAATTGTGAATGATAGAGAGCAAATGATGGCAGATACAAAAAGTTCTGTGCTTTGGCAATCCACAAGCATTAGGAAGAGAAGTTGCAAAATCAACTGAGGAAATGGAAATCTTCCGAACGTGGGTCTGAGGGCCCAGTGTCAGTGCCATGTGCCTATTAGTGTAATATTAATTGAGGAGAAGGCTAGTTTAGAAGTTTGTTGAACAACTCCAAAGCTAAGCATGGTAAAATGCTGTGAATGAAAACGTTTTTTCTTTTTTTGCATTAATTTAATCTGATGACCCTATTTTAATGCTGCGGCCCCCATCTTGTACCTTCTACCTTGGTGTTCCCCATCTCTCTTACCCTGCTCTATCTTTTCTTTTCCTACAGAACATATTTCCTCACAATATATAACTTTTTTAAGAACGTAGGCTTCACATCCAGCATGGAATCCAACATGGGGCCTGAACTCATGACCCTGAGCTCAAGACCCAAGCTGAGATCAAGAGTCAGACGCTCAACCGACTGAGCCACTCACCCAGGCGCCCCTACAATATTTCATTTATCTATTCATGATGTTACTTTGCTCACTGGTGTATCTATTCTCAGAGCTCGGAACAGTACCTAATACACACCAAGTACAGTTGACCCTTGAGCAAGTCGGGAGTTAGGCACCGATCCCTGTGCCGTTGAAAATCCATCCTAACTTTAGACTCTCCCAAAACTAATAGCCCGATGTTGAAAAGAAGACTTACCAACAACACAAACAGTTCATTAACACGTATTTTCTATGTTATATGTATTATACACTATATTATGATAGAGTAAGCTAGAGAAAAAAGAATGTTATTAAGGGAATCATAAGAAAAATGCATTTACAGTACTGTACTGTATTTTTGAAAAAAATCTGCTTATAATTGGACCTTTCGTATATGTGGATGTGTGTAGTTCAAACCTGTGTTGTTGAAGGGTCAAGTGTAGTCAATACTTACTTTTCCACAAGCGAATGATGAATGAATGCTTCACTAGCAATGGCTTTTTCCCTATGTTCTAGGTTCCCTGAGTTTGTGGACTTTGAGTTTACACACAGGATGGTGCGATCAGGTGGTGAAGGGCTAACACAGTTGCTAGAGTTTTCGATGACACAGCTCCTGTTGAGATCACAAGGGTTTGGCGTTGGGAGAAGGTATTTTTCCTAACAGATTTTCAACGTATTCAAAACTGGTCTGTTCGGGGGAAAAGATGCCTGATAGAACACATCAACGATGAAGAGACATGTGTGTTTGGTTTCTGAGCTGAGAAGGACAGCCCCACACTGACTTGATCTTTGGCAGATGATTCTGGAGCACAAACCACACAGCAGTGTTGCTTGCTGTGGAGGCAAGGGAAGAGCCTTTTGAAGCTCTTACCAGTCTCTGGCTAGGGGCCACTTCCAAACTTGGGGGTCACCTTCTTGGTGGGCAGCTCTTATCAGCCCCAGGCAATTCTCCAGAGAACAGAGGCAGTTGTGAGCCCTCAGCCCCATGACACTCACAGCAGCTTCTTGTAAATGTTTCCAGAGACTTCACCCTTAAGCCTCTCTCTCTTGACTTCTGAACAAATCGACTTATAGCTCTTTAGAACTTATTCTCTCCTTGACTATGGAAGTATTTGTATTCAGGCAAGGGGAGGAAGGAAGCCTCTGTTAGAAATTTGAATTAACAGAGGGGAGGCTGGTGTCACTGGAAGAGGGCTCAGTGGGAGTGAAGGGGCAGGTGGGCAGAGGGGGTTAGAGGTAAAGACACTGGAGAAGTAAGTGGGAAAGATGGTCCTGTGTCTGGCCTGGACATAGTCCACGTTTCTGGCTTGCCAAGGGAATAAACTAGTGACACAATGGCTCCCGTTTGCTTCATCCTCAGCAACTCTTGGGGCCAAGAACCCCCTCAAGCTGCAGGTGGGTTTAAGCAACCCATAGTTAATTCTCCATCAAAAAAAAAATGTTTATTCATTTCGAGAGAGGGAGAGAAAGAGAGAATGCAAGTGGGGAGAGAGAGAGAGAGAGAATCCCAAGCCAGGTCCCTCTGCACTATCAGCACAGAGCTCTATGTGGGGCTTGATCTCATGAACTTTGAGACCATGACCTGAGCTGAAATCAAGAGTCAGATGCTTAACTGACTGAGCCACCCAGGCACCCCTAAATCTCCATGTTTTTAAAGCTTATGTATTTGCTTTGAGAAGAGAGAGAGAGAGAGAGAGAGAGAGAGAGAGAGAGAGAGAAGAGGCAGAGAGAGAGAGATAAGGAGAGAGTGAGAATCCCAAGCAGGCTCCCCTCTCGCTGTCAGTGCAGAGTCCGACATGGGGCTCGAACTCACGAACCATGAGATCATGACCTGAGCTGAAATCAAGAGTTGGACACTTAACCAACTGAACCACCCCGGCACCCCCCCCCAATTCTCCACTTTTGACAGTGGTCTTCAAACGTTTTCACTTGTGTAGCCTCTAGAAGAACTTTGGAAAAATTATATGTCCCATACCTAACGTTGACACATAACAACTTTTTATGGAGGCATTTATGAAAGTTCAAGTATTGTGAATGATGTAATTTCTGGCATATTGCAAATATTGACATTTGAAAATACAACTGTCACATCCCTCTTTGAAATGTATTAAGTGTAACCGAATACCGTAGTGCTTTGATATCTACCACGATTCGCTTAAAAGATACAGGAACAAACTCCTTTTGAACAGTCAGAAATTTTGTATCGTACCTTTCCCTCTTGACCTCTTTTCATTCTACCTCACAGAATTGTATCCTAATGCAATATGCTTTTATTCCTGGAAGTCTTTGATCATTACAACCTCATTTCTGCCATAAAAGCATGTACAAACTCACACTGTAAAAAATGCTCATTTACTGTGAAATGAAAGGCTTTGAGCCTTTGGGATTGTTTTCATTATAACCAGTAGTACACAATTGATTAAAAATAACACACATATAAAACTTTATAATTGATACACATAAAATAGAGTATTATCGGGACTATGTCTCTTAGGTCGTAGAAGAGGATTAAAAAATATATAGTTCATTTATCTGTGGATGAATGTTGCTTATGTTTAGAACGAGACCAAGTTCAGCATTTTTTAAGATTTTAACTGAAAAGAACTTTTTTTATTTTTAGAGAGAAAGAGCACGAGCTGGAGAGGGGCAGAGAGAGAGGGAGACAGAGAATCCCAAGCAGGCTCCGAGCTGTCACCACAAAGCCCGACGCAGGGATCGATCCCACTTCTGTGAGATCATAACCTGAGCCAAAATCAACAGCCGCACGCTCAACTGACTGAGCCACCCAGGCACCCCATGAGTTCAGCATTTTTAGCAGAAAAAAAGTGTTGGGAAATCTTTTTTACATATTTGGATGGGAACGAAGGGAGTTAAGTTAAAACCGTATCCTTCAACTGAGCGCTTTTTGAATGATATCTCCCCAAATTAGTTAACAATCTATCATCATAATTACAGGTAGTGATGTATCAGATGACAAGCTGGTTAGGCCCTCCTCTGATTCTGTTGCTAGCAAGGCATTAAAAACTACTCGACTTTACAAAAGGATTTGTTATTTCATCATTAAAGCGACGTACTTTCTCAATGTCTACATCGATGTTTCCAGTGGTGTCTTTGCTTTGTCCAGGAGCTGTTTACACCTTGGGGCCGGGAACCAGGGTGAGTCTTGCAATGAATTAGAGACAAGCCTTTCTTCTGTCAAGTGGGAGAAGGGAATGTGGAAAAGTAGGACCATCAGGTATGTTCTTACGCAGCTCAAGCTTAGGAAGGAATACAAACAGAAGTAACAAATCTGGTAATTGGTTGAAAACAAACACACAAACAAAGCCTGCCTATGTATCTCTGTAAAGTCTTCATGTATTCTTTTTTAAATTTTTTTTCAACGTTTATTTATTTTTGGGACAGAGAGAGACAGAGCATGAACGGGGGAGGGGCAGAGGGAGAGGGAGACACAGAATCGGAAACAGGCTCCAGGCTCCGAGCCATCAGCCCAGAGCCTGACGCGGGGCTCGAACTCACGGACCGCGAGATCGTGACCTGGCTGAAGTCGGACGCTTAACCGACTGCGCCACCCAGGCGCCCCTAAAAAACTAGAACTCAACATGCATACGTTACTCCTATCCTTGGGACAAGGCATTCATTTACTTATATTCAGACTAAAATGTAGGAGACTGAACAGAGGTGGGGGAGGATTGCATAAACGCAATTCACCCTTTGGACAAAGGAACTCAGTACCAGGCAGAGAGGATGAGTCCCACAAATGAGGTTAGCCCTTTACATGGTTTCCTAGATTCTCCATAACTTCAGGGCTGAAACGCATCTCTTTAAAGTGCTTGAGGTAGCATATGGCACACGCTTTGGATTTCGGGAACAACGAACTTACGTGAGGCGGCTCATGTAATTTCTCTTCATGTAGTCTAATGATCCGTGTTAAGTCGGTGATTTGGACGTCGGTGGATTACATTCTGCCCCAGGAGGTTTTCAAGCGGGCTCCATAAGGGTTGGTAGGGCACGTGCTTCAGAGTTCTGCAAACAACGACATACTTTGTGAAAATATTTCAAATGCCTGAGGAATCAGTTCATCACTTCTATCTGTTATCAACGTTAAGGTTTAGAGAAAGATTTAGTGGGGAAAAAATGCTCTTTTGCTAAAAACATACACACACACACGCACATATGCACATCACTCAAGCCACTCACTGAACACACGGTGCCCTTGCTCAGGTTGTTTCTTCTTCCCAGGAGTACGAAAGTTCGTCTTCTCCTTAGAGTCTCATCCAACCCTTCCAAAAGATATTCGCTATCTCTTTCACACAGCAAAACCCTGGGTTGTGAGTAACTTGTTCTGTGAGTATTCCGCAAGATGAGCAAACATCTCTGATAAATTTTAACTTGATAAACGAGCGATGGCTTGCAACACGCGTAGTACGTGATGCCGAATGTCACATGGTCACAACTGAGCCAATGGATCTTGAGATTCACTTCGATATACAAGTGCTTTGGATCACAAGCATGTTTCCAGAATTACGCTCGCAAACCAAGATTTCGCTGTTACGGTATTTTGTATTTGGTGTTATTATAGAGTTTCCCATGTTGTATATTATTATATTATTATTATATCTACTAGAGATTCAACTTTCTAAATATTTCTTGAACATATCTTCTCTTCTGTATTCCCTCTACCAACGCCTTAGTTCAGTTTATCATCATCTCTTATCTGGATTATTGCAACAGCATCCAGTTGTGACCCTTTCCCATCTGTTTTTCATACTGCCAACCAAGGTGACCTATTAAGGTGCTATTTTGATTATATCATGATTATATCATTATAACTTTTTGTGGATCCCCATTGTCCTAAATGATAAAGCCTGTGATTCTTGGTCTAGTTAAGTTGTCCCTGATTTCTTCCTCAGCTTCTTTTACTCCGCTTCTTACTCTTCCCTTGAAAACTCTGTCCCAGGGGCGTCTGGGTGGCTCAGTCAGTTAAGCGTCCGACTTCGGCTCAGGTCATGATCTCACGGTTCGTGAGTTCGAGCCCCGCGTTGGGCTCTGTGCTGACAGCCAGGAGCCTGGAACCTGCTTCGGATTCTGTGTCTCCTTCTATCTCTGCCCCTCCCCCACTTGTGCTCTGTCTCTCTCTCTCTCTCTCTCTCAAAAATAAATAAATGTAAAAAAAAAAAAAAGAAAAGAAAAAGAAAACTTTGTCCCAGCCATGAGGAGTTACTGATAATGCACCCAATAAGCCATGTTATCTCAAGGTTTTGTGCCTTTGTAAAGGCTGCCTCCCCTACCTGAGATAACTGTTTTCTAGTATTTAGTGAAGATAATTCCTGTAGATCCTTTAGACCCGTACTTAGATTTCACTTTCTCTAGGAAGCTTCTCTGACACTAAAGTATTTTTCTTTTCTGACCCTATAGTTCCCTTCCATCTTACTATATTTTATGATTGTCTGCCTTGATCGTAAGATATACAGATATAGTCCCAGCCCATGCAGGGCCAGTATCTTAACCATCCCTTATCTCTATTTCCTAATCCAATGCCTTGCCCAGTGTAGTTGTTCAATGAATAGTTTTTGAACGAGTGAAGGATGAATGTTTGAGGGGAGAACGTATGTCTGGCCAAGGGCAGGCTTAGGGTAACTGCTTTATTTCGTGTCCTGAGTATTTCTTTTTTTTTTTTTAAGTTTATTTATTTTGAGAGAGAGTGCAACTGGGGGAGGGGCAGAGAGAGAAAGAGACAGAATCCCAATCGGGCTCTGCACTATCAGTATAAAGCCGAACACGAAGCTTGAACCCACAAACTGTGAGATCATGACCTGAGCCGAGATCAGGAGTTGGACTCTTAACCGACTGAGCCACCCAAGGACCCCTATTTTGTGTCCCGGGTCATTCTTAACTCAATGGCCACAGGGCTATAGAGCATGACATAGGGAGCCAGAGTATTTCTAGGCTATGCCTGGAAAGAGCTAGCTTCGGTGTCATTTACACAAACTTACAGAGTTACTGGTATTAACACTAGATTGAAATAGAGCTTCAAAGTCAAATGGCCGCTGCAATGCACATTGTAGCATAATCAGTAGCAGTAAGACAAAGACATTAGGAAAATGGGATTGATGAAACCATACAAGAGAAAGGAATCTGGGTGCTATGGAGACGAAACCGTAGTCACAGCTGTTGACTCTAGGGGACAACAGAACAAGAGGGGGATGAAAAGAGCAATAAAAGGCCATTGAAAGCACACCTGTTACAGTAGGAGACAGGCCTTGGACAGTATCCGGTTACATGCCTAGGACAATTTGCCTCTTATTTATTTTAAACTCTGAGAAATCTAGGGATACGTCTGGATAAGATGGGGCATTGTTCTAACATTTCCTATTGGCAATATCCTTTCTGTACTCCCGGACAAAGAAAGACAAATAGTTAAACGCAAAGCAAAGGCAATTTATCTCTTAAAATACATGTATGAAATGTAAATAATATAGGAGAAAAAAAAAACTATTGAGTTACTAACCATCCAACTCACATGTAATCTCACCGTTATCCTTTTCTGATGTCCGGTCTTGCCATTAAATATAATTTTAAGAAATTTATCATCCAGATGTTATTAAAACCATTCTTTGATCTTTAGCCTCCCAGATGGCTTAGGATCCACAGGAATTTAGTTTGATAACGTAAGTACCATATTTCAAGGATTCCTGAAAATAAGTAGGTAGCTTAATAAAAGAGATAATGCGTACAGACAACCACAAATATTTAAATAAAAGTGGAAGCATTCGGTCAAAAATCTGAGTTTATGTCTACATGATGACAGAATAAAATTTCCATTTTTCATGCAACGTTTTGGCTGTAACCATGTGGACACGGCAAAAACATCTTTTTTTAGTTATTCACGTCTCTCTATAGAAGAGATTATTGCCATACCAACAAGAACACAAAGTTTGATGATATTAATTCATACCAAGGTAGGCAGGCCTAGCAGGAAAGGACTTCCTGAAGGACATTCTATTTTTCTGTTTTGTGTGTGTGCTGTTAGGTGAACCAAAGAATTCCCTAACTGCTACCATCGCTAGATTATATAGTGTCAGTTCTCCTGGCGTTCCTTCCTTCCTTCCTTCACTTGAGAATTAAACTGTCATTCGGGGGAGAAGGTATTAAAGAGTATTCCAAATAGAAACGCATATGCGTGCGATCTGCGATGGAAGGGAATTTGGCATGTTGGAGGATGTAAAAGAAGGTCAGAACAGTTCAAGGACAGTGAGTAAGGGCGAGACTTTGGGCTTTACCTTAAGAACCATGCGAAATCATTGAATCATTTTCATGTTCAAGAGTGAATCGATCTGATTTATGTATTTAAAGTTCATTAGACGGGCACCTGGGCGGCACCGTCGGTTAAGCGGCCGACTCTTGATTTCGGCTCAGGTCCCGATCTCACGGATCTGTGAGATCAAGACCCGTCTCCAGCTCTGCGGGGAGCATGGAGCCTGTTTAAGATTCTCTCTCTCTCTCTCTCTCTCTCTCTCTCTCTTTCTCTCCCCCCCTCCCCTGATCTCTGTCTCTCTCAAAATACATAAATAAACTTTAAGAAGGTCACTAGATACACAGTGTGTAAAATGGATTGGAGAACTGGGCACAATTAGAGCTTGAGGCAGTGATATCTGTTGGCTTGCCCTAGAGTCCTAGCAATGGACATGGAGCGAAGTGGGCAGAGTTGAGGGAGATGTCAGAGGCAGAATCAATAGAATTTAGTGATTACTCGATGGCAGAAGAGAGACTATACTGTTGAAGTTGACTCCTGGTTTTCTGACTTGAGTAATTGGGTGGATAGTGGCGCCTTTAAGGAAGAACAGGAATTGGGGGGTGGTGGTGTAAGTCTTGAGGATACTTGTCCTGTTGAACTTTTGGTGCCTACCAGACGCCTAGAGTGGGCAGCTTTTAAGTTCAACACGAAAATCTAGGATGGTGTCATCGGCACATAAGTGAGATTCTGGGAGTGAATGAAGTTGTCTAGAGAGAAAAGGCCATTCCCTGAGAAATTCCAACAGTCCAATTTTGATCAAAAAGGGAAGAATCAGGGGTGCCTGGGTGGCTCCGTCAGTTAAGCATCCGACTCTCGATTTCGGCTCAGGTCATGATTGCGCGGTTTGTGGGATCGAGCCCTGAGTTAGGCTCCGCGCTGACAGCGAGAAGCCTGTTTGGGATTCTCTCTTCCTCTCTCTCTGTGCCCCTCCCTTGCTCATGCTCTCTCTCTCTCTCTTTCTCTCTCTCTCTCTCTCAAAATAAATAACCTTTTTACAAAATGGAAGAATCAACCATTTAATACAATGAAGGAACCAACAAAGATGCCGGTGGAGTGACCAGATAAAAGGAAGAAAACCAAAAGGGGGTGAAACTGAGGATGAAATGAAGGGAAGGGTGTTTTTTTCCCCAAAGTTTTATTTATTTACATAATCCCTACACCCAATGTGGGGCTTGAACTCACAAACCCGAGATCGAGCGTCATATGTTTTCTGACGGAGCCAGCCAGGCACCCTGGGAAGACTGTTTCAAGGAGGCTATGATCTTCTAAGCCGAAGACTGAAAGGCGACATATATAAGATTCTCTCTAGTAGGCACCCCATCATGCCCTTACACTTGCAGCTGAACTGTAGGGCGTAAATACATGGGCAACGTGGCTGCACTACATCTACACAACTGGGGCAATACGGCGAAAAATAACTCTCCTCTGGAATCTTTGTTTTTTAAAGTTTATTTACTTTTGAGAGAGAGCCAACCCTGGGATCACGACCCGAGTCAAGATTAAGAGTCAGGCGCTCAACCAACGGAACCACCCAGACGCCCTTCTCCTCTTGAATCTCATAAAGCTTATGGAGAAATGGCCTGAGTATTTTTCCATAGGCATATGACAAACTATTTTCCTTTCTTAGACAGGAGAATTAGGCTTCCCATTTATGATTTATAGGCACCCACACGTTCCAAATACACTGGAACTCAACAGAAAGAATCAGATTCTCTTGTAGAGGAGAAAGAGATACAACTTCAGGGGAAAATATCCACAGAGACACAGATATGGTGTCCACATCTTCGAGCAGGCACAGGAGAAAGATCAAAGAGTAGAAAACACTGAAAAAACGGTTCTTGAGCTGCAACTCCCCCAAGTTGATGCATTTCTGGGAATATGAAACTCTTTCAGTGGAGAGTATAAGCTGTATACAAAGTTTGAGTTCAATCAGGATCGTATATCAAAGACGATCTCGCTTGCTTCAAATGAGTTAACTGGATATTGGCTAAAATGAGCTTAAGCTAAAAAGGAACTAGAAATGTTGTGACTAAGCTTCTGACAGATGCAAGTAACAAGAAGAAGAACACTGTGGCAATCCAGAAAATGGATTGGGGCCAAAGAGAGCCAAACTGCTGATTAATGTACCCTGACAGAATTTCATCCCCACTATGAATTCAGGAGATATCATTTCAGAAAAACAAATCTCTTTCATTTATTTTACTTTATTATTTTTTTCTAAAGGGAGAGAGAGCGAGCACATGAGCTGGGGAGGGGCAGGGGGAGAGAGGGAGAGGATCTTAACCAGCGTCCACGCCCAGCATGGAGATGGATGCGGAGCTCAATCTCATGACCCTGAGATCATGACCTGAGCCCAAATCAGGAGTCCGACACTCAGCTGACTGAGCCACCCAGGTGCCCCCAAAACAAATCTCTTAACAAATAAAAATTACACACTGTTCACCTTCTAAGCCCATACTATCAATGAAATCTTTTTGAGAGAAAATGAGGGTGGGGGGAGGAAGGGAGGGAGAGAGAGGGAGGAAGACAGAGAGAGAAGGAGAGAGAGAGAGAGAGAGAGAGAGAGAGACATTCTGCGAAGTTGACTCTGTGTCTGCCTGATAGTCACTGGATGGAATCACAAGGAAAACATTGGCAAGAGATCAGGCCTTCTGGAATCCATTAAAGACGAAGAAGGGGAAAAGTATCTAAACATTGGTTTCAGGTCAGCATGCTATATGCAAGGATTTGGGTAGAACCGTTTAAGGGCCAGCAGATCCAGCAATAAAATTTCATAATCAGCGTTCATAAAAATAGCAAGAACAGAAGTCTGCTAGGTTAGAGAACAACTGTTGCTACTACATATGGTGGATCTCATCTGTCAGTCTGAACCAGAAACAAAGATCTTGGTGGCATATTTATCCTCTACCTCTGTTCTTGCCTTTCGGCATGCACAAGTTTCTGCACCACCTCCCCGAGTCGCTAGTCACAATCATACAGTTTATGAAGGTGTGCTTGCAATACAGACTAACCTTCTGACCAAGCTAACCACAGACTTAGAATACAAATGAGGGCTAACCTAAGCTGGGGATGGTCACGGTGACCGCTGTGTCTCATCCCCACACGTCCTCTTGCTGGAGAAATTCAGTAGACAAGAGCTGCGCGGTAGAATAGCTTGACTCGCAAGGGCAGCCTGCTTCAACAAGAAGCATCGGAGAGAAATTAGAGATCAGGTAGGTACAATGCCAGGGATAGGCAAGTCAGCTAACACAGGATAGAACAGGTCGGTACTGGGGCCTTGAACAGACTAGGACCCTCATCTCTGACCTTTTAGAAAATGGAGACTACTCATTGCTAAGAAGACGATAGCTTGCTGAAGAAGTAAAGAAGTGATTGTTCATTATCGAAAGATTTTTAGAAAATAAAAAATGCAGCAGAGATGGCTGCAGTTGGCTCCTTGGGGTACATCCCATAAAATCTTTTCCTACGCGTGGAGCGCCTGGCTGGCTCAGTCCATGGAGCGTGTGACCCTCGATCTCGGGGTTGGCAGTTCAAACACCACGTTGGGTGTAGAGATTACTTAAGAATAAAAATCTTAAAAAAAGATCTTTTTCTATGCATATGAAGTTGATATATATATATATACATATACATATGTATATGTATATATGTAGTTACTGCATTTGAAGCATTTTCAGTTTTCACTTATGATATTTTTAGGAACAACTTTCCATTACAATAAATATTTACCCATGGTATTATTGTTATTTCTAGATAATACTGGAAGGGTATATCACCATTTATTTCACTACTCTATTGTTGAACACATATGGTGTTTCTAGTTTTTTTTTTTTTGCTAAAGAATCCTGCAGTGAATATCGCCGAACACATGATTTCTTTAAGGATCCCTTTCTAATATCAAACATATAAAAAACGGAACAGGTTGATATCCGCTTGCAAAAGATTGATGTTGTACCCCTACCTCACACTGGATACCAAAATGAACTCTAAATGGATCAAAGGCCTAAATATCGGAGATAAAATTGTACAGCTTCCGGAATGAAACATAGGGGTAAAACTTAATGCCTTAGACTTGGCAGATTTCTTAGATACGACACCAGAGGCACAATCAGCAAAAGAAAGAATACGTAAGATGGACTTCGTCCTTAAAAACCTTTCTGCAACAAATAGCTGTGTCAAGAGAGGAAAAGGCAATCCACAGAATGGAAGAAAATATGTGCAAATCATATATCTGATTGCAGTAGGATCCAGAATATATAAAGAGACCCTATAATTCAACAACAAAAAGAAGAACGACCCAATTAAAATATGGGCAGAAGACTTGAACAAACATTTCTCCAAGGAGGATCAACAAATGTTCCACAAGCACACGGAGAGACACTCAACACCATTAATCATTAGGGAAGCGAAAATAAAAATACGGTAAGATGCCACCTCACCCATCAGAAGGGCTAATATTTTTTTAAAAATCCCGGAAAATAGTAAGTGTTGACAAGCACGTGGAGTAATTGGGACTCTGGTACACTGCTGTGCGGAAGTAACATGATGCAGCTACTGTGAGAAACAGTTTGGAAGTTTCTCAACAAATCGAACATAGAATTACCATATAACCCAGCAAGTCTACTTCTAGATAAATACCCACGTTCAGAGCAGCACTACTCACAATTGTCAAGACACGGACACAACCCAGACATTCATCCGTGGATTAATGGTAAACAAAATTAGTATATCCATTGTAGGGGCCAAGGAGAGGTCACCCCCAAACGTACCACAATGGCATTTTGATTATTATGAATTAAAGCTACTTAAAAACAGCTGTACAAGGGGCGCCTGGGTGGCTCAGTCGGTTAAGCGTCCGACTTCGGCTCAGGTCATGATCTCGCGGTTCGTGGGTTTGAGCCCCGCGTCGGGCTCTGGGCTGACAGCTCGGAGCCTGGAGCCTACTTTGGATTCTGTGTCTCCTTCTCTCTGCCCCTTCCCCGCTTGTGTTCTCTCTCTCTCTCTCTCTCTCTTTCTCAAAAATAGAACATTAAAAAAAAAAACAGCTGTGCAAGAAGAACACTCAGAACTTCCCTTGTCCAGCTGAAAAAAGGAAATAAATCTATGTGAAAGGTACCCTCCCTGTACCCGGAGATAAAGAGACATCCTTATGACCAGAGATAGGTAATTTAGAGCCAAGAAGGCTGTATAAACAAATCTTGTTACTGTTTACTAATTTACTATTCCAGCTCAAATTCTGCTTAGAATTCCTTACCTCTTGAAAACGTATAAAAACTGCCTGCCTCGGTCCTTTCTTTAGGTCTCAATTTCATTATCGGGTCTTCGTGCGCAAGTAAGAAAACCTTGATCTTTTTTCTCCTGTTAATCTGTCTCATGTAAATTTAATTCTTAGCCCACCTAGAAGAACCTCGGACAAAGGAAAATTTCTTCCTCCCTTCACCATACAAGGGGCTATGACTCAGCCATGTAAAGGAATGAGGCTCCGATGCATGTTACAACATGGATGAACCCTGAAAACATTATGCTGAGTGAATGAAGCCGGACAAAAAAGGACATGTAGTGTATAATTTCATTTAAATTGGTTTTTGTTTTTTTTTTACGTTTATTCATTTTTGAGACGGAGAGAGACAGTGCATGAACGGGGGAGGGTCAGAGAGAGGGAGACACAGAATCTGAAACAGGCTCAGGGCTCTGAGCTGTCAGCACAGAGCCCGACGCGGGGCTCGAACTCACAGACTGTGAGATCATGACCCGAGCTGAAGTCGGACGCTCAACCGACTGAGCCACCCAGGCGCCCCTGTATAATTTCATTTAAATGAACTGTCTGGAATAAGGAAATCCATGGTGATAGAATGCACAGTGGTGACTGCTAGGCCCCAGAGGGAGGAGGCATCGTGGAATGACCGCTTAATGGGTGAGGGGTTTCTTTTGCAGGTGATGAAAAATTTCTGGAGCTCGATGGTGGATGACTGCACCACATCGTGAATGTACTTAAAGCCACTGAGTTGTACATTTTTTAAGTGGTTTAAAAGGTAAATTTTATGTTTATTTGACAAGAAAAATTAAATAAAATGGTTTTCTAAACTTACATAATAGTATTACTTTGAATATCCCTTACTTGAGGCGTTATATGATGACACAGAGCTACTATGACTTTAGTAATACACTATGAGTTAACATTCTATTAAATACCATATATGGACGTGTTTGAAAAAATGCTAGATGTATATGCAAGACAAATGTATATGATCTAATACCAGGCTTTCTTCATCCAAGGATCTGAGGACTCCTTGCAATAATTCGGCTGGCTCCTGGAGATTTAGAGCCCACAGGCTATAACTTATTGGGCAAGAGAACGAGTCCACAGAAATAAAAAAGGTAGCATATTCGTTTTCTGTGGCTGTTGGGACAAATGACCACAAACGGGGTAGCTTAGAGCAACACGAATGTATTAGCTCACAGTTGTGGATGGCACAAGTCCAAAGTCAAGGAGTTAACAGGGTTGCTGTCTCTAAAATTTCCCAGGGAGGACCTATTCCTTGCCTCTTCCAGCTTCATTGGCTTATGATCACATCACTCCAATCTCTGCCTCTCTGTTTACATTGCCTCTTCTTCTGTCTCAAAACTCTGCCTCTATCTTATCAAGATAAGTGTGATTGGGACCAGCCAAATAACACAGGATAAACTCCTTCTCTCAAGATCCTTAATTTCGTCAAATATTTGCCTTATAATAGTAACATCCGGGGCGCCTGGGTGGCTCAGTCAGTTGGGCGTCCGACTTCGGCTCAGGTCACGATCTCGCGGTCTGTGAGTTCGAGCCCCGAGTTGGGCTCTGTCCTGACAGCTCAGAGCCTGGAGCCTGTTTCGGATTCTGTGTCTCCCTCTCTCTCTGACCCTCCCCCGTTCATGCTCTGTCTCTCTCTTGTCTCAAAAAGAAATAATCGTTAAAAAAAATGTATAATATTAATATCCACTCATTTGCCATATAACGTAATATTCACTAGTTCTGGGGATTAGGATGAGGACACATCTTTAGGGGAGACCGTTATTCAGCACACTATAGTCTTTCTTTTGCCCCCACCCCCAAATTCACATTCATTACAGAGAGTAAAGACTGAGCCCTGGGGGGAATACCTATAGTCAGGAGTGGGAGGAGAAAGAGAAGCCACCGACCAGGGGAAAGGAGGGGCAGTGGAAAATGGAGGAGGTGTTTCAAGGCCATATAGGGAAGCTTTGGTGGCTCAATAGGATGAGCATCTGACTCTTGATTTGGCTCAGGTCATGATCTCAGGGTCGTGGATCTCTGTCCTGGGGTGGAGCCTGCTTAAGATTCTCTCTCTCTCCCTCTGCTCCTCTCCCCAACTCTCTCTCTCTCTCTCTAAAACATTAAAAATATTCAAGGCAGAATAGTTCCATTTAATAGTCCCATTTGATCATGCTTTTGGCCAAATAAATAGAATCATACAATATGGTCTGTGTTTTGTTTTGTTTTATAGTTTATGTATTTAGAGAAAGAGAGAGAGAGAGAGAGAGAGAGAGAGAGAAAGAGAATGAGTCAGGGAAAAGGGCACAGACAGAGAGAGAGAGAGAGAGAGTCCCAAGCAGGCTCCATGCTCAGTGTGGGACCCAATGTGGAGCTGGAGACCATGACTGTGAGATCGCGACCTGAGCAGAAGCCAAGAGTGGGACGCTCAACTGACTGAGCCACCAAGGTGCCCCTTCATTTTTCTTGTGCTAACTTCCAGTCCATCATCAAAGACCTAGTGACTTTAACTTTGAAATGTTTCCTCAATTCTTCTCTCCAACCTCGCTGTCATCATCCTACTTTAACTTTTTATAAGTTTTTTTAAAATTTGAGTAGACTTGCAATATTACATGAGTTTCAGGTGTACAATGTGAGTGATTCAATATACCATGGACTACATTCCCTATGCTGTGCCTTTTATTCCCATGACTTATTCATTGTATATGTGGAAGCCTGTACCCCCCACTCCCCTTCATTTCTTTTGCCGATCCCCCCCACCCCCTCCCCTCTGGCAAACATCAGTTTGTTCTCTCTACTTCTGGGTCTGATTCTGCTTTTTGTTTGTATATTCCTTTTTTGGTTTAGACTCCACATATGAGTGAGATCATATGGTATTTGTTCTTCTCAGTCTGACTTATTCCACTTAGCATAATACCCTCTAGGTCCATCATCATCCTACTTTATTTTATTTTTTTTAACTGCTTTTTGTTTATTTATTTTTGAGAGAGAGAGAGAGAGAGCGTGGGCAGGGGAGGGCAGAGAGAGGAGGAGACAGAGGATCCAAAGCAGGCTCCGGTCTGTCAGCACAGAGCCCAACGTGGGGCTCGAACTCACGAGCCGTGAGATCATGACCTGCGCCGAGGTCGGACTCTTAACCTCCTGAGCCACCCTGGCGCCCCAGGAGAAAGTCTTTAAGTTGGTACACAGAGCCTCCTTGATCTGGCTTCCCCTTTCGTCTCCAGCCTCATGCCTCATCACTCTCTGACTCAGACTTCATTACCCAGCAACCGTCACTGCTCTATCATTCATCGGAATGCACCACGCCATTATTCACTCCCATTCCTTTGCTCGTGGCCTTCTCTATACGATGGCCCTACTTACTCTTTGGGCCTCGGTTCAGGCATCACCTCCTGAAAGATTTATTTGACCCCACTCGACCTAGGCTTCCCCCCTTGATGTTCTTTTATGGCCTCCTGTATTTTGTCAGTGCTCTTAACACAGTTTATTATTATGGTCTATTTATATGACCGTACCCCTCCACCCCAATTCCCACTAGGGTTTGAGCTCTTTAAGTGCAGAGCTTGTAGCCTATCCGTTGCTATATCCACAGCAAGTAGCTTGAAGGAGTTTATTAGCCTCATCAGCTGAGAACAGGGCCTTGGGCCCCCTATCTCTCTACTGTCCACTGCCGTGATTGTGGACCTTTTGCCCAGAATCCAAGATTCTTGAGGATTGTTACCATTCACCCGGAGACAATAGATAAGGTGTTAGGCACTAAAGGAATTTAGTAATGTGGGGCCCAAACTGAGTCATACAGAATAAGCTGGCTGTACTCACCATTCATGTGACAGAGGAGAGAGAATTATTGCTTTGCCTGTATGCATACATCTAACAATCAAATACCCCCTCCTGCACTATCAAACCTGTACTTGGAGATATACACATGTGTTCCTACCTAATTATTATTTTTCCTGCAAATGGAGCTCTTAATGGACTTCTAAAGCTCTAAATTCAAAGAAGAATCCAAGATGGTACGATTTCTCCACTCACTATAAAACGGAATTGTGAGAGACCCTCTGTATCCTCTTTAAATGGCTGCACCAACGAAGAACTCAGCAATTACGAGTAGGAAATCCTCATATCCAAGTGGGTGCTGTGCTAAGTTCCCAGACATCTTCAGACTTAATCAGGACATTCCTGGTCCCACCCAGCTGTCAAACTGGACCACCCTCACTCCAGTGCAAGTGGACATTAACAAAACACACCATGGGCTTAGGCGTCTGATGACTGCATCCCTATCAAAGGGTTCATGCTGGTCACCCCTCACTGCCCACTTTCCCCCTTGTTCCTCAACTTCTTGTCCTTGCAATCTTGTTCTACTTGAAATCTCATTCTGTTATGTCCTTTATTTTACTCCCAAGTTTTTTTTAATGTTTTTTTTTTTTTTATCTTGAGAGAGAGAGAGAGAGGGAAACAGAATCCCAAGCAGACCCCATGCTGTCAGCGCCGAGCCTGACCTGTGGCTCGATCTCACGACCACGAGATCATGACCTGAGCTGAAATCAAGAGTCAGATACTTAACTGACTGAGCTACCCAGACGCCCTTACTTCCAAGTTTATTTGTCGTTTTAAAATCAGCATTGCTCTTTCTAGAATCTCAGATAAGTATGCCACATTTCAGAACAGGAGGAACTGTCTACTAGGGGTCTCTAAGCCAGAAATCACGTATCCAACAAAATGTATCGAGCACCTGCTAGGTGCTGGGCTCTGTTCTACATCCTGCAGATACAACAATGGACAAATCAGGCAGAATTTCTGCCTCATCAGCTTACATTACAGTTGGGGGGTAAGCATTAAAACAACACAAATAAGTAAAATCTGTGTTAGATGTTGATACAGAAGATAATAATCCAGGAAACGTGTGATTGCAAGGTGGCTGTCCTATTTAGATAGGGTAGTCAGAGGATAGTCAGAGAAAGTCACATGGAAAGGCTTGAAAGGAGTGAGGGAGTGAGTCATGTGGATGCCTGTGGGAAGAATATTACAAGTAGACAGGACAACAATGGGAGAGGCTCTGGGGGAGGAAAATGACTGGAGGGTTTTAGAAATAGGAGGCTAGCGGGGTGCCTGGGTGGCGCAGTCGGTTAAGCGTCCGACTTCAGCCAGGTCACGATCTCGCGGTCCGGGAGTTCGAGCCCCGCGTCGGGCTCTGGGCTGATGGCTCGGAGCCTGGAGCCTGTTTCCCATTCTGTGTCTCCCTCTCTCTCTGCCCCTCCCCCGTTCATGCTCTGTCTCTCTCTGTCCCAAAAATAAATAAACGTTGAAAAAAAAATAAAAAATAAAATAAAAAAAAGAAATAGGAGGCTAGTGTGGATGACCCGGAGTGAGCAAGGGGGTGGATGGCTCGAGATGAACTCAGAGCGGAAACAGAAAATCGGCTCTGGTAGGGCCCTATGGGTCATCAGGACAACTGTGGATTTTACTCTGAGAAATTTGGTTTTGGACAAAAGAAGTTATGTGATTTGACTTCCGTTTAACAGAATCGCTCTAGCAGCTGTGTTCAGAGCAGGCTCTGTGGGGGAAGTGGGCAAAAATGGAAGCAGGGAGACCGGTTAGGAGGCTCTTGAAGTAATCCAGACCAAAAAAAAAAAAAAATGATAATAGTTTGGACTAAGACAATGGTGGAGGTCCTCCAAAGTGGAGGTGGTGAGAAGCGGTTGCCTTCTAGATAGGTTTTGAAAGTATTCTTGGCAGGAATGTAGATAGATAAGCTGAGGGTAATGGAAAAAAAGAGAGGGACGAGGGTAGCAGATGTTTCTTTAGCCTGGACGGCTGGAGAGATGGGATTGCTCTTTTCTAAGATAAGTAAAAAAATGAGGCAAGAACAGGTTTGAGGGGAAATATCAGGGATTTGATTTTGTGTCTATTAAGGGTCTGACGCCTATTAGCCATCCGAATAGAGAGGGTAGGTAAACAGTTGGGTATGTGAGTCTGGAGTTCAGGAGAGACTTCTGATGATATATATTCGGAAGTCATCAGCATACAGACAGTAAAGAATGGGTGTGGTTGCCAGGGTGTGCCTCAGGGTTCAATAGATAAAGAAGAAACTAGGACTAAGGATTGAGCCGTAGGCATTCTAGAAGTTGAGTTAATAAGAGGGGTCAGCAAAAGAGAAAATGAACGGCCAATGGAAACAGAAGAGTGCGGGGTCCTGGATGCCCATCAGGAGGGAGTGATCAACTATAATAATCACTACTTATAAGACAGTGGGTGACGTAGGGGAGAGAGAGGTGCATTGCTGGGGTGATGTCCTTGGGTAGGTGTGAGGGGATGGGGTCTAGCGGAAGGGTTGGCATTAGATAGGAACGTGGATGAACACACACAGTTCCAACGGCATGCAGTTGTGTCGATGCAGTGGTGGGGATCGTGAGGGTTCTTTTCTATTTTCCATTCTCTCTTAGGTGAGAAGAATGATGGCGGGGAGAAATGGTGAAGGTCTGAGGAGGGTAGAAATGTGAAATAGTTCTCTACGAGAGACAGAACACACTAGGAAATGGAGTCTGATTCTGGAACAGCACTGAGGATCTATTTGACGTGGGTGGTTGTGGGTTTTCTCCTCCACCTTCATTCAGCAGCAGCGGGGGCAAGGGTGGAATAGGCAGAAAGTTAGATTGAGCTGAAGTTGGGGCTTCTCCAAGTGTGTAAGATGAAGCAAGGGGTAAGCCAGTTGAGCCTGAAAGCGAGGAGGTGAAGCACAATATACTTCTTGCTGGCGACTCGTGTTATTCACAAAAGTTACAGCATTTCCGACAAACGGGGGAGATCCCACAGTGACTACTTTGACTATCACAACCCTTCCTTGGAAACGTTAAGCTCTGGCATGCGTGTTGAAAAACAGTCCAGTCACATCACTAAAGTAATGTACTGGCCTCACCTCATTTATCTATTACCTTTCCTCCAAAGGGCTTTCGCTGCCGGACAAGAATCCATCAAACACTAAACATGCCTCAGAGGCTGTGACTCCTAGAAGAATCAAGGTTCGAGTAAAAGGAGATGAAAGGCCAGAGATAGGAGGAGAGGGATGAAGGGAAAAGGTGAACTAGCAAGGAAACAGCACCGTTCAAGGGTAAACACGCCATTGGTAAATCAAACTAGTGAAGAAATAATACATGAAAAGGAACTAGGAGGATGACCAAGAAAAACAGGGGGGAACGGTGCAGACAGAAGCATAAGAGATATGGCAAATATAGTAAAAAAAAAAAAAAATGCGGCAATATTACTGAGATTCTCCACTGACACTTCCGATAGAACACTTTTATTCTAAGGCATCTGAAAAGAATGAATATTTATTCAGTGCTCAGTACATGCCAGGCATTTTATGTGCCTTCATTTATATTAGTCTTGAGGTCTAAAAAGCCGATATCCTTATCATCTCTACTTTACGGATGAAGAAACAGAGGAATGGAGAAGTGAAATCAGTTACTTGAGCCCCACAACTTGTCTTCTTGATTCCTTTTTTTTTAAAAAATATTATTGTTAAAAAAATTTTTTTTAATGGTTATTTATTTTTGAGAGACAGAGAAAGACAGAGAAGGTGCAGGGGAGGGGCAGAGAGAGAGGGAGTCACAGAATCCGGAGCAGGCTCCGGGCTCTGAGCTGTCAGCCCAGAGCCTGACGCGGGGCTCGAACTCCCGGACCGCGAGATCGTGACCTGGCTGAAGTCGGACGCTTAACCGACTGTGCCACGCAGGCGCCGCAAATATTATTTTTTTAAAAGTTATCTCTCCTCCCAGCGTGGGACTGGAACTCACAACCCTGAGATCAAGAGTCACATGATCTACTGACGGAGCCAGCCAGGCGCTCCATAGCTCCCTGATTTCAAAGCCAGTGCCCCTTCCACCTTATCAAACCACCTCCCAGCTAATTGAGATACTTTATATAACAGTATCCTTTAAAAAAAAAGTTGTTATTTGAATCCATAGTGATTAAAACAAGTTTTTATTTCTTAAAGAATTTTTTTTTTTTTTTTGCCTATTTGTCCATTTTGGGGGAGGGAGAGAAAGAGAGAGCGAGCGAGCAGGTGAGGGGAGGAGAGCGAGGGAGAGAGAGTGCGTGGAGCCTGACATGGGGCTGGAACCCATGAACCTTGAGATCATGACCTGAGCCGAGTCCAAGGGTTGGATGCTTAACCAACCCAGGCGTCCCTCCAAGTATTTTAAATTATAATTTTCAATTACAAAATAGAACATTATGTTTGTAGTTGTGTCCATAAAGTATGCTGTCCAAAGCCATGCAACAATGTCAAAGATTGATGGGAAATCCAAATATGAGTAAAAATGTTCCTCTGAATTCATGCATTTCATCGAGCACCAAAACTCACAAATATTTTACTTCTATTTGTGTACATTATTCTTTTTGCCACATTTGTTTCATCTGGGTGGATCCTTTAATTTTATTTCATTTTCTTTTTTAAATTTTTTTAACGTTTATTTATTTTTGAGACAGAGAGAGACAGAGCATGAACGGGGGAGGGGCAGAGAGAGAGGGAGACACAGAATCTGAAACAGGCTCCAGGCTCTGAGCTATCAGCACAGAGCCCGACGCAAGGCTTGAACTCACGGACCGCGAGATCATGACCTGAGCTGAAGTCAGGCGCTTAGCCGACTGAGCCACCCAGGCGCCCCAATTTTATTTCATTTTCTATGTGGCCTTCTCAGTTATTAACATGGCATTGGCTGCTGCCTTGGGGTTGGGTATCTGCTATACAGCACGGAGAACCTCACACTCTCTTCTCCTCAATCAACACACCGCTCGTGACCTCCAACTTGTTTTTCCCAATTGTAAAACTTTACCGAACCTGGTTAAAAAGTCAGCCATTTGATTATATTTGCTACTACCTTATGCCATGTGGATAATATTTTAAAATTGAAAAAAATGGGGCACCTGAGTGGCTCAGTCAGTTAAACGTCCGACTCTTGGTTTCGGCTCAGGTCACGATCTCACAGTTCATGAGTTCGAGCCCCACGTCAGACCCTGAGCTGCCAGTGCAGAGCCTGCTTGAGATTCTCTCCTCCTGTCTTTCTGTTCCTCTGCTGCTCGTGCTCTCCCTTTCAGAATAAATAAGTAAAACGTAAAAAAAAATAAATTAAAAAGACCGAATGGTATCTAAACCAGGATTAGAAAAGTTAATGGACAGCTTGAAGCGCTTTCGATGAGAATTAATTTCAGAAATCCACACAAAAGTAGCGTTGTCCTACCAGGCAAGTCTACCATCCACAGATTTTGGCCAAAATGTTGCTTTCCTCCTTACAGAAGGGGATCTGGGTCTAGAAGACGTAGGAGACAAATCACGGGTAAAGACTTCCATTTTTTTAGTTGCTTATGGCAAATTATTCCAAGCTCTACAGATTAAATGGAATTTGTATGGTCCTGGTCTGACTGCGGCAGGTCAGGTCATGTTGATCCAAGGCTCGACCGTAGGAATCATAGCATAAATGTATTTTGTCTGAGACAAGGGTAACAGTGGAAGAAACGATGTCTACATAATTGGATCTCAGACAAGGGTCCGTGGAGGCCATCCCCCAGCCTTTGTTGACCGAACTGCCCAATGGAAAGTGGGGTGTAATATCCAGCCTAATGATTGTCTGTGTTACAGACTATGCGAGGAAAAACCCTGGGTCTTTTAAGCATTCAAGCCGAGCCCTAAACTATTCATTATGTTAGAAAGGTCAAAGCAAGCTTCTTCAAAGCAATGTACTAGAAAAATAAAGACCCCAATGTTCCTAACTAACGTTAGGACTGAAAAAACAAACCTCTATGTTATCTACGTCTGATCAGTAGTAAATATTAACATATTCACTTCAGAGTTCCAAAAACCTGGCAAAGAGAAGATCTCTTTATCTTCTCATTCTTTGGATAAGGGCCAAAGGATTTGTTGTCTTTTTATTACATTAGGATACTCCATGTTCAAAATAACGAGGGGGACCTGGGTGGCTCAGTTGGTTAAGCATCCAGCTTCAGCTCAGGTCATGATCTCGCGGTTCGTGAGTGAGTTCGAGCCCCGTGTCAGGCTCTGTGCTGACAGCTCAGAGCCTGGAGTCTGCTTTGGATTCTGTGCCTCCGTCTCTCTCTCTCCGTCCCTCCCCCACTCACGCTCTGTCTGTCTCTCTCTGTTTCTCTCAAAAAATAAATAAACATTAAAAAAAATTTTTTTTTAATTTTTTTTCAACGTTTATTTATTTTTGGGACAGAGAGAGACAGAGCATGAACGGGGGAGGGGCAGAGAGAGAGGGAGACACAGAATCGGAAACAAGCTCCAGGCTCTGAGCCATCAGCCCAGAGCCCGACGCGGGGCTCGAACTCACGGACCGCGAGATCGTGACCTGGCTGAAGTCGGACGCTTAACCGACTGCGCCACCCAGGCGCCCCTAAAAAATTTTTTTAATAAATGAGGAATCACTATAGAGAAAGGGCCCATACACAGAATGCCATCAGGATAGGGGTATAAATCTTTTTTTGACCTCCTTAAACATAAGGAATATGAAGGTCCCATATAAATGTGAAAAGTTTAAAAACTGGAATCTTCATACATATTCATATATATGAATATATGCCTATGAATATGTATGAATATAGCAAAGTCTGTGACAGTCAATACTCTTTTTGGTTCTTGTAAAGAAGACAATATTGAAAGTTTAATTTTTTAGCAAGTTTGCCAGTGTTTATTATTTTAGAAAACATACTACATAATTAAAATATGAATTTCCAAAATGCTTTTCTTTTTCCCTTTTATGAAACGTATTTGGAATTATTAAAAATAATACAATAAATAAAAACTGGGATTTTACGTTTTACTTCTGGCTTCCCTAACAAAACACCGTAGACTTGGCGGCTAAAACCACTGGAATTTATTTCTCACAATTCTGGGAGTCCACCATCAGATACTGGCAAGGTAGGTTTTGTTCTGAGGCCACTTCTCTTGGTCTCTGCAGGTGGTTGCTTCTCGCTGTGTCCTCACAGGACTTCTTTGGGTTAGAGCAGGGTGGGGGAGGAGAGAGCAAGCTCTCTGTCGTCTCCTCTTATAAGGGCACTGATCCCATCAGACCAGGCCCCCTACCCTTATGACCTCATCAAACCCTAATTACCTCTCCAAAGCCCCACCTCCAAATACCATTACAGTGAGGGTTAGGGCTTCAATTTATACCTTCAAGAAATTGTTTTTAATGTGTATTTATTTTTGAGAGACAGAGCATGAGTGGGGAAGGGGCAGAGAGCGAGGGAGACCCAGAATCCGAAGTAGGCGCCAGGCTCCGAGCTGTCAGCAAAGAGCCCGACACGGGGCTCGGGGCTCGAACTCAAGAGCCGTGAGTTCATGACCTGAGCCGAAGTCGGATGCTTAACTGGCCGAGACACTCAGGGGCTCCTATCAATGTATACATTTTGAACGGACACAAACATTGACTCCATAACACTTTCCAAATATATATGGCTGGCTTTTTAAAGCATTTGCAACATTGATTGATTGATTGATTGATTGATTGATTTTAAGGTTTTATTTTTCAATTGTGAAAAGAACACGTAACGTGAAATTTACCATCTAATCATTTCAAGTGTACAGCTGATAGTCTTATGCTCATGCTCTTATGCAATCATCACTTACGTACAACCCCCAGTGCTCATCACAAGTGCCCTCCTTAATGCCCATCACCCGTCTAACCCGTCCCTGACCCACCTCCTTCCATTAACCCTCAGTCTGTTCTCCATAGTTAAGAGCCTGTTATGGTTTGTTTCCTTCCGTTCTCTTTTTAATGTCAGTGCTCATGGAGCTACTTATTTTCCTCTGGGTACAGGTGTGTAAATCACATGCAGTGTCGTAAGGGAGGTGGTGTGGCCTTGGCTATGTCTTCAGTGTTCGCTCAGCTAAGCTTCCCGTTAGTTGAGTGTATGAGAATTCCCCAGAGAAACAGAATTAATAGGAGATATCTATCTACCTATCTCTCTCTCTTTCTCTCTCTCCCTACCCATCTCTATATAGAAAGAGATGGTTTCACATGATTATGGAGGTGGAGAAGTCCCATGATCTGCTACCTACACACTGGACACCCAAGAAAGCCAGTGGTGTAGATCAGGCCAAGTCTGGAGGCTTGCTTCACTGAAGCAAAAAAGTAAATCAAAGTTTACAAAAGCAGAAAGACATAAACATAATTAACTAGAACCAGTAAATGGATTCAGGAAGGTCTTAGGATGTAAAATCAATCTACAGAAATCCATTGCATTTCTATACAGTAATGATGAGGCAGCAGAGGGAAAGATTAAGAAAACAACCCCACTTATAAATGCACCCAAACCAATCAAATCCCTAGGAATAAACTTAACGAAGGAGGTGCAAATCCTGTGCTCTGAAAACTATAAAACAATGAAAGAAATTGAAGATAACACAAACAAATGGGAAGGTACTTCATCCTCATGGATTGCAATAATAAATATTGTGCAAATGTCCATACGACCCAAATCAATCTAAAGATTTAATGCAATGCCTATCAAAATACCAACAGCATTTTTCACAGAACTAGAACAAATAATTCTAAAATTTGTGTGGAACTACAAAAGCCCCTGGACAGCCAAAGCGATCTTGAAAAAGAAGAACAAAACGGGAAGTGTCACAATCCCAGATCTCAAGATATACTACAAAGCTGTAGTAACCAAAACAGGTATGCTACTGTTACAAAAATAGACCCAGGTCAATAGAACAGAATGGAAAGCCCAGAAATAACCCTCCTAGTATATGGTCGGTTAATCTGTGACGATGGAGGCAAAAACATGCACTGGGAAAATGACAGTCTCTTCAACAAATGGTGCTGGGAAAACGGGACACCAACATGCAGAAGAATGAAACTGGACCACTAACACCATACACAAAAAGGAAATCAAAATGGATTAAAGACTTAAAGGTGAGGGGCGCCTGGGTGGCTCAGTCGGTTAAGCGTCCGACTTCAGCTCGGGTCACGATCTCACGGTCCGGGAGTTCGAGCCCCGCGTTGGGCTCTGGGCTGATGATGGCCCAGAGCCTGGAGCCTGCTTCCGATTCTGTGTCTCCCTCTCTCTCTGACCTTCCCCCGTTCATGCTCTGTCTCTCTCTGTCTCAAAAATAAATAAATGTTTAAAAAAATTTAAAAAAAAAAGACTTAAAGGTGAGACCTGAAACCATAAAAATCCTAGAAGACAGTCCAGGCAATCATTTCTCTGACATTGGCCATAGCAACATTTTTCTAGACATATCTCCGGAGGCAAGGGAAATAAAAGCAAACATGAACTATCGGAACCTCATCAAGATAAAAAGCTTTTGCCCAGCAAAGGAAACAACCAACAAAACTAAAAGGCAACCTACGAACAAAGAAGATATTTGCAAATGACATATCTGATAAATGGTTAGTATCCAAAATGTGTAAAGAACTTATGCAACTCAACACCAAAACCACAAACAATCCATTTAAAAAACAGGCAGAAAACACGAACAGACATTTCTGTGAAGAAGCCGTCCAGATGGCCAACAGACACATGAAAAGATGCTCAACGTCACTCATCGTCAGGGGAATGCAGATCAAAACCACCGTGAGGCAGTAGCAGCTGCAGCGGCGGTGGTTCAGTAGCTGACATGCAGCTCTTGGTCCACACCCAGGACCTACACACCCTAGAGGTGACCGGCCAGAAGAGGGTTGCCCAGATCAAGGCTCATGTAGCCTCGCTGGAGGGTGTTGCTCCGGAAGATCAAGTTGTGCTCCCGGAAGCCAAACCCCTAGAGGATGAGGCGACCCTGGGTCAGTGTAGAATCGAGGGTCTGATCACCTTAGAAGTAGCCGACCACATGCTTGGCGGTAAAGTCCATGGTCCCCTCACGTGCGGGGAAAGGAAAAGGGCAGACTCTCAAGGTGGCCAAATATGAGACAAGGAAGACAGTTGAAGCCAAGGGGTGGGTGCAGTACAACTGTGCTTTGTCAATGTTGCGCCCACCTTTGGCAAGAAGAAGGGCCCCAATGCCAACTCTTAAATCCGTTGTAACCCTGGCTTCCCCCGATAAAGCTGCTCTAGTCTAGTAAAACAACAACAACAACAGCAACACAATGAGATATCACCGTACAGTTGTCATAATGGCTAAAATCAAAAACATGAGAGGAGCGCCTGGGTGACTCGATCGGTGAAGTGTCCATCTCTTGATTTTCCCTCAGGTCATGATTTTACAGTTCGTGGGATTGAGCCCCATATTGGGCTCCGTGCTGACAGCATGGGTCCTGCTTGGGATTCTCTCTCTCTCTCTCTCTCTCTCTCTCTCACTCTATGCCTCTCCCTTTCTCTCTCTCTCAAAAATAAATAAACATTCAAAAAAACCCACAAGAAATGACATGTGTTGGCAAGGATGTGGAGGAAAAAAGAACCCTTATGCACTGTTGGTGGGAATGCAAACTGGTACAGCCACTGTGGAAAACAGCATGGAGGTTCCCCAAATAATTAAAAACAGAAATACCATATGACCCAGTAATTTCAGTCCTGGGTATTTACCCAATGAATACGAAAACACTAATTCCAAAAGATACATGCACCCCTACGTTTATTGCAGCATTATTTACAATAGCCAAATTATGGAAGCAACCCCAGTGTCCCCTGATAGGTGAATGGATAATGAAGATATGGTATGGATACACAATAGAGTATTACTTGGCCAGAAGAAAAAATGAAATCTTGCCGTTTGCAACAACATGGATGGATTTAGAGAGGGTAATGATAAGTGAAAAATCAGTCAGAGAAAGACAAATGCCATATGACTTCACTTATAAGTGGAATTTAAGAAAACAAGTGAACAATGAAAAAAAAGAAGAGACAAGGGGTGCTTGGGTGGCCCAGTCGGTTGAGCATCCAACTCTCGATTTTGGCTCAGGTCATGATTCCAGGGTCGTGGGATCGAGGCCTGCATTGGGCTCTGTGCTGAGCACGGAGTCTGCTTAAAATTCTCTCTCTCTCTCTGCCCGTCTCCCCTGTTCAAAAGAGGTGGGGTGGGGGGGAGAAACCAAGAAGCAAACTGATGGTTCCCAGAGGGGAGGTGGATGGGGGGAGGGGTGAAAGAGCTGATGGGGATTAAGAGTGGACTTATCACGATGAACACTGAGTAATGCATGAAATTGTTGAATCACTATATTGTACACCTGCAACTGATATAACACTGCATGTGAGCTATACTAGATTTAAAATAAAAAACAATAAGATAAATAAACAAAAGCAATTAGCTCTGGTTCTCATCAACCCTTAAATATTACTTTCTGATTTTGATGTTAACTCCAGCTTAAAAAGAACGAACTAATCTTCAGTATTTCAATACTGAAAGTTACAGTCCCCTGTAATTTGAGCAAAAGTTCAAGATTTTTTTTTCTATTGAGAGGAAATTCACATAAAATTAACCATTTTGCAGCGACCAATTAAGGGGATTACAATACTGTATACCCATTAACGCTCTCCAGTTCCCAATTTTTTTCATCACCCCGAAAGGAAACCCCATGCTCCCCAGTTCCCAACGCCTGGCAACTACTGATCCGGTTTCTGTTTGTATGGATGTGTCTATTCTAGACGTTTCACATAAGTGGAATCATACAACACGTGACCTTTTGTGCATGCCTTTTTCACTAAACGATGTCCATACCCTACTTTGTTTATTCATTCACCTATCGATGACTGTTTGGGCTGTTTCTACGTTTTGGCTATTGAGTTAGACTTTTTTTTCAAACGTTTATTTAT
The DNA here is from genome assembly GCF_018350175.1 of Felis catus. Classification (NCBI taxonomy): domain Eukaryota; kingdom Metazoa; phylum Chordata; class Mammalia; order Carnivora; family Felidae; genus Felis; species Felis catus. The sequence continues at coordinate 94,231,563 of NC_058386.1, read as the reverse complement.
TTTTGGGACAGAGAGAGACAGAGCATGAACGGGGAAGGGGCAGAGAGAGAGGGAGACACAGAATCGGAAACAGGCTCCAGGCTCCGAGCCATCAGCCCAGAGCCTGACGCGGGGCTCGAATTCACGGACCGCGAGATCGTGACCTGGCTGAAGTCGGACGCTTAACCGACTGCGCCACCCAGGCGCCCCGAGTTAGACTTTTTAAAAAAACATTTCTTTAACGTTTATTTATTTTTGAGAGAGAGAGAGAGTGTGTGCACGAATGAGTAGCGGAAGAGCAGAGAGAGGGAGACAGAGAATCCGAAGCAGGCTCCACACCGCGAGCGCAGAGCTCCATGCGGGGCTTGAACTCATTAACTGTGAGATCATGACCTGAGCCGAGATCAAGAACCCGACCCTTACCCGACTGAGCCACCCAGGCACCCCTCCTGAGTTAGTTAGACTTCTGACAGTTCAATCAAGAGTCACAATCCCCATATACCTCCCTCCCTTCCACATGATGAGATTATCTACCCTGGAAACAGGATTTTGACTGCTTTAAGTATTTTGTGGCACTTTGGCTCTGTTCCCCAGAACTGTTCAGTCTTTTTTTATCTGCAAGCCTAAGAAGAATCTGTCTCATTCACCCAGCCTCCACAACAGAAAAATTAATCCGTCCCCACAGCATAAATGGTTCCTTCCCTTCCTCTGCATCCCTGCTGACCAATCTTTCCCTAAATAGGGTGCCTTTCAACCTCTGCTTTTGCTTTCCTGCTATTTTCCATCTGTATTTTGCCATCTATGCATTTGGCCCCGTGCAAGTGATCTGACATATGCAAGAGTATTTGTTTCTGATCTAGACTAGCCCCTAAAAATAGTCTGATCTTATATAACTCAGCTACTCCTTAGCATAACGTTCACAACACATTTGAACAGAATTAATATGAACCGTGTTTCAGCTCTCCCCTCCTCCCACTCCCATCCCTACTCCATCACGGTTGACCAGCCTCACATCAGCTCTTGGCTTGGTGTCTAAAGAATACAGTTTAGGGGCGCCTGGGTGGCGCAGTCGGTTAAGCGTCCGACTTCAACCAGGTCACGATCTCGCGGTCCGTGAGTTCGAGCCCCGCGTCGGGCTCTGGGCTGATGGCTCGGAGCCTGGAGCCTGTTTCCGATTCTGTGTCTCCCTCTCTCTCTGCCCCTCCCCCATTCATGCTCTGTCTCTCTCTGTCCCAAAAAATAAATAAATAAAGGTTGAAAAAAAAAAGTTTAAAAAAAGAATATAGTTTAGTTTAGTTTAGTTTAGTTTATTATGGTTTAGTTTAGTTATTTTGTGTGTGTGTGTGTGTGTGTGTGTGTGTGAGAGAGAGAGAGAGAGAGAGAGAGAGAGAAAGAGAGAGAGAGCAGGGGAAGGGCAGAGAGAGAGGAAGAGAATCCCAAGCAGGCTTCGGGCTGTCAGCACACAGCCTGACGTGAGGCCCCGTTTCACAAACCATGAGATCACGACCTGAGCTGAAATCGAGTTAGGTGCTTAACTGACTGAGCCATCCGTGCACCCTTGAAAGAGTATATTTTAGTTAGATAAACAAATTCCTACGAATGTTATTTTTCTGACGTAACAGAATGCCTCAATCCAGGTACGCGGCCCATTTCTTCTTAAGAAGCACCATGAAAATTGAGTACATGGTAAGAAATACAGGTCAGCAGGATCAGATGGCCTCAGGGGGCCCCTGAAATCACCTTATGTCAGCAGCTAGTTTCTCTGGGTGTCAGAAGGCCTATTCAGGTAGCCAGTGCAAGAGCCATATCCTTCACACTTCTACTCAAGGCGAACTTATTCCTGGATGTTCCTCAGTCCTGTATGGTGCTAAGGAAATATTGTCATTAGGATTCTAGAACCGGGGCGCCTGGGTGCCTCAGTCGGTTAAGCGACGGGACTCTTGATTTCAGTTCAGGTCGTGGTTTGGGAGTTTGAACCCCACATCAGGCTCTGTGCCATCAGCGTGGAGCCTGCTTGGGATTCTTTCTCTCTCTCTCTCTCTCAAAATAAATAAACTTAAAAAAAAAAAAAAGGATTCTAAAGTCAGAGGAGGCCATGGGGATATCTCCTTACCCAGTGCTGGTTTTCCCAATAGACGGTCTAAGCACATGTTTGCAAACCTGGGGCACAAACTTTTTTGGGGGTGGCAGGATTTGGTCTATATTATTTTATATAGAGCATCAAGATAGGCATCACGGGAAAAATAGACTATGTCGTAGAGTGCTATATACCTAGTTGCTAATACCTTGTTATTTTATTTTTAAAGTTGTCATATAGTAAATCCAACACTTGGGTGAACCACAAGTTTTGGCAATGAAATTTCCCATCAGATCTTTAGATTCGTTTACTCATTTTCTTTTCCTCTTCGATGTGAGGCTGTACTTGAGTGAACGAGTGGACTTGAAGTTTACTATAAACAGGTACGTTAGATGCATGGGGGGGAAAAAAAACCCCTATAGGACGAGGGAGGGAACCGTACGCGCAAACGTATTAAGGCAGAAAAATCAAGGGAAGCGGTCTAGCGTGAGCAAAGGAGAATATGGGATGCCCGCAGAGAATAACATAAGATAATTCGGGAAACATGTGTTCACTTGGGTACACAGTGGAGCTGAAAATGGTGTGACTGTCAATATTTGGCCGAGCTGTTGAGAGATCTAAAATCTTTGCTTCATAGGCCAAGAGAGCAGCTAGAACCCGACAAACCTTCGCTCCAAGGTGCTTCAGGGGAAGTGCTTGGATTACTTCAGGGCATCACAGCTTTTGCGTAAACAATATGAGGGTGTCCTATTGATCAAGTGCCACAAAGCCGCTTCCGGTCCGCTGCTACAGCCGGCTGGGGATTGAGTCTGTTTAAATAGACCAATCATCTCTGTGGGTCTAATCTTCTAAATCATGACGTCTGCTATTCTGGGATTCTTCTGAACCAAAGATACTCGAATCTCTCTCCGGCCTTGCCGAACTAAGGGCGTTTGGATATTCTGACACCTGTTCTGACATCTATTCTGAGATGATTTGGAGAGACCCACAGACCAATGTCTATCATAAGAGACATTATACCAACCCGATGTCTTGCCACCAAAGAGGAACCAGGCTTAAATGGCCGCATGTAGGCTGAAGTTGAAAGGTGAGTTAAATTGTGAAATGGCAAAGATCACTTATGGAATGAACTTTTCCAGAAATTCAAAAAAAAAAATTGATTTTCCTATGTGTAACGGTGTTAGGCAGTGGAAGTCTCGCACAGTCTGGAAGCAAAATTTCTCCAAAAGCCGATTGCATTCGAGTATCTGTTCTAATTCATTTATTCATTCAACAAACATTAGCTGAGCAGCCACTCTATGCCGGGCCCTATTCTAAGTCTCGGGGATGAGGCGTGAACAAAACCAAGTCTCCGAGGCATAGATAACAAATTAGCCCGCAAATAGGCCCTCTATCATCACATGGTGATAATTATTAGAAGGAGAATTAAGACAGGAGACGCGGATAGAGCATGAATCGGGCAGTAGTTTTATGTCAAGTCAGGGGCAGCCTCTCTCAGGTGGTGATGTTTGACTAGAGACACCAATATAGTCAAGAGGTAAACTAAGTCAGGTTCGAGGGGAAGGATATTCCAGGTCACGGGTGCAGCAAATCTGAAGGTTCTGAGGTGAGAGTGCGTTTGGCACGTTATGACAATGATAGGGAGAAGAGTGTGGCTGGGGCAGGGTGTCCAAAAACAGTGAGACGTAAGGGCTGAGAAATGTACAGAATCAAAAACATGTAGGGGCATATTGGCCCACGATTAGGATGTCAGATTTGATCCTCAAAGCGATGAGAATGCTAACTGAAAAGGTTAGCATGATTATGATTTACGATCTGAGCGCTCTCTGCTTGCTCCTGTTTGTGTATAGGTGAAAATTTGCCTCCCAATTCCTGATGGCCTGTTGATGTGGCCTCCTGAAAAGTCCTAAGTCTTGTTATTTTGGGCAGGGTGAAATGGGTCTTTAAGTTCAGACCCCAGTAGAACTCAGTGGTATTCCAATTCTCTGCCATAACTGTTTCGGTTTTCGCGTCTTTCTTTCTGGTGGACATGGTCCGAGGCCCCTCATTAGTGATTGGCTGACAGTAGCCTACTCAGCTTTAAGGTCACCGGTCCATTTTGCAACTCTGGCTGTCCTTGTCCCTAAGCCTGTGAGTAGGATAGCTGTTGGACATGACATCACTGTGAACGGCATTTCATTACTTGGGCTCTCCAAAACCATTACTGACCCAATGATAGGGCTCCTGATCCTCTGAGACTTGTCCTATTACCTTGTTCTGTCACCTCTGGCGTCAAAACGTATTTGCAAATAACCCCCCAGCGACTGTGGTAAAAGCCCCTTTGTCTCCAAACGGGTAAGCACATACCTGGATAGCTTATAACACAATTTAGAACCTACAGTCCTCAAATTACCACATTGTTCCAGGAATAGCTTTCATTCTGGTTTTTTCCCCCCTCTCTCTCAGAGAAAAACCGAGAAGTTTTTTTACCAACCAAATGGTAGAACCAGATTTAGAATTGAGTAAGAGCTATTTGTGAAAAGTATGAATCTATGTCATTCATTATATGTGGCTTTGTTGCTAAAAGATACTAATTTGCCATTTAAAATTTCCCCTTCCTCAGTGCCTAGACTCTAAACTTTGCTGGCATTTATTTAGATCCTATTTTTAATTAATTAATTAATTAATTAATTAATCTATTTTTAAGGAAAACTCTGCACCCATCCTGGGGCTTGAACTCACAACCCTGAGATCAAGAGTTGCATGCTCTACCGACGGAGCCAGCCAGGTGACCCTGAGATCCTATTTTTCAAAAAAAGCTTCCCCCTACCACTTTTATTTGAAAATACATTTAAAACTTGCAAGTTCTTGGGAAAAATATGGAGAGTGCTTTATTTTTGTTGTAGGCATCATAAAAATAAATAATCAAGACTAGCATTGGTTTGAACTTTACCATGGAATATGTCCACGAAGAAGAAAGAAAGCCAGACTAACCTTGACTTTCTCTCCTCTAGCTTTTTATAACAAAGACCCTCTGCCACAAGTTAGTTAAAGCTTTTGAATTACTTATTGTGGCATGCCTCCATCGTGAAGTTTTGCATACTCAGAATGGAGATGTTTGCCCCGATTCCTGTCTTTGGTTTTTCCAATTATTTCAGTCACTATTTTACTTCATTGGGATTCCTTATCATTCAAACAACACTATTTGGGAGGACGAGCTGTGGGTTGAATCAGACTGATTGTCAGTTCGGATTTGGGCGGAAGGTTTATGACACTCAACAGTGCTGTAGCTCCTTGTTCAGTATTCCAAGAAATATCACTGATATGATTCTGAAAATTTTCAAAATCTTACAAAGAATGTTGGACAGCTAACGTGTTTCAGCCATAGTATTTCAGAGCAAATCTCCTCAAAGATTGGTAGATGTCCCCTACCCTTCCCCAAAGCTGACTTTGGCTATAAAAAGGTTCAAGTGAAATAAGGTCAGCCAACTCAAGTTTAGCCTCCACATGTCTTTACTGTAACGCAAAGTCGACAGTCACCCCGAGTTCTAAATTTGGCAAACTTTTCAATGTAGGGTGCCACCTTGCTGCCTTTCATTAGTTTTGGAAGGAAATAAGTGTGAGTCAGGTGCAGAAAGAGAACTCTCTCTCTGTCTCTCTCTGCTCAGAAATTTTCTCTCAGACAATCTCCAGACGGAGTTAACATGGTCATCTTAAAATGAAAATTTCCCATCGATAGGTTAAATATATTGCCCTTGACTTTAGGTAGCAAGTGGGTTGTTAGGGGTTCACTTTCTCTGTGAAGATCCAGGTAGTAAATATTTCAGTCTTTGTGGGCCATATGGTCTTTGTTACAGCTACTTAATTCTGCTTGTTGTGTGAGAGCAGCCATAACGCATAGCTGAATGGGCATGGCTGTGTTCCCATAAAACTTTATTTACAAAAACAAAGCAGTCTGACCTTGGCCCACAGTTCCATAGTTTGCTGACCCCTAGATCATAACACTTAATTAGAGTAGAGCATAGGTCTCTTGGCAGAATTATTTCAACACAGCCGGAGGACATCACGAAATGATTGGACAACGAAGTGAATGCCGTGAGGTAGGGTGGCTACTTTATAATTTTGCCATCGACCTTGGTTTCTTCATTCTATCAGAGCCACCTCGTCTGCTGCTTTTAGGCTTGAGGCTAAAACAGTAGAAATGGTAGATATTTATTTTCATTGATCTTGCTCTCGGAATTCCCTCAGAAATAACAAGACCTGGGGCGCCTGGGTGGCGCAGTCGGTTAAGCGTCCGACTTCAGCCACGTCACGATCTCGCGGTCCGGGAGTTCGAGCCCCGCGTCGGGCTCTGGGCTGATGGCTCGAAGCCTGGAGCCTGTTTCCGATTCTGTGTCTCCCTCTCTCTCTGCCCCTCCCCTGTTCATGCTCTGTCTCTCTCTGTCCCAAAAATAAATAAACGTTGAAAAAAAAATAAAATAAAAAAAATTTGAAAAAAAAAAAGAAATAACAAGACCTGACATTTTTTATACATTAGAATTTCTAGATGTCTTGCCTATAGCAGATTTCGTAAAGCACCTGGTGACCTTAAAAAAAGATTTTTATAGGAGCACTCTTGAAAGTCAAATAAGTAGAATTTATTTCAATGCATCTCGCTCCAGTTTATAATTTTGCACTTGGCCAAATATCACTTTACATTGTTTCGTTCTGTTCAAAGCCTATTTGAGCTCATGTAAGTGGTTTTGCGTCCAGACTGAGACACGTCTTCGTTTATTACTTTATATTATAATAACCGTGTATAACTCTTCCCTGTTTTTCTATTGAGGCCCGGAGGGGGAATATCCTTCAATGAGCCCTTTCACATCTGTTTTCTCATTTAACATAATTTAATTATTTTTGCAGATGAATCATAGGGAAGATAAAGTTACTTGCCCAAGGTCACCCAACTAGTTAAGAGCGCAGCCAACCTTCCAAAACAGGTCTGTTTGACTCCAGAGGTATGAGTTTTCCACTACATCACAATGCCGACAGGAAGCTACTTGTAGTTCTTGGCCGCCTTTATCTTGATTGTTTTTTTTAACCTAAGCTGTTTTCAAGTAAATCACAAAAGAACCGAGTAACATAGTATTTAATTCTTTTTATATAGTTTGGAAGTACATATTTTCAGAAGGAGATATGGTGGATGCTTTTGTTTAAACAACTGTGGTTCTATGACTAGAATATTTCCAAATAAGGGTGACTTCCAAAAATTATTTGCTTTCTTGGCAGACTTAGTACATTCTTTGTGAATGCAACTACGTTTCCCTTCTTCCTTGTTTAGGAAAGAATCATATGTTAATAACATTTTTTGAGAGGTGTGGCTTGGTGATATTCTTTTCAGATTTGAAATAACTAAACTTCCTGGCATCCTAAGTTCAAATTGTGGAGAAGCCAGCTCATGAGAAGTTCAACATTCTGAAATTGACTTTTGTTTGGGCATCGCTCTGCGTAGCCCTGAATGTGCATATGAGTGAGGGGTAAAAGTGAATGCCAAAATCTTAAGTACAGATATTGAAGCCTTTTCATCAAATAAGAGATAAATTCCTTTCTGTCAGGATGTTTATTTCCACCACCACCCCCCCCCCACCTTGGGAGGAGGAGAAAACAGTGAATCACCACATGATAAAAAAAAAAAAGTGGGGCTGACAGAATTGACCCTTAAAATTGCTAGGGCATATACAACTCTCAGACTCCAATCCCTGTAGTCTAACATCTATATTTCAGACCTTGAGCATCAAGGGCTCAATGATGGGGGATTTTTGGGGGGGAAAACTAACCACAGTCCTTCTTAGGGTCTACTCAAGGAGGTCAACCTCACACTGTCAACCTCTTATGTGGTGTTGGGGGGGGTGGGAATCGGGGGGTAACAGGTGATGAGAGAACAGGCTTGTGGTCATTAATCAGGGGTCTATATAGGTTACTGCTGAGATGTCCGCTCTCCTGGGCCACATGGTTCCTTTAAGTCAGAGGTCCTTGGCTGCCTTCCCACTACCCTTGGGACTCTGGAATCATTGCCAACTCTGCATTTAGACCCACTTGCTGGGAACACCTCGCAGACATTGCTTTCTAGGGTCTTGATGCTTCCCTGCTGGAGCCGCTATGAAATGAAATGAAGTAAAAGGTCCTTGGCTGCCTTCAAGAATCTCTTCTGTTTTGGCTTCATTCCCCTCCCCCCAACTTGGAAGAATCTATTTCTAGTGCGAAGACAAGCCTTCTCCCTTTCTCTCTCTCTTTTTTTTTTTTTTTTTTTTAGAAATGTTTATTGTTTTTATTCATTTTTGAGACTGAGGCACAGAGTGCAAGTGAGGGAGGGGCAGAGAGAGGGAGACACAGAATCCGAAGCAGGCTCCAGGCTCTGAGGTCTCAGCATAGAGCCCGATGCGGGGCTCGAACAACTGAAGCGAGATCATGACCTGAGCCCAAGTCGTGCCCGACCGATGAAGCCACCCAGGCGTCCCTCCCTTTCTCTCTTTTAAAGGTCCTCTCTCCCTGTGGAATCGCCTCGTCCATACGCTTAGACTTTTTGAATCACTGACCTTGCAAGCTGCTTCTGTTTTTGCCTGAGGTGCCCTACCTCTTTCCCTTAGGGCAACAAGAACAGAGCCAGTTAGCTGCTTGCACGGAGGGAAGACAAAGGGCAGAACATACTGAGAAAAAAAATAGTTAAAACCTCAAGACATCATCCCTTCACCTCCTTCATCAGAACCAATAGATTGCTTTCCTGTGAAGGTTTCCCAGGACTCCACACCCTTTGATTTGGAGTACAGAAGGAAATGTGATCTGGTGACTTTCTCCAAAGCCAAGTCCTTAAAAGCCCCCACGGTGAGAAGTTGGGGCCATGGTGCTGAATAACGGAGTGCTCTTGTGAGAGTTTCGACTTCTCTCACTCATCACAGAACAACTTTATGGAAGAAGCCGCCTTTGCTTGCCAACCTCGCCAGCCGGGCCGTCCTCCCTCTGGGCTCTCCTCAAGCTCCCCCTTCCGCTGGTCCCCCCGCCCCCCTGCAGCCTGCTCTCCCAAGGTCTGCAGTGTGATTCAGGGCCCTGTCAACATGAGCCATGGAATCAATCGTTTTCAGATGGATTGGGGGTTTTCTAATTATCATTGATACTGATTACCGAGAGGTGGATTGGACCACAACCAAGTAAATGCTTCTCAGGCCTAAGACCACCAAAACGGCCAGGCACGTTGTGCTGGAAGAAATGGAGCTCGGAACCTGAGACTCCGAGAGGTTAAAGGGCTTGTCTGAGTTCAAACAGCGAGTTCGTGAAGGGACGGACGTGATTAAAAGCCACCCCCGAGAAGTACGTCAAGCGCAGAGTTGTGATGACATTCGTAGCACCATCTGATAAAACAACATCATATAATAATTGTCAGCATGGGTTCTAGACCCTGACCGCTGAGTTCCTAAGCTAGTTTCACCACTTATAAACTGCAAGAAGGGGCCTTGTTACTTTTCCTCTCTGTGCCTCAGTTTCCTCATCTGCAAAATGGGGACAGTAATAGTACCTGCTTCATTGGTTGTTATGATGCGTGGATGAGTCAATATATGCAAAAGCACTTAGGACAGCGCTTGGCCCATTGTGGGTATTTATATTTGTTATTATGAAATTGTCATTACTTTGGAATAATATCTCAGTGGCATATTGAGAGAAGTCTGTAATCACCGAGGAACTGGCGTAATCACTTATTCACTTGTTAAACATCCAGGGAAATCATGGGTTCATTAGATGCTGTAATAATTTTAATAGCCGTGTGTCTGAAAGCTGTAACGTGACTTGGAGACTTCGTTTTTAATAATAGATGATTACAACGTGTTTGAAAATGCTTATCTTGTATAATGCGTTAAGGGAGTAAAATGATGGAGGGGACATAAATATTATAACTAGCAATTGAAAACTAAAAATTAAAGCAACAGTTAAATGCCATTATTCTCTTATTTTCCATGACTAAAAACAGTTTTTGAAATGTTTATTTTTTTGTTTTGACAGAGAGGGAGAGTGCACATTCATGCTGGTGCAGTAGAGGGGAGGGGCAGAGGGAGAGGGAGAATCCCAAGCAGGCTCCGTGCTGTCAGCACAGAGCCCAACATGGGGCTTAATCTCATAAACTGTAAGATCGTGACCTGAGCTGAAATCAGGAGTGGAACACTTAACTGACTGAGCCACCCAGGTGCCCCTAAAAACATATTGAAGTGTGGGTGAGTATGTTTTGAGATGCTATTCTAATACACTGTTGCAGTTTGGAGAGTTAATTTGAAAAAAATATTCCAGGAAAACAATATTTGTTAAAATATTGAAAATTGTTTTCCTCTTTGACATCATAATCCCAGATCTAGAAATGTGTCTTAAGAAAACAAACATGGGGCACCTTGGTGGCTCAGTCGGTTGAGCCTCCGGCTTCAGCTCAGGTCACGATCTCGCGGTCCGTGAGTTCGAGCCCCATGTCAGCTCTGTGCTGACAGTTCAGAGGCTGGAGGCTGTTTCGAATTCTGTGTCTCCCTCTGTCTCTGCCCCGCTCCATCCCTCATGCTCTGTCTCTCTCTGTCTCTGAAAAATGAATACACCTTTAAAAAACTTTAAGAAAACAAACATATAATCAAAATTAATATTTATCCATATATATTCCATGGTAAGTTTAAATTAGGAATTAGAAGTAACTTACAAGCTCAACAATATTATGATACACCCATATAAAGATACATTGTGCAGCCATTAGGAGTCATGCTTATTTTTCAAAAGCTTATTTATTTATTTTTGAGAGAGAGACAGAACACGAGTGAGGGAGGGGCAAAGAGAGAGGTTGAGAGAGAGAATCCCAAGCAGGTTCCATGCTGCCAGTGCAGAGCCCGATGGGAGGTTTGATCCCACAAATCGTGAGATCATGACCTGAGCCAAAGTCAAGAGTCAGACCCTTAACTGAGCGACCCAGATGTCCTAGGAATCATGCTTTTAAGAAATGTTTAAAGGGCATGGAGAGTGCTCACATTGTAATGTTAAGTGAGTGAAGTCCGATAAAGAAAACTGCATATACGGAATATCAGAAATTATGTTTAGTAGTATATAGTAGAACCCTATACTACAGTCAAGTAGGTTATTCAAATAGTGTTTTATTTTTTCTCTTCTAACGAGAAAATATGGATATAGAATGTCCAAAGCTTGTGACTTGTCTCCACAATGTCATCGATGTCCCAGGCTCCTTCTGTCTTTGCATTCTATCATCTTTAGCCTGCGGCTTTTGTCCTCATGCTTGTCACCTCAAGGTCACAAGGTGACTCCTCCATATCCAGCCTCACATGCTTGCTCCAGGCCAGAAAAAAAAAAAAAAAAAGGAAATAGCAAGGGGAACCTGGTGCTTATTATAATTTTCTGTACAGATAGTCTGAATTGCAATGGGGCGACTTAGGATTTTTCGACTTTACGATGGTGCAAAAGCGTTGCGCATTCTGCAGAAGCCGCACTTGCAATTTTGGAATTTTAATCCTTCCCCAGGCTAGGTACAATCTTCTCTCGTGATGTTGGGCCGTGGAAGCGCTCATTCAGCCCCTGATCTCAAGGGTAAACAACTGATATACCCGTTCGGTCCCCACAATTCTACTTATCATTTTCAGTGTAGTATTCAATAATTTACATGAGATATTCAACACTTTATTATAACATAGGCCTTGTGTTAGATGATTTTGGCCAACAGTAGGCTAATGGAAGTGTTCTGAGCACATTGAAGGTAGACTAGGCTAAGCTATGATGTTCGGTAGGTTGGGTGCGTTATATGGGTTTTTGACTTTTGATATTTTCAATGTATGACAGGTTTGTTGGGACATAACCTTATTGTAAGTTGAGGAAGATCTGTATTCTTCAAGTTTTCTACAGCGAACATATACTACTCTCATAATCAGATAAAAAGCAATTTTTATTTACTTTATGGTTATTTATTTACTTACTTTTTAAAATAAAGTTTGTTTATTTTTGAGAGAGAGAGAGAGAGAGAAAGAGATAGAGCGAGCACAGGGCAGAGAGAGAGAGGGAGACAGGGAATCCCAAGCAGGCTCCGCACCATCACCACAGAACCCCATGTGGGGTTTCAACTCACGAACTGTGAGATCATGACCTGAGCCAAAATCAAGAGTCGAACACTTAACTGAATGAGCCACCCAGGCACCCCTACAAAGCAATTTTTAAACAAAATTTCACAGATATTTCCTTTCTACTGTGGTAGAATAGCACACATTGGAAAAACAACCTATATGTTAATCGGTAGATAACTAGTTAGTTATGGTGTATTCATACAATGTGACATCTTAAAAGTTTAGAAAGTGAAATACATCTGAGTATACCGATGTAGAAAATGCTCATCACAGGACATTTTAAAGAGCAAATTTCCGAACACTACGGTCTCACTGTTTTTAAATACAGAGACATTTGGACAAGGCATAGATATCTTTATAAACAGTGATGAGGCTCTCTAAGACTATTTCTAAACTATTAGGTTTTCTTGGGGAAGCAGTATTGAGGGAAGGAAATATCTTTATCATTTTTAAAATTAATACTTTTGGGGCACCAGGGTGGCTCAGTCGGTTAGGCATCTGACTTCGGATCAGGTCATGATCTCACAGTTCGTGAGTTCGGGCCCCACGTCGGGCTCTGTGCTGACAGCTCAGGGCCTGGAGCCTGCTTCCGATTCTGTGTCTCCCTCTCTCTCTGCCCCTCCCCAGCTTGTGCTCTCCCTCTCTCAAAGATAAGCATCTAAAAATAAATAAATGAAATCAATACTTTTCTTTATCTGAACTCGTTTTTGCAACAAGACCATGATGTTTTATTATTCGATCTAAAAATATTAGAAGTAAACAAGGTATTCAAATTAGCCCAATAAAGGTTTGTGGCCTTTAAGGCTCCAAACTTCTGCTTTCGAGACAGGAACTTTTGTTCCTTTTGGGTATCGCGGAGTAGGAGACATTGCCTTCCACACTTCAGAAATGTGCTGTTGAATGACTGAGTTGATCCAGTGCGTGGACAAGAGTGACGAAAGGCATCTAGAGAGCCCAGCAGAGTAGGAAGGGCGGTTTCAGACCCAAAGATGCACTGTGTTCTAAAAGGCAAGTCCAAGCTTTAAACACTATACGGCAAGCCTTCAGGAAGGAACAGTCCGATCCCTCTACTTGGTGGTCTTGGATTTCACATGAATATTTGCTTGGGTTCTTAATTGCCAAAAATGGTCCCATTGTGCTTCTGCAAGCTGTTTATACCTTTCTTACAGGCGATCCTTCTTTCCTGGGCGATAGCGGCAGATGACATTTTGGAGCACACCGCTCTTCCCTCTCTGCGATCCGAAGGCCCCCGATTACCCCTCAGGAGCAACCGCAGCCTTTATGTACACGGCATGGGGAAGGTCTATGACGAGGGGCAAATAGGACCTTGGTTCCAGTGTGAATGGTTTTCCGCTTCCGTCATTTAAACATGCCCCAAACGCTGAAAAATGCAAGGTGTCATTTTACGTATAAAAGCTCCTGCTGGGGGTGGCTGTGGAAAAAAAGTGTTTCAACTCCAAACACTGAACTTTTGGTATTTCTGCCAAACCAGCTCCCCCCCCCCCCTTCCCGACCTTTTGTAAGACAACAAAGTAAAACAAGCATCTTCTACTCCCAAGAAAGATTTATCTGATTTGTTTAATTAAAAGTAGGAAGAATTTTCTTTCTTAAATTCTTTCCCATTCTTTGATTCCCAATGTCTATGCTTCCAGTATTTTTCCATCTGCTTCCTTTTTTTTAAGAGAGAGAGAGAGAGAGAGAGCAAGGGACAGGGGCAGGGGGAGGGAGAGAGAGAATCTTAAGCAGGCTCCGTGCTCAGCTCGGAGCCCGACACAGGGCTCGATCCCACCACCCTGGGATCGTGACCTCAGCTGAATTCAAGAGTCAGGCACTCAACCGACTGAGCCCTCCAGGTGCCCCTCTGTCTCCTTCTATCATCCAGAGAAATTTCAAAGAGGCTTCCCTAACTTCTCTCTTTCTCCTTTTGTGGAGCCCACAATGTGAGAAAGTCAATTACTTGTCTGTGTTTCTGTTTCCTTCTCTGGCCACCTCAGAATCGGATATGAAAATTAATTAATATATATGTGCATTGCTTGTGAAGTCATTAAAGATACGGACAATCGGGGGCACCTGGGCCACTCGGTCGGTTAAGCGTTCGACTCTTGATTTTGGCTCAGGTCACGGATCTCATTGTCCATGGGATCGAGCCCTACATGGGGCTCTGCATTGGCAGCGTGGAGTCTGCTTGGGATTCTCTCTCTCTCTCTCTCTCTCTCTCTCTCCCTCTCTCTGCCCCCTCCCCTGCTCATGTACTTCCTCTCTCTCTCTTTCTCTCTCTCAAAAATAAATTAAAAAAAAAGGTTTGGGCAATGAAGTGTAAGGCGTTATAACGTTACATCCGCACCTATTGTTTTGAACATCATCTAGGGGGTTCTGGGCCTCTTGTTAATACTGAAATGCCTTGCCTTTAGATTGCATAGTAGGAATGAAAAATTCAGGACATGGAGGGAAACACCAGCAATGGCTGATGGTTCTCATTCTCTCTTGCAGAGTATGCCAAGGGATCTGCTGTTCTCCTATGACCACCTCACAAAGGCCAGTGGGGTCATCCTAGTGGAGATTCTCTACTGCTACCATCACCCATGGCCACACACTCCATTCTTCAGGCCACCATGTGGACCCACCATGTCCACTTGCTGGAAGAAAAGGTCCTCCCGCATAGGGCACTTCCCAGCAGCTGGGGTGCCCGTCATCATCTGCTAGACCTCTGGGAGTGGGGGAGCCATTGAAGACCACCTGAGTCTCCGGCATCTGTAAGGGGTGGGGACTTTCTTCGCTTCAGGTGACAGACCAGCAGCAGCCGCTCCCAGCCCAGGATCCAGACGCCGCTCTGTGGGTGCACCTCACCTCCTTACTGTCTGAGCAGGAGACATTTTGGATGCATCCACAACATTCACCTTTTGAAGCACAGTAGCCTCCCCCGTATCTGTGGGGGAATACATTACGAGAACCCCAGTGGATACCTGAAACCAGGGATAGTACCTAACCCTATATATGTTATGGGTTTTTTTTAATTATACATATCTACGTCAACGTTTAATTCATAAATTAGGCACAGTGAGAATGAACAGCTATAATAATAAATGGAACCGGGGCGCCTGGGTGGCGCAGTCGGTTAAGCGTCCGACTTCAGCCAGGTCACGATCTCGCGGTCCGGGAGTTCGAGCCCCGCGTCGGGCTCTGGGCTGATGGCTCAGAGCCTGGAGCCTGTTTCCGATTCTGTGTCTCCCTCTCTCTCTGCCCCTCCCCCGTTCGTGCTCTGTCTCTCTCTGTACCAAAAATAAATAAACGTTGAAAAAAAATAATAAATGGAACAATTATAACAAGATACTGTAATAAAAGAAATGCAAATATAGTCTCTCTCTCTCTCTCAAAATATCCTGTTGTACTGTACTCACAATTCTTGTGATGATGGGAGGTAATAAAATGTCTACCTGATGAGATGAACGGGTGTGAATGACGTAGGCCTTGTGACGTAGCGTTAGGCTATTAGCGACGTTCTGACACCGTGTCAGAAGGAGCATCTGCTTCTGGACCACGGTTGATGATGGGTTAGTGAAATCAGGGACAAGGGGCGACCCCTGTAAGGGCCCTGGTTCCCTGGACCTGGTGGAGAGGACAGTGGACATCTTGAGTGTGCAGACCCACAGGAGATGAGCCCTTTCTCGCCAGCCTGGCCACGGACGTCAGGGCCTCACTGTGGGTCAAGGCTGGGCCCGGCCAAGGCCTGGACACAGGCCGCCTGGTCATCTTGGACCTCAGACCCTGACTGCGTGACTTCAGCCCCTCAAGGGGACTGTGTGCTAGTCTTTTCCATACAAAATGGGAAACCGCATTTTAAGACTTGAATGAAATAAAAGTTCCTCCATTCAGTTAGAAAAGGTTTTTTGAATACGAATGTATTTTAGTAAAATTAGTTTGGGGACCTTTAAAAACACAGGCATGATGCAAAACTTTTAACCCACTGAAAACTAGCCATCTTCATTTAATGCTTCCCGAAAGAACACTCGATGAAGGTTTTCATGGGTTGTCAAATAAACATACTTAGGAGATGAATTTATGGCAACATTCAGGAAACAGGGCAAGCCAAGCCATGAAATTGCATCCTGTGTCATTTGGGATGCCTCACTTGCTTACAACTGTTCTGGTAAGCTCTTTTCTGTAATGGCTTTTGAGTAACCATGGCCCTCCTTGCTTCTTGTTGATTGCTGACATCTTTGAACAATTATCATTTTCAGAGTTTTGGACAAAGGGGAAAATGCCTTGGCTCCAATATCAGTCCCTTTCTTAGCACTGAACATGTGATCGCTCACTAGGGCCTTGGTTCTCCATTTTTCCCTGAGGGCATAGGTATTGAAAAGAGAATTGGCTCAAGCTCACTGGTCTTACCCATCCAATATATGGTTGCTAATACGATATGATTGGCCAGACAGTTTGGGTATAATGTCGTGGCGGTGTGGCCACAGAATTTTGATTTATTCCACAGGCTCTTTTGCTATTTTATTACTTTCCCCGCTCGGGTCCATTTTTTAAAAATTATTATTTTAAGGAAAAAAGTTACAGTTAGGTTACGGCTACACCGCACTGCCACATTAGCCATTTTGTATTCAATTTTCATCTTTGACTGTCACAAAGTCTAAGATTTAAAGCACTGATATGAATCATTGCAAGATGTTCTGCTTCTTAAGACAACATAATAGCCGGACCTACAGGTTCCCAGTCTGGTTATTAACGTAATTCAACCAGCCAACCAGCCAGGCAGTGATCCAGTCCATGGCTCAGCCATTGAACCCCAACAAAAAACTAATTTCTTCAGTTACAGCAATCTTGTGTAAAGGCTTATAATTTGCGTCATGCTCTTTTAACGGACTAGTTTTCCAGAGCGCATCTGGAAAGCGTGTCTGGAAAATGGAGATGCTATGGAAAACAGAAATAAAAGTAGGGAAAAGGGGGATCATCTTCAGATGTGTTCACCATGTTTCCCTCCAGTTCTGTTTTTAGCATTTGACTACACGGTCTGTTCAAGTCCAGATAAATTACTGCTTCCCACAGGTCACTGTCATTCTTTCCATTCATCTCAAAGCAATTCATCATCATCTCCTAAGTGGGTTTTGACTTACGCCGCGCATCGGAAGGATAGACCCGAGGCTGGAGGTGAAATATTATCAGAGATTGGGACTACAAACATTAAATGCTTGGCTTTGTTCGTAGGTGCTCCCCAAGTTCGATTATGTACACTCAGGTTTCTGCCACATGTCATTCTGTCCCTTTTGTACAAAACACTCCTTGATTCTCTTGCCCAACTGATTGATTCCTCAAAGTCCTTTGACATTCAAATCAAGTGTCACTTCTCCTAGAATGTCTGTCTTTCTTGACCTCTCCCCCTAGATAATAAAGGATACAAGTCCTTTTTTTTTTTTTTGATACTTCTCGTTGGCCAGAAAATGTACCGCTTTGAGGTCATTATCCCCCGTGACTGTCGTTAAGTCATTGTTTCACTGTCGCAGCTACGTTGTGAGGGAGATATTAATGCAACCAACCCAGGCGGCAACTGCAGCCTAAAGGTATTAAGTAACTTTTCTTTTCTTTTTTTTAATGTTTATTTATTTATTTTGAGAGAGACAGAGGGAATGAGTGGGGGAGAGGCAGAGAGAGAATCCCAAGCAGGCTCTGCACTATCCTACGAACCATCAGATCACGACCTGTGTCGAAATGAAGAGTTGTACGCTTTACGGACAGAGCCACCCAGGCACCCCCGTATTACGTAACTCTTCGGATTACACAGTGAGGACACGGTAGAGGCGACATTTGAACCCACGTTCTGTGGTCTGTATTTTCAGCCACTTACAGCCTTGTTTCCCAAAGAGTGGCACATAAACCACTGCTGCTGTGGGGCAGGATTTGAGATGGTGCAGAACATCTTTACATGAATACTTTCCCCTTTATTCACTTTTGTGAAACATACAGAGAGTAAGAAAACAAGTCTGTTCTCAGCATTTTGCCCACGTTGCTTTACTTACTTATTTATAGAGATTTTATATGTTTATATATGTATGCAGGTATTTTTAATTTAAATTCTAGGTAGTTAGCATGCAGTGGAATATTGGTTTCAGGAGTAGAATTCAGTGGTTCATCACTTATATACAACACCCAGTGCTCTTCATAACAAGTGCCCTCCTTAATGCCCATCACCCCTTTAGCCCATCCCCCCACCCATCTCCACTCCAGCAACCCTCAGTTTGTTCTCTATGGTGAAGAGTCTCTTACGGTTTGTTTCCCTGTCTCTTTTTTCTTTTTCCCCCCTTTCCACATGTTCATTTGTTTTGTTTCTTTAAAATTTTTGTTTGTTTATTTTTGAGAGGCTGCATGTTGGAGAAGGAGAGAGAGAGGGAGACAGAGAATCCCAAGCAGGCTCCCCACCATCAGCACAGAGCCTGATGCAGGTCTCGAACTCGGGAACCGTGAGATCATGATCTGAGCTGAAATCCAGAGCTAACCAACTGAGCCATCCCGGTGCCCCTCATCTGTTTTATTTCTTAAATTCCCCATACGAGAAGTGATATGGTATTTGTCTTTCTCTGACCGACTTATTTCCATTAATGTAACACATTCTAGCTCCATCCACGTTGTTGCAAACGACAAGATTTCATTCTTTTTGATGACCGAGTAATATTCTATTGAATATATATACCACATTTTTTTCATCCATTTATCAGTCAGTGGGCATTTGGGCTTTCTCCACAGCTTGGCTATTGATAATGTTACTATAAACACTGGGGTGCATGTACCCCTTCGAATCTGTATTTTTGTATCCTTTGGGTAAATACCCAATAGTGCAATTGCTGGGTCATCGGGTAGTTCTGTTTTTCATTTTTTTTGAGGAACCTCCACACTGTTTTCCACACTGGCTGCACCAGTTTGCATTCCCACCAACAGCGCGAGAGCGTTCCCCTTTCTCCACATCCTTGCCGACACTTGTTGTTTCTTGTGTTGTCGATTTTAGCCATTTGAACAGGCGTGAGGTGGTATCTCATCGGGGTTTCGATTTGTATTTCCTTGATGGTGAGCGATGTGAGCATCTTTCCATGGGTCTGTTCGTCATCTCCACCCAATGTGGGGCTCAAACCTACAACCCAACGTGGAGAGCTGCACGCTCTACCAGCCGAGCCAGCCAGGGCACCCCACTTCAGATTTGTATTTAAAAGAATAAAATATTTTGTATACAGTTGAAGATCTCTTTGTTGATCTCCTCCAGATCTTACTCCTTTTCAACCCTCCTCAGAGGTAACCACTCTCTTAAATTTAGTGATTATCATTCCTTTACAAGATTTAAGCTTCTGCTAAGTACATATTTATCAATATACAAGATGTAGCATTAAGTTTCGCTTCTCTTCCGACTATATATAAATAGCAGATCATATGTGTTATTCTGCAACTAGTTTTGTCCGCCCGACATTTTGTTATTGATACTTATTTATTTGATACACGCGGGTTTTTTTTTCGTGAATTCTAAATGCCATAGACCATTCCATTATATCCATGTCAGATTTATTCATGCGTTCTCCTCTTGACTGACACATAAATTATTCCCAATGTTCGATATTACAGATAATACTGCACTTAGCATTCTTGTGCGTGTATGTCTCCTTGTGTATATGTGCTAGTTTTTCTCTAAGATACAAATCAAGAAACAGAATTGCTAGGTCATAGGTTATACGTATCTTCAAATTTACAAAATATTACCAAGGTGCTCTCCAAAATTTATCAATTTACACACCCACCAGCAGCTTATGAGTGTTTCCCTTTCTCAAAATCATTTCTTAGTTTTTTGCTAACCTCGTGAGTAGGAACTGTTATTCCAAAGGGGCTTTTTATTTGCATTTCCTGATATTAGTAAGGTTGAAGATATTTTCATAGGTTTATTGTCCACTTGGATTTTTTCTTTACCGAATTGCCCATTTTTCCTTTTAGAACTTGTTTATTCAATGGGGTGCCTGAGCGGCTCAGTCAGTTAAACATCTGACTCTTGGTTTCGGCTCAGATCATGGTCTCACGGTTTCTTGAGTTAAAGCCCTGCATCAGGGATTCTCTGTCTTCCTCTATCTCTGCCCCTCCCCTCACACTCTTTCTGCCTCTCTCAAAATAAACTTGGGCTAGCCGAGGTGGCTCTGTTGGTTAAGTGTCCGACTTCAGCTCAGGTCATGATCTCACGGTTAGTGAGTTCGAGCCCTGCGTCGGGCTCTGTGCTGACAGCTCAGAGCCTGGAGCCTGCTTCTGATTCTGTGTCTCCCTCTCTCTCTGCCACCTCCCACTCATGCTCTCTCTCTGTCTGTCTGTCTCTCACTCTCTCAAATATAAACATTAAAAAATTTTTTAAAAAACTTAAAAAAAGAAATTACTTATTCAAAGTAATATCCAGTAAAATCCATTCTTTTTGATGTCGAGTTCTATGAGTTTTGACAAATGCATGGAGTTGCATAATCACCACCAAAAACAAGACATAGGACGTGACGCCCCTTTGTAGTCAATCCCTCTCTATCCAGGATCCCTGGAAACTTATTTTTCATCCCAATATTTTCGTCTTATAAACAGCAGAACTGTATAGTATGTATATTTTTCGCGTTTGGCTTCTTTTAACGGGCCTCATGTGTTTAAGATTCATCGATGCTATGCATTTCAGTGGTCCTTTATGGTGGCGAAGTGGCATTCTATTGTATGGATGTACGACAGCGTGCTTACTTACCAGTGGAAAGATTGCTTCTAAATTTTGGCAATTATGAATAAAGCTGCCATGAAAGTTTGCATACGGGTTTTGTGAAGCACAAGTCTTTATTTCTTGTGGGGAAATGCCTAAGAATAGGATTGCTGGGTCATACGGCGGGATTAACTCTATAGGAAACTGTCAAACTGGTTTCCGGAGGGGCTCAATATTCTCACCTGCACTTGATATGACCAGAGATTGGTTTTTCTAGGTTGGCCATTAGTATATAGAAACATCTCACTGTGGTTTTAATTTGTACGTAGCTAATTACTAATGATGTTGAGCGTTTTTTTTTCACGTGCGTATTTGCTATCCATACATCTTCTTCAGTGTCTGTTCAAATCTTGTCCAATTTTTTAAAATGTTTATTTATTCTCGAGGGAGAGAGATAGAGTGTGTACAGGGGAGGGGCAGAGAGAGAGGGAGACACAGAATGCAAAGCATACTCCGGGCTCCCAGCTGTCAGCACAGAGTCTGTCGCGGGGCTTGAACCCACCAACCGCGAGATCACGACCTGAGTCAAAGTCAGACGCTTAGTGGACTGAGCCACCCAGACGCCCCCAATCTCATCCAATTTTTAAATTGGGTTATTTGTTGTCTTATTTTTGACAAAATAATGTCATCGATACAAGTCATTTATCAGAAATGTGATTTGCAAAATATTTTCTCCAAGTCCGTGGCTGGTTTTCTCCTTGTCTTAACAGTCATTCAAAAAGCAGAAGTTTTTCATTTTGATGGCATCCAGTTTTCCAATATTTTCTTCTATGGATAGTACTTTTGGTGTCACGGCTAAGAAATCTTTGCCTAACCCGAGGTCAAAAACATCTTGTACAATCTTTTCTTCTAGAATTTTACTCTCTTAGGATTTATATTTAGGTATGTGCTTTCACTTGAGTTCATTTAAAAAAAACTTTTTTTAAGTTTATTTATTTTTTTAAGAGACAGAGCATGAGCGGGGGAGGAGCAGAGAGAGAGGGAGACACAGAATCCGAAGCAGGCTCCAGGCTCTGAGCTATCAGCACAGAGCCCAACACAGGGCTCAGATCCACAGACCTTGAGATCATGACCTGAGCTGAAGTCGGACACTTAACCGACTGAGCCACCCAGACGCCCTTATTTGAGTTCATTTTCAGATAGGATGAAAGATATGAATCAAAATTGTATTTTTTGTGTGCATATCAATATCCTACACGACCCTTTCACCACTAAATTGATTTTGCACCTCTGTCAAACGTCAATTGACCACACATCTGTTAGAATGTTTAAACTTAAAAAGACTGATTAGGGGCGCCTGGGTGGCTCAGTCGGTTGAGCGTCCGACTTCAGCTCAGGTCACGATCCCGTGGTCTGTGACTTTGAGCCCCGCGTCGGGCTCTGGGCTGACGGCTCAGAGCCTGGAGCCTGCTTCGGATTCTGTGTCTCCCTCTCTCTCTGCCCCTCCCCCGTTCATGCTCTGTCTCTCTCTGTCCCCAAAATAAATAAACGTTAAAAAAAAAAAAAGACTGATTATACCAACTGTTGGAGAGGATTTTGAGCAACTGGAACTGTCCTATATTGTAACAAGTTAAACATACACCACTCGTAGTACCCAGCCATTCTACTCCAATGCATTTACCCAAGGGAAATGAAAATATTTGTCCATACAAACACTTATACACAGATGTTTTTGCCGAACTTTCTTGTAATGGCCCCAAACAAGAAACAACTGCATGAAAATGAAAACACAGCCCATCAAAATATGTGGGAGGTGGGCAAAGCAGCAAAGAGAGGGAGATTTGTAGCCATAAAGGCTTATATTTGAAAACAAGATTGCAGATCAATAATCTAAGCCTCTACCATAAGAAACAGTGAAAAGTAATCTGAAATTAGAAGAAAGGAAATAAAACAATGAAAATTGAACAGAAAAACAGCAGAGAGATGAAACACAAAGTTGGATCTTTGTAAAAATCTTAAAAATGCCAAATCGCTATTCCCAGCTGGAAGGAACATGGAAAATTGTTCACCATGGAAGGTTTAGCAATGGTGTACATGATGTACCTTCATATTCCACTGACTGCAGTCACATGGCTCCAACTAACTGTATCATTAGCTGGGAAATGCCTATCTGTGTGCCCCCCAAAAACAGCATATGGATTTTGCTGAGCAGTTTGCCTTCTTTGCCGTAAGTTTTACCATGAAGTACGATTGCCGTAGGCTTCTGGTAGAGTTTTAAAATTCATAGTAAGGATATGTATTTCTAGTCCTGATTTTCTAACAGTTTTTCCTACGTTGGGTACGATTGCGTAGCTTTCAGTCTCCTATAAATGATATTATATGCGGTTTTCCTCTAATCTGTTAATATAGTAATTTACATGATTCGTTTTTCCAATTCACAACCATTTTTTTTAAAGTTTACTTGAGAGGTAGAGCATGTGCAAGCAGGGGAGAGGGGCAGAGGGAGAGAGAGAGAGAGAGAGAGAGAGAGAAAGAGAGAGAGAGAGAATCTTTAGCAGGCTCCACACTCAGCATGGAGCCTGATGTGGGGCTCGATCCCACCACTCTGGGATCATGACCTGAGTTGAAATCGAGAGTCAGACGCTAAACCCACGGAGGCACACAGGTGCCCCCTATTTAGGACATTTTGAATTCATGCGAATATGGATACATGTCCTTTATATGAAATTGTCTGGATTTGGTATCAAAATAATATGTTGGCCTCAGCACAGTTTGGGTAGTTTCCTCTCTTTCTAGTTTCTGAGTCAATTTATATAAATAGTGATTATCTCTTCCTAGTAGTTTTGGTAAAACTTGCGGGTAAATCTCCAAGGGCCTGATATCTGTTTTGAGTGTGGTAATGGAGAAGACTTGTTCTCATATTCAATTTCATTTTTAAGTAATCTCTACACCCAACATGGGACTTGAACTCATGACCCCGAGATCAAAAGTCGCACACTCTACCGAGCTAGCTAGGCGCCCCTCTCATATTCAATTTTTTAATGATTATCAATCCACTTAGGTTTCCTATTTCTTTTTTTATCAGTTGGTAATTAATTAGTTTATTTTTATCTCACATCTACCCCCCTTTTTCTCTTCACTTGGTAAGCAACAATTTAAATTTAACTTAACATATGTGTGTTTAATGTGTGTTTTTTCCATGTGTTTGTGTTATTGTCAGATATGAAGCATTTTTATACACATGTGTTTTAATCTAGGGAAATGGTATTCTATTACACATTGTATTTCATTCTGGTCCCTACTTTTCTACTCAGCAATATGTTTCTAAGATGCATTCAAGTTGCCGTGAGTGAATCTAACTCATTGCTCCTAATTTCTGTATCAGAACCCCATGGTTACTTCCACCTTCCTGTTTCCGTAAACAATTCTGAAGTGAATGTTTTGTCTACTCTTACACCAACAGATCTTTTGCTCTCCTATCACCACATGCCTACATTTGGTATTTTGTAGCTTTTGAAAACGTTGCCAGTCTCATAAGTATCAAACGAGATCTTCATTTTAGTTTGCACATCTCTGATTATCAGTGGTTTGTAACATCTTGTCACATACATGCTAGTGTTTTGAATTTATGAATTGCCGGTTCATGTTCTTTATTCATTTGCTATGGGGTTTGCTGCTCCCTTTCTCACTTGCCGATTTTTTTTGTGTATTCCAGATATTAATTCCTTGTTTTGTGTATTCTAGGTAGTCTAGATATTAATTCCTTGTTTGCTTTTGAAATTGCAAAAATCTTTTCACCTGCCGTAATTCCATTATCGAATAATTTTTGACAGCGATGTCCTTGGTTTAACAGAACTCTGATTTTGATGTGTCAAACTAATCAATGCTTTTCATTATGGTTTGTGCTTTTCGAGTTTTTAAAAGAAGTTCTTTCCTATCATGAGGTCACAAACATATTATCTTGTATTTTCTTTTGTTAACATCACTGTCTTCCTCTTCATGTTTAGATCTTTAATCCAATAAGTGTGTCTTTGTATGTGGAGTTAGATAGGGTCTCAATCATATTTTTCTTCAAGTAATGAGCTGGTTTCGCCAATATCTGGTGTTACTCTTTTTCCTTCATCGATTTGTTTTGCTATTCTATTCCATAGGTCTATTCTTTTTTTTTTTTTTCAAATGTTTATTTTTGAGATGGAGAGAGAGACACACACACAGAGTGCAAGTGGGGGAAGGGCAGAGAGAGAGAGAGGGAGAGACAGAATCTGAAGCAGGCTCCAGGCTCCGAGCCATCAGCACAGAGCCCTATGTGGGGCTCGAACTCACAAACTGTGAGATCATGACCTGAGCCGAAGTCAGACGCTCAACCGACTGAGCCACTCAGGCGCCCCAGGCCTATTATTCTTAAGTCAACCCTTATCACTACTTATGTAAGGTTGATTTAGCCATTCACATACATCTATTTGCCAATATAAATTTTAGTTAAATTTATTGTTTTCGAACAATCCAACTAAAGTTTTGATTGGTATTGTGTTAAACAGATTAAATTAGGGAGAACTGGCATCTTTATAATAAGTTGTCCCATCCAAGAGCATGGACAATTTCTCTATTTATTTAAATGATATTGTGTTCTTCTATGTCTCTTATTAGAGATTTTCTTCATAAAGGCATTAGTTGTTTTCATCTTTATGTTTGTATTTTCGCTATTAGGATTATTCTCACATTTGATTATCTTTTTTAGTTGGTTATTACTGGTATAGATAAATAATTTTTGTAGGTTTGTATTTTATCTGGCAACCATGCTGAATTCTCTTGTTAATTCTAATACTTCAGTTTGTTTATTGACTCTGTTGCCATTGATTTTCAGATAATCACATGCTCTCCAAATGATGATAATCATATTCTCTCCAAATGATGACAGTTTCCTCTCCTTTACAATCTTTCATTAATTAATTGATTTCTTAATTAATTTCTTTTTCCTTTATACCATTGGTCAGTGCTGACAATAAAATGTTAATGCTAGCTGGGGCGCCTGGGTGGCTCAGTCGGTTGAGCGTCGGACTTCGACTCAGGTCATGATCTCACTGTTTGTGAGTTTGAGCCCTGTGTGGGGCTCTGTGCTGCCAGCTCGGAGCCTGGAGACTGCTTTGGATTCTGTGTCTCCCTCTCTCTCTGCCCCTCCCCTGCTCATGCGCGCGCGCGTGCGCGTGCGCGCGCGCTCTCTCACTCTCTCTCAAAAATAAACATTCAAAAACAATTTTTTAAAATGTTAATAGTAGCAATGATACATGGGAATTATGATCTTGTATCTGATCTTAAATAGAATAAATCTAAACTTTCTCACCGGGGCGCCTGGCTGGCTCAGTTAGTGGAGCACGTGACCCTTGATCTTGGGGTTGTGAGTTTGAGCCTTGTGTTGAGTGTGGAGACAACTTAAAAAAAATAAAATCTTAAAAAATTTTTTAAGGGGCACCTGGGTGGCGCAGTCGGTTAAGCGTCCGACTTCAGCCAGGTCACGATCTCACGGTCCGTGAGTTCGAGCCCCGCGTCAGGCTCTGGGCTGACGGCTCGGAGCCTGGAGCCTGTTTCGGATTCTGTGTCTCCCTCTCTCTCTGCCCCTCCCCTGTTCATGCTCTGTCTCTCTCTGTCCCAAAAATAAATAAACGTTGAAAAAAAAAAAAACATTTAAAAAAAAATTTTAAATTGAGGCGCCTGGGTGGCTTGGTCGGTTAAGCGTCTGACTTCCGCTCAGGTCATGATCTCACGGTCCATGAGTTCAAGCCCCGCGTCGGGCTCTGTGCTGACAGCTCAGAGCCTGGAGCCTGTTTCAGATTCTGTGTCTCCCTCTCTCTCTGCCCCTCCCCTGTTCATGCTCTGTCTCTCTCTGTCTCAAAAATAAATAAACGTTAAAAAAAATTAAAAAAAAATTTTTTAAATAAAGTTTCTCCATTTATTATAATATTATTAGTTTTTAATGTATAACCTTGAACATGTTAAGAAATTTTCCTCCTGGAGCAGCTGGGTGGCTCAGTTGGTTAAGCGTCTGACTTCGGATCAGGTCATGATCTTACAGTTCGTGGGTTCGAGCCCCACATCAGGCTCTGTGCTGACAGCTCAGAGCCTGGAGCTGCTTCAAATTCTGTGTCTCCCTCTCTCTCTGCCCGACCCCTGCTTGTGCTCTGTCTCTCTCTCTCTCAAAAATAAATAAACATTTAAAAAAAAAGAAATTTTTCTTCTATTTCTGGTTTGTTAAAGAATTTTTTTCTCTTTCTCTTTTTTCTTTCTTTTCTTCCCTTCTTTTTAGGGAAAACAGAGAGGTTAATAATATCTTTTTGTGTATTTATGCTCCAGGAACTGTGCTATGCACTTTACATGCTTTGTTCCTTTTTTTAAAATTTTTTTTAATGTTTACTTATTTTTGAGACAGAGAGAGACAGAGCATGAATGGGGGAGGGGCAGAGAGAGAGGGAGACACAGAATCTGAAGCAGGCTCCAGGCTCTGAGCTGTCAGCACAGAGCCTGACGCGGGGCTCGAACTCACGGACCGCGAGATCGTGACCTGGCTGAAGTCGGACGCCTAACCGACTGCGCCACCCAGGTGCCCCGCTTTGTTCCTTTTTATTCTCACAGCCACCACTGAGAAATAAATAATATTAATCTGTTTGCCCATGAGAAAACAGAGCCTCAGCGAGGTTCAATTTTATTATATTATCCAAAGAATGATGGAAAGATGGTAGTCAAGCCTTGGTTAGGCTGCCTTCACAGGCAGAATTTTGATGAAATGCCAACATTGATGCATTATTTAGTACTTTCTGTATTAAACTTTGATTATTTGCGGTTGCCTCTTTAGTTCCTTATTTACTTCTTTCTATTAATTCTGAATATCTTCAAACTTAATCAGCACCCTCTCAGGGATGACCATGACTTCTGGTTTACTTCCCCAGTTTTATTTCTACTGTCCACTGAGCTCCCCTTAGAACTTGTGACCTTTCCACCATTGAAGAAGCTGTAACTACCTGGACACCAATTGGAGAGGTGACCCTAAACCACCTTATCAATTTAAGTTTTCTCACACTGGGCAGGATCCAACGTTTATGATAAAAACCAAAGAAATGTCAACAAGTTAGGATTTTTTGGCTTAAAATATCTCCCTATATTTTAATATTTTAAAAGCTTTTTATTTCAGAATAATTATACATTGACAAAAAAAAATTTTTTTTAAAGCATGATACATGATACAGAATCCGAAGCAGGCCCCAGGTTCTGAGCTGTCAGCACAGAGACCAACGTGGGCCTGGAACTCATGAACCGCGATATCAGGACCTGAGCCGAGGTCGGATGCTTAACCGACTGGGCCACCCAGGCGCCCCATATACTGATTTTTTTGATCCTGCTCATATAATAGCTAAAATTATTTTCTCAAAAGAGAAAACATTTGACGTGGATGTAGGAAGGGTAAATAAAGTCTTATTAGAACAGAGAGCATTTCTACAGAAAAGACATTCTATGGCTACAGAAAAGATCAAGGAAAGCGAAGGTTTGTTACCTTCTAAGATGGCTGATCATGACAAGATCTACCATAAAAGTGAAAGCTCTCAAAAGATACACTCTCAAAAGATGGTTCCAGGGGGCACCTGGTCGGTTCAGTCGATTAAGCATCCAACTCTTGATTTCAGCTCGGGTCATGATTTCATGGTTCATGGGATAGAGGCCTGTGTTGGGCTCTGCACTGATAGCATGGAGCCTGCTTGGGATTCTCTCTCTCTCTCTCTCTCTCTCTCTTTCTCTCGCTCACACATACACACAATAAGTAAATATACTTTAGAAAAAGATGATGGTTCCAAGGCTCAGGTCTATGACACCTTATTTTGGAGGAAACAACCTACTCTAGGGAGACTGGCAGTACAGTATGGTGAAAGGGGAGGAGGTTTTGACACAGGCATAGGTCTAAAGCCTAGTTCTATCACTCACTAGCTATATAACAAAGGCAAGGTGGTCATCGTTCATAAGCCTTAGTATTCTCATCTGTAGAAAGGGGGATAATAATATGTCCTCCATAGGGTGGTTGGGTGATGAAATTAGGTAACATCTATAAAAGCATATGGCACATGGCAGGCACTCAATAGATGATGGCTCATCATCATTGGGTATGACAGCAATGTTTTCAAAAAGAAGACAAGGGATGTCAGAAACTGAATACCATTCATTGGCTTTACTGACCGTGGATTTCATAAACTTGTAGCCGAGACTAGCAGCATGCCTCATACAGAAGATGACTGGTAGAGGCTGGGCTAAGATATCACAGAAAACACCCATGGAAAGATGTAGAAAGAATATTTATCCTACGTGAATGAACACTAGCCATTTGATCTCAGCAAATCGTAACATTCTCTTCAAGGTGTGGCAGGGCCCACCGTAAGTTTTGTAGACTCGCCATCCCACACAGAGGGAAATACCCATCAGGTGTGGGGAGGTGTGAACATTGGGTTTGCTATATTCTGCACCCTTTTTGCCCCCATGTTTGACACCTGGAGACAGCTCATCACTGTGATAGCAGGTGATAATTCCCCTACTCTGGTAGTCATATAACCCAGGCCCAATTTCTGTGCTGAGGTCTTGGACTTCTTGCTGGGCCAACACTGGGGCAACGTCTACTTTGCTGTGCCAGTACTCGAGGATCTGGGAGTTTCCCATTTTGGTCCTCACCTGGGCCTCCTTGGGTCACATCCCACCACGGCCAGTCACTCCAGGCACAGCTAATGTGTGATATCATATTGGCAAAAACAACAGAGGCAAAGCAACATGGGCTCAAAGCACATGAAGCACAGGCTTACCAGGCAGGAGCCAACATCGGTGAAACAGAATAAAGCTGTAAACATGGTGGTTCAAGGGAGAAGTGTCCCTGTGTAAGACGAAAAGGTGGAAAAAGAGCCAGGCACAGTTCTTGACTATTGTTTGGGGCGGGGGGGGGGGGGTAGGGATGATGCTAAAGGACTCTGGTTCCTGGGAATAAAGCCATCAGAAAATGAGAGGACCTTCTGGAGTTTGGGGGTTTTTCAGTAAGAAATTAAAAGACCGATCAAGAAAGTTCTAGTATCAGTTCTCTGTTTACTGCATGGCTCCCTTTTCCAGTGTTAGGCCTGCCCGTAGCAACGTTTGGCATGACCCTCAGAAATTATAGTAAGGGGGCACCTCGATGACTCAGTCGGTTGAGCGTCCGACTTTGGCTCAGCTCATGATCTCAGGGTTCATGAGTTCGAGCCCCACATGGGCTTCCTGCTGTCAGCACAGAGCCTGCTTCAGATCCTCTGTCCCCCCTTTATGCTCCTCCCCCTCTCATGCTCTCTCTCTCTCTCCCTCTGAAACATAAATAATAAAAAAAAAACCATTTTATTTAAAAAAAAAAGGAATTACGGTTAAAAGGCAGACTGCAACCAGAGAAAAGAAAGGTTGGACACTCAATACAGAATTAGTCAACGCTTTATGGGGCACCTGGGTGGCGCAGTCGGTTAAGCGTCCGACTTCAGCCAGGTCACGATCTCGCGGTCCGTGAGTTCGAGCCCCGCATCGGGCTCTGGGCTGATGGCTCAGAGCCTGGAGCCTGTTTCCCATTCTGTGTCTCCCTCTCTCTCTGCCCCTCCCCCGTTCATGCTCTGTCTCTCTCTGTCCCAAAAATAAATAAATGTTGAAAAAAAAATTAAAAAAAAAAAAAAAAGAATTAGTCAACGCTTTTGAGTTTTAGTGCTTTCACGTTAAGAAAGCAAAGGATAGTAATTGGAGGCTAGCTTCCAACCCATTAGCCCACGTAGCAACACAGGCTCAGAAAATGTCACGCAAGAACCTTTCAGCCAATGTTATGAGAGGAAAAAAAAAATACAGAGCGAGCTAATGGCCATAAAGAATTTATGGGGTCCTGTTTAAAACAGAGTGAAGTTATGAGGGTCAAGAACAAAAAATAATCACAACTTGAGGGATGAAAGAGCCGAGCACCTGAATGGGTGACTCACGTCCTAGAAAAGTGGTAGACGAATTAGTCAAAGGATCATCGTGAGTACTGCGGAGTACTGACTTCATAAGGAATTTATAAATACTCCCTATGGGCTTATAATTGAGCTTGCCGGTGGAGAATTTGGGACTAGAAATGTGTAGAATAAAGGCAAAGCGGCCTGTTCTTGAATCACAGCTCTAAGCAGTGAATAAAGGACGGCAGAAATTTGTCAAAGTGGTGAGGTGAAGCTGGTTATATGAACATTGTCAGTTTCTTCCATATTTTTCTAGGGACCTAAGGGGACAGCGGGAGCCGGGGGCCTCCTCTAGACACCTAGGCAGGGGACGATCCTGTCCCT
Source organism: Felis catus (assembly GCF_018350175.1). Taxonomy (NCBI): domain Eukaryota; kingdom Metazoa; phylum Chordata; class Mammalia; order Carnivora; family Felidae; genus Felis; species Felis catus. The sequence goes on along the minus strand of NC_058386.1, from coordinate 94,200,366 downwards.
CCGATTCATTTCATATGCAGAACCAGCTTCGAATCAAACAGAATGTACTGAAACGCAGAGAAAATTCTTAAGCAGCCATCAAAAACTAATGAAAGTAATTTTTGAGAACAACACTGTATTCAACAGCAATATGGTGTGTAGGAAGAACATTGGCCTCGGAATCCAAGCCAGTTCTATTCCTAAATCTGCTTCTGCCATGCACAGCAGACGACTGACATATGATACTCCCTCCTAAGCCTAAATGGCCATGACAAGATCAAAATAAGGAAAAACCTACGTTTCCCAAGGGGTCCAGGAAAGGGAGCTATCCACATGATAAAGACTTTGCATGATTCCCAGACCCATGTGCTATTTGTTGCCTGGTGATGTTACAGGTGAAGTGCCCCTATTCTCACTTTACCAGGAATCTTATACTATCGTCTTCTTTTTCCTTTATTTTCCTGTGATCTTCTGGCTCATTCCCATCAACATTTATACTCCAGTGTCTCACATCTTTTTTTTTTTTTAATTTTTTTTTCAACGTTTATTTATTTTTGGGACAGAGAGAGACAGAGCATGAACGGGGGAGGGGCAGAGAGAGAGGGAGACACAGAATCGGAAACAGGCTCCAGGCTCTGAGCCATCAGCCCAGAGCCTGACGCGGGGCTCGAACTCACGGACCGTGAGATCGTGACCTGGCTGAAGTCGGACGCTTAACCGACTGCGCCACCCAGGCGCCCCGTGTCTCACATCTTAATAAACACTGCTGGGACCCTGCAGGTCCCTCCACATCACCGTATTGCTCAGTATGGGCGAAAAATGGTACGGCCATGAGATAAATCTAAGACAAATGAGGTTAAGCAAAACCCTCGTAGTCTTCGGTGTGAATTTTAGACTAAAAAGTCCATGCTATCTAAACCGACGAACAGAATAAAGGAAAGACTTCCTGCTTCTTTGTTGTAATTCCAAGCTCCAAGCTCCAAGCAGTGAACAGAGAATCAGGGCTATAATTTGACACCAGTGAAAGCAGTGTCAAAGTTGGAAGGTGAAGCTGGTTCAATTAGGACCATCCTTGATTTCTTCCGTATTTTCCCACGTTTCTTTTGCGGCTCAAGGGGTCTTTCCTTTGCCCTGTGATTAAGAATCGTGGAGTTCACAGTGAACATCAAACTCAATGGGGAGAAACTGAGAGCTTTCCCCCAAGGTCAGGAAGAAGACAAGCATGCCCACTCTCACCACTTTTATTCAACATAGTACAGAAGTCCTAGCTACAGCGATCAGACAATAAAAAGAAAGAAAAGGAATCCAAATTGACCATGAAGCAGTCAAACACTCACTATGTGCAGATGACATGATACTCTTTCTAGAAAACCCAAAAGACTCTACCAAAAAACTTCTAGAACTGATAAGTGAATTCAGTAAGGTTTCAGGATACAAGATCAATGTACAGAAATTGTTGCATTTCTACACACTAATAATGAAGAACCAAATAGAGAAATTAAGAAAACAATTCCATTTACAATTGCACCAAAAGTAATGAGATGCCTAGAAATAAACCTAACCAAAGAGGTAAAAATATCTGTACTCTGAAAACTATAAAACACCGATGACAGAAATTGAAGATGCTCATGGATTCGAAGAACAAATATTGTTACAATGTCTATACTACCCAAAGCAACATACACATTTAATGCAATCCTTATCAAAATACCAACGGCATTTTTCACAGAGCTGGAACAAACAATCCTAAAATTTGTGTGGAACCACAAAAGACCCGGAATAGCCAAAGCAATCTGGAAAAAAAAAAAAAAAAAGAACAAAACTGGAGGCATCACAATTCCAGACTTCAAATTGTATTACAAAGCTGTAGTAATCAAAACAGTATAGCGCTGGCATAAAAATAAACACGTAGACCAATGGAACAGAATAGAAAACCCAGAAATCAATCCACAATGATATGGTTGACTAATCTTCAAACAAAGTAGGAAAGAATATCCAATGGGAAGGGCACCTGGGTGGCTCAGCTGGTTAAGCAATTAAGCATCAGTCTGTTGATTTTGGCTCAGGTCATGATCTCATGGTTTGTGAGACTGAGCCCCGCGTTGCACTCTACACTGTCAACACAGATCTCTGCTTGGGATTCTCTCTCTCCTCTCTCTCTGCCCCTCTCCCTGCTCGCATGCTCTTTCTCCCTCTCAAAATAAATAAATAAACTTAAAAAAAAGAATATCCAGTGGGGAAAAGACAGTCTCTTCAACAAATGGTATTGGGAAAACTGGACACAACATGGAAAAGAATGAAACTGAACCACTTTCTGACACCATACACAACAATAAATTCAAAATGGATTAAAGACCTAAATGTGAGAACTGAAGCCATGAAAATCCTAGAAGAGAACACAGGCAGTAATTTTTCTGATATCAGCCACAAGAACATTTCTCTAGATATGTCTCCCAAGGCAATGGAAATAAAAGCAGGAATAAACTATTGGAACTACATCAAAATAAAAAGCTTCTGCACAGCGAAGGAAACGATCAACAAAACTAAAAGGCAACTCACTGAATGGGAGAAGATATTTTTGCAAATGACATATCTGATACAGGGTTAGTCTCCAAAATATCTAAAGAACTGATACAACTCAATACCCAAAAGGCAAATCAATCAATTAAAAAAGCGACAGGAGACATGAACAGACAGTTCTCCAAGGAAGATGTACAGATGGCCAACAGACACATGAAAAGATGCTCAACATCACCATCACTCATCATCAGGGAAGTTCAAATCAAAACTACAAGGAGATATCACCTCACACCTGTCAGAATGGCTAAAATCGACAACACAAGAAAAAGCAGGTGTTGGTGAGGATGTGAAGAAAGGGGAACCCTCGTGCCCCGTAGCTGGGAATGCAAACTGGTGAAGCCCTGTGGAAAACAGTATGGAGATTCCTCAAAATGTTAAAAACGGATCTATCCTATAATCTAGCAATCATACTACTGGGTATTTAGCCAAAGAATACCAAAATACTAATTCAAAGGGATATGTACATCCCTATGTTTATAGCAGCATTACCTGCCATAGCCATCATATGGAAACAGCCCAAATGTACATTGACTGATAAATGGGTAAAGAAGACGTGATATACATACATATATACACACACACACAATGGAATATTATTCAGCCATAAGAATTAATGAAATCTTGCCATTTGCAATGACACTGATGGAACTAGAGAGTATAACAGAGAAAGACAAACACCATATGACTTCACTCATATGTGGAATTTAAGAAACAAACAAATCAAAACAAGCAAAGGGGAGTGAAAGACAGAGAGAGACAGACAGACTCTTAGCTACAGAGGACAAACTGATGGTCATCAGAGGAGAGGTGGGTAGGGGGATGGGTGAACTAGGTGATGGGGATTAAGGAGTGCTCTTGTTGTAATGAGCACTGGGTGATGAATGGAATTGTTGAATCACTATATCGCACACCTGAAAGTAAGCTAATGTAATATAACACTGCATGTTAACTATGCTGGAATTTAAAATAAAATAAAATTTAAAAAAGAATTGTGTGGGTCGTAGGACTGTAAAATAATTAGGCCCATTTTCCCACGTGACCAATATATTCGCTAAGGAGTCTTTACATGTTGCTCTGAGGTAATATTTGCAGGACAAAAACCTTGGAATGGTTCCCAAAGCGTCCATCTGTTAGTCTGTGCCAAGTAAGATAGCTGAGTAAACATAACCCAAGTAGTCAAAAAGGACCAACTGGATGGCAGCAGTGGTTGTGGAGAATAACAGGTAACTGTACATCCATACTTCCACTTGGAAATCAAAAGTGTGGGCTGGATATTTGGCTCTTGGAATTACATCCAAGTTAGGTCGTTAATAATAGACAATCTGAATCTTCAGGTCATGCAGTCTGCAGCCTCTAGTGTCACTGAAATGCAGGCAACGTATAGTGTTCATAATCAGCCACATTTGAAAATCCTGGCACAGAGCAGCTGGCCTATATTCCTGTTGAATGATCGGGTCTAACCCTTTGGTTGGAAATACAGATCCTGAGACTTCTTCCCAGGAAACACATGAACTCAAAATGGGGAGCTGTGATACAGTTTTTTTCCTATTGTCTTTGCAAAGGATGTATGACATGTTGATGAGAAGTGAAATGCATCACCTATATTATAATGTATGGTCTCCTCTTGAAGAAGTAGTTTGCACATTGGCAGTTGGAGAAATCTATCTACCATGGTGTAGAATTCAGTACATGGGAGAGAGAATTATTGAAAATACTAAACCACATGACTGAATCACTTTGCATATTCCATAAAATTTTGGAACAGTCTTAATTAATCAAGAATGAGCTAAAACCATGAAAAATGAACTCAGAAACTTGACAGAGGACTGCAAAGGCCAAAATCAAATACTTTTTACTGTGCCTTGGTGTAGTTACTGAGTTTTACCGGGTATATATAAAATTTTTACCTCCTGTTGAGCAGCCATTGTGGCAAGACATGTCTGCTGTCAATACTCATGCTTCTTAAAGGATAGAACAGGACAAAGAGATTGTAGCATTTGGGTTTTGGGTTATAACAAAAGTTATCGAAAGACACTCTTCAGATGTGTATTATTACTGTGTATTTTCTTTTCCTGCACGTTTCTCTATTTATATGATGATAAATGCCTCCTTCAGGCTTGATGAGATTGGTCAGGTCAGCAAGACCTAGAACTGCACCAACCACAGGAGGATGATTCAGGCAGGTAGAGAGTTAATATCAGGGAGATCGCAGGAACCTGGCCATTGGCCATAGGCACTAAGGTTAATATACAACACTCCCACCAACCTAAACATTTACGGATGGATGAAAGGATAAAAGAAATGTGGCGTGCGCGGGCACACACACTCCTCTCCCTCTCCCTCTCTCTCTCTATCTCTGGAATACTATCAGTCATAAAAAGAAGGAAATCTCACCATCAGCAACAAAATGGATGGACCTTGAGGGCATTATTAGCATAATAATGAAATAATGCAGACAAACACAAATAATGTGTGTTCTCACTTACATGTGGAATATTTTCTTATTAAGTTTTTATTTTTTATTATTGTTTTTTTAATGAGTATTTTATTTATTTTTTTAAATATGAAATTTATTGTCAGATTGGTTTCCATACAACACCCAGTGCTCATCCCAAAAGGTGCCTTCCTCAGTACCCATCACCTACCCCCCCACCCCCATCAACCCTCAGTTTGTTCTCAGTTTTTAAGAGTCTCTTATGCTTTGGCTCTCTCCCTCTCTAACCTCTTTTTTTTTTCTTCCCCTCCCCCATGGACTTCTGTTAATGGAATCTTAAAACAAACAAACAAACAAACAAACAAACAAAAAACAAACAAAAAAACCCCTCATACATACAGAGAACAGATTGGTGGTCACTAGAGTCAGAAGATGGAAAGTAGGCAAAATGGGTCAGGGAGGCCAAAAGATACAAACTTCCATCATGGGGCTGTAATATACAGTATGTTGACTATAGTTAATAATCCTGTATTTTATAGTTGAAAGTGGCTAAGAGAGTACACCTCCTTTTTAATTTAATTTAATTTTAATTTTTTTAATGTTTATTTTCGAGTGAGTGAGAGAGAGCGAGAGAGCGTGAGAGCAGGGGGTGCAGAGAGAGAGGGAGACACAGAATCAGAAGCAGCTCCAGGCTCTGGGCTGTCAGCACAGGGCCCGACGCGGGGCTCAAACCCACCGACCGCGCGAGATCATGACCTGCGCTGAAGTCAAACGCTTAACCAATTGAGCCACCCAGGCGCCCTTAATTTAATTTACTTTTATTTAAATCCAACTCAGTTAACATATAGTGTAATAATGGTTTCCGGAGTAGAATGAGAGTAAGTGTAAGAGCATAGACCTTAAATGTTTTCATCACCAGGAAAAAAAAATTGTGACTATGTACGGTGATGGATGCTAACTAGACTTCCTGTGGTGACCATCTCACAACATATTCAATCATTATGCAGTACACCTGAAACTAACATAACATATCGAATATATATCAGTTTGAAAGTTTTCAAAAGTTAAAAGAAATACAATACTGCCCCTTCAAGGAGCACTTTGGGGTAGGAGTCACAGCGAGACTCGAGGTCTGCAGGAACTAGGGGCCAAGCAAAACTCAGACACCCAAGAAAGTATATTGACAGGAACTGGCGTGCAACGCAAGTGGCTTTATCAATAACAACCGTATCAGAGCGCTATTACCAGAACGAAGTGTAGAAATAGAGCAGAACCGATGGTTCTACGAGTGGATAATAGGTAGAGATTGTCACAGGGCTTCTGTCTTGTGGCCTGGTTTTTACCAGAGCTTGGAGCCAGGTTAATCCTATCAGTAGGATATTGTGGCCCTGACTGTGGTATTGGAGATGAGCATTAGTTAAATCGCTGCTCACGAAATAAGTCATTTCTTCCGATACAGGAGTTGCAAACGATGGCCTCCTGCCTGTTTCTGTATGGTCCACAAGCTAAGAACGATTTTGACATTTTTAAGCTGAAAGAAATCAAAAGAACAACATTAAAAAATTTTTTTTGATGTTTATTTATTTTTACGAGCGAGAGAGGCAGAGCATGACTGGGGGAGGGTCAGAGGGAGAGAGGGAGACAGAATCCAAAGCAGGCTCCAGGCCCTGAGCGGTCAGCACAGAGCCCGACGCGGGGCTCGAACCCACAGACCGTGAGATCATGACCTGAGCCGAAGTCGGTGGCCCAACCGATTGAGCCACCCAGGCGCCCCAAAAGAAGAATAACATTTTAGTGACCCATGAACATGTATGAAATTCACATTCCTGGGGCGCCTGGGTGGCTCAGTGGGTTAAGCGGCCAGCTTCAGCTCAGGTCATGATCTCACGGTCCGTGAGTTCGAGCCCCGTGTCGGGCTCTGTGCTGACCGCTCAGAGCCTGGAGCCTGTTTCCGATTCTGTGTCTCCCTCTCTCTCTCTGATCCTCCCCCGTTCATGCTCTCTCTCTCTCTGTCTCAAAAGTAAATAAACGTGAAAAAAAAAATAAAAAAAAAAACAAATTCCAAGGCCCGTAAATGAAGATTTATTGAAACAGAATCACACCCATTTGTTTACGTATTGTCTAAGGCCACTTTCATGCTACAACGACAGAGTTGAATGCTTGTGACAGATTCCGCATGGCCTGCAAAGCCTCAAACATTTACCATCTGGGCCTTTCTAGGAAAGTTTGCCAACGCTAGTTTAGTCTATAAACACCACGGATATGTAGAAATCGCCGAGCCCGAATATTAGGGCCTAATCATGTTTAATTCCCTAAGAAGTTGCACCCAATTCTGCTAGAAGTGGCAGAGAGAAGCTAGCGATCAACAAGTATGATGTTTCTGTGACTCTTTAAGCACTGGCAAATAGAGGAGGTGAATGACACAAGGTAGAGGAGGTCGCCTTCTGTTCATCTCTGCCTTTCCTTACCCTGCACCGACAGAGGCTAATTCTACCTCCTACCTCTAGTGAGCCAAATACTACCTAAGAGAGCAGGATGTCCGGCATTCCATCCTGCCAGTATGAGTGATAGAATTGACATTGCTCTCCAAATTCCTCTACGTCTGGTGGGCATGCGCTGAACTACATTCTCTTCTTTGAAGCAGCAGTGTTGGGCTGACCTCTGTGACTAGCTTTTCGCCTTGGTCTTCTGACTAGGGCTGTCATTCTCACCTTGAGGCTAGACCTTTCTCTGAGTTCTGGCCTGATTGGCCGGTGCTCTGATGTTCGACGAAATCCCTTCTACTCTCATGGTCCCTGGGAGCTGGATTCGGCCCTGCATGGCTTCCTCTTTGAGCCGGCATCTTGCCCTGATCCCAAGAGACCATCTGATACCAGGTCTTACCCTCAAATGTTTGGTCCCATTGCTGTCCCTTACCCCAATTCCAGGACCTGGTCATCCTTTGAATACAGGTCAAGTTTACCTCATCCTTCGAACTCTGATTTGATGTGCTAACCGCAGTCTTGAAGGTACAGTCTTACGACTGAGTGAGTCCATAGAATTTCAGTCAGGCCTTTCCCAAGATTCTTTCCTGCCCCTTCTCTCTTCTTCCTTGTGCTGAGGTCCCAGCATGCATCATGGTCCAGTCTATGTTAATTATAACAGCTAACAGATCATAGACCATTAGACCTGAAGGAATCTTACAATTTACTTACAGATGAGAAGACCAATTAGCATGTCCACAGAGGGGAATATACATATCAGTTCAGTCTAAGAACGAAGGAATGAATAGCCCCATAGCCTCCAGGAAGTGCTTTGAAAATGAAAACTAAATTAAACGTAGTAAATTGTCTTTTTTTTCTTTTTTAAAGTTTATTTATTTATATTGAGAGGAAGAGAGAGAGAGAGAGAGAGAAAGAGAGAGAGGGAGAGAGAGAGAATCCCAAGCAGGCTCTACTCATGGTCAGTGCAGACCCTGACGTGGGACTCAATCTCTCCAACTGTGAGATCATGACCTGAGTGGAAACCAAGAGTCAGATTAACTGACTGAGACATCCAGGCACCACAGATGTAGCAAATTGTCTTTAGTGAGTCAATTCTGAATTTATTTATTTATTTATTTATTTACTTATTTATTTAGTTCATGATTTCAGGAGTAGAATTCAGTGATTCATCGCTTTAACCTATAACACCCAGTGCTCATCCCAACAAGTGCCCTCCTTAATGCCCATCACCCATTTGGCCCATTCTCCCACCCAACACCCCTCCAACAACCGTCAGTTGGTTCTCTGTATGTAAGAGTCTCTTATGGTTTGCCTCCCTTTTTGTTTTTATTTACCTTAATTTTCCTTCCCTTCCCCTGTGTTCACCTGTTTTGTTTCTTAAATTCCATATATGAGTGAAATCATGATATTTATCCTTCTCTGACTGACTTATTTTGCTTAGCATAATACATTCTAGTTCCATCCACTTTGTTGTAAATGGCAAGATTTCATTCTTTTCCATCGCTGAGTAATATTCCATTATATATATAATATATATATCTTCTTTATATAATATATATATATCTCATAGATATAGATAGATAGATCTATATCATAGATATAGATAAATAGATAGATAGGTAACAATATATATATCTTCTTTATCCATTCACAGCCACTCTGGAAGATGGTATGGAGGTTCCTGAAAAAATCAAAAATAGACCTACCCTATGTCCCAGCAATTGCACTCCTAGGTATTTATCCAAAGGATACAAAAATGCTGATTTGAAGGGGCACATGCACCCCAACATTCATAGCAGCACTATCAACAATAGTCAAATTATGGAAAGAGTCCAAATGTCCATCAACTGCGTTTATTTATTTTTGATTAATCATTAAAAAAAAAAAAGAAAGCCCAATAAGGGGCGCCTGGGTGGCTCAGTCAATTCAGTGTCCGACCCTTGATTTCAGCTCAGGTCATGATCTCATGGTTTGTGAAATCAAGCCACATGGCCGCACTGTCAGCCCAGAGCCTGCTTGGGATGCTGTCCCTTTCTGCATCTAACCCGCTTGCGTGCACGTGCACGCTCTCTCTCTCTCCCAAAATAAATAAATAAACATTAAAAAAAAAAAAACAAATAAACCAAAGTGAGGAGAAATCAAAATGACTGTAACACGTCTGTCCCCCCAAGAAAGGAGGAGTAAGAGAAGGAAACCCAACATTTGAAGCCATATGCAAATAGGATTACTTTTGCTAAGCTATCCCACTTTGATTCCGTTTTTCATTTCTGTCATTTATCTCACGAACTGACTCCTGTAAGGCCTAAATCTTGACAGGGAAAGTCTCCAAATAAAATCGCCCATTGTACTTGCTCAGTTACATTCCAATTTAGCAGCCAGAATAGCACAGGTACTGACCAAATGAGAAAGGATTCCAGCTTATCATCAGTTCTGTCTCTACCTACAGAGGCTAAACGAAAGGAGAACCTCGGTGCTTATTGGTGATTGCCCATGGAAATCGAGGCAAAAGTCCTGCGTTATCACAGGAAGGTAGTGGGGGAGGTGGAGCGGGAGTGGAGATTTGGGTAGAATCGCCCTCCCCTGGCTCATTATTCAGAACTATTTCCCTGTGGGGCACCGTCCTTACCTCGTGTGTGGTTCCTGAACCAGACCACAGCATACCAGTTCCAATCAGTTAAGCAATCTTAAAGATCTAGCAATGCATTTTCCCTCTGGGTTCATGCTGCTGTGAATGGTCACAAGATTATGAAGATGGCTGAACTGATTTGATTATCATGCCTAGAGTTTCAATGTAGCTACCATGCATAGATGTGTATTTTTTAGATTTACTGCAACAGCTCTTCCTCTGACCTAACACTTCTTGTTTGTTTGTTTGTTTGTTTGAGAGAGAGAGACAGAGAGAGAGAGAGAGAGAGAGAGCACGCACATGCATGTGAGCAGGGAAGGGGCAGAGAGAATCTCTGAATCACGGAACCGAACGTGGGGCTCAGTCTCACAATCGTGAGATCATGGCTTGAGCTGAAATCAAGAGTCAGACCCTTAACTGACTGAGCCACCCAGCTGCCCCTGCCCTAACAGTTCTAATATATAAAACATTCAATAGCTCTTGGCTGGCTACGGGCAAACACATCATAGTCAGAATAAATATTTGCTGCCTAGCGTTTAATGCCTAACTGTACAAGTCGTAATAGAATAGCTCAGATGTTGTCTTAAAAGCGGAGTGTGCCTTAGATTAGGCAGGGGACGATTTTGTTGCCCGTTCCCAGGGGGCATTTGGCAATGTCTGGAGGGGGTTGTCACAACAGAGAGTGACCTCTACCCAAGAGATGCCACAGGGATGCCACTCAACCTTGGACTCAACATTTTGGACCAGATAGTTCTTTTTTTAAGGGGACATTCTTTTTTTAAGGGGACATCCGATGTCCCCTTAAAAAAAGAATTATCTGGTCCAAAATGTTAAGAGTCCAAGGTTGGGAAACCCTGGATTAGGCAGATAAGAGATGTGGAGCAATTTGGCTTTTTAAAAGTGGATAAGGAAAGATGAATACGTAAAGCACAGAGGAGTTTTAGGGGAGTGAAACTGTTTTGCATGATACTCTAACGATGGATACATGTCCCCATACATCTGTCAAAGCCCAAAGAATGTGCAATATCAACAGTGAATCTTAACGTAAACTCCGGACTTCGGGTGATAAAGATATGCCAGTGTAGAGTCATCAACTGTGACAAACGGTGCAGGATGTTGGTGGTGGGGGAGGCCATGTGTGCATGTGGGCAGGGGATACATGGGAACTCTCTGTCCTCTCTGTTCCCTTTGGCTGTGAACCCAAAAATACTCCTTAAAACAGTCTTTTAAAAAGAAGATGAGTCGCTGGAAATAGAATTTTGGATTGCAAAAAATAGCCAGGTCGCCTTTATTCTGAAATATCTTGGAGGAAGCTGGATTTCTCCTGTGAGGAGTACTGCGTGCGTCAAGATGACAAACGTTGTCGTGTGACATATTTTCCCCAGCTCAGGGCCTGATTCCACGAAAGGTCTCTGAAATTGAGCTTCTGAGCAGATTCAGAAAATCTGACTTGGAATGCTCCTCCCTTGCTACCAGCAGTGGAGAGCTGGAAAAAATAAAAGCTTCTAGTCGACTGTTTTTGCAATACACACGAGAGTAATGATAAATTCACTTAAGTCCAGTATCAAGAGCTAGAAAGTTCTGTGATGCAGGAAGGGAAGAAAAGAGCCCTAATGAAAGAAACTTTAGTCTTCAGTCTGCTAGACTCACTGGCAAGAGTAGTTAGTACTTCTGCTATATGCAAAATTCCATTCACAAACAGAATGGCCTTGCAGAACCGAGTTATTGCCAATAGGACAAAAATAGACTCGAGGCGATAAAAAAAATCTCCAAATCAATCTTTTGGGTTTTTGTTTTTTTTTTTTAGCAGCTATTCCTCGAATTACTGAAATGTAAACATTATTGAGGATTTTAACCTTTGCGGGTGTTCTCCTTATTTCTTCTCTTTTCATGTTTCAGAAATTAAATGTCAAGCACTGTAATAACAAAGTGCTAAGATTATAAATTTAAACTCATGGAAGTGCAGGAAATGTGCAGAACTCCCTAAGGCTAACAGGACGTGGCCAATCTGTATGTCCAACTATTAAAATTATAGGACGTGGTTTATCCAAAACTCAACATTATTTACCACATAGCATTTGGCATTTCATGCTATTGTCATGGCCTACATATCATTGGGACTTTTGTGAAAGAGATTGTTAGCTCTTGCCAAGTTCAAATGCCTAGCCAAATATTTTGTTCCCAGGTTTTTTTTTTTTTCCAGTACCTAGAACCATACATAGTCAATATATTACTACAGATATAATTTATGAATCAGTAAGACTGGCTACTTCCTCTGCTGAACTCCTCAAGGTCAAGAATCATCTCTTATTCATCCAACAGCACAATGCCTACTTAATGTATGTCCTGGCATTACCAGAGGCGATCAATGAATATATATTAAATTTTATTGACTATATGAACATCAACTGCTAATCATTCACATGGGAAAATCAGGTTTCAAATAATTACACTTCTTTAAACCCTTTGTTCAGTTAAATTTCATGTGCTTTGTTTAGATTTTCAGGAAATAAGAAATGGATATCCTTTTTTTTTTTATTCGAGAAACAATTATGATGGTGAAGTGGCCTAACATTTTTACCACATGAATCGTCACATAGCTATCAGCACAGGAACTCTGTCAATATGAAACATATATAGGATTTAGAAATTCTATAAATATAAATATTTACCTTCCCTACACTGGTTCTGATTATTAAGATTGGTACATTGCCAGTCACCCATCAAATGTCAATCCAATTTGTTCAATTACTTCTGATAATAAGATTACCAAGATCAGCTGGAATTGTTGACACGAAAAGGATTTTTGCATAATGATATCCAGAGGATTCAACCAGCCCTTCAATTCTGACCAATAGGATTTATTAATCCACTGCTTCGAATATTTTTTAAATGTTTATTTATTTCTTGTAAGAGACAGAGACAGCACAAGTCGGGGAGGGGCAGAGAGAGAAGGAGAGAGAGAATCCCAAGCAGGCTCCGCACCGTCAGCACAGAGCCCGATGCGGGGCTCGAACTCACAAATGTGAGACCACGACCTGAGCCGAAATCAAGAGTGGGACGCTTAACCTACGGAGCCACCCGGGGCTTTGAACATTGTACAGCATTCCTTTTTTGCATACGCGTGGCGTGAGAGAGAACTCCAGTTCCTAAAATGGCATAAGAAGAAGAGATGTTTCTTTATAGAGCTAGAATGTGGTATATGGTTCTCATTGCGTATCATTTAGGAAATCAATACCACAGATGGATGTACGATTCAAAACTTTGATGACAGCGGAGAAAACGGCACTTAAGACATAGACTTGGAAGTTCTCACTTCACTGGGTTCTAACTTGCTGCATGATGTGAATCTTGTTTTTCCTCTGCTTAGCTGTGGGAGGAAGGAAAAGTTGAGTTATTTTTTCCACTAATGCCTTCATAAGTGAAAGTGATAACTCTCGGGCTTCAGCAGGGAGCCCAGTAGTAGTGACTCCTGTGTGTTCACCATCTGTCACAGGAATAAAAGAAATGGTTTGCAAATTGAAAGTAGAGGCACCAAGAAAGATCCACCAAGACCTAGACACTCATTACAACAATAACAGAAAAATATCCAAGAAGGTGAGTATTATTCTCTTAAGAGTGGCTACAACCCCGGGGCGCCTGGGTGGCTCAGCGGGTTAAACGTCGGACTGAAGCTCAGGTCATGATGTCACAGCTCCGGAGCCCGAGCCCCGTGTCGGGATCCGTGATAACAGCTCGGAGCTTAGAGCTTGCCCCAGATTCTGTGTCTCCCTCTCTCTCTCTCTGCTCCTCCCCCACTTGCGCGCTCTCTCTCTCTCTCCAAAATAAATAAACATTTAAAAAAAAATTTTTTTAAAAGGGTGGCTATAACCTCTCTCTGAGTGGAGACCCTTGAGGTTATATCTCACGAAGATATAACCTATAAGTCTGTAAGAAAGTCTGTACCTTTTAATTCAGAAATCCTTGAACTTTAGCTGTACGTAATAATCACTCAGGAATTTGCCCTAATGCAGATTTCAGAGTCCCCACCTCTGGAGATTCCTTTTTTTCAACTTATTTTTTTTTTAATGTTTATTTATTTTGGAGAGAGAGAGACAGAGAGCACGCCCACGGCTCATTAGTGGGGGAAGGGCAGAGAGAGAGGGAGACACAGAATCCGAAATGGGCTCCAGGCTCCGAGCTGTCAGCACAGAGCCCAACACTGGGCTCGAACTTGTGAACCACAAGATCATGACCTGGGCTGAAGTCAGACACTCAACCGACTGAGCCATCCAGGCACCCCTTTAACTTATTAAAAATTTTTTTTTAGTGCTTATTTATTTTTGAGAGAGAAAGAAAGAGGGGGGGGCGGAGGCAGAGAGAAAGAGGGAGAGAGAATGAGCGCAGAGCCTGACTCGGGGCTCGAACTCACAGATGGTGAGATCATCACCTGAGCTGAAATCAAGAGTCAGATGTTTAACTGACTGAGCCACCCAGGCACTGCCCTCCAACCCAACCTCTGGAGATTCTGATACAAAACCAGTATTTGAAATTGGGATCTAGTTCCATCCTCAAGTGGGGTTTCTAAGTTTTTTCTTAGATTGAGATATAATCCACATACCATTCGAATTCACCCATTTGAAACGCACAATTCCAAGTTCTTCAGCATATTCACACTGTTGTACAACCATCATCACAATTAATTTGAATATCTTCATAACCTCAAAAGAACACCCATACTTATTAGGATCACACTTCTTAAATTGTTTTAATGTTTATTTTTGAGAGAGAGCAAGAGAGTGAGAGTGGGGAAGGGCAGAGAGAGAGGCGGAGAGAGAATCCCAAGCAGGCTCCGTGCTGGCAGCACAAAACCCGACGCGGGGCTCCAACTCACCAACCGTGAGATCGTGACCTGAGCCGAAATCAAGAGTCAGATACTTAACTGACTGGGCCTCCCAGTAGCCCCAAGTATCACTCTTTATTCACCTCTTCCCCCCAGGCCTTGGCAAACCCTAATCTACTTTCTGTCTCTAGAGATTTGCCTTTCAGGCAAATGGGGTCACACAATAATGTGTCCTTTCTGTCCAGCTTCTTTCACTTAGTGTTTTCAAGGTTCATCTATAGAGTAACATCTCTCAGTACTTTATTCTTTTTAGTGCCAAGTAATGTTCCATTGTGTGGCTACATCACATTTTGTTTACCCACTCGTCAGTTGATGGACACTTCGGCTGCTTCCATTTTTTGACTATTGTACCTAATGCTACTTTGAACATTCATCTTCAAGTCTCTGTATGGACATTGTTTCTAAGTGTGTTTTTTTTTTTTTTAACTAGAAACCTTTACTAAATGGAGGGAGCGTTTTTATTTTTTTCTTTTTTTTCAACGTTTATTGAACGTTATTTCAACGTTTATTTATTTCTTTTTTTTCAACGTTTATTGAACGTTATTTCAACGTTTATTTATTTTTTTGGGGACAGAGAGAGACAGAGCACGAACGGGGGAGGGGCAGAGAGAGAGGGAGACACAGAATCGGAAACAGGCTCCAGGCTCCGAGCCGTCAGCCCAGAGCCCGACGCGGGGCTCGAACTCACGGACCGTGAGATCGTGACCTGGCTGAAGTCGGACGCTTAACCGACTCCGCCACCCAGGCGCCCCGAGGGAGCATTTTTAATTGAATACTTTTGTAACTAGCCATTGGTGGTCCATAAAAAACAAAATGATGACTGAAGTGACCCATTGAAGCGGTGGCCGGTGACTGGTGATGGTTGAAGGCTTCCAGAGGAACTTTGATGATAGAACAGTTCACATTCTCTGGCGGCTGGAAACGACAGAACAGAGACCAAAGAAAGAATGCAACGTTTTATCCTTATTAATAGAAAAAATATAAAAATGAGTGACTGTAAGAAGCAAACCAGACCTCCATAAAGTGTCTGATCTCATCTGCCTTCTGACATGGTCAATGGCATGGCTTATTATTGTACTTTTAAAGCAATTGTAGGAAAAGTCAAATGCAGCTAAACAGTTCGTTGTGTTAGAAACATGTCAAAATGCTTAAGAGGAAACAGATTCCTTAGAATGAGAAATGAATCTAAAAATACAGAAATAGCGGCAGAAATGCTGTTCTTTTTTTTCTCCCTGCACATCGTCGAAGTACAGAGTTCAGTTCACACAAAGCCTAAGCTACACTGTGCCTTTTGTTCAACTCTGCTCTTCAGTCCTTCCTTGCGTCGTATGTGGAACCGATGTATGCTTCTCCAGCTCGAAGCAGGCCTAGTAATTCAGGTCTCTTTTTTAAGTTTATTTATTTATTTGGGGGGGGGGGCAGAGAGAGAGAGAGAGGGAGGGAGAGAGAACGAGTCGGGGAAGGGCAGAGAGAAGAGAGAGAATCCCAAGCAGGCTCCATGCCATCAGCGATGAGCCTGATGCAGGCTCGATCTCACGGATCGCGAGGGAGATCATGACCTGAGCCGAAATCAAGAGTCAGACATTCAACCGGCTGAATCACCCAGGTGCCCCAGTTCAGGCCTTTTAAGCAGCCCCTTAAATGCCTGAACGGATTAAATCTATGTTGGGAGTCCAAATATCGTCCACGTAGATTTTTAGGGCCAGAATAACCTAATCATCAGGAATTTAGGCTTTATTATTTCGCCCACAATGAAAAAAATGATAATCAGTTTAATTTTCGGGGGCCTTGCTCAGCCCTGTTTCTCTAGTAGCCACAAAAGTCAATCATTTTTAATTCACTCTTTCTCCCAGCCGCCGTAACCTGTCGCAAGACAGCCAGCTGGACTAACTGCGAAGAGACTCTGACTTGGTTGCCAAAAAAGTCGGTTTTTAAAAATCTATCACTTTGAGTAATATTGACTGATCTTTGGGCTTTCTCACAAACCTGGTATTGCGGTCCTTTTACAGGCAAAAGTAGGGCGTGGGGGCCTAAGTTTTTTCACCGTTGGAGAAATTAGTAATAAGGATGAGAATAGTTCTGTTGACTTACCAGTTTAATAATCTGCCGCACTATTACCAACAGAGATTAAGATGTGATCCTTGCCCAGAAGAGCTAATGCATCTAAGCTAAGCAAGACACATGCATCATGGAAATCGAGAATACCTTAATGCATTTTATTATGTCTGCCGAAGGCATTCAGACACAGGAGAGATAAGCACGGGCTCAAATAGTTAAAGATGACATCGTGGATAAAGTAAGATTTAAGCCGGGTCTGAAGTTTGGGGAGGATTTGATCAGAATAAGGGAAGAGTATTTTCGGAAGGGGCAACAGTGTGAACGACTGAGCTGAAAGATTTAACGTGATGTGGAATAAACAAATGAGAGGCAAGGCTGTATAAATTAGATGGCCAGCTTACCATGAGTCTTGGGAATTAGGCAGGCATCCAGAAGCTGCTTCTGCCGAAATGGGGAGAGTCTCACCAGAGCCAGGTGTGTCCAGCTGGATTTCATTCAGAGAGAGCTGCCTGACTGCTAAAGAAGTAAAAACCAAGAGTAGGGATAGAGGGAACAGGGTGGATAAGGAACTTGCAGATGTGGCCAATTCAATTCAAAGGATAATTAACAAGCGTCTGCTACGTGCATTCCGGGCGTTGGTTCTGACGCTTCGGGGGTTACAAAGATGAACGAGAGTCCCTTATCTCACGGAGTTTACAGTCCAGGCAAGCATTTTACAATGACACCAGGAAGAAAGTAATGAATGTTTTAAGTACAAACAAGGAACAAAAGAGGCAGAGACTAAGCATTAATTCTACCAGGGTAAGAGAAACAGTGACTTTAAAAATATATATATTTATTTATTCATTCATTTTTGTAAGAGTGCAAGCGGGGGAGGGGCAGAGAGAGGAGGAGAGGGGACCCGAAGGGGGCTCTGGGCTGACAGCAGTGAGCCCGATGTGGGGCTCAAACTCATGAACCTCGAGATCATGACCTGAGCCGAAGCCGGACGGCTCGACAGGCTGAGCCACCCAGGGGCCCTGAAAAAGTGACTTTTTAATTCAATATTAAAAATATTGGGCCTTTGGCACACACAGGGGAGTGTGTTTGGTCAAGGTAGGGGGACCGACACGTACAACGGAATGAAGTGGGATGTGTTTGGGGAAAGGCTAGAAGCTTCGCAAGTCATAGATGCACAGAAGAACCTTATAGGGTTGTGTCAAAGCTGAAAAAATTGGTTAGGGCCAGAGGGACGGAAAAACATCAGAAAGAGGAATTTGGACTTAGCAGATGATTTGCAGTCACTGTAAGTTCTTGAGGGGGAGTGAATTGGCGTTCTCATATTTATTGAATCTACTATATGAAAAGCCCCAGGCCACGAAAGGAGTGCGTATGAGTAATTAGCTTGGCAACAGTTTACAGGACGGATCTGAAAGTGGGTGATATTGAGGTCAGGAAGGTCAACTAGGAAGACGTCTGTTCTAGCAATCTGAGGGTAAAAGAGAGGAGAGCAGAAGAACGGAAGGGGAAAAGAGAGAAAGGAATCAATCTATGAGACGCACTTCAAAGGCAATTGTGTTAATACTTGCTGGCTAATTGCATGCATGGTATAAAATAGAGGCGGGAGCTAGAGATGCCTGATGCAGAGAGTCCCAGGGACTAGGAGACTCAGCTGGCAAACACAGAGAGTACACAGCAAGAATTGACTGAATCGGGGCGATGGAGGGCCATGGTGTTTATTTATAGTTCATTTGAAATTTCAGCTGACCAGTAGTCCATTGGATTACTCAGATTGAAACATGGATCTTTAAGATATTTGAAGCCATGGGATTAAATGAGTTTCTGAGTGGGGGGGGGGGGGCACCTGGGTGGCTCCGTCGGTTAAGCGTCTGACTTCAGCTCAGGTCATGATCTCGTGGTTTGTGGGTTCGAGCCCCGCGTCGGGGTCTGCGCTGACAGCTCGGAGCCTGGAGCCTGCTTCAGATTCTGTGTCTCCCTCTCTCTCTGCCCCTCCCCTGCTCACACTCTGTCTCTCTCTCGCACACACAAATAAATAAAACATTAAAAAAATAAAATGAAATGAAATAAATGAGTTTCTGAGCGATGAGGGGAGGAAAGAAACAAATGCTTTTTGAACGCCTTTTGTGTTCCAGACAATGAATGTGAAGAAAAAAGATAGAAGTGTGAAGAAGAGTCTTGGGCAAAAGTCCAAAGTTCAGGGGTCAGCAAGCAAGAAGGACTAGAAATTCTCAAAAATGTAGCAAGGGAATTTACACCCAATGCTATCTCTGAAAACAAAGACTAATTTTAGGAACACAGGGGAGGATCAACTAATTTGAGCGTTCAGAAAAATTAAAAGTGAGAATAAAAGCTTTGCATTTGGTGCACTTGGTGGCACTGAATCCAAGTCCAGCCCACTGATATTTCTTGCACATCTACTCTGTGCTTAGCATCAGACGCCTGAAAACACCCTCATGGAGATTATAGTCTAGAAGAAGAAACACAAGTAAACTGTCAATTACAATTTGTTAAATTCAACATAGGGAGATATGTGACATAGTCAACATAGGTGGACATATGTGCTACCAATGTAGCATATAAGGAGGGCCAACTATCCCAGACTGGAAGGGTCTGGAAGGCTTGTTTTGGAGGAAGCAATGCTTAAACCAGGACCTACAGAATGAGTCGGAATTAGTTAAACGAGGAGTAAGGGGTGAGCTAAGCAGGAAACACCCGATGTGGTTATTCCAGCGAGAAA
The DNA here is from genome assembly GCF_018350175.1 of Felis catus. NCBI lineage: Eukaryota > Metazoa > Chordata > Mammalia > Carnivora > Felidae > Felis > Felis catus. Next base: position 94,180,587 of record NC_058386.1, on the reverse strand, counting down.
AGGAAGTATGACCACTCAGACAACTGACTTTGAATTTAATCCAAATTGGTATTGGGAAGCTGCTGAGGGGTTTAAACAGGAGAATGATATAATCAATTTGTGCTTCAGAAAGATCCCTCTGACTGAATGTGCACTGGGGCAAAATCAAGGTCAGGTTGACCAATAATGAGACTATTGTAGCAGTTTAGGAGAGAGACGAGGGTGTCAGTAGAAAGGGGGAGGAATGGGCACTCAATAAATATGTAGAAGGTAGCACTGATGGTTCGTGGTGTCTGGTTGGTGTGGGAGATTTGGGGAGAGAAAAGAACCATGAATGACGCCAATATTTTTGGCGTCAGTTGGATAACTGAGTGGATACTGGTATAGGAAACATTGGATGAGGAGTAGTTTTGAGAATAGAATGTGATGAGTTCAGTGTTGAACATGTTGATTTTAAGGTGGACATCCCAGTGGTGGTATATAGCAGGCAGTTGGCTAAATGTATCTTAAGTTCAGGAGAGATTTAATTCGGAGATAGAGATTTGGGAGACAAGAGCGAATAGTTGGTAATTGAATTCTTGAGAGAAAATGAGATATCCCTGGGTGAGGGTAGAGTAGGTTGGTGTTGAGTGAGAAGCTGAGATGCCTGAGGACAGAACACTAAGCAATACAAACATGTAAAGGCTGGGCAAAGAGGTTTCAACAAACAAACTGGGAGGGAAGCATGTGGGACTCAGCAAAGAAATAAGATGGCGATTTCGGAAGTCAATAGCAAATGGAGGAAACCTATCTCATCTGATGGTAGAGGGGGTAAAAGCCACTGGAGAGGAATAAAGTGAAGATGTGGCTAAGGAACGGGGGAATGCAGGGTGCCTGGGTGGCTCAGTTGGTTGAACACCCAACTTCAGCTCAAGTCATGATCTCATGGTTCGTGAGTTCAAGTCCTATGTGGGGCTCTGTGCTGACAGCTCAGTGCTTGGAGACTGCTATGGATTCTGTGTCTCCCTCTCGTTCTGCCCCTCCCCTGCTCATACTCTGTCTCTCTCTCTCTCTCTCTCATTCGCAAAAATAAATAAGCATTTTAAAATTAAAAAAAAAGAAATGGAGAAATGCTACAGCAAGGTCTTTCTAGAAATAGCGTAGTGGAGGAGTGAAGACTCATCGAGGAGACGACTTCTTCCTCTCTTCCTCTTTCTTCTTCTTCTTCTTCTTCTTCTTCTTCTTCTTCTTCATCCTCTCCTCCTCCTCCTCCTTTTCCTCCTCCTCCTCCTCCTTCTTCTTCTTCTTCTTCCTCTTTTTTAATTTTTATTTAACTCACCGGGTGTTGTATGTAAGTGATAATCACTGAATTCTACTCCAGAAACCAATTTTGCACTGTATGTTAACTGACTCTTCTTCCTTTAATAAGAACAAGAATGATAGAAGTAACAGTGTAGAGAAAGGACATAGGCTATTGGTAGCAAAGGAAGCTCACACCAGATCACCAAAATTTATTAGGGAAGTCGGACTTGAGGTTTCTGCAGAGCACGCATGTCAGGAGAGGGAAAATAAGTTAGATGGAAGAAACGATTGTGCCTTAAATGCCTTCAAGTTGCAAATTACACTATTCCTGACAAACATCCACTTATAAGTTAGCTACTTTTACGTACTTTGTGGATATTTAAATGGTTGCACAAGCCATCAGTAAATTTTTTTTTTAATATATGGTCTAGCACATTTCTTTTTAAGTTTATTTTTGAGAGAGAGAGAGAGAGAGAGAGAGAATGTGGGGGAGGGGCAGAGAGAGGGAGGGAGGGAGAGAGAATCCCAAGCATGCTCTGTGCTGTTAGTGTGGAGCCCAATGAGGGGCTCGATACCACAAACTGTGAAGTCATGGCCTGAACCGAGATCAAGTGTTGGATGCCTACGGGGCGCCTGGGTGGCTCAGTCGGTTAAGCGTCCGACTTCAGCTCAGGTCACGATCTCGCGGTCCGTGAATTCGAGCCCCGCGTCAGGCTCTGGGCTGATGGCTCAGAGCCTGGAGCCTGTTTCCGATTCTGTGTCTCCCTCTCTCTCTGCCCCTCCCCCGTTCATGCTGTGTCTCTCTCTGTCTCAAAAATAAATAAACGTTAAAAAAAAATTTTTTTTTTAAAAAAAAGAGTTGGATGCCTAACTGACTGAGCTACCCAGGTGCCCCCATCAGTAAATCTAAAACATCTGATATTTGCAGGACTAGAATGTGCAGGAGATACAAGGCTTAAAAGCAATATTTTCTGTTATTTCTCTTAGCAGAATAAGACTGGTTTACAGAGTCTAAAATAATAAGTCTGAGAGGCTCTTCTTAGATCGACTTAAATATGCTGGCATAGCTTTAAGGGTTAGCATCAATAATAAAATTTCTAATTTTGATACAGTACTAACAATTATAGTAGTTATACTTATTATGATAGTTATTAATACTTATTAGTTATTAATACTTAATACGTTATTAACTAACAATACTTAATAGTTATTAATACTTAACAAGTGCCCACTATATTCCAGGTCTGACACTCGTCCCTTTACATTCGGTGACTCTCGACTCGTATTCCCACCACCACCAGCCCCCACCCTGGACTTTAGGCAATGTCTGAAGATACCTGTGGTTGTCACAACTTGGAGGGGCAGTTGTAGGTAGCGACGCCCACAATGTTGTTACATAATCCTACAAAGCACAGGACAGGCTCCCACAATAAAGCATTAAGCCACCCAAAATGTTAACAGTGCCAAGGTGGAGAAACCCATCGCCATTGGAAAGAACTATACTTCCCTTGTTGGATTGTAGTCAGGATTACACAAGATAATAGGTATAAGTCTCTCTGATATGGATATAATGAAATGGAAAATTGGCGAGGTGAACAATTTGCCCATCTGCCTGAGTCCCAAGTTAAATTTTATTTTTTACTTTTTTAAATGATTATTTATTTGTGACATATAGAGCCAGAGAGTGCAAGAGGGAGAGAAGCAGAGAGAGAGGGAGACACAGAATCCGAAGCAGGCTCCGGGCTCTGAGCTGTCAGCACAGAGCCCGGCGTGGGGCTCGAACTCGTGAACCGTGAGATCATGACCCGAGCGGAAGTCAGACGCTTAAGTGACCGAGCCACCCAGGTGCCCCCAAAGTCAAATTGTAAACCACTATATACATGGACATTTTGTATTCAAGACACACAGACTACCCCATAACCCTTATATCCTTTATGAATAATTTTTCCTAAAAATGCATTTGTTAGTACACTAAAATCTGCATTCCTCCTAAGTTTCCCAAGGACCTATCCCTCAACTCTAAACCATTTCCACCTGAGAATAACAGAACAGCTTTGTCCTATAGAAAACAGACTTGAGTCAGGCATATCAGACGTGTATATACCAACATGACAAGTTTTAAGGAAGAAGAGGAGAGGAAGAAGAAGAAAGAAGAAGAAGAAGAAGAAGAAGAAGAAGAAGAAGAAGAAGAAGGAGGAGGAAGAGGAGGAGGAAAGGAAGAAGAAGAAGAAGAAGGAGAAGAAGAAAGAGGAGGAGAGGAAGAAGAAGTCGTCTCCTCAACATGTTCCAGTTGAAAAATTTTCTTGTAATGGCCAATTGCAGATCCCTTTTCAAATTCCATTCTATGTCTCCATCATGAGACGGATTCTTTCTGGGCTTTGGATTGTAAAGCTATCCCCAAAGTGCCTTCCCCAAACGTTGTCAAGGTGCCTGAAATCCTGCCATGAGAAACACATTCTTTCAAGTACTGAAAACTTGTTAGTATTAAAGAAGTTCTGGGGGTGCATGGGTGGCTCAGTCAGTTAAGTGCCCAACTCTTGATTTTGACTCAGGTCATGATCTCACAGTTCATGGGATCGATCCCCACATCAAGCTCTGTGCTGACAGTGCAGAGCCTGCTTGGGATTCTCTCTCCCTCTCTCTCTGCCCCTCCCCCACTCATTCTCTCTCTCTCTCTCTCTCTCTCTCTCTCTTTCTCTCTCTCTCTCTCTCTCTCAAAATAAATAAGTTTTAAAAAATTAAAGAAATTCTTGTTTACTTTGAGAGAAAATGAGGTATCCCTGGGTGATCTTACACTAGACATCTTACACTAGAAATTCCTAGTCAGAAAGTGTTATCTTTTTTTTTTAATTTTTTTTTCAACGCTTTACTTTTATTTTTGGGACAGAGAGAGACCGAGCATGAATGGGGGAGGGGCAGAGAGAGAGGGAGACACAGAATCGGAGACAGGCTCCAGGCTCTGAGCCATCAGCCCAGAGCCTGACGCGGGGCTCGAACTCCCGGACCGCGAGATCGTGACCTGGCTGAAGTCGGACGCTTAACCGACTGCGCCACCCAGGTGCCCCAGAAAGTGTTATCTTAGCTTCATTCTCTAAATCTCTAAAATGGTTGCCTCAGCCATACCCCACTATTTTCCACTTTCTAGGTCCTCACTTCCCTTTGTCTCTCTTTCCCCTTTCCATTTCCCTCTCTGTCTCTCTCTGGTTCTCTGTCTCTCTCTCTCTCCCTCACACACACACTTACACATACACACAAAACTGTTGGAAACCCCTGATTTAAACCTTATCAGCCTAGACCTTGCCAGGAATTACCTGACAGCTAGCTGAGAGCAAGATAGGTCTTAAGGAGGCGGGGGCAGATAGTACAAAAGAAAACTCTTTAGGGGATGACATTGAATAATGTTGACTGTATCCTGAGCCATTGATTTTTCCAATGGAAGAGTCAGGTTAGGAACGAAGAGATCAGTCAGGCAGCCGTGTATAACCCTTGCTTTGCAAGAACAAAGTCATTTAATTGAATTTCATGTGCGTGTGTTTGTGCTGGGGGAACGGGTCACCTTAAATTATGATGTAATTGAGTTCTGCCATACCTCTTTACCCGAGGGGCAATCATCGGACCTCAGGAATACCATTGAGTTTTCTGAGCTGTTAACGAAAAGTTCCATTTTTCTCATCTCTAAATGATAAAGGCCAACTTTCCCAAAATCGTTAGCGTAAAGCAGCGAAAGCCTTACTCTTTCTCAAATGTATAAAGCAAAATTGGAAACACACACCGCATCACTCAAGCACGTTGATGGATTTGCAGCTACGCAAGACATAATTCAGGAAGAGTTAAAGAATAAAAGTTGGATTGTACCGTGTTTCACCCTTCCAGCAATCTTCCTGCGAACATTAGAGCAGCTATGTCATGAAGTACGGTGTGTGTGTCTTTGAGATAAAACCGAAAAAAAAAAAAAAAAAAGGAATCCGAGTGATCCTTCTGGAATATTGGTAGTTTTAAGGAATGCAAAGTCATAGCATAAACCATTTTGGTGCTGGAAGAAGAAACAGGGAGACCAGCTTCGTTATCTAGCCCCGTTTGGTTTCATTGGTTTCATCAGGAATGTTGGTTAGGAAGCCTGCTGAGAGTGAGGATTTAGAGAAAAAATGTGCTGTGTCTATAGAGTGTAAAATGCTGAGTGGCTCTGATTCAAAGCGCACCCCCGGCCAGGGAAAAGATTTTGCAAATTTCTGGCCCTGGTTGCTCACGCACACGGCCTAGGCCGTGTGCAAGCCTCACATTTAGTAGCCTCGTTTAGTTTTCAAAGAACGGCGTCATTTTCTCAGCCTACGCTTCTCATTACGTTTTACCACACTTCCCTAGGATATGAAACCTTCTCTTTCACCATCCCTAGCAAAGCCAAGCCGGCTTGTTGAGACAATACTGAAAGGGGCCGCCCTTTGGTGCTCAGACAGGATGTTCCATTGATGCGTCTTGCTGGGACAGCCCAGAAGCACTCGTCTGATGGTCTCTCATACAAATGTCAACTGTCTGTAACCGGACTGAATCGAATGATTTCTATAAAAACTGTGGGATGTGTTCAGCCTTCACTCAAGAAGAATTTCCTGGATATTTCGTCTGTGCGAGGTACTGGGCGAAGCCCTGGGACAGGAAGTGGGGAGGAGGGAAGAGGAGACATTATAGGAAATGTTGGAGAGGGAAAAATGTGAACAGGAGGTAGCCTCTCCTTTAATAATAAGAGCTAATATTTATTAAATAGTCACTTTGTGCCAGGCACTGTGCTAATGGCTTTACATGCATTAGATACTTTATGCTTTATAAAACCACCTGGGTGGCTCAGTCGGTTAAGCGTCCGACTTCGGCTCAGGTCATGATCTCATCACGATCTCAAGGTTCGTGAGTTCGAGCCCCATATTGGGCTCTGAGCTGACAGAGTTGAGCCTGCTTGGGATTCTCTCTCTCCCTCTCCCTCTCCCTCTGCCTCGCCCCGACTTGCACTCTCTCTCAAAAATAAATAAACATTGGGGCGCCTGGGTGGCTCAGTCGGCTGAGCGTCCGACTTCGGCTCAGGTCATGATCTCGCGGTCCGTGAGTTCGAGCCCTACATCGGGCTCTGTGCTGACAGCTCAGAGCCTGGAGCCTGTTTCAGATTCTATGTCTTCCTCTCTCTCTGACCCTCCCCCATTCATGCTCTCTCTCTGTCACAAAAATAAATAAAAACGTTAAAAAAAACATTAAAAAAAGATGCCTGCTTAGAGCGGCACCTGACACAGCACAAGGTAGAGAAAACAGAGTGCCTAAAAATCTTGATAAAATGTTTTACACATTGCTTTTAAAGTGAAGCTGAGCTGGAGTTAAAGAAAGGAAACAGGAAACAACAGCCTGATTTTCTAGAAGTAATCAAGCCAGAATTTGCCTTGGGATACATCTGTTTACCTTTGGTGGTCAGAGTTGGTATTAACGGCTCGTGTGGTAGGACCAAGGACAGGAGATAAAAGCGTAAGACCCAAGCAAGGTAGCTGGGCTGACTGGAGACCCTGCCATAAAGCTAAAATCCGCTAAGGGTGACTCCCTCAGTGAGTTATCTAGAAAATCCCCCCTCTCTACGTAAAAGATACTTACCTACCTAGGGATTAGGCACAAAGTTTGGAGAAAAGTTATTTCTCCTGAGAATTCCTAGCCACGTGCTCACCCTCAAGCACTTTTTGGGAGCAGAATACTATGGCTGCGTCTTCAAAACCACTGAACAGAAACATTAGCTTATAGTGGTCTTTGGTTGATGATGCCTCCGGGCACATTGCTGTGGTAAATGCACATTTTCTCCGGAATGATTTTAAAGTGGCCTCAAAGAATTCCCACAGATAAAATTCCAAAGAGCATGAGCTCACAATGAAAAAAAACACCACTCAACCTACAAAGCAGCAAGCCATTATGAGTGGGAGTCTACAGAAACAGACTTCCAAAGACTGAGGATGTAAAAAATATCAGATATTGAATATAAAATAAGCACGTTTGGTATGCTAAGTGAAAGAAAGAATTTTTAAATGATTAGGAAATAAACTATGAGATGCAGGGAAAGCATTTGACAATGTACAACATTGTACAAATACAAGAGCCGTTCATGATAAACACTCTTTTTTTTTAAATTTTTTTTCAACGTTTATTTATTTTTGGGACAGAGAGAGAGCATGAACAGGGGAGGGGCAGAGAGAGAGGGAGACACGGAATCGGAAACAGGCTCCAGGCTCCGAGCCATCAGCCCAGAGCCCGACGCGGGGCTCGAACTCACGGACCGCGAGATCGTGACCTGGCTGAAGTCGGACGCTTAACCGACTGCGCCACCCAGGCGCCCCTAAACACTCTTACCAAAGTAGGGTTAGAGGGAACATACCCCAACGTAATAAAGTCCGTACATTAAAAAAAACTCACAGCTAACATCATCCTCAATGGGGGGAAAGTGAGAGTTTTTCCCCTACGGTCAGGAGCAAGACGAGGGCGCCCACTTTTCTCCACTTTCATTCAAGTAGAAGTCCTAGCCACAGCAATTAGACAACCAAGAGAAATAAAAGGCATCCGAATTGGCAACGAAGAAGTCAAACTGTCACTATTTGCAGATGACATGATACCCTAGGTAGAAAACCCTAAGGACTCGACCAAAAAAAAAAAAAAAACCCCACTAAAACTGATAAACAAATTTAGTAAAGTCGCAGGATACAAAATCAACGTACAGACATCGGTTGCATTTCTATACACTAATAATGAAGCAACAGAAAGAGAAATTAAGAAACTAATCCATTTACAACTGCACCCAAAAATAATAAGATGCCTAGGAATAAACCTAACCAAAGAGGTGAAAGACCTGTGCTCTGAAAACAATAAAACAAGATGAAAGAAATTAAAGATGACTCGAAGAAATAGACATTCCATGCTCCAGGATAGGAAGAACAAATATCGTTAACATGTCAATACCACCCAAAGCAATCTGCACACTTAATGCAATTCCTATCAAAATACCAACAACATTTTTCACGGAACTGGAACGAACAATTCCAAACTTTGTATGGAACCACAAAAGACCCCGAAAAGCCAAAGCAATCTTAAAAGAAAAGCAAAACTGGAGACACCACAATTCCACACTTCCAGTTGGATTACAAGGTTGCAGTGGTCAAAATAGTATGGTCCTGGCACAAAAATAGACACCTGGATCAATGGAACAGAATAGAAATCCCAGAAACGAATCCCAAACTATATAGTCAATAATTCACCGACAAAGGAAAGAATATCCTCTGGGGGAAAAAAGACAGTGTCCTCAACAAATGGTGTTGAGAAAACTGGACAGCAACATGCAAAAGAAAGAAACCGGACCACTTGCTTACAGCGTACACAGAAGTAAATTCAAAATGGATTAAAGGCCTAGATGCGAGACCAGAGACCATAAAAATCCTAGAAGAGAACACAGGCAATGTTCTTTGACACCAGCCATAGCAATTTCTTTCTAGATATGTCTCCTGAGGCAAGGGAAAGAAAAGCAAAAATGAACTATTGGGACCTCATCAAAATAAAAAAAGCTTTTGCATAGCAAAGGAAACGCTCAACACAACTAAAAGGCAACCTACAGAACGGGAGAAGATCATTGCAAATGATATATCCAATAAAGGGTTAGTATCTAAAATATATAAAGAACTTATAAAACTCCAACACCCGAAAAATGAATAGTTCAATTTTAAAAACGGGCAGAAGACATGAACGGACATTTCTCCAAAGACGCCATCCAGATGGCCAACGGACACACGAAAAGATGTTCACCATCACTTAACATGAGGGAAATGCAAATCAAAACTACAATGACCTCACACCTATCAGAAGGGCTGAAATCAACAACACAAGAACCAACAGGTATTGGCGAGGATGCGGAGAAAGGGGAACCCGCTTACACTGTTGGTGGGAACGCAAACTGGTGCAGCCACTCTGGGAAACGGTTCGGAGTCTCCTGAAAAAGTTAAAAATAGAACTACCCTACGACACAACAGTGGCACTACTAGGTATTTACCCAAAGAATACAAGAACACTAAATCAAAGGATTACATGCACCCCTATGTTTCTAGCAGCATTGTTTTCAATAGCCAAGGTATGGAAGCAGCTCAAGTGTCCATCGATCGATGAGATTGATGAATGGGTAAAGAAGAGGTGATATGTGTACATAATAGAATATTATTTGGCCATAAAGAAAGAATGAAATCTTGCCATTTACAAGGACATGGATGGAGCTAGAGCGTATAATGCTAAGCGAAATAAGTCAGTCAGAGGAAAGACAAATACCATACGATTGCACTCATGTGGAATTTAAGAAATGAAACAAATGAGCAAAGGGGGGAAAAAGAGAGACTAAGACAAACCAAGCAACAGACCCTTAACTATAGAGAACAAACTGATGGGGTGAAAGAGGTGATGGGGATTAAGGAGGGCACTTGTTGAGATGAGCTGGAATTGTACGGAATTGTTCAATCAGTATATTGTACACCTGAAACTGTATGTTAACCAGCTGAAATAAAAAAAAAAATTGAAAGACACAGACTGTTAAATATAGAGAACAAACTGATGGTTACCAGAGGTGAGGTGGGGGGTGGGGTGATGGGTGACTCGGGCGATGGGGATCAAGGAGGGCACTCGTCCTGATGAGCCCTGGGTGATGGATGGCGCTGCTGACACCTGACACTGTATGTTAACCAACTGGTATTAAAATTAAACCGTTTTTGAAAAAAGAAATAAACTGTGAAAACCGGGCAACAGTCTTGAAAAAATGAACTAAGTAGAACTCCGAGAAACAAAAAATAGGATAATTTAAGTACACAACAGAACCTCCCTTGATGGATTAACCAGAGCCAAAAAGAATGTGTGGATTGGAAAACAGGTCAGAGGATGTTACGTAGTCTAAGTCACATGGAGACAAAGATAGGAAAGATATCTGAAAGAGGTTAAGAGTCATCGAAGATCTCAAAACGTCTGAAATCCATCTTAATGAAGTATCAGAAGGCAAGATTAGAAAGAATGTTAAAAAGAATGATCTACTCAAGGAGAAAACGTGGTAATAAGTTTTTGATATTTAATAAAAACGAAAAGGGGGGGGTGGATATCACTATCCCAGAGAACTGGAAGGGCAGTTGGAAGGCAGAGGAATCAGCCGAGAAAAGTGAAAAGAAGAACGAACTGCATCCCGTGTCAGGAAAGCAAAGAGGGGGCGTGTCATTTTCAAGAACACTCCACTATCTGGTGTGAGCATGAATGGCAGTTCCTCAAAGAGCATGTACTTACCTGAGAGTCTGGGTCAAATAGTACAGGTTTGTTTCTCCTTTCTATTCTCCCTGCCCTCAACTTAGTTCACGGTCTTACCGCATTCACCTCGGCTTTTTGCAATCACCGTATTTCCGCTCTGATCACGATGTTGCCCGTTTAAACCCTCATTCGCTGTGGCTTTAGAGTGGAGACATTCGATAAATAAGAGTTGAAGTGAAAGAATGCTCAGTACAAACTTAAACAGAAGTATATCCCACATTATCATGTGAATAACTCCATTTTCCAAATCAATGAAAGCATGTATCACTTGAAGGCATATTTTATCCACCTCGTTGCTTCCAAGAAACACTGTGGCCGATGGTTAAATGTGTGTATTTAAAGAGAAATTATGGGGGCGCCTGGGTGGCTCAGTCGGTTCAGCACCTGACTCTTGATTTTGGCTCAGGTCACAATCTCAGGGTTGGGAGATCAAGCCCCATGTTGGGCTCCATGCTAAGTACAAAGCCTGTGTTAGATTCTCTCTCTCTTTCTCCCGGACACTCTCTCTTTCTCTCTCTCAAAAAAGAAATAAATAAAAAATAAAGAGAAGTTGTGCTCTTACTGCAAGTTTATGTGTAATGTAACAAAGATTTACTCAATCTCTACTATGTGTCTCTGCTATTTGCTGGGAAAAAATACAAAGAAATATACAATACAAACACAGGCAGAATTATACATATATTTATTCCACAAAAGAGGTCCAGATAACGTATGATAGGAATGAGTCAAAAGAGGAAAATAGCACCTCTAGATTGGGAGAGGACAAAATAAAATCCTATAGGGGCGCCTGGGTGGCTCAGTCCGTTAAGCATCTCACTCTTGGTTTCCCCTCTGGTCACGATCTCACCGCTTCATGGGTTCAAGCCCCACATCTGGCTCTGCACCGGCATCTCGGAGCCTGCTTGGGGATTCTCTCTCTCCCTCTCTTTCCGCCCCTCTCCCACTTGCGCTGTGTCTGTCTCTCTCAAGATAAATAAATAAACTTAAGAAAATAAACAAGAGGTACTTTCTAAACCACTGACACTGCCCCCTCCTTCACAGAACTGACCACACTGTATTACGACCGGCTTTACTCTTCTGTCCACCCCCTCCCGCAAGATGAGAGTTTCCTGAGGGTGGGGCCAAGGCACTGATATCCAATAGGTATTTAAGAAGCACCCCTGGATTGGGGAAGCTGGGTGTCTCAGTGGGTAAAGCGGCCGACTTCGGCTCAGGTCACGATCTCCTAGCTCGTGAGATCGAGCCCCCGGGCAGGCTCTGTGCTGACAGCTCGGAGCCTGGAGCCTCCTTCGGATTCTGTGTCTCCCTTTCTCTCTGCCCCTCCCCCGCCGGCATTCTGTCTGTCTCCCTCTCTCTCTGAAAAATAAAGAAACATTTAACAAAATAAAATAAAGTCCTCTGAATTGAGTCTTCAGCGGTGGAGAAGATTTGGTGGCTAGGATTTAGGGGAAAGGATGACAGGAAGGGAGACAATCCAGGCATGAGCACAGCTAAGGAGAAGGGGACAGGAGAAGTTCAATAAGAAGAACTTATTGAGGTGGGTCAGTTCAGCATTGCATTAATCTGTGAGTAAAACAAAAAAAAAAATTTTTTTTTTGATCGCAGTGGCTGAAACACATGAGGGTTTATTTGTCTCATGTAATGAGAAGTCCAAAGGTAGGCGGTTGCTGGTGTTTGTTTAGCAGCTCAAGAATGTCAGGGCTGTTTGTAATTCTCTTGACCTTTCCCTCATGGTCCCAAGAGGTCTGCTGGAACTTTAAGCATCACATTCAAACACCAGGCAGTGGGTAGAAGGGACGGTCAAAGGCAAAAAGGGCTTCCCAGAAGCCCCACCCCATGACTTCTGCTCGTATCTCATCGTCCACCTCGATTTGCAAGAGACTGAGAAGCACAGGCGTCTTTAGCTGGGCAAGTGTTATAGGGAAGGAGTAGGGAAGAGCGGATATCGGGTAGGCAGTTAGCAGTCTCTGCAACAGAACGGAAATCGAGTTTGGCTTGAGCATGAAGAGTGGAGATACCCTTTCTGAAATATGAGCCAACTGATCGGGAAAGAAGGATTCCGTACTTCTTGTGCCTGGCATCATTTTTTCTTTTCTGTCGTTTTCCACTTACTCGCCTGTAATGAAATCAGTGATAAGGGAGCAGGATGCTAGGGGCGTACAAGGCACACGTTCGGTCGCTCGGGGAAGATGGCCCTAAGCTTGGTGGATGGACTTGGTCTCAGGCTGGTGGGTGAAGGCTATCTTGGGCAAAAGCCTAGAGGTGAGAGAAGGAGAGCTCCGGGAAACACAGTCATATCCCTCTAGCTGGCACAGAGTGCTGTATGGACGCGGTGAGAACAGAGGACGGAGAGATAGGCAGGAGCCAGATCACGAACACCTGCAAGCCATGGTCAGGGGGTTGGGCTATATCACCAGATTTAAAACTTAAAAAGCAACACGAATGTTCTCTTGATTGCTTAGTGAACCTCTGCCGTCTTTGCCCGTCAATTTCGTGAGGGCATCTTGTTGATCTTGTTCATTGCCGTCTTCCTAGAGCCTGGCACTGTGCCTGGCTCCTGAGGCCTGCCCGATGAATCTACGTCCCTCATGGAATGAAATGTGAAAACCATTAGGCTAACGGTCCAATGAAATCTTAGTGCAACCCTCCTTTCAGTTGAGGTCGCTTAAACCACACATATGTTGGTCCGGGTGCTTCAAGAAGCTGGCGAAAAGATAGAATTAAAAGCATAAGAAATTTATTAGGGGCAACCCCCGTGATAGCAAATGGAGGGCAGGGAGAGAGTCTGGGAGAGCTACCAATATGTAGTGCAATGCAAAGCAAGTGTGACCCTGAGTGAAGGAGAGAAGGAAGGAAGGAAGGAAGGAAGGAAGGAAGGAAGGAAGGAGGGAAGGAGGGAGGGAAGGAAAGAAGGAGGGAAGGAAGGGAGGAGGGAAGGAAGGAAGGAAGGAAGGAGGGAGGGAAGGAAGGAGGGAGGGGGGAAGGAAGGGAGGAGGGAAGGAGGGGAGGAGGGGAGGAAGGGAGGAGGGAAGGAGGGGAGGAGGGGAGGAAGGGAGGAGGGAAGGCAGGAGGATGGAAGGAAGGAGGAAGGAAGGAGAGAAAGAAGGAAGGAAGGGAGGGAGGGAGGAAGGAATGTAGGAAGGTCAGAGCAAAGTGTTTTAGCCTGCATGCTGCTCTAAGAAAAGGTTAGCGTGGCCATCATGGCATCTTTGAGACAAAGTCAGCAGTCAAAGGAGCCCAGTGTCTCCCCCAAACAGGCCTGTCTAGTATCCCTGCTGTGCTCATACCCTGCCCAGGAGCAGCCCATAGGAAGGGTGGCCTCCATGCACGTGCGGTGCGGATTTCAGAGCACAGCCACAGCTCGGTCAGCCTCCCAGTAGTCAGAGATCTGAGAAGCGCATTCCGACGGCGGCCATATCTGCCCGCCCAGGTATGTCAGGAAGGTTCCGGTCCTGCTTTGTGTCTTCCCCGTATTCCAGTCACTATCTTGAGTATAGGTGGTATACCCATACGTTGTTTTCACTCCATCCCTTTTCTCCCAGTCTTACTTTATGCCCTTCCTTGCAAACTCAGCCATGTATTTCCTCTGGGACTGAGGTCTCCTTTGCTCTCCAGGTCCTTTTATGGATTGGGTATCTGACCCCGAACTGGTGCCCTCATGGCTAGCTCCTCAATCCCAAGGGGCAACCCCAGCCGTCCACCTGCTTGTTGCCTGCCCTCACCAGAGGACACTTCTTTTTTAAATTCTTTTTAATATTTATTTAGTTTTGAGAGAGAGAGGGAGAGAGAGAGACAGAGAGAGAGACTGGGGGAGGGGCAGAGAGAGGGAGACACAGAATCCGAAGCAGGCTCCAGGCTCCGAGCTGTCAGCACAGAGCCCAATGCGGGGCTCGAACCTATGGACCATGAGATCATGACCTGAGCCGAAGTCTGGCACTCGACCGACAGAGCCACCCTGGCGCCCCACCAGAGGATACCTTAAGGATAAGATTCTATCTTGCTAGCTTATCACATCTTGGCTTTCTGAAACCCCAGCGGTCAGATAGAGATTTTCTGCTGTCCATGTCTCATGTTATACACCTACATACATCCATTACCCCCATGCTCTAGAGGCAACTCAACACAAGAAATAAGTGGCAAGGCTGGGGTTTAAGCCAGGATTGTTGATTTTAAAATGTACTTGCTAGGGGCGCTTGGGTGGCTCAGTCGGTTAAGCGTCCGACTCTTGGTTTCTGCTCTGGTCACCATCTCACGGCTTTGTAGGTTCAAGCCCTGCATCAGGCTCTGTGCTTGTAGCTCAAAGCCTGCTTGGGATCCTCTCTCTCCCTCCCTCTCTCTCTCTGCCCTACCCCACCTGCGCTGTCTGTGTCTCAAAATAAATAAATAAACTTAAAGAAAATGTACTTTCTAAACTGCTGACACTGCCCCTCCTTCACAGAACTGGCCACACTGTATTATGACTGTCTGTTTACTCATCTGTCGACCCCCCTCCCTCAGGATGAGAGTTTCCTGAGGGTGGGGTCAAGGCATTGGTATCTAATAGGCATTTAAGAAGTGCCTCTGGAATAAGGGCGCCTGGGTGGCTCAGTTGGTTAAGCATCCAACGTTGGCTCAGGTTGTGATCTCACAGTTCATGGGTTCAAGTCCCATGTCAGGCTCTGTGCTAACAGCTCAGAGCCTGGAGCCTGCTTCGGATCCTGTGTCTCCCTCTCTCTCTCTGCCCCTCCCCCGCTCATGCTCTGTCTCTCTCTCTCTCAAAAATAAATAAGCATTTTTAAAAATGTTTACAAAGAAAGGTTTCTGGAATAAAAGAATAAAGGAAGGATTGAATGAACCAAAGAAAGCTTTCACAACTGAGTTGCGATCAGTCCAGTCTGGCCCCCAGTTCTGCAGTGTCTCAGGGCCGTGCAGGCTATGAGGTTCTGATCCTACAAATCCATAGGTCTCCCGAAGCAACCACTTAATGACTCCAGAGCCCCCCCCCCCCGGGACAGCACTTTTCATTTACCCCAACATTCGAGCGGCTTGCTGATCCCATAAAGAATCGGAATAGCCAAAGTCCTGGAAATCTGAGAAACAGGATGCTTTCTGCCCAAGAAGGAAGAAAGGACCAAACAAGGGGAGGAATTTCTAAGATACGTTTCATCTGGGCGAGTTGGGGGTCGCACCAGGGGCCCGCGTGGTCCCACTGCCTGGAGGCAGCTCCCAGTGTGTCCAGACAGAAAAGGAAATGACAACAGCTTTTGACGAGAATGGAAGGACAAATAAAGATCTTATTGAAAAGCAGGTAAATTGGCCGGGCTCAGGAAGCCTGCAATGACTCAGAGCTGGCAAGGGGCCTGTCTGGCGGCCCACCTCTCCCTTACAGCCGAGCTCAATGGATTCCGTGTCGCTCCCTCACCCCGGACCGTCATGTACAGCGGCGGGCTCAGTATTGAGCCTATGCATGAAGGGCCTCTTTGTTCTCCAACTTTCTCTGCTACGTAGGCCACGTGGCCTTAGGAAGCAGTGATGCCCCGACAGCAAAACAAGGCTTTGGTTCTGTGTCTCTTTAAAGTTCGTGGAAACCAATGCAGCACCCCGCCTGTCTAAAACTGCCTTTCTATTCGCATATCGCGGCTTTAACTGCATAAATCAACCCCACTGGCCAGAAAATCCTTGAGATGTTAATGAAGCTCAGAGAGAGAAAAAAATATTATCGTGAGCACTTCTGTTCCTACTCCCCTTTCTGGTAATGGGTATGAAGTTCCAGTAAAGATATAGAAGTAAACGACGTGGTTTCTTTATTATTATTATTTTAACGTTTGTTTATATTTGAGAGACAGAGCACGAGCGGGGGGAGGGGCGGAAAGAGAGAGGGAGCCGCGGAATCCGAAGCAGGCTCCAGGCTCGAACCCCTGAACTGTGAGATCATGACCTGAGCCAAAGTCGGACGCTTAACCGGCTGAGCCACCCAAGTACCCCAGTTTATTATTATTTTAACAAAAGTTGTAGGGCGCCTGGGTGGCTCAGTTGGTTAAGCGGCCGACTTTGGCTCAGGTCATGATCTCATGGTTCATGAGTTCGAGTCCCGCTCTCTCTCTGTCTCTCTCTCGGGCTCGCTCTCTCTGCCCTTCTCTCACTTGCACCTTCTCTCCCACTCTCTCTCTCTCAAAAAAAGTTGTGTATACTTAAGGTCTATGGCATGATGTTTTGGTACACGTATACATAGGGAAGTGATTACTATAGTCAAGCTAATTAAGGGAACATGGTTTCTGAGTCCAACAGCGCTCCATTCAGAATATCAGGAGCGCCCGGGTGGCTAAGTCGCTTCAGTGTCCAGCTTTGGCTCAGGTCATGATCTCACGGTTTGTGCGTTCGAGCCCCTCATTGGGATCGCTCCTGTCAGTGTGGAGCCTGCTGCGGATCCTCTGTCCCCCTCTTTCTCTGCTCCTCCCCTGTTCATGCTTTCTCTCTCTCTCTCTCAAAAATAAATAAAACATTAAAAAAACAAAAAGAATAACAGCTTCGTCGCTCACTAGCTGTATATCTCTAGGCAGGTCACTTCTCTCCAAACCTCAGTCTGCTCATGTCTACTGTGGGGTTGGGGTGGATACTGAGATATTATATGTGAAAAGTGTCTCATAGCACACAGGAAGCATTTGGTAAGTTTTGGTTAATAGAATTAACGTACCATTACAGACTTCTTTAGTCCTATGTGAAGAAGCCCAAGGCCCGTGTGCAGTACGGACTCCTAGGCTGCTTTGGGGGCCACCAGGCTTTCTCCCATGTGATTCCTGAACAGCCCTGAGGAGAACTGACTAGTCAGGCAACATTCACTGCGGGGCGGCGTGGGGGTGGGAAGGAGGGGAGGAAGCAGATACAAAAAGAGGGGCTGTGTGTTCTTAAAGACGCTTTTATTTATTTATTTTGTGAGTTTATTTCTTTATTTATTTTAAGCGAGAGAAAGCGAGCACTGGGGGGGGGGGGGGGGGTAGAGCAGAGATGGAGGGGGAGAGAGAGAATCCCAAGCCGGCTCCACGCTGTCAGCGAGGAGCCTGGCGTGGGGCTCGATCTCACAAACCGTGAGATCATGACCTGAGTGAGCCAAAGTCAGGGGTGAGCCGCTCAACTGACTGAGCCGCCCAGGCGCCCCTTGAAGATGCGTTTAAAGGCTTAGAGCTGCCAAGCAGGACTTTCTGATTTCTTAGGACCAGTTGTCTGATTCTTTGCCATTATTTCCACTTGCGCTGCGACCAAGGCCTCTGGTTCCCAGGCGTGCTTCCCATCTGGAAAACAGCAGTAAACATCTTGTGCATTACTAAACCTTTCTACTTTAGTGGCAAGAACTTCTTAGGGCATAAATTCTCTCAGTGTCCGCAATTATAAGTTCAGAAAACCAGACAAAATAACTGACTATAATAAAATCTACTATGTCTCACTGCTCACTATGTGCCAGGCCCCATGCTAAATATTTTATATATATTATTTCATCCAGTCTCCACATGATCACCACTTTACAGATGAAGACAGTTAGGCTCGGAGAGGGGACTTCTCTGAGGACATCCCATGGCTAGGAGGTGGAGCCAAGGTTCACGTTCACGGAGGTCTGACTTCAACCCCACGCTTTATTTTTGCAGTCTTTGTTATTATTAAAATGTTGAGACAGAAACAAAAGTCGGTAAGATAGCATAATGAATCCCATGTGTCCATCAGCCAGCCTCAACATTTAGCAATTCATGGACAGCCTTGTTTCATCCATACCCCATCCAGCCCCCATCCAACACACACACACACGGAATTTTGTATTTTCATTTGTAAATATTTCGATGTATGTCTTCAAAAGAATCGGACTCTTATTTTTTTAATATTTAAAAAAATTGTTTTATTTCAGAGAGAGAAAGTGTGTGCGTGGACATGTGCGTGTGCATGAGTCAGGGAAGGGCAAAGGGAGAGGGAGAGAGAGAGTATTAAACAGGGTCCATGCTCGGTGCAGAGCCTGATGCGGGGCTCGATCCCATGACCCTGGGATCATGACCTGAGCCAAAATCAAGAGTCAGATGCTCAACCGACTGAACCACCCAGGCGCCCCAAGACTCTTTTTTTTTTTAATGTTTATTTATTTTTTTTGAGACAGAGAGAGACAGAGCATGAACGGGGGAGGGTCAGAGAGAGGGAAACACAGAATCTGAAACAGGCTCCAGGCTCTGAGCTGTCAGCACAGAGCCCGACGCGGGGCTCAAACTCACGGACCGCGAGATCATGACCTGAGCCGAAGTCCGACGCTTAACCGACCGAGCCACCCAGGCACCCCGCCCCAAGACTCTTTTAAAACATATAACAACACCTATAATAATTAATCATTTCTTAATATCATCAACCATCCGGTTGATGTTCATATTTCCCCGATTGTCTCATGGTTGTTTTTCTTTTTCTTTCTTTCTTTCTTTTTCTTTTCTTTCCTTTTTCTTTTCTTTCTTTCTTTCTTTCTTTTTTTTTTTTTTTTTTTTTTTTTTTGCAGTTTAATGATTCAAACAAGATCCAGATCATATAATAGCATTTCGTTAATAGGTCTCTGAAGTCTCTTTTCATCTATGGATTTCTCCTCTCTCTTTTTTTTTTTTTTCTTGCCACTTGTAAAAAGAAATTGAAAGCCTGTGCTCTTAACCACATAAGATAGCATCTTATTTCCATTTTAAAAGTTACGCCTGGGGAGGGAATGCCTTCCTCCCAAACATATTTCTTGTATTTAAATATGACTCCCTATTTTCCTGTAGAATAGGAGGTAATCAAACATTAACAGCGGGTCTTAGAAGTGTTTCAATATTCATTGGAAACACTGCACAATCAAAAAACCGCTGTGTTTCGTACATGTTTATTAAGTTATGTGGCTTGAGGGCAGAAAAAAAAACCCCAACTCTTAAAAGGTAACTCCTGGGGCGCCTGGGTGGCTCAGTCGGTTAAGTGTGTGACTTCAGCTCAGGTCATGATCTCACGGTTTGTGAGTTCGAGCCCCGCGTCAGGCTCTCTGCTGTCAGCACAGAGCCCCCCCCTTCAGATTCTCTGTCTTCCTCTCTCTCTGCCCGTCTCCTGCGCGTGCTCTCTCTCTCTCTCAAAAATAAACATTAAAGAAAAAAAAAAAGGAACTCCTGTCCCACCGCCCACACCTGGTGTCTTTAAAAGACATCATACGTAACCCTCCCCAGTCACGTACACTCTCAAAAGTCAGGCTCTGACAGCTTAGCCAGGTCGGTGTGATGTAAGGAAGAGAGGAAAAGCCTGAGAACATCCAGCCCGTATATGACCCCGAAGTGAATGGAGGGCGCCCACCGTGGGGAAAAGACAAGCGATAGGGATCTACGTTCATAGTTCTGCTGTGGGTTCCTCCTGACTCTAAGTCTGAATGATATTAAGAGTATTTCAGTGGGGCGCCTGGGTGGCACAATCGGTTAAGCGTCCGACTTCAGCTCAGGTCACGATCTCGCGGTCCGGGAGTTCGAGCCCCGCGTCCGGCTCTGGGCTGATGGCTCAGAGCCTGGAGCTTGCTTCCGATTCTGTGTCTCCCTCTCTCTCTGCCCCTCCCCCGTTCATGCTCTGTCTCTCTCTGTCTCAAAAATAAATAAACGTTAAAAAAAAAAAAAAAGAGTATTTCAGAAGTGGTGGGCCATGTCCTGGAGGCTGACTTTCTCATCACTGGCTAGATGGAGGCACTCAAGGTGGGGGCAGGCTCGCATGCCATGGGCACCCGGGCTGGCTGGCGGGGCCGGCTCAGACGGCAAGGGCTCAGGTGCCCTGGAAAGAGCCAGAGCTCCCGCTAGGGGCGCCATTTCCCGTCCAGCTGATGTTATCTCAACTCTGGACCAGGCAGCCACCCAAAGGGCTCAAAGCAGCAGCTCTTTAACAACCCGCGCGTAAGTAGTTCACGCTTTGAACGGCTCCTCTTGCCTCCAGGCTGAACATTAAGCTCCAACGTAGGCAACATCTCTGATTTTGGTTTTTAATGTTTTTAATGCTTATTTTTGAGAGACAGGGAGACAGAGCGTGAGCCGGGGAGGGGCAGAGAGAGAGAGAGAGAGGGAGACACAGGATCCGAAGCGGGTTCCAGGTTCCGAGCTGTCAGCACAGAGCCCGACGTGGGGCTCGAACCCACAAACCGTGAGTTCATGACCTGAGCCAAAGTCGGACTCTTCACCAAGTGAGCCACCCGGGCGCCCCAACATCTCTGCTTTTCTGAAAAGAGTTTGGCAGTGCGATGTTCTGCAATGTCTGTTAAGTCTTGGCTCAACCACTACCTTGGGCAGATTATTTAACTTCTTTCGGGTTCACTTCCATTATTGGTAAAGTGGGGATACAACTCATACTCTGTGTACCTCACAGAACTGGTGTGAAACAAAAGCCCAGATGTGCTGGGGCGCCTGAGTGGCACAGTCGGTTAAGCGTCTGACTTTGACTCAGGTCGTGATCTCACAGCTCGTGGGTTCGAGCCCCGCATCGGGCTCTGTGTGACAGCTCGGAACCTGGAGCCCGCTTCGGATTCTGTGTCTCCCTCTCTCTCTGCCTGTCCCCCACTCACACTCGGTCTCTCTCTCCTTCAAAAATAAATAAACATTTTTTTTTTTTAAAAAGCACGGATGTGCAAGTGTTGTTTAGCCAACCCTCGGATCTTCAAGCATTACTAATGTATTATTAATCATTTATTTCTTTATTTTTATGATTAAAGCCCCAATGAGTATAACATGTCAACAAATACGCAGAGAGAGCCAATGAATGTTTAGTTGCTTCTTTCTTGGACAAAACATCATGGCAATGAAATCACCCCCGGAAAGTTTCTGAGCAGACATGAGGTTCACAGGACAACCAGCCCCAGAAATAAACAAAAGCACACCACGGGGGGCGGAAAAGGCATTTACTTTGAAAAGCCTGACCTGGTCCCACCGTCTTGCCACTCGCTCCTGTTTTCCCCTCTTCAGCGTGTGTAACTTGAACAGGGTGGCTGAACTTTCCTGTTCTGATGACAGCTTCCCCAGGCAAGTCGGTTCGGAGCCGGAGATTCAAATAAACATATATCACGGGACAGCTGCAAACCGGAAAGCGAAAGAGGCAGCTCCTGAAATCACCCGACTCCGAAAGGGCCCTCTCCTCGAGCGCCCTGGAGGCCAGGAGTGAGGAAGCGTCCTCCTCCTTGGAAGACGGTGCCCGGTGAACAACAGGAAGGAGGAGGCTCCGTGAGTCCCTTCGAATGCCTGTTTTTCCTCCCGCGTAGCCACTGGTGGAGGAGGAGAGGAGGCTTTGCAAAACCTAAAGGAATGTGGCTGCTGCTTGTTGTTGACAAGCCCGTCACCCGGAATGGTAGTTTTTCCAAACGAACACTGAGATGTGCGTTCTTCTCGTGAACAAGACCCATTCCCCAGCCATTCTTGTTCAAGGACCGGAAGAGACATCAGAGATTTAAAAAAGTTTTTTTTTTTTTATTTGAGAGAGAGAGAGAGAGAGAGCACCCCAGTGGTGGGGAGGGGCAGGGAGAGAGAGAGAGAGAGAGAGAGAGAGAGAGACCTAAGCAGGCTCCATGCACAGTTCAGAGCCCAACTCAGGGCTCAATCCCATGATCCTGAGATCATGACGGGAGCCGAAATCAAGAGACGCTCAACTGACTGAGCCACCCAGGTGTCCCGAGACATCAGAGATTTTTAACAGAAGGAGATTTCTTATGTGTGATGGAGAGATGAATTAACAATGGCTCCCAATTCCCTTCCTTGTCTGCCCTATTTCTTCAGTGTCCCAGGGGAAGGCGAGCTTAAGGAATCAAGAGAAGGCCCGGCTGGGGAAATAGAGTTAGTCAGGACCCCATGGGCCATAGTTTTTTTTATCCCTACTTACTAGAGTCAACAAAAACATATCAACCCCATAGAAGGCATGGAAGGCCTCCTGTCTTTAAAGCTGTTCAAATGAAGGGATAAAGACATTGGCACCTCATCAGCTTTGTCAGATAGAGTTTCATAGTTTTTTTTTTTTAAGTGTATTTATTTATTTTGAGAGAGACAGACGGTCCCTGCGCAAGACTGGGGGATGGGCAGAGAGAGAGGGAGAGAATCCCAAGCAGGTTCTGCACTGTCAGCGCAGAGCCCAACGTGGGGCTCAATCCCAAGTACCTCGAGATCATGACTTGAGCCAAAATCAAGAGTCCAATGCTCAATCAACTGACCCAGGCGTCACTAGGGTTTCATGGTTTTTAAGTCTAGGAGGGTCTTGAGGGATCTTGTCCAACCCTCCCCCTTTTAAGGGTAAGGCAAGGGGAATTGACTCCTCTAAATTTACACAGTGAATAAATGAACAAACTCTTGCTCAAGTAAATGGCACCATCAGGGATGGGGGGTAGGGGTGGGGGAGAAGGTGAGCCGTGGATTGTCAACGTCCACATACCCTCTTCTACCCCAAGCAGGCTCTCATATTCCCCGCCATTCCCACATTCTCCTTCCACCACTAGCCAGTCTCTTCTCCGTGGCTCACATTCCAACTCTGCTAGTCTTTCCACCACTGAATCCACTGTCAAGTTTTCAAAGAAGAAAAGGGGTCTTTTGCCCACTGGTGTTGCGGGTGTTTTATTGCGTTCTCCAAAGCCACGTGATTCTTCCAGTTTAGAGCTCTCGCGGGCATGGCACCTGGGAGAACTTTTCCTGAGGCTGGGCCAAAGAGGAAGGGTGGACAAGCTACAACTTGTGGGCCAAGTCTGGCCTGCTGTCTGTTTTTGTACAGCGCATGATCTAAAAATATTTTCTTTTTTTTGTGGTAAAAACACATGACCTAAAATTTACCATCCTAACCATTTGTAAGGGTACAGTTCACTAGTATTAAGTATTTTATGCCGCTGTGCTCCAGATCTCCAGAATTTTTTCATCTTGAAAAACTGAACTCTATACCCATTACACAACCACTCTCCATTTCCCCTTTCCCTCAGCTCCTGGTAACGACCATTCTACTTTGTGTCTTTTTTTCTTTTGTTTTCTCTCTCTCTCTCTCTTTTTTTTAAAGTAGGATCCACACCCAACGCGGGGCTTGAACTCCTGACCCTGAGATCAAGACCTGAGCTGAGATCAAGAGTTGGATGCTTAACCAACTGAGCCACCAGGCGCCCCATTCTACTGTCTCTGCGTATGAATTTGGCTACGTTACATACCTCATATACGTGGAATCATAAACTGCCTTTCTGTGACTCGTTTATTTCACTTAGCATAATGTCAACGTCTTCAAGGTTCATCCATGCTGTAGCACATGACAAGAGTTCCTTCCTTTCAAAGGCTGGATAATATTCCATTGTAGGTACATACCACATGTTAATTATCCATTTATCCACGGACATTGGGCTTGCTTCATATGGTAGTTCTGTTTTTAAATTTTGGAGGAACCACATACTGTTTTCCATAGTGGTTGTACCATTTTGCAATCTCATCCACAGTGCACGAGGGATCCAATTTCTCCACGTCCTCATGAACATTTGTTATTTTCTGGTTTTTTTTTTTTAACAATGTCCATCCTAATAGGTGTGAGATGACATCTCATTGTGCTTTTGATTTGCTTTTATCTAAAGGTTAGTGATGTTATGCATCTTTTTATCTGCTTGTTGGCCATTCGTACATCATCTCGGGAGAAATGTCTGCTCAAGTGCCTTGACCATTTTTAAAACGAGGCTATTTTGCTTTTGATGTTGTTTAATTGTTGGAGCTCTTTACATAGTCTGGCTATTAACCCCTTATCAGATGTAGTGACTTAGAAATGTTCCCTCCCATTTCATAGGTTGCCTTTTCACTTTGTTGATTGTGCACTGTGATGTACAGAAATTTTTTTATTTTTTTTAAAGTTTATTTATTCATTTTTAGAGAGAGAGAGAGAGAGAGAGACAGTGCATGCAAGCAGGGGGGAGGAGAGAGAGAGGGAGAGAGAGAATCCCAACCAGGGTCTGCACTGCAGATCCCGACTCAGGGTCCAAACCCATGAATCTCGAGATCATGACCTGAGCTGAAACCAAGAGTCAGACGCTTAACTGACTGAGCCACCCAGGTGCCCCGTACAGAAAATTTTTTAGTTTGATGCAGTCCCATTTGTCCATTTTTTCTTTTGTTGCCTGTGCTTTTGGTTTCATATCCAAGAAATCACCATCAATTCCAATGTCATGAAGTTTTCCCCCTATATTTTCTTCTAGTAAGGTTTTTTAATATTTTTTAATGATTGGGGGAAAAATGAAAATAAGAGAAATATTTCCTGACATGCGAAAATCATTTGGAATTCAAATTTTTTAAATGTTTATTTGTTTTCAAGAGAGAGTACAAGCGGGAGAGGGGCAGAGAGAAAGAGAGAAGGAGAGAGAGAGAGAGAGAGAGAGAGAGAGAGAATCCAAAGGAGGCTCCAGGCTCTGAGCTGTCAGCACAGAGCCCGGTGTGGGGCTCGAACCCACGAGATCATGACCTGAGCTGAAGTTGGACACTCAATCGACTGAGCCAGCCAGGCGCCCCTGGAATTCAGATTTCAATGCCCATAAACAAACTTTTACTAGAACACAGCCAAACTCACTCATTTATACATCATTTATGGTTGCTTTTGAGCTGTAACAGCAGAGCTGAGTAGTTGCAACGGAGACCAAATATCATCCTCTCATTTCTTCACATTACTGCTTAGTGTACTATAAATCACAGCAGCACGTTTATAACTCTGCCACATTTAAAGTGTCATGCGTAGCTCCATACTGCACCTCTTTTTTTTTTTTTTAATTACCAGTGCATACCCATTACGTCAAACCAAGAAAAGGAAAGTGGATTTTGATTGTCGTGTTTTTAAGGCGCACTGGAGTGTGGATTATTTAGTTATCAAATTAGATGGTGTATTAGTCAGTGCGGGCTGCTGTAACAAAATACCACAGGCTGTGCGACTTAAACAACAGAAATTCATTTCTCACAGTTCTGGTCGCCTTCTCCCTTTGTCCTCACATGGCCTTTCCTATGGGTGTGCATGTGGGGAGAAAGAGCTCTCACTCTCCTTATACGGCCACCAATCGGATAGAATTAGGACCTCACCTTTATGACCTCATTTAACCTTAATTGCCTCCTAAAAGCCCCGTCTCCAAATACAATCACATTAGGGGTAGAGCTTCAACATATGAGTTTGGGAGCAACGTGATAGTCTGTAGAAAATAGCAAAGTATTGCGTCCCTCATGCATTGGCACTAGAGCTGTGTTAAAAGAATACAACGTATGTTGGGGCACCTGAGTGGCTCAGTTGGTTAAGCGTCCGACTTCGGCTCAGGTCACGATCTCGTGGTTTGTGGGTTCAAGCCCTGTATCGGGCTCTGTGCTGACAGCTCAGAGCCTGGAGCCTGTTCACGATTCTGTGTCTCCCTCTCTCTCTGCCCCTCCCCCCCACCCACGTTCTGTCTCTGTCTCTCAAAACTAAATAAACACTAAAAAAAAAAAAAATACAACATAACGTCAACATTACCAGACTGAGCACTCATCACAATATTCCCAACCCACAGGAAAGCAATGGTCAGAAAAATTGGAACATTTAAAATGGAATATCTCATCGCAGCAGAATTTCTTGACAAAACTAAACAATCAAAATGAGCCTGCCACCAAAGGAAGTTTCCAAGTGGCTCATTTCTTAGCCAAGCGAAGAGAGCCGTTTACCGAGGGTGGGTTAATTAAACCGTGTTTTATGGCAGCAGTTAAATAAATGTGTCTAGAGAAAATAAATTTGTTTAAAACTATTAGCCTTTTGGGGAGAACAGTTGTTCAAAGAGTTGAGGATAGTGAGCGCAACACCAGCAGCCGAATAAAAACAAGCAAATGATTTTGAGTGGTTTTGCTTGGGTCTTGATGGGTTGACAGAGCTTATCAATGCCACTTAAATGTTTATTTGACGAGGCCGTGCTAAGTTTGAAGTGATTGAGGAATTAGCCCTTATGACTAGTCTGTGAGCAACAGCTACACGATAGTGTATTTTCTGTTTTTTTTTTTTTTAACTTTTATTTATTTATTTTGAGACAGAGAGTAAGCACAAGAAGGGGAGGGGCAGAGAGAGGGAGAGACAGAATCCAAAGCAGGCTCTGCACTGCCAGGGCAGAGGCTGGTGCGGGGCTCGAACCCACGAACCATGAGATCATGACCCGAGCCGAGATCAAGAGCCGGACGCTCCAACGACTGAGCCACCCAGGCACCCCGAGAGTATTTTCCCAAAGCTGAGAATATAGTAATTCAGTACAACTTGAAGTAGAATATGCAAAGATATGTTACAACTGATGGTAAAAATCTGTGTGGAACAGAAAAAGGCACAGGTGAACACATTTACAAACCTTTTGAGAAGGAAAGATGTTTATAGCCTATGGTTATTCATGGCATTGTTCATCAGCAGGTACTGTGCCGAAAATATCTGAGTGTCTCGTGTGGCATTGAACGAGTAGTGTCGGTGGTGAACTTCATACACTCTCCCGGACTTAGCCCTTGACAGTTCTGTGGATTTTTGTGTTTTTCAAGGATAGGAACTTAATATCCTGACTTGCCTTACGATCCTGAAGTTTGATGGCTTTGCAGTGGCTAACGTTTTCCTGAGATCTTTTGAGCCCAGCGTGAAGACTGGAATTTTTTTCTGAATGAGAAGGTCCGCCTGTCATCACTGTTATTGAGCACTAAACGTGCGGAAATTTGTTACAGAAACACCTACATAATATCCTAGATTTTACCTCTTGGCACCCAATGCTCTAAATGTTCACTCCCTGGCCATTTACAGAAACAACTTGCCGACCCCTGCATGAGCATCTGAGTGATAGCCACCTGCGTTTTACTGGAAAACATTCCTGCAATCGAAACCCATGTCAGTGACAAGGCCCCTCCGCCCTATTCAACTTTGGGGTTCCCAGGTTATTCTGGGCCACTGCTTGCTACATTCCCCACGGTCGGAGCAACTAATGTCCCACTCCTTTGTTTAAGGGTCTCACTCTCTGTGTCACAGGAACCTACTGGCAGTCAAAGTCGTCTCCTGTTTTATCCCCAAGAGATCTGATGAGTATTAATTTGAATAGGATTCCTAGCCATGAACACTGATCCAGATTTTCTGATATAAAGAATCCCCATAAAAATATCACCCAGTGATGAACAGGAATAGGCAAGTGTCTAGAGAGCTATTAGACTGTAGCCTCCAGTTATCTCTGTCTTTGTTTATAAGAGCAGTAATTTAGAAATTGCAGATGTGCTGAGTTACTAAATACTCTTTGGGGGAGGATAAACTTACAATTCAGCAGTATCTAATTCAGTAGCCATGCTACTCTTAAGACCACTTCAGTGCAAGTGATTTTTTCGTGGACCTAGGAAGGGCAAATAATTTGCTTTTAGAAGCATGAGACGCTTGACATGACTTACACATTGGGTATATACGTCGCAAATTGCTTTACATCCTTCCTGCTTATAGAATGTTTATATGTCCTTATCCTAATATCTGTATCCATGGCTAAAAGATAGAAATATAGGCTGCGGGGGCGCCTGGGCGGCTCAGTGCCACCACTCTTGATTTCCGCTCAGGTCAGGATCTTCCGGTTTGTAGGACGGAGCCCCGCATTGGGCTCTGCCCTGACAGCACAGAGCTTGGGATTCTCTCTCTCTCCCTCTCTCTATGCCCCTCCCCCACTCCCTCTCTGTCTCTCTCAAAATAAATAAATAAACTTAAAAGGAAATATAGGCTACAAAATGGATATTAAAACAAAGGTGAAGCTTAGAAGTCATTTGTGACCAGGAAATGAAAGGCAGAGAACTAGATTCCAGGGTGCATATTATTGTGTTTGATAAAACAAAACCAAAAGACTTCAAAACCAAAAATCCACAGGTATTTTTTTTCTTTTTTTGCAAAATCTCTAGGGCGCATATTATTGTGTTTGATAAAACAAAACCAAAAGACTTCAAAACCAAAAATCCACAGGTATTGTTTTTTCTTTTTTTGCAAAACAGACTCACCGACTAAGAATTTATGGCTTAGTACTTGTAGGGATAGTTGTTTATTTTTATTAGCCTTCTCTAGTGGCCATTACACTGACCCTTCGTGGGGCCAGTCATTTGTGGATTATCCAACCTTTTCGAAAAATAGTTTCACTCCCCATCCCAACCCCCACAACCCTTGCCCAGGGAACACCTGTTTCATTAAAAGATGTTTCATTTTGTATTCTTTATTTGGACTCCCCCCTTTTTTAATTACTGACAACCCACAAACATCCATGTTGACTTCTAGATAAAGCGAGTTGACTTCCCAGAAAATTTAAGTAAAGCCAAATATGTGAGGAGTATGCCATCCTGTTATTACCAAGATGTGAGTGTACTCTTTTAGCTTGTTTATATAGTGTCTTAAGGGGGGGGGGGAGAAAAAACCCAAATTCCTGTTGCAATGGTTAATCTGATGACATTCTGAGTCACGGAGGCATCAATAGCCTATCTGATCCATAAACACATTTATAAGCAAAGAACTATCCGAAGATAAACTGAAGCATATTAAAAATTTTTAGGAGGTTTATGTAAGCAAAAACTGATTCAAATTAGTCAGTGCCACGCTGGAAGTGGTTAGGAGCTCTCCACAGATAGGAGCCAGGGGAAAGCCTTCGATAGAGAAACAGCAGAAGCAAAGCAAGGAAATTATTTGATTGGCTACAGCTTAAGCATTTGCCTTCGCTGGAAAAACCTAGGTGGCTGGTTGTAACTGGTTGTCTTTAGGTTTTGATTTCTTAATCGTGAGGCATTTACGGGTTTAGGATTTGGTTTGTTTTATGTCCGCTGCTAAGGTATCAGAACCAGCTCAGTCTAATGGCCTTGTTCTTTAACTAATTCGATACAACTGATAACCCGTATCTCATTTGTTGCTTTCCACTTTTTTTTATAAAGAATTTCAAGTTGAGGGGCGCCAGGGTGGCTCAGTCGGTTAAGCGTCCGACTCTTGATTTCCACTCAGGTCATGCTCTCACCATTCGTGAGCTCGAGCCCCCCATCGGGCTCTGTGCTGACAGTGTGGAGCCTGCTTGGGATTCTCTCTCTCTCTCTCTCTCTCTCTCTCTTTCTCTGTCTCTCTCTCTCCCCTCCCCTCAAAATAAATAAATACACATTTTTTAAAAAAGAATTTCAAGTTGCAATTTAACTACCATGTAAGGATTCATTTTTTTCCCCAAAACATCCTTTTAAAAAAGAACACTTCCTGATGTAAACCACACAGATGGCGTTGGTTTGGCACATCTCAGGCTGGGTGGACCCAAGCCAAAAATAGAGCCAAATTTCTTCAAAGACTGTTCAATTAAAGTAGTTTCTACATTAGCAATAAGCCCAGTTTTCCATTACATACCACATCAATTTAAAAAGAAAGCAATAGGTTCAGTCAATATTTCCTTGGTTTTGAAGTGTCCCTCCATTTTGTTAATAAGGGTGGTAATGACCTAGGCCTAAAATCATGACCTTCGTTTTTGCTGACAATATCTAAGTGGGGAACAACCCTGTATTAATTTCCTATGGCAGCTGTAACAAATTATCCCAAACTTGGTGGCTTAAAACAATGCACATTTATTCTTCTGCAGTTTTGGAAGCCAGAAATCCAAAATCAGTTTCACTGGGCTGAAATCAAGACATCAGTGGGGCCTTGTTCCCTGGAAGCTCTAGGGGGACGATGTTTTCTTGCCTTTTCCAGCTTCTAGAGCTGCATTCCTTGGTTTGTGTCCCTTTCCTCCATCTATAAAGACTGTAGCATAGCATTTCATCTCTTGCTCACTCTCTCTCCTCTCCCCCACTCCCACTCTCTGCTCCGATTGTCACATAACCTTTTCTTTCTCTGTCAAATCTCCTTTTGCTTCATTTAACTTACTTATTTTTAATGTTTGTTAATTTTTGAGAGAGAGAGAGAGACAGAGCACGAGCAGGGGAGGGGAAGAGAGAGAGGGAGACACAGAATCCGAAGCAGGTTCCAGGCTCCGAGCTGTCAGCACAGAGACCGACACGGGGCTTGAACTCACAAACTGTGAGATAAGGACCCGAGCTGAAGGCGGACCCTCATCCGAGTGAATCACCCAGGCGCCCTTCTTTTTGCTTCCTTTTATAAGGATACATGTGACTGCATCTAGGGCCCACGTGGATAATCCAGATTAATCTTACCATCTCAAGAGCCTTAATTTAGACACCTACCCGGTCTCTTATGCCCTACAAGGTAACATTCACAGGTTCCAGAGATTAGGACCTGGTTAATTTAGGCGGGGGGGGGGGCATTATTCAGCAGACCACAGACTCCAAATTTGCAATTCAACATTTAGTTTACGACCCGTAGGCCTCAGATTACTAACCAAGTGTGGAGGCCTCCGGAGATTGTATTTAAGTAAAATAACTTACATGCATAACTGGTACCATTTATAAATTTGTGCCCATGCCATTGTTACTAATAAAACAGAAAATCATTTCATAATGAGATCTAAGGGGCCTTCTTCAGACAAGTTCTTTCTTTTTCTTTCTTTTTTTAAATGTTTATGTATTTATTTTGAGAGAGAGAGAGAGCACACGAGCGGGGAAGGGACAGAGAGAGAGGGAGAGAATCCCACGTGCTGGTAGCACAGAGCCCCACCTAGGGCTTGAACACACGAACCGTGAGATCATGAAATCAATCAACCTGAGCTGAAATCAAGAGTCCGCCGCTCAAGCAACCGAGCCACCCAGGCGCCGCTAGCAAGTTACTTGTAAATAAGATACTTTTTGCATAGCCTTCAGCCCTTTTGACAAAACCTATCCTTACAAAATAATTTACATCTTTATAAAGCACAGACGTTCCAAAGAATGTATTTAAATCAGGGCATCTGCTAGGCAGTAAGAGTTTCATAAATGTCGGCAATCGTGATTGTGTTGGGTGTTCTGCTGCCTGAATGGAAGAATTCCAAGAGCAGAAATCGAATAACAGTAGGCTTGTCTCACTCTGCAAGAAAAAGAAAGCAAGAAGATGGAATTCAATCACTTTTGGGGGGCTCGTAATTTTTGTTTAATACTTTGATACCTGTTACTGCCAGACTGCTAGTGAATGCTAACAGATGTCTGAACAAGAAGCCAAAGAATATTAGGGGGAAACTGGGAATCAGCCATTCATGTCAAGTTCAAAAGCCTGTTTCGGTTAAAGGTGCTCACGGCTGCGCCTTTATATTTTACACTCGAACCGCAGTAGTTTCTTTGTCGCTAAAATGGTTCTTCATTTATATGAATCAATCAAATGCAGGTATACCAGCATCCGAACAAATTCGAGGGTTGCTAATGGAAAACATTTTCTATTATAAAAGAGCTTACCTTCGCAAAGGGCTGAAATGGAGGTTCTCAACCCTGGCTGCACATTAAGATCTCCTGGGGAGCTTTTCAAAATCCCCATCTCCAAGCTGCAGCTAAACCCGACTTAATAAGAACATCTAGCGGGCCGCCTGGGTGTCAGTGTTTTTAAAGCTCCCCAGGTAATTCTACTGGGCGGCTGTGGTCGAGAACTCTGGACTAAAAGCATCTGGGGCGCAGAGACCACTACAAATAATGAGGTCTGAAGTTCCATGGTCCTGATCGGGAATGCAATGTGAATTCAGAGAAGAGAGTGTCTTGATTAGTGAAAGGAGGAGGAGATGGAAAATGGACCAGAATGCATCATTGAGGGAGACGCATACTTAACAAAGAGATCAATTTGAACAAAATATGGAAATACCTAGTAGAAATGTGACCTCGGCATCTTTGAATCAAAGGGCAACCTTTTTTCTTTTCTTTTTTCTTTCCTTTTCTTCTTTTCTTCTCTTTTCTTTTTTCTTTTCTTTTCTTTCCTTTTCTTTTCTGTTTTTCAGAGAGAGAGAAAGAGACCACCTGTGGGGCAGAGGGGCCCAGGGAGTGAGAGAGAATCTTAAGTAGGCTCGGCGCTCAGTGCCAAGCCCAGCACAGGGCTCGATCGCATGACCCTGGGATTATGACCTGAGCCGAAATCAAGAGTTAGACGCTCAACCGACCGAGCCACTCAGGCGCCCCAAAGGGCAACTTTATAGCCCGAATATGTATGCGTCTAAATCACATATCTGTTTTTACAAAGACCAATTTCTATCTACACTCTCCACATACCTCTCCAACAATAGAAAACAAAATAGTACATTTGAGCAATGCAGGAGACTCTTTTGAAACACTTCTAACCTCCTTTCTGTAATCATTGCAACTTTAAGTTGTGGCGATTGAAGCAACCTGAAACTTGCTTATCAAGCCTGGGACTTTTGATCAATGGTCACATGTTCTTTCAACGATGGGAAGATCATCATGACTTTCTAGTACCTTCTCATGCAATGATTACAAATATTCCATATTTATATACATAGCTAACGTTTATGTAGCACTTACAACGGGCCAGGCACTGTTTTAAGTGCGTTATGTATACCGTCTTATTTACTCCTCACAAGAACCTAGTGAGGTACTTGCTATTTTAATCCCCGAGTTACAGATGACGTCATTGGGGTGCCAAGGGGTGAAGCCACCAACTGAGGATTACAGTTCAGCGATAGCACTGGAATTCGAACCCAGGTAGTCTGGCTCCAGAGCCCACGCTTTTGAAAAACATTTTGCTATAGGGGCGCCTGGGTGGCTCAGTCGGTTAAGCGTCCGACTTTGGCTCAGGTCATGATCTCACCGTCCATGAGTTCAAGCCCCGCGTCGGGCTCTGTGCTTACTGCTCAGAGCTTGGAGCCTGCTTCGGATTCTGTGTCTCCCTCTCTCTCTGACCCTCCCCCATTCATGCTCTGTCTCTTTCTGTCTCAAAAATAAACAAACATTAAAACAAAAACATTTTGCTATAGTTATTCTTTTTTTTTTTTCAAGATAGTGATTCTTAATTATGACATGGATGAATTTTCTTCATTTCAGTATTTTCTGGAGACAACAGCATTCAGCCCTTCTATTTCTTTTATCAGTTTTGCTATGCATGGAAGTTGAAATATGCAAAATTTTTCCACTTTCACTTTGAATTTTCCTTAAATTATTTTATCGGAATCAGTCTTTATAAAGGTCATAATGAGACACACACACACAAGCACACACACATACATATATATTGCTTTACTTTATATAAAAAATATAATATTATGTGTATTATATATTATAATAATATATTAATATAATATATATTATTAATTAATATAATAATATTAATATAATATGTGTATATATATATAGTTTTACTTTTGTGACCATTTACATAGTCCAATTTGCCTGGATCATTTTAATTTTTTTTAATGTTTATTATTGAGAGAGAGAGAGAGAGAGAGACAGCATGAACATGAGAGGGGCTGAGAGAGGGACAGACACAGAATCCGAAGCAGGCTCCAGGCTCTGAGCTGTCAGCACAGAGCCCGACGCAGGGCTCGAACTCACAAACTGTGAGATCATGACCTAAGCCAAAGTCGGACGCTTAACCGACTGAGCCACCCAGGTGCCCCGCCTGGATCATTTTATAGATTTATATTTTTGAAAGATTCTCTATTCAGTTTGCAGTTAATGACGTATTTTTCTTAGTGTGTTTTCATCCATTTTCCATTTTGTTTCCTTTGTTGTGATAACTTCTACCAAGGCTAATTCCTCAGGTCAATTTTTGCAGTTTTCTCCACGAAAAGATGTGATTCTTAGTTTTTCATCGCCCTCTTTTTCAGCTTCATTTTGTGATTTTTTTTAATCCGTCATAGTTATTATGACGGGTAAAACAGGAAAGTTTTATATCTACTTGTTATTTAATCCAGGAGAAATTATGAAATTAGATATTCCAGGACTACTCTACGGAGTGGTCTTTATTATGGGCTTTGTCATTCTCAGGGCCAAAA
Source organism: Felis catus (assembly GCF_018350175.1). Lineage (NCBI taxonomy): Eukaryota > Metazoa > Chordata > Mammalia > Carnivora > Felidae > Felis > Felis catus. The sequence continues at coordinate 94,146,155 of NC_058386.1, read as the reverse complement.
TGACAAATTCACCATGTTCCAAATGGGTGAGAGTGGAAATTGCTATTTCAGTTTGAATAGTGGGGCGCCTGGGTGGCTCAGTCAGTTGAACCTCCGGCTCTTGATTTTGGCTCAGGTCATGATCCCAGGGTCGTGGGATCGAGCCCCAGCCCCGCATCAGGCTCTGCTCTGAATGGGGAGCCTGTTTAAGATTCTCTTTCTGTCTCCGTCTGCCCCTCTATCCTGCTTCTGGGCTCTCTCTCTCTCTCTCTCTTTCTAAACAAAACAAAACAAAAACATTAAATAGCTTGCCTGGAATAAGTGGTAAAGGCAAATTGGAGGTAGGAGAGTGGCAGTAGAATGGCTTCTGGAATTACCAACCTGGCTTGACTCTATACTCAGCCATTTATAGCTGTATGACCTAAGTCAAATGACCTAACGTTTAAGCCCCAAGGCCTCCATCTGTAAAATCGGGATAATACGAGGACCTAATGAATCAGTTTATCAACGGAAGTGAACGAGATAAAGCAGGGACAAGCACTTTCGTTTATTGCCTGGCTCCTGGGAACGAATCAGGACGTGTTACCCGTTCAGCAGCATCACCTACAGGAGATACTTACTGAGATAAACAAACGCATATGAAAAAAACTTCTGGAAAGACTTTGTGCTTGCGACTGCGTTGACAAAAGTTGTGTTAACAAAAGCCAGGGCTGATGAACTAATGCTAGCAGTTATTATCTTCATTGCCTGCTCAGCAAGGTTTCCCTGGATGCGAGTAGAAGGTATCTTGGTTGCATCTTGGGGGGAGTAGTATGTCTCTACAAAGCACGCGGTCACTCAAAATGTATGTCAACAACGGTTCCATAATCACTTCCTCCTTGCGTGTGTTTAGTGGACTAGAAGACCTCGTTTTAGGGGCCACTGGACTGTAATTTCCAACGATCCTGATGGGCCTCCGTCCGCCAAATCCTTTTGCCACTCCACTTCTTGGCTCGGGCCTAAAATGACTCCCCAAGACCTTAATGCCTTTTGGGTTAACTCTAACGTATGTTTAAGATGTAAGTTCAGGCAGCGATGGCAGTAATAAAACTCCTCTTACGGAACACCCTCCATTTGCCATCTGTACGTATGTGTTTTTCCCCATTTAATCTCACAAGAAACCTTCCAGACGTAGGTATGTATTAGTAACCCCATTTCCAAATGAGAACATAGAGAGAAGGAACATGGGTATCGTGTCCACATTCAGGTCTTAAGACGGTAAAGCCCTTTCTCCTTCTGCCACATCGATCCCCCCACCATCTTGGCTTTTTGCATTTGATTTCCAGCAGAAATCATGGGATCTGTAGGCCATGTGAGAGTGTAGCTCTTCTGTAGAATAACAATGAAAATGCTTAACGTGCCGCTTTTATCAAAGTTTAATGGGCAGGTTGCTTGCAAATTCCTCATGGGTTCGAGGTCAGGCGTCAGCTTTGCAGAAAAAGACAGACATAGAAACCAGGGAGTCATTTATTAATTTACAGGTGGATCTAGTGGGATAATACACATTTGTCATCTGCCCAGGGCATTCCCTCCGGATGGGCATGTCACTCGGAGAACCAAATTACACATGGGAAGATTGCTCGGAGGGCACGGTTTGAACAGACGGAAGGGGTTGGTCTGGAGTTCTATAGTTTCATTTTCTTCCGATAAACATAACGAGATGAATATCCTTCTCTACCACAAGGCTATTTTCTCTCAGTAACTCATAGCGAGGGCGAGAGCCCACTCTTCTCTGAAAACTGGCAAATTATTCCCATTTTAATTCCCCCCCTTTTTTATTTATTTTTTTTTAATTTTTTTTAATGTTTTATTTATTTTTGAGATAGAGAGAGACAAAGCATGAACGGGGGAGGGTCAGAGAGAGGGAGACACAGAATCTGAAACAGGCTCCAGGCTCTGAGCTGTCAGCACAGAGCCCGACGCGGGGCTCGAACTCGCGGACCGCGATATCATGACCTGAGCCGAAGTCGGCCGCTTAACCGGCCGAGCCACCCAGGCGCCCCAGCCCCCCCCCCCCTTTTTTTTAAGTGAGCTCTAAGCCCAACCCGGGGCTTGGACACAGAACCCTGAGATCAGAGGTCATGTGTTCTACCGACTGAGCCAGCCAGGTGCTCCCCACACTTTAACTTCCATTTCCCCCCACTTCGTTCATTCCTCGTTTGTTATTCCCATCCCCGTTTTATATGTTTCACCCTGATCTCATGCCACACCAGGGAAGTTCCAATGCAGTTGAAAAGATCACAGTGTTTTCCAGCACTCTCATTCCAGTCAGTCCTGTTTCTTCACTGAGCTTGAAGAAGACGCCTTTATTTTTTCTAACTTTTAGGGGCGCCTGGGTGGCGCAGTCGGTTAAGCGTCCGACTTCAGCCAGGTCACGATCTCGCAGTCTGTGAGTTCGAGCCCCGCGTCAGGCTCTGGGCTGATGGCTCGGAGCCTGGAGCCTGCTTCCGATTCTGTGTCTCCCTCTCTCTCTACCCCTCCCCCATTCATGCTCTGTCTCTCTCTGTCCCAAAAATAAATAAACGTTGAAAAAAAAATTTATTTTTTCTAACTTTTAAACAAATTTTTTTGAGAGCGAGCACATGAGTGGGTGGGAGCGAGTGGGGGAGGGGCAGAGGGAGAGGGAGAGAGAGAGAATCTTAAGCAGGTTCCACACCCAGCACAGAGCTTGGCATGGGGCTCAATCTCACGACCGTGAGGTCACAACCTGAGCCAAAATCAAGAGTCAAATGACACAAGTCTTTCTTAAAATTTTTTAAATTTTTATTTAGTTTTGAGAGAGAGAGAGAGAGAGAGAGAGAGAGAATGCGAGCAGGGGAGGGGCCGAAAGAGAGGGAGACACAGAATCCAAAGCATGCTCCAGGCTCCAAGCTGTCAGCACGGGGCTGACGCAGGGCTCGAACTCACGAACGGGGAGATCATGACCTGAGCAGAAGTCGGAGGCTTAACTGACTGAGCCACCCAGGCGCCCCTCAAAGACCCAAGCCTTTCTGACAAGATTCCAGTGACACTTTTCCTATCTATGACACTTTTACAGGGTTTCTTCCTAAGAAAACCCCTTCCAAGGAGGCCAGGGTCACCTATTATGAATCAATTCCACTGAGTTTCAGTTTTCAAGGTTTATTTTTTTACTTCTATTGCCTCACCCACCCAGCTTGGCAGAGGGGAGTGCGTTAATGTTGCTCCTTATGCACTAAAGGGAGGGGACAGCATAAGGCGGACACTAAATCATCAACGGAGGTCAAACAAACTTCACCTATTAATCTGGCCTGAGCTGCAACTTTTTTTGTTTCCACTCCAGCATCCTGATCAGCAGATATATATTCATTTCTGGGAATGAAGAGTGATTCTTTTCCAACTGTGCAGATGCCAGCCAGAGAGATGAAGATATTTTCTAATCATCTGTCTTCTTAACTGATAAAAGTAGCTGACAGCAGTTTGATTCAAACGATATTTGAGCATCTGCTTTTGGGACACTGAGGCACTTGCCTCAGAGAATCATTAGCTTTAAAGAATTGTGCTGTGGACTTATCCCCATCTGCCCCATAAACAGAGGCAGAAAATGAATAAATGAACTGTTTCCTGTATTTATATCCCTTTCATTCCCATTTGAAGTCAGACCAGGTCTTAGCAAACCAAATCCAAACGTGCAGACAGGTCCTTGAAAATATAGATGCAGGTCTGGATCTAATAAGGGCCAAGCATTTGGTTTTTTAACTGACGGAATTTCTTAGGGAAATAAAGGCTTTATAGGTCTGGGTAAACGGTGATGTTGAACCCAGCACGGTTAAGGGCATGCACAGTCTTTGACTTTAAAACAGAAACTTTGGTGGCTCCGGTCGGTTGAGTGTCGACTCTTGCTTTGGGCTCAGGTCGTGATCTCGCGGTTGGTGAGCTGGAGCCCCACATCGGGCTCTGCACTGGCAGCGTGGAGCCTGCTTGGGATTCTCTCTCTCTGCCCCTCCTTCGCTCTCTCGCCCCCTCAAAGTAAACAAACAAACATTTTTGTTGTTGTTTAAAAAAATGAAAATAAAAAAAACAGGAACCTTGTGAAGCTCAGTTATTTCTACTGGATGACAGGGACCAGTCAAGATTCCGTTGCCTACCAGATGGCTTTAAGGGTTCGTCTGAGTCTCTCAAAGGGTCTTCACCACCTTTGGAATTCTGGACTCCTCCCTTTGCTTCATCCCAACAAGCTTATTCCTGCAGTCCTCTGTGGGCCTATGTGTGCGTGAGTATATGGATATATGTACATGTGAATGCATTGGGGGGCAGGGCTGGGGTTTGGGAAGGTGGTGGTATAGAGGAGGCAAAGGAAGGGATTGAATTTATTAGAGGAGTTTTAGTTGATTTTTATTCCAAGGTAAGAGAAAAATGGCCCAATCTCTCTGATTTTACACCTCCAGCTCTCGAACTCTTTTTCCTCATCCTGTGCCGTCCGCTCGTGTCCACCTGGCCCTGGGCTCTCCCATTTACAGATTCCAATCCATCCCAAATCAGAGGTCAAAAGGCTAACCCATGGCATTTCTCAGAAATACCGAGGCACGTGATGAAATCTTAATCTGATCAAATGTGACAAGCTTTGCCCCAAAGCCAGATGGAGGCAGAGAGGGCCCCTCGCCACCATAGAAGTCAGACAGAGATGTGACACTGACCCCTTGCCTGTCCCAGGTGCTGACAGAATCACGTGCTTGGGAGACTGTAAGCACAGAAACATGGCTGACTAGAGCTGTAGGCATGTACAGATCATTTAGAATAATGTTATTTTTTCACGTTTATTTATTTTTGAGGGAGAGGGAGAGAGAGAGAGCAAGTGGGGGAGGCGCAGAGAGAGAGGGAGACAGAGGATCTGGTAAACAGACTCCAAATTTTATTGGGAGGTGAACTACCCAAGAATATTCAGAATTGTTTTCTCCCCCCGCCCCCAGGTTTATTGAGATATAATTGACGTATTACCGTTGTGTAAGTTTGAGGTAAACTGTGTTGATTTGATATCCTTAGATACTCCAAACTGATTACCGCCATAACATTAGCTAATACCTCCATCATGTTGCATAATTACCCATTCTTTGTGTGTGTGTGTGTGTGTGTGTGTGTGTGGTGAGAATACTTAATAACTACTCTCTTAGAAACTTTTAGCAATATTATTTTCTAAAGTGTTTATTTTGAGACACAGAGAGAGAGCACAAGCAAGGGAGAGGCAGAGAGAGAGAGAGAGAGACAGACAGACAGAGAATCCCAAGCAAGCTCCTTGCTGTCAGTGCAGAGGCCCTCGCAGGACTTGAACCCATGAACCGTGAGGTCATGACCTGAGCCGAAACCAAGAGCCAGACGCTCAACCCAATGAGCCACCCAGGTGCTCCAAATTTTAGTATTATTAACTCTAATCACCATGCTGTACATTGGATCCCCAGAACTTATTTCTTTTCCAACTTAGAAGTTTGTATCCTTTGACCAACATTTCCTCCTTTCCCACAACCCCCAGCCACCATTCTACTCTCTGTAGGGTTTCGGCGGGCTTTTGTTTTTGTTTTTGTTTTAAGTAGACTTCACACCCCGCGCGGAGGCCAACCAGGGGCCTGAACTCACAACCCGAGCTGAGATCAAGAGTTGGATGGACGCTCAACCGACTGAGCCACCTAGGCGCCCCATGCTTGGCTTTTTTTTGATTCCAGAACTAGCCTGGTTTAAAAAAAAAAAAAAAACAACAACAGACAAGCAACGCGGAGGGGTGATTGCCGAAGGCAGTGACTCCCACACGTGATGTGTAGCTGAATAAAATAAGTATTTTTGGACTTACTTTCCGCAGTCTCCTGCCCGGTGTTCCCAATGTCATAGCCCTGGCCCTCTGCTCTTTATATAGTCTTTCTCGAAATATCACCCAGCTTCCCTTTTATTAATTAACAACAACGACAACAACAAAGAGTTAGGACTTACACAGAGCAAACTCTTTTGGATGCAGAAAACCTACATTCTAATCCCAGGTCTACTGCTTAATTAGCTGTGTGACCTTGGCAAAAATCACCTGCGGTTGGCAAAATTCCACCTTCCCATCCCCTGGTTATTTAACCAAACCCCAATCTCGGTCCGGCTGTACAGGGGCTCCACGAGGAAGAGCAGCCTCTAGAAATTGAGGAAAGCCCTCAGCTGACGGCCAGCGAAGAAAGTGGGACCTCAGTCCTGCCATCGGGAGGAATGGAATTCTGCCCACGTCGTGAAGGAGCTCCGAAGCAAATTCACACCCACGGCCTCCAGAAAGGGAGAGAGCTGATACGTGGGTCACGTTTGCGGCCACTAAGTGCGTGGGGATTATTAACGGCGGCAGTAGAAAAGTAACACGTCACCTGTTGTTTGTTCTGGATTTCAGCTTCCTCGTATGTAAAAGAGGATGAGGCTGATTCTGCTGAGGATTGGAGAGAATGTATTTAATGTCACTTTGGAACAGCACCCGACACAGTAAGCTGTCAGTAGTAAATGGTAGATAGTATTGCTTCCACATGCCTTTCCTGCCATCTTGGGCTGGTGACGCCTAGAATGATCTCTCTGGCTCAGGTCTCTTGTTGGAAGTCTTTCTCAGGGTTTCACACATTCCTTGGCAACAGGAAAGTTACCGGCACCTTGGTTTTGACAGCCTACTGACCCTGTTGCGCTATGCACTATATCCATAGGGAGAATGGAAGGATATATACGGAGATGTGAATAGTGATTATCTCTGGGAGGTAGGACTTCTGTTTTCTTTCTCACAATTTTTTAATGTATTTCACAGAGACTCTAGAGGCACGTGTATTATCTTTATAATAAGAAATATTCTTGAAGCCTTTCTTTTTAAAAAATTTTTAATGTTTATTTATTTTGAGAGAGAGGGACGGAGCACGAGCAGGGGGGAGGGGCAGAGAGAGAGAGGGAGACACAGAATCCAAAGCGGGCTCCAGGCTCCGAGCTGTCAGCCCAGAGCCCCATGGGGGCTTGAACTCACGAACCATGAGATCATGACCTGAGCCGAGGTTGAATGCCTAACCGACTGAGCCACCCAGGCGCCCCTTAAATTCTTTTTTTGTTAAAGTTTGTTTATTTATTTTGAGAGAGAGAGAGAGAGGAGGGGAGGGGCAGAGAGTGAGGGAGACAGAGAATTCCAAGCAGACCCCGTGCTGTTAGCACAAAGCCCGATGCAGGGCTCAGAACCGGGAACTCAGAACCGTGAGATTTTGACCTGAGCAGCAGAAACCAAGAGTCGGATGCTTAACCGACTCAGCCACCCAAGTGCCCCACTCTTCTTGAATTGTAAAAAAAATATATATATATATATATATATATATATAGCCCAAGAACTACCTGTGGCTAGGATGTAAATGGACAGTTCATGGTCTTGGAACTTTCCACTGCATCCTGGCACAGCTAGTAATATTCTTGTGACACATTTAAGCTTACCTGCGATTCAAAGCAGGGACTGTTTTTGCATGATCAACAATGACAGTTCCCCACTTGACCTGCTAGGTAATGAAAGAATGGCCGAGAAAAGAAAGCCATTCCTGGTGAACCTCAGAATCCAAGCCTCAACACGCCTGGGGATTTATACCAGGTTCCTTTTCTTTTCTTGGACACCCACACTTCTTCTTTCTGAACTCTGTATGTGTGGCTGTTGAGTGCTCCTTTCCTGAGACCCTGAAATCCTGCAAAACCATTTCTGTTAAATCCCCCGGACCTCTTAGGTCAACCCTGACGATTTAGCAGTACAGCAAAGTCAGGGGGCCAGTAAATTCCTGATTCTGAGTACAGTTCCCCTTGCCAGAACCCTCACTGATCTAGCTTGATGTGAGGTCCCGACACAGTGAACCTCTAGAACTCGGGAGGCTGACTCCCTTGGCCAGAGGGGAGCCCGGCGCGTTGCCTTCTGAGAACCCATAGGAGCAGCGAGCCTTGCTGCCTACTACAGAAACCCGAGGGATGCTTCACACTGAAGCAAAAGCTTTCTAACCTGCTTCTCACGGAGAACACTGTACGACTGAGCGAGACGAAAAAGCGTTCTTCCTCTATGTGTTTATAGTGTCACGAAGGACTAGTGAATGCGCCCGAAGTCATGACAGTTGGTGTCAGGAATTCGTACATGAGACGTGCAATTAGTCTGTCTCCTTTGATGCTTCAAGAGAGCAAGGCCCACGTTCAGCCCACTACGGTGCCCCCGTGCCCAGCACAGTGAACGGCTCATGTCGATGAGCAATAAATATGTGTCAAAGGAATGAACCCATAGGCTAATGAAATAATGACACCAATACCTAATTACGGTTTTGATGAAACTGCAGGGTGTGACGAGAACATGTAAGAAGGGACCTAACCTGTTTCTTTTTTAAATGTTTATTTATTTTTGAGAGAGGGAGAGAGAGAGAGTGCTTGCTCGCACATGAGTTGGGGAGGGGCAGAGAGACGGAGGCACGGAATCCGAAGCAGGCTCCAGGCGCTGAGCTGTCAGCACAGAGCCCGACGCGGGGCTCGAACTTACGAACCATGAGATCATGGCCGGAGCCGAAGTTGGACGCTCAACCGACTGAGCCACCCAGGGGCCCCCCACCCCTGGGCTTGAACTCATGAACCTGAGGCGAAGTTGGGCGCTCAACTGCCTAAGCTACCCTGGCACCCTGTAACCTAGCCTGTTTCTGAGGGGCCAGCTGGGCACGGAAACTTGCCTGAGAGTGAACACGGGCCTTAGCGAAGGGAAGATATTTTAGTTCATATGCTCCCTTGAAACTTGGAGCCAGCGGAGGGGAGGGCACGCAACAGCAGGAGGGTAACTGGCCAGGAGTGACTATGATCCCTGAGAGGACAGAAGCAGTTTCTGAATGTAATGATCACATCGTGCATTACATGGGGCTCTTGAGGACTAACCAGCACTGCTCTCTCCATAGTTCAGTGTTGGATGCTAAGCTTGGACCCTGGCATTTGTCCATTTTCCTCTGAAACTGTTAGCATCCACTTTCATGCCTGGATGCATCCCTTCTCATCAGCTTTTTTTTTTTTTTTAAGTTTATTTATTTATTTTGAGAGAGCGCACAAGCAGGGGAGGGGCAGGGAGAGAGAGAATCCCAAGCAGGCTTCTTGCTTTCAGAAGCGTCAGCCCCATGTGGGGCTCAAACCCACGAGCCATGAGATCAGGACCTGAGCTGAAGCCAAGAGTCAGTAGCTTCACTGTTTGAGCCACCCAGACATGCCCCTTCTTTTTTTTTTTTATTAATGTTTATGTATATTTGAGAGAAAGAGAGAGACAGTGCATGAGTGGAGGAGGGGCAGAGAGTGCCGGAGACAATCGGAAGCAGGCTCCAGGCTCCGAGCTGTCAGCACAGAGCCCGACGCGGGGCTCGAACCCATGAACCGTGAGATCATGACCTGAGCCGAAGTCGGTCGCTCAACCTACTGAGCCACCCAGGTGCCCCCAGACGCCACCCCCCCTTGTAATCTTTTTACTCTGCACACAGTCATCTAGCCATGGAGTGCTTAAGGTAACACACTTTTTACTCCTGAGAGAAATTATGGGCCTTTCAGTACATGGCTGTATGCTAAATGGTTGGATAAGTGTGATATTACTGTATTTTGTTTTACCCTTAATTGTGTGGGTGGGTTTTTGCACTCTTTCATCCCTGGAAATAGCTTTGAACTCCACTGAGTATTATGCATTCTGCATCATTGTTCGGGTCAATCCCAATTCTCACTCTTAATCTGGGGAAATTCAGACACTAGGAAGATTGACACCAAGGGAAATGTGTGATTGTAGCTGCAACACAACTAGACCTTCCTCGTGTGCAGCACAATTCCAGGGCACTTCTGGCTGCTGCCTTCTGCCTCTCCTAACGTCTATTCTTCTTTTCTTTCCGATTTTCCCATTCTCTTTCTCAGGTATATGTGTATGGGAGATAGAATCATAAGAAATAGAGGAGAAATAAATTAAAAAATAGGTATTTTCGGGGCTCCTGGGTGACTCAGACGGTTGAGCATCTGACTCTTGATTTCAGCTCAGGTCATGACCCTGGGGTCGTGGGATCGGGCCCCGCATCGGGTTCCATGCTGTCACAGCTCGTGCTCTCTCTTGTGCTCTCTCTGTGTTGACATGGCTTGGGCTCTCTCATTCTCCCTCAAAAGAAAGGAAGGAAGGAAGGAAGGAAGGAAGGAAGGAAGGAAGGAAGGAAGGAGAAACAGAAAGAAAGAAAGAAAGAAAGAAAGAAAGAAAGAGAAAGGAAGAAAGAAGAAACAGAAACAAAGAAAGAAAGAAAGAGAGAAAGAAAGAAAGGAAGAAAGAAGAAAAGAAAGAAATATTTTCAATTTGTCTCCAAATGCCTAGCGGGACTTGGAATGACACATTTCCATGAAAGATCACTAAAATGAATTGGCTAGATTATAGCTAAGGTACAAATACTGTATAGAATCCGACCAAATTTTACATAATAGATTTTTTTTTCCTGAAAATAAGGGGGAAATTTGGTTTGCCAGTTAAACTATTTTAATTGTGACAACATTGCCTCTCATCTAAAGGACGGGAGGGTATGAGTGGTTTAGGCAAATGGCTGACTGGCTGAACTATGTTTGTGTGTGTATATAATATAATATATATGTATATAATATATGTATATAATATACATATATATGTATATTATATATGATAATTTTCAGCTCTAACTTTCTCTGATTTTAATCTATAATATTAAATATGGACTTTGTGGGGCATCTGGGTGGCTGAGTCAGTTGAGCGTCTGAGTCTTGACTTCAGCTCAGGTCATGGTCCCACAGTTTATGGGTTCAAGCCCTGCATCGGTCTCCACTCTGACAATGTGGAGCCTACTTGGGATTCTCTCTCTCTCTCTCTCTCTCTCTCTCTCTCTTTCTCTCCCTCTCTGCTCTTCCCCTGCTCATGCATGTGCACACGTGCATACACTCATGCTCTCTCTTTCAAAATAAACAAATATTTTTAAAAATATTAAAAGAAATAAATATGGGATTTGCCAGGATAAACCTGAAATTCCAGAGCATCAAACAGGGACTCGGGAAGGGAAGATGGCATATGGTCTCTGATGTTTGGAGACAAAAGGCGAGTGAGGGGCCATGATGTCTGTGGGTGTGTTTATGTACTTTCCACGCTGGGAGTTGTTCATATTTCCACAAAGGGACAGATCTCTTTTGACCAGACTCCCACTAAAGTCCAACGTAAATACATCTCCTTTATTTAATATGTAGAGATTTTTTTGTCCTTGGAGAACAAAGTGTGCACACAGCCTCATGGTAGGAGAGAAAGCTTATGCCCACTCTCTTGTCCAAACAATTACCAAGCACCATAATTCACCTGAACAATTCTTACCAATAACAAGCATTCCTGATTGGCCTGTCCTTTCTCCAAAAGCCAAGGCCCCATGATTTTATTTTTATTTAATCTACACTTAATGTCTTTCCAAACATAAAACGTCAGGATTAATAGAATTTGGAGGGAAAGGCATTTGCATGAAAAGATTTTTCACTTCCCCTTCAGGCACGACCACCGCGATCACCCAGGAGAGGCTTTTACATTCCTTGATTGTTTTGAGCGCTGCTTTCCAAATTGGCACACAATTTTTTTTTTTTTTATTGTTAAGGCCAATGCAGGTTGAAATTGGAGCCTCCCAGGGAATTAATGGTGGCTCTTTGACTGTATAGAATTCTGATTCTGGACTAAAAGGGCATTCATCAGGAAAATGGAAGTTACTTTTTAATTTTTATTTTATTTATTTATTTATTTTTTTTTGGCTGTATCTCAACTTAACGCAACTTTTCTTCCCCCTTCACTTCCTCGGATTTTCTTCCCCTTCACTTTCTCCGCTGCTTTCTCTTGCTTGGGGTTACTGATCCTTCTATGTTTCTGCAGCTTGTCCCTTTCTTTACTGGACTCTTGGCGCGGTCTGTCTCCTCCCCTCCCCCCATCTCTGGGTTCCCTTCTTTCAGCCCCCAAAGGCCACCTGGCTAAGAAATGGAGTTCCGAGACCTAAGGGTAGCCACGCGCGGAAGCGGACTGCTGAACCTTTGCCGTGCTCGCTCTTGATTTATGTGTTTAAAAAAAAAAAAAAGAAAGAAAGAAATCTCTGGGTTTTTAAAAACAGCAGATCTGGAAATGCTGTTGAGGACAGTCTTCGGCACTCGCATACTCTTCTAAGGCAGCGTGTGCGATGACTTCACCCCTTTAAAATGTGGCTCTTATGATAGCACTCACACATGCCTGAGGTCGCTCGGAGGAAACGTCCTCTGATAGTCAATAAACAATACAAGCTTTCTCCATCCTCCCATCTCCGGACGCTTCTTGGTCCACATGGTGTGTCTGGAAATGAGCTTCAAGCTTTCATGGCTTCAGGGAGAAGGGCTGAGTCGTGGGATTGTTGCGAGGAAAAAGACAAGGAGCGCGCGCGCGCGTGCATGTGTGTGTGTGTGTTTCTTTCTTTCTTTCTTTCTTTTTTTTTTTAATTTTTATTTTAGGAACACGCATCAGCAAACCAGACAGCTGCATGGAGGCACATAGGGCGGCTTCTGTAACTCTGCAGTATTATCAGAGTGTGTGAAGGTTAATTTGCCAGTGGTTGTCGAGTCTGCCAAACAATGCTGAGTGTCTGCTTGGATAACTTTCCTTTCCCATGTATTTCTGGTTGGCTAAGTGCTACTTAGGCAGTTCTGCCAAGCAATAACGGGGGGGGGGGGGGAGGAACAAACAAATTAAAACGCAGCAATAATTTTGTGCAAATCTTAGTAAGTCAGCCACAAACTCATCCATTTTTTTGTGCGAGTCAGTTTTTGCGTGTGCTGTGAGGAAGCGTACGATCCGGGGTAGCCACAACTGCCTAACGAGGTAGAAATGGTGAGATAATACAAAACGACTGCTACTCATAAATGCATGTAGACGTGTCTAGTTTTCAGATCTGAAAAAGTCCTGGCTGTATGGAGATTAATCTTATTTTTTAAAGTTTATTTATTTTTGAGAGAGAGACAGAGACAGGGCGCGAGCAGGGGAGGGGCAGAGAGAGAGGGAGACACGGAATCCGAAGCAGGCTCCGGGCTCTGAGCTGTCAGCGGGGCTCGAACTCGGCGAACCCGGAGATCACGACCTGAGCCAAAGTCGGATGCTTAACGGACTGAGCCACCCAGTTGCTTCTACATGGTGACTAATTTTAAGTAATGATTCTCGAGGGAAAGACAAAGGCCACTGATAAAATATTGAGTTCTTGCTATGTGCCAAATAAAGGACAAAGTGTTTTGCATGTTTAAACTCATTAGAGACCCACAGCAACCCTGTGGGGTAGGTACAATTGCTTCATTTTATTTATTTTTTAAGTTTATTTTATTTTATTTTATTTTTAGTAATCTCTACACCCTATGTGGGACTCAAACTTAGGACCCTGAGATCGAGAGTCACAAGCTCCTCCTACTGAGCCAGGCAGGGGCCCCTGATTGCCTCATTTTATTTTATTTATTTATTTATTTATTTTTAACGTTTATTTATTTTTGAGACAGAGAGAGACAGAGCATGAACAGGGGAGGGTCAGAGAGAGAGGGAGACACAGAATCCGAAGTAGGCTCCAGGCTCTGAGCTGTCGGCACAGAGCCCGACGCGGGGCTTGAACTCACAGACTGAGAGATCATGACCTGAGCCGAAGTCGGATGCTTAACCGACTGAGCCACCCAGGTGCCCCTGATTGCCTCATTTTAAAGACAGGTAGACTGAGGCTCAGAGAAGTTGTGTATCTTGGCCAGGATCACACGGCTAGGAAGCAGCAGAATTGGGATCCCAGTTGATGCCTCTATCGGTGTATACTTTATCTCTTAGATGTCTTGACCACATAGCTCGTGTGTCATTACGTAGCAATTCATCACATCATTCTTTCAATTTTTTCATCTCTAAAATTTCTGAAGCAAATACAAGGTAAAAGATTATATATGTCAGGGCTCAAGTTCATGAACTGGCTAATATCACCACAGCCAAGAAATGGATAAAGTGTGTCCCAGTTGACACTTCTGTTCTTAACCTTACTGATTTATTGAATGGCTTCTGTCTTCACTGAAGGCTTCTCAATATCAAAAATGCACCCCCTCCCCCGGCCGGCCCCAACTGGTCAGCAACCTTGAGAACACAGAAGTTATGTTTCTCATGGGCCTTGAGTTTTTGACATGTGATTTTGTGCATATACTCAAACTATTGCTGCAAAGTGATCGTTTACTCCCGTTCTCTTACTCATGGGCTGTATTGTCTAAATACTGCCCAGAAAACCCCAGATGTATAGTGATCATTTTGGTTCCTTCCCTTATTAGCTGTAGGACTTAAATTCCTTAACATTATTAGTCTCAGTTTTCTTACCTATAAATTGGAGATAATAAGTACCTAGTTCATAGGTTTTAAAAGTTAAAGGGATAAGGAGAGCCAAGTCATTAGCACATTGGTTGGTAGGTAATAAACACTCAAGATGGGTTATTGGTGGGGAGCCTGGGTGGCTCAGTCAGCTAAGCATGTAACTCTTGATTTTGGTTCAGGTCATGATCTCACAGTTCGTGGATTCGAGCCCCACGTTGGGCTCTCTACTGACAGCTTGGGAGCCTGCTTGGGATTTTCTGTCTCCCTCTCTCTCTCTGCTCCTCCCCTGCTCTCTCTGTCTCTCAAAATAATAATAATAATAATAATAATAATAATAACATAAACATTTAAAAAATAAAAAGGAAATAAAAAGATGACTATTGGTATTAATTTAGCTTCAGCTACTAAAAAGCACAGTTGTTAAAAACCCAGACTTTGGAGTCACTTGGAGTCCCAGCTTTATCATTTGATATCTACAGGCTCTTGGTCCTGTTATTTAACATCTCTAATTGTCAATTTCTTAAATGCAAAGTGGGACAATGGTGTTATTTTCGTGTTTTGGTATTGAGAGCATTAAATGAGATAATGAACGTAAAGGAACCAGTGTGTAATTAGTATTCAATTAGTTCTTTTCCCCTCTTCTTTCTAAATGTACAAGCAATCCCTTTTACAAACTCCTTAAAATTAATGCTGTGCTAAAAAAAATTATTGCTGTGCTGACCTTAGGTGAGGACAATGACCACATACTGAATTTTCAAATATTAGATTCAGGAAATTCCAGCACCAACGTAATATACGAATGCTTTGACATACACTAATTTCCTATGAAGATCAAAGAACAGGGACATTGTTAATACCAAGGCCTCTAAGACCAAAGGGGAATAATAAAATTCATAGGGTTATTTCATAATGATTAAGAAATGTAAACATGGGGGCACCTGGGTGGCTCAGTCAGTTAAGAATCTGACTCTTGATCTCGGCTCAGGTCATGATCTCACCGTCACAAGATCCTACCGCATGTTGGGCTCTGCGCTGGGTATAGGGCCTGCTTGGGATGCTGTCTCTCCCTCTCCCTCTGCCCTTCCCGCTGAAAATAAATAAATAAACATTACAAAAAATGTCAATGCGTTTTATTATTTATTTTTGAGACAGAGAGAGACAGAGCGTGAGCAGGGGAGGGGCAGAGAGAGAGAGAGAGGGAAGCAGAGATTCCGAAGCAGGCTCCAGGCTCCAGGCTCCCAACTGTTAGCACAGAGCCCGACGTGGGGTTCGAACTCACGAACCGTGAGATCATGACCTGAGCCAAAGTCAGACACTTAACCGACTGAGCCACCCAGGCGCCCCTAAATAAATAAATAAATAAATATTAAAAAAAAAAAAGAAAAGAAAATATGTCTTGCCTACTCCATAGGGCTATTGGGACAATCAAATAAAATTAAGTATGGAAGAGCATTTGGAAAAGTATGAATGCGTGACAAAGGCTTGGGTCCTTTGTCACCCGTGATTCTGGTTATTTCTGTGGCATTCTTACCTGCTTTTGCTCACAGCACAGGAACCCAACTTTTTAAAATGCAGTATTCAAAGGGAGACGCACTTAACAGGAAAACTTCTCCCTGAGACATTTTAAGACAAAACCGTCACTGTCTTCGATGGATTGTTGGATTCTGACTAGCTGGGCAGAGAGTTTGTATAAAAGATCCTTATTCTTTGGATGAGAGTTGGGTTTTAATTCCTCTCAAACCAGCTGTCCGGGACCGTAGGCTATTATTATCCCTTTAAACCTATCACCTGCTCCAAATGCACTAGGGTTAACCGAAGCTCAGGAAAGCATTTCTCTTGCTCTTGGCTGAAACCAAAACATCCTTTGTGTGAAGGGACAGAAGCAAGAACTATTTCTGCTTCAGCTCAAACGAGGGCTTATAGACTGAGAAGGATCTCAAGGGGGTCTAGGGAAAAGATTATGAAACATATCCCCTCGCAGCCAGGCAGCTGGGGACTAATGCGGGAGATAACTATTTTCTACAGTAGCTGTCTTCTTTCGAGGGGTTCCAGTATTAGATCTGCTACTTGATAGGTGTTTGACCTTGGGTAAACCCCTCCAGCCTTCCTAAAGCCCTAGTGTGCTCATCTGTGAAATGGGGAATAACAGCAGGCCCATGGAGTGATGTGATGAGCACGTAATTCACATGCGTAACTTCGCTCCGCGACAGACACGTAGCAAGCGTGCGGAAAAATCTTAACTGATTTTAATCACTCTAATTATTATCATCATCATCCTCATTATCACTATTATTACATAATTAGGAGGTTCTCAGTTTTGAATTTGGGTTTGTACCTCATTAATCCTCCCAGAAACAAAGATGTTATTAAATATGCCTTTTTCTTACATCGGACCTTGTAGCTCACATCTCTTTAGAGTGCTTTTGGAGGTGTTCCATCGCTGACCCTCCCAAGTCACCCTTTTTGTATCACTAACTAGCACTTATTTGGGGCATGAAGTAATTCACCGTGCTTAGGCACTGCCTGGAGTCAACTAATAAGGGGTTGGATTGGACGACCTCTCGGCTTCCTTCCATCCCTGAGAAATCTATGATTCTATGAGTCAGTGTTCAGGAAAAAAATGAAGGGCTGTTTAGTGATGAGTGACAGTTCTGTCCTAAAAGAACAAAGAACTTACTCACTATGCCAGAAGCCATGTTGAAGATCACAGGATCATGAATTATAACTCCACTACCCTCTGGCAGGACAGGAAAGGAATCTCATAGACAAATTGTACCGGGAGAGATTATGGATTAAAGGCTCCAATATTCACGACTTCCAACCAGCCAGCACATAAGACCCTAACAAGTGCCAAAGGCCGCCCCTTTACATTTGCGGGGGGGGGGGGGGGGGGGACAGTGAAAACATCCCTTGGAGAGAAGCAGGAGAACAAAATTCTGGCCAACACAGTGTTTCTGAATCTTTCTCCTTTTCTGGCGACAGCTATGATAGAGAGCTTAAGAGACAATAGAAGCCATCATCTGTAAAGTTGTGGCTTTCAAGAAAAAAGCCATAATGATGGAATTTAAATGCTACCCTGTCTTATTCCATTTACCATCAGCTGGGGGTTGCCCAGCAGGGGAAATGAGATCATTTCCCTCTGAGTGGCTAGCCAAGCTTGCCCACATTTATTCTTCTTCCCACATCGTGTTTCAGCAGGCATCAACACGTCAGCTCCTCCTGAAATATGCCAGATCTAGGGAAGCAGGGCATTGTCACTACCGCGCTAAAGAACTCCCCACCTCTGCGGCGGACTCACACCACATTTTCCCTTGTTTGCTTGTCAAATGGTAGGAGGAGGTAAAAGGGGCCCCTCCGGTTTTCTGCTGACACACGGCTCGGCTAGCCTTTGGGGACTGTAGCCCATCAGCTATCCTTCCCAAGGCCGCTTGAAGCATTCCATTTCTTCTTTGCCTTCTTTGTAAACACCCTTTTTCTTGATTCTATTTCCTAGGGAGGCTGGTGATCTTGGGAAGACAGAGGAGGAAAACTGCAAGCACCCTAAGACGTGCTTATTTATTTATTTATTTATTTTTGAGAGAGCACGAGCAGGGGAGAGAGAGAGAGAGAGAGAGAGAGAGAGAGAGAGAGAGAATCTTAAGCAGGCTCCACACTCATCGTGGAGCCTGACACAGAACTCAATCCCACAATCCTGGGATCATGACCCGAGCCACAATCAAGAGTCAGATGCTCAACCGACCAAGCCACCCAGGCACCCCAACAACTATCTTTTTTTTTTTAATGTTTATTTTTGAAAGAGAAAGAGGAGTGGCAGAGAGAGGGAGACAGAGGATCTGAAGCAGGCTCCACGCTGACAGCAGAGAGCCCGACGTGGGGCTCGAACTCAGGAACTGCGCACCGATGATCTGAGCCGAAGTTGGATGCTTAACCGACGGAGCCACCCAGGCGCCCCACGACTGTCTTTTTTTTTTTTTTTTAATGAATATCACTTTTATTTCTTTGCCTATTATACAAGTAATGCAGGAATACATTTTCATTGCAAAAGTTCACACACTGGACAACTAGTGTGAAATCTCCCTCCCTTTAATCTCACCCTTTCATTCTGATCTTATTCTGGTCCCAGAGGGAACTTCTGCTAATTATTCCGTCTACAACCCTCCAGACCTTTTTATACTTACCTGCATATTTTCACATACTCTCTATATAATAGATAACTCTAGGTTTTCCCCATGGGAAGTCTATTCCATGAAACTTCTCACTTCGCCCACTGTACCTTCCCCAACTCCAGCAGCGACCCATCTAGCTGAGTTCAGGAGAAGGTGAATGAGTGGTTGTACTAGAAGGCGTGTGTTTGGACATCTATAGCAGACTGCATTTCAAGACCAAAGACTATTATTTCGGGATTGCCCAGTAAACATATTATCTACTGCTTTCTTTCCAGCTGGACACCCTAAGCTGTGCGCTGTCTTTTACGCCTTAGGGTGAGTGGGGAATCTGGAAACAGGTTCAAAGCCCTGAGCCAGTGAACTGAGGCTGTGTTAAGTACAGGCAAATTGGCCACATTGGTATTTTTTTAATATTTATTTACTTATTTATGAGAGAGAGAGAGAGAGCTCGAGCAGGGGAGGGGCAGAGAGAGAGAGGGAGACACAGAATCCGAAGCAGGCTCCGAGCTGTCAGCGCACAGCCCATTGTGGTGCTCGAACTCACGCACCACGAGATCATGACCTAAGCCAAAGTCAGGAGTCAGACGCTTAACCGACTGAGCCACCCAGGTGCCCCACACATTGATTTTTTTGAGCTATCCGGCCCCTATGGGCCCTTCTGGGATTCAGGAGGAGTGATAGAGTTGAGATGAGAATCCAGGTTTCTCAACTACTAGTTTGTGTTCTTGCCACGTGACCACCTTGATCCACTAAGATTAGTTTTGCCTACATCACAATATTAACAAGAAGGCAAGTGGAAGGAGGTAAGCGTATCAGAGACCCAAGTGATATGGAAGCAGGCACCATCCAAAGGAAAGAAAAGGACAGCCATGAGTGGGAGGGCAGCCAGAGGCTTTGGAATGCCAGGTCCTTCAGGGGTTCACACAGGGCCAACTTTACCTACTGGACCACGTTCACATTCTCACTCTAGCATCAGAAGCCCTGAGTCAACACTTTGTTTAACCCATGTAATCCTTCTGACTGATGGCTGTAAAAGTAGTATCTCTTACTTAGACATCTCTTGCGAGCCACCAATCTCTATTGACTAGAAATCTTTTTGGCATATCTAATTGTCAACTCAAACCCAAACTCGTCATCTTCCCACCCTCCAAATGCATCCCACCTCCCAAACAATCAAATAAACACACAAAACCAAACCAAACTTGGCTCCTCTCACAATAGCTAGGTTGGAAAACTTAAGATCGTCCATGAGACTTTCTTTACCCTCTCCCTGCCCCTCGAACCCCATATCTGGCCAATCCCCAAGCCCTGTCAAATTTCCCCAGGAAAGGTTTCCTTTATCTGTGCTGCTTCTCTGTCCTCACTGCCACGGCTCTTGTCCTGGTCCATATGATCTGGATCACTTCCACATCTGCCTCACTGGTCCCCCTGTCTCCATTCTCACTGCCGTCCAACCCAGCTCTACTTATTCTCATCAGACACATCTTCCCTAGACCCGCCTTTCCTCATGCTGGTCTCCAGCTCAAAAGTCTGAAATGATTCTTTACTTCTTCCCATTTTGAATCTGTCATGTCAAATGGAAGTGGATGTCAGCTTATTCCGTGTTATTCTCAATGGCAGAACTAGGGCCAGTAGGCTAAAGTTATAGGCAGGTTCATTTCAGCCAATCAAAGGAAACCCCTTTATTTTTTTTTAACCTTTACTTATTTCTGAGACAGAGAGAGAGCGTGAACGGAGGAGGGTCAGAGAGAGGGAGACACAGAATCTGAAACAGGCTCCAGGCTCTGAGCTGTCAGCACACAGCCCGACGCGGGGCTCGAACTCACGGACCGCGAGATCATGACCTGAGCCGAAGTTGGCCGCTTAACCGACTGAGCCACCCAGGCGCCCCAGGAAATCCCTTTAAACAACAAGAGTGATTGCACAACGAAACAGCTTGCTCACGTTCTGAGCTTCCTGCCCCTGGGGAGACGTAGAGTGGGGAACTAAGAATTACCTGTCAAGGATATTGTAAAAAGGATTATTGCATTAAGATGTAGGGAAACACTGCTGACATTAAAGGCGATGATAACTGACCATTTTTGAACACTGGCTCCGTGCCAGTCACTCTCCTTGTTGTTTTCAGACGTGAACTCATTTGTTCTCCTAACAACCCTGTGGTTGACAACATCTTTATCCCCGCCTTACAGTTGGCTCCAGCCATTGTGTAGATTCTAGAGTGAAACCATGATCTACGTCTTGTCTCTGTCACTTACCGGATGAGTGATTCTGTATGAAATGTGTAACCTCTTTTGAACTCGGTCTCCTCGTCTGTACAATGGAGGGAATAATAGTACCCACTTCACTGGGAGGGGCTTTGTGAGGATTATGTTGCAAGATAACACGTATGAAGCGCTACTCGGCACATAGTACGTACTCAGTGTTCACCGTTCATCTTGTCTGCATTAGATGATGTATTCTTTGTGGAAAACGGCTACATTTCTTCTCTATCCCCCACCTCAACTAGCTCAAACTCACCATATCATAAGCCTTCATTCAATGTGTACTTGTGGCCGATGATGTGGTGGTGAGTACTCCCCAAAGTTTCCCCATGATGCTTAGCACCTTGCTTCACCACAAACTGTGCTCCCATCGGCCATCTTTCTCAGTCTACCCAAGATCGGCCTTCCCTCCCTCTTTTCCCTTCTGTGAACTCCACTTTCATTGGCTTCTCTGAAACAGGTAGCGGGTCATGATGAACCAGGGCCCGTTTCTCTGCCTGCTATTTTGTAAGGCACAGAGGTGCTGGGCCGCCTTCCTCCGACCCCAGGTACTAATGAAACTGTCCTCCCTGACCACCTCGCCAGGTCGTGAAGCGGAACTTCTGTTACACCGATGTTCCGCTACCCTGCGTGCCTCCTTTCCAGACTAACCCTCGCAAGTCCTGTTCACAGCTCATTGTTCACTTTGTTCGAGAAAGTTGGCTGAAGTAAACTGAGAGAGAACTGTCTGTTGGGAAGCCTGTTTTGTTTTGTTTTTTTTAGAGCCCTTTGATATCCTTCTTATTTTGGTTTATAAGCTTTACATGAAAGGGGTGGGGAGGGGGGGACCCTCCTTTTCAGCATGAATAAATTGGTAGCTGTCCTAGAGAGCATGCTTCTGAAGCCAGGTGCCGCCACTTAGCTTAATGTTTCATGGTGTCACCCAGCAAATTATGAGTTGTTTGAATTGATTTCCTCCAAACAGCTGAGCCACAGCTTTTGTTCTATTGATGTTTGTCTCAATTCCTGACTATGTGTTGCTTCCAGCCGGAAAAAAAAAAAAAAAATCACATGTCTTATAAAGAAATGTCATTAACTCACAGAGCCCCGTCTATAATTAGGAGGTTTGAGGGTATGCTTTTCTCATCCAGTGGAACTACTCTTGATGTTTTAAACTCTTTCGCCAGTTCTTAACTCTTTTCTACCTTCTTTGAATAGACAGACGATGCCACACCGTTAGCCTCGTATCTATAAAACCAGGTTATGGTGAGTTTCAAAAATAAAGATTTACTGTATTATGATCTTTTTGTGTTTTCAAGTGAGCTCTACGCCCGGTGTGGGGCTTGAACTCACGACCCCAAGATCGAGAGTCGCGTGTTCTACCGACTGAGCCAGACCCAAGGTTTATTTTTACGTTAAATCATGTACCTGTTGACCCAGCACTTAAGTACGTGTCTCAGTTAAGCCCTTTAGAAAATAGAAGTGGTGTGGATATCGGCCTGGCTCCCAGTCAGTGAGTTCCTAGTCTTTCTGGGGATTGCAAGACAAACACTTATAAAACAAAAAGAGACCACCCTAGGTTATAATATGTGCATTACACAGAATATACTCAAATGCTCCCCGAATAATTATGGCCTTTAGAGGTTGCTCTCTCTGCTGGTTAATAGAGGAACTGAGTGAAGTGGGGTCTTTTCCTTCCGTGTTCTGTTCAGGGGCAGGTGGCTAAGGAAGATCCACAAGGCATGCTCATCTAGGAATCGTACACCAACCCAACGCCCCCATCACACTCCTATCTAGGCAGTGGATCTTAGGAGGATGTGTTTTTCTCCTGTTATTTCATGGGCACGTTTGGCCTTTCCTCAATTGAAGTGTTAAGCTTAGAAATGGGTGTGGGGATAGAGAGAGAAGTAAAATGGTCTCCCTCCACCCACTTTTTGATTGTTTTGTTATTTCCCAGAAAGGCAAGCGTTCCTTCAAAGCGACCTCAAAAGTAACAGTCACGAGCACCACGATACAAACCAGTAGAAAAGAACAACCGCGCATGCGTATTTGATAAGCTATCAGCAGGAGTCACGTCAATTACCGTTAGTCCTTCCACGCCCTGCACAGCCCTTTTGAAGATGAAAACGGAGACTTGAAATTGCTCGTATCTGCTTAACTCAAACATGCACCTAGTTCGAGAAAGGGGGCATGCGCCGGCAACTGTTTTCGGGGATTAGCTATATTATTAAAGTACATTTCTTCCTTTAATGTTTAGTTATTCTTGAGACAGAGCGAGAGCGAGCGAGAGAGAGCATGGGGGAGGGGCAGAGAGAGAGGGAGAGAGAATCCCAGGCAGGCTCCTCAGGGTCAGCGCAGAGGGGCTTGATGCCACAAACCACGACATCGCGACCCGAGCTGAAGGGAAGCGTCAGACGCTTTCCTGGCTGAGCCACCCAGGTGCCCCAGAACACATTTCTGCGTTACTGTGACAGTTAATTTAGTAGCTTTCTCGCTGTCTTCCCAGTTTTAAATAGGCTACAGATGTTTGTCACGTTGAAGGTAATGGCGATGTTAAAAAGCCTCGCCTCCCTGACTTCGGAGACATATTTTCGATTATTATTTACAATTGCCATCGAGACGGATCGGTCCCGTTTTCAGAAGCGCTGGTATATATGCTGGTACTGGGTGCACCGGGCGGCTGGGGGCTTGTTGGCTTCCAAGTTTACCTTACTCCACAGAAGGGCTGCTAGAGAGTGGCCAGTTTGACTTGCACCTTGCCCCAAAGCCACTCGTGCAGGCACGCCACTGTCATATGCCTGCAGCCCGGTGATTTAAGCATTGCTGGGTTCTCTCACCAAATGCCAGTCCACGCCATACTAATCCATGCCGAATCCTCAGCAGACAAGGAGTCTTAGTGGGTGGCAGGAGGACCCGTCAGTGAGGATTGGAATGAGTCAGCAAAGACGGCTTGAAAGACAAGAGGAGGGGCGCCTGGGTGGCTCAGTCGGTTAAGCGTCCGACGTCAGCCAGGTCACGATCTCGCGGTCCGTGAGTTCGAGCCCCGCGTCAGGCTCTGGGCTGATGGCTTAGAGCCTGGAGCCTGTTTCCGATTCTGTGTCTCGCTCTCTCTCTGCCCCTCCCCCGTTCATGCTCTGTCTCTCTCTGTCCCAAAAATAAATAAATGTTGAAAGACAAGAGGAGGCCTTAAAGCATCAGTGCGATTGGGCTGGAGAGAAGAGATGGGCAGGGCGGTCTGCAAATGGGTGGGAATGGGTCCATGTATTCGCGAATGTAAATGCCCATGTTTGTGGCTCGGATACTGCAGAGCCTTGGGGCTCCCGTCCCTGTTGAAACTGGAGTCAAGCCAAGGAAACTCAAGACTGCGTGTTTTCCGCAGCTGAATTTTAACTTATTCCTAATGAAAAAGACGAAGACAGGAGCGACAGCATTTGCAATAAGGAGGACAACGCCCCAGGTCACTGCTTAAGGTTATACGGTCTGCGCCCGGCACAAAGGGGTTTTGGGTGGCTGGGCGGGAAGTGGGGAAGTCCCACTGGCGCAGGTACTTCCAGAAGCTTGTGTTGAGAGGGGACTCTTTTTCTTTTTCCTCAATTCATCCGCCTACAGGAGGTGCCATTTTGTAATGTGCCATTTTGTAATGAGGCTCTAGATATGCCAGTAGTGGCCCTGGCGACACTATAGACCTGTCGAAGATTGCTTTAGAAAAGATTAATGTGGGGGCACCTGGGTGGCTCCGTCCGTCAAGCGTCCAACTCTTGATTTCAACTCAGGTCATGATCTCGTGGTTCGTGGGATCGAGCCCCCTGTGGGGCTCTGTGCTGACAGCAAGGAGCCTACATGAGATTCTCTCTCTCCCTTTGTCTCTCCGCCCCTCCCCCTCTTGCTCTCTCTCTCTCTCTCTCTCTGTCTCTCAAAATAAACAAACAAACAAACAAACAAAAGATTAATTTGCGGGTGCCTGGATGGCTCAGTCAGTGCAACATGAAACTCTTGGTCTCCAGGCTGTGAGTTCAAGTCCCACACTGAGTGTAGAAATTACTTTAAAAAAGGGAAGGAAGGAAGGAAGGAAGGAAGGAAGGAAGGAAGGAAGGAAGGGAGAAAAGATTAATTTTGCCTGCTATCTCTAGGCCAGAAAGTAAACAATCAGTAATCTTTTTCCCTATTAAAACTTTTCTGTAGAAGATACTCTGACTTCGCTGGGCAACACATTTTAGTCTTTTAATATTTTTCCCCTCCTTTCATTCTGTTGGGACTAATAATAACAAGCCTAAAAATCAATAGCTTGTGCCATACTGGTGGAAAAATTAAAGCCAAAATGAAAACTAAGGAACCTCCAACTAAAGTCAATTATGGTTTTGGTAACTCATTTCACATTTAGTAGTTGGACCTCTTAGAGAAGGAAGGAAAACTCAAATGGTACTACTTCTAAGAACTTGTCATGTCATATGATGTGAAATCCAAGCGATGAAATATTCATTGTTGTAGTAAGACTCAGGAGACGAGATTTCTAGTCTCAGTATTTACTACGTATCCCTCTTGGGCAACTCACTTTCTTTTCCTGTGCCTCAGTTTACTTGCCTCGGTTAGTTCTAATACCCCTTTCCGGCTCCAGAGCTCTCTATTCTATTCTTATACAGAATTCAGTTGATGCCATAAAATAGAACAGAAATCATAATCACTGGGTCTAACTATCCTTCAGTATACATATATACAATATATTCAGCTGTATACAATATGCAAACAGTATACAATATGCAAAATAAATGCATCCCTAGATATTTTTTTTTCTGGTAGAACAACCTTGAATAAAAGGAATTTTGCTTTACTACTGTCTTCTTATAGCTGAAGGTATATATCTTGGGCATCACATTTTTAAAGGTCACATTCCCAGACTTGAAAAAAAGGTTGCCCCCAAAAGTAGCCTGGTTTATAGCCTGGTTGCTTAAAAACCCCAGATATTCTGACAATCATATTGGTTGCCCCTTCTGAAGCTTCGGTTACATTATCAGACGTGCAGAATGATAGACCATTCCCCCTCCTCTCACTATGAAACCTTCAATTATTGGGGCCCCGGGGTCCTCAGTCGGTTAAGCATCCGACTCTTGACCGTGGCTCAGGTCATGACCTTATGGTGCGTGGGATCGAGCCCCACGTCGAGATCCATGCTGACAGCGTAGAGCCTGTTTGGGATTCTCTCTCTGGCTCGCTCTCTCTGCCCTCCCCTGCTAGCGTTCTCGCTCTCTTGCTCTCTCTCAAAATAAATAAATAAATAAATAAATAAATAAATAAATAAATAACATTTAAAAAAAAATCTTCCATGATTGTTTCCCTGCCTTATTCGGGTAGAACTTTCCTCTGGTCAATAGTGTCATTCCTTTGCCAATAAAACCGCGGAAGGGAGAACTAGAAGAAAGGAAGGGAAGGAGGGGGGGATAACTGCAAATCTTTGTCCTTTCTCCTTCTTCCCCATAACTGCCCCCTCAGACCTCACCGGAGGGCAGAAGAGCCATACACTCCCGCTGCTATTCTGGAGTTGTCAGAAGCCATACTTCTGACGGTGCCATTAGGCAGTGGGGCTTTGAAGCACTGTGAATGAGCGACTCTTCAAGTAGTGCATTTTACGCTTATTCCCGACTTGATAAATCATGCTATGGAAAAAATGTGGCATTGGAGTTTTCTCATAATGAGGCTTAATTGCAGCCCCCGGGGTAGAGTGATAGTAAATGACTTGCTCAAGGTCAAGAAAGGTATGGGCTGTCCAAAGAGAGGCCAGAAATAGAACTGAAGTCTGCTGGCTTTCAGCTTAGTTTAGCATCCAATAAACCACATTCTCTTGCCTCTGCGCATTTGATCTCCCGTGGTTTGCCATGGGCACTGATATTAGACAGCCTCCAATCCTCAACAGTCATAAAGCGGTCAGTGGTAGTAAAACGGGCTCCCCTGGGAACCAAACGCGTGTGTGATTGTCGGTAACAGAACACAACTGTCAAGTTCACGTCGGCAGGAGAGGTAGTCTATCTTTCTCCCTTCCTTGGGCATCTTTCCCTAACAGAGAGCACGGTTTTTCGTTTGTTGCAGTGAAAACACCAAAACAAAACCATGTTTTGAATGAAAACCCCATATTGCCTTTATATCTGTGCCTGCAATTGAGGTGATGAAGTATGGAGTTCATTTGCGAATGTTTTGAATGGCAATGTCTCCTTGACATTCTTTAGGCTGGGAACTCAAATGAACATTCTTTCAAAATAGTCACACTGTTGTAATTGGCAAACCTCTGAGACGGTATCTTGGGAGGGAGACAGCATTCAGTTGGAAAGGAATATAAAATTCATAGGCTTGCAACCTGAATTATCCATTTCATTTACCATAGTTTGATGTTAAAACCATCTCCACATGGAAAGACAACATCGTCAGATCTTTAATTGTGAAAAATGTCTATTAATGTTAGACCCTGTAAGGACGTTACAATTTTATTACAGCTTTTGTGTGCCTGTATCTTATTACCTGTTTATGCAGACTGTGCCCCATTATTTTTATTACAAGACCACACTTGACTATTTTTAAAATTTCTGTAAAAGCCTTTTGGAGGAAATAATGTGCTTGTTCCCCACAGAAACATGACATACTTCCTGGTTGTGGCTCAGGCTTCAAGTCTATTTAAGGACGCTTGCGTCACTAAATCCTAAAATTGCTGCCTGACTCCAGATCAACTTGAGAGATTTTATTATTTAAAAAAAATTTTTTAACGTGTATTTATTTCTGAGAGAGACAGAGACAGAAGCAGAGAGACAGAGGGAGACAGAGCACGAGCAGGGGGAGGGGCAGAGAGAGAGGGAGACACAGAATCCGAAGCAGGCTCCAGGCTCCCAGCGGTCAGCACAGAGCCCGACGCGGGGCTCGAACGCACGGACCTCGAGATCATGACCTGAGCCGAAGTCAGACGCTCAACCGGCTGAGCCACCCAGGCGCCCCCAAAACAATGTAATTTTTAAAAGTTCCTGTTGTTTTCTCTTGCTGATTTGTTAAAGAGTGTGAACTCTTTGTGCAAAATGTCCTTATTCTATTTCCTTGTGATTGAGGCCCCAAATCATTCAGTTGGACTTTCCTAACTTTCTCATTCATATAGGAGGTAATGCTAAGGAAGAAACCCTGTTAATAAATAATTCTCATATTTCTGTTTTGGGAAGACAAGACTTTTCTTTATGACAAATTAATTATAGGGGTGCCTGAGTGGCTCAGTCGGTTAGGTGTCCAACTCCTGATTTTGGCTCAGGTCATGATCCCAGAGTCTTGGGATTGAGCCCTGTGTCAGGCTGAGCGTGGAGCCTGCTTTGGATCCTCTCTCTCCCTCTCTCTGCCTCTCCCGCTCTCTCTCTCAAAGTAAATAAACCTAAAAAGAGAAAGAAAAATTAATTATAAACCATACAATGTTGAAACTGAAGGGAACTGTGAGATAATGACATACTTTCTTGGTACGTATTTTGTGGTTCTTAGGCCTGTCTACCTTGTATTTCAGTCCTTTGAGTACGTACCTTCTGCCTTCCAGACTTATAATCTTCTCAAGGACAGAAATTCACGTCTGGTCCATCTTTCTGTTCCTTAAAGTGTCTCACACCATGCCTGTCATGTGTTCGGTAACCATCAAAGATGTGTAAAATGAATGTGTCAAATGTACCACCCCTTTGTGTGACAGATGTGGAAATAGATTCACAGCAAGTATTTATATGACTCTAAGATTATATTGTGAATTCCTGGCAAAGCCAAGTCTAAGGGCACCTGGGTGGCTCCGTCGGTTAGGCATCCGACTTCAGCTCAGCTCACGATCTCACGGTCCGTGAGTTCGAGCCCCGCGTCGGGCTCTGTGCTGACCGCTCGGAGCCTGGAGCCTGCTTTGGATTTTGTGTCTCCCTCCCTCTCTGTTCCTCCCGTGCTCGCACTCTGTCTCTCTCTCAGAAATAAAGATTAAAAAGCAAAGTGGAAAAACAAAGTCTAGAACCCTGTTACTCTGACTGCTAAGCCAGTGATTTTTCCATGACATCTTGTTTCCCGGCTTGTTACAAATGAGTATGGAATTTCTCGGAGTGAGCGTAATCCATCATTTGCTTTCAGCTAAACTCCTGTTGACTCCCTGCAGATCCATTGGGAATATACCTACTGTGGGAACCAGTACAAAGAACAAACACGAAGCACAAAGAGAAGGGAGAGTTATTTGTTCCCTCCTAGTATTCTTGTGCAGAATGGATTGTATATTAGTAGTGATAAGACAAATTTAAGCTTAAAGCGCGGAAGGCAAGTCAAAGGTTGTAGATGCAACAATTTCATACTAAGATATGAAAGACTGATCACGTGGAAGGTCCTCAAGGAAACTCAAACGATACAAATGGGATCCTAGCCTGAGATTTTGGGCAAAATGCCAGAATAAAATAATGAAGTTTAGGAGAGACTTAGCAAAATGGGCTTCTTGATCATCTTATGGAAACCTGGCCATGTCATGTAGATCCAGGAGTACGCATTTTTTTTTCATTAAAAAAAATTTTTTTTTAATGTTTATTTTTGAGAGAGAGACACAGAGCGCAAGCAGGGGAGGGGCAGCGAGAGAAGGGGAGACACAGAGAATCCGAAGCAGCTCCAGGCTCCGAGCTGTCAGCACAGAGCCCGAGGCAGGGCTCGAACTCACAGACCGTGAGATCATGACCTGAGCTGAAGTCGGATGCTTCACCGACTGAGCCGCCCAGGTGTCCCAGGAGTATACATTTTCATGCAAATCATGGAAATCAGAGTAGACAGTGGGCCATATTTTTAATGTTCATTTTAGGCCACTCCCTTGCCCAAGTTTCCTTTGTCCCGTTGCCTGACTTCTATCAACAGCTTAACAAGTATTTATTTAGCACCTACTCTATATCATGCAGGAGGTAGGTGGCCATGTTTTAAATATGAGTAGAATACGGTCTGTGCCCTCAAGGTCTTCACAGTGTACTATGAATGACAGGCACCTACACAGGTAAATTCTTAGAAATCTATTGACAGACATTTTACCCAACTTGGGAGGTGGTTCAGGGAAGGCATTCCCAGACTCAAGCGTCGCCAACCTTTTTACAGGTCTGTAACCCAGGGCCAGCGCGTGCCATCATGACTGCCCCAAGGTATGCAGTCAGGATTTCTAAAATGTACGTCCTGAACACAGGACATAGATGATTCACTTTTGCAAACCACACCGGTCCCTGCAACTTGCTGAAAACGATCTCAATGGCGTAGATCACCAAAGCCAGTTAGTTAATTGTTTTTACAACCAAGTGTGGAAGGCTATGCCTTTATTCTCTGTTTCATGGGGTATTTTTTAAGAACCTGGCTCTGGACTGTTAAAAACTGAGAACAAACTGAGGGTTGATGGGGGGGTGGGAGGGAGGAGAGGGTGGGTGATAGGTATTGAGGAGGGCACCTTTTGGGATGAGCACTGGGTGTTGTATGGAAACCAATTTGTCAATAAATTTCATATAAAAAAAAAAAAGAACCTGGCTCTGGATAAATAGTTCTGTCTGATTCGGGTTGTCTCCAAAAGGCAAAACCGTTCATTTCCATTAATTCTAGCCTTCTTTCCTGACTTTCTATAAACCCTGGCTTTGGTTCATGCAAACTGTACATCCGTCGAAGAATTAAAGAGATGTCGTAGCCTAGTAGAAAAAAAAAAAAATCCTGCAAGCCTTCTGATTTGGTGGCTGTCTCCCAGTTAGGTGCAAAATTGTCAGCTGAACTGTGACGATAAGAAGAGCCACGGGTGTTTGGGGAGGCTGCAAAACACACGGGAAACAATCCTCCAATTTCAAAGTACTCTGCCAGGGACTCTCCCGTTCCAAGGGCAAATAATGTGCGAGCGCACGTGCACAGAAAGTGCAGTAGTCAAAGCTGCAGCCACCGTAGCCCTGGGGCCCAGGCCAAGCAGACGCTCATCGGGGAATCGATGGTCTGATCTGTGAATAGTCTGCACTATGTGACTGAACCTGTTGAAAGAGAAAGCCAGGAGCGGGCTTACCCCTTCCTGCATCACGCTTACGCAAATTGCCCGCTACTGAAAGATCTCCGTGTGCAAGCGGGTGCTTTGGATGCACAGAGGCACGTAATCAGAGACACAAGCCTTTGGGCCTCCATATTGATAACGGCTGCTTGAACTGTGTTAAGTGCTAACTGGCTGTAATTGGTACCACACACTTACGAATGGAGGTGTTTTATGTTTGCCGGTGTCTCCTTTGCACTCCAACCTGGGCTGCTTGTTGCTACCCTGACGCCTCGCTGGCTGGCCGGCGGTCCCATGAGCAGCAAGGGTAAGAGGACTATACCGTGACATGGCTCGGGGGCACCGAAGCAGAGGTCCCTGTGCATGAGTGACGGTCCAGACAGCAGGGAGCAAAGCTGCCGGTGGGTGGGCTGAGTCAGGCGGGAACGAAACTCTGCTTTCCCCTTGAGACGTGACGTGCTCCAGAAACTTCTAGGAGGTTCTGGACACAGTTGCTAGACCCCTCCCTGTCTCCCACTATTCCCTGGCAAAAAAAAAAATCTCCTTTCTTGCTTTCTGTCCTCAAACTCCTCTCTGTTTCTGTTGACTTCTCTCCTTCTCTTTCCTCTACCCTCTGTTTCTCTATTCTTCCCTCCCCCCTCACACACACCTATATCCGAGGGTCCCCACACACTAATAAGCCTCCAATAAATCTACCGACTTCAAAACCCTGCCCCAAATCCCCAAGTATTACCCATCAGCAAATTCTGGGAAGCGAGTCCTGAGTGTAACCTCTTTTTTTTTTTTTTTTTTTAGTGTTTCTTATTTTGAGAGGGAGACAGAGAAGTGTGAGCAGGGGAAGGGAAAAGAGAGAGAGAGAGAGAGAGAGAGAGAGAGAGAGAGAGAGAGAGAATCCTCAGCAGGCTCCATGCTGTCAGCAGAGAGCCCAATGAGGCGCTCCCTCTCACAAACCGTTGAGATCATGACCTGACCTAAAATCAAGAGCCAGCCGTTTAACTAACTGAGCCACCCAGGCACCCCCCTGAGTATAACTTCTATAACCAGCCACCAGGCTACTCTGTGAAGTGCATTGAGGCTGTGTCCCCATAGGTCTTCCTAATACTCTTTTTAAAATTTTTTTAACGTTTATTTATTT
This sequence comes from Felis catus, assembly GCF_018350175.1. Classification (NCBI taxonomy): domain Eukaryota; kingdom Metazoa; phylum Chordata; class Mammalia; order Carnivora; family Felidae; genus Felis; species Felis catus. The sequence continues at coordinate 94,114,237 of NC_058386.1, read as the reverse complement.
TTTTGAGACAGAGAGAGACAGAGCACGAAGGGGGGAGGGGCAGAGAGAGAGGGAGACACAGAATCGGAAACAGGCTCCAGGCTCCGAGCCATCAGCCCAGAGCCTGACGTGGGGCTCGAACCCACGGACCGCGAGATCGTGACGTGAGTCGAAGTCGGACGCTTAACCGACTGAGCCACCCACGAGCCCCCTTCCTAATACTCTTAAAGGAACCTCAGTCCCCTGGTAACTCCATCATCATCGTCGTCACCAGCATCTTCACCATCGTCATCCTTCCTCATGTGCTGAACAGCCTTGAGGTGGAAAAGTTAAAAGAGGAATAATAGCCCTGCACTACGGTGTTTTGACTGTACGTTTCGCTGTATACCAACGCCGACCAGATTTATATGAAATTTCACGGAATAATTTTTTTCCGTGTTTACTTATGTTGAGAGAGACGATGCAAGCGGGGAGGGGCAGAGAGAGAGGGAGAGAGAGATTAGGAGAGAGAGACGATTCCAAGCGGGCGCCACCCTGTCATCACAGAGCCGGATGGGGGGCTGAAACTCGCACACCGTGAGATCATGACCTGAGCTGAAATCAAGAGTTGGGCGCTTAACCGACTGAGCCCCCCAGGCGTCCCTCCACTGATTAAGTTTTAAGAGGAGAGAAAAAGTATTGTGTTTGGCGGTCAAATATCTCTTTGCCCTGTAGTGTTGCCACAGAAAACACCTGAAGCCCCACAGGTCATCAGGATTCATCTGTTAGTCTGGAAAAGGGATTTAGTGCATGGCCATAATGCTTACTGAGGCACAGACATGAAAACCTCAGAAATGGTTAATTCTAGGCACAAGCCATCCTCTATTCATCGCAGCTCAGCAATGACTCAGGGAAAGTGTAATTAACATAATACTATTGCCTCTTACTAGATGTCAGCATTGTTCTTTTTTTCTCTCTCTTAATTATTTTTATTATTTTTTTCTTTCTTTCTTTTTTTAAATATGAAACTTATCGTCAGCTTGGTTTCCCTACAACACCCAGTGCTCCTCCCAACAGGTGCCCTCCTCCATGCCCATCACCCACCCTTCCCTCCCTCCCACCCCCCATCCACCCTCAGTTTGTTCTCAGTTGTTAAGAGTCTCTTAGGTTTTGGCTCTCTGATGTCAGCATTGTTCTAAGTGGAGTACATACATTAGGTCATTTAATCCCTACAACAACCCTAGGAAATATATAGGAATTTTATCTCCGTCGTCCAGATAAGGAAACTGAGGCATGGAAAATGTAAGTGACTTGCCCAAGGTTATACAGCTAATAATTGGCAGAGGTATTATTCAAACCCTACCAATTGTGTTTAATAATAAAAAAAAAAAAGACCGGAGTCTCAGGGCACCTGGGTGGCTCAGTTGGTTACGTGTTTGACTCTTGATTTCGGCTCAGGTCATGATCTCCTGCTTCGCTACCTCGAGCCCTATTTTGGGCTCTGTGCTGACAGCATGGAGCCTACTTGGGATTCTCTCTCCCCACCCCCCCCCCCTCTCTCTCTGCCCCTCCCCTGCTCATGCTTTGTATCTCCCTGTCTCTCAACAAGCAACAAATGTTAAAAAAAATTAATTTAAGAATAAAAAATTAAAGTAAAGTAGATGAAAATGAAAACGTGGATGCCAGAGACCTATCCCAGACCTACTTTGTTTATGAGGGTAGAGCCTATAAATCTGCATTTGTGAAATGCTTCCCAGGTGATTCTGAGGCACTTGAAAGTTTGAGAAGCAGAACTCCAAACCAACGTGGCTTGGTGTAGAAAAGTTACACAGATCAAATGCAGACGTGTGTGAAAGCTATTTAGAGTTTCATAAAAATAACACACATTATTATTATTATTATTATTACGGGTGGGGTCAGGGAGAACAGAGCAGAGGAGGAATGTGGTTGGCAAGGACGGAAGGGAGGAGAATCCAGTTCCTTTCTTTTTCCCATCAGAGTCCAGACAATGGATTATAGTTTGGTGGAATTTCAAGGTTCTTTCCAAGTCACAACCTCCCCCCGCCCCCCGCCCCCAGCCCAGCCCCGCCCACCTCCATGCATGCACGGTTTACTGTTAACAGTGAAGAAGCAGGCTCCTGTCTTCCACAATGTTCCTGCAGGTGAAAAACCTATCTGAGCAAGCCAGACACTGAATGCTTCCCCTTACCTAGTCCTTATTATACCCACATATGTACTGCTCACTTTCTTTCCTCTTACTTATTAGGGACAAATGTAATTAAGCAATAGTTACATGCACATTAGCAGAGATGGAGAAACAAAACACATACTTTTGTGCTCATTCATAACTAGGCTCAGGATGGCGATACCAGCGGTAGTCATCTTAAAAGACGCAGAAAATATCGTGCATTCTTCATGCTTAATGAGTCCAAACATTTGTTTTGCTTCTCCTAGAAGGGAGGGATCTATTTATTTTCAAGGAGCAGTACCCTCCTGAGGCCCCCTTCCTTACCTTCCACTCTCTGAAGCTTTAGTCAGAGGATTTCCTAAGGGATTTCAACACTTTGAAGATTCAAATTGGGGCTAGGGTTTTGTCCAAACATCTGGCTTTCAATTTCTGAATGCCTAGGTCATTCCTGCCCATTCTTGTCCGGTCCCTGAGTGCTCGATCACAGTGACTTTCTTCCCCTGCTATTTTGACTTTCCGACCAGGAAATGGATTTCATTAACTTCAGCTCGCGGAGCCGAGGCCGGGCCCGGGGTGACCCCAAAAGTCATTCAAACGTTCCATGCAGAGGCAGGCAAATGCTGGCCGGGAAATCACAACGAGGAGGCAAAGAAAGAGAGGGAGAGGAGACGAAATCAGGCTTCGACGAGCAGTTGGGCCAGGCCAGCCCCCTGGACGGGAGCCAGCGTTGGAAAAGCAGCAGCGGCCCTGGCCTTCACAGTCAGTCTGGAATGTGCTTCAGTGCAGCCCAGACTCCATCCCGTTAGAGGCCTGGCGTTTGATGATTCAGCTGCTTCCCGGCTGCCAGGAGAGATTTGGCCAACTGTTTGAAAAACACTGTCTGCCCCAGACCACACTTGTTTTTCTTCTCTGCCTGTTGTCAGGGGCCTCTTCTGAAATGGAACACCTCAGGAAATCAGACCCAAACTCTGAGGAGTGTATGCTGCTTCCCGAGCCCCCCTTTTCAAAGGCACTTATACCAAAATAGGGATTGTTTGCGGCGGCGTGCTTTCCTAGTGGTGCTGGAAGCCGACAGCGTGTTATCAGGAAATGATCTCTCATTAGATCTCCCTTAGATCAGACGAAAGACATAGGGCGCTAGCGGACTCATCAGACATGAAAGGCACAGCTGAGACCCGCCCTTGCCCAACTCCCTGCACGTCAGTTGGTTGAACGATGCAAGGTAAAGGGTAGTGGAGATGGGCATTTTGGGAAAGAACCCAGCAAGAGACTCAGCTTGTAGGCTGGACTCTTGAACTCTACCGTTGGCTCCTGAGAAGTTGAGTTACCGGCCCAACGGTCTCACAAGGAAGCCGATGCTCAAGGCGGACAAGGCTGGCTCGTGCAGAAATGAACATACGCCTCGGGTGTGAGCCTAAGTCGTTCCGGAAACACGCTTGTGATCCAAAGCACTCGTACATCAAAGCGAATTTCAAGAGCCACTGGCTCAGTTGTGATCTTGTGCCGGTCGGCCTCGCGTACCATACGTATTGCAAGACATCGCTCGTTCGTGAAGTTCAAATTTACGAGAAATGTTTGCTCGTCTTGTGCAACACTCGCAGAACAAGTTCCTCGCAATCCAAGGTTTCACTGTGTTACCTTCAATACAGCTAAGGGTTAAGCGGATGGTCTTTGGAGTCAGACTGACTCAGCGTTAGCCCAGTGCCATTTCCCAGCTCTGTGAACGTAGGAAATTTTGTTCTCCGTACCTCCCTTTATTTAATCTATAAAATAATAAGTACCATCTTCATGGGCTTGTGAGATGTACAGGATATATGAGTTGATGCATATAGTGTTTAGAATATGGCCTCGCATATGAGTAGCCCTCAATGATAGAGTTAGCACTGATGTTATTAAGGCTGGGGAGATATTCCTGCCAACGCCTCTCAAGTACTATGATAGGATAGTTTATGAGGTCGAGCCCCACATGGGGCTCTGTGCTGACAGTGCGGAGCCTGCTTGAGATTCTGTCTCTCTCTCTCTCTCTCTCTTTCTCTCTTTCTCCCTCTCTCTCTTGCTCCTACCCCACTCACGCACGCTCTCTCTCTCTCTCTCTCTCTCTCTCAAAATAAATAAATAAATAAATAAATATTTTAAAAAGTACTGAGGAGGGGCGCCTGGGTGGCTCAGTCGGTTAAGCAGCCGACTGCGGCTCAGATCATGATCTCACCGTCCATGGGTTTGAGCCCCGAGTCGGTCTCTGTGCTGACAGCTCGGAGCCTGGAGCCTGCTTTGAGTTCTGTGTCTCCCTCTCTCCCTGCCCTTCCCCTGTCCACACCGTCTCTCTCTCAAAATGAATAAACGTTAAAAACAATAAACTACAATATAAATTACAAAATGACGATGAGGTCTTTGTTAGCTCCTTGCTCAGGGAGGAAACAAGCAAGAGGAAATCAAAAATGGAATTAACTCCTCCCTCCTCAATCCTTAAATGCTTTATTGGTCTCAATAGTCCCTCGGGCCAGTCAGCTGAAAACGGAAGCAGCTGGAAGCAAAACCAATTGTAAATTGGCAATTACCGAACTCCTGCATTTAATGAAAATGGTTAGTCGTCAGACGTTTGGCCCCCTCCGTATCTCTCAGTCTACCCTTTATTCCCCTTGAATGGTGAAAACCTGGGCAGGAAGGATGACAAGGGAGAGAACCAAACCCCTGGCCCTGAAAACCTCACCTGTGGCCTGACCTTGACAATGGGCTTGCCTTCCCAGAGAAAAGAGTGAGACCTTGCTGAGAAAAGACGCCAGGCCAAACAGTTACAATGATTCTGTGTTCTCTCCTGCCCCAGCATGTTCCTCAGCTGGGAAACATCATGCTTTAGAAGAAAAAAAACCGCGATGTCTCCCTTCTCTTGCACTTGCTGTGTGAAGACACACAAGGTCCCCTCGTCGCCCCTGTTCTTCAGTAAATACGTTGAGTTTCAGGAGGACGGCACTGCTGTAGCTCCATCTTGGGGCATAAAAACAAACTGGATCCAAATCGACAGATTCTCAAAGGATGATATATTGTGTCCCTGGAGAACTTGTCTACACAGTATGTAACCGGACGCTTTGCCTGAATCTACAGAATGGCACCTGCGAGTTGGAACACCCAACTCACCCTTGGATGTGGAACACCCTTGCTTGTGACTGTGGTTCTGCAAAAATCCGAAGGAATTCTCTCCTTTCTCTTCCTCGATGTCTACTGGGGTTTCAAAGCAGCTTCAAGAGAATTCCTGATGTCTGATAACTTTGACCTCCTCAGGCCCTTCTCGCCGCTCGGTCCCCCCACCCCCTTCATCGTTAACATCTTCACTGGGTCTAAGAAGATACACAGATCGTTAACCCCTTTTGGAACCCTTTTTGGAAGACTTGGTTCCTACAGGCGCAGTCATTAAGAACCACTTTTTTTTTTTTTTCAAGAAGGAAACAGATACAAATATACGCAGGAGCCATTTTCTATTATTATGTAGGAACAGTAAAATACTATAAGGTGGGTTCTCAGCATTTTCACAAAAGCAGCGAACAATACTTGAATAGCGTCTATAAACGACAGCCCACTGGTCTGTGATTCTTAATAGCCATTTATTGGGCACAGCAGAATACAGAACAGACTATTCTGGTGTAGAGATTTCTGTAAGAGCCCATTCCAAAAACCAGTCTGGGCTGCAAAGTAGAGCTTGCTGGACTGCGGATAAGCGGGTCCTGTTGGCAATGCTTTAAAGAGCAAGGCATCTGAGTAAGGCATCTGGATGGAGGCCTTATAGACATTTAAGCCTGTCCCTGTGGGGTGGGAAAAGAAAAGGAGATGGGCCCTCAGAGCGCTGTGGGTCCAAAACCGTGAGAGTCGACTTGCTCAAGTATGATTAAGCTGCACATAACTGCCTTATACTACTCCAGATCTGAGCTGCCCTAAAACCTAAGCCCGAACTACCTGTTTTCTGCGTAGGGTATCTCAATGGAAGATCCATTGAGAGAAACAACTCACTGCGTAGGTTTTATATCACAGTATAGTTTAATAATAGAAGACCAGAAGAAATTAAGGTAGTGCTAAGTGGTCTCGTCATCTCCCTAAAGGAACAACTCTACCACGGCAGTATTTCTTGCCAGAGTTGTGGCCAGGTATCTCAAGTCAGAAGATCCTTTCCCTGGCAAGTGCTGGAGATACTTAATGCAAACAGGCATATATGATAACCAAGCAAACAAGGGTCCTTTTTTGCACGTATGCCTGATTCAACTTGAGAAGTTTATTTATGTATTTGAGAGAGAGAGAGAGAGAGCAGGGGAGGGGCAGAGAGAGAGAAAATCCCAAGCAGGCTCTGTGCTGTCAGCACAGAGCCCGACCCGGGGCTCGATCTCACGAACCGTGAGATCATGACCTGAGCTGAAATCAAGAATCGGATGCTTAACTGACTGAGCCACAAAGGCGTCCCTATATCTTTTTTTAAGTTTATTCATTTATTTTTTTTAGTAATCTCTACACCCAACGTGGGGCTTGAACCCATAACCCCAAGATCCAGAGTCGCAAGCTCCTCTGACGGAGCCAGCCAGGCGCCCCTGTTTATATCTTTTAAAGCCAGGCCTAGGTCTGAACTGGGCTCTTTTCTGAGTGACCTAAATCTTTTCACACGGCAAAGGGACCTTTTCCTCAAAGATGAGTCAAGTGAACTCACTCGTAGTCTATGGGAGCTTCTCAAGATGTCTACCTTACTCTCCCAACGTTCCTTAGAATAGTATGGCCACCTCAATGGTATGGAAGTGTGAATTTCCAATCATTGGAGTGTAAAACGCAATACACTGGAAGGTCAAGACTTTATTTTATTTTTAAGTAGGCTCCACGCCTGGCATTGGGGCTTGAACTTATGACCCTGAGATCAAGACACGAGCTGAGATCAAGAGTTGGACACCTAACTGACTGAGCCACTCGGGCGCCCCTCAAAAGTCGAGACTTTAAAATGTGATCAAATAAGGAGCCCAAACACAATTATTAAACGAGAAAGACAAACATAGTTTATGTAATTCACACGAGGGAGAAGCTAGATTCTTCTGCTTAAGTAGCCAGACGTGATAGAAAGAGAACTAAAAGTAGGAGCAGGAAGGAAAGGAGACATAAATATGATTCATTACATATCCATTATGTTCCATGTCATTTAATTTAATTTCCGCACGAAGGCTAATATTTGGCCATATGGCAATTATGCATCGGTATGATCAAGCCAAACCATTTTCAGCAGGTGTTGTTTGGATTGGTCAGTGCCCATGCTCTAGCAGTCGTCGAATACTTGGAATGTCACTTAAAACTACACCAAGCCTACAAAATGGGTATTATTCCTACAAAGTAGTTATTTCTGTCTACTTTTCAAAGAAAGTCTCAGAGCAATTAAGTGAGCCTACGAGCAGTGGAGCTATCTGCACATGATCTCCTTTGCCTTTTTGGAATGCCCCTTAAGAGGCATCGTCCCGATTTTACCGATGAGGAAGCTGAGGCTCAGAGAGAGGAAGTGAATGGTCCCCAGGCTGCAGATAGAAGAACAAGAACTCCAATTCAAGCTGAGATCTATCTGCCTTGGAGGTCCGTTTCTTGCATTATGCCACGCTGCCTCCCAAGGTCTTTGTCCTAAATTGCCACTGGGCCAGCTCTATGCCCGTAGGTAAAATGTTCTGGGTTCCTGGGTCTCAGTGATCTTGAAGTTTCCTTCCAGTCATAGCTGTCTATGTAAAAGTGTAAGTCAAGGCCTTTGTTGAAGGATTCAACGCAGCATTTGTGTGAACTCTAATCGTTCTCCCACGGAGAGCGCTTTCCTTAGATGATAGGTCGCCTCAGTTTCCTTGATCAGTTCTCTCTTGTACAAAGAGGAGGAACAGGGGCGCCTGGGTGGCGCAGTCGGTTGGGCATCCGACTTCAGCCAGGTCACGATCTCGCGGTCCGTGAGTTCGAGCCCCACGTCGGGCTCTGGGCTGATGGCTCAGAGCCTGGAGCCTGTTTCCGATTCTGTGTCTCCCTCTCTCTCTGCCCCTCCCCCGTTCATGCTCTGTCTCTCTCTGTCCCAAAAATAAATAAACGTTGAAAAAAAAAAAATTCAAAGAGGAGGAACAGCTCAACAACTCTGGCTGGGTACTTATAATTGTGGCCTGAGCATCCTGAAGTTCCCTATCTGACTTCAGTGTCCATGGTGCCCAACATTGCTTCTGAGGGACTTTTCATTATTTTGCACTAGAACCAAATCTTGAGAGGTGTTGTAGTATAGTGCCGTGGAGACCGGATAAGCCTCAACGTCAGAAGACCTGGGTTCCAGTCATGGCTCTTCCATTCTCTAGCTGCACATGCTGAGGTAAGGAGTTCCTTTTCTCTGGGGCGCCTGGCTGGCTTAGTGGGTGGAGTGTGCGACTCTCGATCTTGGGGTTGTGTGTTCGAGCCCCATGTTGGATGCAGAGATGACTTAAAAATCAAAATTTTAAAAATGAATTCCTCTTCTCTTTTTTCCTTTTCTTTTTTTAATTAAGCTCTACATCCAACATGGGACTCAAACTCACAACACTGAGGTCAAGAGCCCCACACTCCAGTAACTGAGTCGGCCAGGTGCCCCAAGAATTCCTCTTCTCTTGATCTCGCCTTCTTTACCCCCCCCCCCATATTGTTATTTTGGGTATCAAATGAGATAATGATGTCAAAGTGATTTTTAAGCTATTTTCCTTTAGAAATGCATTATTGCTTTCAATATTTGACTATTAGAAAAATATCTTAGGGGTTCCCGAGTGGCTCAGTTGGTTGAACATCTGACTCTTGATTTCTGCTTGGGTTGTGATCCCAGGGTTGTGGGATCAAGCCCTGTGTTGGGCTCTGAGCTGAGTGCTGAGCATAGAGCCTGCTTGAGATCCTCTCTCTCTCTCTCTCTCTCTCTCTCTCTCAAATAAAAAAAAGAAAAACATTTAAAATATTTAAAACCCTTATTTCAGTAGTAATATTATTAGAAAAAGCAGTAAATAAAAGACAGGAGCAGGATTTAGCTGCTCTGGTTGAAGCAAAGGTGGATGTTCTAATTTCCCTGACAATTCTCCTCCTCTTTACCCTCATAAAGTTCTATGAGGCCCTTGCTCATAACCCTAGATTCCCAGAGAAATTCGGTTTTAAAATATGAAAATTACTTATATAATCCACACTCTCATGTTCAGATGGGCCGATGATCCAGAGAGGGAAAAGAATTTGCCTCACGTCCTCCAACTCATAGGAGGGAGAGCTGGGACTAGAAAGCACACAACCCATATACAACAATGTATTTGTATATTGGCAAATATACAAGGCAATATATTTCCCTCCTGTACTGGAGATAGGTAAGGATACTGTATCAGATGCAAAGTGTCTGAATTAGGGTAAATACACTAAGTAGGTTGTCTTGATTCTGCTGTTTTGATGTGAAAATATTTGGGCCATAAGAACAAAGAAACAACCTTTCAAGCTTAAATAAAATATTGTCAAGCAACTGGCCCAATAAATATGTTTTTTTTTTTTTCCACTCTACGTCCCCTTTCCCAAGCCTTACCTCATCCCAAACACTCGTTGTATCAAATGGCCGGTCAAAATGGACATGGGGAAGGAAGGGTTAGGTTCTAGTCTTTTGGAGTCAGTTTCATATTTTACTAATTGTGTTATGAATTTTATCAAAGTAAGGTCAAAGTAATATATGCACACAGTAACAAATCAAGTCTCTCTTCCCATTCCCCCTCCTTAGAAGCAATTTATTTTCCCAGTTTCTATTTGTACTTCCCGAATGGAGCCAAGGCCAGTGTCAAACTACCTTGGATCACTATGTTCGTTATGTGCTGGAGTACAGGGGCTTACAAGCAACAGTTGCTGGCTATATATCACAGTGTTCTTTCTGTTTCTACCTCTCTTTGGTCCCCCAAGATTGAGGTTAAGGCTATGGTCCTCTGTAAGACTGCCAATAGAGCCCCACCTTCAACTTTGAGAAGCAACAGTTGAACCGGACCCCAGACTATCTTATTTATTCTTTGATTCTAGGACTTAGCACATAGCAAGTACTCAATAGTACCTCACAGTAGGTACTTCAACGTTTGTTGAAGATTTAATTAACTAGTCAACCAGCAAGGGTTCTTAAGGAGCCAGTACAACAGCACTGTTGGCGATCACTGGGAGTGACCAAGGCAGTCTACTCATCTATTATTATCCCTGTGGGCCTAAGCAACCAGCCTGTAAGGAAAGACATAGAAACCTGTGCATGGAAGAAAGTCCTGACACTGACCGTGGCTCAATCCGGGAATCAATCCACAAGGAATAGCTGCCCTAACGACACTCGTTTATTGAGTATCTATACTCAATAAATGTTATATCAAATACTTATCTGAGTCCTATTCACAACTCTATGATAGATTATCCCCATCGCTGATGGGGAATACTCGATTCAGAGAAAGAAAGTTAGGGAAGTAAAGGAAAGGAACTCAAACACTTAAATACGGAATCCGATCATATTGAGGGGCAAAAACAACATTAATACTGTTTTTTAAGTGTATTTATTTATTTTTGAGAGAGACAGAGAGAGAGCACGAGCAGGGGAGAGGCAGAGATAGAGGAGGACAGAGGATCCCAAGTGGGCTCCGTGCTGACAGCAGAGAGCCCAATGCAGGGCTCGAATTCACGAACCGTGACATCGTGACCTGAGCCGAAATCAAGAATCAGATGCCTCGCCGACTGAGCCACCCAGGCGCCCCACATTAATACCATTCTTAATCACCGTCCCCACTTCCCACTGCCCTTAGCTTCCCCCCTCCTCCCCTGAAGGCCATCCAGTCTGATCTTCAAGTCAATGCGCTAGAACTGGCTGCCTTCCTGACATAGGACTCCATCCAAAACTACACCCACACAAGCCATGTGTCTACTCCCTCCGGTATCTTATTAAAGGCCATGTTGATGATCCAAACAGAACGGGAAAATTATGTTTGGGGAGAAGATCGTATGCCTGAATATACTTGGCTAGGACAGAACTTGCCGGTCTGTGGATGTTTTCTAAGGCTCCCTCCAGGAGAGGAGTGAATTCTGCTTCCTAAACTCTCAAGACAGAATCTGTAATAAAGCTGCATTTTGTCGCACTTCATACTCTCCAAAGAACTTGTGCAGATGTTACCACACGGAGTTAGGCTGCACATTCAGTAAGTATTTATGCATCCTACTATGTGCCAGGTTTTATACTGGGTGTCAGCTTAAGCAAATGAATAAGGTTAATGGCTACCCAGCCTTTCAACCTCAAGGCGAACGTCACTTTTCCAGGGAGGACTTTGCCCCCCACCCCACTCTTAGCCTATCCTGCTTTGTATCCATCGTAAGACTTATCACAGTTTAATTACAGACTTGCTTGTATCTTGTCTCATTTCCCTACCTGCGCTGGAAGCTTCAAAAGGGTTGAGACTTGGGGCGCCTGGCTGGCTCAGTATGTAAAGCGTCTGACCGGCTATAAGGTCATGATCTCACGGTTTGTGGGTTCAAGCCCGACATCGGGCTCAGTGCTGACAGCTCAGAGCCTGGAACCTGCTTCAGATTCTGTGTCTCCCTCTCTCTCTGCCCCTCCCCTGCTTGTGCTCTATCTGTCTCTCTCTCTCTCAAGAATAAACTTTAAAAAAAAAAAAAAAAAGAGGATTGAGACTTTGTCTTCTTCCCCACTGAATCCTCACACATAGCAGGGTGGGGGTAGAGTTCACAGCTGGGAAAGGGACATAGACAAGTACACACAATAATCTAGTGCCGATGCCTTCGGAAAAGGCTGCTTAGAGTAGGGACCTAACTACAGGAGGAACAGAAAAGGTTTCCATGATGGGGTTACACTTAAGAGGAGCGTTGAAAGATTATAAGGAAACAAAGATGGGTAAATACTCCCCAAAAGAGAAAGCGACATAGACAATATCCTATGCTAGGGAGCCCCTGAGGGATTTTAAATAACTGAAAAGATCTACCTAGTCGCAATGGAGAAGGTCGCTTGGAAGGGGCCAGAGTGGAGACGGAGAGACTGGCCAAGACACTATAATGAACGTAAGCCACTTCGTCTCAGGTTTTGATTGCGCATAGAAATCACCTAAAGATCTTGTTAACAGGGGCCCCTGGGTGGTTCAGTCGTTTAGGCATCCGACTCTCGGCTTCGGCTCGGGTCACGATCTCGCAGTCTGTGAGTTCAAGCCCCAAGTCGGGCTCCGCGCTGAGAGCGTGGAGCCTGGTTGAGATTCTTTCTCCCTCTCTCTCTCCCCTCCCCGGCTCGTGTTCTCTCTCAAGAATAAATAGGTGAACTTAAAACAAACAAACAAAAAAGATCTTGTTAACGTGCAGATTGTGTTTTAGTAGGTTTGGAGTGGAGCCTGGGATTCTGCATTTCTATCATGCTGCAGCGTGGCCACAGACTATATTTTGAGTGACAAGGGCCTAGGCTAAGGAAGATGAGACCCTGAACTAGGGAAATCAAAGTGGAGCAAAGAGCTAGCAGCAAAAAAAAAAAAAAAAAAAAAAAAAGACAGAATCCACAGGAATTGTTCATTCCTAGGTGTACCATCCCCATTTTCCAATTGATCCTTAGGGAGGGTTAAGGTAGCTCAGATTACATACCTGGGGGGCCTGGTTGGCTCAGTCTGTGGAGCGTCCGACTTCAGTTCAGGTCATGGTCTCACGGTTTGTGAGTTCAAGCCCCGCGTCGGGCTCTGTGCTGACAGCGCAGAGCCTGCTTTGGATTCTCTCCCTCTCTCTCTGCCCCCCGCCCCTGACTTGTGCACACATGCACACAGGAACACACAAACTGTGAGCTCACGCACACACATGCACTCTCTCTCTCTCAAAAATAAATAAACTTGGGGCGCCTGGGTGGCGCATTTGGTTAAGCGTCCGACTTCAGCCAGGTCACGATCTCGCAATCCGTGAGTTCGAGCCCCGCGTCAGGCTCTGGGCTGATGGCTCAGAGCCTGGAGCCTGCTTCCGGTTCTGTGTCTCCCTCTCTCTCTGCCCCTCCCCGTTCATGCTCTGTCTCTCTCTGTCCCAAAAATAAATAAACGTTGAAAAAAATATATTAAAAAAATAAATAAATAAACTTTAAAAAAAAAAAGATTACATACCTAATTAGCTACTAAAGCGGTGACCAGGACCCAAACCTGCCAATTTCTCACCCCACTTACTTGGCCACCCAAAAGAAGTGACACAATACGGCTACAAAGCCCTAGTGTTCCAAGTAAAATCGAATGATTCCAAGTAAAATAAAAATTAAAAAAAAAAAACAAATTTCGTTCACATTGGTTCCACAGTTTGTCTAGCATCAGGCAGAAATACATATACCAAAAAATGATGTATTTAACTCCCCTAGGTTAAAATACAACAGCATTTTGTGGTGTGTTTAGTTCAGAGTACTATGGTATCAAGGAGTTACGTCACGGAGTCACTGGGTGCTCCTATCCCGAGTTTGACTGAGCGAAGTGTTTACAAGGGGGGCAGGGGTGGGATCCGACCCCGCTCTCAAAGGGTGGGAAGGATTTAGACAGGCCGAAAGAAACGAGAGACGCATTTGCACGGGTAGAACAGCACAAATAAGATCCAGACGCAGGACAGGGCACCCGGCTGGGTCAGTCGGAGGAGGATGCGACTCTTGATCTAGGGGTCGTGAGTTCGAGCCCCACGTTGGGTGTAGAGGTGACTTAAATAAATAAAACGTGGGGGGGCGGGGGGTGGAAAGATCCAGAAACAGGAAAATACATAAAGTGCGCCTTCTCCGTACCAGTTGGTTAGGGGAGAAGAGTTCCCATTGCAAAATAGAATGCTGCCATTTGAGGAAGCGAGGTGGACGTAGGGCTGGAGGATATGACGTGAGGTGACACCAAAGAGATGAATATCATATCCGTATATCTATCCATCTGTCTGAACGGGCACATGTTTAATGACCATCCCACCGCCGGGGAAAGGAGGGGCTCTCTAGCTATTCTGTTCACACCCTGACCACTGCCCCATCCCCATGCCCAAGAAACATTCGCAAATGCAAGGGCTGTATGTTTAACCATTTCAGGAACTGCTGAACTGCTTTGTGCACCGTATTACAATCCCACCAGCAAAGTATGAGGGCTCCCATGTGTCCACATCCCCATCAACATGTGCTATCGTCTTTTTTTTTAAGTTTATTTATTTATTTTGAGAGAGAGAGAGAGCATGTGTGCACACGCACGCGAGACTTGGGGGAAGGGCAGAGGGAGAGGGAGAGAGAGAATCCCAAGCAGGCTCTGCTCTGTGAGCACAGAGCCTGATGCGGGGCTCGAACTCGTGAACCATGAGATCATGACCTGAGCCAAAATCAAGTGTCAGAGGCTCGACTGACTGCGCCGCCCTGGTGCCCCTATCTTTTTGATTGTACCCATCCTACTGGCTGTGAAGCAGTGTCTCACTGTGGTTTAGTTTTGCATTTCCCTGCCGGCCGATGATGTGGCATACCTTTCCAGCTGGTTCTTGAAAGCTGACTACAGGCATCGGTTTCAAACCCTGGTGACACAGAGTTACCCTATGGCCCAGCAGTTCTACTCCTGGGTACGTGCACAAGAGCATTCGAAACATGTTCGCACACACACAATTATACGGGAATGTTCACGGTAGCATTATGCATAATAACCAAAAAGTGGAAGCCACTCAAATACCCGTCAGCTGATGAACGGATAAACAAAATGCGGTATGCGGTGCACCTGTACCAGGGAATGCTATTCCGCCATAAAGAGGAGTGAAGTACCGATATCTGCTCCGGGATGGATTGATCTTGAAAACATTATGCTCAGTGACAGACGCCAGACACAAAGGTCACAGGATTCCATTTATACGAAATATCCAGAATAGGTAAATCCATAGAAACAGAAAGCAGATTGCTGTTTGCCAGGGGCCGAGGGGAGGGTGAATGGGGAGTAACTGCTTGATGGATGTGGGGTTTCATTTCGGAGTGATGGAAACGTTTTGGCGCTTAGATGTATGCCACTGGATCGTTCACTTTAAAACGGTTAATTTCATATTAATTTCACCTCAAGGCAGAAGATAAAGACCCACGGGAAGCTGGCTTAAGCACACCACTGCCTGAATACTTTGTTCCTCCAAAGTCCGAAAGATCCCACCGCCACCACCGAGGCAATGACTGGCAACTTGAAAGGAAAGGGCGTGAACCCTAAAAGATCGAAGTTCAACAGTATCTCAAGTGTATTTTTCTATATCACCTCTCTGTACACCTTCCTACTCACGTTAATTCTTTAAATTTTTTTAAGTTTATTTAGTTTTGAGAAAGAGAGAGAGAGGCAGAGAGGGGCGGGGAGAAAGAACATCTCAAGCAGGTTCTGTGCCGTCAGTGTGGAGCCTGACGCGGGGCTCGAACCCACGAACCGCGGATCACGACCCGAGCCAAAATCAAGAGTTGGACGCTTAACCGCCTGACCCACCCAGGGGCCCCCATATTCGTTCTTATCGTGCTCCTTTTATATATGGGGAAATTGAGAACTGGGAATAATAGCCAAGATCACACACAGCCAGGAAGTGGCAGAGATGGGATTTCAACTTTGGTCTACCACAGCCCGTGCTCTTGTACTCAAATGGAAGCTGAGGATAGCCATGGGAGTGGTACATAGCCATTTGCCTTGGGTACCCCCAGTCCCAGGGGAGACCTCCATGGTGAGTATGTCTGCTTGCTGGTGGCCTTAGTCCTTCTGAGAAACTATAGGGCTGTAGGGTTGCTTAGCTGTAAGAAATAATATGGCCAGGGGCACCTGGGTGGCTCGGTCAGGTAAGTGTCCAGCACTTGATTTAGGCTCAGGTCTTGATCTCACGGTTCATGAGATCGAGCCCCACATTGGGCTCTGAGGCTGTTAGCTCAGAGCCTGCTTGGGATTCTCTCTCTCTCTCTCTCTCTCTCTCTCCTCTCTCTCTCTCCCTTTCTCTGCCCCTCCCCAGCTTGCTGTCTTTCTCTCTCTCATAGTAAATACATAAACTTTAAACAATAAATAAATAAATAATGATACGGCCAAGACCATGGGACTTCTGACCCGAGGCTTCCTTTGGCCTCATTTTCAGAAAATGCAAAGAGGAACTTAAATATTTCAGGGTTCTGTAGGGAGCTGAGATATGTACTGCTTTCAGGGCCCTGAAAGGCCATCTTTTCTAAAGACCTCACCAGATAATTGAAACTTCCACAAGAGAAGCGACTTGCCTAAGAT
This sequence comes from Felis catus, assembly GCF_018350175.1. Lineage (NCBI taxonomy): Eukaryota > Metazoa > Chordata > Mammalia > Carnivora > Felidae > Felis > Felis catus. The sequence continues at coordinate 94,097,866 of NC_058386.1, read as the reverse complement.
CACACTGTTGGTGAAGTCAAGAACCAAGACTAGGTGACGAAGTAACTGGGAGAAGTTTCTCCTCATCCTCAGCCTCTCCGTTTCCCACTCTTTGCTTTCTGGTATATTCCTTATTTACAAATTACCTATAATGATATTTTACCAACTTGTTATTTATTGCTGGAATATTTTATTTGTTAATTTTTAAAATATATATATATATTTAATGTTTATTTATTTTCAGAGAGAGAGAGCGCAAACAGGGGAGGAGCAGAGAGAGAGAGAGGGAGAGAGAGAGAACCCCAAGCAGGCTCTGCGTTCCCAGCACAGAGCCCAACGCGCGACTCCAACCAACGAACCTCAAGATTACGACCTGAGCCGAAATCAAGAGTCGAATGCTTAACCAACTGAGTCACCCAGCCGCCACTATTGCTCGGGTATCTTAAAGCCAGTCCTAGACAGCAAAGGTATATATTCTTAAAGAAAAGCAGAATGGTATAGCAAAACACAAATAAACATAAAGCTACACTGGGCTGAAGGTAGGAGGCCTACGCCTTGTTTAGCTCTCAATAGCCAACGTGTTTAAGCCCTTAGTCTCAGACCTCTTTCCCTAAGAAAGAAAAAACAACAGGGGCACCTGGGTGGCTCAGGCGGTTCAGCATCCGACTTGGGCTCAGGTCATGATGTTGCCGTTTGTGAGTTTGAGCCCCACATCGGGCTCTCTGCTGTTAGCACAGAGCCTGCTTCGGATCCTCTGTCTCCCTCTCACTCTGCTTCTCCCCGACTCTTGAGCGCTCTTGCTCGCTCTCTCTCTCTTTCTCTCTCTCTCTCTCTCATAAATAAATAAATATTCAAAAAAAGAAAGAACGGGTGCCTGGGTGGCTCAGTCGGCTAAGCCTCCAACTCTCGGTTTCAGCTCAGGTCGTGATCTCATGGCTTGTGAGTTCGAGCCCCCACATCGGGCTCTCTCCTGTCAGCACAGAGCCTGCTTCACGGATCCTCTGTTCCCCCCTCTCTCTACCTCTCCCCCTCCCCAAATAAATAAACATTAAAAAAAAATAAGCAGACAGGGTGCCTGGTGGCTCAATCAGTAGAGCTTGAGACTCTTGATGGGGGGGTTGTAAATTCAAGCCCTACGTTGGGTGTAGAGATTACTTAAGAATAAAATCCTTACCAAAAAAACCCAAAGAGATAAATAAACAACCTGAAGATCATCTGTCTGAGTCAAACTGAGAAATCTGTGTTAGGCTGTTTTTTAGAAATATCCATTTTCTGAAGGATCCAAACATTCCACAGCTTGTTTAACCATGAAGTCTCTTTCTTCTCCCCTTCCCTTCCCTCCCTTCCCCTCCCTTCCCCTCCCTTCCCCTCTCCTCTCCTCTCCCTCCTTCCTTTTTGTTTATGGAGGTTTGCAGTTTTGTGGAAGGCTGTATTTTAGAAGTTTTATGCTGCCATCTGCTGGGTGAGGAGGCAGCACTCAGCTGGAGCAAGGAAATCTTTCTGCCGGACTCACACAGCAAACAACAGGAAACCCACACAACTGAAGGCACCAGACGCAAAACCCAAAAAGCAACTTAATACTTTTATGGCTCATTAGTTTACTCACAATGTATTATTTCTGACATGAGTGAAATGTGATTATTTCTGAAAATTTGTAAAATCTGGAAAAGTAGTAACACCAACTTCCTGTAGTTCCCAAATTCTAAAAGATGATGGTGCGTTTTCTTCCCAATCTTTGTTTAATACATTTTTTTTTTTTTTGGCAATACTCTTTCAGTCAACAAAGGTTTATTAGCACCTTCTATATACTAGGCACTTTGTTAGGCACTGGAGATTAAAACAATGAAGAAAAGAGGCACCGGGGTAGCTCAGTTAAGCGTCCCCGACTTCAGCTCAGGTCACCATCTCACAGCTTGTGAGTTCGAGCCCCGCGTCGGGCTCTGTGCTGACAGCTCGGAGCCTGGAGCCTGCTTCTGATTCTGTGTCTCCCTCTCTCCCTGCCCCTAACCCACTCGCATTCTGTCTCTCTCAAACATAGGTACCCATTAAAAAAAAAGAAAAAGAAAAAGAAAAAGAAAAAAAAGAAAGCATGATGAGGGGGCAGAGTGATTGCAGTGCTGTTTTAGATAGGGTGGTCATGGAAGGTCCCTCTGAGGTGGTGGGAAAGCGGTATTTGAGCTTCTCAAATGATCAGAGGGAGGGAGCCATGCCAATGTCTGGAGGGAGAGTCTTGTAGGGCGAAAAGTGTCCTAGGCTGATGGAAACGCAAGTGCAGATAGTCTGAGGCAGGGAGCAGCCTACTGGGTTCGAGGCATAAGAAGGAAGCTGGTGTGGCTGGAAAGGTACGTGGGGGAGGAAAATTGGAAGGAAAAAAGATTAGAGGGCAAAGCCAGGGATCAAATCACAAAGGGGCAGGGGCGCCTGGGTGGCTCAGTCGGTTGAGCGTCCGACTTCGCTCAGGTCACGGTCTCACGGTCCGTGAGTTCGAGCCCCGCATCAGGCTCTGTGCTGACAGCTCAGAGCCTGGAGCCTGCTTCGGATTCTGTGTCTCCCTCTCTCTCTGTCCCTCCCCCCGTTCATGCTCTGTCTCTCTCTGTCTCAAAAATGAATAAATGTTAAAAAAAAAATTAAAAAAAAAATCACAAAGGGGCCAAGTCACGTACAGACAACTCTGTACCCCGTTTAAACCCATTTAACATAGCAGAGCTGTAGCTTGAAGGATGGGCAGGATCCAACAAGGAAGCCCAAGAACCTCCCAGAAAGAGTCCTCCAACCTGCACTCGTACCCACTGGACAGCGTTTCAGAGTGGAAGTGGAGAGGAGGGGAGAGAGTGCAGGTACGGACATATGTAGACAGTAATAAGCAGAGGGGCGCCTGGGTGGCTCAGTCCGTTAAGCATCTATCCATCTCGGCTCAGGTCGTGATCTCACAGTTCATGAGTTCGAGCCCCGCGTTGGGCTCTGTGCTGACAGCGTGGAGTCTGCTTGGGATTCTCCCTCTCTCACTCTGCCCCTCCCCACCTCTCTCTCTCCCTCTCAAAATAACTAACTAAACTTAAAAAGAAAGTAGTAAGCAGAAAGATCAAAACAGAAGAGAGGGAGATGGGGTAGGCTCTACAATTTCTACCTGGTTGCGGGTAGGAATTTTAGTTACCACTGAGGAGCAGCGTATTGTACAATCTCACAATTGAGCACGCATCACACAGATTGCTGAGGCCCACGCCCAGAGTTTCAGATTCAGTAGGTCTGGGGGTGAGGCTGGAGAGTTTGCAACTTCCTGAGTGATGCTGACCACGCTGGTCTGAAGATCTCACTTCAAAAATTAATGCTACGGGGGCACCTGGGCGACTCCGTCCGTTAAGCGTCCAGCTCTTGATTTCAGCTCAAGACAGGATCTCAGGGTTCATGCGATCCAGCCCCGTGTCCTGCTTGGCATTGTCTTTCCCTCCCTCTCTGCCCCTCCTCTACTCATACCCTGTCTCTCAAAATAAATAACGAAATAAACATTAAAAAATCAGTGCTATGATTGTTGCCAAATGAGGCAAACATGGGAAGTTCAGCCTGTCTCTTGGTTCATGTACTGACAAATACCCAGAGTGTTTATCTCTTGGCATGGACCAAACCGGTTGTTTATGCTCCTGTACTCCTAACGTTATTCAAGGTAGAGAGGGAGAGATGTGTGAATTATGTGGCTGCTGTTCAATACAGAAAAGAGACCATTTTGGAGCTGGGAAGGTATTACGAAGTTCGTTGACTTATGCTGTTTCTTTTCACCCGGTATTATCCATCAGCAAGCAAGACACTGAAAACAGTACATCTATCCCACATTCTCTGTTGATGAGAGTATGGGAAAACAAGGCTTTTCATATTCTGTACAGCGATTTATTAATATGTGTAACATTCTAAATAAGTACTCTTTAACCCAGCAATTCTACTTCTAGAAAATGGTCGTATGGAACAAATTGGAGATCTGCTGCAAAGATCTAGCTCCACGGATGGTCATCACAAGTTTCATTTACAAAAACTCAAACTAGATGCAGCCCGAATGTCTAGCAATGGGAAACTGGATACCTACCGCGGAAAGAAAGCTTTGCTATGGAAGAAATCTTTGTGTCAACAAAATACATATGGAGGTAGAGATCACAGTTGTTATGCATGTGGGTTTTTACGGTACTTTGTGTTTTCTAAAATTTCTTCAAGGAACGTGTATTGGTTTTGTGATCTGAAGAAACATCCTCTCCCAAATCACTTGCTGCAAATTACAGTATGAAGCTTCATGCACGTCGTCATTCTCCATATTCAAGGTTAGACCCTCGGAGCAAAGCTACCACAAAATGTAGAGACCTTGGGTCAAACTGATCATGGCTTTGCTTTTCAACTCAATGTTTCGACCATTTGTTAATTTGGTTCAGAAAACAATGGTATAAATGAGTCAGACTAGAATCCAACTATTCTTATATTTCTATATTGCATTTCATTTTCTTCCCACAAATAAATGTGAGGGCAAGATTTATTAAATGAGGCTGAAAGTCTTATGGAAGTAGGAAATACTAATAAACCAGTATTTTTAGCGTATTATAACAACAGGCTTAGCTGGACACAGTTGACATCCAAATTACACTTCGATAGTCTGTGTGTATCATTATTCAGGATCATCGGTACTTTGGACCCCAAACATCAACGGAAAGACAAAAAGCCACATTTGTATTTAAACTTTATTACCTTAATACATTCACAGCACATTACAGTAGAACAATTTGAAATTCTTATAAGTTCATAGCAAAAGCAAAAGCATAATTTCCCAGAAAAAGTGAAAAGGCTTGGATACCAATTTATCTTTTGCATGAAGACTACAGTTCAATCTTACTAACTTTTGAGGCAGAGAATATTTTATCATCAAAGATGCTCATCAATAATCTTGCTCTACTGTTGAAATACAATCTATTTAGGATTCCCATGTGGGTTCTTGAGCTCAAAGAACAACTTAAAATCAAAGCAACAGAAAATAAAAAAGAAAAGAAAAGAAATATATTCTCTACCATTGAAGACAAGTCATTCTGAAAACCTAGCTGTCTTCCTAACATGTCTCATTCTAAATTATCTTTCCTACTTCTTACTCATTTCTCCGTTCTTTTATGCACACAAAGTAAACATTTTTTTCCCTTATGTAAACATTGTTGACAGGTTACTTGCATCAAAGTGTACTTAAGAAAAGATACATTAACAAGAGAAGCAAAAAGGTAAATACTGAAAGCATATGTCTATCGTCTAGCATAAACTCGCTACAATATCCTTGTTAACAGCGAAACTTTAAGAGGAAAGGACTTTTTGGTCTTCAGAATTGCCAACGGATTCTGGCGTTTTCTTCGCTGTCAGCTTAGAGAATCTTTCATTTAGTGAAAGCTTAGTCTGTGAAGGAAAGAAAAGCTATGGCTTTAGTGGTTTAGCAATATTTAAAAATACTCACGAAACTTGATTGTTAAAGTAGACAGGGGGTGGTTGGAGGAGACTGCGAGCGACCAGAGACAAGATTGTGAGTTTGAAGAAACTATACAGCACTCTGTGCTGCGACCCTAAAAGCATGAGAGACTTTGTCTGCTCTGAGGTAGACCACCAAGGCCACCTCTTGGGTTCTTACAGGCTAAATAGTGTCATCAAACGGCTTTAATTGAAGAGGTAGTGAAGAAAGCAATTACTCATAGAGTAAGTGAGTAAGCTTCCACAGGATGAGGGTCAGGCTTGCTTCTATGCAGTGGAGACTGAATGCCTTAACTGTGCCCAGGAATTTGGTAATCTGCCTTGTGAAGACACCCCGGGGGCTAAGTGACTTCCAAGTGGTATTATTAGTCTATAACCAGCTGGAATACCTCAAAGATCTCCCAAGACTTAACTTCCAGTTTCTTCCTTGTACAGACGGTCACTGAGCCTACGTTTCTTTCTCCATTTTCAAGCAATACCCTTTTAACACCACCCCGAAACCTAAATCAGAAGCCAGACTGATACTGCTCTGAGGCATAGGCAGTCTAGCCATTACTATATGTTGCCCATTTTCTAATTCTGAGTCATATATGCTTTTATGCAGAACACAATTAATCAGAATATGAGTGGAACAGGGTCCTCTGGTTAATTTCACCTGTTGCTAACATTATACATTAGCATTTTTGTTTTTGTTTTTGCTGTAGTATATAGTTTGGTAAACACATTATCTCCTTGGAAAGGTGCCTCGACCATCTTGAGCCTTAAGGCCACTACAGATGTGAACACACAGTAGACTGAACTAAATCCGTATCTGACTTGAAGTTCACCTTGAGAATGAATAATTGAGGTCAGCTTGTTTTCTTGACCTTTGTGTCCTTAGCAAAAGAAGTGAAATACAGGGAAGAAATTTCTTGTGTATCAAAGGGCGCCGGACAGGCTTTGTTTAACTACTTTTTTCCCCTATACATAACAGATAATCCTTATATATATTTAAACTACGCATGGATTCTTTAACATCTCATGGGCGAAGCTTATGGTGCTATTCTATTACATTTACCTGATGACCAGTTGCTTGAAAGTTGAATTTCGGGCTTATTTCTTTGGGCTGCTGCAGAGAACTATTGGTTGAAGTATTTTTATTTCTTAGGTGTAAAGCTTTAGCATCACATCTCGTGTATCTGTCAATTAAGTATAATATTTAATAAAAATGTATTTGACGGGGACAATTAGATGAGCAACTTTGGGCCATTCAACTTAACCTCTCTAGGTCTCATTTCCACCAGCTGCATAATGAGACGTTTTACTCAAGAATCTTCAAAGTTCCTTTTAGCATTAAGGTTCCAAGTATTGAATTGAGGAATCTTTGCATAGCATCCAAGAAGATCACTTGTATGCATTAACCTAGCCTTTTTTTATATTGTTTCTTCAAAACCACGAGTTTTACTACTCCTCAAATGCCAAAGCAGCTTTGCTATTATTTCAGTATGGTCATACCTAGAAGCATTTTGGAACAAAAGTAGCCACAGCCTCTATATATAAAGAAAATGGATTAGTAGGTGCCTTGGGCTGGAGTGGGGAGGGAGGTAAGGGAGTTAAGAGGGAGTGACTAGGGGCGCCTGGGTGGCTTGGTCGGTTGGGCGTCCGACTTCGGCTCAGGTCATGATCTCACGGTCCGTGGGTTCGAGCCCCGCGTCGGGCTGTGTGCTGACAGCTCAGAGCCTGGAGCCTGTTTCAGATTCTGTGTCTCCCTCTCTCTGACCCTCCCCTGTTCATGCTCTGTCTCTCTCTGTCTCAAAAATAAATAAACGTTAAAAAAAAATTTTTTTTTTTAAAAAGAGGGAGTGACTACTAATGGGTACAAGGAGTTTCTTTAGGGGCTAATGAAAATGTTCTATAATTAGATTATTGTGATGGTGACATACTCTGTTAATATACCACAAGCCACTGAGTTGTATACTTTAAGTGGGTGAGCTTTATGGTATGAAAATTATACCTCAATAAAGTTGTTATTTAAAAAGTAGCTGGGGGTGCCTGGGTGGCTCAGTCGGTTAAGCGTCCAGCTCCCGGTTTTGGCTCCGGTCATGATCTCACGGTTCAGTTCGTGAGTTCCAGTCCCCCATCGGGCTCTCTGCTGACAGCACTGAGCCTGCCTGGGATTCTCTCTCTCTCTCCCCCACTCTGCCCCTCTCCTGCCTGTGTGTGCTCTCTCTGTCTCTCAAAATTAAAATAAACTTTAAAAAACAATTTTTTTTAAGTAGCTGGAACATGTGGATACACAGAAATTAATAGAAGGAGCAGCCTGGCTATCTCAAGAGTAGCCACCCTCTGTAAGAAGCAGAGAATAACTAAAGCCTAACTGCTAGGGGGTTATCTTGATATTATCAGTTAAGTTGGGGTAGTCAGTGGTTTTAAAATAAGTCAGGTGATTTTTTTCACTGTTGCTCTTTTTTCTGGTTATAAATATTGTTCCTGCTGGGACCCAACGGGACCAAAAACAGTGTTTGACTTGAAAAAAAGAGAGAGTGCGGGGCGCCTGGGTGGCTCAGTCGGTTAAGCGTCCGACTTCGGCTCAGGTCACGATCTCGCGGTCCGTGAGTTCGAGCCCCGCGTCGGGCTCTGTGCTGACGGCTCAGAGCCTGGAGCCTGTTTCAGATTCTGTGTCTCCCTCTCTCTCTGGCTCTCCCCCGTTCATGCTCTGTCTCTGTCTCAAAAATAAATAAACGTTAAAAAAAATTCAAAAAAAAAAAAAGATAAAAGAGAGAGTGCTCTGAGTAATTAAATAGATATTAGTTTCCTAATTAACTTTTAGTCACATGTTCTCTTTCCTTTTCCTTAACATTCCACAGAACGTGTAAATGTTTTTTTTTATTTACTGAACACAATATATCCCATTGCTAATTTTAAAAGCACGTAAGTGTAACATTCTAAATGCGACAGGCAGAATTTCAAAAATAGTCCCCAAAGAATTGCACCAGAACTGCGACTGTGATGAGATGGCACATCCATGAATATATTACTTTATCTGGCAAAAGAGACCTTGTAGATGTAATTCAAGTTACAAGTCAGTGGACTTTATTTTTTTACTTTATTCATTTATTTTTTAGTTAACTCAATGGACTTTTAAAATAAGGAGATTATCCTGGTTTATCTGGGTTGGCCTAATCTAATCACATGATAAAAGCAAAAGAGGGGGCAAAGAGTAAGAAGGAGGGGCACTTGGCTGGCTCACTCGGTAGAGCATGTGACTCTGGATCTTGGGGCTGTGAGTTCAAGCCCCACGTTGGGTATAGAAATCACTTAAAAATAAAAATCTTAGAAAGAAAGAAAGAAGAAAGAAAGAAAGAAAGAAAGAAAGAAAGAAAAGAAAGAAAAGAAAGAAAGAAGAAAGAAAGAAAAGAAAGAAAGAAAGAAAAAAGAAACAAAGAAAGAAGAAAGAAAGAAAAGAAAGAAAGAAAGAAAGAAAGAAGAAAGAAAGAAAGAAAGAAGAAAGAAAGGAAAGAAAGAAAGAAAGAAAGAGAAAGAAAGAAAAGGACATGACATGCTGTTGCTGGTTGGTAGATGGAGGAGCCGCATGCAAGGGAATTCAGGCTCCCTCTAGAAGCAGAGTGACCCCTGACTGACAGCCAGGAAGGAAACAGAAAACCTCATTCCCACAACCTCAAGGAACAACTAGAAGGAGGTTGGAAGCAGATTCTTCCCCAGAGCCTCCAGATAGGAGTACATCCCAGGGCCAGCAACTTGATTTCAGCCCCATAAGGCCCTAGGTGGAAAACCAGCCCAGCACCCCTGGACGTCTGAGCTACAGAATTCTGAGATCACAAACGAGTGTGGTTTTCAACGGTTTGTGGTCATTTGGTTAAGCAACAACAGAAAACTAATAAGCCAGGCTTTTAAAGAATTTAACCTCGTCTTTACTTGCACTTGGGGTGAGACAATATACGAGAGTAGAAGGCCCACGGCTTTGTAGCCACGCAAACCAAATTTGAATAAATTACTCAAAATCTGAATTACGTTATTAGTCGTATTGCTTCAAGGAAGTTAATATACTGTCTGGAGCTTATTTTATTCATCTGTAACATGGACATGTTCGTACCTACCTCACAGGATTGCCGGGGATTAAATTATATCACAAACGTAAAAGTGCTAAGCACAGGGCCTAGCACATAATCGGCACTCCGTAAATACTATCTATTATCATGAATCTGCTCCTACGTCCACAGCTATTTGAGCCCTTCCGCAGATGCTCTTGGTTAGGCCCATTTTAAAGGTATATAACAGGACTCCTTCTTTCATGGCTGTAGTTCTGAAGGGTTACACAAACGCTCCTGACAATTTCACCTGGCAAAGCCCTGCATGCTTGAAACCAAGATCATCTGGAACACTGAAATTTACTTAGCATGTCTGGTATATATTATAAAGGGCAGGGGGGTTTAATTTTCAGATTAGATAATGAAAATCCTTCATGGTACCGAATTCTTCAGTCTTCAGGTGACAATTCCTGCACGCGTTAAGTAGAAAGGATATAACACCAAGACATGTGTATTCGCCATAGGAAAACGAAGCCAGGACATCTCAGACATAACCGTAAAAATCAAGCCTGGCCGTTTTAATCACGAATTTTCTGGTTCGATATTGGGATTATCAAACAGATTGGTATGGATTGTTCAGGATCATTCTAGAAGCCTCTCCCTGTAAGCTACCTGTATTTATCTTTGTTTCATTTTTTCCCCTAAGAAGAGTTAAATTTATTGTACCGATGTCCATCTGCAATTACCTTTCACGTCTTCGATCGCTTTCGTCAGATCTGCGGCCATTTTCTGGTGATATCTAAATGGGAAAAGTGGAGACAAATCATGCAGAAGCCATCCTTACTCAGCACCAGATGCTTATTTTCTTTATTTTAAATTGACTGACATTTTCAGTGACAATATTCTTGTTGCTTGATCTTCCATCTAACATTCAATTTCAGATTTTTCTCCCCTATTCACAGATGCAAGAATGTCAAAGCCAGTGGGTCCTTAGAGATCAAGCAGTCCAACCCCCTCACATAACAAATTAAGAAATGGGGATTTGGAAAAGTCAAATGCCACAGTACTGGTCTGGATCTAGGGGAAAGATAATAATTGTAGATAAAATCCACAAAGCGTGTCCTTATAACCTTTACAGAATAAGCCTGTAATATTGATTGTATTTAAGATAGGGGTGCCTGGCTGGCTCAGTCAATAGAACGTGCAAGTCTTGATCTTGGGGTTGTGAGTTCAAGCCCCATGTTGGGTGTAGAGATTACTTAAAAATTTTTTTTTGAAAGATAGCTAAAACCAGACAAAGACCCCACTAAAAAGGAGAATTACAGGCCCATATCCCTGATGAAGCTGGATGCAAAAATTCTCAGCAATATGCTAGCAAATCGAATTCAACAGCACATTAAAAGAATGATTTACTATGGTCAAGTGGGATTTATTCCTGGGCTGCAGGGCTGGTCCAATATTTGCAAATCAATCAACCCAATATACCACATTAATAAAAGAAAAGATCACCATATGATCCTTTTAATAGGTGTGGAAAGAAGCATTTGACAAAATAAGGCATCCTTTCTTGATAAAAACCCTCAAGGAAGTAGGGATAGAAGGAACATGCCTCAACATCGCCAAAGTCATATATGAAAGGCCCACAAAAACTGAGAACTTTCCCTGTAAGATCAGGAGCATGACAGGAATGTCCACTCTCACCACTGTTATTCAACATAGTGTTGGAAGTCCTAGCCTCACCAATCAGACAACAAAAAGAAATAAAAGACATCCAAATCGGGAAGAAAGAAATCGAACTTTCACTCTTCACAGATGACATGCTACTCTCACATGGAAAACCCGAAAGACTCCACCAAAAAACTGGTAGAACTGATACATGAATTCAGCAGTCACAGGATATAAAATCAATGTTCAGAGATCAGCTGCATTCCTATACACCGATAATGAAGCAGCAGAAAGAGACATCAAGGAATCGATTCCATTTACAATTGCACCCAAAACCAAAAGATACTTAGGAGTAAACCTAACCAAAGAGGTAAAATATCTGTACACTGAAAACTATAGAAAGCTTATGAAAGAAATTGAAGGAGACACAAAGAAATGGAAAAACATCCCATGCTTATGGATTGGAAGAATAAATATTGTTAAAATGTCGATACTACCCAAAGCAATCTACACATTCAATGCAATCCCAATCAAAATACCAACAGCATTCTTCACAGAGCTAGAACAGTCCTAAAATTTGTATGGAACCAGAAAAGACCCCGAATAGCCAAAGCAATCTTGAAAAAGAAAACCAAAGCTGGAGGCATCACAATTCCGGACTTCAAGCTGTATTACAAAGTTGTAATCATCAAGACAGTATGGAACTGGCACAAAGACAGACACATAGATCAATGGAGTAGAAGAGAGAACGCAGAAATGGACCCACAAATATATGGCCAACTAATCTTCCACAAAGCAGGAAAGAGTATCCAACAGAAAAAACCCCGTCTCTTCAGCGAATGGTGCTGGGAACACTGGATAGTGAGATGCAGAAGAATGAACAGGTACCACTTTCTTAAACCATACACAAAAATAAACTCAATACGGATGTAAGACCTAAAACCTACAGGAGAAAACAGGCAGCAACCTCTCTGACCTTGGCCACAGCAACTTCTTACTTGACATGTCTCTGGAGGCAAGGGAAATGAAAGCAAAAATGAGCTACTGGGACCGCATCAAGATAAAAACTTCTGCACAGTGAAGGAAACAATCAACAAAACTAAAAGGCAACCAATGGAATGGGAGAAGATATTTGCAAATGACATATCAGATAAAGGGTTTGTATCCAAAATCTATAAAGAACTTACCAAACTCAACACCCAAAAAACAAATAATCCAGTGAAGAAATGGGCAAAAGACACAGACAGACACTTCTCCAAAGAAGACATCCAGATGGCTAACAGACAGGAAAAGATGCTCAACATCACTCATCATCAGGGAAATACAAATCAAAACCACAATGAGATACCACCTCACACCTGTCAGAATGGCAAACTAACGACTCAGGAAACAACAGATGTTGGCAAGGATGCAGAGAAAGAGGAACTCTTTTGCCCTGCTGGTGGGAATGCAAAGTGGTGCAGCCACTCTGAAAAACAATATGGAGGCTCCTTAAAAAATTGAAAATAGAACTTCCCTATGACCCAGCAATTGCACTACTAGGTATCTATCCAAAGGATATATAAACGCCGATTTGAAGGGGCATATATATCCCGTATATAGCAGCACTATCAACAATATCCAAATTGTGGAAAGAGCCCAAATGTCCATCGACTGATGAATGGCTAAAGAAAAAAAAATATATATATATATATATACACACACATATATATGTACGTATATATACATACATACATACATACAATGGAATACTACTTGGCGATGAAAAAGAATGAAATCTTGCCATCTGCAACAACGTGGAATTAACAGGAGTGTTCCAAGTGAAATAAGTCAGTCAAAGAAAGACAAATATCATGATTTCACTCTTATGTGGAATTTGAGAAACACAACAGATGAACATAGAGGAAGGGAAGGAAAAATAAGATAAAACACAGAGGGAGGCAAACCATAAAAGGCTCTTAAATACAGAGAACTGAGGGTTGCTGGAGGAAAGGTGGGTGGGGGGATGGACTAAATGGGTGGTGGGCATTTAAGGAGGGCACTTGTTGGGATGAGCACTCAATGTTATATGTAAGTGATGAATCGCTAAATTCTACTTCTGAAACAAACAAAAGAACAAAAAATAGCTGAGATGGAGAATTGTATCATCCTAATAATTTTAGAAAGTCTTACCTGTATCCCGGTCAGACATTTCATGTGTAAATTAGGATTTTTTTCCAATAGTTACCTTAAATCCCTTATCCGTGTAATTACTTTGTAAGTGACAACATAGTTTACACCTACGTGCGGTCAATGAAACAAACCAAAGCATGATGAAAACATTCCATTCAAACATGAATTGGTCCAGATCACTCCATAACTGAACTGGTTTCAGTGCAGCTGCTTATATGTAACCGGTGTTTGGTGATCCAACGGTTTTTGTATCAAATTGTAACCACAATTACAGTTCACAAGCAGATTTGGTACTAACAGCCTTACAAACAATATAATAGCAGCCCAAAAGTCCATCGAGCCAGTAGACTATAAAAGCACCATAACAGGGGCTTCTGCATGGTTCAGTCAGTTAAGCATCTGACTTTGGCTTGGGTCGTGATCTCATGGTTCGTGAGTTCGAGCCACACATCAGGATCTCTGCAGTCAGCGCAGAGCCCGCTTCAGATCCTCGGTCCCCCTCTCTCTCTGCCCCTCCCTTGCTTGCTCTCTCTTTCTCTCTCAAAAATAAATAAAAACTTTTTTTTTTTAAAAAAAGCACCATCACACACGTAGTTATTCTTCAAAGTTAACGGGTACAGATCAAATATCCTCTTATCGGAAAGTTCGTGTTTAGGTTGGAAGCACATATTAGTGTTTACACGTAAATATGCCATGGAAGACAGCCCTGAATTCGATACGGATGCGTGTCTAATGGCAATGACTCCAGGAGTTAAACAGAGTCTCACATAGGCTCAGCCATGTTCTATCAGCAACGCCAGTTAATGGGGTCTTTGCCAAGAACTAAAGAAGGATAAGGATGCCTCGAGAATGAAGCTATGGTTTATATGCAAACCAGTCGCAATCACAGCAGATTAGTCCGGAGCTTAACTAGGTATAGAGAGGCCAAAGTAGAAGACAGAAGAATAGGAGGAAATGGGGGGAAAGGAACAGGAATTAGAACTTGAAACTATTGTAAAAAAGGGATTTGAGCTAAATGTGATTATTTCTTTTTTTTTTTTAAATTTTTTTTTCAACGTTTATTTATTTTTGAGACAGAGAGAGACAGAGCATGAACGGGGGAGGGGCAGAGAGAGAGGGAGACACAGAATCGGAAACAGGCTCCAGGCTCCGAGCCATCAGCCCAGAGCCCGACGCGGGGCTCGAACTCACGGACCGCGAGATCGTGACCTGGCTGAAGTCGGACGCTTAACCGACTGCGCCACCCAGGCGCCCCTAAATGTGATTATTTCTGAAAATAAATTGATCAATGCCAGTTCCTTCCTTAAGGTCTTTCCATACATACTTCTACACTGCCCTCGATATAAAATCCATACTCCAGCGTGGCACGCAGGCCCTCGGTGATCTGGCTCCTGACAGCCTACCTCTTCACGCTCACCTCTCAACAGCTCTGCCCACACGCTTTCCACTTCAGCTCAGTGATTTTTCAAACTAATTTTTTAAAGTGGTAGAAAACCGGGGCGCCTGGGGTGGCTCTGTCACTTAAGCGGCCCGACTTGGTCTCGGGTCATGATCTCACGGTCCGTGAGTTCGAGCTCCGCGTCGGGCTCTGTGCGGACAGCTCAGAGCCTGGAGCCTGCTTCAGATTCTGTGTCTCCCCCTCTCTCGCTCTCTGCCCCTCCCCCGCTCTCGCTCTGTCTCTCTCAAAAATCAATAACGATTAAAAAATAATCTTTAAAAACAAAAAAAATAAAGTGGTAGAAAACCTAGTTCTAACAAAATCTTAATTTGGTATCCCAATATGCAAAATCCTGAAAAGCAAAAGTGCCTTCGTTGGCCCCTAAGGCACCTCTTCAAAACCCCTAGACCTCTGCAAGTACAGAGTTGGAAAACTACTGCAGTCTGGTCAAACCAAGCTAATTGCAGTTTACCAAACATGCCGTGCTTTCTTTCACTTCTGTACCATTAATTTTTTTTTCTAGGGGGTTGGGGAGAGAGGCCGAGAGAGAATCCCAACTAGGTTCCATGCTCAGCGTAGAGCCAGATGTGGGGCTCAATCCCACAACCTGAGCCCCACATTGGGATCATGACCTGAGCCGAAATCAAGAGTCAGACACTCAGCCGACTGAGCCACCCAGGTGCCCCACTTCTGTAACTTTAACCATGTTGTTTCCTCTGATCGGAATGCCTTTCCCATCATTTCTGCTTTGCTTACTTCTACTCGGCCTTTAGGCTTCAACTCAGACACTCTCTCCCTTCCTATAATTTCCTTAGCTGGTTTGTACCTTGCGCCCACCTCTAAGTATTTTTGCTATGCTTCTCTGTCTCTGTCTCTGTGTGTGTCTGTCTGTCTCTCTCCCTCCCTCCCTCTTTCCTTCTCTCTCTTCCCTCCTTCCTTCTCTTTTCTCCCTTTCTTCCCTTCGTTTTCTTTCTTTCTTTCTCAAGTACATAGCACATTTCTGAAATGTAATGAGAACTCAAAAGTGTCAAATAAAGACATGAAATACTACAAAGAGAAAGAAAGGACCAAGAAAAGGACATTGAATTTGACAACAAAGAAGTACTGAAAACCTTTTGACAGCAAAATTCGTTAGAAAGCTAGGAACCGAAGTCAGATTCAAGAAATGAATGGGCAAACAGAAACACTTACGAGGTTGTAGCTGTATCCACGTGGAAGCCTATTAGAGATTTTGTTCCTATTTTAAAAATATTCATATTTGCCCCTATATCCTCAAGGGGAATTTTTACTTCACATTGAAAATCTCTTGACTATCTATCTATCTATTACATAAAATGAATTAGAATGCAAGGACTTTTTTTTTTTGTAATGTTTATTTATTTTTGAGACAGAGAGAGACAGAGCATGAACGGGGAAGGGTCAGAAAGAGAGGGAGAGACAGAATCCGAAGCAGGCTCCAGGCTCTGAGCCGTCAGCCCAGAGCCCAACGCGGGGCTCGAACTCACGGACCGTGAGATCGTGACCTGAGTTGAAGTCGGACGCTTAACCGACTGAGCCACCCAAGCGCCCCTGCAAGGACTTTATTTATTTTGAGAGAGAGAGAGGGAGAGCAGGGGAGGGGCAGAGGGAAAGGGAGAGAGAGAATCTCAAGCAGGCTCCGTGCCCAGCACAGAGCCTGACGGAGGGCTCCATCTCACAACTGTGAGGTCATGATCTGAGCCGAAATCAAGAGTCAGACTCAACCAACTGAGCCACTCAGCTGCCCCAGAATGTAAGAACTTTTAAAAAGCCATGGATTTTTAAAGTAATCATGTCTATATGGCCATCATGAACATTTGGTAATTATAATGTATAATTCGATATAATCATCATCAGAGCAATAATAAAATAATAAGAACTCCAATTATAGAACGCTTACCATAAGTCTCTATCCTAAAATGTTTACACGTATTTCAATTAATCATCACAACAACCTATGAGGTCAATATTATCGCCATTTTATAGCTGAGGAAGCAGGCTCAAAGGGACGGGCCCAGGGTACCTCTGCTACCACGTTTCATCGAATCTAAGATACCAATGATTATAAAATGCACTGTTATTTTACATATCGCTGAAAGAGCTTTTATTTTATTTTATTTTATTTTATTTTATTTTATTTTATTTATTTGAGAGAAAGAGAGGGAGAGCAGGGCAGACAGAGTGAGAGAGAGAACCTAAGCTCAACGCAGAGCCTGACGCATGCCCGACCCGTGACCCTGGGATCGTGACCTGAGCTGAAACCCAGAGTCACGTGCTCAACTGACTGAGCCACCCGGATGCCCCGGAAAAAGTTTTTAAACTTTCCAATTTAACTATGGTATACCATAGCAAATGTAAGGCACTTCCTGCTTTCAGAGATATAAACACTGAAAAAAGCGTGGATATCCTGAAATTGATTAGACTGGTATTAAGTGGTAGAAATACGATTCCATCCAAGTGTGAGTCCAAAGCCCCTGTCATTAGTCACCACACCACACCACTTAGATCTCTTCGGATATCTTATAGATGTCTTTCATGTTAACCTTATTTATAGGGAAAGAAAACTGATACCGAGAGCAGGGAAAGTGTCTTGTACAAGGTCATACACACAGCTCGTAAGGAGATTAGCCACGAAGGCAAGTGACGTCTCTCAGACCCAAACCAGAACGGTTTACCCTGTATCACATTGCCATCTAAGCCACCCTGTCTTTTCCTATAGGTGAAGAGGTATCGGGAAAAATACCAGAGTGGCATGTGTAGGAGTAAGCAAGTATTAGGTGTCTCATGTAAGAGCTACACCTACTTAATAGAGCTTTTCATCTAAATACTTAGGTCAGGGGCGCCTGGGTGGCGCAGTCGGTTAAGCGACCGACTTCAGCCAGGTCACGATCTCGCGGTCCGGGAGTTCGAGCCCCGCGTCGGGCTCTGGGCTGGTGGCTCGGAGCCTGGAGCCTGTTTCCCATTCTGTGTCTCCCTCTCTCTCTGCCCCTCCCCCGTTCATGCTCTGTCTCTCTCTGTCCCAAAAATAAATAAATGTTGAAAAAAAAAAATAAAATAAAATAAATAAATAAATAAATAAATAAATACTTAGGTCAAACGTGAGCTCTGTAATAAAGATGGACGTTTCCAGCAAAATAGGTTTAATTGGCTCAGTCAATATACAGCATTTCTTGCAACTGTTACTCACAGCACTCCAATAAGTAACTAAGTAATAAAATAAAGACGATGCCCTGGGGATTGAAGGACTGTAAGAGAATGTTTAAGGTAACATATGCTACTGGGGAGTCTGGGTAGCTCAGTTCAGTGGAGCATGTGACTCTTGATCTCAGGGTCATGAATTCAAGTCCCACGTTGGGTGTGGAGCTTATTTAAAAATAAATAAATAAATACTACGAGTAAGTTTTATTTGTAACCCAACTCATTTTTGTCTAATGCCCACTTCGAAGCTAAATTAAATAATATAAGGTAGAAATGCGGGTAACGGAAGGGAAGGGGAACCTTTTGCAAGCACCTGTACTGCAAGGCTGGAAACATGCAGACACGGTTGACATACAAGGTTTCTTCCTACACTGATGTTGGTAGACAGGTTTTACCACATATTACAGTAATCATCTAGTCAGTCAGGGAAAGAAAAATATCGTATGACTTCACTCATATGAGGACTTTAGGACAGAGAACAGATGAACATAAGGGAAGGGAAACAAAAACAATACAAAAACAGGGAGGGGGACAAAACAGAAGAGACTCCTAAATACGGAGAACAAACTGAGGGTTCCTGGAGGGGTGGCGGGAGGGGGGATGGGCTAAATGGCTAAGGGGCATTAAGGAATCTACTCCTGAAATCACTGTTGCACTGTATGCTAACTAATTTGGATATAAGTTAAAAAAATAAAATTAATAAAGAGTAAAATAAATAACTAAATACTAACTAAATACAGTAATCATCAATATAAGCAGATGCCAAAACTAACTACTAGAAGAAAAATGGCTACAAAAAAGAAAGCCGGTTCAAATGAAAACGACATAAAAAAATCTACATAGAATCTGTGCTATAAAATCGCAAAGGCTGATACTTACCCTTCGATTCCTGTTCATTTGATTATGTCTTCGATACACCTGTTTCTGGAAGTGTTCACGCCTTCTTTTCATTGTTAAAAACCTGACACAAATCATAAATGGTGATATTTTAAAACAACAACCTTTTATACTGAGTGAAATTATGTAAAATGTATGTCTTCAAGCAATATTGTTTTATTATACATATTTAAACATCTGATTGAAGACTGAATGCTAGATGCGATTAGAATACAGAATAGTGTTTCGCTAAGTGATTTTCAGCTTAGCGGTGCATTTTTATTCACCGCATGCATAGCAAAGATCAGAAGTTAACCAGGCAATTGAATATTTCTATTTAAATTTTTATTTCAGAGTAACGTCAGCAAGACAGCATTTACAGACTCAGTGTTTTGTTTCCTCGAAATTCATATGCTAAAGACCTAACCCCCAATGCGATAGTACCTGGAGGAGGGGTCTTTTGGGAAGTAATTAGGCTCAGGTGAGGTCATGAGGATGGGGTCCCCATGATGGGATTTGGTGTCCTTATAAGAAGAGGAAGAGCCCAGGGGCGCCTGGGTGGCTCGGTCGGTTAAGCGTCCGACTTCGGCTCAGGTCATGATCTCATGGCCCGTGAGTTCGAGCCCCGCGTCGGGCTCTGTGCTGACAGCTCGGAGCCTGGAGCCTGTTTCCGATTCTGTGTCTCCCTCTCTCTCTGCCCCTCCCCCGTTCATGCTCTGTCTCTCTCTGTCCCAAAAATAAAAAATAAAAAAAAAAAAATGAAAAGAATAAAAAAGAAAAATGAAGAGAGCCTAAGGGATTTATGGTATATTATCAAGCAGGCCAATACATGCATTATGGGAATCTCCGAAGGGGACGGAGGAGCAGAGAGGGTATTTGAAGAAGCAGAAGCAACCCAAATGTCCATCAACAGATAAATAAAGTATATACACACAATGGAATATCGTTCAGCCTTCGAAAGGAAGGAAATCCTGTCACAGGCTACAAACGTAGATGAACCTTGAGAATATTATGCTAAGTGAAACAAGCCACTCAAAAACAAAAACAAAAACAAAAAGGAACACTACATGATTCCACTTACAGGAAGGATCTAGAGTAGTCAAATTCACAGAAACAGAAAGGAAAACGGGAGCTATCAGGGGTTGGGGTGAAAGGAAAATGGGAAGTTATTAACAGGTATAGAGTTTCAGTTTTGTGAGACGAAGAAGTTCTATAGGTCTGTTTCACAGCACTGTGAATATACTTCACATCACTGAAGCGTAAACCTGAAAATGATGAAGATGGTCATTTTATGTGGCTTTTTACAATTTTTTTGAAATAAAAAACCCAAAATTCATAAACTTGTAAGATGTTTCCAGTTGGTCTAGACCTTGAGGCACGTAGCCCAAATTTCTCCTTGCACTGATCAGGGAACTGAGATCCAGAAATACTAAGTAATTTGCCCAATGCCCTTAGTGACAGAATTGGGACATAAAGCCGTGTTTTCATAGTCTTATGTTGTCTCTACTCACTCCAAGAAGGGCCGTTTCCTTAAAACTCACGGACCAGATGCTCACTGGCATCATCTTCCAAGAAGTAAGAAAAATACTAACAACTGAGTAACAAATGAGGCTAGGGAATAGTGAAGAATGTGGGAACAAAAATCGGGAAACCAAGTAATTAGTCTGAAAAGACTTCTGTTTTTCAGAGTGGTGCACAGTAAATTAGGGATTTTAGACTCAAAGATCTGACCTGTCAATCATCGTCAGGTTTGAATCTGTTTCAAGAATGACTTGGGATGGTGGAGTGGCACTAAGATGTCAGTTGTCACTCTGTAGTTGGGAGTTTAAATGGCAAGCACTCTGAAACTAAAAGGCTCATTTCCTCTGAAGCTGTTATCTGTATTTAGAAAAGCTTTCATCAGGGGGACAGCCCAGCTCATGTAAAGATAGGTGCACTCTGCCATTCGCTTCATGGAAATTACTTAGTGGAGGGTACAAAAGACAGTTTTTGTTCTGCACGCTTCTCTATTTACGTATCACTTCAGCCAAGAAAGAAGGCATCTGTCTGTGGATATAATGAACCGTATCAGAAAAGTATTGAAAGCTGAAATCTGGTATTTTTGGAGTGTCACAAATCCAAACCCACATCCTGCTTACGATAAATTCTGTTTAGAGTTTTTGAGAATCATATAGGTTTTTTTTCAGAATTGAAACTCGTTATTGCGAGTCTCCATAAATAAATAATATTCTGAATAGGCTCTCATTCTTTATTCCAGAGATTTGCACAACTACCTTTTATCCAAACCACACTGGGCTTGTACGTTGGTGACGTATTTAAGGCAGAAGTGCGCTAAACACTTCTGGTTTGTCTTTATCTTCTGGTGAAGTTGGCCTGCGGGGAAAATTTCACGTGAGGGCATGAAATTACTGAAGTCTTCATTTCATACTTGGTGCAGAAGCCAACTCCAGGTCTGAAGAGTATTATTACACCTAACTGGTCAACTCATGTATAGTATTAGAATGGAAAATGATGGAGTTGAAGAATTAATCTCCAAGGGATCGATTACAAGAGTACACGAATTTTCTGTACTTTATACGTTCTTTTATAATAGTTCTGCATTTGATAACTATTAAAGTTAACCAAGCAAATACTCTTACTTGTGCTGAGAATACAAGAAATTGTAATAATAGAAAATAAAGGAGAAACAACTGAACAGAATTGTGCATTAAATTTTAAAATGGACAATGACAGAAATAATGTCATCGTAAATGGAATTGCAGCACCTCGGTGGAAGTATTATGCCACTTGACAGACAAAAATTACCATGTAAAATAAAGCAAAACATAAAAATCTTGAAGAAATGCAGAAATATTAATTGCCTATCATCAACGTTAAGCATATTTTAATTTTTATAGCAAATCATTTGTGTACTGTTAATGTAAGTAGGATGAGGCCGTCAGCATTAAAATAGTGCCTACATCAGTCATTGCCTATATACACAATAACCTACCCCTACATTTTGGGGGAAAAATGTAGCTGAAACTAGCAATTGTGTGCAGTTGTTAATATGTGCTAAAATATCTGACTAGACATTTACGGGCAATGAAAGCTGAAGGCAATCACTGAGAAGTTGGAACTGAAAATAAACTTTTACTCAATTACCTAATCATACTACAAGCGTCTTGTCGTTTTTAAAACTCAAATAATTTGGGGCGCCTGGGTGGCGCAGTCGGTTAAGCGTCCGACTTCAGCCAGGTCACGATCTCGCGGTCCGTGAGTTCGAGCCCCGCGTCGGGCTCTGGGCTGATGGCTCGGAGCCTGGAGCCTGTTTCCGATTCTGTGTCTCCCTCTCTCTCTGCCCCTCCCCCGTTCATGCTCTGTCTCTCTCTGTCCCAAAAATAAATAAACGTTGAAAAAAAAAATATGAGTAAAAAAAAACTCAAATAATTTGCAATACTATTAAATTTCTCTCTCCCTTTCTTTTTTTTTTTTTTTTTTTTTTTGCTAGGGCAGACAGACCTAACCTATCCGTTGTATGAGGCAAGTAAATGCACATGATCTATTCTAAATGTACTCAGAAGGTGAGTGTTGCATCTATGCACAGAATAGCATCCTCTCCTATGGTCTGATTCAAGAAAAGCAGAAAACTTCAGCTACCCAAAGACACGCCTATCATTTGTATGCCGAGGACTCTCTGAAGACTTTTCGAGGAGACAGAGAAGGAAAGATAGAAATTCATTATCAGAGATTATATTATCAATCTAGCATAGTCTGTTGTTAGATTAGCTAGCCTAGAAACCGGACAGTTTCAAAGGGAATGGGACACCAAGTCAATGTATTTTGATTGTCGGGAAGGCTCAATAGGAAAGGCTGAGTACATGGGGCTCTGCCAGGCCAAGCCCACCTAGATGAAACAAGTTAATGAGGGCACCTTGGGAATCTGGATGATACTAGAGATGAGCAAGTTGAAAGAATATTGATGCCATGTATATGTTACCTCCATTCTATTAATACCTTAGTCCCAATGCAACATCTATTACAAAAACATATTCACCCATTAAAATATAGATATATAAAGTACATTTCCATATTACTCTACACATGATACTAACAAGTAAATATTTATTATGTCTTTACCTGTCAAATTCAGACTCAAATTTGGGTGATGTTTTGAATCTTTCTACTGGTGAGTATCTTCGGTATCTCCCTGATTGGCCATGATATCTCCCTGATAGGAGATGAGATCTCTCTGAGGAGAAATAAGATCTCTCTGATGGGACAGGAGATCTCCCTGATGGGAATTGAAATCTCCCTGACGGGACAGGAGATCTCCTTGACGGGAAATAAGATCTCCCTGACGGGAAAGGAGATCCCCCTGATGAGACAGATCTCCCTGACCAAACAGGAGATCTCCCTGATGGGAAATGATATCTCCCTGACGGGACAGGAGATCTCCCTGATGAGACAGGAGATCTTCCTGATGGGAAATAAGATCTCCCTGACAGGAAAGGAGATCTCCTTGATGGGAAATGAGAACTCCCTGACGGGACAGGAGATCTCCCTGATGAGACAGGAGATCTCCTTGACGGGAAATAGGATCTCCCTGACGGGAAAGGAGATCTTCCTGATGGGAAATGATATCTCCCTGACGGGACAGGAGATCTCCCTGATGGGACAGGAGATCCCCTTGACGGGAAATAAGATCTCCCTGACAGGAAAGGAGATCTCCTTGACGGGAAATAGGATCTCCCTGACGGGAAAGGAGATCTTCCTGATGGGAAATGATATCTCCCTGACGGGACAGGAGATCTCCCTGATGGGACAGGAGATCTCCTTGATGGGACATATCTCCCGGATGAGACAGGATATCTCCTGGATGGGACAGGAGGTCTCCCTGATGGGAAATGAGATCTCCCTGATGGGATACGAGATCTCTTTGAATGATCACGAGACCTCTCTGAGTGACCATGATATCTCTCAGTGTGGCCACGAGATCTCTTTGATCGGCTATGAGATCTTTCTGGGTAGCCATGAGATCTTTTTATTTGGGCATGAGATCTTTCTGGCTTGTCACGAGCTCTCTCTAATCGGGCACGAGATCTCTCTGGCTGGTCATGAGCTCTCTCCAATCGGGCACGAGATGTCTCCGGCTGATCACGAGCTTTCTCTAATTGGCCACGAGATCTTTCTGTTTGGGCCCAAGATCTCTCTGACTGGTCACACGATGTCTCAGATTGCTCATCAGAACTCTCTGACTGGCCATGAGATCTCTCCGACTGGCTAGAACTCTCTGACTGATCACTAGAACTCTCCGACTGGCTTTGAGATCTTTCTGAATTATCTTGGTTTTCTGACGATTGGCCTGGAGATGTTTCCAATTGTTGCTGACTCTCTTCCGACAGGCTCCCACTCCTCTCTGTTTGGGAGCTGGAATTGTCACTGCACTTCTCCTGCAAAAAATCACAATTTTGCAAGACAAATATAATACTGTTTTGTCAAAGCCATTTCTAAGGACAATTTTTTTTTTTTTAAGAATTCCATTGCTCCTACTTTTATAAACAGTTTTCAGAACTAATTTGCAGAGAAAACTCAGAGCCCATGTCACTGGCACAAAGAATATCACGCATATAAAAGTTTAATAGAATTAGGGACACCTGGGTAGCTCAGTTGGTTAAGCATCTAACTTCAGGTCACAGTCTCATGGTTTGTGAGTTCGAGCCCCACGTGAGGCTCTGTGCTGACAGCTCAGAGCCTGGGGCCTGCCTCGGATTCTGCGTCTCCTTCTCTCTCTGCCCCTCTGCCGCTCACACTTTGTGTCTCTCACTGTCTCTCAAAAATAAATAAATATTTTTAATAAAAATATAAAAGTCGAATAAAAGGTTTTAAATATAGGGGCGCCTGGGTGGTTCAGTCAGTTAAGTGTCCAACTCTTGATTTCAGCTCAGGAAATGCTCTCACTATCGTGAGATCGAGCCCTGCATCAGGCTCTGCACTGAACGTGGAGCCTGCTTGGGATTCTCTCTCTGCCTCTCCCTCTGCCCCTCTCCCGTGCTCGCTCGCTCTCTCTCTCTCTCTCTCAAAACAAAACAAAACAAAAAAACGTTTTACATATAGAAAATTTGTTACTTTGCAAATCTGGATATATTCCAAGGTGTTTTATGTAAAGAAACAGATTCTGTGACTTTACAGCTGAAGAGAGACAGAATATTTAATATTTTGTAGTACAAATCCCTCGAACCAAAGGAAAGTATTCAAAATCGTACTATTTATTCCTCACTTGCTTGGGCTCATGAAAAAGAAACTCTCTCTTCAACATAAATTAATACTTACTTCTAGAGAGAAAGACAAATACGTGAGGGGAAAGGTAGCAACAAAGAAAGCAGAAGGTTGACTTAATACCGTTCCATAAATAAATCGGCCTGGCAACAAATCAGCCTTTCTGCCTTTTCCATTTTTAAATTTTTTTTTTTCAACGTTTATTTATTTCGGGGACAGAGAGAAACAGAGCATGAACGGGGGAGGGGCAGAGAGAGAGGGAGACACAGAATCGGAAACAGGCTCCAGGCTCCGAGCCATCAGCCCAGAGCCCGACGCGGGGCTCGAACTCCCGGACCGCGAGATCGTGACCTGGCTGAAGTCGGACGCTTAACCGACTGCGCCACCCAGGCGCCCCAAGCCTTTTCCATTTTTAAAACAAAAGGGCAGTAGAATGAACCAGCCACGTGGAAATAATGAAACCTTTCACAAATCTCTACGATGTTATATAAATGCAAGAGGATGAAACCATATGGACCGTGCTGAGAAATCAAGCTTTCCACTAGGAAATATTGCCTGGCAAACAAAACATGCCCTAGATGAGCCATTATGACTTTCTAACAGAACACTAGCGGAAGCTGAGAGCAACTGTTAAAAGACAGGAAAGTACTGATATAAAGAATATTATTCACATAAAACTTAAGTAAAATGAAAAATATGACAGGGGACCCCAGGTGGCTCCAGTCGGTGAAGCGTCTGACTCTTGGGTTTCAGCTCAGATCACGAGCTCACGGTTCTTGAGTTCGAGCCCCATATCGGGCTGTGCGCTGACGGTGCGGAGCTTGCTTGGAATTTCTCTTTCTCTTTCTCTGCCTCTACCCGGCTTGCTCTCTCTCCCTTAAAAACTAAATCAACGTAACAATCTTAAAAAACAGCTCTTCACTCTCACTTAAAAAAGGAAAAAAAAAAAAAAAGACAAATTTGTTACTCCGCGAAAGCACAAAACGATACTTACTCTCCAGCCTTTCTACCATAAAACAGAAGGAGACTGGGTAAAATGCACAGGTACCTCTTCCCTTTTCTAAGCGATTAGTGTTGGCAGCATAGAGACGGCAGGAAGGATTGAGACCCATCTCCTAAAGACCCACATGCAGCAAATACCTCCAAAGGAGCCTGCACGATTTTTAGAAATGTTTTCATCCACTTGGCTATGACAAATTTCCCCCCTTCAAAAATGAAACGCACGTTCGTTTTCTTGTAAACAACAGGTACTATCAAAAAAAATTCTGCAGAATACATACAATTGTATTCCACTGGTATCGAGACTAAATCTTGTGCGGTATAAAACCAGGTTATTAGAATTTCAACACATGATTGAAAACTATAATTGTTATTCAATTAATCGGTGAAATAATCGTGCTTAAATTTTAATATATTTCTTAACCTCAGAGTACTTTTTTTTTTTCTGGTGAGTTCTGCTATAATGGTCTCAAAAGTCTCAAAAGTACGAGAGATAGAAAGGTGCTTTAGGGGCACTTGGGGGACTCGGTTGGGCGTCAGACTCTTGATTTCAGCTCAAGTCATGATTTCACGGTTTGTGAGTCCGAGCCCCGCATCTGGCTCTGTGCTGACAGTGCGGAACCTGCTTGGGATTCTCTGTCTCCCTCTCTCTCTGCCTCTCTCTCTCTCTCTTTCAAAAGTAAATAAATAAGCATTAAAAAACAGGCTTTAAATTTGAAAATACTGAGAATTTTTGGATCACTATATTCTGCACCTGAAATTAATATAACACCGTTGTTAACTATACTGGTATTAAAATTAAAAAAAAAAAAAAAGGCGGGGTGGGGGGGCGCCTTCGTGGCTCAGTCGGTTAAGCGTTCGACTTTGGCTCAGGTCATGATCTCATGGTTCATGAATCTGAGCCCCAAGTCGGGCTCTGTGCTGACAGCTCGGAGCCTGGAGCCTGCTTCAAGTTCTGGCTCCCTCTCTCTCTGCCCCTCCCCCGCCCCTGCTCATACTCTGTCTCTTTCTCTCTCAAAAATAAATAAACATTAAAAAAAGAAGTAAATACTGTTTTACAATAATTCTCAGTTCATTTATGCACCTCAGACATTAGCAGATATAAACTCATATCCTTCTTTCCAAACGTTATGAAAAAACTCCTCACCCTACAGATTTATAGGTCACTTGTTAAACCAAACTGTCTCAAGTCCTCCCAATTAGAATGATCACAATATACAATGTACACATTAGAACATATATTGCAACTTGCCTGGCACTAAATTCTTTTATCTTTTTCTCCTATCCCCACATATAATATTTGAAGCAGGATCGCTCTAATATCTTGCATAGCATCTGCACAGGGTGGACATTTAATCAGTATTTGCTAAATCAATTTAAATTAACCCTTTATTTGAAAATGCAACATGATGCCCTCCAAAAAAGGAAAAGACTGGCATTTATGTAATCTGACCCCAAATGGTTTAATTTCCCAGAACCACCATGCTTTTTACTAAATGGCCACATAATGCCTTAAGAAGAATCCGCTTAGAGGCCCAGCCGAAAGAGTGGCATGAATGTTAGCTTATGAATCTGGATATGAGGATCTCGCAAACTCTTGTCCAGTGACTGGCTCACTAACACAAGTTCAGAGGTGACGAATTTGTACAACTACAGTATGCCCCACCAGTTGGACCCAGAGTGTATTTCATATCCTGTATCATCTGACTTCTCGGGGTTTTTTTTTTTTTTTTTTGGTAAGTAGAGTTTTTCATTTTTTTTCAGGTTTTTATTTATTTTCGACAAAAAGAGAGACAGAGCACGCGTGAGCTGGGGAGGGGAAGAGACAGAGGGAGACAGGATCCGAATGGGGTTCTGCACTGGCAGGAGAGAGCTTGATGTGGGGCTCAAACTCACAAACTCAGCCGAAGTCGGACGCTTAACCTACTGAACCACCCAGGCCAGGTGCCCGACTTCTAGTTTTTATGATTCATTCACAAGTCTACTAAAGCTGTTTTATACTATACCCAAAGATCAAAGACTCTAGATGAGGGCAAAAACGAGAATGATTATGCAAGACAAGTCACAAAACCAATCATCTACTTTGGCATTTTGTAAATTCAAAATTTCTCGCAATGATTGAAAATAGCAAAAATTAAGTGTTTATTAAAACAGTTACGGAGGACAAAAATCAATGAACAAATATTGGGTTTCAATTATGTTCAAGGCGCCATGAGGGAGTACTATGAAACAATCTCTGCTTTCAATGGAACTGAAAATAATCTTTAATATTAAGAATTATATTAAATTTAGGACCGTTTATATTGGTTAATTCTCAGCATTTACATTTACCTGATTATCTACAGGCTGCTCGTTTGAAGTGCTTTGTTCAGACTTGAACTCAGAAGATTCTTGGCAAGGTTTTTCATCTTGATTTCCTTTGTCGACGTTGTTTGTGAATTGTGAGAGTCCTTGAAAAATGATTATTTTCTGTATTTTCAGTCAGTAAATTCAACATATTGTTCAGAAGTATTATCTGCAATCTCACTGTTTCAAGGCTATACCCTGGGTTTTGCAAAACGTGACATTTCATTAGTGTGATATCATCTGAGAGTCTCACTGAATTCTAGAACAGTCTTTGCCCTACTGTTCCTATTTGCGTATCTTAATATAGTAGTCTTTTTTGTATGCAATACCTCAAATTTGTTTTCATATGACAACAAAGTTGGGGCATGGTATCTGAAATTAACTGCAAGAATACCCTACCAGAAGAAGGAGGGATGGAAAAAAAACTATCTGCTTTGTATTAACCATACGAATATTCGCCTCAGTTGTCTGCTGTGCTTTGGGTGTAAAGACAGGTGCAGAAACAAAGAATATGGATCTCCAAAAGGCTCACAAAGATCGATTTTACATTTAGTTAGAAACAGGAGAATGGGCTACCTCCCCATTCTTAGCAGATTGGTTCCTGTAATAACCACCATCCCTCCTTTTCTCAGAACCCATTAAGCCACTGAAAGTTTCAGACAAGGACTGTAATGACGCTGGGTAGGAACTGGCGGGGGCTTAGAGCATGCACACTGTCAGGATGGTTCCAGGCTGCTGACTAAACCATGGAGATCCTTAACCGCTGAACAGACTTCTCTACAATGGCAATCTATAGCACGCTCTTATTAAAATATGCACACTGCACTAACCAATGGGATTGGCAGTACAAAAAGAAGACTTTTTTCATGTTTTTCTGTACTCTGCTGTACGAGCGTTCATTTTTTTCAAAATCTGGATGCCATGGTGCTCAGGTTACTAACCATGCCTTTATGCCTCCTGTGTTACCTCCCAAAAGCAGAATGGGACCAACAAGCCAGGCTTGTGAACTGGCGCAAAATATTTCTTACTCGCATCGTGCTCTCCCTTAAGGAAGTAACACACAGAAATTAAAAATGTGTTTTCATTTGTCATGGCATCCATTCTTACCGAACCAACATGCCTATATTTTCAAGAAAAATCAAACTAGCAGCATAAGGCAATTTTAGAATACATTCCAAGTCTGTGAATTTGCTTACCTAGTTATTCACAAATATCTCAGACTCTTTACAATGTTTGATTTTTAGTAAACTTTTACCTTTCTTCTGGGGACATCTACGAGCATTTGATGGCTGTCTTGAAGTTGGGCTCCTTTTCTCATCGCTCTCTTTCCCTTTCTTGCTTGATTCACTGTTTACATTTTCTACCTTATTAAGCGTTGTAGTGTCATCTGTGTTAGAAAATACAAAAAAAAAATGAAGACAATAGAAAAAGCCGAATTACGACGCGTCTCAGGTGAATAATCTATATTCTACCTCACCATACGTTAGAACACTGTAAAAACTGGAAGCCCTAAAACATGACACCTGTATAATAAGGAACTTGTAACACCATAACAAAGATCAAACAATGCAGACATTTTAGAGTCAGTTTCCTGAAACACCAAAGAGAAAGATTCCCGTTAAACAGATTTACAGTAACACCATTTATGCAAAAATAAAATTCCTTCACAGTGACGTAGCCTAAAGGGGAAATCATTTAAATGAATGATTTTACTAAGCGTTGTTTTAGCTTGAGAGAAACACAGAGCAGTAGAGTCATTCCTGATTAAATGTCAGTGCTAGACAATTAGTTACATTCATTTTTGTGAATTGTAAGAAAGGAAATAATAGTGATGGACGTTCACAGGAAACACCAAAGAGGCAAGGAACCAAGATTAGCATAAATAGCAGGGAGCAATCAGACTTTACCTTGTAGTCAGGCATGTTCTTAACGCTCTCAGATAGACAGCACTTACATGGCACGATTTGAAGGATGAGAGACACATACAACCTGCCTTAAAATCTCTCTCCTGATATCTGCGATGGGAAGATTTAAAAGTTGGATGTTCTATCAATGGATGCAAGCTTACTTAGGTCAAGTTATCTTTGGAAATGGGCACAAGCTGGGGCACCTGGGTGCCTCAGTCGGTTAAACGTCTGACTCTTGGGGCGCCTGGGTGGCTCAGCTGATTGAGCGTCTGACTTCGGCTCAGGTCATGATCTCGCGGTCCTGGGTTCGAGCCCCATGTCAGGCTCTGTGCTGACAGCTCAGAGCCTGGAACCTGCTTTAGATTCTGTGTCCCCCCCCCCCGCCCCTCTCTCCACCCCACCCCTGCTTGTGCTCTGTCTCTGTCTGTCTTTCAAAAATGAATGAACATTAAAAAAAAAACTCAACAATCGAGTATCATTTCTTGACAAACGGGTTTTAAGCCCTGGTTCTGTCTGCCTGTCGGGAACCAACGGTTGTTAACGTCTCGCAAAGACATAGCCTTTGATTTTCGGTTCCTTGTATTCCTTCTGCATTCTCTTACCTTCTCTTTTTTTTCCCCTCCGTTCTTTCCCCTGTATTCTACATTTAAAGTCTGTACAGATCTCTGGGCAGAGTTTTTTTCTCATTACAGAGTAAGCGAGCGCACGAATCAAAACATCTTAGAGGACACCGCAGGAAGAGTTTTTCATCTCCAACCTCTCGCCCTCATAGGCCCTAAAATGGCTGCCACCCAGCTCTCAGGGACCCAGTGCAATGGGTGACTTCCTAAACAGGAGAGCAAAACTTCAGAGAGGAGAAAGGGAAGAGCAAGCTCCTTCCTGAGTCAGAGGTACGTTTCACAATGACACGAGAGAGTGCTCCGGGGCCAGTCTGCCTAGTGGCACTCCTGGACAATTCTCAGTGACTTAATTTTTCCCGGACAATTCTCAGTGACTTAATTTTTCCTGACCTCCCAGTCACCAAAACTAATGGCGAGCTCGGTCTTAGAGTCACAGAAGGATTAAACAAGGCAGAAAATGTCTTGGGGCGCCTGGGTGGCTCAGTCGGTTGAGCGTCCGACTTCGGCTCGGGTCATGATCTCGCGGTCTGTGGGTTCGAGCCCCGCAGCGGGCTTTGGGCTGACCGCTCAGAGCCTGGAGCCTGTTTCAGATTCTGTGTCTCCCTCTCCCCGCTCCTGTGCCTTGACACACTCTCTCTCTCTCTCTCTCTCTCTCTCTCTCTCTCTCTCTCTCTCTCAAAAATAATGAATAAAAAAAATTTTAATATCTTAAAAACTGAACAAGCATTTGTTGAGTGTCTCATGTATGTCAGGTCCTACAACCCAGTGCCCCTAAAAAGCATAATTATATTCCTTTGTATTTTAGAACGTGTTGAAATCACTATTTTACTCTTTGTGAACATTTAAAATGTACTCTGGTTTTTGTAGACACTGTCCTGTCATTTTTTAAATACTTAAAATACTAGAAACCTCAAAACGCGTGACTTCGGTTCCCCTCCATTTCTGACGGACTTTGTATATGCTTCCAGAACACTGAACACAACACAGAACTGCACGTCTGCACTTAGCTGTCGCTGCAACTGAATCATGAGCCACTCGAGAGGAGGCCACTGTTCATCAGAGTACCCAGTGCCCAGCCCAGGGCTCAATACAGAGTGGATGCTTTATAAACGTCTATGGATCTGGGACCCAATGCATCTAGCAAGCAGAAAGTAGTCGTTTTTCTCTGACACTACAGTACTTTTGCCTTAGTCTCCTGTAGACCGAGCAGCGCTGTGGCCAGTTCCAATTCTGGTCATATTTTTGCGTGACCTGAGCCAGCCAGGCGCCCCATATTTTTGCCTTTTATTTCTTAATTTTTTTTTAATGTTTATTCATTTCCGAAAGACAGAGGGAGACACAGCACACGCAGGGGAGGGGCAGAGAGAGAGGGGGACACAGAATCCGAAGCAGGCTCCGGGCTCCGGGCTGTCAGCACAGGGCCCGACGCGGGGCTCGAACTCACAGACCGTGAGACCATGACCTGAGCTGAAGATGGACGCCCAACCGACTGAGATACCCAGGCGCCCTGCCTTTTATTTCTAAGAAAACACTATAATACGTTCTAAAAATGTTTACTGGGACAAGGACAAAAATACATTTGTACAGCCTTTTCTTATTTTATCACATCTTCTTACAATGAAAGTAGTAATCTTGCATTCAGTATACATGATACAGATAATATAAAATTATATATAATATGTGAATGATATAAATAACATAAAATTTTTCTCTTTTTAATTTATTTATTTTGAGAGACAGTAAGGGCGAGCAGGGGAGGGACAGAGAGTGAACGAGAGAGACAATCAGCAGCAGTTTCCGTGCACTGTCAGCTGGGAGCCCTGTGTGGGGCTCGATCTCACGAACCGTGAGCCCGTGACCTGAGCTGAACACGAGAGTCCGCAGCTTAACCGAGTGAGCCACTCGGGTGCCCCCAAACTGCTTTTCTAAGATACATGTGCAGCTATCCAAAGACAAGTATGCATTGTTAAGAGTAATATTTTCACCTTAATAAAATCATGGGGAAATGTACTAGAAAAGTATGGATTTCTCGTCAACTCGTAGAAGCAACATGTATTTGCTCCCTCATGATGTATTTTTCTTGGCTTTGAACTGGAAGGGCCTTTCATGACTAACCAGTTTTGCCTGTTCCCCGTCTGTCTGAAATGGTATAAATATGGATCTGGGGAACCAACGTTTAAGAGTATAAGACGGTGAAATCAACACCGAAAAAAGCACAGGAAGCATTAGGTTTGATTTCAGTGCTATTGATTCTCCTTGGCTCTGGAATTTCCCCCCCATTCAGGCTCCGGGTGACCGGGCAGAGCCCAGACTAAGGCAAATGAAGCACTCACCTCGCGCATAATTTTTAGGATGCTCCAAGGAAAAAAAAAAAACCTTCAGTATTTATAACACAATATTTTTAAAAATAAAAACTAATGCGGGCGGGGGTGGGAGAGCTCAGTTGGTAAAACATTCGACTCTCGATCTCGGGGTTGTGAGTTTGAGCCCCACACTGGGTGTAGAGATTACTTAAAAATAAAATCTTAAAAATGTTTTTTTTTTAAATCAACACAAGAACAATCCCTGATGAATAAAATATCAACACCAGAAACCAGATCAGACCGTGTGGGTGCAACCTTGCCTCACTTACTTCATTCCAGTTCCTTTCCTTTACAGAAATACACGACCAGCCAGAGGGCTGAAGTTTGTCCATTTGATTTTTTAAAATATTGCATTAAAAATATCATCTCAATCGTCAAATTTGTATTGCCTCCCTAAATTTTGCACCTTTGGCAAGGGCCTCACTTGTCTCACCATAGTCCCAGCCCTGCCCAGTGACCCAGTATTCTTTTTTAAAAGTCATTTTAGGGATGTCTGGGTGGCTCAGTCAGTTGAGCATCCAACTCTTGATTTCGGCTCAGGTCCCAGTCCCAGCATGGTGGGATCGAGCCCCACATCAGACTCCACACTCAGTGTGGAGCCTGCTAAGGATTCTTTCTCTCTCTCTCTCTCTCACATCAGAAAATAAAATAAATAAATGTTACTTTAACGCCACAAAATATTTCAGAACTCACAGTGGAGCCTGTGGTGGAGGGCAAGAAGCCAGGATCTGCAGTCCGGAATCTACACGGATTATGTCTTAGAAGAGTAAAGCTTACCGATACCCATCATTAAACAGATTGTTAAAAACACTTTAAAGGAAAAAAAGCGAGAAAATGTCTTAGGTACTATTCTGGGCCATTCCCCCTCAGGGGTAAAGGGGGGATGGCAGGGAATAGGAAATTTCCTCAACCTTATAAAAAGCATCCAGGAAAAACCCACAGGTAAAATGATGATTAACGGCGAAAGACTGAAAACCTTCCCCCTAAGATCAGAAACAAGTCAAGAATGTCCACTCTTAGCACATGTATTTAACATTTCATTGGCAATTGTAGCCAGGAGAATTAGTCCAGAAAAAGAAATCAAAGGCAACCAGATTTGAAGGAAAGAAGTGGAAATATCTATATTCTCAGATGTCATTATCTTACATAAAGAAAATCTTAAAGATACACACACACACACACACAAATTAGAGGCAATTGACAAGCTTGGCAAAAGTGTGGAACAGAAGATCCATACACAAAAGTAAATCCTATTTCTATACACCAGCAATGAACTATTCAAATATGAAATTTTTTTTCCAAATATGAAATCAAGAAAGCAATTCTAGGGGCTCCTGGGTGGCTCAGTCAGTTAAGCTGACTGCAGCTCAGGTCATGATCTTACGGTTCGTTGGTTCTAGCCCCGCATCGGGTTCTGTTTGGACAACTCAGAGCCTGGAGCCTGTTTCAGGTTCTGTGTCTCTCTCTGCCCCTCCCCTGCTCGCATGCTGTCTCAGTCTCAAAAATAAATAAACATTAAAAAAAATTTAAAAAAAAAAAGAAAGCAATTCTACCAAGACCACCCAATAGAGGAAACAATAGTCTTTTTTTTTTTTTTTTTTT
This sequence comes from Felis catus, assembly GCF_018350175.1. Classification (NCBI taxonomy): domain Eukaryota; kingdom Metazoa; phylum Chordata; class Mammalia; order Carnivora; family Felidae; genus Felis; species Felis catus. Next base: position 94,062,919 of record NC_058386.1, on the reverse strand, counting down.
TTTTTTTTTTTTACCAAATGATGTTAGAGGACCTGTACACGCAAAAGAATGAAGTTGGATCTTAGCTCAACCATTTGCAAAAAAGCAACTCAAAATGGGTCAAAGATGTAAATGTAAAAGGCCAACCTGGAAAACTCTTAGAGGAAAACCTAGAGGTAAATCGTCATAATTTCTTATCTATGATACCAAATCATGAACCACAAAAGAAAAAAACAAACTTGACTTCATCCAAAGTAAAAATTCTTGTGCTTCAAAGGACACCATCAAGAAAGTAAAAAGCCAACCCAGAATACAGGAGAAGATATTTATGAATTGTATACCTGAGAGGGGTCTAGTGGCCACAATATGTTAAAAAAAAAAAAAAAACTATTACGCCAATAAAAAGGCAAACAATCCTCTTTCATTTCAGAAGTCTACTCCGCCGGCTCCCTGCCACTTACAAGATCCTCCCTGACTGATCGTTTGTCGTTCTCGGCATTTCTAACAATTGCCCTCACAGCTGCTCCCTGTCTCAGATTTTAGATCTGAACCCCTGCTCCTTCCTCATTTCTGAAGTCCCCCCTACCTCCCCACTTATAATAAGGTCACCTCTCCCCCGCGCTGTGCCTTTCCATTTCAAAGTTTCACCCTCACTGCGCCCCAGCCCCCCACTTCTAGGCTCTTCCATCCCTGCTCTACTTCTTCCGTTTCTAAGGTCTTTTGCTTCGCTCCAACCCCACTTCTAACGTGGGCTTTTCTTACTCCTCCCACCCCACTAAGGTCCCCCCCCTTCCTTGCTCCGCTTTCCTCTCTTTTTCCGGAAGCCTGGGTCTCTTTTCTCCTACTCTACCCCACTCATCTCTAAATCCCCCCCACGACGTGTTCTGCCCCTCCCACGTCTAACATTCGCCTCTCCTGCTCTTCTCCACGCGCATGGCTGTCCCCTCTACTAATAAGGCATGCCCTCCCTATCCTTACCCACCTCGTTTTTTTGGCACGCTCTCCTCCCCTGCTTCTCCCGCCCCGCCCCCCGCCCCCCGCGCTGCAACCCCTGCGCTGCATCTACCCTCCCCCTTCCCCCACCCCACCACTCCCCCCATACCTCCCCCCTTCCCCCACCCCTCCCCCTCCCCCCTCCACTCGACCCATTCCCCCTTCCCCCTCCCCCACCTCTCCCCTCCCCCCCCTTTCCCCCCTCTTAATCCCTCCCCCCCACCCCCGCTCCCCGTACCTCACCCGACCTGCCGCCATTTTTAAGTTTAGCGGTCCCTGCTCAGCTCTCCCAACTTCATTTACGAAGTCCGCCCATCTCCCCCTCCCCTTCCCCATTTCCCAAAGCGGGTATTAATCGTGAAGAGTTCTGAGGTTAGGAGGTTCGAGGGTGCCAATAGAGAGGAAAGGTGCAAGCGAAGAAACAAAAAACAAGCAAGAAACAAGCAAGCGAATACACCACCCCTTTTCTTGCTGCCCATTATCCCTCTTCGAAAACTAGTCCCTAGAATCCAGTAATTTGCGACAGGCTCTCGGACTTCCAGGAGCATGTGGCCCCACATACGAAGTGGGCAGGTAGCTAGCTATCCACCCTTAAGAGAACAAAATATATGGAGACGGCTGGCTTTTTTATTTCCCTCAGCCTGAACCTTTGCAGCCATTGTGCCACACACAATTTCTGTCAGCTTCCGAAAACTTCGCACCTATTGGCTCTGTATAAAATGGGAGCAGAAAGGTCTGGGCTTGACCCAACGTACTTTACTTGGGGGCCTGGAACGGAGCTTTACCCAACTGGGGACCCGGAATGGGGCTTTACCCACTTGGGGGCCCGGAATGGCGCACAGAGCACTGGCCTCGTCTCGCCCCGCGGCGTGTGCCTCATGGCGCCCGCCACTCGAGGTCTTCTGTCCGAAACCAGTGAGCCCTGACTAGTTGGGGCTGGGGGCTGGGGTCTACATACCTAAAGCAAGAAAAGCCATCTTTCCCCCATTGTCAGGTTCTTCCAGCACAATTCCAGAAAGCGTTGGGTTGAAAATCGAAGCCATCTTCACAGCGTAACTGCACACGGCTCTCAGCTAGGCTTACGTAGTAAGTGCGCCCCCTCCCTGCTCCGTAGGGTTCTGGCGAAACTTGTCACCCAATCACAGTCCTTTCCGTCACTGTTGCTAAGGCTCAGGGGGTGGAGCTTAGCAATTACCACGCCTTCCCCCACAGATCTCTGGACGGGATCTTGGCTCATAACGACAACAACAAAAAAAGACCCTCGCATTTTTTTTTTTTACCGATCTTTCTAAGAACCGTCTCTTGTCTTGTGCGTCCCCCGTCCTGTCAGGAACAACTCTTTTTCTTCTGTGACACCTTGACCTTCGCTTTTCAGAACTCAGAAAAACCCATTTGTCCTCTTTGCTGTTGGCATTCTTGGTGAAGAAAACGTTATGTTCTTGACGTGATAGGTTCGCCGCTTCCCTCAAATCTGAAGAGCTACCACAAATTTAGCAGTTAGGATCCATCCACAGGCTTGCAGTACCACATACCTTTTTTTTTTTTTAATTTTTTTTTCAACGTTTTTTATTTTTGGGACAGAGAGAGACAGAGCATGAACGGGGGAGGGGCAGAGAGCGAGGGAGACACAGAATCGGAAACAGGCTCCAGGCTCCGAGCCATCAGCCCAGAGCCCCACGCGGGGCTCGAACTCCCGGACCGCGAGATCGTGACCTGGCTGAAGTCGGACGCCCAACCGACTGCGCCACCCAGGCGCCCCAACCACATACCTTTTGATGACTTCCCTAAAGATGTGGCCGTGACATGTCTTAAGAAAAAAAAAAAATGTAACTATTCTTCTTATCACCTCAATACTGCTCGGTCTACACTATTTTTAAGTGTGGGAAGAATCCGGGGTGTCACTGGTTCGTCAGAGGAAATAAAAATAAAATTAATACATTTTGAGAGCTGAAAACGTGCTCAAGCTGTCACAGAAATCACAATATAAATATCTGGGTTCCTTACTATATTAGTCTCTGAGGATACAGGTATCTATAAAATATATGTGAGACCTACAGGAGAAAATCACCTAAGGTATCCAGAAAAATTCATTTAAGACTTGAAAAGATAGGGAATAATTCTAAGGGTGGAAAGGGTATTTCCTGACAGGGGACACTGTGCTCCCAACACTCTGAAAAGGTCAAGTCACTTCATGTGGTGAGGTACTGAAAGACGAATCTGAAGAGATCAGCAGAAAATAGATTATGGAGAGATTTGTATGCAAACGGTTTGGAGCATTTTTTAAATTTTTTCTGAAAAATATTTATTTTTGAGAGACAGAGAGAGAGAGATTGCGAGCAGGGGAGGAACAGAGAGAGAGGGAGACACAGAATCCAAAGCAGGCTCCAGGCTCTGAGCTGTCAGCGCAGGGCTGGACGCAGGGCTGGAACCCACGAACCGTGAGCCCATGACCTGAGCCGAAGTCGGTTGCTCAGCTGAGCCATCCAGGTGCCCCTGGAGCATTTTTTAATATCGGATTTATTGCATTATAGAATAAGAAGGGAGGAGGACCAAAGACAGGCTCCCAAGGAAATTACAAAGGAAATTGAGTAGAAAGTGTCAGAGAGCTATGGGAAGAACTAGCAAAGAAGCATCCAGGAAATAAAGGGAAAATTCTAAGAGGGACCTAGTGGTCCACCAAGTCAAGGATTGCTGAATGATCAAGTTAGCTAAGAACCGGAGAAGTCATTAAATTTAGTAATTAAGAGCTGGTTGGTTGTTTTCCTAACCTTCAGCAGACTTTTAACAGGTCACAAGTTGAAGACTGATCAATTAATTATTTTTTATTTAATGAACACTTTTAACATTTGCTATCTGCCAGGCACTGTTCTAAGAGCTTTGCAAATATTCATTTGTTTAAACCTCTGGGCACCTGGGTGGCTCAGTTAAGCATCTAACTCTTGGGATCAGCTCAGGTCAGGAACTCATGGTTTGTGAGCCCTGCATTGGGCTCTGGGCTGACAGTGCTGAGCCTGCTTGGGATTCTATCTCTCCGTCTCTCTTTGCCCCTCCCCTGCTTGCATGTGCACACATGCATGTTCTCTCTCAAAAATAAATGAATGAACTTAGAATAAAAAAAAGAGAGAGAGAGAGAGAAGCACCTGAGTGGCTCAGTCAGTTAAGTGTCTGACTTCGGCTCAGGTCATGATCTCGTGGTTCATGAGTTGGAGCCCCACATGGGGCTCTGTGCTGACAGCTGGGAGCCTGGAGCCTGCTTCGGATTCTGTGTGTCCCTCTCTCTCTGCCTCTCAGCCACTCACGCTCTGTTCTCTCTCTCTCTCTCTCTCTCTCTCTCTCTCTCTCTCTCAAAAATAAACATAAAAAAACGTTTCTTTAAATCAATTGTAGAACATTTGGGTATCTTTTAGTCAAGGATCTTTTGATGGGAAACAACAGAAGCCTACTCCAACTAGGTTGAACAAAAAGGAAGATTTATTAGAAGAATCCAGGGAAGGTCAACAGTGTGAACTTTAGTTTATCCTCCCAAAAGAGCAGAACTGGTTAATTTATTTGATACACCAGCAGGATTTGATGTAGTTGATTACTTTTTCGTCCTCGAAATGCTTTGTTCTCTTGACTCCTAAGATGCCACTCCCTCCTGGGTTTCCTTCTACCTTACCGGCTGCACCATTTATGTTTTCTTTTCTGGCTCCTCCTCATCCTGACCTCTAAACCACTGGTGCTCAAACTTTAGCATACATTTGAATCACCTTACTAAAACACAGCTTGCTGGACTCTACCCCCAGAGATGCTGATTTCAGTAGGTCAGGAATTGGGAAGAAAAATGTGTATTTCTAGCAAGTTCCCATGTGATGCTGATGTTGCTGGTGTAGGGACCATGCTTTGAGAAGCAATGCTTTAAACACAGGAGCCAAAGCCCAGTCCTTAGAGAGTTTCTGTATTTACGTATATACTGCCTCAGTGATCGCATCCAGTCTCCCGGCTTTCAAAAGCAGCTGTACAGAGATGACTCCTAAATTCGAATCTCTAGCTCAGACCTCTCCATTGAAAGTTTGTGTAACTGATATACCTACTCAACATATCTACGCAGATATACAACGGTCATCATGATCCTAAGTTTTCAAGACCAGATGCTTAAAAAAAAAAAAAGTGTATTTATTTTGAGAGAGAGAGAACAGGCACGTGTACTAGAGCAGGGGAGGGGCAGAGAGAGAGAGAGAGGGAGAGAGAGAATCCCAAGCAGGCTCTGTGCTGTCCGCTTACCGAACCCAGTGTGAGGCTTGATCTCATGAACAGTGAGATCATGACCTGAGTTGAAATCACGACTCAGACGCTGAACTGACTGAGCCAGCCAGGCACCCCAGGACCAAAATCAAATCTTCCCTCACAAAACCTGCTCTTCCTACGTTCTGTCTCATTTCGGTAAATGGCAACTCCATCATTCTTTTTCTTTTTTCCAAGTTTTTATTTAAATTCCAATTAGTTAACGTACAGTGTAATATTAGCTTCAGGTGTAGAATTAAGTGACTCATCACTTACATGTTACACCTGGTGCTCATCACAATAAGTGCCCTACTTAATCCCCATCACCCATTTCATCCATCCCCCCCTCCCCCCCAGCAACCCTCTGTTTGGTCTCTATAGTTAAGAGTCTGTTTCACGGTTTGAATGGCAATTCTATTCTTCTATTTGCTCGGGACAAAGGATTTGAAGTCGTTCTTGACTTTTTTTCTCCTATCACGCCCTATATCCAATCCATCTGCAAATTCTGTGAGTTCTACCTTCAAAATATATCCAGAATCTCATCATCTCTCACCACATCGACCATGACCATCTTGATTCAAGCCATCATCATTTCTTGCCTCCATTATTGAAATAGCTTCCTAACTAATCTTCATACTTCTGTCATGGTTCTTGTGTTCATTCCCCACACAGAAGCTAAAATGAGTCTTTTAAAACATTAGTCAGCTGCTCAGCAAATGAAGTCCCTTCCTATTTTTTTGCGAAACTCTCAGCATTAGAATCTTTTTTTAATAATTTATTGATTTTTTTAATTTATATCCAAGTTAGTATATAGTGCAACAATGATTTCAGGAGTAGATTCCTTAATGCCCCTTACCCTTTTAGCCCATCTCCCCTCCCACAACCCCTCCAGCAACCCTCTGTTTGTTTTCTATATTTAACAGTCTCTTATGTTCTGTCCCCCTCCCTGTCTTTATTTTATTTTTGCTTCCCTTCCCTTATGTTCATCTGTTTTGTATCTTACATTCCTCATATGAGTGAAGTCATATGATATTCGTCTTTCTATGAATGACTAATTTCACTTAGCATAATACCCTCTAGTTCCATCCACATAGTTGCAAATGGCAAGATTTCATTCTTTTTGATTGCTGAGTAATATACTCCATTGTATATAGATACCACATCTTCTTTATCCATTCATCCATTGATGGACATTTGGGCTCTTTCAATACTTTGGCTATTGTCGATAGGTCTGCAATAAACATTGGGGTGCATGTGCCCCTTTGAAACAGCACACCTGGGGGCGCCTGGGTGGCTCAGTTGGTTAAGCATCCAACTTCGGCTCAGGTCATGATCTTGCGGTCCGTGAGTTCGAGTCCCACGTTGGGCTCTGTGCTGACAGCTCAGAGTCTAGAGCCTGTTTCAGATTCTGTGTCTCCCTCTCTCTCTGACCCTCCCCCCATTCATGCTCTGTCTTTCTCTGTCTCAAAAATAAATAAACATTAAAAAAATTTTTTTTAAAAAGAAACAGCACACCTGTATCTCTTGGATAGTGCATATCCCTTGGATATGACCCTTGCTGGGTCATAGGGTAGTTCTATTTTTAATTTTTTGAGGAACCTCCACACTGTTTTCCAGAAAGAGAGCCTCTTTCTCTGCATCCTCGCCAACATCTGTTGTTGCCTGAGTTGTTAATGTTAGCCATTCTGACAGGTGTGAGGTGGTATCTCATTGTGATTTTGATTTGTATTTCCCTGATGATGAGTGATGTGGAGCATCTTTTCATGTGTTGGTTGGCCATCTGGATGTCTTCTCTGGAGAAGTGTCTATTCATGTCTTTTGCCCATTCCTTGACTGGATTATTTGTTTTTTGGGTGTTGAGTTTGAGAAGTTCTTTATAGATTTTGGATACTAACCCTTTATCTTCATACTTCTGTATGATCTGATATGTCATTTGCAAATATCTTCTCCCATTCCGTTGGTTACCTTTTAGCTTTGCTGATTGTTTCCTTTGGTGTGCAGAAGCTTTTTATCTTGATGAGGTCCCAAAAATTCATTTTTGCTTTTGTTTCCCTTGACTCTTGAATAAGAAGTTGCTGCCGCTGAGGTCTGTCATAGACTCTAAGTCTAAAGTTCTCTTTTGGCCAGCAAAAGAGCGGACACAGGATTAAAGCAAGAGATGGCTAATGTCCAGGAGAAGACAAGAGCCCCGTATAAGGGTCCTTGTCCCATATTTATTCAGATCAGAAGGCTTACAAATTTGATGGGATGGGTGTGCACAAAGAGACAAAGAAACAGTGAACATTAACTTGTGGACGTGAAGGAAAGGGGGGTTTTGAAGATATACGGTGTCTGGGGTTTGGGTCAATATAAAACAAAATCCTGGAGCCGGGCAAATGGGCAGATAGCTGTTAATGGCAGACATGAGGCAGCGCCTCTGTTTATCTTAGCTAGCCTAGGGGATGAGACAGATAGGGGGAATAACCTCAGGGTTAATAAGGCACCTTTTCTTTTGTTAACCATCTCTTCTCTTTGGGCTGCTTCGCCGGCAGCTCAGTGGTCCATAGTCCAATTCACCAGTTTACCTAACCTGGCCCTATCCTCCTGAACATCTAATCTTGTTTATTTCATATTCCTATGTATTGGGCACCTTTGTGCCTGTTCCTTTTCTGGGCCTTTGCCTCTTCCTCTCTATCCTGCACCCCCTCTCTATTTTGGGGTGCCGTCGCACCTCCCTATTCCTGGCACCTTTGTACCTCGCTATTCTTGGGGTGCTTTTCCCACCCCCATATTCTTGGGGTGCCAATCTGGTTTGTCCAAACTTGGTTGTGAGTATTTTATGACTTTGTAAGTCTTTATGCCTTGTTAACCCATTGGTGTAAGCCCCAGGGGATTCCTAAACTTATCCCCCACAGAGGTCAAAGAGGTTTTTGCCTGCTTTCTCCTCGAGGATTTTGATGGCTTCCTGTCTTACGTTTAGGTCTTTCACCCGTTTTGAGTTTATTTTTGTGTACGGTGTAAGAAAGTGGTCCAGGTTCATTTTTCTGCGTGTTCCTGTCCTGTTTTCCCAGCACCATTTGCTGAAGAATCTGTCTTTATTCCATTGGATATTCTTTCCTCCTTTGTCGAAGATTAGTTGGCCATATGTTTGTGGGTTCGTTTCTGGGTTCTGTATTCTGTTCCATTGATCTGAGTGTCTGTTCTTGTGTCAGTACCATACTGTCTTGATGATTACAGCTTTGTGATACAGCTTGAAGTCCGGGATTGTGATGCCTCCAGCTTTGAGCTTTTCTTTTTCAGGATTGCTTTGGCTATTTGGGGTCTTTTCTGGTTTCATACAAATTCTAGGATTGTTTGCTCTAGCTCTGTGAAGAATGCCGGTGTTATTTTGACAGGGATTGTTCAGCATTAGGATCTTATTGGGAGGCAGAGCCTGTCTCCAATTACAAACCAAGAAAATTTCCGAGAAACTGAGTGGAAACATATGACCTAGACTTGGCCTGCATGGAAGCTGGTGTTAGTACAACACAGAAGCAGGGACAGTGTCGAATTCATTCTGGCCACAATAAGTCAATCTCTAGGGGCATCAGTGGCAGTGCTGTGTTTCCAGCAGCAGTGTGTGGCACTCATCAGATTAATTCTGAGGTACGATTTTAGTTACAACTCTGAATTTCTTTTTTTTATTAAATTTCTTTTTAATGTTTATTTTTGAGAGCAACAGAGAGACAGAACATGAGCAGCAGAGGGGAAGGGGTAGAGTGAGAGGGAGACACAGAATCTGAAGCAGGCTCCAGGCTCTGAGCTGTCAGCACAGAGCCTGACATGAGTCTCGAACTCACAGACCGTGAGATCATGACTGGAGCCGAAGTCGGACGCTTAACCGACTGAGCCACCCAGGCGCCCCAGCAATTCTGGATTTCTAACTATTCTTGGTTCCTGTCTTTTTTTCTTGAACCTGGTTCTCTAGAGTCTTTAGCTTTCTTGAGCTACCCAACTGACTTTCAGTAAATTCCTTCCATTCTGAAGACAACCAGAGTCAGTCCCATTCGACTAAGAACGCTGTTCCTGCTGGCATCAGTTGAACATCCAGTATAAGAGAAATAATACATTGAATTTTGCTTTAGTATTGGCCACCATATATTAACTGACAAACTAGAATGAAACAAAGGAACTCAACTAAATTTGCGGGGAGATTTAAATCATGTCCTGTGAAGCATGATTGAAGAGATTGTACACGTTTCGTCTGTAGAAATATCAGGGGACCATAACTGTTTTCAAATAATCCTAGGAAGAGGGAGGAAAGTTATCACTTTGTGCAGCACTAGAGGGCAGTACTAGCCCAAGTTACAGGAAAATTGATTTCCGCGTACTATACAGAGACACTCCAATAAGTAAACCACAACAGTGGGACAAAACTACAACAGTAAGATAAACCGCCTTGAATTGAGGTATTGACACTGGAAGCATTGAAGCGGAAGCTAATGTGTTACATTAATTAATGTGTTCAATGTGTTACAATCAGTGATCTGTGAGGTTCCTTCTAAGTCTGAGGCTATTGGAAAAACAAACACATGGTGACCTCTGGCCAATTATTGCAGTCATATGATTTAGAGACCATTGATCAGTCCCTCAGATTTTTAAAATAATAGGTAGAGGAGCGCCTGGGTGGCTCAGTCGGTTAAGCGTCCAACTTCGGCTCAGGTCATGATCTCACGGTTCGTGGGTTCAAGCCCCGCGTCGGGCCCTGTGCTGACAGCTCGGAGCCTGGAGCCTGGAGCCTGTTTCAGATTCTGTGTCTCCCTCTCTCTCTCTGCCCCTCCCCCGTTCATGCTCTGTCTCTCTCTGTCTCAAAAATAAATAAACGTTAAAAAAAAATAATAACTCGGGGCGCCTGGGTGGCGCAGTCGGTTAAGCGTCCGACTTCAGCCAGGTCACGATCTCGCGGTCCGTGAGTTCGAGCCCCGCGTCAGGATCTGGGCTGATGGCTCAGAGCCTGGAGCCTATTTCCGATTCTGTGTCTCCCTCTCTCTCTGCCCCTCCCCCGTTCGTGCTCTGTCTCTCTCTGTCCCAAAAATAAATAAAAACATTGAAAAAGAAAAAAAAATAATAATAACAGGTAGAGATGATACTAGAAGAAAAAATAGGTAATCATTCCCACCTAGAGAAGTGATAGCAACATAGGTTTTATGTACCTAGAATGGAGATTAAGCACTGTACTTTAGAACAAAATTAGGTATTAATTTACATATACTTAACTATTCTTTCTTAGGCAAATTTCTCTGGCAGAGTACCATAACAATTAATTTATTTATTTTTTAAATGTATTTATTTAGGGGTGCCTGGGTGGCTTGGTCGGTTAAGCATCCGACTTCGGCTCAGGTCATGATCTCGCGGTCCGTGAGTTCGAGCCCCGCGTCAGGCTCTGGGCTGATGGCTCAGAGCCTGGAGCCTGTTTCAGATTCTGTGTCTCCCTCTCTCTGTGACCCTCACCCATTCATGCTCTGTCTCTCTCTGTCTCAAAAATAAATAAACGTTTAAAAAAAATTTTTTTTAATAATAAAAATAAATGTATTTATTTATTTGAGCAGGGGGGGTGGTGCAGGCAGAGAGAGAGGGAGACAGAGAATCTCAAGCAGGCTCCAAGATGTCAGGGCAAGTCCCGAAGTGGCGTTGAACTCACAAATCGTGAGATCATGACCTGAGTGGAGATCAAGATTCTGATGTTAAACTGACTAAGCCACCCAGGCGCCCCACAAATTATTTTGATTTAAAAGTTAAGTGCTTTATGGAAAGAGTTCTGTTATAATGTTTTCTTTTTTAGACTTTATTATCAAGTAATCTCTACACCCAATGTAAGGCTTGAACTCACAACCCTGAGATCAAGAGTTGCATGCTCTTCCAACTGAGTCAGCCAGACACCCCTGTTATATTGTTCTTAACAGATAATTTTGAGAATGCAATGATTCCTATTATTTGTGTTAAACAAGTTACATTCCTGGCATGGGGCACCTGGGTGGCTCAGTCAGTTAAGTGGTTAAGTGTCCAACTCTTGACCTCAGCGCGGGTCACAATCTCATGGCTCATGAGATTGAGCCGGGCTCTGTGCTAACAGAGCAGAGACTGCTTGGGATTCTCTCTCTCCCTCTTTCTCTGTCCCTCCCTTGCTCGCTTGCTCTCTCTCAAAATAAATAAATAAAATTTTTAAAAAGACTATATTCTTGGAAAAGGCTGAAACTCCAATTAGATTAGGTATTAAGTCTCAGTTTGGTGATGTGGGACCTAGCATCAGTGACTCCATTTTGGGCAGGTTGTCTCTTTTTTAACCATCTTCAGCCCCTTTGATCAAACTCTTAGCTAAGCTGAGAGATGTGACCAAATTTTAAGGTTTTAGTGCCACTTCCAGCCGCCTCTCAAGTTCTCCCAGTTTTTGTTGATTCTTTGTGCGGTACTCACAGGTCATGACGATTTTGCTGACTCTGATATTCACAGGTCACAACATCAGGCTCACAATTTTTTAGTGGGTGATTTTCTTTATTCTTTTCCTGGCATTCCAGTTTTAGGGACGTCATTTTTGGGGGGTAGTTAGCGGCTGCAAACATGCATTTAAATGTTTGAGAGAGTATAGCACACCAAGGAGATTACTATGATTATTACAAGTGAGATAATTACCGATGTCTGGAGTTCCCTTCAAGCCATGGTCTCCAAGCCCCAAACCAATTAAAATCAAATAAGTCAAAGAAAGACCACATTGAAGGAGTCACCTTTTAAAGCCAAGTGGCTTGCTCAGTGAGCTTATGTAACTGAGTCCCAACTTCCCCAGAAGTGTTAATCCAGGTACAAGAGGTAGTATTGGCCACAGCACAAACACCTCCTTGTGCAGCTAAAACATAATCAAGGGTTATCCCTACCCACAAGAACAATTTTGGCCAGAGGGTCTAAGGATTTTTGTCAGACAGCTGTTGCGTTAGCAACAGATTCTGTAATATTTTCAAGAATTAAGGAGAGGTTCCTGATCACAGCCTTATGTACATTTATTCCTAAACAGGGAAGTTGGGACCCACCAAAGGGAGCTAATTTTCAATCTGCCTCTGGTACAGACGTGGGGGTAAGTAAAACGTAAGGGTCTATAGACACAAGTGGTTTTATTCTCTCTCTCTTTTTTTTAATGTTTATTTTTGAGAGAGAGAGAGAGAAAGAGTATGAGTTGGGGAGTGGCAGAGGGAGACAAGGACAGAGGATCCAAAACGAGCTCTGTGCTGACAGCAGAGAGCCTGGTTCGGGCTTCAAACTCATGAACCCTGAGATCATGACCTGAGCCGAGGTCAAGAGACACTTAACCGCTTAACGGACTGAGCCACCCAGGCACCTCCAGCTGGTTTCTTTCTGATTACCTTTGCTTGTTTTCTTTTCTCTGTATAGAGCCCAGACCCAAGGTTCCCTGCATTTGGAGTTGAACTAGAGATGGAGGAATGGATCCCCAGGTTAGAAAGTGTGACACAAGAGTGAAAGGGCGGAGTTTGTTCTAGAGAAACTGAAGCAGGGGCATCGTGCAAGCCCAACAAAGGTTGTTCGGAGGTTGGATTACCCTTTTTAGCAACTGCCTGGGAGCAACAGATGATGGCATTATCTTTTCAGGCCAACAACACTCTACAGGAAAGAATGAGAGAAAAAGAACAGTTTCGTGTTTAGTGAAAGTATGCAGTCTTGATCTAGGGTCTTGGGAGGGAGCAGCCTGCCTTGAGGTCAGCTACTTCTTCTGTTAGCCAATTTGATTTCGAAGTCTCCGGCTGCGTGGAGGACCAGCTATCAGGTGAAGACTCCTTTAGCTGTGAAATACATATCCGGGGTTCAAGTCCCTGAAATTCAGCTCCCATCCGGTCAGTGGGGAAGACCTGGTCTAGTCTTTTCCAAAGAGATTAAGGGGCAGTCTTTGTTCTGAGCAATTCCAAACTCGCAGGATGGGAGAAAACGGGAAATGTTAGTCTGAAAATGTATAGCCAGATATTTGAGGAAACCAGTTCTGTGATAGGTCTGTAACAAAACCCTAAGGCAATTAATAGGATTAGAATCTAATATTAAAAAGGTGCTAGCGTAATTCTTCTTAATACAATTACCCCCCTTTTTTACACCAAAGGTAATTTGTTTGCACTAAATATGCTATGATTATTTACACAAGTGCGGCAAGAATAGCGATCGACCATGTGAGCTCTTTTTAAGACTGCTTTGCTGAAACCTCATAGGCAAGGTACCAGGCCGAGTTTTTCAAAGGGCATATTGGTTTCATAAAGACATTTCAGTCAACGCCTTGGTAATATAACCAATGTTTCTAATTGTGTCTTGTTACAAGGAAAACAGATTCTTACTGAACTTAGGTAAATGACTATTTTTGCCATAAAAAGACCCAGGAATCTCTGGATTTTGGAGGAATCATGTAAGAGAAAAAGGACATGTGTCATCATTGTTTACAAAGGTCTACTTTTATTTCTGGAATACTTATATACCTATACAAATACAACATAAAGAAAATATTTGTTTTAATTTCAGTATAGTTAACAGGCAGTGTTATGTTAGTTTCAGGCGTACAATATAGTGATTCAACAATTCTGTACATTACTCAGTGCTCATCATGGTAAGTGTACTCTTAATCCCCATCACCTATTTCCCCCATCCCCCCACCCTTCTGCCCTCTGGTAACCATCTGTTCTCTGTAGTTAAGAGTCTGGTTTTTGGTTCATCTCTTTTCTATTCTTTGATTTTTTTTTTTGTTTGTTTCTTAAATTCCATATATGAGTGAAATCATATGGTATTTGGCTTTTTGTTTCTGACTTATTTTATTTAACATGATGCCCTCTAGTGCCACCCATGTTGTTGCAAATGGCAAGATCTAATTCCTTTTCATGGCTGAGTAATATTCCACGGCATGTATGTATATACACCACTTCCTTATCCATTCATCTATCGATGAACACTCGAGCTGCTTCTGTATCTTAGCGATATAAACATTGATGCAAGAAACATAAGGGTATATACATCTTTTCAAATTAGTGTGTTTTTGTTTTCTTTGGGTAAATACCCAGAAGTGGAATTACTGTTTTTAATTTTTTAAATGGTGTTTTCAACAGTGGTTGCACCAATTTGCATTCCTACCAATAGTATATGAGTGTTCCCTTATCTCCACGTCTTTGTCAACACTTGTTTCTTGTGTTTTTGATTTTACTCATTCTGACTGGTGTGAGGTGATATCCCATTGTGATTTTGATTCACATTTTTTTTAAACAGATTATTTGTTTTCTTGGTGTTCAGTTGTGTGAATTCTTTATATATTTTGGATATTAAGTGTTTATTGAATATATCATTTGCAAATATCTTCTCCCATTCAGTAGGTTGCCTTTTTTTGTTGTTAATGGTTTCTGTTGCTATGCAAAGATTTTTATTATATATATATATATATATATATATATATATACACATATTTTTAGTCATCTCTACACCCAACATGGGAATCAAACTCATGACCCTGAGATCAAGAGTTAGATGTTTTACCCACTGAACCAGCCAGATGCCCCTCTATGAATTTCTTTTTTACATTCAGATTTTGTCCTGTTTTTACTCTTTCCCATTCTGAAATAGCCAGCTTCACTTTAGGACAAATTAAATTTCTTTTTCTTCAACAAAATGCATCTCATACCTTTTCTTACTGAAAATACAGATTCTACTTTCCTTGAACACAGAGATGCTTCCCCTATAATTTCTAGTAGCTTTCATTTACATATATTTATATGTAAATATATTTTACCTGCATTGAAATTAAATGAAATACTTTAAATTATGTATATTAAAATTTTTAATCCTCAAAAGCCTTATTTTCTACTGAAAATTAAGATGTGAACAATCCTGGACTATCTCTTACACTAGCATTCTGTGGCTTGACAAACATAGGAATACTTTTTGTAATTTGTAGAAACACATGCTTTCTCATAGTACATTTTTCAGTATGGCCCAAAACATGTTTACTAATGGGCTCAAATATCACTAGTTCCTCTGTAAAGGAAGCCAAAAGTGGATAAATCTATTTTTAGTAATGTTTCAGTATTTTATTTTATTTTATTTGGAGATGACCTAGATATTCAATATATTTGTTCTAACTCATCATTTAACCTAACTTGCCCAAACTTGAACTTTTGAGTATCCAAAAGATTTTGGGAACTCTTTGCTGGAAAGTTCACCTAGAAACTCTCATGCATTTATGTCCATTTAAAGCATTTGCTCTTGATAATGATGTTTAGGTTACTTATGAAAGCGTTATTACACGTTAGACAAAGTCATTCAATATTCCCCGCTGTTTTTCTGACTGACAAATTTTGTAACAGAGGAAACATCTACTTATGAGGTTAGGAAAGCCAGGTGTAATAAAAGTTGTATGTCTGTATTGCATTCATTTAATGTTGATAACTCTACGGACAGTCCATTTTGTTTAAAACACCAGCTTAAAGTAGCTTTTATTCACTGAAGATTGTCTTAGGCCATGTGAACTTGAAAAGAAACCCAAAACCTTTGGCTCAGTTTTCCTAGTTTTAAAAACTTTTTGTACTGTTTACTCATTTTTGAGGGAGAGACAGAGAGGTAGAGAGAGACAGAGACAGAGGGCAAGTAGGGGAGGGGCAGAGAGAAAGGGAGACACAGAATCCGAAGCAGGCTCCAGGCTCGGAGCTGTCAGCACAGAACCCGACGTGGGGCTCGAACCCACAAACTGTAATATAATGACCTGAGCCGAAGCTGGCGCTTAACCAACTGAGCCCCTCAGGCACCCCTAGTTTCCCTATTTTTAAGAGCTCTAGGAATCCTTCCACAAAGGCTTTAGAAAGCTTTATTTTTCCTCTGGTTACATAGTTTTGTTTTAGTTGAGGGGAGAGGGCGTAATAAAAAAAAATTCCTATCGGGTTCTGAATATCAGTTTCCAATTTAGCCAACTGCTAAAAATAAAATAAAATAAAATAAAATAAAATAAAATAAAATAAAATAAAATAAAATAAAACGTCTTTCAATATCTCATCAGTTTCCAGCTGGGACAAACAGTAAATATTTCTGGCAGTATTTAACAATCCCTTGGACTCAGATATTTAGAAAGAGGATGCAAAAGAGATTTTGTTTTCCTTTCTCTACTGGGTTCTACTGATAAAGATCTGGGACAGCCAAGTCTGGTAAGCATTCTCACCCTTAGCCAGTTTTCACTAGCTTCCCCAGGATCCCATCTAGAGGCCAAGTGGGGTTTAGAGTGTAGCTCCAGTATCTACTAGAATTCACCAAAGTTTCTCATCAATTTTTAGTTTTCCTTTCGTAGTTTAAGAGAATAATGTCACATTTTACCATCAAATTCCTGAGTCTCATCTATGCTAGAAGGGGCCCATATGAAGTCCCTTCTTTGAGGGTACAGTTAGAGCCCCACATCGGGCTTACCGCTGTCAGCCTGTCAGCACAGAGCCCGCTTCAGATCCTCTGTCCGCCTGTCTTTGCCCCTCCCCTGCTTGTACTCTCCCAAAAATGAATAAATATTTTCTAAAAAAAAAAAAAAAAAAATAGTGGGCGTACCCTAATTTGAACATTCCTCAAAATGGTCGCTGTAATTCCCCCTAATGGCTGGAAGTGGTTAGGTAGGAACCCAGCCACAAGAAGAATTTAGCCCACAATTTGGTCCAGTCATATCTAGCCACAAATAGGGTACAACTCACATTTCTGTCTAGCCGTATTTTGGAACCCTCAGCCTCGCAGTTACCAAGCCCAGTTTCTCAGGACACGAACACTTAGCAAGATTTTGCCATCTTTGTAGCTATCTATAGCTTCTGGAACCGTAGTTCTTAGATATACCTAGTCTTGGGGAGGTATGCTGGAAGGGGGTGTCCTTAATTCTTTTGCTTTTAATAATCTCATTTTTTTTTTGGCTAAGTTTTTGGGTCTCTTGGAGCCAACCTAATGTACTTTGTTGCCCGGAAATTCTCGTAAAGTTGGCGGGTGACCTAGTGCCCATCTAACTGTTTTGCAACCGACTTATCTAACATGGGAGTCTTTGAGTTAGGTGCCAGGCATTCTGTCAGCTTCTAAGTGCTTGACCCATGCTGTCTAATTTTGTAGCTCCTTTTATTGGCCTCCAAGACTCCCATTAGCAATAGCCGTTACTTAAAACAAGGCCTCTCACTGTACCCTGTCCAGTGTAAATTGAGCTCAGTCTGGTTCCAAACCCAGTCTGGTTTGTAAGTTGGGCCCAGTCTGATCCTGGACCAAATCCAGATTTCAAGTTGGGCTTGGCTCAACTCAACACCCAGTCTGGTAACCACAATCAGTTCCCAGCCTGAAGTTTGGGAGAGTAGGGAGAGCGTTCAGGGAGGGATTCCATTCACATGGGGGAACTGTGGAAAGTCACTTAGATCGGGAGCTCCATGCAAAGAGAACAGAGCTCAGAACTAAGAAGAACTTACCCATGGCCCTCAGAAATAGCAAGAAAGGAAACTCAAAAGCGTTTTCAGGTATCATACCTTTGACTCTCATTGTCTCTGAAGTTGCTGGAAGTCTCCTTCCGCCCTGGCTGCCACGAAACCTGTTAAACAACAAAACTCAACTAAGTAAATTTAAAGATAAAATTGGTTTATTCAACAATACACGAATCAGGCAGTATCCCATCTAGCAAATAGAAAGGAGGTCTGAAGGACTGTAGGAAAAGAAAGGTTTTTTAAAGGCAGAAAGGGGGGGGATAAATGGCAGTTTATTAGCAAAGAGTGCATTGTTTCAGGCAAGGTTGCCTTCCAAAGAGGGATGGGAGGTTTGTATCAGGCAAATTTATTCACTAGTGCTGACCAGGGAATTCTAGATTGATTGGTTAAAGGTTACATTCCCAGGCGAGGCTGAAACTGCAATTAGATTAGGTAGTAAGTCTTGGTTTGCTGACAGGAGGCTTAGCATCAGTGACTCCATTTTGGATTGGTTATCTTGTAACCAGGGTATAAGGATGCAAAAGCACCTAGTTTGGGGGACCCTACACAGACTGACGTTGGCCACTCGCCACTGACAAAATCCAAAGGCAGAAAAACAAGCGGTGGTGAAACCAGAAAGGATTTTATTTCAGTGAGACCAACACTGGGAAGACGGTGGACTCACCTCTCAAAACTGTCTCCCAAGGGCTGAAAATACCTCTAGATTTATATAAAGAAAATGTGGGACAAAGGTTGGTGGGTACAGGCAGGTGGGCAGTAAAGGTCAGGTCAATCATTGTCTTGGGGGCAATCATGAGTGGGGTCTTGCTGACTTAGGGCAGTCCTCAGAGCTGGAGGGGGTAGTTTTGGTTCCCATCAGGTGATGCTATGCCCACAGGGTCTTTCGCCTGTGTTAGAGACTAGCTGGAAGGA
Source organism: Felis catus (assembly GCF_018350175.1). Classification (NCBI taxonomy): domain Eukaryota; kingdom Metazoa; phylum Chordata; class Mammalia; order Carnivora; family Felidae; genus Felis; species Felis catus. Next base: position 94,044,308 of record NC_058386.1, on the reverse strand, counting down.
AGAACTTAATCAATTAGAAAGTTTGAGGACAAAATGGAGGTAATCCTCTGTCAATTCCTTTTTTACCACCAGGTTATGTCTTTTAGAACACAGTGTAATTTATTGTTTGGTAGGTAATTAGTTGATCCTTGAGTAACTAACAATATGTTTCAGCAATATTTAAGGCAAGCTTAAGTTTCTTCTTCTTAAAAAGACAAAGTTTAAAAATTCATTTGGGGCACCTGGCTGGCGCAGTTGGTAGAGCAATGCGACTCTTGATATCAAGGTGGTGAGTTTGAGCCCCATGTTGGGTGTAGAGATTAATTAAAATCTTAAAAATATTGTTTACTTAAATTATCAGTTTCATTCACATATTTGTAAGACACAAAAAAAGGAAAGAAAAGAGAAGAAGAATAATCAAATTTTCGAAAATTACTCTAAACATTTTGTATATTTCCTTCTAGCTATTTTTAAATGCTTATCGATTTATTTTGAGAAAGAGAGGGAGAGCTCGTGTGTGCCCGTGTGCAAGTGGGGAAGGGGCAGAGAGAGAGAGGAAGAGAGAGAATCTCAAGCAGGCTCAGGACCATGAGCCAAAATCAAGAGGCTTAACTGACTTAGCCATCCACACGCCCCTAGCTATACTTTCCGTGTAAAAACTTTTGTGTAGTTAAAAGTTACATGGTTAAAAAAATATATGTGTGTGTGTATACATATACATATACATATACATATACATATACATATACATATCATATACATATACATGAATATATATATTATAGGGGCCAAGTACAGGCTGCCCCAAGAAGGGCTACTTTGAAATGAAGATTATTTTGAGTTAGAAGCAATCAAAACCCAACAGATTCAGGAAAAGCTCTTTACCACCCCCTCAACTGCCTAAATTTACATTGAAAAGGAGAGCCTGTACCAGAAAGAGAGCTATTAAAAGAGATTCCTCTTTACCTAAGAAACTTATTTGCATAAGAGAACACCCTTTGTTTTCCAAACCTCTCCACTCACCTTCTTCCTGTCTTCTTCCCCTGTTTATCCCCAGAACCCTAAGCCTCGCCTTAGCTCAGGATGTCATAGAAATCTCCTGTTGCCTGACTTGTCTTTGGCAATTCATGTTTCTATGGATTTCCTGTACATACAAAACTAAATTTTTTTTTAATTTTTTTTTCAACGTTTATTTATTTTTGGGACAGAGAGAGACAGAGCATGAACGGGGGAGGGGCAGAGAGAGAGGGAGACACAGAATCAGAAACAGGCTCCAGGCTCTGAGCCATCAACCCAGATCCTGACGCGGGGCTCGAACTCACGGACTGCGAGATCGTGACCTGGCTGAAGTCGGACGCTTAACCGACTGCGCCACCCAGGCGCCCCCATACAAAACTAAATTTTATTTTCTCCTGTTAATCCGTCTCATGTCAATTTAATTCTTAGTCCAGTTACAAGGACTATATATATATATACATATATATGTTTATACATATATATGTTTATATACATGTTTATATATATAGTTATAGTTATATAGTTACGTATATTGATAGGGAAAAATCTGTTATAAGATGGCCGACAGGATTGATAGGGTAATTCCAGTCCTGCCTGAAGACTCCCCTTCTGGGTTCTTCTTCCTTGCTTGCCGCTGGCTCCAAATTACGACTAATGAGGAATGCGGAAGTAACAGACTATAAAATGTCCCCTCTGCTTATGCTCTGGGCTCAGACCTCTGGAGAATGATCTCTTTTGAGCCCACCAGTGTAAAACAAACCTCCTGCCTTCCAAGATCTCCAAGTGCCTCTTGGTTCTTCTGCTGGCTGATCCAGACCAGTTTCCATAATAATATAATTATTAGGTACATAAGATTATTATATATAGTTATATATATATGTATAATTATATACTCATGCTTGTTATATATAAAATTATTGCATTATACATTTAGCATATTTTGTCATGTAAATATGTTTCCAGTGTAAGTTTTCTTTTCTTTTTTTTTTTTTAAATTTTTTTTTTTTAACGTTTATTTATTTTTGAGACAGAGAGAGACAGAGCATGAACGGGGGAGGGGCAGAGAGAGAGGGAGACACAGAATCGGAAACAGGCTCCAGGCTCTGAGCCATCAGCCCAGAGCCCGACGCGGGGCTCGAACTCCCGGACCGCGAGATCGTGACCTGGCTGAAGTCGGACGCTCAACCGACTGAGCCACCCAGGCGCCCCTCCAGTGTTAAGTTTTCTAACAAGACTTTCTTTTTTTTAATTTTTTATTGTTTATTTATTTATTTTGAGATGGAGAGAGAGAGCATGAGCAGGGGAGGGGCAGAAAAAGAGGGAGAGAGGGAATCCCAAGCAGTCTCTGATGTCAGCACAGAGCCCGACACAGGGCTCCATCCCACAAGCTGTGAGATCAAGACCTGGGCTGAAACCAAGAGTCAGATGCCTAATGGAATGAGCCACCCAGGTGCCCCTTTTAAATTATCATTTATTCATTCTTTTAAGAAAGCTCTACACTTAAGGTGGGGCTTGAACTCACAACCCCGAGCTCAAGAGTCACATGCTGTACCTACTTAGCCAGGCAGCCCCCTGCAGGGACTTTCATTAGAGGTTAATATTTCTTTTCTTTTTCTTATTTCTTTTTATTTTATTATTATTTTTTTTTAGAATGGGAGGAGAGGGGCAAAAGGAGAGAGAGAGAGAGAGAGAGAGAGAGAGAGAGGGAGAGAATCCCAAGCAGGCTCCACACTCAGCACCAAGCCTGATGTAAGGCTGGATCCCACAACCTGGGAATCATGACCCAAGTCGAAACTAAGAGTGGGACAATCAAGCAACTGAGCCACCCATGACCGCTAAAAGTTAATATTTCTAACACGATTACTAATTATACTGTTAGATTATTTCAAAAAACACTTTCTTCTAAGTACTCTTTTTTGCGGTATAGCCAAATATGTTCCCAAATATTTAGCAGTATGAGTATACATTCATGTAAGGAGAGGGTCACTTAACTTTTAAAGAAAATAATAGAATCTTTTCACTGCACTCTGAAGTTTTATCAGAGCTTGTGTTCATATTTATCAAAATTGTACAGAGAGTATTTTCCTGCAGAGTAAATAATCTGTTATTTCCTGTTATGTTGCAATTCTAGATTGCGAGCCTGGTTAATGGTAGATAGCAAATACAATAGACATAAATGAGGAAAACATTTAATACCTAGAGGGTTTTTTTTTTTCCTGTTCCAGTTTCTTACTTTTTCTGACATTCCACTGAGGGCATGAGGGCATTAGTGGTAGGGGAATTTAAACTCTAAAATACAAGAGAAATGAAATAATTTCTGTAAAAATGTTATAAATTTATACAAGTAGAAGCTGCAAAGGAAGAGAACTCAACCTCTGCAGCTGTGCTAATTTTTTTCACACAACTGAATTGAATGTAACATATACTGAAATTTGCAAAGGAAATTGGTGGGGGGTGGATTTCATCCAAATTCCACTTAACATTTTCAAATGTCAGTTGCACTTTTTTGAAATTGCCTTTCAGAATGTTGTGTATCACTATCTTGAACTCAAAATATTAAGCATGGCAGGAATGTCTTTGAGGCTAAATACAAAACAAAGGATTTATTCATTCGCTCATTTAACATTTGCTGACTACTATTATCTCCCATGTACTTGATTAGATTATATCGTGCAAAGAAAGCTGAAACACAGTAGGGAGAGAGTCAGGTACAATATCATAATAGTGATGGTGAATTGTGACAAATGATATAATAGACTAACGAGCATTGTGCTATGCCATCACAATTAGAAACACATATGCATTGTGCGCCTGGGTGGCTCAGTCCGTTAAGCGTCCGACTCTTGATTCGGGCTCAGGTCATGATCTCACAGTTGGTGAGTTCAGGCCCCACGTTGGGTTCTGTGCTGACAGCATGGAGCCTGCTTGAGATTCTCGTTCTCCCTCCCTGTGCCGCTCCCCTGCTCATGCTCTCTCTCTGTCTCAAAATAAATAAATAAATAAATAAATAAACATTAAAACCCAGAAAGAAACACATATGCATTTAACAACAGAGCCCCCAAATAGTTGAAACAGAAACTGATGAAACTGAAGTGAGAAATAGACAATTCAACAGTAACAATTGGAGGTTTCAACACCACACTTTCAGTAATTGATATAATGTACAATTTAAATGAATGAATTCTATGGCATGTGAATCATATCTCAACACATCTATTTTTTTTTAAGATGTGGAAGGGCTAGGGCTCCTGGGTGGCTCCATTGGTTAAATGTCCAACTGTCCAACTCTTGCTTTCTGCTCAGGTAATGATCTCATGGTTCACGGAAGGTAGCCCTGTGTTGGGCTCTGTGCTGACAGCATGGAACCTGGTTGGGATTCTCTCTCCTTCTCTTCCTGCCCCTCCCCCACTCTCTCTTTCGTGTGTGTGTGTGTGTGTGTGTGTGCTCTCTCTCTCTCTCTTTCCCTCTCTCTTTCTCAAAATAAATAAATATTAAAGAAAACAAAGATGTGGAGGGGCGCCTGGGTGGCTCAATTGGTTGAGCGTCCGACTTCGGCTCAGGTCACGATCTCGCGGTCCGTGAGTTCGAGCCCCACGTCGGGCTCTGGGCTGACGGCTCAGAGCCTGGAGCCTGCTTCCGATTCTGTGTCTCCCTCTCTCTCTGCCCCTCCCCTGTTCATGGTCTGTCTCTCTCTGTCTCAAAAATAAATAAACATTAAAAATAAATTTAAAAAATAAATAAATAAAATTAAAAAGAAAAAAAAGAAAAGAAAGATGTGGAAGGGCTTTGGTAGGAAAGACTTCATAGGGCAAACGAGCATCTAAAAATAACTCAGCATTTCTGATTTTCTAAAAGAATATTATCACACACTTAAAAAAATTTTTTTTTTATATTGGGAGAGACAGAGAGTGGGAGCAGGGGGGAGCAGGGAGAGAGAGGGAGAGAGAAAAATCCCAAGCGGGCTCCCTGCTGTCAACGCAGAGCCCAACTCGGGGCTCCAACCCACAAACTGTGAGATCATGACCTAAGCCAAAACCCAGAGTTGGACCCTTAACCACCTGAGCCATCTAGGTGCCCTTCACACACATTTTTAAAATGACAGAGGTAGGGGCGCCTGGATGGCTCAGTCGGTTGCGCGTCTGACTTTGGCTTAGGTCACGATCTCGCCATTCCCAAAATTTCTCAAAAGTAAACAATAAGAAAAGTATAAAAAATAAAGTAGGAAAAGGGTCCTTGGCTGGGTCTGAAAGTTAGACTGCAAAGACAGATTAACAGGAGAAAAGCATACAAATTTATTTAACGTAAATTATTTTTTATTACTTTTTTTTTATTTTTGAGAGGCAGAGAGAGACAGAACATGAGCTGGGAAAGGGCAGAGAGACAGATGGAGACACAGAATCGGAAGCAGGTTCCAGGCTCTGAGCCGTCAGCCCAGAGCCCGACGCGGGGCTCGAACCCACGGAACGTGAGATCATGACTGAGCTGAAGTCGGGTGCTCCACCGACCGAGCCACCCAGACGCCCCTATTTTATGCTACATTTGATGAGAAGTGGACAGTCATGGAAGAATATGTTAACGAATAGGTAGTATGAAAAGGTACATTGAGGCATATTAAAATTTGAAAAGTTTATTTGAGCATTTGTCTTTTTGAATCAGGCAGCACCAAACCAGGAGTGGTTAAGAGTGTTCTGCTGACCAAGACCAGGGGAAATACATACAGAGAAATCACGGAAGGGAAAAAAAAAAGGAAATCATTTGATGGTCTCTAGCAGAAAGCCTACTTGGCTGTTTGCGATTGGTTGCCCTTAGCATTTTGATTTCATAACCTCGAGGCAGTTAAAGGCTTAGATTGTGGTTTGCTTAGGGACACGGGGCAAGCGGTAGACCCACCTGAGTCTAACAGTTTCCTTGTTTCATTAATTTAATAGGACATGATTATAGTAGAGTGGGGGAAATTTAGAGAGGCCTGGTAGAATTCTTCTTGGTGTCCCTTTATCTTCTAAGACAAGGACGTTCCTTTCCCCTGGGTGTAGACAAGGCATATCTCACGGGAGGGTTTTATGCCCTCTTTGGGGTGGAGGCAGGGTGAGTCCAGAGTGAGCTTCCTGCTTCTGTTTTCAAACTCCTTCAGCTGAAAATATTCCATTTGTCAAGATTCCACGTTGTGGGGTAACTTTTCAGAATCCCATCAGTTAGGAATATTCATTTACCAATACAAGTTTTCAAAATAACATCTTTGTAAACTAGTTAGAACATATAACACGTTTCAAGCCAGTACTGTTTTTAAAATATACTTTTCTGGGAGGGGAGGGTGGGTGATGGGTACTGAGGAGGGCACCTTTTGGGATGAGCACTGGGTGTTGTATAGAAACCAATTTGACAATAAATGTCATATATTGAAATAAAATAAAATAAAATAAAGTAAAATAAAATAAAATATACTTTTCTTTGCCAACATGTCTCATGCTATTTTTTTTTTTTTGCATAATTAACGTAATGGAATATCCTGGGTGCAGAATAGCAAAAATAAGGTTTCATAAGTTATGTTATATTTCATTTTATTCGATCCAATTTGTATTGCAAACTACAGAGTTTAGGGGTTCCTGAGTGGCTTGGTCCGTAGAACACGCGAATCTTGATCTCAGGGTTGTAAGTTCAAGCCCCATGTTGGGTGTAGAGATTACTGAAAAATAAAATCTCGGAAAAAAAAAGAACACTACAGATTTTAAACATTAATTTTCAGCACATCTCCTTTGTCCATTCATCTACTGATGGACACTTAGGTTGCTTCCATATCTTGGCAATTGTAAATAATGCTGCAGTAAACATAAGAATGAATATATCTTTTCAAATTCGTGTTTTCATTTGTCTTGGGCAGATACCTACAAGTTGAATTACTGGATTTCACGGTACTTCAATTTTCAATTTTTGTGAGGAGCCTCTGTACTGCTTTCTATAGTTTCAAGAGCCTCTGTACTGCTTTCTATAGTTTCAAGAGCCTCTGTACTGCTTTCTATAGTTTCAAGAGCCTCTGTACTGCTTTCTATAGTTTCAAGAGCCTCTGTACTGCTTTCTATAGTTTCAAGAGCCTCTGTACTGCTTTCTATAGTTTCAAGAGCCTCTGTACTGCTTTCTATAGTTTCAAGAGCCTCTGTACTGCTTTCTATAGTCCCAAGCAAGTTCTGCACTGTCATTGCAGAGCCCGACGTGGGGCCCAAACCCACAAACTGAGAGATCATGACCTGAGTCAAAACCAAGAGTCAGACGTTCAACCAACTGAGCCACCCAGGTTTCTTGTCTTATTTTTTTTTAAGTCCATTTGTTTATTTTGAGAGAGAGAGGGAGAGAGGGGCAGGGAGGGAGAGAAAATCCCAAGCAGGCTCCGCACTGTCAGCACAGAGCCGGAAGTGGGGCACAAACTCACGAATCTCGAAATCATGACCTGAGCTGAAGTCAGATGCTTTATTGACTGAGCCACCCAGGAGCCACTTTTGTCTTTTTGATATTAGTTGTGCTGACAAGTGTGAGGTGATATCTCATTGTGGTTCTGATTTGCATTTCTCTGATGATTAGTGATGTTGAGCATCTTTTCATATGTCTGTTGACCATTTATATGTCTTTGGAAAAATGCATATAAAAAAGAATGGAATCTTGCCATTTGTGACAACATGGGTGTGGACCCAGAAGGTATTATGCTAAGTAAGATAAGTCAGACAGAGAAAGGCAAATATAATACGATTTCACTTATATGTGGAATCCAAAAAACAAATGAACACCCAGCAACAAGAGGAAACAACCTCATAAATATGGAGAACAAACTAGTAGTTGCCAGAGGAGAATGCAGTATGGAGATGGGTGAAATAGGTGAAGGGGATTAAGAGGTACAAACTTACAGTTATAAACTAAATAAGTCACAGGAAAGAAAAGTACAGCATAAGGAATATAGTCAATAATATTTTAATAACTGTGCGGTGATAGATGGTAAGTATACTTATGATAAGCATATCATAACACACATAATTGTCAAATCACTATGTTGGACACTGGAAACGAAATATGTCAAATATACTTCAATTAAAAATTAAAAAGAATTTCGGGGCGCCTGGGTGGCTCGGTCGGTTAAGCGTCCCACTTCGGCTCAGGTCATGATCTCACGGTTCGTGGGTTCCAGCCCCACGTCGGGCTCTGTGCTGACAGCTCAGAGCCTGGAGCCTGCTCGTGATTCTGTGTCTCTCTCTCTCTCTGCCCCTCCCTTGCTCACGCACTGTCTCTCTCTGTCTCTCAAAAATAAATAAATGTAAAAAAAATTTTTTTTAATATTTCATAAAAATTAAAAAGAATTTTAAAGTCTAATATTTACTTATTTATTTATAAAAATTTTAATTTTTAGAAAATGACACTCCCCAGCGACATACTTACAAGTTGTTTTTCTTTATTTAAAAAATTCATTGAGAGAAAGAATGAACTATGGCCTTTTGTAGAAACGTGAATGGAACTGGAGTGTGTGATGCTAAGTGAAATAAGCCATACAGAGAAAGACAGATACCATATGTTTTCACTCTTATGTGGATCCTGAGAAACTTAACAGAAGTCCATGGGGGAGGGAAAGAAAAAAAAAAAGAGGTTAGAGAGGGAGAGAGGCAAAGCATAAGAGACTCTTAAAAACTGAGAACAAACTGAGGGTTGATGGGGGGTGGGAGGGAGGGGAGGGTGGGTGATGGGTACTGAGGAGGGCACCTGTTGGGATGAGCACTGGGTGTTGTATGGAAACCAATTTGACAATAAATTTCATGTTAAAAAAATTCATTGAAATCGTGCAGACAATTTAACTAAATTACCATTATTTCAATTAGATGTATTAGTTTTATTACTTCAATCTTATATTGGAAAAAATAATTTATTCAATTTATTCCTTTTGGCATTATCTGTTTTCATAATGGCAAAGGAGCATTTACTTTCATTTTATTTAAAAATTCTTATTTATTGGGGCGCCTGGGTGGCTCAGTCGGTTAAGCGCCCGACTTCGGCTCAGGTCATGATCTCGCAGTCCCTGAGTTCGAACCCCGCGTCAGGCTCTGTGCTGACAGTTCAGAGCCTGGAGCCTGCTTCGGATTCTGGGTCTCCCTCTCTCTGTGCCCCTCCCCCGTCCATGCTCTGTCTCTCTCTCTCTCTCTCTCTCTGTCAAAAATAAATAAACATTAAAAAAAATTTTTTTAATGCTTACTGATTTATTTCGAGAGAGAGTGTATGCGTGGAGCACATAAGCAGGGGAGGGGCAGAGAGACAGAGGGAGAGAGAATAACAAGCAGGTTCCACTCTGTGAGCACAGAACCCGTCATAGGGCTTGAACTCACCAACCGTGAGACCGTGACCTGGCCCGACATCAAGAGTCGGCCGCCTAACCGACTGAGCCACCCAGGGGCCCCCAGGGTGGATATTTTAAAAAAAGGGATTCTCGGGGGTCCCTGGCTGGCTCAGTTGGTAAAGCATGCCACTCTGGATCTTGGGGTCACGAGTTCAAGCCCTTACGTAAAAAAAAAAAAAATGAGAGATCTTCGTCATCATATGTAGAGATGGGCATAAGGTCATGCATGCACCTTAAGGAAAACTGCCTATGCATACATTGTGTGTTATGTAAATGAAGCTTGTGCCCCTCCTTGGGTGGAGATTTTAGTATTGTAAGGATGTAAAGGTAATTGTCATTCGTTCTAGAGGTCACTCCATGGTCCATCTGAGCAGGTGCAAGTCACGGTGGGGAGGGGGGCGGAGTGGGGGAGTGGAGGGAGGTTTTTATTCATACTGGTCAGGGCCTGTGGAGTTCTTGTCAGGGCAGTTGCTATCGCTTGAGGTGGGTTTTCATTTGCCTGAGTTAAGAGGTAATTTGTCAAAGCAGAACTTCAGGAAAGAATGTGGGACCAAGGTTGGTGAGTACAAGTAGGGGGGCAGTAAAGGTCAGGTCTTGGGGTCTAGCTGGTGACACTAGGAACATGAAAAAGCAATTCTGGGGGCGCCTGGGTGGCTCAGTCGGTTGGGCGTCTGACTCCGGCTCAGGTCATGATCTCACGGTCCGTGAGTTCGAGCCCCGCGTCGGGCTCTGTGTTGACAGCTCGGAGCCTGGAGCCTGCTTCGGATTCTGTGTCTCCCTCTCTCTCTGACCCTCCCCCATTCGTGCTCTGTCTCTCTCTGTGTCAAAAATAAATAAACATTAAAAAAAAAAAAGAAAAAGCAATTCTGCCTCAAGTGTTGCTACTGGTCACTGATGTGGGAAACAAAGACAGAGGAAAATGGCAGATAAAATTAAATTTCTTTGTAACCTGCGGCCCACTGACAAATACTTGAGGCTGGCAGACTAGAACATTCCTCCAGGAACTCCCTACTGTCTTAATGCTCTGCTAGAGGGAAACACCACTTTAGCTTGACAATAGCTAGGCCTCAGGGATCCTGGGAGTCTTCTTTAACACATGAAAATCCTTCGGAAATTTCCCCTTTTCCTCCCCCAACTCCCAAGTATATATATAGCCAGTCTCTCCTCACAATCCTGGGGCAGCTCTTCCTGCCCACGGGTCCTGTTCCGGGTTTTAATAAAACCACCTTTTTGCGCCAAAGATGTCTCAAGAATTCTTTCTTGGCTACCGGCTCCCAACCCCCCCCCCCCCCATTTTGCCACATGAGTTTGGCACCTTCACATGAGGTTAAGCTCTCTCATCTGGACTCCGAACCCCAACACTTCAAACCACAACCTTTTGGCGTCCTTGCGTGGGGCTTTGAGTCTTTTCGTGTGGACCCTGAGCCTCATGCAAACGTGGTGAGTACTTCCTCTCTCCCTCTACTCGCATTTCAGGGGCTTTTCGAGGAGTACAGTCTTAATTGGGACACTTTCGTGTCCATTGCTCAGGCTGCAATCCTCTAGCCGGTGGCTATTCTACGGGGAGGAGAAAGCGTGCCTTTTGGCTGGAAGTTAGTCATGAGGGAGCATAAGGCAAGGTGACAGGCTGCAACCCCCCCCCCCCCAGGTGGGATCCGGGTGATGTTCCCCTCCTGGTGGCCCAAGAACAAAGGAAAGGGGAAAAAACAAAGGGTTAACTGATAAGGATCAAAGTCCTGCGGGACCTAAGTCTCCATCACCCCTCCACAGCGATGTGGGAAACAAAGGCAGAAGGAAATAGCAGATGGAACTCAATTTCCTTATAACCTGCAGCCCGTTGGCAAATACTTGAGGCTGGCCGAGTAAAACGTTTCTCCGGGAACTTACTGTCTTAATGCTAATTGATGCTTTGCTAGAGGGAAAAACAACCTTCCCCTGACAATAGCTAGGCCTCCGCCATCCTGGGAGTCTTCTTTAGCATATGAAAATCTCACTGGAAACTTCCCCTGGACCTTACCTCCCCCCAACTCCATAGTACATAACCGGTGTCTCTTCATGGTGCCCGGGCAGCTCTTCCTGCCCACGGGGTCCTGTCCCGGTGCTTCATTAAAATCCCCTTTTTGCACCAAAGACGTCTTCAAGAATTCTTTCTGGGCCGTCGGCTCTGGACCCCATGAACCCCCCTATCACCCCCCAAAACCTCATCAGTTAGCACCCTGTCTGGAGTGGTAATAAGAGCTAGAAACTTGAGGCCCTCTCTTCATCTCTGTCCTTATATAAAGTTGTCTGTCTTGGGCAAGGGACAGCCAACTAAGTCACCAGGAGAGCAGCCAAACCGAAGGCCCCCTTGTGAGGTATCCCACTCATTGGTCGATTGGGATCTCCGCATCTCTGGTCTCGCTGCTTCCGGCTGCCAGACCTCTGTCCAGAGCTGGTTGAAACCAGTACCGGACTGAAGGAAAACCTAAGTGGGAACCGTTTCCTTGGAAGTGAAGACGACACGTGTTGGAAACGTCACTTAGACCATGCTGCATTTTTATCTTTCCTGTTTCCCGCTAATGTCTTCTACTAGCTACTTCAGCTACAAGATGGGGTAATTTCACCTTGTAAAACTTTTCCAGCATTTTCCATGGGTTAAAAATGGCAGGTTCTTCACGGCCTTCTCAGCAAGGCAAACTCGGTCCATGTGTGGGCACCCATTGTAGTCGGGAATGCAATGGGGAAGCCGGGGGAGGGCCGGCCTCCCTCCTTTATGGCAAGCAGTAATCATAGCAATTTTGTTCCAGGGACACCTCGGGTTGCTTTTGATGGGGTTCTTCAGCAAACGGCTAAAGAAAGAATTCTTGAGATGTCTTTGGTACAAAAAGGTGATTTGATTAAAGCACGGGGACAGGACCCCTGGGCAGAAAGGGTTGCTCTGGGGTTGTGAGGCGTGACTGATTATATACTTTCAAGTTAATGGGGGTTAGGGATTAGGGATTTCTTTTTAAAAAAAAATTTTTTTTTAATGTTTATTTATTTTTGAGAGAGAGAGAGAGAGACAGAGCGTGAGTGGGGGAGGGGCAGAGAGAGAGGGAGACACAGAATCAGATGCAGGCTCCAGGCCCTGAGCTGTCAGCACAGAGCCCGATGTGGGGCTCGAACCCACGAACTGTGAGATCACGACCCGGGCCGAAACTGGATGGATCACAACCTGAGCGGAGATTGGATGCTTGACCGACTGAGCCACCCAGGTGCCCCGAGGGATTAGGGATTTCAATGGGGGTTAGGGATTTCAAACTCTAAGGAATTTGAAAGCAAGGCTTTTAGGACCTTGAAGGGCTAGCTACTGTTACGGTTACTTTTAGTCTTTAATAAAACAAAAACATTAATGCAGTAAGGCAGACATGAGATGCCTGAGGAAGGCCACACTCTGCGTGTTTCAGGTGTCTATCAGTGGGCCGCAAGCTGTGCGGAGATTTAATTTCAGCTACATTTCTCTTGCCTTTGTTTCCCTCATCATTTCCCCCCCTGAACAACGCTGACCAAGTCTTTAAGGTTTTTGAAGGTGGAAAGTCTCATCTTCTGTACCTTCTTCTTGTTGAAAAAGGGCGTGGGGATGTTCCTACCTATGGGCCAAGGTTGGTCAGTTGAGAATTTAATAGGAGTTAGGAAAGGCTGAGGCAGCTGTATCTAGAGTTGATAACGAGTAACAAAGGATCATCTGTTGACTTGCATTTAGGGCCCTGAAAGAGTCTTGGCACCAGATAGAGAAATGTGGGAGAAAACAGCAAAACATGATTAAAATAACAAAAAGAAGCTCAAATAAGAGTCCTTCGATAGTCAACAAATAGCTTTCTTTGGTCCAGGAATTTAACCAATTAGTAAAGGAAAAAGAGGGATCATTTAAAGCGCCAATTTGAGCATTTGTCAGAAATCCAGAAATATTTTGATGATGATCTGGAATGTATACCCAGCATTCTGTTTTTATGAGAGCTCAAGTTCCGCCTTGTGCAGCAGCTAAAACATCTAATGCCATTTTATTTTGTAGAGCTGTTCTATGCATTTGAGTTATTTTAGTGTTTAGTAATATAATGTGATTTTGAGAGTCATTTAAGGCCTTGATTGCATGGTAGGAGGTGTTAACCATCATATAGACTCTGTTTTGCTTAGTAAGCAATCAGGTACTTAATATGAAGCACTTTAAAGAAACAAGAAAAATATGGGTTAATGGTTAGAGCAAAATTATAAATTGAGTGTCTGAGTCTCAAGCACTTCTCAAGTGAGAAGATTTCTAGATGTCAGGCTTGAAGCATCTTCAGAGGGAGTGGGAACAGGTAGCGGGAATCAGATGGGTTTTTCTGGCTTGTAACTCAAATGTCTGTGGCGATCCTTTGGAAGGGCTCGTAGAGCACCAGGCACAAAGGTTGTCTTTACATGCGATTCATGACAATTTCTCTGAAGTTTATCTCAAGTTGTCTAGTGTAGGCAAACAGCAAACATTTAATGACAATCAGATCTAGAATTTAACATCCATAAAGGTGCATTGTTGAAACATAATCTTTCTCTTTAATAACCCTCTATTTCCAGAGAGAGCCAAATTAAGACTAGTCCGTTTGTAGAACAAGTCCAGTTTTAACAAACTCAGCTTGATTATTGACATAGCTTGGCAAGAACAGCGGTCATACAGATCTTGTAAAATTTGCTTTGCCGTAACTTTTCAGAAGGAATCTCTAGATTGAACTTTTAGTAGCTTCTCCAGGCCAGAAGCTAAGTCAAGTACTTGCCATCAGACAGGACTGCAATACCTTTAGATTTGGGTGAATTCTTTCCACGAGATAGCCTGAGGTTCCTGCACCTGCCAGGAAGTGACACTTTTTACTCACCTGGTAAGGCTGCTGGGAACCCTGTAAACAAGGTATCAGGCCAACATTTCCAAGGGGCCTTATAGGCTCCAGGTTTCATAAAGTCAACCTTAGTTTCTTAAAAATGTCTGGTCATATCGGAGTCTATGTGTGTCTCTCAAATAGGACGTTCCCGTCAAAGCCTTGGGAAAATAACTAGTATTTCCATTGATGTCCTGTTTCAAGAACAGACTCTTACTGAACTTGTGCAAATAACTTCAATTGTCATGAAAGAAAGAATACTCACTGAGAGCGTTTGAATTTCAGAGGGTTCAGGTAGAGAGAAAAGTTAAACGCTTCAGTTTGTTCACAAATGAATACTTTGTCTGTCACATTTCTATATATATCATGGATATTTGAAGAGAACATTTCCTTAATCTGGAACAACAAACATTAGAGAACCAGCAATATTTCCAACAAGAGTCACAAAAGCTATGATCTTCTTCCTTAATTTACTTAGTCCCATGTTACTAATTCTTGTGCAGTTTGAATGCAGCCTTTTAGTTCAGGAAATTTTTTACCCATTTGTTTTACGATCTCAAAGTTGTCAAATTCCTGTACTTGTCCCAGAAGTCCTTTTTATAAATCTCCTTGAAGATGAAACGCATTTTATAAGAGCATCAGGACAATAACTATAAATGACAAAAGACTCAAAAATGGACACGATTAACAATCCGATATGAGAGTTCTTACGATGCAATTGACAAGGAAATTCAGTTATTTCTGTGACACATAACCCTTCGATAATTAGAAGGTTAAGTAACGACCTTATACCAAAATGTTACACTTTAACTTTATACTAAAACGCGTTAGGAATTCCATATATATATATATATATATATATATATATATATATATATTTGAATAGTTATAGCCAAATAAAAAGGCCCAATTGTTCAAAAAGATTTCATTTACAATTTAAATCCCGGGAAGTTTGTTAAAACCTTAGAAAGTTATAAAGCACATCCTAAATAGGATTACAGATCATTACAAACCTTAATTATTTATTTAACCTAGGTGGCAATAAGAGATTCTAAAGGCAAATATGTAGGGTTATGTAGTTGTTAGCAAAACCTAGCTCCTTTAACATTGAGAAGTTTTAACTAAGCAATCAAAGGCCTGATAAAGACAAAACATAAAGCTTTGGTTTTCCCACAGACAAAAGAGAAAAGACCTTTGTGTACATTTTTTTTTTTATCAAGAGCAGATTAACAATCCAAGAAAACTTTGTCTTTTGAACAGAGAGAAAAGCAGAATTTCAATCTTACACCAGTGTATTTAGAAACAATTTTTTTTAAGGTTTATTCATTTTTGAGAGACAGAGAGATACAGAGCAGAAGCAGGGGAAGGGCAGAGAAAGAGACGGAGACACAGAATCCGAAGCAGGATCCAGGCGCCAAGCTGTCAGCACTGAGTCTAATGTGGGGCTCAAACCCATATACTGTGAGATCATGACCTGAGCTGAAGTCAGACGCTTAACCAACTGAGCCACCCAGGGGCCCCACCAGTATATTTTTAAAATCCACTCATTTCAACCTTGGTCCATCTTAACCACGCATAAAATTCCTTTCCAAAGATTTCCCTTCACAAACCTTCTACAACTTTCCTTTGCATTCAGATATTGTCCCAAGGCATTTCTCTCCAAACAACTAGTCTCATTTAGGACAAAATTACTTTCTTTTACCTTCAATGAAAATGTATTTCCATTCCTTATATCTTTCTTACATATCTCCTACTTGTCTACATACAGTATTCCTTTCCTTATTTTCATCAGTCTTAATTACATTTAGCAGAATTTCAACTCTTAGAAACCTTAGTCTCCAGTGAAAACCCAGTAGTAACCAATTGTGAGCTGTGACACCAGAATTTTTTAGATGGCAAATTTATGAATCAATTAAGCACAAAGCAGGTGTTCCAACCGATCCAAATCTCCTTACGTTCTCTACAATAAGTCAAAAGTACAAACTTATGTCTAGTAATTAATGCTTTAGTAATTAATTTAACGTCTTACCCTATTTGGAAAAGACCTAAATGTCCAATGAATTTAATTTAAATTTATCATTCAAACAAAACGTTCATGTGTCAGGTTACCAAAGACTTCGAAAGCTATCTTAACAATGACCCATAAAAACTCTTGAGACAGAATTAGCCATCATTTTAAGTCATCTTTTTGTTACCGAATTGCAGTAGAGATATTCACGAGCTTATTTGATCATCAGTAAACCGAGGTAGACAAGGTTTTATATTTAATGCTGATAGCTCTAAATATATGTCTACATTAATTAAACCAACAAACTTAAATTAGTTCAAATACCAAATATGTTCCACTTGGGTCCACTTTAAAAGGCAATCACTTTGTTCACCATCGCGAATTTTTACCTGGGGCCCCAGTGGTGGGGGGGGGGGGTCCGTAGTGCACGGTGTAAGTCCAAGGGGGTGTTCTTCACTCCTTGACAGAGAAGGCAGGAGGAGGGACTGATGGTGGCAGTGGCATGGAAGATGTAGGCCGCTCCCAAGACGGTGCAGACGCAGGAGGAGGGGCAGGAGGAGGCAGAAGAGGTGAGGTAACTCCAGGAAGGCTGGAGGTGGATAAAAGCCCAGAGGACAGAGAAAGAAATCTCTCCGTCCTAAAGCCCATCAGCTTCGACAGATGAGCAGATTTTTTTTTTCCCCACCCACAAGCAGAAGTGGGCAGTCCGTGTGGGGCCAGAGAAGACAGGGGACTTCCCCCAGACACAAGGAGTTTCGGGATAGCTGCTTGGGAATATTCCATAAAGTCTCCTTCCCAAGGTAGACTAACCAGAGGCAATAGGCTCCAATTTTAATCGTCATTAACCCAGGGAATGAATGAGGGAGAAGCCCCCACATACAGCTAGAGGAACCTGAGTCTATTAGGAAGGAGGAAGGGTGAGAGAGAGTGTCGGAGTCCCCTTCATCAGGGCCTGTGTTTGCTCCAGCAACGTGGGTTTATTCGGAGGAGGCCTGTTTAGAGAATCATCCAATATATCAGGAGGGAGTTTAGCAGCCTGGTTAGTGGCCAAACACATTCTGCCAGAGGCCCCCGGTTCTGGACCCTGATTTAGGACCATGAAAGCCTAGACATAGGGTACTTCAGTCCATTTGCCCTGTTTCTTGCAGAAGAGATCTGATAGATTATATTAAGATTTAATGGCCCCTTAACGGGCCATTTTTCGTCATCTCCTAAGGAGTATTGAGGCCAGGCAGTATTACAAAGTATCAGTTTTTTCTTTCTTAGATCTTGCAGTCCAAATTGATTCCAGTGGGTTAAAAGGCATCCCCAGGGAAGGCCGTTGGGGACTGAAGAAGATCCTATGTTCCTAGAAACATAGAGAAGGTTCATTATCCAAAATCCCCCTGACTCCCGGGTGGCACCCACACATGATATGTCAGAGCTTCCTGGTGTCAAAGCAACTGGAGGTGTCCCCCAAACAAAATTGCTATGATCACTGACCAGCCACTGAGGGCCCCGGAGAAGGCATGCTAGAGACCCGCCGCTTCCCCATTGCATCCTGGGCTACAAATGGGTGCCTGGCGTGTGGTCCGAAATACCGTGCCTTGAAAGCCATGCCATAAAAGTGCTGTAAAAGTCCATACCTTAGTTTACCTTGTCTTGAGGAGCATGCCATGAAGGTCATGCCTTAGTTTCCTTGAAGGCTGTGCCATTTTTACCCATGGAAAACACTAGAAAACTTTTATAAAGGGTATTCCCCAATTCTGTAGTTTCAGTACTAGGAAGAGGACACTGACAGAAAACAGTAAAGATAGAAATTCATCAAGATCTAAGTGACATTCTAACACATGTAGTCTTTACAGCCAACTTCCATAGGAAATGGTCCCCAGTTGAGTTTTAATTCAATCAGGTACTGGTTTTGGCCTGCTCCCAGTGGAAATTTCTCGGCCAGAGGTGGCTAGACCAGGGATGTGGAGGGGATCACATTAGACCAACGAGGAGGAAACTGCACACAGGAGCCTTAAGATTGGCAGCTTTCGTGGTGATTTAGGTGGCTGTCTGCTGCCCAAGACAGACAACTTGGTATAGGGACAGGAATGAAGAGAAGGCATCGAGTTTCTGGGTCTTACCATCATTCCCACGAGGGTACTAACTTCCAGCCAAAAGGCCGGCTTTCTCCTCCCCGTCGAGTAGCCACGGGGAGAGGACTGCAGTCTGAGCAATTGACAGGAAAGTGTTCCGATAGGACCATCCTCGTCGAAAAGCCCCTGAAATGAGAGTGAAGGAAGAAAAGAGAAAGTACTCACCAGGTTTGCATCGGCTCAGAGTCCACACGAAAAGACTCAAAGCCCCACCTAAGGGCACCAAAATGATGCGGTTCTAGAGCAAACAGCTAAGAAAGAATTCTTGAGAAGTCTTTGGTACAAAAAGGTGATTTGATTAAAGCAGGGGAACAGGACCCCTGGGCAGAAAGAGCTGCCCTGGGGTTGTGAGGAGTGACTGATTATATACTTTTAAGTTAGTCGGGTTGAGGGAGAGCGGAAGCCTCTAAGGAATTTGAAAGCAAGGCTTTAAGGACCTTGAGGTGCTCGCTACTGTTAAGATAAGGTTACTTTTCGTCTTTAATAAAACAGAGACATTGAGGAAGTAAGGCAGCCATGAGTTCCTTGAGCAAGGTCACACTGCATGTTTCAGGTGTCCGTCAGTGGGCTGCAAGCTGAAAGGAAATTTAATTTCAGTCGCATTTCTCTTGCCTTTGTTTCCCTCATCAGCTTTGACACCAGCAACCTCTCGCGTGTCAAATATCCTGCGTGTGGGACACTGCCCAGGAGTCGGGGGGATTTTTGGTAATGGAACTTCTCTCTTCAGTTCCCAAGGACTCTCCCAAGGACTTGGCCTTTGGGATGCCTTTTGACCCACTGGAAACAGTTCGGATTGCAAAATTTGACAGGACTGATCTTCTGTAACACTGCATGGCCTTCGTAGGGTCGTCAGTTGGAACTCTCCTGAAGGAAACGGGGCAAATGGACGGAGGTACGCTAGGTTCAGGTCTCCATGGCTCTAAATCACGACCCGGACCTAAGGGCTTCTTGCAGAATGTGTTTGGCCAGTAAACCTCCTCCTGATCTATTGGCTGATAATGGTCTAAATAGGCCTCCTCCAAAGAAACCCAGGTTGCTGGAGGAAACAAAGGCCATCCCTGACGAAGGGGACAAGATCTCTGACTCCCGCTGTTCTCCCATTCGGGCCCAGGTTACTCTAGTCGTATGTGGGGGCTTCTCCCTTATCCATTTCCCGGGCTAATGGCTATAATTGGAGCCAACTGTGGTTAGTCTACCTTGGGACAGAGCCTTTAAGGAGTAATGCCAAGCAGCCGCCAAAACTCCTTTTGTTTGGGGGAAACGCCCTGTCCTCTCAGGCCTGATATGGACAGCATATTTCCACTTTGGTAAGGAAAAAAACCAAACATGGCGTCTGCTCATCTGTCTGAACTGACAAAGCTTAGAACCAGGAGCTCTCTTTCTCTGCCATCTGGTGGCACCTCACCCCTTCTGCCTCCTCCTGTGTCTGCACCATCTTGGGTGCAACCTGTGTAACTGGTTCCTATGCCACCCTAGGTGCCTCTGGCACCATTGGCTCCTCCTCCTCCCCTTGCTGTTGAGGAGTGAAGAGCACCCCCCACCTTGGACCACCCACGTCAGATTTCCCTAGCAGTGTCCCCGGTAAAAACTGACATTGGACAACAAATTGATTGACTTTTAAGTGGATGCAGGTGGAATATATTCAGCGTTAAAATTAATTTAAGCTTTTGGCTTAATTAAAAAATAGAGGGGCGCCTGGGTGGCTCAGTCGGTTGAGCGTCCGACTTCAGCTCAGGTCACGATCTCGCGGTCCGGGAGTTCGAGCCCCGCGTCAGGCTCTGGGCTGATGGCTCGGAGCCTGGAGCCTGCTTCCGATTCTGTGTCTCCCTCTCTCTCTGCCCCTCCCCCGTTCATGCTCTGTCTCTCTCTGTCCCAAAAATAAATAAAAACGTTGAAAAAAAAATAAAAAAAAAAATAGAGTCATCAGGGCACCTGGGTGGTTCAGTCAGTTGAGCATCCAACTTCAGCTCAGGTCACGATCTCATGGTTCATGAGTTCGAGCCCCCATATCGGGCTCTCTGCTGTCAGTGTGGAGCCCACTTTGGATCCTTTGTCTCCCTCTCTCTCTGCCCCTCCCCTGCTCTTGCACTCACTCTCTCTCTCTCTGTCTGAAAAATAAATAAGCATTTAAAAGCTAGAGTTATCAGCATTAAATATGAAACTTTTTATTCTCTCTGGGTTTACTGAAGGTCAAATAAGCTCATGTTATTTCTGTTGCTATGTGTCAGCAAAAAGATGACTTAAAATGGTTAAGTCTGTTTCAAAGTTTTCATGGGTAATTTTTAAGGTAGTCTTCAAAGTCTTTGATAACTTGAAACTTTAAAGTTTTGCTTGGATGATAAATTGGATTGAATTCATTGGACATCTAGGACTTTTGCAAGTCAGATAAAATACCAAAATGTTGATTGCTAAACATATGGTTTATTTGCTTTTGACTTCTTACTGCAAGAAACTAATGATATTTGGGTCTGTGGGAAAGCATGTTTTGTGCTTAAATATATCCATTAATTTGCCATCCAAAGAATTCTGTTGTCACCATTCACAATTGGTTACTACTTAGTTTTCACTGGAGACTCATGTTCCTAAGAGTTCAAAATGCTGCTAAATGTAACTAAGACCGATGGAAATAAGGGAAGCAACTTTAAATCAAAAAACTGTACAAGGTTTATAAAGGGAAATCTTTGGAAAGGAATTTCATGTGTGGTCAGGACAGACTAAGGTTAAAATAAATGAATTTTAAAAGTATACGGATAAAAGATTGAAATTCTGCTTTCTCACTGTTCAGAAGACAAAAATTTTTTTGTTGGTTTATACTTGATAAGAAATTATAAACAACGTTTTTTTTTTTTCTTTTGTCTGCCCAGAACACCAAAGTTTCTCGTTTCGTCTTTATCACGTCTTTGATTACTTGGTTAAAACTTCTCGATGTTAAAGGAGCTAAGTTTTGTTAACAGCTATATAAACCCTACATATTTGCCTTGGGAATCTCTTATTGCCACCTTGGTTCAATAAATAATTAGCTTTTGTAATGATCTGTAATCCTATTTAGGCAGGTGCTTTATAACTTTCTGAGGCTTTTCAACAAACTTCCCAAGATTTAAATTGTAAATGAAGTCTTTTTTGACCAATTAGGCTTTTTTATTTGGTATGTTTGCTCTGAAAGCACTGTCAAACAAATAACGATAAACCTTAGGTTGTATTGCTTGGGTAAATGTTATAACTGTTCAAATATAAATATGCAATTCCTGAAGTTTCAATACGTTTTGGTAAATAAGGTCATCACTTAACATTCTGATTATTAAAGTATTACGTGTGACAGAAATAATTGAATTTCCTTGTCAATTGCATCATAATGAAATCTCCCATCAGATTGTTAACAATGCCCATCTCTGAGATTTTTGTCATGTATAGTTAATTGTTCTGATGCTCTTACAAAACGTGTTTCATCTTCAAGGAGATTTATCAAAAGGACTTTTAGAACAAATACAGGTACTTGACTTCTTTAAGATCATAAAATTAGAATGCATAAAAATTTCTACAACTAACTACAAGTTGCATTCAAACTGAACAAGAATTAGTAATATGGGACTAAGTAAATTAAGGAAGAAGATCATAGTGTTTGTGACTTTTGTTTGAAACATTGCTGGTTCTCTAACATTTACTCTTCCAGATTTTTTTTACGTTTATTTCTTATTTATTTTTGAAAAAGATACAGAGAGCAAGTTGGGGGGGGGCAGAGAGAGAAGGAAACAGAATCCGAAACAAGCTCCATACTGTCAGCGCAGAGCCCAATGCGGGGCTCAAACTCACAAACCCTGAGATCATGACGTGAGCCGAAATCAAGAGCCAGAGGCTTAACCAACTGAGCCCCCCAGGGGCCCCTCTTCCTCCAGATTAAGGAAATTTTCTCTTAAGATATCTATGACTTACAGAAATAAGATAAAGTATTCCTCTGTGAACGAACTGAAGTGTTTAACTTTTCTCTCTACCTGAACCCTCTGAAATTCAAACTCTTGTTGAGTGTTCTTTCTTTTGTGGCAATCATGGGCATTTGCATAAATTCAGTAAGAATCTGTTCTCCTTGTAACAGGACACCATTGGAAATACTGGTTATTTTACCAAGGCTTTGACTGGAATGTCCTATTTGAGAGACACGCATCGACAGATATGACTAGACAGCTTTAAGGAACTAAGATTGACTTCAGGAAACATGGAGCCATAAAGCCCCTTGGAAATGGTTGGCCTGTTACCTTGATTACAGAGTTCCCAGTAGCCTTACCAGGTGAGTAAAGAATGTCACTTCCTGGCAGGTGCAGGAACCTTAGGATGTTTGGGGACCTCAAGAAGAGGAATACACCCAAATCTACAGGTATTACAGGCATGTTGGAAGGCAAGTATTATAAAAGTTCCAGCAAAGCAAATTTTAGGAGACTTCTATAATCAATCACAATTATTGCTAAGCTTATGTAAATAATTAGGCTCAGTTTGTTAAAATCGTTTTACAGATGAATTAGTCTTTGGCTATCTCTGGAAATGAGGCTTATTACAGAGAGGAAAATCATGTTTCAATAACGCATCTTTGTAGATAAAGACAATAGTGCTTTGTTAAATTATTCACTTGCGGCCGGGCTAATTCATAAATGTCTAAATGAATATGCAAACCATACCCTCCCTAAACCCGATCTGGCAGTTACTAAAAACCTACCCCATATAAACCCAGGAGACCTGGTTTATTTAAAGAATTGAAAGCCTAATACAGGGCGCCTGGATGGTTCAGTCGGTTAAGCGTCCTACTTCAGCTCAGGTTGTGATCTCACGGTTCGTGGGCTGGAGCCCCGCTTCCGGCTCTGTGCTAGCAGCTCAGAGCCTGGAGCCCACTTCGGATTCTGTGTCTCCCTCTCTCCCTCTGCCCCCTCGCTGCTTGTGTTCTGTCTCTCTTTGTATCAAAAATAGAATAAAACATTTTTTTAAAAATTAAAGAAAAAAAAGAAGGAGAGTCTAATACAGTAGGGGACTTATCTCCAAAATGGAAAGGCCCCTACCGCAGCATACCAGGTACTCCCACTGCAGTAAAATTAGAACGACGTTCCTCATGGACTCATATATCAAGAATTGAACCTGTACCTTCCTCGCAGGAATCTAACATACCAGCTGACGTGCCGTATTATTCCTGTGAACCTGTGGAAGATCTCAAATTTCTCTTCAAACGGCAATAAAGGGCTGGAGGAAAGTTTTAGTTAAGCATCAAAGGTCTTTGTACTCGGGCTTCTTTTCCTTCTTTTGTCGTCTTTTCTTGTATGTCTCCCTGCCTGGTGCCAGTAGTCCTTCCCTGCCATAACTTCTAGCTGATAGATGATCTTTTCTACTCAAGGAGGTTCATGTATGTTGGGTTGGCTGTCTCTGCCTTTGATAGCTCCTATGTATGTATGGTTTGCCAACTGACCAACGTTGACCCATTCATAGGTAGGGACATCTCTACCCCCTTGCAAACTTAAAGATTTAAGGGTCAAAACTGCTCAGGGGGAAATGATGTGGGAAACAAAGGCAGAGGGAAATGGTAGATCAAATTGAGTTTCTTTATAACGTGCAGCCCATTGATAAATACTTGAGGCTGGCAGACTAGAACATTCCTCCAGGAACTCCCCGCCGTCTAAATGTTAATGCTCTGCTGGAGGGAAACACAACTTTAGCTTGACAATAGCCAGGCCTCCGGTATCCTGGGACTCTTCTTTAACTTATGAAAATCTCACTGGAAACTTCCCCTGGACTTTACCTTATGTAATCAGTATCTCCTCACAAGCCCAGGGCAGCTCTTCCTGCCCATGGGTCCTGTCCCTGTGCTTTAATAAAACCACCTTTGTGCACTGAAGATGTCTCAAGAATTCTTCCTTGGCCATTGGCTCCCAACCCCAACATTTCCACATCAGTAACCATCACATTTGCCATTTTAGTATTTTTAACGGTGTTTTGTGTTTGTAAAAGAAGTGATATTTTGGTAAAAAAAAAAAAAAAGTTTAATCTTCCACAAAATGGAGCCATTCTGAATATTATTAATTGCATTACAAAATAATGCAATTATGCACTACAAAGTGAAGGCAAGTTTAAGAAATTACGTCTTTTAGGTGCGTTTGGATAATACGAGTCTACAATTCTTTCCTGGCCTAAACCGTTGTTTTTTAAACTCATTTTCTTCTGGATCTTTCTTTTGCTCTATACCAAGTAGGCCCAGCTCCAAAATAGAAATAATAATTCTTAAAAAGGATAGAATTTTAGGGGCGCCTGGGTGGCTCAGTTGGTTACGCTTCCGACTTCGGCTCGGGTCATGATCTGGCGGTTCATGAGTTCAAGCCCCACATCGGAATCTCTGCTATCAGTGCAGAAACCACTACGGGTCCTGTCTCCCTTTCTCTCTGTCCCTCCTCTCTCTCTCTCTCTCTCTCTCTCTCTCTCTCTCTCTCAGAAACAAATAAACATTTACCAAAAAAAAAAAAAAAAAGGATAGAAGTGGAGAAGAGCCCTGAGTAGAGTCCAGTCCAGCCATGTTAGTTTAGAGGTAAAGACACTTAACTCCAGCGAGGTTAGCTTTTTGTCTCACACAACACAGGTAGGAATTGGCAGAGGAAAACTAAAGAATTAGTTTTCTGGGGCGCCTGGGTGGCGCAATCGGTTGGGCGTCCGACTTCAGCCAGGTCACGATCTCGCGGTCTGTGAGTTCGAGCCCCGCCTCGGGCTCTGGGCTGATGGCTCAGAGCCTGGAGCCTGCTTCCGATTCTGTGTCTCCCTCTCTCTCTGCCCCTCACCCGTTCATGCTCTGTCTCTCTCTGTCCCAAAAATAAATAAACGTTGAAAAAAAAATAAAAAAAAAAAAAAAGAATTAGTTTTCTGAGTCGCATTACCTATCAGGGAAACCATGGCAGAGGAAGGCGGTGGGATATTTTATTGTCATTTTTTTGGTTGTCAGAACACACCTTAAAATGTAGAAACTTAAGCAGTTTACATTTGCGATGAGAATTTTGCTACCATTTTGAAATACCTACCCTCGGGGAAATGGGAGGTGAAAACAAATGTATCCAAAAAATGCAACTGGGCAAATAATCAAGCGCACTTGTTGTTTTTCTGGCCCCTTGCATTTTATCCTGCGGCCTTAAAAATCTACTTTTCATAATTGTATTGGCTACATCGATTCACGGCCATGATAAGGCGTTTCATGAACACCATGCTTCACATGTTCTCATCTGTTTAAAGCTACTGTCGTTGCTTCTTTTCTCTTTCCACTACAGTGGACACAGTGCCTCTCCTCCCCCACCCGCAGCCTTTTTTTTTTTTTTTTCTCATCAGGATCGCACGTTCGTGTGTTTCATTATTGAAGCTCAGACAGAGAGAAGAGATGTAATTGAGGTCCGTCCTAGAGAAGAGCTCAGAAAAATATGCATTTCCTTTTTTTTTTTTTTTTTTTTTTGGTCCCTCATCTTTCCCCTGCAAGGAATGGGGATAGTTTGTGGCACACAGTCTGATACACAGCTGGTGAATTGTTTAGCTGTCGGCGTGTAGCCTGACCTGTACCGACAACCGGAGCTGGGGCCGGGGCACAGAGCTCCTGTCGTAGCTGCGTGCCGGAAATGCACAAAGCTGAGAAAAAGGATAAAAATGTCCAAGTATCGAATATTGAAATTCTTTTCTGTCAATCGGCTTCATATATGGGAAATCTTACATTTTCTTTATCTACTTAACGACCACTTCCAACTGATTCATCGGGGGTGTTTGCTGTCTTCCACTTGGAATAAAAAATGAAGCACTGGGTGTTATATATAAGTGATGCGTCACTGGAATCTACTCCTGGGGCCGAGACGACACGGTGTGTTAACGAACTTGAGAATAAAAAAAAAAAACAAAAAAACAAAAACAACAACAACTGCTAAAACAGCCTTGACATTAAAAAAAAAAAAGACAAGCCCAATATGATAAAGTTCAGATTTATAAAATCTGAAACAAACAAAAATGAAGCATCACAATAAACCTGTTATCAGAGATTTTTACTTCTCCTTGTTAACAACACAGCAAACGAACACACAAATTCACCTTCTATTTCTAGGCCACTGGAGAGTGATCGTTGTTCAAAATGATAATCCAAAAATGTACCACATGGTCAAGCATGAAAAAAGCTCTTTTGGTTTTTTATTAATCTAATTCAGTTGAATTTGGTTTTATTAATTCAACCACGAGAAACAATATTCTTTAGAATATTTTTATTACGCAAAAATGTGAACAAAAATAAATTTACCTACGTTTCATCAGAAAATTGATTCAGTCCTGACATCCTATTTCCTGGGCATTTCTGTTCAGGCTTCATAATTTAGTATCTAGCCCCAAAGCCACCTTTGAGACATGGCATTTTAAAAATCTCATTCCTGGGGCGCCTGGGTGTCTCAGTCAGTTGGGCGTCCGACTTCGGCTCAGGTCATGATCTCACAGTTCATGGGTTCGAGCCCCGCGTGGGGCTCTGTGCTGACAGCTCAGAGCCTGGAGCCTGTTTCAGATTCTGTCTCTCTCTCTGCCCCTCCCCAGTTCATGCTCTGCCTCTGTCTCCAGAATAAATAAACATCAAAGGAAAAACTTTTTTTAAATTTCATTCCTAAAAATTTCAAAGAAACATATTTTTCTTAGTAGGAAAAACATTTTCAATTCTTCCCTATTTCTCGACTGTGATATCAAATACCGACGTTTTTGGATAAAATAATGCATTCAGTAAGAGATCTACACCCCTCATTAATGACTGCTTCATTTTCTGGCCTGAATCCTGTTTGTTGCTCTCCTGTATTCAGTTTTCTTAGGAATATATGAGCTCTTTGTTAAGAACCTTCTGCAAATGAATAGCAGGGAACATTTTGTAGTCTCTCTACTATTATACAAAATGCCACATAATAATAATCACAATTATCTTCCTCCTTTCATTAAACATTCCACTAAGTCTATTCAGGCTCAAGTACTTTTGTTAAGTAACATTCACCATTTGTTCTCATTTTTAATACAAAAAGGGTTGGCCATAATTGCAGCCTTGCGTACCAAACCGATGTTTTATAAGAGAGGCACCATCTTTGGGTTTTCGGGTTTCCGGGTTTCCGATCGTGGAAACCAGTGAAAAATAAAGGAACTGCACCACATTTAAAAAATCAATACCTTCACGGAGATTTCCTTTATAAATGTAAATTGTCCTTACAAAAGGGTAACTTCTACTCTGTTTGTAGAGCTTCTGCTGTGTCTGCTCTTTCTCAAAATAATCAGCTCAAAATAATCCTTATGTCAAAGAGGCACCTTTTGGGGTGATATATTCTGCTACACTTCACTACCTTGGTTCAGTTTGTTTTGTTTTTGTGACTAAGATGGGAAGCCATTTGTAGGGTTTTGAACCGAGGAGAGAGGTGGTGATTTGACCTCTATTTTAAATATGAATCACCCTGGGGCGCCTGGGTGGCTCAGTGGTTTAAGCATCGGACACTAGGTTTTGGGTCAGGTTTGTGAGTTCGAGCCCAGCGTCGGGCTCTGTAGTGTGTCAGTGCAGAGCCTGCTTGGGATTCTCTCTGTCTCTGCCCCTTGTTCTCTCTCTCTCTCTCAAAATAAATGAATAAACTTAAAAAAATATTTTAAATATGAATCACTCTGGCTGCTGGGTTGAGAAAAGATTTTAGGGGACAGGAATGGAGGCAGAAAGTAAGGAGAAGTGGTCTGCGATTGCAATAATCTAGGTGAGAGATGATGGTGATTTGGAACAGTGCAAAGTGGTTGGATTTGGAGTATATTTTGAAGAAGCAAAACTGGCTGTAGAATGTAAGAGAAATAAACATGTCAAAGATTACCAAATGCTCTACACATTTTGAAGTTGTTCCTCACTTGAAATATTAGAAACATTTCTAAAAAGTTATGTCTATAGCTCACTGACATTTGAAATCTGTAAGAGTTATTTATTATTTACAAGAAACACACAGTGAATCTGTAAGAAAAAGACTTTAAATAATTTATTCACTCCCTGATTTCTGTTTCTGGTGTTATTTGTTTACATGAGAAGTGAGGGAGATGATTCATTTCGAGAAACACCTATTAAAAGCTGTGCTATCTAGGGGTGCCTTGGTGGCTCAGTTCGTTAAGTGTCCGACTTTGGCTTAGGTCATGAGCTAACAGTTTGTGAGTTCGAGCCCTGCATCGGGCTCTGTGCAGACAGCTCAGAGCCTGGATCCTGCTTCAGATTCCCTGTCTCCCTGTCTCTGCCCTCCCTCCCTCGCTCACACTCCGTTTCTGTCTCTCTCTCTCAAAAAGAAACATTGAGGTTTTTTTTTTTTTTTTTTAAAGCTGTGCTATCTAGTTAACAGTAGGTTTACAACCTAATGGAAATATATATGAATCCCCCCACCCCCATAATGGAGTCCCAAACCCTTGGACACTTCTCTTCCTGATTCCTCCCTCCAGTTTTGCGGGCTTATTTTCCCAGGCTTTGCCATGAGCATGTGCCAAAGAACAAAGGAGGGACTGAAAGTCTCTGCATCACCTTAGGGAATGCACATTTGATCCAATCAGACTACTTTTTGCCTTACATGGGCAAATGCAATGTCTGGGTAAGGCTGTAACCTCTGTGGTACTCAGCCAATGAGGAATCAGGGGAGGGACTTCTTGCTAGGAGATAAATTGCCTGCTGTAACTGCCCCGGGTGTGCCTGTCCATCAGACATCTGCTCTTGCAAGAACGTTGACTAAAGCCTTGCTTCACTGTGCTCCCAGTCTCCGCGTCCCTCCTTTGATTGGGTCAGTGGACTTATTTCTCAGAGTTTATATATGTCGTTGAAGGGGCACCTGGGTGGCTCAGTCTGTGGAAGATGTGACTCTTGGTCTCAGGGTCGTGAGTTTGAGCCCCATATTGGGAGTAGAGATTA
The DNA here is from genome assembly GCF_018350175.1 of Felis catus. NCBI lineage: Eukaryota > Metazoa > Chordata > Mammalia > Carnivora > Felidae > Felis > Felis catus. Next base: position 94,015,030 of record NC_058386.1, on the reverse strand, counting down.
CTATATATATATATATATATATATATATACACACACACACATATATACATGTATACATATATGTATGTATACATATATATGTATATATACATGTATATGTATACATGTATATACACACATATACACACATATATACATATATACATATGTATATATATGTATACATATATATGTATATGTATATGTATATGTATATGTATATGTATATGTGTATGTATATGTATATATATGTATATATGTATATATGTATATATGTATATACATATATGTATATATACACATATGTATATATGTATACATACATATATATGTATATATACATGTATGTATATATGTATACAAATATATGTATATATGTATACATGTATATGTATATATATACATATATATGTATACATGTATATGTATATATATACACATATATATGTATACATATATATACATATATATATATGTCATTGAATTTTCTCAAATCAGGATATACCCCATTTTTCATCAAATGCAAGATCCAGTTATTTTTCTCTAGCTACTGAGGTATGATGGACCAAAGTTGTATATATTTAGGTTGTACAATGTGGTTTTTAAAAAGATAATACAACACGATGATTTAATATACATATACATTGTGAAGTGGTTACCACAATGATGTTAACTGATACATCCATCACTTCATAGAGTTATCATTTTTTTGCCTGTGTGGCGAGAATACTTAATTAAGATCTGTTCACTTATCAAATTTCTGGTCTACAACGTGGTATTGTTAACTAGAGTCACCATACTGTACATTAGATCTTGAAACCATTCATCGTGTAAATGGAAATTTGTAGCCTTTGACTCACATCTTCCTATATCCCCCACTCTCCAGACTCTGGCATCCACCGTTCTACTGTCTAGCTCCACGAGTTCAACTTTTTAAAGTTCCACATATAAGTAAGATCGTACGATATTTGTCTTTGTGTGTCAGACTTAACTTTACTTCGCATAATGCCCTCCAGCTTCACCCATGCAGTAGCATAAGTCAGAATTTCCTTCTTTTCGTAACGTTGAATGATATTCCATTTTTTACATATATCACACTTTCATGATCTCTTCCTCCATTGACAAACATTTAGGCTCTGTTCAGGTCTTGGCTATTGTGAATAATTCTTTAGTGAATGTGGGGGTGTAGATATTTCTTAGAGATTTTTTTTTTAATTTTTTAAAGTTTATTTATGAAACAAACATTTTTTTCTACTGTTTCTTTATTTTTGAGACAGAGAAAGACAGAACATGAACGGGGCAGGGGCAGAGAGAGGGAGACACAGAATCTGAAACAGGCTCCAGGCTCCGAGCTGTCTGCACAGAGCCCGACGCGGGGCTGGAACTCACGGACTGTGAGATCGTGATCCGAGCCGCTTAACTGATTGAGCCACCCAGGCACCCCGTTGTTTATTTATTTTTGAGAGAGAGACAGAGAGATAGAGAGACAGAGCATGAGTGGGGGAGGGGCAGAGGGAGAGGGGGATACAGAGAGAATCCCAAACAGGCTCCATACTGTCAGCGCAGAGCCCAATGCGGGACTTGAACTCACAAACCATGATCATGACCCAAGCTGAAATCAAAAGTTGGAGGCTCAACCCACTGAGCCACCCAGGTGCCGCAGTGTAAGGTACTAATTTCTTCAATACGTTTTGAAAATAAGGAATATTTTTCTTTTTGTAAATTAAAAAAAAATTTTTTTAATGTTTATTTATTTTTGAAAGAGAGACAGAACTTGAGCAAGGGAGGGGCAGAGAGAGAGGGAGGCACAGAATCCGAGGCAGGCTCCAGGCTCTGACCTGTCAGCACAGAGCTCGACGTGGGGCTGGAACCCACGAACTGTGAGATCATGACCTGAGCCGAAGTCGGACGCTTAACCGACTGAGCCACCCAGGCGCCCCAAGAATATTTTTCTCGAATGGAGTTATAGAAGCCTGTTCCCAACAGCAGAGCATCAATTCAAGCATATCCACGTTTTCCGTAAGGTGGCACAGGGGGAGTCTAGCTGGCTGCTTAGCAGGTCTATTCATGGTGGCGGGAGGAGGGAGAACCATAATGCATTACAGCGTCTACTTATCGGGGGCTTGAGGGGTAATGTTCACAGTGAAATATGTGATAGATAAAAGTCTCTTTTGGTATAAAGGAAGCATAAAGGATTGAATTATCTTAATGGCTAGGGTAATCCAGTTATAAAATCAGATGCATCCACTGCTTTTATAGGGATAGGGCTGTAAAGAAAAACCGCGATGAATCACGGGAATCTACCCCCGAGACCAAGAGCACACTCTTATACACCGTATGCTAGCTAACTTGACAATAAATTATATTAAAATAAAGAAAAATAAATAAAAGAAAAATAAAGAAAAACTGAATGGCACCAGAGAAATGGACATATGGCTACACACTGAATCTCTTACTTTATTATATCTCTTTATCAATTATCACAACTTTTGTCCATTTTAATTTTTCCTCATGAGAGACATGTTTTACGTGGCCTTGATTATAGCTCATTGTTACATTTTAACTTGACACCGTCTTTTAAACGGGGTGTTTCCGACTTAAGAGCCCCCTAGTCCAATTATAAACATACTCAGAAATCACCTCGTACCTGGGTTATTTTCCTGAAAATATTTTCCCAGGTGATTAATTTTATCCATTTGGTTTTGATTCGTTTATTTTTATTTTTTTTAATGTTTATTTTTTTTTAGAGAGAGAGAGACAGAGTGTGAGCAGAGGAGGGGCAGAGAGAGAGGGAGACACAGAATCTGAAGCAGGCTCCGGGCTCTGAGCTGTCAGCACAGAGAGCCTGACGCGGGGCTCAAACTCACGAACTGCGAGATCATGACCTGAGCCGAAGTCAGAGGCTTCACTGACTGAGCCACCCAGGCACCCCAAGGAGATATCTATTTTTAAAAAATATACAATGCAGGGAGGCCCAGTGGCTCAGTCGGTGAAGCCTCTGACTTTTGATCTAGGCTCAGGTCATGATCTAAAGATTTGTGAGATCGATCCCCGCATCTGGTTGTGTGCTGATGGCTCGGAGCCTGCTTGGGATTTTGTCTCTCCTTCTCTCTGCAACTCCCCCGCTTGTGCTCTCTCTCTCTCAAAGTAAATAAATAAATTAAAAAAAAAGAAATATATATATATACTAAATATAAAATACTTATATAATAAGTACTATACTATATATACTATATATAAATATATACTAAATATATATAATATATATATAAAAAACATATATACTTTTTTTAAGTTTATATATACATAGAGAGAGAGAGAGAGAGAGAGAGAGAGAGAGAGAATGCATTTCCAACCACTAAAAGATTAACATTTTGTATTCTTAATTTCAATTTCAGCTAAATACATCCCGAGTTCCTGCCAGGTTTTACTCACACTAAGGTATATTCAAAAGCTGTTTCTCTGGGATTAGTCACATCTCACTGACTTCACTCACTGATTAACAGGCCGGGTAAAGGTCAGTTGCTTTCAAGCAGACCAATGAAGTATTTCCATGCATTTAACCAATTTCTCAAATTGTAATATGAAACCTGTCAAGGAAGGGTTATAGGTGGGAACCAAGACAGATTTCTTTAGTTTCAACCCACTACATTAAATTTCGCCTTACTTCAATTTTAGTTAGCTTCTTAATGCTGAAAGAATAACCAAAAAAATGTTAGGAGTTTTGGAGTTGGAAATAGTCACTTTAGGGGTGACTGGCTGGCTCAGTCGGTAGAGCATGAGACTCTTGGTATCGGGGTTGTGAGTTTGAGCCCCACGTTGGGTGTAGAGATCACTTAAAAAAATAAAAAATTAAAGGGGTGCCTGGGTGGCTCAGTCAGTGAAGTATACTACTTCAGCTCAGGTCATGATCTCACAGTCCGTGAGTTTGAGCCCCTCGTCGGGCTCTGTGCTGACAGCTCGGAGCCTGGAGCCTGCTTCTGATTCTGTGTCTCCCTCTCTCTCTGCCCCTCCCTTGCTCCCACTCTCTCTCTCTCTCTCTCTCTCTCAAGATAAATAAACATTACATAAAAACATATAAAATAAAATGAAATAAAGAACACAAACAAAAAAGCCAGTTGAGGACATTAATAAAAGTTCTCCTACTTCTTCATTAACATTTCTATGATTACAGCTTATATATACATTTTGTATTTTGTGAGCCTATTTTTTAAGACAATGTTTCTGAAGCCTTCATTTTTATATTAAGAAAACATTTCTGAAGGCTTTATTTTTATTTATTTTTTTTAAGGAAACAGGAGACTAGATTTCCAAATACGCTCCTGTTTTTACCCTTTCTATATTACAAAGCTATATACTTTGTAATACTTGAAAAATCATTTTGCTGTGGACTTTAAAAATTGGCTAGTTTTTATATACGGATTCGGCTGATAATATGTTCCTAAAGGTATAGAATGGTTTAAATTTGTTTTGAAGTTCAGAAACTGAACATTACCTACGGACTGTGGCTGACCCATTATATTTTAATGTGCAAGCCTTTTAATGATAAATTTCCAAACCACTCTAGGGGAGTTACCATGGACACTAAGAGGCACTCCACTGCCAAATCAGATGGATAGGAAAATGGTTCTTTTAATACATTTCAGGTATCTGTAGACTTCCAGAACTGGTTCTGTCACAAATAAATGGGACTTCGCTTGAATTTATCAGAGATTTTCTGACAGCGTTTCAGCGACACATTTTTGTGTTTCTCTCTTCTGCGCTCTACCTCAGTCTATATTTTATCTTTGTGAAAGACCTTAGAGGGAAGACACAAGATCATTTCCTGAATGTTAGTTAGCTTTGACAATAAGGCCTGTGTTCAGGATTGGACCGGCAGATGAGGGAAGGAGAGATTTGCTTAGTCTGTCTCCTCTACAGGGAGAGCTACCAAATCTTGGGGAGACATCTTTCCGCCTATAACCTTTCATTTGGTAAGTGTCATCCTGCGTGCGTTCTTGTTGTTGTGTTTTTGTGATTGTTGCTTATACCTACTCTAAAATAATGAATTTACAATCTATTTATGCTCTTGGGAGGATCTTCTTTGATAGGATTTACAATGTCATCCAGTTGATAGACTTATGAAGCCGGTTCTACTCTGAAAAGGTTTGGCATGTGGAGGGAATATCTAAAATCTCTTTTAATAAAATGTTATCAAGTGAGTTTGGGGCAAAATAGGGTTGGCTCTCTCCTGATTACACAACAATTAGACATTTTTATGTAGCATCAACTACGTCGGAAACATAGTTAGATAAATTTACATTCACGTGTTACAATGTTGCTTCCGTAAGAGTGTTCTCAACCTGATCTCTGGTGTTGACCTGACCAATGGACAGTCAAAAATGTCTATGTTTTCCTCGTTCTAGTCATTTACTTTTACCTTCAGACAATTTAATTTTTTTCCCCAAACTTTTATTGCTATTAGGCCTACACAAATTCACATCCATTTCTATCCACCACCCCGTGGTTAAGCCATTAAATATACATAATCCGGGGAAGTGTTATATAACATTATTCTTTGTCTCACCACACCAATTACCTTTATTTAGGTCACTTGTTCAGAATTTCACCTATATTGGCAAGACTTTTGTTTGTTTTCCTCTCTACAGCAAATGCCCAACAGATACATTAGGAAAATAGGCAGACAGCTGGTAAACAGAACCATTCCCTGCCTCAGGGCTGAGAAAGCAATTCGCCAAATCCATCTTTCCCTAGTTTGATTCACATCATCACTATTTCCAAATCTTCTGCTTTTGTTCTTTACGGATTTGAGCATCCCTAGTGTATACAAGTAGCTGAAACCAAACTTGAACTTCACCAGTTTCGATATTAGTTGAAAGGGTTCTCTTTTACTAATGTCTAAGGCATGGTTTCTTAGTTTGGATTGATTCATCTTCCTTTTATTTTTATTTTGTTTTTATAAAGTTTTTTAAAAAATGTTTGTTTTTGAGAGAGAGAGAGGGAGAGAGGGAGAGAGAGAGGGGAGGAGGGGCAGAGAGAGGGGGACAAAGGATCCTAAGCGGACACTCACAGCAGGGGGCCATGAGGGGCTCAAACTCAGGAAATGGAGGTCATGACCTGAACCGATGTCCTATACTCAACGGACTGAGCCACACAGACGCCCCTTTTCCTTTTATTTTTAATTACATCATATAACTCCCATTTAAAAGATTATTATGGGGCGCCTGGCTGGCTCCTGACCTCAGGGTTGTGAGTTTGAGCCCCATGTTGGATGTAGAGATTATTTAAAAATAAAATCTTTTAAAAAATAGGTAAAGAAAAAGAGAAGATAATTATTGTAAAGACTGTAAACAATGTATTTCCTAATATGCTGAATCATGAATTTTTAGCATCAGTCTTAATATAATATTAGAATTTTCAAAATAAAATTGCTATTAATTTTTTTGGTTTGGATGAAGTCAGAATCGCAGTTATGGAAATACAGTACCCAGTTACGGAAATCTTTAGCAGGTGTTGAGGAAACTGGCAATCTCATGCAAAAGAGGAGAAAAGCCAGGGTCAGCCGTGTCCAGCCATGACTGTAAATTACATTAGACTAGGGTGATAAGGTGATGTTCCAGAGTCAAGAGCAGCAAGACATCATGATGGCAGTGACAACCATTACTCCTGGACCCTCACTATGTTTCGGGCTTTATATTTGTAACGTAGTTCTCCCTTTCAATACTAATGACAACAATGGGATAGGTATGTGCCCAAATCCACATTTTATGGATTTGTTATTCAATCAACAAATATTAACAGAGTAATAATAATGTACCAGACCCTGGGGCTGTCATAGTAAACAAGATTCTTGTCTTTATGGAGCTTATGATCTGGTGGTCATGAGCCACTTACCTGAGTCTTAGAGAGGTTGCATAAGTAACTCAAGATCAGTCTGTGTGGCTGCGTATCCACACATTTACCTTCCACTTTATATGAATGATGGCGGTGAGGTAGTAATCAGAAAGTAGGTAATAGTCATAGGAAACATTGTGCCAGAGATCAAAGCCAGCTGGGCACTAGGTAAGCAAGTAGGGTTCCAGAACATTATTGCTGAAAGTCAGAGCAAGAGACTGTTCTGTGTACTAAGGAAATGATCAGAAAACCAAGTAGTCAAATGGGACAATGAGTGTATTTTTAAAAAAAAATGTTTTTAATCTTTATTTATTTATTTATTTTTCAACGTTTATTTATTTTTGGGACAGAGAGAGACAGAACATGAACGGGGGAGGGGCAGAGAGAGAGGGAGACACAGAATCGGAAACAGGCTCCAGGCTCCGAGCCATCAGCCCAGAGCCCAATGTGGGGCTCGAACTCACGGAGCGCGAGATCGTGACCTGGCTGAAGTCGGACGCTTAACCGACTGCGCCACCCAGGCGCCCCTAATCTTTATTTATTTTTGAAAGAGAGAGAGAGAGAGTCAAAGTGCAAGCAGGGGAGGAACAGAGAAAGAAGGAGACACAGAATCTGAAGCAGGCTCCAGGCTCCGAGCTATCAGCACAGAGCCTGAGGTGGGGCTTAAACACGCAAACTGCAAGTTCATGGCCTGAGCTGAAGTTGGACAGTTAACCGACTGAGCCACCCTGGCTCCCCGACAGAGAGTGCCTTTTAATGTATACCAAACCATTATTAGAGTTCAGTGGTTCACAACTGGAGATAAAAAATAATACAAATGCATGAATAAAAAATCTGGACATTCTCAGTGCTCCTTGTAGGCTGTTTTCTCTCTCTCTTTTTTAATGTTTATTTCTGAGAGAGAGAGAGACAGAGTGTGAGCAGGGGAGGGGCAGAGACAGAAGGAGACACAGAATCCGAAACAGGCTCCAGGCTCTGAACTGTCAGCACAGGGCCTGGAGGCGGAGCTCCAACTCACCAACTGTGAGATCATGACTTGAGCTGAAGTCGAGCGCTTAACCAACTAAGCCACCCAGGCGCTCTGTCTCTCTCTCTCTCTCTCTCTCTCTCTCTCTCTCTCTCCCTCTCTCTCTCTCTCTTTTAATCTTTATTTTAAGTAGGCTCCACACCCAGCATGGGGCTTGAACTCACAACCCTGAGATCGTGTTCTGCCAACTGAGCCAGCCAGGTGTCCTGGCTCTTTGTTCTCTCATCTGTAGCTTGTTAGTTTTCATAGGGATTTCTCCTAGATCTTCTCACTTACTATACTCTCCCTGGGTGATTCTGTCTATTTCATGTGGTTTCAAAAGCTGATGACTTTCAAACCTAATCTCTGGCTCAGATCCCTCTCCTTCTTCAACATATGCAATTGCCTATTTTCTATCTTTATGTGGATACCTTATAGGCTGCTCAAATTCTCCATGTTCCAAACTGACCTCATCCTGTCCACCTTCTCTGCATAGAACCTATGGCCCTTATTTCTCTGTCTCACTGAGCAATGCTACCATCCATTCAGCTGCTCAAGCCATAAACCTAAGAACTGTCCTTGGTTCCTGCTTCTCCTTAACCCTTACATCCAATCGTCAACTCCTATCAAAGATAACTTATAGGGGTGCCTGGGTGGCTCAGTCAGTTAAACGGCCGACTTCGGCTCAGGACATGATCTCGCGGTCCGTGAGTTCGAGCCCCGCATCGGGCTCTGTGCTGACAGCTCAGAGCCTGGAGCCTGTTTCAGATTCTGTGTCTCCCTCTCCCTGACCCTCCCCCGTTCATGCTTTGTCTCTCTCTGTCTCAAAAATAAATAAACGTTAAAAAAATAAAAAGATAACTTATAATCTTTCTCAAATAATTCACATCTCTTCATCTCCAATATCTTCTCCCTGGTCTAAGCAATGTTGTCTTTCTTCCAAACTACTGAAGAAAGCCTTTTGTAACTGGTGTCCAGGCCCTTAGTCTTGCCTGCTCTCCAATATTTTCTGGGCACTAAAAAATATTTTTTGGTAAACTAAAAATTTGATCCTATTATTTTCTTTCTTAAAACCCTTCAATGGTTCCACATTGCCTTTTGATATAAAATCCAAAGTCTTTATTGTGATCTACATGGCCCAGAGAGATTTGGACCCCCTAGACTATTTTAGTCTCATTCAGATTTGGACCCCATATACCGTTTCAGTGCCAGTGCCCCCTGGCACTTTTATTCTAGCCATTCTGAATTGCCTTCATTTCCCTGAGTGGGTTTGCTATCTTTTGCCTCCTGCCCTTTGCATGGGCTCTTCTGTCTCTGTGCCTCGTTAACTCCTGCCAATTGTTGAGCTCTTAGCTTAGATATTATGTCCTCCAGAGAGCATTTCCGGACTCCCAAATCCAGTGAGGTGCACCTTCTTTATGTTCCCTTAACACTTTGTATTTCCTCCATCACAGAACTTACTGCTCTGTAATTGGACCTTTATCCTGTTTTCTGACTACACTGTACATTCCATGAAGACAGGAACATTGCTGCCTGTTGACCATTGTATCTCTACAAACTTAACACAGTGTTCATTTCATACTAGTTGCTCACAAGCAAATGCTAAATAAAGGAAAGATCAAAGAGGGGCGCGCCGGTGGCTCAGTCAGTTAAGCTTCTGTATCCAGCTCTTGATTTCAGCTCAGGTCATAATTTCATGGTTCATGGGATCTAGTCCAGCATCAGGGTCTGCACTGGAACCTGCAAGGAACCTGCTTGGGATTCTCTATCTCTCCCTCTCTCTCTGCCCCTCCCCTGCTCACTCTCTCTTCCTCAAAATAAATAAATAAACTTAAAAAAAAAAAAAAAAGGAGGGGCGCCTGGGTGGCTCAGTCGGTTGAACGTCCGACTTCGGCTCAGGTCATGATCGCACAGTTCATGGGTTCGAGCCCCGCATCGGGCTCTGTGCTGACAGCTCGGAGCCTGGATCCTGCTTCGGATTCTGTGTCTCCCTCTCTCTGACCCTCCCCCGTTCATGCTGTCTCTCTCTCTGTCTCAAAAGTAAATAAACGTGCTTCGGATTCTGTGTCTCCCTCTCTCTCTGCCCTTCCCCCATTCACACGCTGTCTCTGTGTCTCTCAAAAATGAATAAACGTTAAAAAAATTTTTTAAAAAATAAAAATTAAAAAAATAAAAAAAGGAAAGACCAAAGAAATCAGCATTATCAATTTTGGAGGCCATGGCATAATCTCACTAGTTTGAAGCTTTTTGCATAAATTTATCAAGTGCATGAGTTAGAAGGGGTTCAAGAAATCACTTTGTTCAACTTCCCACTCAATGTAAAAACCATACGACATCGTGCCTTAAAGACAGCCCTTTATCCCCTCTATATGAACACTTCTAGAGGTGAAGAACACACTGATTTTCAAGAAAGTTACTCCTATTGATGACTAATTGTTTTTTTTTTTTTAATTTTCTGCCTTCTTGAGCAGCACAAAACTAATCTTTTCCTTTCTTCAGCAACTCAAAATTAATCTTTTCCTTTTTCCATATAAGAACGTTTCCAAGTAGATGAAGGTCATTATTATGTACTTTCTAAACCATTAATTTTCAAGATTTAATGTACAACAGAATTGCCTGGGGAACATGCAAAAAATGTAGATCTCCTGGTCCTATCCCCAGAGACTCTGATTCAATAGGTCTGGGATTGAGCTCAGGAATCTGAAATCTTAACAAGTATCCCAGAGAATTCTGATACGGATAGTCCATAGACTACTTGTCAAGAGACACTGCCTAGGAAAATGTATTTTTAAAAATTTCCAATAAATGGTGTTTGTAAGACTTGGTCTTCAAAGTCACTAGATATTTGTGTCTATTCTCTTCAAGTGTAGCCCCCATGCTAGAACCAAATATTCAGGTATATTTTTTAATTTTTTTTTACACTTATTTATTTTTGAGAGAGAGAGAGAGAGAGAGAGAGAGAGAGAGCAGGGGAGGGGCAGAAAGAGAGGGAGCCACAGAATCCGAAGCAGGCGCCAGGCTCCGAGCTCTCAGCACAGAGCCCGACGCGGGGCTCGAACCCACAAACTGTGAGATCACGACCTGAGCCGAAGTCGGACGCCCAACCGACTGAGCCTCCCGGGCGCCCCGGGTGTATTTTGATTAATTAGAAGTGGAGTGAAGATATTATCTCCATTAACCTGCTTTCTGTGCCTTCTGAAACTGTACACGTGTCACATTATTGACTGTGGTTTTGTTGTTAGCTAAAACCCGTTAGGGCAGGAATGGATTACAGGGAATGGATAACCTGAAGGTCACAGATGAGAAAGAAAGAGAAAGGGGCACCTGGATGGCTAGGCAGGTCAAGCGTCTGCATCTGGCTCTCGATTTCAGCTCAGGTCATGATCTTACGGTTCGTGGGATCGAACCCCGCATTGGGCTCCGCGCTGACAGTGAGGCGCTGGCTTGGGATTCGCTCTCCCTCTCTGCACCTCCTCTGCTCACTCTCTTTCCCTCAAAAACAAACACGTAAACGTTAACAAAAAATGACAGAGGGAATGGGGTGAGACGACAGTAGATAAAGGCATATCCTGAAGAGGGGCAGCCATATATAGTATCCCGCTAAAGGTGGCACACTGACTTCTGGGTAAGTCCACTTCCCCTGAGCCCCTGAGATGTCCCCCTGCCAGCCTTTTGCGGGAACTGCTGCCCCCCCCCCCGTCACCTCCTGATCCTCTCTCTGGAGTCTCAGCAGATTAACAATCTGCTTTACGTCTTATTAGAAAGCTGTCCTTCTTGTCCAGGTGCCCAACCTCTTAACCCACAATAAGGATCACTATTCTGTAAGCAGCCCTGCCACATCAGAAGGAACTGGAACCTTGGCACACTTCTTCGGAAACATTTTTGATATCTCACAGACTACCGAGGGTACCTTGGCATATTTGTAAAAGATGATCTAAAACTCTAAATATAGCTATGAGCACAATTCTCCCACATGCATACAATTTGAATAGGTCTGGCAAGATGCTTTTAAGCTCATAAAAGTGTCATAGAATGTTATGAATTGGCTTTACATGCTTCAGTACACCCGGTGTACAGATTAGCACTTTCTGTTATGACACCCAGGCTCTGTGCTCTCTACTCCAAACAGCAGGAAAAATTTATGAGCCAGAAAACCTTTCTCGGATTTGGCCTTAGGGCAGTAAGCAGTGGAATTTAGCTGCTCACAAGGCTGGAGTCTGAGGCTTCCAGAAATCCAGGGGGGGAACAGTCACATTGGGTGAAATTAGTTGTTAGCGTCTTCAGATAGAACTGGAAGTCTGAAAGGGACTTGGGGTTGCAAGCAACAAAACTTTGAAACATGGCAGCTTTGTGGAGAATGCAAGGATGGGGCCATGATCTCAACTATGATGTGAAGAGAGGCGAGTTTAGAATGTGAGTCTGAGAAAAAAAAGATCTTTCTTTTTTTTTTTTACATTTATTTATTTTTGAGCTACAGAGAGAGACAAAGCGCGAGCAGGAGCAGAGAGAGAGGGAGACACAGAATCCGAAGCAGGCTCCAGGCTCCGAGCTGTCAGCACAGAGCCTGAGGCGGGGCTCGAACCCACGAATCGTGAGATCATGACCTGAGCTGAAGTCGGAAGCCCAACCGACTGAGCCACCCAGGCACCCCCAAAAGATCTTTCTACTGCAGATGTTAGGATGAAGTGATTTCAATTCTCACATGCATATATGCATACCTCAAAAAGAGTTGGGACCAGACTCTTTTAATTTTTGAAAATTTGTTTTGAGAAAGAGAGAGCAAGGGCGAGTGGGGGAGACGGGCAGAGGGAGAGAGAGAATCTCCAACAGGCTCCAGGCTCAGCGTGGAGCCCACTGTGGGGCTCAATCCTATGACCCTGGGATTGCGACCCGAGCTGACATCAAGAGTTGGATGCTCAACCGACTGAGCCACCCAGGTGCCCCTGGACCAGAACTCGGTAATAACCAATTAGAGAAAAGCCCAGAACGTATTGAGAACAAAGTGAGCCGGAGGGAAGCCAGCTGATGAGAAGTTGAATAAAGGCTTTTTGGAAAAGCGATGCCTCAACTGAATCCTGAAAGATGAGTAGGCGTTAGCCAGAGGAAAGAGTTCGGGGAGTTCAACTCAGTCAAGGGGAGCGGCATGGTATGTGGCAGGAAATGTAGGTAACCGAAGAGGACTAGACCAGAGCATGAAGTACAAAGCCAGTGAGTGGTGAGAGATGGAGCTGGAAAGATAGGCAGGAGCCAAATCACGAAAGGCCCTGTATGCTATGCTAAGGCTGCTGGACTTTCTTCTGTACGCCGTAGGGGAGCTGGTAAGTGACCATTTTGGTAAGGTGCTCTGGCTGCAGTGTAGAGAATGGAAAGGACCAGAAAGAGGCAAGACCAGAAGGAGGGCGACTAGTTAGGAGGCTGCTGTAATAGCTCAGGATGTTGTGACTGGGGTCTGAACGAAGAGGAAGCACTGGGGATGGCAGGAAGGCAATGAGTTTGAGTCTGAGAGAGACTGTTCAGACAGAGTTGTGTTGTCCTCGTTTTGTGTTGATCCACACCTTAGTTTGACCCTGAGGTCAAAGTGGCGGATGTGGTGGCAGTAGAGAGAGGGTATGAAAATCATTTGGAAAACGTCCTTTGCAAAAGAAAAATATTCTCTTCTCTGCTCAGCTTGCAAGGGTAACCATTTGCCGACATTGGTCGCTTAGCCTATCGTGGAGGGTTAATAACTAATGTGGTTCAGCCTGCTCTGGGCAATTGTGCAATGGGAATAAAGCAAGCTAGGGCCAGAGCAGGGGAGAAAGGTTCTGCCAGCTGTCTCTTTTCCTCTCTCCAAATGCCCAAATACCCTCTGCGCAATCCCACAAAAAAAGAAACTTTCTGGGCCAGAAATCTGTTTATTTTACAAAGGAAGAGTCCGGAAGAGGTATGGAATGCATTTGACAATGATATTGACTTCAGTACATACAGGAACAGTCAGAAGAAATAACTAGAATAAATGTTAAATTATTAGGACAATTATCACAGAAATTAAGTTTAAAACACTACAGGAAGTTTTAGGGGCACCTGGCTAGCTCAGTCGACAGAGCATGCAACTCTTGATCTCAGGGTTGTGAGTTCAAGCCCCAAGTTGGGTGTGGGGCCTGCTTTAAAAATAATACTAAAGAAAGTTTTAAAAATTATAGTCCAAAAGTTTAAAAAATTATAGTTCAATATATCCATTTAAAAATGAATCTTGTGGGGTGCCTGGCTGGCTCAGCCCTTGGAGCATGCGACGCTTTTTTTTTTTTATTTTTTATTATTTATTTATTTATTTATTTATTTATTTATTTATTTATTTTTAATTTTTTTTTTCAATGTTTATTTATTTTTGGGACAGAGAGAGACAGAGCATGAACGGGGGAGGGGCAGAGAGAGAGGGAGACACAGAATCGGAAACAGGCTCCAGGCTCCGAGCCATCAGCCCAGAGCCCGACGCGGGGCTCGAACTCACGGACCGCGAGATTGTGACCTGGCTGAAGTCGGACGCCTAACAGACTGCGCCACCCAGGCGCCCCGACGCTTTTTTTTTTAAATGTTTATTTATGTTGAGAGAGAGAGAGAGAGAGAGAGAGAGAGAGAGATTGAGAGAATGGGGGAGGGGTAGAGACAGAGGGAGCAGAGAATCCGAGGCAGGCTCCACACTGCCTCTCAGAGCCAGATTTGGGGCTTGAACCCACCAACCTTGAGATCACAACCTGAGCCAAAGTTGGACGTTTCACCAACCGAGCCACTCAGGAGCCCTAAGTATGGGACTCTTGATCTCAGTGTTATGAGTTCAAGCCCCGTGCTGGACACAGGGCTTACTTAAAAAATAAATGAAAAAATAAAAATGAATCTTGTTGTAAAAAAAAAAAACAACAACAGAATAAACAGAATAAGCAGTATATCAGATTATGAAGTGAGGTTACAATAAACCCATCATATAAAGCATGTTAATAAAACTGAACTCAGAATGCTTAATACTGAATAAATTAATCAGGAAGAGTTAGATGATAGATTATGCTTGAACAAGAATAGAAAAGATCCCAGGCTTAGATTATATAAATGTGACTATATAATTATTCTTAACTATGGATGTGAAAGGAGACTTAAATATTAGATCAACACCAGATATCAATCAAATATCAAGGAAACAAGGAATAGAACGAATGATGTGATGGAAATAAATGTCTAATAGGTCTCCAAGCCTTGTTGAGTCCTCCTATAAAATCTCTCTTAAATTTGTCTCCTAAACATTTCTGACACTACTACCTTAGTCTTCCAGAATAGTTAAATCTCCTCTATACCAATTTTTTCCTGTTTAAACTCATCCAGTGTAATGATATCATATCCTCTTTGAGAAATTTGTCTAATAAATCCAACCAAAACATCTCTTTCTGACCTGAAGATCTTTTATAATCTAGTTCCATGCTACCTATGCAAGCTTATCTTTCACTCATTCCAACGTGCCCCCTATGGTCAGGCCATGCTGCGGCCTGTTCCTAAAACACGACATGCTCTTTTCTGTCTCTGTCCCTTCCTGAGGTGTAATACTCTATCTGCTCTGTCTGCCCCACTGTCCTTCATGGCTCAGATCAAATTCCAACCCTGCCATGAAGATTTCCTTAACTTTCTTAGTTCTTTGATTTCCCATTACGATTATAAATGGAAACATATACCCTATAGATAATTTAACTATTATTTAACAGTGTATTATATGCAAGTCTTACTTCTTTAGCTACATTGTAAACTCATCAAGGGGATATAATTCAATATTGCTTCAATTATCCCAATTGGGTCCAGGCCATTTTCATTCTAACATTTTCACCGATTTTGCTACAGTACATATTTGAACTCTAAGAACATGTTGATTTCTTCCTTTCCTTTCCTTTCCTTTCCTTTCCTTTCCTTTCCTTTCCTTTCCTTTCCTTTCCTTTCCTTTCCTCTCCTCTCCTCTCCTCTCCTCTCCTCTCCTCTCCTCTCCATTCCCTCCCTCCCTCCCTTTCTTTCTTTCTTTCTTTCTTTCTTTCTTTCTTTCTTGTAGGCTCCACGCCCAACATGGGGCTTGAACTCACAACCTTGAGATCAAGAGTCACTCTCTCCACTGGACTGAGCCAGCCAGGCACCCCAAACATGTTGATTTCTTACTTGTATGTACAAACATTTGATTCCGAATTACATTTCACTGACTGTTTTTGTTGAGAAAGCATATTAAGAGTGAATTCAATGAACCCAGTTTAAATCTTTGATCAATTTTCTATTAAATGCTATTAAAACATTTTAATATTTTTTGTATTTTTATTTTACTGAAACTTTAATCTTAAGCACTTTTTTCCATGTTCATTTTACAATGAATATTTATCAATTTTCACATTTTTACAGAGACGTAATTGACATACAATGAAGTACACATAACGAAAGTGTGCAATTTGATAAGTTTGGACATATGTACATACTCATGCAGCCATCACCATGATGAACTTGGTGAATATACCATTCTCTCATTCTGTGCTTTCTCTTTTCATTCCCTCAACAAGAATCTTTGTCTTTCAAAGAGCAGAGATTTATAATCTAGATAAGGTCAAATTTGTTAATTTTTTAATGGATTGTGTTATTGGTGTCACGTTTAAGACATCTTTCCCTAAAATCAAGGCCACAAATATTTCCTCCTATGTTTTATTTCAAGTTTTAGGTTTTACATTTAGGTCTGTGATTCACTGTTGGTTAGCGTTTATATGTGATGTGAGGTATGGATCTATGTTTGTCTTTTTTGCATATGAATATTTTTTATTTATTTATTTTTTTAAGTTTATTTTTGAGGGAGGGAGAGAGACAGATGCAAGTGGAGGAGGGGCAGAGAGGGAGGGACAGAGAGACTCCCAAGCAGGCTCCGCACTGTCAGCACAGAGCCTGATGTGGGGCTCAAACCCAGGAACCTTGATATCACCTGAGTGAAGTCAGATGCTTAACTGAATGAGCCACCCACGTGCCCCCGCAGATGAATATTTAATTGTGCTAGCAGCATTTGTTGGAACTGTCTTGTTTTCCACTTATTTGCCTTTATACCATTGTCAAACGTCATTTGTCTGTATATATGAGTTTATTTCTGGACTTTCTATTCTGTGCCATTAATCTATTTCTCTTTTTTTTTTAATTTTTTTTTTTAACGTTTTTTATTTTTGAGACAGTGAGAGACAGAGCATGAACGGGGGAGGGTCAGAGAGAGGGAGACACAGAACCTGAAACAGGCTCCAGGCTCTGAGCTGTCAGCACAGAGCCCGACGCGGGGCTCGAACTCATGGACCGCGAGATCGTGACCTGGCTGAAGCCGGACGCTTAACCGACTGCGCCACCCAGGCGCCCCAACTCTCTCTGTTTTTAAATGAGTATCACACTGCCTTCATTAGTGTAGCTTTGTCTTGAATTTTGTTCTTCTTTTTCCAAATTGTGATTACTATTCTAGATCCTTTGCATCTTCGTATGAATTCGAGAATTGGCTTGCCAATTTCTACAAAAATGCCTTCTGAGGCTTTGGGGAGAATTGACATCATAACAGTATTGTCTTCCAACCCTTTAGAGTTGATATGTATCCATTTATGACGTATTTAATTTGTAGTTTTCTGTGTACAGGTCTTTCACATCCTTGTCAGATTTTCTATTCTGCAACTGTGTCAAACTCATTTATTTGTTCTTGTAGCTGTTTTGTAGACTCCATTGGATTTTCTGCATTGATGATCATATCATCTACGAATAAAGACTCTTTCCAATCCAGATGATTATCTGCCTCAAACTCTCCCTCTCTCTCCCTCCCTTCCTCCCTCTCTTCCTACTTTCTTCCTTTCCAGCTTGTCTCCCACCCTCCTACCTTCCTGTCCTCTTTTCTCTCTCTCCTTCTCTTCTTTCTTCCTTCCTTTCTTTCTTTCTCTCTCTCTCTCTCCCTTCTTTCCTTCCTTCTTTCTTTTTTTTTTTTTTTGAGAAAGAGAGAGAGTGCACATGAGCAGGGGAGGGACAGAAGGAGAGGGAGAGAGAGAATCTCAAGTAGGCTCCGTGCCCAGTGCTGAGCCAGACGTGGGACTAGGGGCTCCATCTCACCACTGAGATCATGACCTGAGTCAAAATCAAGAATCAGGCTCAACTGACTGAGCCACCCAGGCCTGCCTCTTTCCTTTCCTTTCCTTTCCTTTCCTTTCCTTTCCTTTCCTTTCCTTCCCTTCCCTTCCCTTCCCTTCCCTTCCCTTCCCTTCCCTTTCCCTTTCCTTTCCCTTTCCTTCTTTTCTCTTTTCTTTTCTTCTCTTTTCTCTTCCCTTCTCTTCTTTCTCCTTTCCTCTCTTTTCCTCTCCTCTCCTCTCTTCTCTTCTTTTGTTTTCTTTCCTTCCTTTGCCATCTTACTCTGTCTAGAAATTTCAGTACAATGTTCAATGAGTTGGTGAGAGTGGGCATCCTTTTCTTGTTCCTGATCTTAGAAAGAAAGCCTTCTTTCACCATCAAGTTTATGGTTAGTTGTAGGTGTTTCATAGATTTTCTTTATTCCAGTCGAGGAAGTTTCTGGAAATTCTCTCAAAGCAATAAAATTGAGCATTTGCAGGTCTTACTTCATTTGTGTCTCATACCTCATGTATTACTTTTTTTTGTTGACTGATATTCAGTGTCTTGAAAACCATAGTTTCATATACTTTGTTCAAGTTTTTGGCTATTTCAGGTAGGACAATAAATCTGGTGTCTTTAGGCTATGTTGGCTTTAAGCAGAAGAACTAAGACTCTTTTCTCTTTTTTGCCATATATAATATAGTAAAGATATTTAAAAAAACTGAACATTCCTAGTACTGGCAAAATAATCTTACTTACATTGTTTTGACAATGTAAATAGGTACAACCTTTTGGGAAGCAACTTGTCAATATTTATTAAGAGACTTAAAATACTTCTACCCTAAGATTAAGTAACTGAGTTTCTTGGAATCTAGTGTAAGGAAAAAATACATAAGAAAAGCACTTTATTAGTAATAATCTTAATAGCAAGGTTATGCATAATAAAGGAATATTGGCAAGAACCTAACACGCAATAACAGATGTACAGATCAAGCAGTATATGGTTATATAATATAGAGAAATATATAATATGCAGTATATAATTATATCTGTAAAGAGGGGTGCCTGGCTGGATCAGTCAGAAAAGCATGCAACTCTTGATCTGGGGGCTGTGAGTTCAAGCCCCACATTGGATGTGGAGATTACTTAAATAAATAAATTAACATTTAAAATAATATCTGTAAAGAGTATATAATAATAAAAATGCTTATATCAATTTATAAAATAAATACTATAGATATTTATATGTATCATAACTAATAAATAAAATAAAAATTTATGCCTACAGGAAAACCTGGAATCAAATGTATAAAAATATTATCACCAAATACATACCTTTGGTTGTCTCTGTGAACCAGGGCTAAGGGTAAATTTTCTTAATAATAATAATAATAATAATAATAAAACCTTTAACAAATCTGTTGTGATAATCTTGGGTTTATAGGATTTCAAAAGAGAAGACAGTCAATATAAGTCCATATAAGAAAGTTGGTTGATTTGAAAATTGATGGAAATTGTTAATGAGTAAACGTAATGATTTTATATAAATTAACCAGGCAGTACTTAGCAACTGGTAGTAACTGTTACATGGAGATAACTTTGAAGGACTTAAGTAGCCAAAATTTTTTGGACTGAGAAGAGACACTAATGCAGAGATTTTTCTGCCAGAAGTTACAGTGGTTAAGAACTTAGGGTTAGGGGCACCTAGTGGCTCAGTTGGTTAAGCGTCCGACTTCAGCTCAGGTCACGATCTCGCGGTCTTTGGGTTCGAGCCCCTTGTCGGGCTCTGGGCTGACAGCTCAGAGCCTGGAGCCTGTTTCGGATTCTGTGTCTCCCTCTCTCTCTCTGCCCCTCCCCGACTCACGCTCTGTCTCTCTCAAAAATAAAATAAAACATTTCAAAAAAATTTTTAAAAAAGTGAACCTAGGGTTAGGAGTCAATCATATTCCTGTTCAAATTTTTGCTTTGCCACTTTTCAACTGAAACCTTGAACAAGTTACTTAATTTCTCTGAACCAGTTTCCTCACTTATAAAATGGAGATAATTTGGGCGCCTGGGTGGCTCAGTCGGTTAAATGGCAGACTTCAGCTCGGGTCAAGATCTCACAGTTCGTGAGTTTGAACCCCATGTCAGGCTTGCTGCTGTCTCCCTCTCTCTGCCCCACCCCTTCTCTCTGCCCCTCCCCCTGCTCGTGTGCTCTTTCTCTCTCTCTCTCTCAACAATAAGTAAGTAAGTAAGTAAGTAAATAAATACAATGGGTTTAATAAGAATGCCTACTCCACAGGACCCTTGTGCAATTAAGAGAGATCATTTACTAGGTATTAGTAGCAAGCAGAGTATGTTAATGATAATGGCAATTATACTAGCAAATGTTCTTTGAGGACTTACTATGTGCTAGATACTCTTCTAGATGCTCTACATGTATTAAATAATTCTAATCCTCACAGTATCCCTGTAAGGTAGGTGGGATTATCATACCTGTTTTTCAGATAAGAAAAAGGGGACACAAAGAAGCTAAGGTACTTGCCCAAGACTACATAATTATTATTAATTAAAAAATTTTTTGTTAACATTTATTTATTTCCAAGAGACAGAGAGAGACGCGGTGTGAGGGAGGCAGTGCAGAGAGAACCAACTGAGCCACCCAGCTGTGTCACCCGGGCGCCCTTAGGTAATTACTAAGTTGTAGAGGAATAGAAGCAGAAAGCCCAGTGTGAGGAGACTACAATAGAGAAAATAATGACTTGAACGAAGTTTACGGCAGTAGAGACGATGTTAGTATTCACGTAGTATGGTGCATTTATGGTTTTGCCAACCTATCAAAAGGCTATTGTTTATGACCGGTAGGAGAAGGCATTGCCAGCTCAGAAAATCTTATTTCATTATTTTATTATTATTATTATTATTATTATTATTATTTAGCTAAGAAAATTTTAAAGGCCTCTGGAACTGTATGTCTGTATCCTAAAAAAAAAAAAAAAAGTTTTAATCTAAGTAGAAGTATTTAAGGTGAAGAATTTATTAAGGAGTGTTCAACTTGCACAAAATAGAGAAGTCAATGAAGCCATCAAGGATAACCTAGTTGTTTATTCAGTAGTACCTTAGAATTATCTACTCCGTTATTGAATGACTATGGCTAGCTGTTTCAATAAAGAGACCTTTACAACCACAAAAGAGTGGGAAAGTGTGTTAGTTTTCTACATTAACTACTCGTGTTAAAGACAGGAAGTGTAAAACATGAGGTCATCGCAACCAATATATTTTCTCCTACTTTGTGGAATCATACCATAATTGTAGACAAAGTACTTAAGCAGAAATAAATAGCTCTTGAGGGTTAGCATTGCCAACCTAAACCTATAATGTTAGTGAAGACTGAAATTTCTGACTGCCTCACCAAAACGAGACACATCTAAAATAACTTGCAATATTTGATCATACCCTCTCTTGTTCAGGGAACACAGCTTTGACCCTTCCTTCTGACAACTTACAAGTAGGCTAACTGGGGTCATGATTATGGCAGTGGCCAAGAAGAAATAGTCTTGGTGCCACATGGAGAGGAAAAACTGGAGTTTAGGGTCATTTGTGACCCAGTTATCACTTTAGAGCATTAGGTTTATCAGATTTTAATTAATCTTTTAAGTAATCTCTGCACCCAATGTGGAGCTCGAACTCATAACCCTGACTGAAGTCAAGAGTCACATTCTCTACCGACCAAGCCAGCCAGGCAACCCTAGAAATTTAGGTTTGTAGACTTAGTCTTTAAGAGGAATTTTGGGGTGCCTGGGTGGCTCAGTCGGTTAAGCGTCCAACTCTTGATATCAGCTCAAGTCATGATTTCATGGTCATGAGATTGAGCCCTGCATTGGGCTACACACTGAGCATGGAGTCTGCTTGGGATTCTCTGTCCCTTTCTCTGTGCCCCTCCCCTACTCTCTCATGCACGCACATGTGCTCTTTCTCGCTCTCTCTCAAAATAAATAAACTCAAAAAAAAAATAAAAGGAATTTCATCATCAAACCAAACCCCCCGCCCCCAACAAAAAAGCAAAAAACCCGTGTAGTTTGGGTATACCGTCACCAGGTGATACCTCAGTCACAGTCCCACAGAGATTTATGTCCTACATTTACGTGATCGAGAGAGAGGGAACCAAAAACCAGCCACTCTTCACATGAAATAAATGCTATGTATGATAATGAAGATTTGAACCCCCTCCCCCCCAATTTTTTTTAATGTTTATTTATTGTTGAGAGAGAGACAGACAGAGCATGAGTCGGGGAGGGGCAGAAAGAGAGGGAGACACAGAATCTGAAGCAGGCTCCAGGCTCTGAGCTGTCAGCAAAGAGCTTGACATGGGGCTGGAACCCACGAACTATGGGATGATGTCCTGAGCCGAAGTCGGACGCTCAACCGACTGAGCCACCCAGGCACTCTTGAACCAAAAAAATTTTTGAGCCAAATTTTAAGGTAAACAAATATAATTAGGCTTTCGTAGATGTGTAGATGTCCAACTTGATTCTTCATCATTTCATCACAACCTTTTTTTTTTTTTTTTTTTTTTTTTTTAAGTAATCTCCATGCCCATCGTGGGGCTTAAACTCATGATCTGGAAATCACCACCTAATGCTGCACCGACTGAGACAGTGACCCAGCCAGGCGCCCCACAAGCTTCATTTTATACACAGATTTTGGGCCAAATGTTTCTATCTTATTCTATTTAAGGACATAAAGAATCTAAACCCTGCTGGCATTTATATTTTCTCCTGAGGTTTTAATCTAGCTTGATATCATAATTCCTTTAATATGCTTTACTTAAATGCCACTAATGTCTGTTTTTCTCTATCACAGGCATAGCCTGCTTATAGGTAGCATGATTATTGCCTAGGTTTTCCTATTAGGAATTTGGATTTTGCTCAAAAAGGCCCTACTTCATCATTCTCTTTCACATAGTGCAAGAAGAAGAAGAAAATTATACAAGACAAGATTACCCAAAAGGCATATGGCATGTTTCCATGTTTATATATAAAGAGGAGACTTTCCAATGTAATACTAAAGAAGACTAAAAAAAAAAATCTTCCTCAACCTTATGTTTTCTAATTACAGTTTTAATAATCTAGTGTGATGCTTTATATACTTTCTTTCGGCCAAGCTAAAGTAGCAAAATTCTGTGCTCTATGCTCTGTATCTTTTACATGCTCCTCTAATAAGAAAGCTTTTCAGGATGTTTAACAGACTTGTGTCGCTTACACAAAACAAAATAAAACAAAACAAGCAAATATATATATATATATATATATATATATATATATACAGAAAAATATATATACAAAAAAATATATATATAGGCTTTATTTTTATTTATTTTTTAATTTTTTTGTAATCTTATCTTTTAAAATAATGTATTGTCAATTGGCTTTCATAAAACACCCAGTGCTCATCCCATCACGTGCCCTCCTCAATGCCCACCGCCCATTTTCCCCTCTCCACCCCCACCCCACATCCACCTTCAGTTTGTTCTCTGTATTTAAGAGTCTCTTGTGGCTTGCCTCCCTCCCTCTCTGTTTGTGTTGGTTTTTTATTTTTATTTTTATTTTTTTAATTTTTTTTTTTTTTTCAATTTGGGACAGAGAGAGACAGAGCATGAACGGGGGAGGGGCAGAGAGAGAGGGAGACACAGAATTGGAAACAGGCTCCAGGCTCTGAGCCATCAGCCCAGAGCCCGACACGGGGCTCGAACTCCCGGACCGCGAGATCGTGACCTGGCTGAAGTCGGACGCTTAACCGACTGCGCCACCCAGGCGCCTCTGTGTTGGTTTTTTATTTTTGAGTAAACTCTACCCCCAATGTGGGGCTTGAACTCACAATTCCAAGATCAAGATCAAGAGTCACATGCTCTATTCACTGAGCTGCATTTTAAGGTATATTTTTGAGAAGGATTTGGAACAGATATTTAAACTTTTTTTTTTTTTTTTTTTTTTTTTTTAAGAGGGAGAGAACGCGAGGGGCACCTGGGTGGCTCAGTCGGTTAAGTGTCTGGCTTTTGGTTTCAGCTCAGGTCATGATCTCAGTTTTGTGGGTTTGAGTCCCACATCTGGCTCTGTGCTGGCCTCGTGGAGCCTGCTTGGGATTCTTCCTCTCTCTCTGCCTCTCCCCTGCTCAGGCTCTCTCTGTCTCTCTCAAAATAAATAAATAAACTTAAAAAAATAAAATAAGAGAGAATGAGTGGGTGGGGGAGAAGAGCGGAGGGAGAGAGAAAGACTCTGAACCAGGCTCTATGCTTAGCACAGAAGTCGATGTGGGGCTCGATCTCACGACCCTGGGATCATGACCTGAGCTGAAATCAAGAGTTGGGCCACCCAGGCACCCCTGGGACAGATATTTAAATGGATTTCATGATATCAGGTTAACATACTAGAAACCTAGAGGTCAAAATCTGGAATTGCATTAGCGACATTAAACAGGAATTGGAATCAGGTTAAGGGATCATAGTGGTGACACAAAAGTTAGGAGAGGCAGAAATTTGGAGTGAGTTAACAAGGATATAACTTCAACAGCAGCACAGAGGAAAATGTCTGTTAGCGCTGGTGGTACAGTAATACAGAAGAATTTAAGAATTGCCATGCTGGTAATTCATGGTTCACTCAATTCAGTGTCCTATTGGCAAAGTGAACCTAGAAAAAAGATAATAATAACCTTTATAATATGGTAGGTGTTTTATGTAATTTTCTCATGTAATCCTCACTACAATCCTATGAAACAGCTAATAATGTTACGATTTCTGGTCCTTAGATGAGGAGTCTGAAGCTTGAGAGGTAAGACTTGTCCATCTCGTACCTTGTAAGTGTCATAGCAGGGATTCTGACCACGACAGAATAAAATAGTGCTTGTTGATGTCGACACTGAAGATTAGGTATGCAATAGCTTCTTTTAAGTAATAATGATCACTGATACATTTGTCAAAATCTCTTTTGAGTTAATAAATATTAACTTTGGGATTAGAGAGTTTGTCAAGATCGGTTACAGCAGTGCAAAGGGTTAGCTGCAAGGGTAGAAGCAGGGACAGAGAGGCAAAGGAGGATCAAGGATGTTGTAAATAGTGTGCTATAAATTATGCTGAAATAAGTTAACGTATAGTCTTCTGAAAGTCCCATACCAGAACAGGGATTTTGGAAGGGACTAAAGATCAAGTTACTAGAGAGAGGACCAAGTGAGTTTCCCCTTTCCCCATGTCGCCAATCATTTTAAGTGCACTTCTCAGGGCTTTCTCCAATTCAAGAGTTGTGCTGAGATTGGAGTGAGCAGAACTGCACATCTCGTTCTAGCTGCAGCTGTGAAGTAGTTCAGTACAGAGTATATTAATGGCTTTTCCAGGGGTGCCTGGCTGGCTCAGTCAGTAGAGCACGTGACCCTGGATCTTGGGGCTATAAGTTTGAGCCCCGTGTTGGGTGTAGAGATTACTTAAAAGTAAAAATCTTAAAAAATATATCTTTGTTGATTTAAAAAATAGGTTGTTTTTTAAAAAATCTTTTTTAAACGTTTATTTATTTTTGAGAGAGAGAGACAGAGTGTGAGCGGGGGAGGGCCAGCAAAAGGGAGACACAGAATCCGAAGCAGGCTCTGGGCTCTGAGCTCTCAGCACAGAGCCCAACGTGGGTCTCGAACCACGAACAGTGAGAACATGACCTGAACTAAAGCCGGACGCCTAACCGACTGGGCCACCCAGGCACCCCAAAAATAGGTTTTTTTTAGGGCTTCTGATATATATCTTGATGATACCCACCATTTCTTATTTTCCCTGAATTTGTTTATTTATTGATTTTAAGTAAGCCTTATGCCCCAGGCAGGCTTGAATTCACAACCCGGAGATCAAGAGTCACATGCTCTCCCAATAGAGCCAGCTAGCCCCCTGCACCCCCTTCCCCCGAAATTAGCATGTAATTGACCTGATGTTTTCAGGGAACAAACTGCAGAGACTCACAGGGCTTTTTCTTGGCTTCCGATCAAGATTAAAAAAAAATTCATACTATAGTTTGGTCCATTTAATCCCCAGGTTCGTTGACTTGCTCTAGATCCTGAGATAAAACATATCTCACTTTTGATTCATTTACAAACTGGTTAAGAACATCCTGTAGTCTATCGCAATAATCTTGTTCTCTAATAGAAGAATTTGGAGTTTTGGACTGTGCCTTTCCTCCTCCATATTGTTTGGAGATGTTGAGTAACTACCAATTTGTTTGGAATAGCAGTGACTCTAAACGGACCTGGAATTTCAGAAGGTCCCTTTAGACTTCTCTTGAATACAATCACATTTGTCATTTGCCAGTGCTTTATTTGATAGAGGCTGCATATTTTGTTCAAAATCCCTTGTCTTCCTTCTGTAATCTTTGATATGTGTCATCTAGTCCTGGTGATTTATCAACATTTTTTTTTTAAGTTTATTTATTTATTTTGAGAGAGACAGAGCTCAAGCTGGGAAGGGGCAGAGAGAGAGAGAGAGACAGAGAGAGAGAGAGAAAGAGAGAGAATCCCAAGCAGACTCTGCAGTCGGTGCGGAGCCGGATGTGGGGCTCGAACTCAGGAATCCCTGAGGACCACGACCTGAGCAGAAATCAAGAGTCAGACACTAACTGACTGAGCCGCCCACGTGTCCCTACCAACATTTGTTTTCTAAGTTTGGCTTGGATAATGCTGACTATTGACTGCAATTTAACCAATGGCTAACATGTCCATATCAGAAATAACACTGAAGTGGTCATCATTGTAAAATATTCTCTCGTGTAGACTGATACAAAAAAAAAAAAAAAAAAAAAAAAAAAGAATCATGCAACATGTCAAGTATCTCTTTGCCCACAATTATCAACAAATTAACTGATTTCTCCCTTGGCTCCTGTATTTGTATATTCCTTGTTATTTAGTTTTCTTTGTTGAGAGGGGCAAGGATATAATAAAGAGATTAACAGTTATTGAGTACCTAATGCTATACTATTACTTGCAGAGAAGAGTTGCTGGAACAGCGTAATAGCTCATAAGTAACCTTATTTATTCCCAGAACAATCCTATGTAAAGCACAGACTGTTTTATCTCATCCATTAAATGGAAGAATAATAGGGTTTATTTTACAGGATCGTTATGAGGGCTGAATGGCTTTGTATATGTAAAGGAATGAGACCAGTTCCTGGTAAATAGTAAGCACTGCTTTAAATTTTCTTCTCCTTGTTCTTCGTCTTGTCATTTTTTAGTGTCATTTTGCGGAAACTGAAGTACAGAGATTTTAAGTCACCTTTCTGAGTATTCCAGAGGCAGCTACGTGGTTGGAACGAATTTCTAAATTTCATATTCTTTCCTCTAAACCTTCTCTCTCCTGTGAAATTAATGAAACAAGGAGGCCATCAGACTGAGGTGGCTCTAGTGTTAAGGCGACTTACTTAAGCAAACCAGAATTTAAGCCTATAAATGCCTCGAGGTTATGAAATCAAAATGCTAAGGACAACCAATCACAAACAGCCAAGGAAGTGTTAAGTCATAGCCAATCAGATAATTTCCCTTCTCTGCTTCCGCATTTTTTCTACTTGTCTTTCCCCTGGCTCCTGTTGGCCGAGCTCCTTCTGGTTTGGTAGTCTGCCTAATTTAAGTCGATGAGTGCTCAGATCAACTCTAAACATTTTAAAGTATGCCTCAGTTTACCTTTTAACACTCCTTATGGCCTTGATATTTGTGTGAAAGAGCTCTGGAATGTGTTATTTTGTCCGATTGTCTTGTATATCTAGCCAACTTTGCAGGCTTCCTGCTTTTTGTACTTAGACTCTCTTTTAATTCTTTGATAGTTCTTTTTTAAGAATTCATTTTTATTTATTTTTGAGAGAGAGAGAGAGAATGAGCGAGCACGAGTGGGGGAGGGGCAGAGAGCGAGGGAGACACAGAATCCAAAGTAGGCTCCAGGCTCTGAGCTGTCAGCATAGAGCCTGATGCAGATCTTGAGCCCATGAACCGTGAGACCATGACTTGAGCCGAAGTCAGATGCTTAAGTGACTGAACCACCCAGGCGCCCCAAAAGATTATTTTACTTCTAAATTTGGTTGTACATGGCCATTTTCACTTGATGGGTATCCTGATCCTGAAGACCTATTTTTCCTGGAGTCCAATACATTGTTTTAAATAATGTCAAAATTCTTATTGGCTAATTATTAAAAGCGTTCCTTTCCTAATCTTTTCTCTGACTAATGACTTTAGTTTCTCCTCCTACCCTTCTTGATTCTGGAAGTTCTCAATTAATACTTGATTTGAATTGTGATATAAAGATGAGATATAAGGTACAGCATCCCTTTTGGACACCAGTGGGTTTAAATAATTTGATTTCACTTGCTAATTCATCGTAGGGTCTGATTCTCAGTTCTCTTCCTTCTGTGGGTCATGCATATGGCAAATGTAATTTCTGACAACATAATTTTAATTAGCCTGTGTGGCCACAAAGCAATTTAGACAAGTTGTTAATTTCTCCTGCATTTTTCCCCAAAGTAGAGCCAATGGCAGATAAACTTTTGTGGAGATAGCTCTAAGAAAATGAGATTGTTAGCAGATTGCTCAAATTGAAATGCATGTAAAAGAGATGCAATGGATATTCAAATTAATGATAACCGAATATGTCCAAGCATTCTGATAGGTTTGTTTTTGTTTTTGTTTTTGTTTTTTTTTTGGTAACTTTACTGACTCTTCATGAAAAAGACTTGAATACTCTGAGTGCAGGTAGAGAGGTAACAGTGGCCTGAATGATTGGGTTCAGGTTCTAAGAATGACCTCCTAAAATCCAAGATTGATTAGCTTGTTATCTTCAGTGTTAAACCCACAGAATTCCACCTAAAACCAAAACCTTCATTCCAAAAATAAACTTTAAGGTTGTTTAACGATCAAAGAGTTTTCCATCAGCCATACTGACATGATGAGAAGAAACCTGAGATATTTTGGAGATCTTGGCACAACTTCAAAGAGTGATAGAACAGCATGCAGAGAACTTTTCCAAGTTTTGGAAGGCAGCAGTTTGGCTGGGACCCACACATACTTGAAAACATTTAAAAAGTCGTTTCCTATTTTGGAAGTCTAAATTATATGGCAAAATTCATATATGCTTAAAACTCAATTCTGCACCAGTTTTCCTCCCCAAATGCCCCTCCGCCGTTTCTCTCCGTGTCAACACTGGTAAACAATTCCTGAGGCATGTGCGGTAAGCGTTTCAATAAGGTGACTGATAGCCCTTCTGAATGCTGTTTCAATATATTCTGAAACGAAACCCTTTCACCCCTATCTGATATATTTGCCTTTGTTTTGCAGAGGGAGAAAGGTGAAGCAATTTCCAGATTTGGAGACCCACTGCTAACTGACCTGTGTTTAAGCTGGTGTCGCTTCGCAAGATTTTGGTACCCAAAGCAGCGGAACCGAGATTTAGCATCCTTCCTCTGAGCACACATTTCTTAAAGCAAGCGTTCTGCACGTTTGAACACCGTCTCTTCTCTACCCAACACCTCCTCCCAGCCCGCCCCCTGGTTCCTTCCCACCCTCAACCTCGCCCCCCCCTCAGCCACCACCCCCCCCAGCCTGCGCATGCGTCCTAAGAATCCCCTACACTCGCGGCACAAGCTGAGAGTATTGTCGGGGGCTATTCTCTCTCCCAGGAACATGGCGGCGAGTCAGGGAGGTGGTGTTAACAGTGGGGGCGGCGGTTGTGGTGGAGGTGGAAGTAGCGGTGGCGGTGGCGCAGCCGGAGGGGGAGGTGGCGGAGCCGGAGGGGGAGGCGGCGGCGGCGGCGGCGGGACCCTGGTGGTGCCCATCCCGGTACCGACTCTTTTCGGTCAGCCGTTCCCCAACGGGCCGCAGTGGAACCCGGGGAGCCTGCAGCCTCAGCACACGGTGAGGAGCCTGGACCGGGCCCTGGAGGAGGCGGGCAACTCCGGCATCCTGAGCCTCAGCGGTAGGAAACTCCGAGACTTCCCCGGCAGCGGCTACGACCTGACGGACACCACCCAAGCAGGTGACAGGACGGGGTGGGGGGCGGGGAGGGGAAGCTGGGCTCGGATGGAGGAGGTGGGGGGAGTAGGTGGCTGCGTGGCTGCGTTGTTGGACTCTGCTGGTCTGGGCGGGTTCGCGGGGGCGGCGAGACTGACAAAGTCGGAGCAGCCTGTTCTCCTGAATGTGAGGGGGAGAGGAGGGAATGGTGGCGGGTGTGTGTGTGTGTGTGTGTGTGTGTGTGTGCGCGCGCGCGCGCGCGCGCGCGTGCGTGTGTGCTGATTGAAGGATGTATGGAAACCGGGCGGGATGTGAGGGGTGAAAGAGCATTATTGTTAAAGCGACTTTGTCCAGTAAGGAGTAGGGAGGGAGGTATTGACACCTTCCTTAATGCACTTCTTCCAACTCTCCTGGATGTTCCCATCTTTCCCCGGACGGGTTAAAAAAAAAAAAAAAAAGACAATACATAAAATCACAATTGCTACATATTCTTTAAAGGCATACGTGCCTGTAAGAATGGCATATTCCTTTTCGTAGTGCAGCGACAGCCACGGTTTTCTTGTGTTCTTATTTTGTGTGTGTATGTGTGTGAATCATCCGAGAATATTCTTGCCTTCTTGTCACGTATGCCTGTAAAGACTGAGATTTTTCATTTTCCTGGTGTTGAGAAGGTAGTGGTGGTTAAATTAGTATTTGCTGCAGTGGCAAATGAAATCATCAATCACTAACGTGTCTGGTTACTAGGGGAAAGGATCCTTCTTTTGAGTTATGTTAAGAGTCCTAATTTTTATAGCAGCAATAGCCAAAACATTGAAGGGCATTTTTGAGAGACAGAATGAACTCTGTTCTTCAGGGAGTTGTGGGCTAATGGCTTATCATTTTGGTTGAGAAATTGGCTATTGTAATGTTCTTCGTACCCTCTCTGGTACTCTTTGTTGTGGATGGCATTTTTTGTTATGAACATACTCTCTTTCCCCTCTGTCTTATAAATCAGCGCTGATTGTTTTAAATGTGTTTTGGTTTCATGAAGGGTTTTTTGCTTTTCATAATCTTTACATTTGTTAGCTATTTTTTTTTGCTTTGCTGAAAGAGATCATGGATAAAATTATTTGAATAGATGTAGTAATTTTGAAACAGTACAGCAAGTAAATTCGCCCATAATGAGAAGTAATAAAAGGCCTCTTATTTTCGGAGTAACACTATTTCAGTGTGTTCAGTTTCTGGATATTAAATTTAGATATGTGTTTGGAGGAGGGTGCAGAGAGGAGGAAAACCTAAAATTGAAGCCTTCCGCCCAGTGTTCTCTTAGGAATTACCCTAAGAACTATGAATGCGTAATCGATCGCTGATTCTGTATTTTGGAAAGCATGTTTGAGTATTTACTCCTTCACTCTGAACACATTTCATAAACAATATGTTCACATATTCATGAATATATTGGCAAAATATTATAGTACTTGGTATGTTCTTCAAAGGCTTCGAGAAAAATGGTTTCAGACTGCATCATTATAAGGCTACACTGTTTTGCTTATTGTGCTTTATAACCTGTAAGGGATCTGTCTGTAGGACAAAGTTGGAGCATCCTGGCTTGGCGTTCAGGGCTTTCACTGTCTGCTCCAGTTTATTGTTGCAACCTTATTACCCCAAACACTCCTACATAGAACCCTCTGTTCTGACCAAGTCAACTCCCCGTTCCTCAAATGTATTTAATGAATTTTCTGCCTCATGTTTGTTGAAGGTCACCCACATGCTTGGGATTTCTTCCTTTACTCCACCTATTTAGTTTTGTTCAAGCCCCAGCTTTTCCAAGAAGCTGTCTGTGACTCCCTGAGTCCATAGCAGTCTCCCTGTTTTTGAGTCTTTATGGTACTTACTATCTTTACCACATAGTTGTTAGTGCTGGCCTTAGTTTCTTTTTATGTTTGTGTCATGTGGTGCCTGAGAAGATGGGGAGCTACTTAAAGGCAGGGGATAGGTCATTTCCTTGTTTCGTCTTCTCTTTGTATATTGCTTATACTGTACTTGATAATATTTTTCATACGCATCAGTATCATCTTGTGTGCTTATACTCTTTAGCTTTTAAGCCTTCAGTTGGTTTTCTTGAGGCGAGCTTTTAACACAAAGCAGAACCGTATTTGTCGTTGGCAAGCATTCATTTGTCATAAACTTTATTGGTGTCTACTGTAAGACAGAGGGTTTGAGATAATTCCACCTCGTTGTACTTTTTTTTTTTTCAGTCGAATGCGTGTTCCTTGTGGGAACCCTTCCAGATTTAAATGAGAAATTTGTGAGTGACTCATTTCCATTCATTTTTGACAACATTCAGTCATGAACTATTTAGGGGCAATATTTTTGTATGTTAGGGGACTACTATTCGTTATGTATAAATGAAGGTGGGTACACTGAAACTGAAGAAGAATAGAGCACGTTTGAGATGATACATACACACATACACACGCTCATACATACACATATGTATACATAAAGTATCCTCTGTTTGATGAAAACAGTTCTGTTTGTTGGTATTGTTACACTTAAAACGACTCTCAGTGGGATAATGTTTCAGAACCAAACTCATTAGTTAGGCAAGCATATCATGGTTTATTGGATTGGGAGGAGACTGGAGGAAGGGAAAATAGGTAGGAAGGTATTCTGTGAATCTAGGTGTGAGGTGGTGAGAATCTGGGGGTAAAACTAAGTTGGATAAGAAGGGAAAAGTGATAAATTTCAAAGGAAGCAGGGAAGGCTTTTTGCATCATTTTGCTGTTTCTCACATATACATCCGCAAGACAAGATAGACCTGTGGTTCTTCACCTGGGCTGCACGTTAAAATCGCAAGGGAGTGTTTTTTAAAAACACTGGGCCCCACCCCAGACCAATTAAATCAGAATCTCAGGGGCCAAGAGGCTCGTTTTTTGTTTTGTTTTTAAAGTCTTCCCAGATGATCCTAAAGTGTAGTGAGGGCCGAGAAAGTCTAAAATAGCTCATTTTTAAGGTACTCAGGAAATACTGTTTAAGTGAATGAGAACATGGATAAGAATGTAGTGACTAAACCGAAGTCACTTGTCAAGAGGGTCAAAATCAAAATTAGGAGCTATGTATTCAAGATCTAGTTCAGTATTCTTTTCATTTTATTTTATTAGTTTTTAAATACCTAGGAATAAACTTTTCTTAATGTTTATTTATTTACTTGGGGGGGGGGGCAGAGAGTGCGAGGGAATGAGTGGGGGAGGGGCAGAGAGAGAGAGAGAGAGAGAGAGAGAGAGAGAATATCTCAAACAGGCTCCATCCCTGCTGTCAGCGCCGAGCTGCCTCAGGGCTTGATCTCACCTTGAGATCAGGACCAGAGCCGAAATCCGGAGCCGAAATCAAGAGTCTGATGCTTATATATGATTGAGCCACCCAGGCGCCCCTCAGTATTATTTTTATTAGACTTGGTGAAGCAGAGACATATTTTTTTTCCATTATATCATGCCTCTAATGAGTAGAAACTTACAAGAAGCTATAGTTTCTTCAGTTTATATTTGCACTGGTTTATATTTAATACTGTTCAATAACTTTGCGTTAAGAAAATAGTGCCCCCAAAACACGTAGCAGCAAAATCTTGTTTTCTCTATTAATAGTCTTGCTGTGAGGGAAGATGGATAGTTGGTAGCTGTTGACCAAGTTTGTTTTTGATGTTTCATTACCTTTTTTGCATTTCTGGTGTGTGTTCTTCACCTGGCCCTGCCCGCCTGCTCTCCTTGTTTCTTTTCCCCTCTTTAGCTGACTCCCCTTCTTCTGCTCTGATGTAGCCCAAAGCTAACTAATTATGCAGCCTTTTCAGGAGATGAATATTTAAAAGGGAGAGTTTGCTAATTTACTTGAATCTTCAATTGGTGGTTTGTGCTCCTGACCTTTTTGAAGATGTCTGCCTTTGAGATTCTTCTTGGTTAAAGTCCTCGTCTATATAAAGACATAAAAACAGGGATGAGAAAGCTGGTAATCCATTTCAGGAAAGTAGCTGACTCTTGTTGTAATGTCTTGTCTTCCACGGTCTATAGGTAGACTTGGCGAGGCAAAGGGAAATTACCTAGAACTTTTTCGTCTCTGTGGATACTGTGATAATTTGTTGACCTTAAGAGAGCTTGAAAATTATTTAATAGCCACCCAAACAAATCTTGAAGCTTTTCATCTTTGACTTTGTCACCAATGCTACAAATAAGTCTCAGCCTACTTGCAGCTGCTCCCTCTGCTTCTTCCTACCCCTTTATGTCCATAAACAATAGGTCTGTGAAACAGAGTTAGGAATTCTTACACGCATCAGATCGTGCTGTGTCCTGGTTAATCACATGTTTTCCTGTAAACCTGGAGTCAACTGTACTATTTCCTACATGTGCTGGTTCACCCCTTCAACTGCGGGGCATATGGTGCATTGTATCAGGTTGTACAATGGAGCCAGATAAACTTTGCAGCATCTGATTGTAGATGAAGGTCCTCTCAGTGCATCCAGTGGAATGGACCTGTGATTGTGATTTTGTGGACTGATTCAGGTATCTACTTTGCTTTATGTAATAAGCGTCTTCCTGGAAAATTGGACGTGAAGCACATTTTTGACAGTTAACTCATCGTTTACTTGCTCTAGATTGAATTTCAGTTGCTGGACCTTGCAGCGATTTATTTTATTCAGTGATGAATTCTTCTACAGCATAAATAGGTGCCCCTAATTGCTTTCTTTTGTAAGTTCACATTTTAAAATAAAATGTCATCTTAAATTGGAGGGTATGTTCATCATTAAAATATTACCATTTATATAGTTCTTTATAAATTTCTAAGCGCTTTCATGTACATTATACTATTGTATCCTAATAATAACCCTGTGAGCTCGGCAGGGTATACATAGTAATTACTCCTTGTTGTTGTGAGAGGTTACGTGATTTGCCCAAAGCGAAATGGCCAGCGTATGACAAAGTGTGGGTCAGAGCCTAGGTTTTCCGCCGGTAGCACTCACCATTACAGTGTTATTTCCATTGTGACACATTCTGCCTTTATAATAAAACTCTCGTTCAACTAAACTATTCTAATTCAACTATAGTATAGTTCAACTATACTAATAGAGTATTTATTCTGGAGAATGCTTACCTAACTTCATAGGTCATATAATTTTCGCTCGTGGCGCAGTGTGTTTTGTTCTGTGTGGCGTGATAGTTGCATAGCTTGTCGCCATGCTTCTCTTTCTGACGGATTTAGAAGAGATTCATTAAGAAAGCCTTTATTGAACTCCAACTTTGGAAACATGACTAGCCAGTACAAAAGAAGACGACATGGTTCTTGT
The DNA here is from genome assembly GCF_018350175.1 of Felis catus. Lineage (NCBI taxonomy): Eukaryota > Metazoa > Chordata > Mammalia > Carnivora > Felidae > Felis > Felis catus. The sequence continues at coordinate 93,979,739 of NC_058386.1, read as the reverse complement.
CCTTGAAGGGTTTGTAACATAGTAGTTGAATGTGTACAGGAATATGTGTGACAATTATAAAAGAATAGGTGTGCCTGGCTGGCTTAGCTGGAGCTCCATGTTAGGTGTCGAGATTATAAATAAATAAATAAATAAATAAATAAATAAATAAATAAACAAACAAACTTAAAAAAGAAACTTACTAAAATATTCATAAAAAGGAAAAGAGTTACATGAGAATATTCGAAATTGTATGCTTTTATAAAATCTACAAATAAGTGATGTGAAACTGTGTCATAAGGCTTCCTTTTAGTGGGGGTGAAGTTAGTTTGAGAAAGCTTCCTTTAAAGTTAGATGTATGCTGAATCTTGAGATCAACAATCAGCATGGGATCAAGTTATGGTTAGGTAGGAGGGGCAGTTGCAGAATTTCAGGGGAAAAACTGTTATGAACACAGAGTTGAGAATAGACACTGCGTGTTAAGGGCAGATGTTAACCGAAGGTTTACTCTGTGTTTTCGCAAACATACTAAGAGGCTGAGAGGAGGAAACTGGTGGAGAGTTCGGTGTTAAAATGCAAGAGGAGGAGGAGAGAGGACCTTTATTTGAGGGCGAGGGAAGCAAGAACAGGGTGGGGAGCTGTTAGCCAAGGATGGGAGAAGTAGCCTGACTAAGGTGCAAGTGAAGTTAGATGTCTGGGGACGCTAATGTCTTAACTTTTAATCGTAAAGAACTGAGGCAGTGTCATCAGGGAAAAGGTTGATGAGCGTAGGAAAAGGTATTCAGTAGAGCATAGTGCTTTAAGGAATCAATTTGGAGAAGAAGCCACAGGTTAGAATTAGGACTGTGTGGTAAGCAGCTAAATTAGTAGCTTTTGGAAAATATGAGCTTATCATATTTTATGAAAAAATATATATACTCTGTGGCAGGTAAAAGAACAGAAGTGGTTGATCGGGATATTTTGGAATTGGATTTATAGGGACACTTTGCTTAAAGTTTAAAATTTAATACTTGGATTTAGATTATCTGTAATACAAACCCTGAAGCATTTATTTGTCATCAAAGCATAAAGTGGGACAAGATCCAGAAGCATACGGACAAAATAAAAGATGATGCTGGGAATACTTTTCACAAATAAAATATATTTCACCAATGGAAATAATTGAAGACTTGCAGCTTATTGATTCCCTGGTACGTAGTATTTGTTTAATTTCCAAGGCACGTGAAACTGTGCAGAAGGGCATATCATTTTCCTAGACCATCCCAACAGCTCACTCTAAGGGATGCTTAAACTGTGTGATACCCACCCTTTATTCTACAAAGTTTTTATTTTTTTAATTTTAATTTTAATTTTTTTGATGTTTTATTTATTTTTGAGAGAGACAGAGACAGAACGCGAGTGAGTTGGGGCAGAGAGAGAGGGAGGCACAGAATCTGAAGCAGGCCGCAGGCTCTGAGCTGTCAGCACAGAGCCCGACGCGGGGCTCAAACTCACGAGCTGTGAGATCACCACCTGAGCTGAAGTCGGACGCTCAACCGACCGAGCCACCCAGGCGCCCCCAAAGTTTTTCATCATGACCTAGAGGGGAAATCTTTTAGTTCTCTCTGTTTTGTTACACTCTGGTATATTTGGGTACTTCTTGAATCATTTTAATACTCTGGAAAGTTTCAGAAAGTTTTGTCTGCTTCCCTTTATAGAAAGGAACACCTTACATTCCAGGGAACCATTTAATATAATAAAAGCTGTACCAGTCAGTTTTATTTTATTTTTTAAAAATGTTTATTTATTTTGAGAGAGAAATAGAGGGAGCATGAGCAGGGGAGGGGCAGAGAAGGAGAGAGAGAGAGAGAGACAGAGAGAGAGACAGAGAGAGAGAGAGAGTGTGTGTATCCCAGGGAGGCTCTGTGCTGTCAGTGCAGAGCTGGACACAGGGCTCGAACTCACGAACTGTGAGATCATGACCTGAGCTGAAATCAAGAGCCAGACGCTTTAACTGACTGAGCCACTCAGATGCCCCTGTACAAGACAGTTTTGTAATTGTAATTTAAGTTTATGTTTAGTCTCACTTAAAAACTAGTGCACTCAAGTCTTCTAAAGGTCAAGTTTTAAATTTTAATCTTTACATTTCTCTTGTTTCAAATAAATTGTAAGTTGGTAGCATTCCACTTACAGAATATCAGTGTCCTCTAATGGGTAAACAATGGCTGTTTTCTAATGTATTTTTTGATACGAAAAATTTTAAAAGTTGTTTTTTTCCAAGTAAGGACGTAAATCTAATTTTATGTACTCTTGTATGATTTTTGACAGAGATTTTTGTCACTTTACCTTTAAATTGATCACTTCAGTCTTTTTCAGTAGAATTTTATGCATAATATTAGGGATCCAAGATGACAAAAGACAGAAATAATTAACTGCAGCATAAACTTTTATTTGAACTCTATGGAGACTAACCAGTTCTAGAACATTTGTGAATTTGGATTGCATTCAAAAATCACTTCATTAGATGGTTATGCCCCAAAGAGGCTCTAGAATGCACAGCCTAGAATTCTTCCTTTCTCTCTTTTTTTTAATCTTTATTTTTGAGAGACAGAGAGAGACAGAGCATGAGCGGGGGAGGGGCAGAGGGAGAGGGAGACACAGAATCTGAATCTCTCCAGGCACAGAGCCCGATGTGGGGCTCGAACTCACGAAACGTGAGATCATGACCTGAGCCGAAGTCGGACACTTAACCGACTGAGCCACCCAGGCACCCCTAGAATTCTTCCTCTCTTAAAAAAGTAATTACAATATGTAAATCCTTAATACTTTGAGCTATTTGGTTGGGGATGTCTGTGTCAGTGGGAAATCAGTTGCTTTTAGGGGTACCTGCCTGGCTCACTCACAAGAGCATGTGACTTTTCATTTTGGGGTCAGAGTTCGATCCCCATGTTTGGTGTAGTTAAATAAATAAAATAAATAAATAAAAACTTAAAAAGAAATCAATTACTTTTAAAGATATTTATAAATTAAAAATAGTAAATTGGACATAGATAACTTTTTTTTAAGTTTATTTATTTATTTTAAGAGAGAGAGAGCTCAAGCCGGAGTGAGGCAGAGAGAGAGGGAGAGAGAGAATCTCAAGCAGGCTCCATGCTGTCAGTGTAGAGCCTGATGCAGGACTTGAACTCACAAACTGTGAGATGACCTGAGCTGAAATCAAGAGCCAGATGCTCAATCAACTGAGCTACCCAGGCACCCTATGAACATAGATAACTTAACCTGCCTTAATATGTAAGAATGGATTTGTCATGGGGTACCTGGGTGCCTCAGTCAGTTAAGTGCAGACTTTGGCTCAGCTCATGATCTTGTGATTTGTGAGTTCGCGCCCCGCGTCGGGCTCTGTGCTGACAGCTTGGAGCCTGGAGCCTGCTTCACATTCTGTGTCTCCCTCTCTCTCTTCCCATCCCCTGCTTGCACTCTGTATCTCTCTCTCTCAAAAATAAATGAACTTTAAAAAAATAACACTTGTTTATTTTTTTATTTAAAAAATTTTTTTTAAGTTTATTTTTTGAGAAAGAGCACACAAGTGAGGGAGGGGGCAGAGAGAGGGAGAGAGGGAATTCAAAGCAGGCTGTCAGCACAGAGCCCAATGTGGGGCTCGAACCCAAACTGAGACATCATGACCTGAGCCAAAACCAAGAGTTGGACACCCAACCAACTGAGCCACCCAGGTGCCCCAAAGGAACATTTGTTTAAGAAAAAAAAGAATGGGGTTTTCATATCTGTTTTACCTATATGGACAAGATTGTAAAGTTGCTGCCTTAAAGGAATTTATGATTTCATAGTGCTATGAAATAAATACTTATTTGTACTCACGTATCTATTGTATAGGCTAGATCAATTGTTCTCAACAAGGGAAGATTTGCCCTAGAGTATATTTAGTAATATCTGGAGATGTTTTGATTGCCACAACTTTGGAATGCTACTGACATCTAGTGGGTAGAGGCCTGGAATCCCCTAAGGATCCTGTAGTGTGTAGAGAGGGCTGCCACAGTGCAGGTTCAAAGAGGGAGAGGTGACATCTGATTGCATTGGTAGAACATCAGAGAGGGCTTTATAGAGGATATTGGAGGTAGGGGAAAGGATCAGATTCTATAGTTACTCATGAAGAGGGAAACTACATAAATATTGACATCTTAGAGTCTCTTCAAACTCAAAGTATATTTAAAAAATCAGCTCCTGGGGTGCCTGTGTGGCTCAGTTGGTTAGGCCTCTGACTCTTGATTTCGGCTCAGGTCAGGATCTCATGGTTCGTGAGATCAAGCCCTGCTATTGGCACAGATCCCGCTTGGGATTCTCTCTCTCCCTCTTTTTCTGCCTCTACCTCCCTCGTGTGCATGTTCTCTCTCCAAATAAATAAATAAACTTAAAAAAATAAGTTAAAAAACCAGCTCTTGCTATTGACCTTAGGCCCCCTGGCCACCCAGACCATAAACTTGGGAATGATTTTCGACTCTTCCCTTTCCCTTCTATATCTAGTTAGGAACTAAGGCCTGTTGGGCATAGCCCTTTGAATAGCTTTCAGATCTCTTTCCTTCCTGTCTATTTTCGCTGCTATTGTTGTTATTCAGGTCCTCCTCCCCTCACCTTTAACTGGACTTATCAGCAGTTTTCCTGAATGATCTCTCTCTGCCTCCTATATGCTTCAAATCCAATTCTTCACACTGTAGCCACAGCACTCTTTCTAATATGCAGATCTGATTGTCACTCGTAGCTGCTAACACACCTTGGAGCCAGGAAGCTGGCTCCGTAACAATACCTTGCTTATTCCTTGTCTTGAATATTTAAAAAAACGTTTAAAAAAGCTAACGCATACACTATGCTCTATATGACTGGTAAATTTTGTGTTACTTAATATTTATCTTTCATTGTGTGACTATACTATACTCCATTCACTTTCTCTCTGATGGCCATTTGGGTTGTTGCCACGTTTTTGCTCTTGTGAACAGTGCTGCTGTAAGTATTATTATGTCTCCTGTGGTGCACGTGCAAGAATTTCTCTTGCGTATACACTTGGTAGTGGAATTTCGGGGTTATGTGGCATGCCAGCGTTCGACTTGAGAGACTGCCAGATTGGTGTAAAATTTACATTTCTTTTGGGGCTCCTGGGTTGCTCAGTTGGTTGAGCATCCAGACTCATGATTCAGCTCAGGTCATGATGCCAGGGTCCTGGGATCAAGCACTGTGTCGGTCTCCACGCTGAACGAGGAACCTGCTTAGCATTCCCTATTCTCTCCCTCGCTCCTCTGCCCCTCTCCCCTGTGCATGTGTTCTCTCTCTCTCTCTCTCTCTCTCTCTGAAATGAAAAAAAAATTACATTTCCTTCATCATGTATGAGAGAGCCTACGAATCCAGATCTCCAGCACATAATGTTGTCAGATCTACACCTTTTGACCAAATGAGTTTAAAATGGTGTTTCAGTGAAGTGTTTCTTGGTATACATTTTTCTGATCACGAGTGATGTTAACATACCTTCAAATGTCTTTTTGGCCATAGCTGTTTCCTGTACTGTGAAATAACTTTTTGTGTATTTTGCCCCATTTCTATTGGTTGTTTGTCCTTTTCTTATAGAATTCTATGAGTTAAAAAAAGTATTCCTTACACTACTCATTTGTCAACTTTGCATATTGTGAATATTTTCTCCTAGTTTATCACTTGTCTTTTTGCTACTTTTTTAAATTGTTTTTTTTACATTTTTAAAAAACATTTGTTTATTTATTTATTTTGAGAGACAGAGAGAAACAGAACACAAGCCGGAGAGGGGCAGAGAGAGAGGGAGACATAGAATCCAAAGCAGGCTCCAGGCTCTGGGCTGTCAGCACAGAGCCGGACGCGGGGCTTCAACTCACGGACCGCGAGATCATGACCTGAGCTGAAGTCGGACGCTTAACCGACTGAGCCACCCAGGCGCCCCTCTTTTTGCTTTTTAAGAAGTCTTTTCATGAGCAAATGTTCAAAATTTTAATACAGTCAACTTTGTCCATGCTTTATAGTTATTGCTTTTTGCGTCTTGTTTTAAGAGTGTGTGAAATATATTCATCTACCTTTTTTACTAAGAGTTTTAAAGGGTTGTTTTGGATGTTTAAGTTCCTAATCAATATGGAATTGATTTTTATATAATAGAATGAGGTCCAGTTTCATATTTTAAGACACAGATCTTTTTTTCCAGATCTATCTCTGCTTACTCCTTTTCTTTTTAACATTTTCTTGAGTTATAAGTCACATAACAAAAATTCACCCATTTAAAGTATATAGATAGTATAGGGGCACCTGGATGGCTCAGTTGGTTGAGGGTCTCTTTTTTGTTTGTTTGTTTTTTAGTTTATTTATTCTTAGAGACAGAGAGAGAGAGAGAGAGAGAGAGAGAGCGAGCATAGCAGGGGACAAGAAGAGAGAGGGAGACACAGAATCTGAAGCAGGCTCCAGGCTCTGAGCTGTGGGGCTCAAACCCAGGAACCGTGAGATCATGACCTGAGCCGAAGTCTGGCGCTTAACCAACTGAGCCACCCAGGCACCCTGAGCGTCCGACTCTCCATTTCAGCTCAGGTCATGATCCCAAGGTCATGGGGTTGAGCCCCGCATTGGGCTCTATGCTGAGCAAGGAGCCTGCTTAAGATTCTCTCTCTCCCTCTCCCTCCACCCCTCCACCACCCCTGCATGCACGTGTGTGTGCCTGCAAGCTCTCTTAAATTAAAAAAAAAACAGAATAAAAAAAATTAAAGTGTATAGTTTATTGATTATTAGTTCTGCACCCATCACTACAGTGTAATTTTCGAATATTTCCATTGTGTTCCCCCAAAACCCCATAACTATAAGCAGTCCCTCCCCATTACCCTCTCATTCCCCTCATCCAGACTTAGTTAACTGCTAATCTCTTTTCTGTCTCTATAGAATTAGCCCATTCTGGACATTTCATATAGATTGATTCATAAAGTATCTGGCCTGTTGTGACAGATTTATTTACCATAATGTTTTCAAAGTTCGTTTATGTTGTAGTATGTATCAGTACTTCATTCCTTTTTAAATCTGAATAATATTCCATTGTACATTTTATTTATCCATTCATCAATTGATAGACAATTGGATTGTTTCCACTCTGGCTGTTTATTATAAATAATACTGCTGTGAACACTGATGTACAAGTTTTTGTGTAGATGTCTCTTGTCACTTTTTTGTGTATATAGGTAGGAGTGGAATTCCTGAATCCCGTGGTAATTCTATGTTTAACAATCTGAGGAAATGTTAAATTGTTTCCAGAGTGCTAGCACCACCATTTTACATCGTGAGGATTCTAATTTCTCCACCTCCTGGACAACACTTGTTATTAGCTGTATTTTTGTTGACAGCCATCTTAGGGTGTGAAGTATAATCTCCTCATGGTTTTGATTTGCATTTCCCTAATAACTGATGATGTTAAGCATCTCATGTGTATATCTTCCTAATGGAAATATGTGTTCAGACTTTTTGCCCGTTTTCTAATTGGGCTGTCTCATCTTTACTGAGTTATAAGAGTTTTTATTTAATTCCGTACATAAATCCCTCAACAGATATATGGTTTGCAAATATTTGTTTCCTGTTCTGTGGGATCTCTACTTTGAAACACAAAATTTTGAAATTTTGACAAAGCACATTTTATCTATTTTTAGTTATGTTACTTGTGCTTTTGGTGCCATACCTGAGAAACCATTGCCTAACCCGGGGTTATGAAGGTTTACCCTTATGTTTTTGTTTGAATTTCATAGCTTTAGCTTTTACATTTAGGTGTATTGTCCATTTTTAGTTTTTTGTGTATGGTGTGAGATCAGGGTCCACCTTTATCCTTTTGCATGTGGATATTTGGTTGTCCTAGCACCATTTCTCGATAATAAATTTCTTTCCTCATCCACTTGTCTTGTCACCTTTGTTGAATATCAGTTGATTGTAAATGTAAATGTTTATTTCTGGACTCTCAATTCTACTCCATTGATCTTTATTTCTGATATATATATATATATATATATATATATATATATATATATATATTTCTGTCCTTGTCCCAGTACCACACTCTCTTGATTTCTGTAGCTGTGTAGTGATCTGTGTCTGAAGTTTTATAACCAGGAGGTGTGAGTCTTCCAGCATTGTTCTTTTCCAAGATTGCTTTGGCCGTTCTGAGACCCTTGCCTTCTTGTATAAATTTTAGGATCAGCCTGTCCATTTCTTTAGAAAATGCAAGTTGGGATTTTGATAGGAATTGTATTGAATTTCTAGATCACTTTGGGGGAGTTTCACTGTCTTAATATTAGATTGTCCAACCTGTGAATATTCATGTCTGTAAAAATTAAAAAAAAAATTTTCCTAAAACGTTCATTTATTTTTGAGAGAAAGACACACGGCATGAGTAGGGGAGGGGCCGAGAGAGAGGGAGACACAGAATCCCAAGTGAGCTCCAGGCTCTGAGCTGTCAGTACAGCTTGAACTCACAAACCACAAGATCATGACCTGAGCTGAATTCGGACCCTTAACCGACTGAGCCACCCGGGTGTCTCAAATGTTCATGTCTTTTGACTTATTTATAGTTTTCATTTCTTTCAACATTTTATAATTTTCCTAAGTTTTTATTTTTTTTTGATTTTACTGTAAATAGAATTTTTCTTTTTTAAAGTTTACTTGTCATAGAATATTAGATTAGTTTCAATTCTACAGTGTACTGATTTGACATTAATAAACATTACAAAATGATTACCATGATGTGTAGTTATCATCACCCTACAAAGTTATTACAATACTATTGACTATATTCCCTATGCCACACTTTACATTCCTGTGACTTATTTATTTCATAACTGGAAATTTGTTCCTCTTAATCCCCATCACCTATTCTGCCCATCCCTCCTCCCACCACCAGTTTGTTCTCTGTGTTTATGTTTGTTTTATTTGTTTTGTTTTTTAGATTCCAAATATAAGTGAAATCACAAGGTATTTATCTTTTTCTGCTGACTTATTTCACTTACCATAATACCATCTGGTTTCATCCAAATTGTTTCATATGGCAAGATTTTTTTTTATGGCTGAGTAAATATGGAAATTTTTTCTTAATTTTGTTGTGGGGATACTCATTGCTAATGCATAGAAATATAATTTTTTTTTTTTTATTAACGTTTTTATTTATTTTTGGGACAGAGAGAGAGACAGAGCATGAACGGGGGAGGGGCAGAGAGAGAGGGAGACACAGAATCGGAAACAGGCTCCAAGCTCCGAGCCATCAGCCCAGAGCCCCACGCGGGGCTCGAACTCACGGACCGCGAGATCGTGACCTGGCTGAAGTCGGACGCCTAACCGACTGCGCCACCCAGGCGCCCCTAATTGGTTTTTATATACTGACCTTTTATCTTGCAACCTTGCTGAGCTAGTGTCTTCATTCTAATAGTTTTTTAATGGTTCAGTAGGTTTTTCTGTATACAAGATCATGTCATCTGCAAATAGAAATGTTTTACTTTTTTTTTTTTTTTTTTTTTTTTTAAATCTGGATGCTTTTTACTTGTTTCTGACTTAATTGTCCTGGCTAGAACTTCTGGTAGTACAATGTTGAGTAGAAATGGTGAGAGTGGAAATTCTTGCCTTGTTCCTGAATTTAAGAGGAATGCAGTCAGTCTTTCACCATTGAATATGGTGTTAGCTCTGTTTTTTTCATAGATGCCCTTTATTAAGTTGAATAACCTTTTTTTTTTTAAATTTTTTTTTTTCCAACGTTTTAATTTATTTTTGGGACAGAGAGATTTATTTTTGGGACAGAGAGAGACAGAGCATGAATGGGGGAGGGGCAGAGAGAGAGGGAGACACAGAATCGGAAACAGGCTCCAGGCTCTAGGCTCTGAGCCATCAGCCCAGAGCCTGATGCGGGGCTCGAACTCACGGACCGCAAGATCGTGACCCGGCTGAAGTCGGACGCTTAACCGACTGCGCCACCCAGGCGCCCCTTGAATAACCTTTTATACCGAAGCCTTTTATACCGAAGTTTTTGAAAAATTTTTTAAATCACAGTAGGGTGTTGGATTTTTCAGATGCTTTTTCTGTGTCTGTTGAGATGATCACACGGGTTTTGTCTTTTACTGCATTAATATGGTATGCTTGCATTGATTGTTTTTTTGTCTATTATATCCCCCTTGCATTCCTGGCTTACTGCTCTTCAAGTTAGTCTTTTTTTTTTTTTTTTAATATTTATTTATTTTTGAAAGAGAGAGAGAGACAGAGTGTGAATGGGGGAGGGGCAGAGAGAGAGAGGGAGGCACAGAACCGGAAGCTGGCTCGGATCTGTCAGCACAGAGCCCAACATGGGGCTTGAACTCACAAACCGTGAGGTCATGACCTGAGGTGAAGTCAGTCGCTTAACCGACCGAGCCACCCAGGCACCCCTCAAGTTAGTCTTATACTGCCCCCAGACTCCACAGTGCAGTCTCCCAAACTACATGCTGTTCCTTGACGGTATCATGCACTTCTTTTTTTTTTTTTTCTTTTTAAGTTTATTTTGAGAAAGACAGAGCACGAGCGGGGGAGGGGAAGAGAAAGAGGGAGAATGAGAATCCCAAGCAGGCTCCACGCTGCTAGCACATTAGCCCAGTGTGGGGCTCAAAGTCACGAAACTGAGATCGTGACCTGAGCTGAAACCAAGAGCTGGACACTTAACTGACTGAGCCACCCTGGTGCCCCATATCATGAGCTTCTAGGTTTCCATGTTTTTACCACCTACTGTTAAATGTCCTTCTCCTTCTTTTCTACCTTGTGAATTCCTATTGATCTTTTGTATCCCAGATCAGGTCTTTATTTGTTTCCTGTCCTCTCATCTTCCACATATGGTGATTACTCTATACTTCTGTTATAACAGGTGTGATCCTTTATTGCAATTAATGTATTTCCTTTGTTGTAGCATTCACCATCAATTTAATAACTTTTCTGGAAAGAAAACTTCCACAATAAGCATACACGTGGATTTCAGAAATGTTAACATTAGAAGAAAACGGGCATTATAAAATCAAAGAAATATGGTATTTGTTTACATTTCCTTTTACTGATTTTGGAGTTATTTGAATGTAGTTACTTTGCTGCCACTCCAGCACTAAAGTAGAGTGTGTGGTGCATAGTAGGTGTTTAACACATTTGTTCAATTAAGCATACTTCTTACCCTGAATGCCTTTTCAGTTATCCCATACTTTGTCTATTTCTTTTTCCTCTATATTTCCCACTACTCATCTGTGTACCCTGTTCTCCAGTCAGATTGGACTTCTCATTGTCTCCCTGATGTTGTTTTAATTATTTTGTTATTGAGGTACCTGGGTAGCTCAGTTGGTTAAGTGTCCGACTTCGGCTCGGGTCATGATCTCGCAGTTCGTGAGTTCAAGCCCCGTGTCAGGCTCTGTGCTGACAGCTCAGAGCCTGGAGCCTGCTTCAGATTCTGTGTCTCCCTCTCTCTCTGCCCCTCTTCCAGTCACGCTATCTCTCTTTCAAAAATAAACATTAAAAAAAAATAATTGCTTTGTTATTATTTAAAAAAATGAAAAACTATTAGAAGAAAAGAAATACGTTTATTTTTTATTTTAGTTTTTGAAAGTAGGCTCCATGCCCAGCGTTGGGCTTGAACTCACGACCCTAAGATCATGAGTTGTGTGCTCTACCGGGTGAGCCAGCCAGTCACTACAAAAATAAGTTTATTATTGCTTCATACGCAGAAATATGATTATTTAATTTTTAACTATTGTACATTAGCTATAGTTTTTTTTAAAGTTTATTTCTTTATGTTTTTAATAACCTCTAGACCTAGTGTGGGGCTTGAACTCATGATCCTGAGATCAAGAGTCATGCTCTTCTAAAAAAAAAAAAAGTGTATTTATTTTATCTATAGTTTTTGTATGTTGTTATATTGTAGCATGGGATATGTTTTTATTTTATAATAATTGACAGCTTTTATTTGTTTGTTTGTTTGTTTGTTTGTTTATAGACTGTATGACCAACATAGGGCTTGAACCCACGATCCCGAGATCAAGAGTTGCATGTTCTACCAAATGAGCCAGCCAGGTGTTCCACAGAATAGTTGACTACCTTTAAATATTTAGGTTAACTAAATAAAATTGATTTTTGAAAACTGTGGTAGACTCTAAGTCTAAAGTTCTCTTTTGGTCAGCAAAAGAGCGGGATGCAGGATTAAAGTGAGAGATGGCTAATGTCTGGAAAAAGACAAGAGCCCCAAATAAGGGTCCTTGCCCTGTATTTATTCAGATCAGAAGGCTTACAAACGTGATGGGCGTGCACAAAGAGACAAAGGGACAGTGAACATTAACTTGGGGACATGAGGGAAAAGGGGGGTTTTGAAGATATACGGTGTTTGGGGTTTGGGTCAGTTACAAAACAAAATCCTGGCGCCGGGCAGATGGGCAGATGGTTGTTGAGGGCAGACAGGAGGCGCTGTGCTTGTTTATCTTAGCTAGCCTAGGGGATGAGACAGATAGGGGGAATAACCTCAGGGTTAACAAGGCACCTTTTCTTTTGTTAACCATCTCCACTGTGGGCTGCTTCGCCTGCAGCACAGCAATCTATAGTCCAGTGTATCAGTTTACCTAACTTGGCCCTTCCCTCCTGTGAAAGCAGCTTTTCTGCTATAGTACTAAATTGGGGGGCATTTTGGCCCCGCACGCCTGATCTGGTTTACGTCATATACCTTTGCATTGGGAACCTTTGCGCCCGTTCCTATTTTGGGTTTTTGCCCCTCTCTCTCTATTCTGGGGGCTCTGCATCCCCTCTCAATTTTGGGGTGCCTTTACACCTCCCTATTCTTAGTGTGCCAATCTGGTTTACCCAAACTCGGGCGTGAGCATCCTATGGCTTTGTATTTCTTTGTGCCTTGTTAACCCATTGGTGTAAGCCCGGGGGATTCCTAAGCCCAGCCCCCACAGAAAATATTGAATTATAAAATGTTTTGAGGATTATTATGTTGGTTTAACAAATTCTGTTTTGAAAATTACATTGGTAGGGGCGCCTGGGTGGCGCAGTCGGTTAAGCGTCCAACTTCAGCCAGGTCACGATCTCGTGGTCCGTGAGTTCGAGCCCCGCGTCAGGCTCTGGGCTGATGGCTCGGAGCCTGGAGCCTGTTTCCGATTCTGTGTCTCCCTCTCTCTCTGCCCCTCCCCTGTTCATGCTCTGTCTCTCTCTGTCCCAAAAATAAATAAACGTTGAAAAAAAAAAATTAAAAAAAAAAAATAAAAAAAAAAACAAGAATTTAAAAAAAAAAAAAAAGAAAATTACATTGGTAGATGAAGTCCCGTAAAAATTGGGAGATAAATGCACATTTTATGATTAGATTTAGCAGTTTTCTTGGTAGTATAGCTCTAAATTGTTTAAAACTATATTTTTTGCATGTCTTGGTCCAGTACTCTGTTCTTACATGATTCGTCTGTCGTCCTCCATTTGCCTTAGGCAAAGCTAAGGTCTACACTTCCGAGTTGCAAAGTTTATCATCCTCAGTAGGATCAGAGCTTAAAGGCCCTCATAAACAACTCTTTATATGTTCAGTGCTTCTCTTGTAAAAAGCCTCATCACCTCATCGTTGAATTTTCTCAACATTTATCTGTGTAATGTTGCCATAAAAGTCTTCCCATTATAGTCTGTTGTACAGTCTTCTTCCAAATTGTTCTTCCTGAGTCTTCCTTATGCCAGTGTTCATTGAAGAAAAATTTTTATAACATTTTTTATGACGGCCCAACAGTCTATTGTATGAATGTACCGTATTTTATTTAACCATCTTCTACTGTTAGAATTTTAAGTGACTATTTAATGTGAGTAGACAGCCAGGTGCAATTGTATTTTTGGCTTTAAATTGCTTGCCCCGAGAGGAATTTAAATGCTTTGAGGGCAGATACAAAAATTCCCTATAGTGTTTGGTTCCGTGTTGTGCTTCTCTGCAATGGTTGTCAGATTTCTGGATTTAAAATTGTGGGGAGGAGCACGTCATGGTATATTCTTTTATGTACGGACTTCTTGTTCTTTTTTACTAAAAACTAGTGGAATGGCTCTGCTACGGTACCTTGGTGATCTTGCACGTTTCCTCATAGTCCACATACTCCGGGCTCGACCACGGTCTGACCCATATCTTGGGGGAAGACTCCTCCCCGGTACAGGGCACATAGACAGATGACGTGAGGTCATTTCTCATCCACCTCCCTATCATGTGGGAGTTTATTATCTTCTTCTCTCATTTTGGGACGTTGGACATCCAGGTATAGCTGTGAGCATAAAAGTGCAGAGCTGCAATCCAGTCTAGAATTGACGTCTCCAGAACGGGCGGCCCACTGTGCCTGTGGTCTGTCACTTGGTCCCTCCCTCCAGTTTGGTTGTGTCCTGTAGGACTTGAGACGTGGGGGACTGATAGCGTTCCTACGATGCTTTCTCTGTTAGCAATAAAGTGCCTGTGAATTCACTCGGTCTTACTGATAGCTGCCAGTGTGCTGCTCTGTAGGCGTTGCTTGACCACTTACCACGAACGGATGGAGTCTTCTTTGGCCTGGTTTGTGGAATTTGTCATTACTTTGTGATTAATGTGCTGTAACTTGCTTTTAATTTCCGCATCCAGGGGCGCCTGGGTGGCTCAGTCGGTTGAGCATCCGACTTCGGCTCAGTTCATGATCTCACGGTCCGTGGGTTCGAGCCCCGCGTCAGGCTCTGTGCTGACGGCTCAGAGCCTGGAACCTGCATCAGATTCTGTGTCTCCCTCTCTCTCTGAGCCTCCCCGTTCATGCTCTGTCTCTCTCTGTCTCAAAAAAAAAAAAAAAAAAAAAAAAATTAAAAAAAAATTTCAGCATCTGATATTTTAGTGCTTTGTTGTGAAACAGCTCAAGTAAGCATGATCTTTGCTCTCTACAGTACTTTTTCTTAAAGAGCACAGTATACTGCCTGTAAAATTCCTCATAATCTGGATTCATCAAAGATGAAGCAGTTAGTTTTATTTAGGATGGTTTTGTATCTATTTAGCTTGCTCTTGGATTTGTTGTTGTTGTTTTTAACCCTCCTCAAAGACTACTTTTTTTAAAAAAGATAATTCATTAGCCATTCTTTTGACACTTGATCTTAATCAAAAGGCTGAGAAGCGGTCATTAGCCTCTTTTTTTTTAAGTTTATTTATTTATTTTGAGAGAGACAGAGTGTGAACAGGGGAAGGGCAGAGAGAGGGAAAGAGGGAGAATCCCAAGTAGGCCCCGCATGGTCAGTGAGCAGTGCCCGACATGGGGCTCGAACCGGTGAAACCGTGAGATCATGACCTGAGCTGAAATCAGGAGTTGGTCCACTTATGGGGGCACATGAGTGGCTCGGTCAGTTGAGCCTCTGCCTCTTGATTTTGGCTCAGGTCATGGTCTCGTGGTTCATGAGTTTGAGCCCCGCATCTGGTTGCATGTTGGCGGTATGGAGTCTGCTTGGGATTCTCTCTCTCTCCCTTTCTCTCTCTCTGTCCCCACCCCTGATCTCTCTTTCTCTCAAAATAAAAAGATTAAAAAAAATTAACAAAGAGTCAGATGCCTAACTGAGCCACCCAGGTGCCCTTAGGACTACTTTTTTTTTTTTTTTTTTAAATTCATTTATTTATTTTGAGAGAGAAAGTGCAAGTCAGGGAGGGGCAGAGAGAGAGAGAATCCCAAGCTGGCTCTGCATTGTCAGCACACAGCCTGTTGCCAGGCTTGAACCCATGAACTGTGAGATCACAACCTGAGCCGAAGTCAGACGCTTAACCAGCTAAGCCACCCAGGTGTCCCCCCACCACCCCTCCAGGACTGCTTTTTGAAAGTAAGCTCTACTTTATGAGTACTTTTTGAGCCCAATGTGGGGCTCAAACTCATGACCCTTTTTAGATCAAGAGTCACATGCTCTACCTACTGAGCCAGCCAGGTGACCTCACCTGCCTCTTTTTTTAAAGAACTACTTTTGTTTTGGAATCCAAAGCCTACTATTCTGGGGAGTCCATTTAATGCAGACTGTTCTCTTATTACATTAGATTTTTCTTTTCTCATGCAGTAGGAAGCTACTAAGGTGTCTAAATTAAGACAAATAAAAAGTATACTGTATAAACGTATCCTATCTCTCTCTCTCAAAAATAAATACACTTAAAAAAAAAAGAAAAGGATTGACATGAAAGCATGATTTTGCCATTAAAAGTTGCATACTTTCCTGGTAATTTAATAAATTATGATGTTTAGTAGAGTCAGTATAACATGACTCAGCGTCATGTTTAGATGATAACGTGTGATAGATGCTTTGTAGGAGGTTGTGGTAGCAGGACCAAGTTGTGTCCCATCAAAAGAGAAGATTATGTATAATACCAGCTTACCAAGCCTGTAACTGTCTGCACATACCATTTTAATGAGTGGGATGTATATGGTTAGAATTCAGTTTACCTTGTGTAGTCAGTCGAATACCTTTAAAATAGTATAATGTTGTGTTTTTCTTATAACAGAAACATTTATTTATTGTAGAAAACCTGGAAAATAAAAGCATAGGGAAGAAAATACAAAATACTCCGCATTCCACCAACCTTGAATAAATATTAACATTTTGGTATATTTACTTCATACTCCCACACTCCCTACCTTTATATGTGTATGAAAGAGTGTATAAAAGGTACTTTCTAAAAATGTACCTTTTTAAAGGAAACGGTTCATACTGTGTATACAGCTTGATATTTAAAATGCTCTAGTTATTTTGTGAGTATTCTTATTTTCGTATTAAGGAATTAATTTAAATTTAATTAAATTTAATTAAAATTAAATTAATTAAATTAAATTTAATTAAAATTAAATTTTTAAAGGCTGCAAGATCTTCTACTTTAAGTATATACCATATTTTACTTAGCCTTTACCTACTGTTGGACATTTAAGTTGTTTCTAATTTTCTACTGTTTTAAATAATCCTTAAATGTACATAATTTCCTTTTTTTTAATTAAAAGGTTTTTTTAAGTTTATTTATTTTGAGAGAGTGCAGGGGAGGGGCAGAGAGAGAGGGGGACAGAGGATCCAAAGTGGGCTCTGTGCTGACCACAGACGGCCCCATGCAGGCTCGAACTCAAGAAGTGTGAGATCATGACCTGATCCGAAGTTGGATGCTTAACCGACTGAGCCACTCAGGTGCTGCCAATGTACATAATTTCTTATGTATCTTTATTTGGTTTCAAAAATTGCTAGAGGTTGATTTCTTGGATCAATGGGTATGAACATTTTTCGGGACCTTGATTCATATTGTCAAATTGCCTTCTAGACAGGTTATCTCATTTTGAAATCCCATCAGTGGTGTATGGAAATGCCTTGCCAATACTGAGCGATACCTTTAAAAACCTTTAAATTTGATGAGTGAGTTATGGTGTCTTATTCTTTGCATTTCTTTTGATTGACAGTGAGGTTGAACATATTTTCATGGGCATCTTGGTCATTGATAATTATTCATTTTTGATTCTGTTTATGTCTTTGGCCCAGGTTTTACCTATGAGCTATTGGGATGTGTGTATACATATATATATATATATACACACACACACACACACACATATATATATATATA
This sequence comes from Felis catus, assembly GCF_018350175.1. Taxonomy (NCBI): domain Eukaryota; kingdom Metazoa; phylum Chordata; class Mammalia; order Carnivora; family Felidae; genus Felis; species Felis catus. Next base: position 93,962,152 of record NC_058386.1, on the reverse strand, counting down.
TATACACACACACACATATGTGTGTGTGTGTATATATATATATATATATGTATTGCTTTTTTTTTACTTCAGTTTTCCTTTCTTGTTATGTCACTAAATCTAAAAATCTTTTCATTTTTGAATTATTCCCTTATTTAATGCTTTGCAAGTCCTTCCCCATTGTAATAGTGACTGTTCACTACAGTGTTTTTCTGGGTTTTTTTTTCTGGTTCATTTTTATCTTTTTCCTCCATCTGGAATTTATTTTAGTAAAAGTTATATGATGAGGCTATAACATTTGTCTTTTGAAAATAAAGGTTTTCCAAGAACCATTTAATAAATAATACCGCATAGATTCATAATGCCAAATGTACAGTAGAATAAGTCTTCATAAGGTTTGAAGTATAGTGTCATTTTTAAACATTACTTTGATGTTGGAGTGTCATTGCACGGTTAATTAGTCGTTAATTCTTGGCGAAACTAAAACACTTCGCAGGATTTCCTACAGATAACTGCATGGAGCTGCCCCCTCTTTTTTTTTTTTTTTTTTTTTAAATAAAGTCTCATACTTCCACGTGGCCTAATAGTTGTATGACTCACAGTCCTTTTCTCACTGAGCATGCATGTAATCTACCCTCTGGTTAGCAGCTGTGGTTTCTCCTTGTAGCATCTGTTTTTGTTTGCACCCTTACTTCTCAAAGTGCCTGTGCTCCAAAAGAGCTTTCCAGTGTTGGTTGCTGTAGGCCAGTGAGGTCTGCCTGTTATTGTTTCTCATAATTGTTGGCTTTAAAGCATTTTTTCTTCATTTTTTTTCACATATCTACTTGACCCCCCTTTTTTTTTTTCTCTCCACTGTACTTACGGTTAGCAATTTAACTCACCACGGAGCTTAGAAATTCTGTTACCCATACGTCTTACTCATTCAACAAGGCTTCAGAGTTTTAGATGGACTTTCCATTATCTTGTCCCGAATGACAGCCCAACACCCTTCTAGGGAATACTGAATCAAGAAATCACCTGTCTTTGCAGAGGGCATCTGTTGAAAGCAGATGCCAGAGCCACGGGGTTGTCATTTCCCATCAGGCTCCAACATCAGAGTCTCTGATACTTCAAAGACACTCTCCATTCTTGCATCAACAGACAGCTGTGATGCCTCCTGGTTTCTTGTTGCTTTTGTTTTTGGTCCTGACATTTCTTCTAGATGGAAAAATAGGTAAGGAAGCATTCATATTTGAGAGCATATTAATGAGATTTTACATACTGTAACTGCTTACATTTGAGTAATATCAGTTACCAAAGGGCACAGAAAATTTAATTTTAAAATTTTCATGTTAGGATACATGCTTTTGGGTTGGCTGATTTTTATCCACACCCTAAAGACATAGAATTCTGGTACATATTTTCCATGTCATAAGAACTGAATATAATGATCAATTTCTATCATTTTATTTTGTATCTTTATTAGCATATATATATATATAGATAGATATATATATATATCTATCTATATATCACTAGGTGCAAGTTGGTAATTTTCCCTTCATTTCTATTGTTTCTTGGGATTTTAGGTTTTTCATAGAAGATTCACTCCTTTCCAATATCTCTGAGTGAGTGAGGAATAGTAAATAAGTGACTTTGGCAATGTTTTATAGGTAGTAATCAGTAGAATCAGAATATTCGGATCCAGTTTAGTGCTCAGCTGCTAAATAGTGGCTACCTTTCCCTTTTCATGCTGTCAGTCTTTGTGTGAACTTTGAGATATACTCCACGAATGATATAGTACTGGTCTCACCACAACAGCTTTATAAAAATTACAATTTTAGTAGAACTAAGTGGGTGTGATTCTTTTTGTATAGCTTCTTTCAGTGAGTTGTTATTATCAAAGTAGATTATATTTGGTGCTAGAGTGAAACAATAATTGGGATTACTTAGGGTTGGTGTCTGATTGGGCTTTTTACCTACCTTAACACCTAGTGCCTAATTCATAGTGCTTCAGAGAATTTTGTTTGAATAAATGAGTCCAGTCAGAATGCTGCCCAGGAAATAAAGAGAATGGGGCTTAGAAGGTGAGGATCAGGATTTGCCTGCCTCTATCACAGACAGTAAGTGCAGGACGACAGCGAACTTGAGAATTAAGGTAATTGTTTTACCTTGTATAGTCTCTGTGGTGAGGCTGCAACTTCAAATCCCTGCTTGATAAGGAATGTACGTGGTACTATTGGGAGATAATTTTCCATGGGCTTCATGTTTCTGCACAGCTTGTGAGTGAGGCACTAACTGCTCTCTGTTCAGGACTGTCTTTTGGAAAAATGAGATAGTTTCTCTCTGCAGAGCAAAGGACAGTTGTGCTTAATGTCTACTATGAAGATAATGCCTCCCTTTGAACAAAGTGCATGCATGCTTACTGTCTATTATAAAAGATTTGGTTCTCCCAGCTCAGAGTTCCTCTCCTATAACACGATATACTATGTGGGTAAGCATTCATCTGTACTTCTCTGTGTTGCCCTGGTGGGATTTGGGAGGCAAGGAGAACTGATAAAAATATGCTGCTTCTGCCACCTGTGAGTAATAAAGTCCTTTGTCTCACAGGAACCTCCTACCTTCATCCAGCATCCATACAACTATGTTAGGCTAACTCGTTGGCTTGCAAGTAGGATAAAGTCTCAGATTCTTCAGAGTTTTTGACAGGTACTCAGCTGACTGGTTTTGCCTATATAAGATGTTACTTACCTTTTGAAGAAACTTGTTTCATTTTCTTTAATCCTTGTTCATTGGATTGGTTAAAAATACTGAAAAATTAGTAGAGTCCACTCTTCAAGGAGCCAAGAAAGCTATGTGTTGGCTCAGACCAAACACTTCTGAATTGGTAAATTAGGAACAGCTGAGAGCTTTATAAAGGTGTTCATTATTTTCTTAATTAAAAATTGGACTTGAACTAAGATTTACATACTGCTTCCTATTGCAAGAAGTAACCTAACCTATGAATGTGGCTAGGAGATTGAGAATTTCTCTGACCCTGCTTTCTGATTCCAGTGGAACAGAATATTTGAAATCTGGGACATGAGGTCATAATAGTGTGTTGAAGGAGTGGAAATCCACACATAGAATGTGGGCTTTGAAGTCCCATCTGAGTTTGGAACCCTGGTGCTGTCGGTTATTACTAGTTTTTTAACATTGGGCATGACATTCAATCTGTTTTTGATTCATCCATATAATGTGGAATAATAGCTACCTTACAAGGCTGTTATGAGGATTAAACATAATTATGCAAGGCCTCTAGTATTCTGATCTAGCATATGCAGGGTGTGTGTGTGTCAGAGAGAGAGACAGAAACAGAGAGAGAGAGAGAGAGAGAGAGAGAGAGAGAGAAATAGTCACCCCAGTTCCACTTAGGTTATTGTTGGTGTGAATTTTGAGTTCTCATTTCAAATTATTTCTCCACTTAATCCTCATGTTTCTTTAAAAAAATTTTTTTTTATTAAGTAAACTCTGCCCCCAACGTGGGGCTCAAACCTATGACTCCCGAGATCAAGAGTCACATGCTCTGCTGACCGAGCCAGCCAGGTGCCCTCCTCATGTTTCTTTAAGCAGAAAATTCTATGATGATATCTCTGTTAATGATGAGGGTGTGTTCCAACAACATGCTTCATTATTAGATATTTTTCCAGAGGTAGAAATGTGTCAGATTTTCAGATACTATCTAGGATTCTTTTAATAAGAGGGGCTATAGTAATCTATATTATTAAATATCACCTAAAGAAGACTCACGCATCTTCGTTTGAATTTCAACAATTTGTGACAAAAACCGTACACTCTTTTGTACACGGAATAAGATCAAACTATAATTAGTATAATTACTATGGTATAATAGTATAATTTCTGAAAGCCGTTTTCTATACCTTGGCAGGAATGCCAGCCGGTGGGCCAGGAATGGCACTGGCTGGCATATGGACCCATCTGTGGCTCTTGTGGCTGCAGCCTGGGGGACAGCAAACAGATTTCCATTCCATCTGACTCCTTTCCTTCCTTCCCCTGGCTTCCTTGACCTCTGAAGCCCAAGAGTGATACAGGACATAATTTAGAGCAGATTATGTAAAATGACCTATTAACATCTCTAAAAGGCTCCTCGCAGTTTTACCGGGAGAGGTTTGAAGGAAGGCAGGAAACAGTACACAGCAGTCTGTCTGCTGTTGAGTTGTTGCCAGTACTGCTTGGTAACGATTTATGATTAACACCAAGACAAAAGAAAAATAATTCAGTGGTTATAAAGGTGCTTATCTCCAAGGACACTAATTAACTGAGATATCACCTTCCTGCTTCAGGAAGAAAAAATGTGCAGCTATTTCATTTAAAAAAGAAAAATTGCAGGCATTCTCTCATTACTTCTGATAAACTATTTTGATGAGGAGTGTGTTAGTTTCCTGTGTCTGCTGTAACAAATTACCACAAACTTGGTGGTTTAAAACGGCAGAAGCTTATTATTTATTTTTTTTACAGTTCTGGAGGCCAGAATAGGAAGTGAGTCTTATGGGGCTAAAATCAAGATTTCAGCAGTGCTGTTCGCCCTCCAGAGGCTCGACAGGAGAATTCTTTCCTTGCCTCTTGCAGCTTCTGGCGGCTGCTGGCATTCTTTGGCTGCATCGCTCCAATTCTCTCTCCATCTTCACACGGCTTTCTCCTCTTATGTGTGTGTCCAACCTCCCCGTGCCTTCCTCCTATCAGGATGCCTGTGGGGGAAGTTAGGGCCCACCTGGACAATCCAGGTTAGTCTCCTCAGTGCAAGACTCTTAATTATATCTGCACGATGTTACCGCGTAAGCGTTCACAGCAATTAGGGCCTGGTGTCTCGGAGGGCCACCGTTCAACTCACTTCAGGAAGATACGGAACGAATTTTAGTTTTCTTTTGTGTGTGTGGGGGGGAAAGCAGGAACATCTTTATAATTATCTTTTCTCAAGTCCCGTTTACCCCCAAAGAAGGCAGGCTTTAAGGCTGTTGTGAGATGAACGTCCCCATAAGGAATAAATTAACACTTTGTTTTCTCATCTTTGGATGGAACCGTATTAAATACGATACCAATTCTGCATGTGTTTCTTGAGTATGTTCGTCACCAGTCATGTTAGTCTAGGTGCCCAACTGTACGTGTTAATTAAATGATTTTGAATGTTGTAAAAATTCCTTTATGTTTTCATTGTACGTCGCAAGATGAAAAATTTAGAAGTTAGAATTTTATCCATTGTGTCTATCTAAAAGTCCATTTGTACTTTTTTGAAGGAAAATGTGAGCTGCTGTTAGTGTGTGATCTTTCAAGAAATTGAGATACAGATTGTTTTGTGTTATTCCCTATCTTTCTTTCCTTGGTCGTATTTTTTTTCTTTTGACATTGTTATTCTGTTTACCGAATTCCTAGAAAGGATGTTTATAGAGATTTAAAATCTGAAAAACCCTAGAACAAGATATTCTTAATTAAGGGCTTGATAATGGCTTGAGTTTTAATTTTGAGTTTATTATGCTTTGATTTCACTCAATTAAATTAGAATAATTAATTGTAATTTTAAGTGGTGTTTACTAAGCAAGTATATTAGCTCATCCAGAAAATAGGTTATTATTGCAAATTTAATTAAATTCCCTAAGGGAACTCTCAATATTACTTGGTAATTTAAATAATCTTTTTTTTTTTAGAGGGGAAAGAACATAAAGCCTCACACAATAATATGTAACTTATTAAAATAATGTGTTCATAGTATTTAAATTATTTTATTAAAATCATTGTTTTTATTAATACTGATATTTTGGCTTTTTTATATTGTCAGGAAATAAATGTACACTCATTTTGTTTCTCTTGTGTTTGGGGCTACAGTTACGCATCAGACCAACAGTTAGCTTGTCTGCTGATAAAGCAAATCAAGAATAGGATTATGATTGCTTCTACCTTGGAGCTGAACAAAGAGTAATTTTGATATTTTTTTCCCGTCACTTTTTAGAGCACTCTTTCTCTTGACCATTATTTTTAGTCTTCTCTGCTTGCTTTCCCCCCCTCTACTCAGCTTGTAAATATTGGCTATCCTGATGGCCCATTCTTGAGCTTTTTCCATCTCCATACTCTGATGTTTGGTGATGTCTTCCATTTCTATGATTTTATAGTACTGACCACGTTCCCACCACTTTCAGTTTTATATATCCATCCCAGACCTCATTTCTGAGATCTATAATCATCTGACTAACTCCTCCATTGGCTCTCTTTCAGATATCTCACATTATACAAATATGAAATAGAATCTTCGATTCTAACCTCTGCCTCAAAAAACAAAATAAAACTTCCACCAGCAGAAAACCAAAAATCCTGTTCTACCCCCACCTCTTTTATTAAGTAGCATCATTTTTAGTTGCTTAGGTCAGAGTCCTGGATGCCATCCTTGATTCTTGCCTCTTATGTATCCCGCAAAGACAATCACTTGCCCAATCCCTGTTAAGTACTAATGCCAAGATATATTTCAAATTCTACCTAATTTTCTTACCCTTATTCTTGCAATCTTAATTGAAGCTTCCATCATCTAGCTCTAGGACCACTGTATTATTTGTGGGTATATAATACTTATACAGAATAATGAACTAGGCAAAGTTTGTTTTTAGGATTTAAAATTAATTGTAAACAGTAATTTTCAACTCCTGGGATTCTGAAGTTACAAGAGCAAGAGGTAGAACCCTAAATGTAAAAGAAACATCCTAAACTAAAGAAATAATGAATTCATTTGTCCTCCATGATGCTTGGGTATCCAGAGGAAGTAAGCCAGGATATTGAGAAACTTCTGTTTCAAGTTCAGATTTTGGTTTCTAGTAATTCCGTCTATCCTTTTATTTAGTCATTCAGAGTCTTACGGTTGTAGGAAGAAGTTTCCAAATTAATCCTCAAATAATCATAACTAATGTTTTCTTTTGCCTATTATAAAATTTTACATTAGGTGAGTACGTGTTTATACACACACAAACATATATTAATACATGTATATTAATATTCCAAATAGGAATCTACTGTATTGCTAAGTAAATGGGTCTCATTCTTCAGAGTGAGGAAGTTGAGCATTGATAGGAGGCTGTTCTTCTCATGAGGGCAGATCGCATGCCAAATGATACCTGGTGGGTGAAGGTACACTATCGATGTTCTCCCTGACACAGATAAATAATATTCTTATGTTTTTAACCAAATAAGTATAATGAATTAATGTAAGCAAAGTGAACTTCTCTGATGAGGTAGCAGTGGTTCTCAACACGTGTAGGGGGGTTTGAACCCCAGGGGACATTTTTTGGCTGCCATGATTAGATGGTATTAATGGCATCTTATGGATCGATGGCAGGGATGCTGCTAAATATCCTATAACACCCAGGATAGCCTCACACAACAAATCGTCATGCCCCCTAAAAGGTCAGTAGTGCTTCACTTAAGAAATGCTTTTAGGGTATTTTTTTCAACCTGCCACATGATGTCCTAAGTTTTTTTCAAAATGCCATTTAACAAACCTTTAAAGGAGGTGTAATGGTTATAATAATTCCACGATTTTATTTTTGTGAAAATTGAAATGAATGGAAGTATGTTTGTGTGTATGGGGAATAATTTAGGAGAGGAAGGAATCAAGAATGAATACCAGGTGTCTGGCTTGTGCAACTCAACAGGAGGATGTTGGTGACATTACCTGAGATAAGAGAAACAGATGTGAGGAAGAAGATCTTCAGTTCGGATTTTTACAGAATCTGTACAGATTTTGTAGAATTTGAGGTGCTTGAGAGTTATCAAGAGAAGTTCTGACGATCAGAACATAGGTGTTGAGACAGAGCTTTAATTTGAAACTTGTCGGTATATAAAGATATTTTGGCCCTGGGACTGGGTGGAATCATCCGCTAAAGTGTATATCTTAAGATGGAGAGAATATCTTGTCACAGCTCTTAGGAACATCGACGTTTACAATACAGGGGAAAATCTAGCAAGAGACTAATAAGTAGCCAGAGAGATGATAAGAAGTGATGCAGAAATGTAGGCTTCTAAGCCAAGAGACGGGAAATGTTTCCAGGTGGATGAGTCATTAGTGATATGGAGGCTGTTGGTGACCTTGATGAGCATGAAAGTGGAATAGAAACAAAATTACAGTGGGTTGAGAAATGCATGGTAAGTAAGAAATTTAGATGTGTTGTAGATTTATGTGAGTTTGGCTGTGAAGGAGGAAGAGGTGGAGGAGGATGTGGGATCAGGGGAGGACGTTTTGTGTTTTTGAAAGGATCGGAGAGAATTCTTCATTGGTATTTTAAAAGATAAATTTTAAAGCTATCAAAGCATATCAAATACAATTTGTTAATAAATAAGCTTTAAATGAGTATGTTTCTACATGGGTTTTTTTTTGCCTTTTTGGATAATATTTTATAATATTGTATGTATGTACGTATGTATGTGTGTGAGCTCTACACCCAACTGGGGCTTGAACTCACAATCTTGAGATCAAGAGTCGCATGCTGTACCGACTGAGCCAGCCAGGAGCCCCATATTTTATGATATTTTAAGTAGTTGCTTAGGTTCTAAGTGATTCAGCAAGTATGAAAATAATTCTGTTAATTGTTAATAGATACAGGTTTATGTTTGATACTCAAATATTACTTTTCTTTTTCAGATCTTTCGAGAAACCGTTTTACAGAAATTCCTTCTGATGTTTGGTTATTTGCACCTCTTGAAACATTAAATTTATATCATAATTGCATCAAAACCATTCCTGAAGCTATTAAAAACCTGCAGATGTTAACATACCTTAACATTAGGTAAGGAAACCTTTTTTTCTTTTTTTGTAGATTTTGTTTTTTATTACAGTTCTAACCCTTTCCAGTAACAAAGGATTGTGTTTGGTTTGGCTGTGTAACCCATATTTATTTCAGCAGTGTCTTACTTATGTTTGTTACGTGTTCACATTACTTTATAGGTTTTTGGTCTTGTTCTTGAGAGTAGTGCTTCTCAACCTTTAACCTGCACAGGAGCCACCTGGGGATTAAAACATCTGATTATCTGCATATCTAGCGAGCCCCCTGGTAATGCCAATGCCTGCTGGTCCTTATCCCTTTGGGTAGCAAGGCTTTAGAGCAGAAGTATTTTTCTGAAACCATAGCACCACACTACAGATTTATTTATATGCATCCTCAGAGTGAAACATTATTATTATTATTATTATTATTTTTAAGTTTATTCTTTATTTTGAGAGAGAGAGAGAGCAAGCACAAGCAGGGGAGGGGCAGAGAGAGAGGGGGACAGAATCCCAAGCTCAAAGCCCGATGAGGGGCCTGAACTCACGAGCCATGAGATCATGACCTGAGCCGAAACCAAGAGTTGGGCACTTAACTGACTGAGCCACCCAGACGCCCCTTAAAGTGAACCATTATGAAGAAACAGTTCTTGAGCTCTGTTTTTCACACTCTTGTGAGTTCTTGTTGCCACTTTAAGGATGGATGGATTGGGATGGGAGCGTTGGAATGTTAGGAAGTAGATAACAGTTGATGTTAATAATGCTTACTGTGTGCCAGACATTACAAATATGTTATCCATGTTACATCATCTCCTCAGCAGCATTTTGAGAAAGGTACTATTATTATCCTTGCATTACGGATGAGAAACTGAAGTGCAGAGGGAAACCGTATGCCCAAAGTCATGTGTATGTGTGTGTGTGTATGTGTACACATAACACACACACACACACACACACACACACACACACACACACAGCAAGTGATAGAGCCAAGATTCAGATCAAAGCAGTATGACTGTAGAACTCTCTTTCTTAGCTGTTACCCTCTATTTATACCAGTCACCATTCGATAAGTATAAGAAAAAGATTGTCCTGTCAAATGAGTGACATTGAATGGAAACTGGTATGTTGTGACTTATGCTTAAGATCATTTTCGGGGCGCCTTTGTGACATGTGTGGCTCTTGATCTCGGGGGTGTGGGCTTGAGCCCCATGTTGGGTGTAGACATTATTAAAAAAAATCAAATCTTCAAAAAAAGTAGAATCATTTTTTTGCGTTCCTTTTTTTTTTTAGTTGTAAGGGTCATTTCTTCCCCCTCCTTAACAAAATGACCTGTCTAAATTCCCATATAGGGAAGTGGGAAATACTAATACATATAAATAATAATGCTCCTTCCTCGCTGCGATGTATTAATCCTTCTGTGTGTCTCCCTCAGTGACGTCATCTAGCAGTACTTAACTATTTTAGCTGAAACTTTATACTTGAAAATGTGTGAGAGGATGGGGCGCCTGGGTGGCGCAGTCGGTTAAGCGTCCGACTTCAGCCAGGTCACGATCTCGCGGTCCGTGAGTTCGAGCCCCGCGTCGGGCTCTGGGCTGATGGCTCGGAGCCTGGAGCCTGTTTCCGATTCTGTGTCTCCCTCTCTCTCTGCCCCTCCCCGTTCATGCTCTGTCTCTCTCTGTCTCAAAAATAAATAAACGTTAAACAAAAAAAATAAATAAATAAAAAAAAAAGAAAATGTGTGAGAGGAAATTCCTTTCATAGATGTAGTCATTTGGGTTGCTCTTTTCTAATTCTCTAATATCTCCTTGGCCTGGCTTGGGGGAGAGGTTTGAGGCAAGTAAGGCCTTAGTTTAAGTTTTGTCTCTGTTTTTGTTTCAGTTTGCTCTTTTATGGAAAAAAGTAACTTGTCAAAAATTGAATTTCTATTTGAATAGAAATGTATGGTAATCTTAAAATAGTTTCACTAAAACTTTCTCTGATTCTTTGCTGTTTTGATCTCTAAAAGTCACCTCCCGATTTTTGTGTATAGTCACAAACAGTTTTGAACAAACTTTATTGAAATAACATTAGTCCTTGTTTCTGATTTCTTTTGTCTCTAAAACATGGCAAAAAAGTGAAGATTAATGACTTAGTAGCTGTGTATAAAGAAATTCGACTCTGGAGAAAGCTGACTGCTAACTCAATGAACCTTCTTAAAGGAGGAAAATAGGCTTTTTTTTTTTTTTTAAATAAGCTCTAGGCCCAGCGTGGGGCTTGAACTCACAACCCTGAGATCAAGAATCGCATGCTCTACCCACTGAGCCAGCCAGGTGCTCCCCCCCCCCCCAAATAGACCAATTTTTAACTTTTTTTGGTCTGGGGAAGGTTAGAATGAGTTTGTATGTGCTGTTATTTTCCTCACTTACTTTGTTTTTTATTTTGGTGAAAATACCTTGAGAAACTTGTAAGATGCTTTTTCAGCTCTCTCTTCCTGTGTGCTCTTCCCTTTTTTAGGAGAATTCTGTAGGAAGATCCTTGTGTGCTCCACAAGGGCACCTTCCCAAGGATTCTATTTGATCCTGAAAGCGTCAAGAATTGTAACAAGCTCCTGGCATATTTGACATTCCAGCAGCCTGGCCAGGATTGCTGGTCTAGGGGCATTGTCTATTTTTTTAAGTCTGTTCCTTGTGATTAAAGCCAATCTAGTATTTCTGGATGTCCTCTGCAGGCATAACATGGGGAGGGAGAGGTCCTGATGTTCTTCCTTGGGCTGCCACTGGGTTTTTGTTGCTGTGTACGTTCCGCACAATGCTAGGTACAGGTCTATCACTGCCACTTTGAAAAACAGGAAAAATAATAGCTTATTTTTATGAATACTTGTTAGTGTGTAAATGTAATGGTATACTTTATATTTTTTTAGTAGGGGGATTGTCTTAGTCTGTTTGGGCTGCTCTGACGGGATGCCATGTACTGGGTGCCTTGTAAACAACAGAAACTTATTTTTCACATTTCTGGAGGCGGGAAGTCCAAGGTCAAGGCACCGGCAGATTTGGTGTCTGGTGAGGACCTGCTTCCTGATTTCATAAACGGCCGTCGTCTAGCTGTCCCCACTTGGCAGAGGGAGCAAGGGAGCTCTCTGAGGTATTTTTTTTATAAGGGCACTAAACCCGTTCATGGGGGCTCCACCTGTATGACCCGATCACCTCCCAAAGGCCCTACTTCCAGAGGCCATTACATGAGGGATTAGGTTTCAACATTATAATTTTGTGGGGAACACAAACATTGAATCTATAGCAGGGATCATTTGGGTCAGTCTGCATTGGTATGTGAATTTGACCCACCGTATGTACGTTGAGGGGAAGGACCCCAGAGCCTTACTGCCCAGATTTGAATCCTGGCTCTCCTATTTCCCAGCTGTGTGACTTGGAGCAGTTTGCTTAATCTCTTTTTGACTGATTCTTCGTCTGTAAAATGGGCATCGTGATATTCTCTCTCTTCCTAAAGCAGGTTGTTGTGAGGGTTAGCGAAGTTAACTCATGGGAGGTACTCTGACCGTGGCCCGACACGTAGTATGTACTCAATAAATGCGAGTTGTTGCTGTATTTAGGTTAGTTGTTGCTAATGTTAGTTGTGCTATATCCACAGAGATAGGAATGTTCTGTCAGCTTTGATCCGAGATAAAGGTGTGGGTGGGCCCTTACACCATAAACTCATAAGAAAAGGGAATGGATTAGGGTTACTACATGTTTTTGAACATGTAGCCCCAGTCATTCTTTTATAAACGTTTTAACATGGTGGCATGTGCAAACTTATCCTTGGGACTTTTCCTTAGGTAAAGGTATGGAGGTATTGAATGCGGTGAAATGAGACCAGAGAACAAGGTTCTGGCATTTTCTGGCGCAGAAGAATGATTCTGGGTTTTGAGACCTGATGGCATGTAAGACAGTATCATAGGTGACAACACAGGCTTTGCAGTCTCTTGTGACTGGGCAAGTCACTTAACACAGTTGTAACCTTTGTTTTCTTATTTGTATAATAGAGAGAGTACTGCTAACCTGCCTTACGGGGTTAATGTGAGTATTAAAGGAGATACTACATTTAAGGCTTTTAGTATGATACAGAGTAAGCACTCATTAAATGATAGTTATTATTTGGTGAAGCTTTTTATTTACTTTTCAGGTGATTTGTTGTTTTTCAACAGAGCAGAAATTTCAGACATACCTCATAATGAGACTCTTTTATTCTTTTCAGTCGAAATCTTTTGTCAACATTGCCAAAATACCTATTTGACCTTCCCCTTAAAGTTTTGGTCGTCAGTAATAATAAACTGGTATCCATTCCAGAAGAAATTGGGAAGTTAAAAGACTTAATGGAATTGGTGAGTAAAACAGTTGTATTGATCGTGTATAATAATATATTGTGTGTAATATGCGTAACATGTATTTTGGAAGATTGCTTTTTATGGAATTTCAGTGTAATTTTTTTTTTAAAGAATAACTTGGTATGTGTCTGTGTTCACCGTAGTAAAATTTTGAGATCCCATTGCTTATGTCTGATTTTAGCTCACAGCCACATTAAGAGCCTGGCTGTTTCTCAGTCCTAGTGAGGTCAGAAGGTTTGCTTATAAGCTTTGAGAAATGCTTTTCAAACCAGTAAGCATTTGTCTGTGCATTTTGGGGGCAGTAAAGGTCTTCGACCGGGGCTGCTATGAAAGCCTCAGAGAAAGGGAATAAAGGAAGAGAGTGTAATGCCTGCAAAGTAGAATGAATAAAATAGCTCTCGCGCTTCTATATTCTCATGTGATTTTACAAAACTTTTGGGACCAAGATAGAAAGAGGCCATTGTGTACAACTGATTGTAGAAATAAAGGAATAAAGTAATTACCTTATACAGGACATTTTAGGTATTAAAGGACATTGAACTTTGAGAGAAACATAATTATCTCCTCAAAACATTGGCCCGTTTTCTCATCTTTCTGTTACTTTCTGGAGGGGCCAAGGGCACTTTGGCCTGCTTCTTTTGAGTTAAAAGCAATCCATCCAACAGATTTAAGAAAAGTTCTTTAGTCCCCCACCTCAACTGTCTAAATTTACAGTGGAAAGGAGAGCCTGTACCAGGATAGGCACTATTAACAGAGGTTCCTCTTTGCCTAAGAAAGTTATTTGAATAATCCAGCACACTTTGTTTTCCAAACATGTCCTCTCACCTTCCTGCTAATAATGCTCTTCCTCCTTTGTATCCCCAGACTCTTACCCCTCTCCTTAGCTCAGGATGTCATATAAGCCTCTTCTTGCCTGTCTTGGGAATTTCATGTTGGTGTGGATTCTCCGTACTTACGAAACGGGATTTCATTTTCTCCTGTTAATTTGTCTCATGTCAGTTTGATTCTTAGTCCGTCTAGAAGGACTTTGAAAGGCATTTCTTTCTCGCCAATGCTTCCACCTCACACAGTATAGCTTGCTGTTTATTTCTATTTTTTGTTCTGTCTGGAGTAATGCTTTCCTGATATACGGACATTTTAAAAGTATTCTTAAGTATTGGGGTGCCTTGGTGGCTCAGCTGGTTAAGCGTCTGACTCTTGATTTTGGCTCGGGTCATGATCTCACCGTTTGTGGGGTTGAGCCCCACTTCAGGCTCTGCGCTGACAGCACGGAGACTGCTTGGGATTCTCTCTCTCCCTCTCTCTCTCTCTCTGGCCCTCCCCCCCTCGTACTCTGTCTTGCCCTCTCTCTTTCTCTCTCTCAAAATAAGTAAACGGTAAAAAAAACGAAAGTATTCTTAAGTAGGACTTTATTATGTGTGGAGGGCCAAAAGTTTTTTTGAGGAACTTATCCATGATTCTTCAGGGGCAAATTAATGTGCAAATAGAATGCTATGAACAGACGTTTCAGGAACATCATCCTTTTATTTCTTTTATCCAGTAATGAATACCTGCATGTGCAATTATAACACAAGGAGACTGCCTTGAACTTAGTCCTGTTATGTTTTAGAACCATAGAATTTTAACCACTTGCTAGCATAGGAATCCCCAACACATCTAGTTGTACGTTTTCAGTGGTGGATAAATCTTGTGTGTGTGTGTCACCGAGGCATCCTTTATTCTCTTTTGCAAAACTCCTATTTGTTATCTTTATTATTTGGAACTAAAATACACGCCCCCTACCACTTTTATCCATTGGTCCTGGGACTACCATGTGAAAAAGTATAGATAATGACAACTTTTCTTCCCTTCAAGTATTTGTAATCTGTCATGTGTTTACTCTCCCATTTCACCAAACTCTAAGGCCTATTTTTCTGTAGTTTAAACATCTTTATTACTTTTACTCCTTTCTATATTTTCTGTATTTCTGTTCTTCATTACTTTTTATTTTTAGCTATTTAAAATTTTTTTTTTTAACATTTATATATTGTTGAGAGACCGAGCATGAGCAAGGGAGGGGCAGAGAGAGAGGGAGACACAGAATCTGAATCAGGCTCCAGGCTCCGAGCTGTCAGCACAGAGCCCGATGTGGGGCTCAAACCCATGAACCGTGAGATCATGACCTGAGCCGAAGTGGGACACTTAACCGACTGAGCCACCCAGGTGCCTCACTATTTTTAGCTATTTTTATCCTGAAAATGTTTCCCTTTATTAAGATCCCTTTTAACATTATACTCACAAATGAACAGAAGATTCTAGATGTGATTTAACAAATTCATAGTAAAAAGCGGACCAATATTTAGCTTGACCCAGACACTGTTAATATTTCTTTTAAGTGTATTTATTTTGAGGGAGAGAGAAAGAGAGAGTGTAGTGAGTGAGGGAGGGGCAGAGAGAGAGGGAGACAGAATCCCAGATAGGCTCCACGCTGTCAGCGCAGAGCCTGAGGTGAGGCTCGAACTCATGGACCTTGAGATCATGACCTGAACTGAAGTCAAGAATTGGACGGTTAACTGACTGAGCCACCCAGGTGCCCCTAGATATTTAATATTTCTAAAGATTTTATAAATATTATACTTTAAGATTCTGTGGCTGTGTAATTTCTTTTTCTTTTTTTTGTCATTTAGTTTTGGCCCTATGTTCTAAATTATATTACATGAGATGGTTTTGGGATAGATAAAATTTTAAGAATAGTTAGGATTTTTAGAATTATTCTAGTATTTTTAGTTATTAAATAGAATATTTTAAAGCTACTAAAGATTGTATTTTACTAGACACTATAAAAATATCATGCTTTTATTTAAATTCTTGAAATCAGTAACAGTGGATAGATAGCATTAAGATGGCTAATTGATAATGGTAAATCACGTAATGAATTTGTGGGTATTACCTATCATTGGAGTATTTCCCGTGACACCATTCCGCAAGAATGTGGTGGCCAACTATAGTGCGATTCTATAATTAGAAACCTAGGAAGTCTTCTCAGGTCTCCAATTCCCGCAGAGTATTTTGTAGAGTACCTATTGGTGAGTGGGTCAGTTTTTTGTGTTTGGGTTTATTTCTTCTGGGCGGCTATCAAATTTCAATGGATTTTT
The DNA here is from genome assembly GCF_018350175.1 of Felis catus. Classification (NCBI taxonomy): domain Eukaryota; kingdom Metazoa; phylum Chordata; class Mammalia; order Carnivora; family Felidae; genus Felis; species Felis catus. The sequence continues at coordinate 93,945,900 of NC_058386.1, read as the reverse complement.
TTATATAGAACTCTCCAGTAATGGATACTTTTTGCAGGAAGCAATAGTATTAATTTAAAGGACGTTTTCTCCAAATTTGATTATCTTTCATTTGGATAATAGCCTATTCTCACCGTAGCAGCAAAGGTCCTGTCAAAATAGAAGTCAGATCATGTCATACCTCTGTTTATAAGTTTTTGGTTCCTGCCCACACCTCTCCGAGTAAAGGCCTAAGTTGTACCCCTCCCCCAGTTTAGTCTCCTGCTTGCCCGCTTTCTTCTAGTGACACTGAATTTCTTACTGTTTTTTGGTACAAGTCAGGCATGTTTTGCTCACGAGCCTTTTTACATTTATTGTTCCTTCTTTTTTTCCTTAAGTTCCTTCTTTTTTGCCTTTCTTATATATTGGCATGGCTCATACTTTCAGCTCTGACAAGACTGCTCAAATACCAGCTTCTCCATGAGACAATCTAAATTCAGCACTTAGAACCTGGTTTAGCAAATAGTATTTAATGAATAGATATTGTTGAATGAAGGTGCCTTAGGTATAGTTTGAAAGAAGTACGTAGGGTACATTTTTTCTTTTTTTTAAAGTTTATTTATTTATTTTGAAATACAGCGAGAGCACGAGCGTGTGAGCAGGGGAGGGGCAGAGAGAGAGAATCCCAAGCAGGCTCGGGTGCTGTCAGCACGGAGCCTGACTTGGGGCTTGATCTCACGAATCGTAAGATCATGACTTGAGCCAAAATCAGGAGTCAGGCACTTGACCAGCTGAGCCATCCAGGTGTTCCGGGATACATTTTTCCAATCGTCTTAGCTCTATTGGATTTTTCCCTACGTGGCTTCAGTATTCAGAATTTACCCTCTTGCCTTTTTAATTTTTGATAAAACTGAATATATGTGCCACTCTGTTCCCTTCAAGCTAATATCATTTCCAGTGAAAGCTGGAAATTGGAAGAAGTTGCAGAAGAATGTGAATTTCATTTGCCGTGTGTCTGGAATGATTGCTGTATGAGCTCACGCTGCAGATTTTTCTTTGAGGGGAGAAGGGAGGAGAGCACAGTTACTTTCAGCTGTCTCCTGTTATGGGAAAGTGGTGTCATTTACCTTTAAATCAGGAACTTGCATTTTAGTTTAACCTTGAGACATTTCTGATTCAGATCTCCTGGAAAGTCTTTGCGTTATGATGTGAGCCGCAAGATTTTGGGCTTGTAACCCCTCATATTTTGTGTCCCGTTGAGAAAGAGGTTTAAATTGATTCTGACCATAGCCTTTGGTTCTCCAGCTCACGTCTGTAAATCCTTGACTTTCTCAGCTTCTGTCCAACAGAGCAATTCAAAACTACCATAATTGACAGATTATCAAAGTGATTGATCGTTGTTTTTTATTTTACCTCTGAATGAGGAGTGCCTGGATTATCCTTACTTCTGGTTTTGGCTGGTGAGAGTAGTCTTCAGCTGCGATTTTCAAAAGGCTGAATTATGTAGTCCTAAGTTATTATTCACAGTTTTGCACGGAAAAATTTAACTGTGCCACCTTGACTTTATGATGAAACATTAATAGAAATCTGCCAGATAATCCATTTTCAGAGAAACGACATTTGAGGTAGCTTTTGCTATTAGCCATGTGCTTTAATTTGAAACTGGAAATACGTCTGTATTTCTCAGTTAGTTTGTTATCATTTTATTTTCTTATTTTCCTTAGGATATCAGCTGCAATGAGATTCAGGTCCTTCCCCAACAAATGGGAAAATTACATTCACTTAGAGAGCTCAATATCAGAAGAAATAATCTTCACGTGTTGCCAGATGGTAAGATGCTCAATCTTTTTACTGAAATGAACAAGAGAGCAACTATATGCAATTTAATTTAATGATTTTTCATTTCTGAACAGAATTAGGAGATCTTCCCTTAGTCAAGCTGGATTTCTCCTGTAATAAAGTGACCGAAATTCCAGTTTGTTACAGGAAGCTGCATCATTTGCAAGTAATGATTTTGGATAATAATCCATTGCAAGTACCACCAGCACAGGTTTGTAATAAAAATACAGTACGTGTTCCTTCTATTTTTCTTCATAATTATCCATCAGATTGCTAAATCAGAAAGCATCAGAATTAGGAGTCAATTCGTTGTTGAGGCCTTCTTGGCCAAAGGAGTTTTTCTGCGAAGTGACTTTTTCACTTTGGTAGGAGTTTTAGTTTCGCTTCTGGAGCACAGAATTTAGAATGCCCAGATGCGTAATTCTGTTTGTCAGCGTTCCTTTAAAAACATAGACTGTGGAGGGTCTCTGCCTCTATCCTACTCGGGTATGTATCTACTTGACTTTTTGTTGTATGATTGATCGGAACGCATTCTCAACACCGATAGATGGAATCCTAACAGAAAGAACAAGATACAAGTGGAAAAGAATTAATTCAGCCTTTTAGTTTGAGGAGTCAATCCATATGGAATCTACTAAAATGACAGTAAAGGAATGTACCAAGATATAAACCCATAATAAGGCCAGAGAATGAGAGGGAAGAGGGCAGCAGGGGAGGGATGGCAACAGAATTTTGGAACATGGAAGACAGATGAAATAGTGGGAACTGGGGTCTTTCCTTACACTGGCACGAGAGGATCTGGCTGAGGAGGCACGTGGCAGTGAGATGCCAGCAGGCGCTCTGCTCCAGAAGAAGGGTTGCCTTTTTCTTTCTACAAAGGTACATTCCACTCATTCCAAAGAGGATGCTTTTTCTAATTCAAATGAGGGCTGCCTGGTGTCCTGGTAGTAGCTGCCTTAGCAGCGCAGGGGAAAGCTGGAACTTGGGTCTGCTATGGGAGAGGGCAACACCAGAAGGTTGATTTACTTGCTGTGTTAGACCTGGGAATGGCTTGGTACTGGAGCAGAGCTGTAACTGAATAGAAGGATGAAAGACTGGAACTGTGAAAGTCTGTAGAATGTCTGAGGCAGTGCTGTCCAGCAGAACTTTGTCAGCTACAGGAATGTTCTGTGATTTGTGCTGTCCAGAATTGTTTTTAATGTTTATTTATTTTTGAGAGAGAGAGAGAGAGAGAGAGCGAGCGAGAGAGCGCTAGCGGGGAAGGGGCAGAGAGAGAGGGAGACAGAATCCAGAGAAGGCTCCAGGCTCTGAGCTGTCAGCACAGAGCCTGACGTGGGGCTCAAACTCATGAACCGTGAGATCATGACCTGAGCCAAAGCCAGACTCTTAACCGACTGAGCCACCCAGGCGCCCCCTAAGGAGCCTAAATTTAAATTTAATCTTATCTTGATTAATTTTAGATGAAATAGCTTCATGTGACTAGTGTGACTGCCATATTGGACACTACAGGTCTTAAGATTTACACCCTCGGGGGCGCCTGGGTGGCTCAGTCGGTTAAGCGGCCGACTTCGGCTCAGGTCACGATCTCGCACTCTGTGAGTTCGAGCCCCGCATCGGACTCTGTGCTGACAGCTCAGAGCCTGGAGCCTGTTTCAGATTCTGTGTCTCCCTCTCTCTCTGACCCTCCCCCGTTCATGCTCTGTCTCTCCCTGTCTCAAAAATAAATAAACGTTAAAAAAAAATAATAAAAAAAAAAGATTTACACCCTCGGATTCTTGCCCTTAGCTCTGTAGTCGCATGCCTAGCCCTCACTTGCCTTAGCAAAAGCCTGGGGTTTATTCTACGGCGTAGGTAGATTCTCTCAGATTCTCTTCCATAACTGAGCAGCCAAATGTGTATCACTCTTGGCCTCAGCAGAATATTTTCTTGTCATAATACTGTATTTCGATTTAATGAGAGATTGTGACATAGGAGTAATAATAGCAGAGATATTTCTAGTGCTTACTGTGTTCCAGGCACTATCGAAATGCTTTACATGCATTAAATTATTTGATTCTTACAGTAACCCTGTAAAATAGGTACTATTATATCTCATTTTATATATGAGGAAACAGAAGCATAGAAGTTACGGGACTTACTTATTCAATGCCACATAGCTAGCGTGGGTACAGCTGGTTCCAAAGCAAGGCAGTCTGACTGCAGGGTCTGTGCTCTAACCACTAGGCTATACTTCTGAAGGAGGAAATAAATTGATGGGGATTGAAGATGGGAGGATGGTATGGTGGCGGTGATGATATGTGATAGTGGTGGGCAGTGGTAATGTAAGAAATCTGAGTCCTCATTTTCCTTAGTAAGACCTCAATAAATAACATCTATAGCTAAGAAGTAAAACAGAACCATATTACTGATATATATATGAAGGTAAATAGCAGAAAACTGCTCGAAAGAGTTGGTATGTGGGGACTAAGTCTTGGAGATTGAAAGGAGTGAAATGGGGGAGTAATTTTTCGTTACCACTTTTGTAATTCTCTTTGATTTTAAATTATGTATGTGAATTACTGCAATAAAAAATTTACAGAAGAAAAGAATTCACCGGTATTTAATTTGGTAATGAAAGATGATTGTTTTTTGGTTTACACAGATAATGGGATATATTTTAATTGGTAATTATTTATATTCTAATAGCTCAGAGTTTTTCCTTTTAAATGAAGTTTTTCAGTGGTCAGGTCTTGTATCTGTTACAATTATCTAAGAAACATTCTTTATGCCTGGAATGATAATTACTGTTTCATGTACTTTTCTTACTGGTTTTTTTTGTTTGTTTGTTTCTTACTGTTTTCTTTGTTGATTAGTTTTTGCATGTTTGTAGGTTATGTAAGACCATCCATAAAACAAAGCATGGTTTTTAAGATTTCACTTTCTAAGTAATCTCTACACCCGATGTGGGGCTTGATCTCACAACCCCGAGATCAAGAGTCCCATGCTCCACCGACTGAGCCAGCCAGTCCTTCCAAAACATTTTTGAATAAGTTATAAAAAACTGTTTTTATTTTTTATTTGTCTTCATTTTTTAAAGTGTGTGTGTGTGTGTGTGTGTGTGTGTGTGTGTGTGTGTGTGAGAGAGAGAGAGAGAGAGAACGCACAGGAGAGGAGGAGGGGCAGAGCGAGAGAATCCCAAATGGGCTCCACGCCAACAGCGCAGATCCAAATGTGGGGCTCGTACTCATAAACCATGGGATCATGACCTGAGCGGAAACGAAGGGTTGGAGGCTTAACTGACTGAACCACCCAGGCTCCCCTAAAAATTTTTTTAAAGTAAGCTCTCTACACAATGTGGGGCTTGAACTCAGGACCCCGAGATCAAGAGTGGCACGCTTTACTGACTGACCAGCCGGGCACCCCATGATTATAGTTTTTGAGAAATATTTATTTGATATTATTCATGGTGACTGAAGTTAACTTACCGTTTTCTTACTGCTCATTGTCTTTTTTATGTAAAATACTTTCTTTCACATAGTATTTTACCCCTCATTGTTCCTCTTCTCCACCACCAATGAAAGTAACTTTTCAGGACAATATTTTAGTTGAATTGACCATTTGAAAAATTATTTTATTCTAACTGGCCTGCTATCACACCTTTCAACAAATTCATTTTTCCTATATTTATATTATTTTGATTAACTGTATTCCAGTGTTTGGACCAAACAACTTTGTGGTTCTGATAAGATTACTTTAAAGAATTACATGGGTTATTAGTATTTTTTTTCTGTTCTCATCACTACAGTGAATATATTTCTTCTCACTTTTTTCTAATAAAAACAACTTTTGTGAGGGGCGTCTGGGTGGCTCAGTCGGTGAAGCATCCAACTTCGGCTCGGGTCATGATCTCGAGGTTTGAGTTTGAGTCCTGCATCGGCTCTGTGCTGACAGCTTGGAGCCTAGAGCCTGCTTTGGATTCTGTGTCTCTGTCTCTCTCTGCCCCTTCCCTGCTCTCTCTCTCTCTCTCTCAAAATAAACATTAATAAAATAAAATAAAATAAGCAACTTTCGTGAATTATAGATTTTATATTATTTAGTGGTTTGTTGTACTTTTAGCAAGAAAACTTTAGTCACGTACAGAAAAATTAACTTATAAATGGCAGTAGACTTTTAGTTGGTATTGTCAGATTTTTTCATAAACTGTCAGAAGTACAAATGATTCAGATATGTAAAGTTTCTATTGTGATTGTGATGTTTCAGCATAATTTAAGATTATTGAAATATATAAATAGGGGCACCTGGGTGGCTCAGTTGGTTAAATGTCCAACTCTTGATTTCAGCTCAGGTCATGATCTCTCAGTTTGGTTAGTTCGAGCCCCACGTCAGGCTCTGTGCTGACCCTGTGGAGCCAGCTAGGGATTATCTGTCTTCCCACTTTGTCTCTCTCTCTGTGCCGCCTCCTCTCGTATTCTGTCTCTCTCAAAGTAAATAAACTTAAAAAAAAAAAATATATATATATATATATATATACACACACACACACACACACACACACACATATAAATAAATTGGTAGGTGACTAATATTTGGGCCTATATAACTAAATCTACTTTCTCAATTATTTATTGACAGATATGTTTAAAGGGTAAAGTACACATATTTAAATACTTAAATATCCAAGCATGTTGCAGAATGGATAAGAAACCAGATTCTCTGGATCTTCCCTCGCTGAGTAAAAGGATGCCCTCCCAGCCTCTCACAGACAGGTAATGTAATATTCTCAATATTCATACAGTCTCATTTCATGATTGCTGTCTTCTCTGTAGGTAAAAGATACAGATTCATCTTGAGTGTACTGAATATATTTAGGTTGATTGGCCCAGGATTAAAATCAACAATTGACTGAAGTGAAATATCACCATCATAGAATTCTGTGATACTAGAATAAATCTGGGATTTTCTCAAAAAACTAAGTATTACTAGTATTTTGGTAGCAAAATGTAAATGTTTGACTTTATATTACAGAAACACTAATTTCTCAGCCCTTGGCAACTGTTAATTTATTATGATAATCCCTCTATTGTACTAACTAGTATTGTAATAACTAGTAGAATTTGATTTGGGGGTGAGACATTTTAGGGTACCTTTCTCCTTTTCTTCATATTCTTTATGTCTGGATTAAAGATGACTTATCACTGATATTCTGTACGACACTGGTGTTTATCTCCTCGTGAGATTTTGAAATGGTAGATTTGACTATCTGTTTTTGATTCATCCTTTCGGGATGTCTGAAAGATTTTATGAAAGTACAATTCCACCAAGTAGTATGGGAAATAATGTGGAATGGGGTGAGACTGCAGAAAGGGAGACTACACTCCTGCCTGAAATGTTTAAAGGTTTGTCATTTTATTTGTGACAAAGTTTAGAGTAATTGGAATGGCAGTATATTAAGTAGTGTTTTTGAATTCCCAAATGGGATGTTTTCTAGAATATTTCTGTTGCCTCAGTAGAATTAAATATTTACACATTATATTTAATTCCTAAAGATTATTCTGTTTAATATTATGAGTGATAATAAACCAAACAGTTCTATAAAAATTAGGCTTTGTTCGTATTGTGATCTCTATTAGTTTGCTTTACGTTTATGTAAAAATGAATTTTCTTTAGTAGTGACATTGATTATATTAATCATTTGTTTATTGTACCAATATCAGTTGAAACAAACACCAAATAGCAGTCAGATGCCTGCTGGCAGGTTCAGGGTATGTTTTGTTGAATGGCCTGTACCTTGGTGTCGGCCCTCATGGAGCCCACAGTCTAGTGGAGAAGGAGCCAGCCAGCAAACGAAGCAAAGAAACCTAACACACATGCACACATACGACTTCAAATTGTGGCAAGGGCTACAAAGGAGAGGAACATGTTTCAGGAGTGTGGTCAGGGAATGTCGCTTTGGGAAGGTGAGGTTTTCAGTCAAGACTTGAAAGGAGAAAAGCTAGCTGCGTAAAGACTAAGGGAGGAACATTTCAGGCAGAAAAGAACGACACGCGCTAAGACCCGAAGCTAGGAAGAAACTTGGTGTGTTAAAGAAACTGAAAGGCCAGCACGGTCGGAGCAGAGTGGCTGAAGAAAAAGACGTCCAAGTTGATTTTGGAGAAGTAGTCAGGCCTCAAGTCACGTGGGGGCTTCGGGGGCTGTGGTGTGCAGAGTTTGAATTTTACTTACAGTGCAGTGGGAAGTCAGCAGACAGTTATGAGCCGCGGAATAACATGATCTGGTTTATATTTAAACAGCTATTTTGGCTTTTGAAAGGAGCATAGATTGGAAGTAAACAAACGTAGAAGCACAGGGACTAGTTAGGTTGTTGAAGTACTGCCAAGAGATCAAGGGGTCTGGAATAGGGTGGGTGCGGTGGAGATGAAAAGGAGTGGAAAGAACGGAGATATATTTTAGAGATGGTCTCTAGCGCTGGTGTCCAATAGAAGTGGAATATAAGCCACATGTGTAATTTTACATTTTCTTGTAATCCATTAAAAAAAAAAAAAGCAAAAATGGGGCACCTGGGTAGGCTCAGTCAGTTAAGCGTCCGACTCTTGATTTCGGCTCAGGTCATGATCTCACGGTTTGTGAGATCCAGCCCCTCTTGGGATTCTCTCTCCCCCTCTGTCTCTCTCTGTCTGACTCTCTCTCTCTCTCTCAAGATAAATACACATAAAAAAAAAAGTAAAACTGAAACAGGTGAAATTAATTTTAATGTTACTGAACCCAGGATATCCAAAACCCGTAATTACATGTTTCAACATGTAATCCCTGTAAAAAATGTAAGGTTTTTCATTCTTTTTCTGTTACATCATTGAAATCTGGTGTGTGTTTTTCATTTATAGCACGTTTGAGTTTAGACTAGCCATATGTCCAGTGCTCAACAGCCATATGATGGTTAGTGGCTACTATATAGGATAGTACAAGTCAATTGAATCTACTTATGAAGCGACTCTTAGGCGTGCTGATTTTCTACTCACAGGCTGTTTTTGAACTACTTAGAAAATTCCTGTGTGCACTTTCCACCTCTACGCTTATGCCTTTGTCTCTTTGATTCTTACTACCTAGAATAGCCTTCTGTGCCTTGGCGATTTTGTAAAGTATTTATTCTACATAGATAAGCATTACAGTGGTTAGGTATATCAACTTTTGCAGTCAGGCATAATATACCCATGAAGCCCTTCTCTGACTCTTGATAACTTCATGTCCTTGTGTCATAATGTCTGTAGTCCTCAGTGTTCTTACATTTGTAAAAAGGAAAATAATCATACGGATGCTATCGGGATTAAATTAAATAATGTATATAGAGCACTTAACACGCCTTACCCATAACAGTTCCTCAACTAATAGCTTATTGTTATCATTGTCAACTATCACAGATACGCATAGATTTTAGTATAGTACACGGATGTATTATTGTGCAGTGGCGTCAGGTGGATTTCGCTTCTAATCATGGTTTAACCTCTTAATTCTTCTTTTGCCTGCATAAGTTGTTTACTGTCTCTGAGCCTATTTCTTTGTTTAAAATGATAACAATACCCACTTCAAAAGCTTGTTGTGAGAATTAAATGTGTACTCACTCGGCAACTAGTTCAAGACATGATATTCAGTAAGGGTTCTGTTTTTCCCCCCTGGGAGGGTAACTTTTAGAAGTTCTGTTCTCATTTATGAAAAGAAATGATGCATGAATTGCAGAATGTAAGGATTATAAATAAAATATGATGTGTACCTGGCACAGTAGCTAATAAGGACACTCCATAAATGCTAGCAATTATTGCCTCTCTTCATCCTTCTAGACTAAGCTCCAAAGCCACTTTCTTGGGTGAGGCCCTTCCTAACCTTACCAAGGAGAATTAATTGATCACTCTTTTCTCATGTTACTTGATATATTTACCTTTGTCATAGTCTTCAAAATATATAAACACACTTCCCCTCTGGGCTGAGAGCCCTTTGAGGCCAAACATTTGTTTAATGCATCTCCTATCTTTTCAGGCATTCAGCATAGTGTCTGACACTTGGTAATTGCTCACCTGAGTTTATTTAATTTTTTATACATATATAGTTTTAAATCTTTATGTTCCTTTATTGGAGCAAGATTCCTGACCCATATACACTGACGTAGTACTTACTAAACATGACCTGTGCAGAAATTATACGTGCTATCCATCTAGACAGGTTTTCATTACCCTTTGCCTATCGATGGAATCGTTCCATTTATAAAGTTTCATGCATCAGAAAACTTTGAATTTGACCTGGCTATCCACAAATTCCTCTCTGAAAAAGTTAAGTGGCATTTAATTTTAGCTATCATCCTTTACAGCATGAAAAAGCTTATGCATTAGGTAGCTTCCCAAAATGTTAGTCTGCGCACAATGGCATTTAGCAGAGCCGAGCCGGTCATTCTCACCCAGATTCACACAGACAGGCCTCGCTTGAGAGCTGTGCGCGAAATAGCTAGTACTTTGAGACGAAAGTACTCCTGAGTTCACCACCAGCACAGACTTCTCTTGAGAGTCTGTCTTCTCGGCCACATCTCAGTGCCAATGAAGACAGGCCAGCAACTGCCCTTCGTGTAATTCGGCATTACAGCACCAGGTCTGTCTGACCGCGGAGGCAGGCACTGTGATTATATCCAGGTAAATAAAGGCCCATTTTTAAAAACGCCAATTTGGGTCCGTGAGTTTGAGCCCCGCGTCGGGCTCTGGGCTGATGGCTCAGAGCCTGGAGCCTGTTTCCGATTCTGTGTCTCCCTCTCTCTCTGCCCCTCCCCCGTTCGTGCTCTGTCTCTCTCTGTCCGAAAAATAAATAAACGTTGAAAAACGCCAATTTGGGATACAAATCAAGGGCACAGCATAATCAGAACTGACTTTTGAGCAATCTGGTACCCCAACTGAGGTGGAAGATTTCAGAAGCTGATGGCAAATCGTACCCATTAATTCAAATCCCTCTCTCAGTCCACACAAGCCCTGAGGTCCCCCGGCAAAGTGCATGTCAAAAAATACGGAGTCAGGGTGACCAAGTTTGACAATACATTATATGACTCAAACTTGCAAAGTCATAATGAAATACATCTGTTCTGAGAGAAAAGCATCAAATCCTTTTTGTAGAAATTTAGTTTTATTGTAACAAAGCAACTTGTACACGTTTAACGTTTAAAACTGAGCATCATCTTTCCACTGAAAGAAAAAGATACTTAAAAATAAAGAAGAACAAAATTCCAAGAGAATGTCAATTCTAAATAAGATCCTACAGGTTCTGCCGACTCTCCTGGCAAGTGGCAGGGCTCAAATCATCATCAGGAGAGAATTTTGTTGTAAGAGTGTCATCTTCAGCTGCAAGGATGTCTGTTAAACATCACAGTTATAAACCTGCCAGAGCAGAAGCCATGTGGTCAAAATGCCCGCTCAACCCACCCAAACATCTCACCCTTTGCTGACCTTCTCTAATCCTATTTTTTAAAGTTTTCTTTTTTTAAACAAGAGAAAGTAGATAATGGTGGTAAATGCTAACTGTCCATATTCAGAGACACAGTGTACTACTCTCTGAGCCCAGTATACAGAGAAAGAGGGAAAAAGCTAGAATTCTATGCACTACTACACAGGGGCCTAAACACCCTCCAGCTTCCAGCAGAGCTAAGGGAGCAGAACGTTTGTCTTTTTTTTTTTCCCTTTTTTCCCCACAGAACATGGCAGTGCCGATTCCATAAAGTTTTTGTTGAGACGAAATTTTTAAAGGGATAAAAATGAATTTGGAACAGAAAGGGGTAGAGATTCTTTTCCCAGTGTATTCTGCTCAACGTATTCCCCCTCCCCCCCCCCCCCCCAATAAGTAGAGAACCATGGCATAAAGGGAGAGAAAAGAGACTTCAAAACATAAGGCAAACGAGGGGCGCCTGTGTGGCTCAGTCCAACTTGGGCTCGGGTCGTGATCTCACGGTTTGTGGGCTGGAGCCCCGCATCCGGCTCTGCGCGGACAGCTTGGAGACTGGAGCCTGCTTCGGGTTCTGCGTCTCCCCCTCTCTCCGCCTGTGGCTCTCACGCTGCGTGTGTCTCTGGCTCTCTCTCTGAAAAACAAACAAACAAACATTTTTAAAAAAATGAAGTACACAAAAAACAGGGCAAATGAGCACAAGAGGAGGAGAAGGGCGGGGGTGGGGGGGATGGGGGTGGGGAAGACTGCAAGTTGCTCCCAGAGACTGGAGAAAACTGAAAAAGGAAGGTTGGCATCCATCCGCGTTCCATTACTCACCTTTGTCGTCATCCGGCTCGCCTTTCTCCCCCTTGTCATCATTTTCACCTTCTTCTTCCTCTTCCTTCTTCTCTTCTTCTCCTTCCCCTTCTTCTTCTCCTTCCCCTTCTTCTTCTCCTTCCCCTTCTTCTTCTCCTTCCCCTTCTTCTTCTCCTTCCCCTTCTTCTTCTCCTTCCTCTTCTTCTTCTCCTTCCTCTTCTTCTTCTTCCTCTTCTTCTTCCTCTTCTTCTTCTTCCTCTTCTTCTTCTTCATCATCATCATCCGTATCAGGAAGCAAGTAGTACTGCAGTGGATTTGGCCAAATATCATCTTTGATGAGCTCACCTAACTCATCCACGTCTGCATCAGGATGGTTAGTGAACCAGGCGAAAAAGCTCTCGGGTTCTTCATACTTTCTCTTCCTGCTGCCGGTGTTCGGTGCCTGACTTGAACGTTTCGTCAGCTCCTTTCCAGATTTCCATATGATTTCGGTGGACTTCAAAGATGCATCACCACTCTCATTCACGTGAAATTCCTTGGAGAGAACTTTATTTTCGAAGTAAGGGTTTTCATCAAAATAGAACTCTATTTTGTAACCTGACTGGATATCTTCAAATTCTGCCACTTCAACTCTTGTCAGATAATGCAGCGCCGCTTCATCCTCCTCCCCAAGCAGCGCAGACACTTGTGGATGGTTGACGAATGTTGTTACCCAAAAATTTGGGATTTTGGCGATCGCTTCTGACCTCTTCTGAAAAAACGGTTGGCGGAGTTTGTTGTATTTCTCTTCGATTTTCAGGATCTCCTCGCTGGCTTGTTCATTAAGTACGTCGATTTCACTCTGTATTTCATCTATATGTTCAATCGCTTCTTGCTGTTCTTTTTCTGTGGTCTCACCGGACCCGTCGTGGTTGGAGTTGAGCTTTTTATCGAGTTCGGCCGCCGGCGCCCACATGGTGCTGCTCCGCGGTCGCGGTCACGGTCGCAGGGAACAGGAGAGAAGGGAAGGCGAAGGGGGCAGGCAGCGGCTTCCCCTCACGCCTCACGCCACACAGGTCACACGCGCGGGCGCTCGCTCGTTCGCTCTATGCGACCTCCCGGCGTTCAGCCGCCTCCTCCCGGCGCGCGGTCGCTCGCTCTGCCTCGTGGCTCACGAGTGCGCTTCCTGACGACGTCACGGCCTGATGATGGGGGGGGGGCGGGGCGTCGCGCGGGCCCCGCCCAGCCTTCTGCGTACGGAGGGGAGGAGGCGGCGCACCTATATTGATACATTCCTGGAAAGTGTACGGATCGGCGTTTGGGGAAGAAATAAGAGCATCGTGATTAAGATCAGAGACTTCAGTGTTAGATAATCTTGGGATCACATTTAAGCCGCCATTTGCAAATTGCGTGTCATGGAAAAGTTGTTCAATCCCTCCTGGCCTCAGTTTTCTCATCTGCAGTGTGAGACTGCACCACCAACCTGCTAGAGTTTTCACAAGGCGTGTGTGAGGTATTGTCTTTAAAGCACTTAGCTTAATTCCTGGCACATAATAAATGGTCCGTATGGAGTGTATGCAAGGTTGCGCGTATGTAAATTTGCAAATTAAAGCGAAAAATACCTTGCAACCTGGGCAGCATACTGTTGTGTTGTGTAATTCCGAAATTTTCAAGGACAGCTCTGCCAAAACAATTGTTTATTCAGTGCTTTGCATGCTTTTTTTTTTTTTTTTTTGCATTTTCTCTTAATTATCGGATGGGCATTATTTATAAAGCGAAAGCGTATTTTTGCAGCTAATGAAGAAGGAACTATGAAGTTAAAAACATATTTCAGTGTTCTATGGTAAAATTTGTTAAAGCAATGAGAAAAATAGAAAGGGCTTTCATTAAGAGTATTTTTTAGCAGGACTCTGCTTTTCTGAATCTCTCAGGAGAAGTAATAGTTTATTGTTAACAATTGACACTTTACAACAGAGCACATGAAGGGAAAATATTACATGAGGGATATGAATAAAATATTTTATCAGATGGTTTCTGATACTTTCCCTTCATGTCCTTAAGGATGTTAAACACCAAGAGTATATATTCTGTATTATCTAGGGACATTTTAGGTCAAGTCTGTATTGATTTAAGAAGAAAACCCTAATTGTCCTTAGAATTTCTATTTCCATAGTATGGAAGATTTTTATCCAAATAAAAATCATGGCCCTGACTCTGGGATTGGAAGTGATAATGGAGAGAAACGATTATCTACAACTGAAGTGAGTCTTTTCTATTGCTAATCTATTTTATTTATAAATTTTGTTAGAGTTTTGAAATACATAGACACTTGTGCACACTTGATTTATTTTGCTTAAAAATACAATCATTATTGCATTTAATGACTTCAGATGAAAAGGACATGCACATTTTTAGAAGCAGAACAGGAAAGCTTAACATACTAATTTTTGGTTTGAGAACTCGAGATGTAAAGCAGATACTCTACGCGTCTTATGTGAAATTAAAATAACCTAATCCTTATTCTATGTTTCAAGTGCCTCATTTGTACTTTGTGCTTATTCCTTTCAGCCATCAGATGACGACACAATCAGCCTTCACTCTCAAGTCTCCGAGTCAAATAGAGAACAGACATCAAGAAATGACAGTCACTCAATTGGAAGCAAACCTGATTCTCAGAAAGGTAATTCATATGGGTGCCTGCTATTTTATTTTAATTTTTTTTAATGTTTATTTGTTTTTGAGAGAGAGAGGGAGAGAGAGAGCATGTGCGCGTAAGTGGGGGAGGGGCAGAGAGAGAGAGAGACACACACACACACACACACACACACACACACACACACACAGAATCTGAAGCAGGCTCCAGGCTCTGAGCTATCAGCACAGAGCCCGACGTGGGGCTCAAACTCACGGACCTCAAGATCATGACCCAAACTGAAGTCGGATGTTCAACTGACTGAGCCACCCAGGCACCCCTATTTTTATTTCATGTATATTGCCCTTAATCAAAAATGCATTTCGAAAAGTTACAATGTCTTTGGCCACCTCTTTTATTGAAAAAATATACTTTTATTCTAAACACTACAGTATGAAAGCATACTGCTTACTATTTATATTTTCTAATAATTACTAATCTATACTTAGACCAGGAGGTGTATGATTTTATTGATCCCAACACAGAAGATGTAGCAGTTCTTGAACAAGGAGATGCACATATTGGATCATATGTCTCTTTCCTTAAGGTAAAGAAAACTTTGAACAAATATTAATAACATACTCTCCTTTATCTCACAAAAGTACACCACACAGATTTAAAATGGTAACTTTCTTTTATGTAAGGGCAAAGAAAAAGGTCCTGAGAAATCTCAGAAAAATGAAGAATTGGGAGATGAAAAAAGGTAAGCATACACGAATCCTCCAATTGAAATGTAACTTATACACGAAACATTTGTCTGCATTCCTCAATTAAACTGAAGATGATAGTAAGCATTTAAGCTCAGTGTAGTATATACATCCCCCCACCACCCTGGCTAAGAAGTGTAATAATTCTATTATTACCGAGGACGACTGTACCTTCACATTCATTGCTTCATTTGAGCTATTAAGCAACTCTTGAAAATAAATGATTTTTTTTTTTGCATCATTTGGCCAATAAGGATATAGACCTGGAGTTTCAAATGTCTGGAACTGAGATGTTCCAACTCTTTGTCTACTACACTTTCCATTTCATCAGACTGGTTATAGTAATTTTAAGGGTATCTACTTCTGTTTTATGAAAATAATGCACTTGAGATCTTTTCGGTATCATCTTAGGAAATGATGGAGTGTGACCTGCCTCATTCAGTCACTCCTTAAAGTTGCTATACAGCTGTAGGAAGGAAGGAAGGAAGGAAGGAAGGAAGGAAGGAAGGAACATTTGTCGTATACCTACCATGTACCAGGATCTGTGCTGTGTGCTTTCCCGTGTTTCTTATTTATTTATTTTTAAAGATTTTTATTTTGTTTTAGTAATCTCTATACCCAGTGTGGGCCTCGAACTCATGACCCTGAGATCAAGAGTTGCATGCTCTTGCAACTGAGCCGGCCAGGTGTCCCAAAGATTATTATATAGTTTTTTAAGTTTTATTTATTTAACCCAACATGGGACTCAGACTCATGGCCCTGAGATCAAGAGTTTCGTGCTCTCCCAGCTGAGCCAGCCAGGTGCCCCTCATGTTTCTTACTTAATCTTCACTAAATCTTGCAGGGTTAATGCTATCCCCATTTTTACAGATGAGGAAGATGAAGCTTGGGTGACTCTAAAGTTTCTTGCCTAGAACCACTTAGATGGCGTCCACTAGAACCTACGGTGTGACCCTAGCTGTTTCTGATCTCCAAGCTTTTCTCTTTTCTGTCCATTGTGCTTCCTCCAAATGACCTCATTGGTAACTTTTTAAGCAATCTTGAATTAATCATCTCTGGTACCCCATAAGGAGGTACATTGCTTTGTCTTACACTCTTTATATGTCATTCTTCTCTTACTTTCTCACTTTATCTCCTGAAGATCTTTGCCTAAACTTGAGGGTCACAGTGACATACAAGATATGGTGAAGATACGGAGTCTTAGGGTTTGATACTGCGTTGTAAATGAAATACCTTTGGGATAAAATCACTGGAGTTTGGAGAACTTATTGAAAAATTCCTTTGTTCTCTTTGATTAAAAATTATGTATTTTAATGAGCATTTTCCTGCAAATTCGCCAGTCTTACTTGGACCTGTTTTGCATTTCCTCTACTTAAACATCTTACATAGAGACTTTTAACGTCACGATGAATAAACTGATAAACTGATAACATTTGATATTTATAAAGACAGGCATATAGGGCTCTGGAGTTCTTATTACACTCAAGACTGGGGAGTATGTGTTGTTAAATTATACATTTCAGAAATTACAAAACGGTAATACAGTTTACTTTGTTAGCCATTTATTAATATCACCAGTATGACACATTTCCTATTGACTAGAGGTTAGGTATGTTTTTATATTCCTTAAATATTCCTTATTTCTTGTTTTAATGTTTCAAGTACAAGGACATTAGGATTTTAGCTTTCAGTTGATATTAAAAACGAACAAATGGTTTCTGCTTCTGGAAGCTGGCATAAAATGTCATCTGCCTTACTTTCTGGATAACCATGTTTGTGTCACCTTTCAGACTTGGGAAAGAACAGTTACTTGCAGAGGAAGAGGATGATGATTTGAAGGAAGTAACTGATTTGAGGAAAATAGCCGCTCAGTTATTGCAGCAAGAGCAGAAGAACAGGTATTTTTTTCAGTAATGAGATTCAAATAGGCAGACGTTATAATCCTCAAATGGTTATTCAAAGATTATCAAATGAAGTTTCCAGTAAACAATAGGACCATTTAAGATCTGTGTCAAGGGGCTATTAAAAGACGCTAGGAAATACTTAGGAGAGAAGCATCCAGTTACACCCACAATTAACAAATGGTTTATACCCACATAGTCATTTTATTTAACTACTGTGTAGGTGTCTCTTTTTGAGTCCTGTGTGCTAAATAATAGTAACTGATTTATGTGTTGGTATTCATTTTAGCTCACAATAGCCTTAGAGACGTTATAAGCATTTTTCCCCATGTCATGTGTGTGTAGTATGCTTTTTATGAAATTCCAGATTACTTGGGATATGCGTAAACTCCTTAGAATTGAATGGACTTACATAATTGTTGATTGAATCAGCATTATGGTTTGAAGGTCACAGGTTCACTTTGGTCTGCTTCTTGGTCAGGGAGGGTTTCTCCCTCTGGCTGGACTTTGTCCAGATGCACGTGCCGTTGGCCATAAGAAAGACATTATATGAAGGAGTATGAAATGAGTGCGAGTCCCTTTTTAATTACAGAAGTTCTGCGTGCTGCTCAGGGTCAGCTCTTCGTGCATCTGCATGATTTAGTTTAGTTTTGGAATGATAAAGAAGATCTGAGTGGTTTTTTGCTTTGAGAAAATTAAAAGGATAATTTTGGTACATTTATTAGTGTGGGTAACTAATGAGTATTTTGTTTTTCTTAATCAAAACGATAAATGTTTGTGGCTCACGTGACCGTGTTTTAGGATGTATACTGGCATTTGCTTAGATAGGC
Organism: Felis catus; assembly: GCF_018350175.1. Taxonomy (NCBI): domain Eukaryota; kingdom Metazoa; phylum Chordata; class Mammalia; order Carnivora; family Felidae; genus Felis; species Felis catus. Next base: position 93,927,752 of record NC_058386.1, on the reverse strand, counting down.
TTTGAAGAATAATGGCTGTTAAGACTTAGCAAATTGCAGATGTGTGGTTTTAAGGGCCACTATGTTTTTTAAAATAATTACTAAATATTTTTTGTGCATGTGTGCAGCTACTACATTTATAGAATTAAAAACCATACTAGAAAATATCACTCATCCTTATTCCTTCTATAGCTAATGTATCCTCATTCCCAGTTCATGTTTTTCTTTTACGATAACTTTCTATCACCCTTTTCTGTGAAATTTATTTTCTAATCTCTTCCTATGATTCATTTCTAATGGGCCTCTTTTTATACTGGCTACTTGTGAGTGCTAGTGTATGTTTTTCCCCTTCCAGTATAATCCGAGTATTGATCTCCCCCATGGTTTAAGAGGTTTGTTGAAGCAAGCCATCACCTGCTCTGTGTAGCTTAAGAAATAGTTGTGTTTCTATCTTTTGTACCTGGCGGGTGAAATCATTGTATTTATCATTATGAGCAGATAATACTGATTTTGAAAGAACCCACGACAGTATTTCTCTGATTGTGTGAAGAATAGCACCAGAGTACATAATTTTAGATTTTAACATCGTCCTATATATCATTTCTATATTTTCCAGTTTTCTACTACTGTATTAGTTTTTAATCTATTCCTATGGCTTGAATTATTCTTTTTAGCATAGAAACAACATCCAATGATGTTTCCTAGGGTTTTTTTGTGTGATAGTTTTGTGATCTGTACAAAATAGCACCTAGCACTGTGCCTTGTACATGGTAGGTACTCAGTAATATTATTAGTTAACTGATTGCTGGAAGATGAGGTAAACAAATGTAAAGCTAATAGGAACTATTAATTTAGTGATGTCCTTTCTAAATAACTTATTTTTTTAGATGTGTGCAAAAGCAATTTATGTCTGATGTTTCTCTTCATCTCCCTTTTCAGATGTTAACACATAGGAGTACAGATTTTTTTAAAGATAAACGTTAATATGCAGTGACATTAATGTAATAATTATGTCTAGCTTTGGAAGGCATTAAAATATTTATCATATCTGGTCATAATGTAAGGAGCACATTGTACTTTTGAAGTGTATAATTTATAAACAATTTTAATTAGATCCTTGGCCAGTTCTGTTAAATTGATCTCAGAATTTTTTTATGCTAACCCTAGCATTTTCTCCACTAAATAATCTCTTCCCTTTTTCTAAAGTATGTTGCTATTGCTCACATCTCTTAGGTATAGATAATTAAGATTTTTGTTTACTATTACAATGCTTGAATTGGAGTGAGTCCAAGAAAATCAGAAGTGATCTTCTATAAGGATATATCCATCCCTTAGAGGATTTGATGTTATTTACACCTTCTCTGGTTGTAGATTGCTCTTCCATACTGCATTGTAGATTCCAACTTTATTAATAAAGAATCTGAAATGCTATTTAAAATTGCAGATCAACCAGGAGTTATAACATGTCTCTTTAGGTTGTAACACAGTCGTTGCAGTGTTTTTGTTTGTTGTTTGTCACGATTTAAAATAATTTATTTAGAGTAAGGTTACCCTCGCATATCAGGAAGTACCACCTCGGACTCCTGTTTTGACTGTATACTACTTAGATGTTCTTTAGCTAGCTACTAGTTGAAGGTAAATGCAGTGGTAGCTCTGAGCTGAAAGAAGCTGTGTGCGCACTCCCAAACGAGAGGCTATTAAAAAGCTGCTTAGGTTGGGTTCAGCGATGATTTTCTTAAAGCAACTTTGCCAGTTGTTTAGTTCCTGCTACTTTTAAGAATGTCTTTTGTTCATTACGCATGTTTATACTAATACTAGGTATAAACATGCCTAGTATGTTAAACATACTATGCAATACCCTAGGAAAATAACAAGAGGGTATTGCACAGAATTAATAGTCAAAAAGAGTGGGAAAGGAGATCGAATAGACTATCAAGTAGATAACTGGTACGTGTTCAAAGTCTGAAGCCTAGTTTTTAGAAGACTGTTTCCTCTCTGAATTGCATAGGTTAAGCTACTTTGTATTGGCAGTTTACTGTTGAGTTTTTAGAAGCTCATCTTTATCCCCCTTATCAAAATACTGGATTATTTCTACTTGTATTTGAGTGTGTTGAAGTCCTTCTGAATCAGTGAAGCTGTCCATATTAAAATAGCTATTCTGCAAGTGTTTAAAAAATGTTTTAATTTATTTTTGAGAGAGAGAGAGAGAGAGAGAGACAGAGTGTGAGCAGGGGAGGGGCAGAGGGCGAAGGAGACACAGAATAGGAAGCAGGCTCCAGGCTCTGAGCTGTGAGCACAGAGCCTGATGCAGGGCTCAAACTCACAAACCATTAGATCATGACCTGAGCTGAAGTCGGACGCTTAATCTACTGAGGCATCCAGGCGCCCCTATTCTGCAGGTTTTCAACATTTGCTGTAATTTGGGAAATTAAAAAAAAAATACTATTGTCTTAAAAATTACCTTAATGTTCTACCCTAAATTATTTAGCTAATTCTTCAAATTTCCACCAGTCCTTCTTATCTATCTTATTATTAGAGAGGTGGCTACTGTTATTTTTCTTACACAGATTTTCTTATTATGTGGCTTTATAATAAGTTGACGTTTAGCTGGCTCCTTAGAATTTGCTTGGTTATCATCATCGAGAAAGGATTACAATATATGTGGGTCTTTTGCAATGAATAGCTTCAGTTGACCGGTTCCCATTGCATGTTCATTCCTCTTAACTTGTATGCTATTTTCTATTATATCTTTCTTTTTAATAATTATGTTATTTGCTGTTAAGTGTGTCCTGAGAGTTTTCACTTATTGTGGAAAGATGTACTTCTGAGTACTATGTGATACGGCTGAATAAAAAAAAAAAAAAGCAATTTTGAAACGTTCTATTGATGTATAACTAAGGATCATGGAAAGGAAAATCAGATTTTGAGAAGTTCATTACTTTGGTTTGGAATTTTGAAATTATGTACATAACCAATTTCATGGGATTTTTTTTTCTGACCATACAAGTAGTCCAGTGTTAACCTCTAGCTTGTTATAACTAATTAAGTAGTTCTCTCAACCCTTGAAATCCATCCATTCTTTCTTTTCTGTTTGCTTTACTAATGACTTCCCTGTCCTCTCCCCCTAATCTTACCCCTTCCGTCTTTTGGTTTGGGTGATGTACGGGAGATGTGAATACAGACGGAGACCTTTATGTTCTAGAGCATCGTTCAGTGAAAACCTCTTCCAGAGGACCAGAGCAGCAGGGCATGCATCAGGGTGTCTATAGAGTTTGTGGAAGCCTTAAGTGTTAAGGGGCCAGGTGGGTACAGCTGAATTTTATAGTCTTTTACTTAAAACATAGTACTGGTAACTAGATTAGGGAAATGTGTTAATAATCTAGAATAGATATTTAGATAAAGCAGATGTTTATTATTATTATTATTTTTCAATGTTTATTTATTTTTGAGAGAGAGACAGACAGAACATGAGCAGGGGAGGGGCAGAGAGAGGGAGACACAGAATCCGAAGCAGGCTCCAGGCTCTGAGCTGTCAGCACAGAGCCCGACGCGGGACTCGAACTCGTGAACTGGGAGGTCACGACGTGAGCTGAAGTTGGACAGCTTAACTGACTGAGCTACCCAGGCGCCCCAAGCAGAGGTTTATTTTGACCTTTAATATCACAGAGTAAAACATTAAAGATCCACGTACAAACAAACATTTACATAGGAGAATTCTTAAGTGTATGAAATACATTTTATAGGTAAGTAGGTCTCAACTGTTTTTTTCTTTCTCCTCCAGTATGACTTATATGCATCAGTGATCACAATGCTAGTAAGTGTGGTTTGAGGAGAATTCAGAATTTACTGTAGTGAGGGCATAGTAATATGATCCCCCCCCGTCCGGCCCCCCCCCCAACAATAATTCTGACACTCACCCCTCAGGATAGTTCTCACTGTTATATCTCTTTTTTAAAAATCACTCTTTAAAAAAGTATTTCTTCTTAATAGTCTTGGGTATTTTTTTACCCTGATTCTTCTGCATTTGGGGATTAAGTGCAATTTTAGTTACATGCCCATACTAAGAAGAATAAAGATGTCATTAATCTCGAAATTCTTTGGTGCAAAGCTACACTCCTTTGCCTGTGTTCCTTGTCCTTTGCCTCTCATGTGACTTTCCCCAGGGGAGCTTTAATACATCCAAGCTAGTGAGGAATGCGGGGGGTCATAGAAATTGGCTTCTTTATGTCAACCATCTTTCTATAGTTACCAGCTTATCTTTAGCTTATGATATATTTTAGTAGTTAATATGTAGTTTTAATTTTTAAGTGTTTTCTCCTGTATATTTTGATAGTTGACCTCCAAAAAGTTTTGAATAAAAGATGTATTTTATTCTTTATAAGACTAAACTTTAAAATTGAAAAGTTACATTTATATCTATGGTAACTAGATAAATATTAAGAACTATTAAATATGTTGGTGACTTATGCTAAAGAAATGTATTAATTCATTACTTTTGACTTTGAGAATAATATTTAGAATTCTATAAAATTATGGACAAATAGTTCTCTCATATAATGCTTTATCATTCTTTTTCTTTTTTGTTTTCTTCAAATACCATTTCATTTGGGTATTAAAAATGTAATAAACTTGTGTTTTTTTTTTTTTTTAAGAATGGAACTTCAACATGGCTTTGCCTTTAGAATTAAGATGTATTTGGCTTTTAGCAAAATAGTCATCTGTTACATCAATATAACTCGTGTCATTTGCTGTGCTGGGAAAATGAAATCAATCATGATGGTACCTAAACAACCTGCATCTGTTTATCTTCTGTCTCGGCCAAAAGTTAGATACGCAGGGCAATAGCATGGTTGGAAGATCCCCAAACTTAAAGAAAGGGTTTATGAAAGAAGATGCATGGAACAGTCGGTGAGCTTCATTCCCTAGTAATACCCAGTGCGCTTATAGGCATTAGATCGAAATAATATTTAATGTTGTTTTCTAGCAGAGATCTTCATGGACCAGATGCAGTTTATTAGGGAGATCTATTCTATCGTGTGCAAAAAAAAAAAAGAATACTTTCAATGTATTTTGAAATTAATGTATTGCTTTACTTCTAGGATTCTTAACCATTCAACTTCTGTCCCAAGAAACAAGCCAAAACAAACTGTGGAATGCGAAAAGAGGTATATAAATATCTTAGTCCTTATATTTAGTATTGTATAATGAAACTTGATTCTCTAACAGTGATGTTCCCATGTGTGGGCTTTAATTGAATAAATGATATAGATTTAATATAACTAGATAATTTAATGGGGAAATGTGTTGACAGCACCAGTTGAATTTACTTTTCATACAAACGGATCCAAAAATGCTTGTTTGATCTCTTTTTGTGCTCATACCTGCATTCTGTCTTGGTGATAGAATCGTTTATTCATTTATTAATTCAGCAAACCATTTATTGGATTACTATTACTGCCAGGAATAATGTTTTTCTTCATCATTGTGTTTATTCTCTGTTACTGTTCCCTTTTTCGTTTCATTTCAATTGGGTTTTACTAAATTCTTCTACATGAATACAGGGTCTAAGTTAATATATATGAATTCCACAGAACTAGAAGACTTTGAAAGTTTCGATTTATTCTTTATGGCGGTTTGAAAATTTGCATCAGGCTCAACTCCTGGGTCATTCCCCCAGGAGTGTAGAGGTCCGAGGCTAGGGGTAGGCTGAGTATTGAAATACAGGGAGAACGAACATTTCTTGAATGCTTGTTATATGCAAACTGTTCTGATGTGTTAGATGTCTTCTCTCATTTAATCCTCTTTGTGAAGTTCGTTACTGTTGTTACCCCATTTTGTAGGGGAGAAAACTGAGGCTCAGAAATTACCATAATTTGCTCAAGGTCACACAGCTAGTTAAGTGGTACAGTGAAGATTCAAGCCCAGGTTGTCTGGTTCCAGAACCCCTCATCGTAAGATATGGTAACAACATTCAGCTTCCTCGAGGTTCACACATCCCACTGATAACTTTTCCTGGATACCTCACGGTCTAAAGTGAACTTACTTTTTCCCGACGTGACTGCTTCTCATAGGGTTAGCCTGAATGAATGTGTCACTACTTAGTCACCCAAGCCAGCAACCTTGAAATCATCGGAAACTTCTCTCTGTTAGGCACCCCTCCCGATCTAGTCAGTCATCTAGTCAATCACAGAAAATTCTAGCTCCTTAACATCACTTGCATCTATCCCAACCTCTCCATTCCTCGCACAGTGGTGTTGGTTTAGGCCCCATCCTTTTCCTCCTGGATTATTACAGCAGTCACCAGTCATCTCTTTTCTTCACTTTTGCCTACCTTTAAATTTGTCTTCTGCACTGATGTAAAGAGTGATGGCTCTAAAACCATCTAACTGTGTGCCTCCCATTTATTATTTTCTACTGGTTCTTTATAACTTTCAGGAGAAAGCTGAAAATGTTTGACTTAACCTGCAAGATTGAAGTGAGTTTCTGCCTACCTCAAGAACCTTATCATGTGCTTTCCCACTGGCACCTTTTGCCGTTTGGAAGGGTGCTTTTTCTTCTTTATTCTAGCATGGTTTCATATATCTGTGTTCTATATCCTACTGTGTTTCTCTACTGGGATTGCCCTTCTTTTTTTCACTTGGGCTTTCAGAATTCTGAGTTCAAGTGTGAGATGACTTTTTTTTAAGTTCGTTTATTGATTATTTAGAGAGCATGAGTGATCTGGGGAGAGGTAGAAAGAGAGGGAGAGAGAGAATCCCAAGCGGGCCCCATGCCCAGTGCCAAGCCCACCGCGGGGCTTGATCTCACAACTGTGACATCATGACCTGAGCCAAAATCAAGAACTGGACGCTTAACTGACTGAGCCACCCAGGCACCCCTAAGATGACTTTTTATACTCCAGTCTAGAAACATTCCTCTACTCAAATTTCATTAATTGGATTTAACCCACTCCCTCCCTTTTTGAAAACTGATTGTGTTTTCTTACATGTTTGCTCTCGTAAAGTTTGTGTTATCACTTTCCCTGTCACTTCCTTTCATTCCCATCTTAAGCTTCCTCCCCAGGTTCCTAACATTCTCTTGAGAAAGCCCCAGTTACTCAGACCTCAAAATTGTGATGTGTAATCCTGGCCTCTCCTCCATAGAACTGTTACTTCTACTTTCCTCATCTTCAAAACACTCAATATTTTCTTTTTTTCTTTTAATTTTTTTTAACGTTTTATTTATTTTTGAGACAGAGAGAGACAGAGCATGAATGGGGGAGGGGCAGAGAGAGAGGGAGACAGAATCGGAAGCAGGCCCCAGGCTCTGAGCCATCAGCCCAGAGCCCGACGCGGGGCTTGAACTCGCGGACCGCGAGATCGTGACCTGAGCCGAAGTCGGACGCTTGACCGACTGAGCCACCCAGGCGGCCCTCAATATTTTTTTTAAGAACAAAAAATAATTTAAATTTGTTCCTGATTATAAGATTAGTGTAGCTTTTTTGTTGAAAAATTATGAAATTTAGCAAACACATAAATAAACATCACCTATTGTCCATCTCTCTAGAGATGACAAGCTATAGTACTTTGGTATTTTTCCCTTGAGGCCCTTTTTTCATCTGTGTGTGCGTGTGTGCACACACCACAGAGTTGTATGACCCGGTGCCTATTGAGCACCTCTACTTAGATGTATAATAGGCATACGAAACTTAATTTTCCAAAACCACACTCTTAATCTCCCTCCTTGTACCTCTTAAACTTGGTTTTCCTGTATTTTTTTTCCCATTTCTGAAAATGTCAACTCATCCTTGTAGTTACCCAGCTCAAAAACCTCAGAGTCAACCTCGTCACTTTCTTCCACACACCCTATCGAATCCACGAGCAAATCTTGTTGATGCCACCTTCAAAATATACCCTGAATCCGATCACATCTTGTCACCTCCACACCTACCACCCTAGCCCTGGCCTTCTCTTACTTCATTTATTACAGTAGCTTCCTAACATTTCTCCCGCCTTGCTTTCCTTTAGCCTGTTTTTCGAAAAAGCATCAGGTCGGTATTTTTTCAAATGTAAGTCAGATCACGTCACCCTTCAGAAGTAATTCTTTAATGACTTTCCATCTCATTGAGAATAGAAACCAGAGCCCTTTGAGGACTCGGAAACCTCTAACATCATCTGGCTCCCTGTTGTCTTCCTCTCTCGCCTCCGTCTTCCTAGTTAGTTAGTTCTTCTCTAGCTCTACTGGCCTCCTTGTTGAATCTCAATATACCAGGCATTTTCCACTCCTTCAAGGCTTTTGCCTCTGCCTGGAATGATTCACCCCCAGGTAACCGGATAAGCCCTATGCTCTGCCGTCAGGTTTCTGCAGCAGCAGCAAGGGGTTCCCTGAACAACTTAAATAAAAGACCGTGCCTCTCCCACTTCTGTCTCTTTATCCATATCTCGGGTTTATTTTTCTCCACAGAACCCTCTGACGTTCTAAATTTATACTTTTTTACCATCTGGCATCCTGAATGTGTATTGCTTTATTTGTTCATTGTTTGTCTTCACTACCCCACCGCCCCCTTGGCACACGTCAGTGTCAGTCAGCTTTATCAGTTGTTAGAGAAGACTATTGAAATCTCCAGCACAAATCGGGGATTTGTCTTTGAAGTCCTATCATTTTTCCTTCATATGTTCTGAGGCTTTTATTAGCTGCATAAATGTTTAGGGTGAGTTTATACGTTGGTCATTATGAAATGACATTTTTTATATCTCTGGTAATGTTCTTTGCTCTGAAGTCTACTTTTCTGATATTATATAGTCATCTCAGCACATGATACATCTTTCTCCATCCTTTTATTTTTTTGAATTTTTAAAAAATGTTTATTTCTGAGACAGAGAGAGACAGAGCATGAGCAGGGGAGGGGCAGAGAGAGAGGGAGACACAGAATCCGAAGCAGGCTCCAGGCTCTGAGCTGTCAGCCCAGAGCCCGACGCAGGGCTCGAACTCACAGACCTTGAGATCATGACCTGAGCTGGAGTCGGTCGCTCAACTGACTGAGTCACCCAGGCGCCCCTACCATCCTTTTATTTTTAACCTATTTGTGTTCTTGTGAAGAAAGTGGGTTTCTTATAGTTAGCATATGGTGGCACCTTCCTTTTTTATCTAATCTGACAGTCTGAATTTTAATGGCAGCGTTAATATTGCTCATATTTAATGGAATTATTGGTATTAATGGATTTAAATCTGTCATCTTGTAATGTGTTTTAATTTTTGTCTTATCTGTTCTTTGTAGCCATCTTTCTTCTTTTTCTCTTGTCTTTTAAATTTTATTTGAAAATTCCTCTTTCTCTCCTTCATGGGCTTATTAGCTATAACTCTTTGTTATCATACCTTAGTTATTATCTTGGGGGTTACAGTATAGTATTTGAACATCTCACAGTCTATCTCCCAAGTGCTATTAGGCCATCTCATACATTGCATGACTTCAAAACAGAATCCTATTTCTTCCCTTCTGGCCTCTGTGGTGTTGCGGCTACACGTTTGACTTCTATACATGTCATAAGCCCCATAGTACATTGTTATACTTTTGCTTTAAATAGTCAGTTACTTCTTTAAAGAGATTTAAATAATCAGAATAACGCCTTTTATCCTTACTCCCTTCGTCACCATCTCTAGTGCCCCGTGTTCCTTTGTGTTTCCATGTAGTGTCATTTTCTTCGTACTTGAAAGAGATGTTGTACTTGGCATCTCTTGAACTTTGATTTTTACCTATTTTATGTCCATCACGTCTGTACTTAACATGTTTAGTCTTTTCCTCGAGCTTCCTGAACATTACCTGATTGAATTTTTGGTTGAACCGTGAACTTCACCTTCTTGGGTGCTGGATCTTACAGCATTGCTGTAAATATTCTGGAACTTTGTTCTCGGATGTGGTTAAATTACTTGACAACGATTTGATATTTTGGGGACTTGGTTTTTATGACTTGTTACGTGGAATCAGTGTGACATTTAGTCTGGGGCCAGATTTGGCCCCCTAGTGGGGCAAGACTTTCTTAGTACTCTGGCTGATGCTCCATCAACTATATGCTTTTCCGGTCTGGCTTGTGGGAACCCGTATTGCTTGTAGTCCTCTGTGAGTCTGAGAACTATTCTGTCGAATCTTTCTGGTGATTCATTCTTTTGCCCAGTATAAGATCGGTGATCAGTACTCAGCTGAAAATTTGAAGATTTTGAAATTTGAAAATCTGAAGAAAATTTGTGAGAGTTCGTAAGTTCTTTCTCTGCATGTTGCTCTTTTCTTTATTACTTTGTCCTGTTAATTCCATCTACCTCTTTCACTCTGGGTCCCAGCTCGGTTTCCTTAATTCACGGATACCCTTGGGCCGTGCTTTGGTTCCTGGTCTGTGGGCTGAAGCCTGAAGCCTGGAAGCTCTCTTTCTGCAGCAACCTGGCACAGTTGTGGGGTTTGACTTGTTTGTTAGCCATCTGTCCAGGAAAAAAAAAAAATGTCTTTTTTTTTTTTTTTTGGCTTTGCCTGATATTCAGGATCTTGGAAGGTAGAATTTTATATATCTTGTCTGTTCTTTTAGTGTTTTTAGTCAGGGAATAAATCTGATCACTGTTAACTTCTGTCTTGGCCAGACACAAAGTATAATTCCTACATTTTGTGTGTTTTGTCAATATTTAGTTTGCTTCTTCATATACCTTGTCTGTCCCAATGTTTAAAAACTTCTACTGCCCATATTTTTCATATGCTTGTGATGTTATCTTTATTTATATTTAAATCTTTTAGTCATTAATTTGGTATTTGATAAAAAGTAAGGTATCTAGTGGTTTTTTTTTCCTCTCTTGCTCCCTCTCTCCTTTTTTCACGCCCTCTCCTCCTCCCCTTCTGTTTTTCTTTCTTTCTGTGTGTATTTTATAATTGGTTAACCAGTTGTCTCAACACTGTTTGCTACATAACCTATCATTTCTACGGTGATTGTAAATTTCATATTTTTAAATCAAAAGTTGTTATATTTGTGGTCCTGTACTTGTCTTCCCCTGGAAAATCTGGATCTAGTAGTATTTAATTACTCTAATTTAATAGAATATATGTAATTTCCTAGTAAGGAAGTCCCTTTTATTATATAACTTTTCTCTTCCTGATCATCTGTTCTTCCAAATCAACTTGGAAATTCTTTTATCACATTTCTTTATTTAAAAAAAAAATTAATGTTTACTTTTGAGAGAGAGACAGAGACAGAGACAGCACAAGTGGGAGAGAGACAGAGAGAGAGAGAAAGGGAGAGGGAGACACAGAATCCGAAGCAAGCTCCAGGCTCTGAGCTGTCAGCACAAAGCCTGTCGCGGGGCTCGAACTTGTGAACCACGAGATCATGACTTGAGCCAAAGTCAGACCCTTAAACCACCGAGCCACCTAAGCGCCCCTATTGCATTTCTAATACAAGCCCCAAAATACTTTCTGGTTTTTTATTATAGTTCACTTCAGGAGTCCATTAATTTGAAGTAAAAGTGACACCTATAATACTTAGTCTTTCTGTCTAAGAACTTTCCAATTATTCAAGTTCCTTACTAGACATTGGTAGTTTTTTTTTTTTTTTTCATGTAGGTCTTATGCATGTTTAAGTTCAGTTTCTTCCATATTTTTGCTTTTCCTTCCTTTTATGAATGAGTTTTTTCCTAATAAATTTTATAGCTTGTTATAATTGTTATATGAGAAGGCTATTAACTTTTGTATATTTTTTATAACTGGTAACGTTCTCTTAGTAAGAATAGATTTTACCTCCTTTGGATAATTATGTTTTCTATAAATTTTGAAAATTTATTTCTTTCTCTCTAATTTTTACATGTTTTTTTCTAACTGTACTATAGAGAAGTTCTATAGCAGTGTTGAATAATAATAGCTCTTGTGGGAATTTTGCTTGTGTATTTTTTCCAAAGGAACTTCTTGTTCAGAGTGGCTACCTAACAACAGCATGTGTGGTTTACTGTTCCCCACAAAAATAGATGAAAAGAATTTCTGCCATAGCCCCTGTGTGTCAGAATGAAGGGTTAGAGGTTCATAATCAGTAATTCAATAGTCAAAAAAGAATTGCTCCCCTATTCTCTTTGGCATTTAAACAAAAGACATTTGTATAAAGAAATTACTCAGTTTCTGTTTGTTTGTTTGGTTTTGGTAATGGTGTAATACAATAAACATTCTGTGTTTTCATTGTTTGTCTAGGTGTCACGTTTCTTTTGGCCTCTAAAAAGTCCTTAGAGGAGTTCTGTGCATAGGATGATATTAAGTAAACTCGTTTTAATGTTTTTTAAAGGAATATAAGTGATTGGGAACTTAAATATGTTTTTGTCAGCTAAGTTTTATGTTATTAGTTCAAACCATAGACATGGGTAAATTCTTTAGATTTCTGCTACAAAAAGAGAGAGAGAGACAACTTTATAATGCTCATAATAAATACTTAAGGGTAATTCTAAAGATTTTAATATATTAAGGCATCTTTAATTTTGTAGTGTCTCAGCAGATGAAGTTAATTCACCGTTATCACCTCTCACATGGCAGGTAAGAGGAAAATGAATTACTGTTATATCTAATATTTTGTTCTCATTTATTTAGTTAAAAGAAATTGTCTCATTACAGCCTTTAGAAAATCAGAAGGATCAAATAGATGAACAGCAGTGGCCAGAATCTCAACCTATAATCTGGCAGAGTGAAGAAAGGAGGCGGAGCAAACAGATTAGAAAAGAATATTTCAAGGTACTTTATTGAATTGCAAAATTTACTTCGTAATTATTAGTTTTGATTTTATCAGTTTTGTGTTAATAAGGTAGACTAGAACTCTAGTTACATATAGTAAATATGTTATTTTGTCTTGATTTCCCCCATGCAAGAGTATGGATACTATGATCCAGTTAAATAGGTAAAATTTCAATATTTCAGAATAACTAAGGATGAGTAGATCAGTCTGAATTGTGATTTACCAAATACTTGACAAGAAAGATGAATGGTTGCTATCCTGCTAATTGTAGCAATATGTAGTAATGTTTTAGAAGAATTACTTAGAAAAGGTCTTTAATTAGATTTGTTTCGGTATGTAGTTCACACATATTTGCAATTAGCATTTAACTGTTTCTGTCTAAATAAATGCTGTGTACATGGCTCTTAAAAATGCCTGAAAGTGTTTGTCCCTCATTTTTTCTTCTTGCTACCTTAGTAGATTTCTTAAGATGATCTTTTATCATAGATAAATTTGGAAAGCTTAGCCTATCCGAATTCTCTCAGATTTCTAGTTTAGGAGTGTTTTAATGAAATTTTACTGGGTATACCTTTGTAAGTATTGTAGTATTACTCATTTGTGGTTAAAGTCCGCTATGTTTGTAGATGCCTGTGGAATTAGCGTAATATTCAGTACTAATCAGAATCCATTATTGGAATTTCTGACTCAAATGAACAGTGCAGGGAAGCTTCCTGCCCCATGAATAGCAAATTCTGTTGTCTTTGTGTACTTTTCTGTTTCCTGAAGCCTAATTTTTATCTAATAATAATCATTTTATGTAAATGACATTGCTCTATGCTAATGGGTAGGTAATTTGAAGTTTATATCACTAATGGGTAGGATCATATTTCATGTTTTTCTTTGGTAGAAGTGGTTATCTATACACATTGATCTGTTTCCTTATATGGGAGTATAGCATATATGGAAGTAGTATCATATGACCAAAACAGAAACATTACATGTCATAGCAAGTTTCATCTTTCAACAAGTAATTACTGAATCTTTTTATTGCGCTTCATGTTACCTGGTCAGTGTGAGAGGTAATGAAGTAATAAAAGATATAGGGAAAAAAGGAAAAACACTCTAAAGTAGAACCCTGATCAGTAATGGTGTAAGTCTGTTTATCCCATGTCTCTACAGATCTGCAGTTTTATGTACATTCTGACATTGATTTTAAAGTCTCCTCTTTTAGTTTATAGGATCTCGAACAAAGGCACTCGATAAAATTTGTTAGTAGAGAAAACCTGATGAATGAGTGATGATGTGGGGGAAATTTTGGTATTTCTGGCTAAAGAATGAGATTTTGATATTTATTTGATCTACTAGTAAAGTAAAAGCATATAAATTCTGACAATTTATCAGAACTCGTGCACACCATGTACTAAGTGCTTTGCACTGTTCTAAGTACTTTACAAATATCAACTCATTTAATATTCATAACAATCCTGTGAAGTAAGTACCTTATCGTTCCTATTTTACAAATGGAGAAATCAAGGCACAGAGAGGCAAAGTAGTATGCTCCACGTCACTTAGCTAATAAGTAGCTGAGTCAGGATTTGAACCCAGAGCCTATGCTATGCTGTCTATCTACTGTGGATAGCCTAATATCAAATTAAACTTGCAAATCAATACAGTTTTATTGTTTTAAAAAATATTTTATGGTAACCCAACTGAACTTTTTAAAAAAAATTTTAATGTTTATTTATTTTTGAGAGAGAGAGAGTACGAGTGGAGGAGGGGCAGAGAGAGAGGGAGACAGAGAATCTGAAGCAGGCTCCAGGCTCTAAGCTGTCAGCACAGAGCCTGACGTGGGGCTCAAACCCACAAATCATGAGATCATGACCTGAGCAGAAAGAAGTCAGACATTTAAAACTTACTGAGCCACCCAGGCGCCCCCAACTGAACTTCTCAATAAAGTCTTAATAGAAGCCTCAGTGAGCTCTTAAAAAAGTTCTTTGAGTTAATAGCATCATTTGTTGATAAGGATTTTATTTTTTATGGCTTAAATTATCTCCTGTAATATTTCTCTTTTATAAGTTGCTAAGAGATCAAATGAGATAATATTTGAAATGTCCATTACATTATTATCTTTCAACAAATGTTAATGTCTTCCACTTTAAAATAAAGTGGGTGCAAAGATAAGTTTTAGTGACTGGGAAATTTTAAGGAGATATGTAGTTCTCCTCAACAGTCAGAAGATGTCAGTGTTAGGACACTGCAAAAAAAATGGAATGTCAACAATTTTTTCCCTAAGATGTAAAAAAAAAATATATAAACCCTGAGATAGTTTCTAAGTCAAAACCATTATTCAGAATTGCCAGGATTTTCTTGATTGAAACATCATTGACAGCTGTGAAGTGTCTTTATTTAAAAAAACAAAATTTCTTTTAATCACCCATCTCCCAGGAATCAAAAGGGTTATTCATAGGATACAGCACTGAACTTAATCTGGATTTATAGTTCATTCAACATTAAAATGCACTACTCTAGAGATTCATAGCAAAATATCACCAGGCTCACTCAGTGATGGCCCCTTTAGCTTTTCTGTGTTAAGAAACATACAGAGCTTTTGTTGCCACTTTATCCTAAGACATATAAATGGCTAAGCCACAAGGTTTCTTTATGTTCCATGGTAAATTATTAATGGTGTTGTTATTCAGTATATTTATTGAAAGCGTTTGTGTGAATGTTTGTTGTATGTGGATCTCTCCAGTTACTGCTTCCTAGTTGCCAAGACTGAATTTGGGTAGTAAGGTTTTTCAGGTAAGCCCCTGAAAGTAAGTAAAAAATGTTTCAACATATTAGCCAGATTATGTGAACAAGAAGATAAATTGGGTCAGATTATCTGAGTAAGTAAATCACTACAGCAGAGTGATACTGACTAACCCTTCTAGGCTTCCAGGCCATTCTTGTGCAGATTACTACTCTACTAAATCAAATTTAGTGTCCTTATTGCCAAAATAAAGTCACTGCATTTTTCAAAGTAAAAGTATTTCAGGAAATATATTATTACCTTATTAAAAATCATTTACGAAAGCAAATGTATTTTACACTTTACAGAAACGTGTCAACCTTTTTAATGAGATACACAACAAAATATGAACATCTGATTTTTTGATAAATTACATTAATATAAATTAGTAGCTTTAATTTCTTCTAAGAATGATAACACATGAATTTCTAAATGCATTTGATGATTGATTTCTAAACAAAGAAGTTATAAAGCATTACAGTAACTGTAACATATCAGTTTTAAGGATGATTTGATTTATCGAAATGCCATACATATTTGTCTTCAAAGGTATTTTATTGCTGTTGCGCTAAAACATTACAACGACCCTTAAAATACCTATCTGATTGCATAAATATAGTATAATGTTTGAATTTAAAGGCTAACTCCAAGGAAAATATTTTTGTATATTTTCTATGATCATGGTTAATTTTATACTGGGATGGGGAAGCCAGTTGGGTTTGTGAAATAACCTGATTTGTTCCGAGTTCGAGTTTGTGCACTAGTTACTGTCTCTCCTGTGAAATTAACTTAAATTTCAAAAGTGAATCGACCTTTTTGTTTCTCTGGTTTGTAAACAGGTCTTTATTATTTGAATTTAGATATAGTAAGCTTCAGTTATTCAGACTAATACTAATTGAGGGCAGCTGCGTTGATTCAGTACAAGTTGGACTTCTAGAATATTTTCAAATCTGTGTATATATTAGGTTTGGGGTTTTAGGACTTTCAAATCTGTGCAGTAATGCAAACTAAGTAGTACCTTTCTGTGTTTTCATTTGTAATGAAAGGTTTTCATTAGAAGTATAGTTGAGTAGTAGGTAATATTATTACTATCTGTGTTCTTGACTTCATCATCCTCTGTTTCTTTCCTTTATCAATTATTCACTTCCCTACATCCTTTCTGTCTCTTTACTTTCCATCTTATAAATGTGCTTAGACCTCTACAGTTATCCCTAATTCCCCTTGCAGCTGTTGCCTTATCTTTTTTATTTTAGGGCCAGACTTTCTTGACTCTCTAGTATCAATAACAGAAAGCTTGGACACTTTAAGAATTTTTTTATTTAAACTAATTTTTTAATGCTTATTTATTTATTTTGAGGGGAGAGAGAGAGAGAGAGAGAGAGAGAGAGAGAGAGAGAGAGAGAGAGAATCCCAAGCAGGCTCTGTGCTGTCAGTGCAGAGCCTGACATGGGGCTCGATCTCATGAACCATGAGATCATGACCTGAGTCGAAATCAAGAGTCAGACACTTAACTGACTGAGCTACCCAGACACCCCAAGTTTGGACTTTTAAAAAATGTCAGGCGCCAGGCTTCCCTACTTCTCTAAGTCTTACTACCTTCCACAATTCACTCTTCTCAAGTAGCCATACTGCTACTCTTTGTTTTCTGCACAGACTGAGCTTTTTTATTCCTCTGTGCTTTCCTTCTTCTGAGAATGCCCACTAGCCCTTTGTATTCCTGGCAAACCTTTGCTAATCATTCGGGATTTAGAGATGGAAGTATAGCATAGGGGTTAATATCCTTGGCTTGTCAAATCAAACCACTTTGGTTCCAGTGTTTAACTGGGAGATCAGCTAACTGTGTGACTTTGACAAATTACCTAACCTTGCTAAGCTTAATTTTTTTCTATCCTCAAATGACTTGAATAGTGTCTTCCTTTACAGGATTATTTTCACTAATGAATTACTTAATAATATAAAGTGCTTATTAGAAAAGCACTTGCCACAGAGTATACAGTTAATAAAAATTAGCTTATTATTCACTCAAATGTCATTCTTTTGTTTTAGTTTTTGTTTTTGCAGGAGTCATCTTCTATCGGGTATTCATTCTCAATTAAAATATGAAAGGTTGCAGCAAATTATCAGGGGTGCCTGGCAAAGAAGGTCATGGTCAGGAAGGCAGGAATCCATACTGGGCCTTCTTCAGTGGTACTTGTGTAGCTGCTTATGTTTGAGTGTCCTTGTATGAACGGCAGTAGTTGAAAAGCATGTAAGATGCCAGCGACATAGAAACCCCCACGATGCTCCCTTTCTTCGCATTGACATACTTGTGGTACTGGTGGTAACCTCTTTGAAACCCTCCCAACAGTGCCTTTAGGGGTGAGATCCTGCATCAGTATTCAGCTTGGCAGCGGCTCCGTTTTTTTTTTTTTAATTTTTTTTTTCAACGTTTATTTTTGGGACAGAGAGAGACAGAGCTTGAACGGGGGAGGGGCAGAGAGAGAGGGAGACACAGAATCGGAAACAAGCTCCAGGCTCCGAGCCATCAGCCCAGAGCCTGATGCGGGGCTCGAACTCCCGGACCGCGAGATCGTGACCTGGCTGAAGTCGGACGCTTAACCGACTGCGCCACCCAGGCGCCCCGGCAGCGGCTCCGTTTTGACATCCATGCGTTTCTTCTCCGTTATTGCTATGACTGACACCATCTTCAGGTCCTGGGGTCTGCTGTGCAAATGTCACCCTTTTGTTAAAGTAGAATAGGACCAAGAATACATGCTGCCAGTGAGCATTGAGCCTAGAAATGGCAGATAGGTCTGCTCGCACATGCCGGCTGCCTTCAGGGGCTGTCTCTGGAACATCGCGTTGCAAACATATTGAGACTATGTCTGAGGTCAGCTTGAAAAAGCACCCTGGTAGGTTAGTGGTGGTTGTCATAAATCACTGGAGAGACAACGGAGGAACTTAGGTCTCGTATTTGTAATCCGTAATAGTGCTCATTCACCAATCTGTGGTTGAGCTATCAGGTAGGTTATCTCGTTTCCCAAGAGTTAGGGAATTAAAGCTGCGTAAGTAAAGGGTGCCATTAAATAAAACATGGGAGTGCCAGGCAAAGAAATTTGCAAGTCGGTTTTCCAATAGGAGAATCCTGAGTTGCAAGTGGTATTTCGAGTGTTTAAAAAAAAATTTTTTTAATGTTTATTTGAGAGAGAGAGAGAGAGAGAGAGAGCGCGTGCAGGGTCAGGGCAGGAAGAAAGGGAGGACACAGAATCCGAAGCAGGCTCCAGGCTCCAAGTTGTCAGCACAGAGCCGGACGCCGGGCTCAAACCCACGCTAGATCATGACCTGAGCCGAAGTCGGACACCTAACTGACTGAGCCACCCAGGCGCCCCAATATTTCAAGTGTTGTAATCTGCCACTGATTTACGAGATTATTTGTGGTGAGGAGGACTTAGAAATAAGAACACTAGTGGTTGTCATACTGCATTTCTTCAATTCTTGATTGTAAAAACAAGCACCTTTTCACATAGTAGCATTTTTTATTTTAAGCATATTATCTTTGTGCCTCAGTATAAGATGCAGATAATAGTATTTACTTGAGGGTGGTTACGATGATTAAATGGGATGATACATGTAAACACACTTCTTTCAGTACTTGGGCTATAGGAAGCAGTAATATTAGCATTAGCTATTATTGCTACTACTGTTATTGTATAGTCAATATAAACACCTAGTATGGTATTTTTTCTTACCTGAAATCAGTAGGCTTCTTAGCAATAGGTTGCATTTTTGGTGAAATTACAGACAAAATGTGAGATAATGGGGGCCCAGGATAAGTTGGTAGTTGTAAGAATTCAAATGTTTATTTATTTTTGAGAGAGAGAGAGAGAGAGAGAGAGAGAGAGAGAACACAAGTGGGGGAGGGGCAGAGAGAGAGGGAGACATGGAATCTGAAGCAGGCTCCAGGCTCTGAGCTGTCAACACAGAGCCTGACGTGGGGCTCGGACCCACAAACCGTGAGATCATAACCAGAACCAAAGTCGCACACTTAATTGACTGAGCCACCCAGGCACCCTGGTAGTTACAAGAATTCAGAAGAAGTAAGTCTGAGAGAGATTACAGAAAGAATTGACAATGATGTCTTGGATATGGTGGGTTAAGAAAAAGGGAGAACTTAAGACAACCTTCAGATAGCAAACCTGAATGGATGGGAAATGGATCGGCTCAGGAAAGAAATGTTACTAGATATATAGAACAATGCCTTGCACATAGAAAGCACTGTATGTTAGCTATTAATAAGCGCCAAGGACTATTTAACTGCTTATATATCTAAACTTGGTATCAGGTAATTTAACAAAAGTATCAGAGAATTTAATAAGATATGAATAAACCTCACATAGCATTTACTAGTAGAGAATTCGTATGTTCAAAGAAAAGTAAAGTATATGTTTTAAATTTTTTTCAGTATAAATCATCAAGGAAGAGTTCAAGTGGCAATGAAAACGATGAGGTGAGAAAAGAGGGTAAAGCAATTCTTTAAAATGTTTACTTTTCATATGTAGTTGGTTCAATGAAAGTAAAATGTAATACATCTGTCAGTTTGTTAGTGATTTAATACGTGGGTTTTTTCCAATAATACAAACAGAACATCATCATGCAGTTATTGATTTAATTATGTAATTTCCATATATCTTTTACCTCGAACGGAATTTCTGATAGTTCAGTTCTTTCTTTTTAATGTTTGTTTATTTTTGAGAGCGAGACAAGTGTGAGAGCAGGGGAGGGGCAGAGAGAGAGAGAGGGAGACACAGAATCAGAAGCAGGTTCCAGGCTCTGAGCCGTCAGCACAGAGCCCGACACAGAGCTCGAACCCACGAACCATAAGATCATGACCTGAGCTGAAGTCAGACGCTTAACTGACTGAGCCACCCAGGCACCCCATCTAATAGTTCGGTTTTAGAATTTTATTAACATTTACCTTTTACATTTTCTCATCATTTGTCTCCCTAAACCAACCTTGTGGTCAGTTGAGATTCTTTTGGAATTTGTTAATCTTTTTCTGCAAATTCTGTGTACTATTTTAACATCTGAAATTAGATTTCTATGGTTTGTGCCTTATTATAAATTTTTCTACCTCACCATTTTAAGTTATGCAGCAACCTAGCATTTTTGGAATGACACAGTGTCATCACCATAAATACTTCAGCTTTAGGTATTTTTGGTTGAAGGGATTGGTATTAATTTGGTGTTGAGTACTTGGCAGGGCTTCTGAATACTTCAATTTTGAGAAATGGGACCACACAGAAAATGTTTGCTGAACCCTGAGCTAGACGCTCAGCTTGGCTATTGTCCCTGTCCCTTTATATTTTATATCCACTCTGGTCCTGCCTACCTCAATATCTAATCACTTAGCAAGACCTACTGTTTCTTTTTGATACTGAAATGTTTTGAATACATTCCCCACCTGCACTTCTGCTATTTCTGCCCTGGCCCAGGCCCTTAACAGTTTCTGCCTGTGCCACCACAATAGCGTCCTTGCTCTCATCCGTTTCTCCAGTCCATTTTCCTCCCTGCAGCCACAGTGACTGCTCCAAAGAACACAGAAATGCGAGCAGGTTCTCTCCTTGCTTAGAAACCTTCAATGCGTCCCCGTCACTTAGAAGGTAAATTCTAGGGCCTTCCTGATCAAGCCCCTGTTTACCACACCAGCCTCTGCTCATGATCTGTCCTGCTTTCTCTCGCTTTCGTTGTGCCGTCCAGCAGTATGAACTGCTCACGGGTTTTCTGCCTCATCCTTTCATTTTTCCTCCCGTGCCTTCGTCCTTGTCCTCTCGTCTTGGAATGTTGTTCCCTTCCTTCTGTTTCTGGTAAACACCTACTCAGTTTTTTACTTTCCCAGGAAATTTGCCTTTCTCCACCACCCCTACCATTTCCCCAAGTGCCCCTCATCTGCGGTTCCTAATATGCCAGGCCATGGGTCTGTCATCGTACTGAGAAGGTTGTATTGCCTGTACAAATGAATCTATTTTCCCCCTAGACTGAGAGATCCTTGAGTGGATGATATTTTACTAAGTTTTAATATTCCCACTGGGTAGCACAGTGTCTGACATACAGTAGGTAGTCGGTAATCTTCTGTTGAAGGAAATGATGATGTCCTATGGTATGCATATTCAAGGTTAAATGTTAAGATTTTTCAGTTTGGTTGCTAGTGGTCATTAAAAAAACATGGACCATTTAATATTAGTTTAGGCAGGTAAATCTTTTGTATTTATTTCTAAGCCTATAGTAGATACACGTAATTTTCCAGGTAAATGTTCTTATTTGAGGTGATCCACGTACTTCTCTCAGATTGTCGCGTATTGTTGGCATTTTGAATTAATCCTAATATATGGATCTCTTGTAAGAAATAAAGAAAGATTTTCCTCATTTGTGTTACTTAAAGGACATAAATTCACAGGAATATTTGATATGACTAGACAGTGCTTCTGATACCTTAAAGTGCTTATGATTTTATTGATCTAGATTCTGGTTCAGCGGGTCTAGGGTTGGCCTGAGATTCTGCATTTCTAACAGGCTCCCAGAGGGTGCTGATGCTGTTGGTTCACCGACCACACTTTGAGTGGCAAGGTGGTAGGTGGTATTTTCTAGATTCTTCCTTTAGCAGTGGATCAGAAGCAGTTTTCAGTTTTTCTTTTATATGTCTAAATCATCATTTGTATTTTAATTTCATCTTTCATCTTTTTATTTTTATATTTTAGCAAGACAGTGATAATGCTTATATGTCACCACAATCTCCAGTATCATCTGAGGTACAAGTTCTGTTTTTATATGTGTTAACATAGGTTTCTTCCTTGTCTCTTCTCTGTAACCTCATCTTTCTTTTTTTTTTTTTTTGAAACAATACAATTTATTCACTCATATTAAAAAATCCACAGTAGGTTAATTTGTACAAACCTAGTCTGTAAAAAAATTCTGAGGACACCATCTTTTGTACAAATGTTCATAATCATAATTGGAAAATGCCTGTAGAGCACAGAAAACACTTCCCTTTATAAAATTCTGTGTTTTAGAATTCATCTATATTTTGAAATGAGAAGAGCAACTTTACAGTTTTAAATTTGAAAGAAGTACTTCAGCATTGTGCAATGACCTTTGGTTTTTCTCATAACCACTTAGGTCTGAAAGCAATGCAACAGAAACTTCCTTTTTCCACGAGAAACATCCCTGCGGTGGGTTGTTCCTATCGACAGGAGGGTACACATTTCCTGGCATCTTAGACCTAAGGGCGAGCCTGGGGAAGGAGGGGTGGATGAAAGGTGGAGTTTGTGAGATCTTACCCAAATACTCTAGTGGTTTGAATGATTGGTTCTTCTAATTTAGTGAGACCTATTGCTTTACAACAAGAGATAAATGAACAATTCTAAGCAGTATCTTTGCTACTTCAGATGACCTTATTTAGTATTATAAAAGTGTGTTGGCATTGGTAAATAAATGATTGTGTATTCATTTGGTGAATTCGGAACTTTGTCTAAATGTTTGGGTCATCCATATTCACCATATAACTTTGGTTAATTACAAAGGTAGTGTTTCATTTTATATAGGTGGTGTTAGTTTTTTTTTTAAAAAAGCCCGGATCATTTGTCTGTTGTTTTGGGTGAGTTGCATTATAAACCTTTTAAATGGACTTGGATGTTAGTTTTATAAACACATCTCTAAATTATTTGTATGGCAGGTAAAATGGTTTGCGTTCTTTTATAAAGTAATTTAAGTTAGGGTATCGTAAAATTAGTCTTTGTCACATGCTTTTGTTAATCCTTTCTTTTACTTTCAGTTATAAAAATGTAAGCATGTAAGTGACTAGTTGCCAGGTTGCTTTATGATTTTATGATCTATGCTCATGGGGAGAGAGTATTAGTGCCAGTTTTCTCAGATAAATTATATTGCTTTTATAATACATTTTGCTTGCATTTGGATAAATGAAATTTGGGGGAATTCATAATACTTTTAACCAAAATAACGAACAAATTGTGAGGCTTGTGGATGGATAGGGTGATGAATACATGTGGTGGTGGTTCCATTAACATTCAACTTGAACTGCATGTACCATACTAATCAGCAGAAGATTCAGAGAATCACCGAAATTCTGATAACTTCCATTTCATCTGTAAAACAAAATGGTAAAAACATTTAGTATATTGCTATACTATTTATTTTCATTTTCATTTTTTAAAAAATGTTAAGGAGGCTCCATGCACAACGTCGGGCTTGAACTCATGACCCCGAGATCAAGAGTTGCATGCTCTTCCGACTGGGCCAGCCAGGCGCCCCTAGTTATAGTACTCTACTTTTAACAAAGTGCTTGCCTGTACACCTGAACCTAGAGCAGCCCCATGAGCTGAGTATTATCCTCATAATTTTATAGCTGAGGAGACTGGTAACCTTTGCCAAAGATCCCAGTCAATAAATGGTAGGGAAGCGACTGAGGCCCTTGCAGTTGTTGCAAGTGTTAAGTAAGCTACTGCTAAAATTGTTTTCTTACAGCTGTACAATTTCCAGAGTGCTTTCTTTTAGTTATCTCAGTTAATCTTCACAACAGTCTTCCATTTTCAATGTGAAGAAATAGTCACAGAGAAATTAAATGTTTTGCTAAGCTTTCTAACTCCAAGCTCAGACGTTAAAAACATACCACAGTTCTTTCCATAGCACACCTCTAAATGCACTTGGAAACAATGAACCTTAAAATAGAAGAGATGATAATTTGTCATCTCTTGGTATCACCTGTCACTCCCTATTACCGTGAACGTGTAGATTTGCCTCAGATTATCTATTCAATGTCAAGTTCGTAGTAGACACTTAGTAAATGTTGCTAATTTCACTTATTTCTTCATTGAAGCTTACTTCATTTTTTCCGGAGGCTTTAATCTGGTCTCCATTCAAAAAATACCTATTTATTTTATGTAATTCAATAATTTTTAATTTTCTTTAAACTATGAGAGAGAAGTATTTAAAAGCTTATGCAGTCAGATCAATTAGCAAATATTTGTAGGTCTTTTAAAAGTGAAATGTATCGATTTGAATTGAAATGCAGTTTACCTTTCTGTGCTCCACTAATCATGGAAAAAACCAAATACTTCTAAAATTGAAACGGATACAAATCACTACCTTGGTTATTTGGAAAGAGAAGTGGTTTTATTTATTTATTTTCTTTCTTTCTTTCTTTTTTTTTTTTTTTTAGGAGTATGATAGAACTGATGGTTTTTCACATGGTCCTTTTGGCTTGAAGCCTAGATCAGGTAAATATATATTCTGCAAATAAAATTTATTGGTTATGTATGAAACTAGAGCTTTCCTGCTTAAATGGGATTGATTCCGTAGTTTTAAGTACACATAGATTCTTTCCCCTCTCCTAAAAGTAATTTTCTCTTAACCTTATTTGTCTTTCCAATTCCCATCCCCCATTTCTTTCTTCCTCTTTACCTTCAAGCTCCTGAAACCTCAGCTTTTTGCCTTAGATATACTGCAGTCTTATTTCTACTCTACTGTGACTGCTCTTAGAATGACCACTCTGCCAGCAGACCAAACACTGTTTGAAATTCTAGCACTCCATTATATTGTGGTTTTAAAAAGGGATCTTTTCGCATTTGGCAAGCCCAAAAGAAAATGGATCCATGTTACTTGGCAAGGTATTGAATTATAGTTTTTATTCCTGAATAACTGTATTGACCTTCAAGAATAATTTCCTTTTTCTTTAAAGATAATAACGGCTGATGTATGTTCAATAACAATTTTTAACCTGGATCATAAGTTTCTAATAACATATGTTTAAATAAGAACATGTATGGGTGGTAGAAATTGTTACACTTGTCTTCCCTGTTGCTTTCAGTTATGCACATAAGTAGATTTCAATGATATTCTACGAAAAGTATTTAGAATGTATTGAGTGATGGTGTTTTTTGTAGTTTTGTACTGATTCTTTTTCATCATGCCTCTTTCCCCTCTGCTGGTTGCTTCTTCCTGTTAGCCTTGTGATAAGCTAGGAAATGTCTGTTTTTATAGCTTTTAGCCGCTCATCTCGTCAGGAATATGGGGCAGCAGATCCAGGATTTACAATGAGAAGAAAGATGGAACATCTCCGGGAAGAACGAGAGCAAATACGACAACTTCGCAACGTAAGCAAGATTGACCTTACAGATTTGCTTTGCAGAAATGAGTTTAACTTGGAAAATTAGCAAGCTAGATGCATTTTATTTGCAAAGCTTTTTAAAATTTTGGATTATATAATGGTTACTGATACAAATATATAGCATTTATATTTAGATAGAATGTCTGTGATTTATACCCATTTCTTTATAGAATCTCGAATCCAGGTTAAAAGTCATTTTGCCTGATGACATTGGAGCTGCACTGATGGATGGGGTTGTTCTTTGCCATTTAGCCAATCATATAAGGCCACGCTCTGTAGCTAGTATTCACGTGCCATCACCAGCAGTGGTAAGTTTCTTCAGTAATTCTCTAAAGGAAGATAGAGCTTCTCAAAACTGTCTTTAAATAATATACGTCAGTAAATGTAATTTTTAGTTTTGATTAATTTTTGTATAAATGTGCCTGAAAAATACCTTTTTCCCCTTACTTCACAGCCTAAACTGAGCATGGCAAAATGTCGAAGAAATGTAGAAAATTTTCTTGATGCATGTAAAAAGTTGGGTGTCTCACAGGTAACTGTTCTTTTTCTAACAAAATGATCATTTAAATATTAACTTATTATGTGCATACCAGGGTTCTTCTTCACAATAGGAACAAATAATGCTTTGTGGACATGAAAATGAATACGTTCTCTTGGTACCTTTTACTGAGTTCCAGCTTTAACTGTAGCAGCTGTCTAATGAATGTTTTAAAGCTGCTTTTAAAGTCATTTATAAAATAGCTACATATATGGAAAAATGCAGTAATCATACATATCACTGAGAAAACATAACTTAGTGGCTATATTAAAAGTTGATTGTGATGCAGTTGCTGCTTTCATTTCTCCTGCTGAAACACATTTGGACTGCTTTGTAAATCCATGGGTAGGCTCTCATCAGAAGATTTGCATTCAGGGTGAACAGCGTTTTAAACTTTAGAATGTCGAATTCTACATATTAGTAACGTATTACGACAATTTCTCATGGGACAAACTTTGTCTGAAATTTGTAGAATTTGGCTTATGTTTCAGGTGATAATTGCAGTACTATAAAATTAGCAAAGTAGTATTGTAAATGTATAATGAAAACAAATAATTAAAATACTACTTTTTTAGAAAACATCATAGGCCCAACATCAAGATGATCAGGCGTTGAAAGGACATGGTGTTGTTAGCAGATCACAATATAGTTGTGATACTTTTCCCTTTTATTTTCTTTATTTAGTTTTTTAAATATAATTAGTTGTCAAATTTGCTGACATCCTTTTATTTTTAAAAATTGATTTTTATTGAGATATAATTGATCCATAACATTAAGTTTGGTGTGCAGTGTGTTGATTTGATACATTTATGTATTGAGTTGTGCTCATTTAGCTCTTTTTACCAGTGTCCTAATAATCTGGTCGACAGATTCCACTTTAATCTCTTTCCTCAAGTGAATAAATATAATTTATATAGAGAGAATCCGTTGAATTACCCTGTAATTTCGAAACTACATGCTGCTGTTCTCTAATTACATCTTTATGCTTGACATGATGTTTTAAAATTTTAATTCTTAAACATTTTTATGTTAGTTCTTCCTTGTTAGACTCTTAATCTCTTACTGAGAAAACAGAAAAATTAGGAAGTTTTGTTTTCTAGCTAGGATTACATTATATATATTTTTCTGTTTTATCATTTTTAAGAGTTTTTTGGGGGGACATTCTCGATAAACATTTATCGAATGAATGCACATTTTACAGATGAGTAAACTGAGGCACAGGGAGCTTAGAGAACTTGTCCAAGGTCTCATCTTTAGTGCACAGTGGGGCCAAGCTATGAACCCAGGTGATCTAACTTTAGAACATATCCTCAAGCTTGGATACTCTCTATTTGTGTTCTTTTATATGAAAGAAAAGACATTGCAACATATTCCAGATACCTTCTTGGTACAGTAGGCAAGAAGCATCAATTAGGAAGGTCTTAACGGAAACTATTCTACTTAGCATAGTCTAATACTCTCTTTCTAGCTTGTTTTAGGAAAGGGTTAGTAACCCACCCATTCTACCACAAGAGGGACTATGGAAGGACCAGTTTTCAACTCCCATTTTCAAACTTCCCAGCTACTGGTATTGGGGAAAGAGTTTTAGCATTAGCTTCTTGTTTTTCCTTGACTTAGAAATTGTAATATAGAGTCCGTTTCTTCATTTAGTGTTTTTTATTTCATTTTAATGTACTTTTGTATTTTTGTATTTTTTTTAGAGAGAGGGTGCAAGTGAGCTAGGGGCAGAGAGAGGGAGAGAGAATCCCATGAGGGGCAGAGAGAGGGAGAGAGAGAGAGAGAAGTGAGGCTCACCCAAAGTTGGGCTCAAGCTCATCCGATGTGAGACTCTAATTCACGAACCATGAGATCATGACCTGAGCCGAAGTCAGATGCCTAACTGACTAAGCCACCCACGAGCCCCAAGAGATTTTTGTGTTTTAATAGCTTTTTTGAGGTATAATTGACATACAATAAAGTGCATATAGATAAGCTATACAATTAAGTAAGTTTTGACATGCGTACACCATGAAATCATCACCATAGTCAAGATAATGAGCATGTTCATGACCCCTAAAACTTTCCGTGTGTCCCTTGGCAATCCTTTTTTCTGTGGGTAACCACTAATCTGCTATCTGTTGTTATAGTTTAGTTTGCATTTTCTGGGGTGCCTGGGTGGCTCAGTCGGTTGAGCATCCGACTTCAGCTCAGGTCATGATCTCACGGTTCGTGGGTTCGAGCCCCGCGTCAGGCTCTGTGCTGGCAGCTCAGAGCCTGGAGCCTGGAGCCTGCTTTGGAGTCTGTGTCTCCTTCTCTCTCTCTGTCCCTCCCCTGCTCATGCTTTGTCTCACTCTGTTTCTCAAAAATAAATAAATGTAAAAAAAATAAAAATAAAAAAAATAGTTTGCATTTTCTATCTAGAGTTGTATATAAATGGAATGATAGAATATGTATGATTTTTTTTCTGGCTTTTTTCACTCAGTGTAATTGTTTTAAGACTCATCAGTGATGTTGCATATATAAATAGATCATTCCTTTTTATTGCTGAGTAGTATTTCATTGTGAACCACAATTTGTTGGTCTTTTGACTTGTTGATGGTCATTTGGATTGTTTCCAGTTTTAGCGACCACTGAGACAAATAAGACTGCTATGAACATTTATACACAAGTCTTTGGATATATACATACATTCTTTAATTTGGAGTAGATACCCAGGAGTAACATGAATGAAACATATGGTAGGTGTGTACTTAACCTTACAGGAAAGTAAAAAACTGTTTCCCAGAGTAGTTGTACCATTTTACATTCCTGTCAACAGTATATGAGAGTTCTAGTTCCTCCATATCCTCGACAGCATTTAATATAGTGGGGTTTTTTTTCTTTATTTTTTGCCATTGTGATAGGTATGCACCAGTTTGTCAATGTGGTTTTAATCTGCACTTCCCTGAAGGCTAATGATGTTGATCATCTTTTCCAGGGCTTATTTGCCATTGGTATGGCTTCTTTTATGGCGTATTCTATTCTAATCTTCTATTATTTTAGTCTCTTTTTTCAAAGTTTATTTATTTATTTAGAGAGAACGCATGCATGTGTGCACAGGAGAGGGGCAGAGAGAGAGAGAGAGGGAGAGAGAGAATCCCAAGCAAGCTCTGCACTATCAGTGACAGAGCCTGACGCGGGACTTCATCCCAAGAACCGTGAGATCAAGACTTGGGCCGAGATCGAGTCAGATGCTTACTCAACTGAGCCACCCAGGCACCCCTCTTTTGTCTGTTTTTTACTTGAGCTGTTTTCTTGTCACTGAGTTTGAGATTTCTCTATAAATTATGAACTAAGTTCTTTACCAGATATGTGATAAACAAATATTGTATCACAAGTCTTTGGCTTATCTTTTCATTCTCATTAGAGTATCTTTTTTTAAGTTTATTTATTTATTTTCATAGAGAGCACGAAGGGGAAGGGCAGAGAGGGAGGGACAGAGAGAGAGGCTCGAGCAGATGCTGCGCTGTCAGCATAGAGCTCAATACAGGGCTTGAACTCAAGAACCATGAGATCATGACCTGAGCCAAAGTCGAGTCAGACGCTTAGCCAAATGAGCCACCCAGGTGCCTCTCATTATAGTATCTTCCAAACAGCACAAGCTTTATATTTTTTGAAGTAAAATTTATCATGTTTAAAAATAGTGCTTTTGGATTTGTATGAAACCACAAACGACCCCGAATAGCCAAAGAAATCCTGAAAAAGAAAAGCAAAGCTGGAGGGGGTCACAAATCCAGACTTCAAGCTGTATTACAAACCTGTAGGGACCAAGACAGTATGGTACTGGCACAAAAACAGACACATAGATCAGTGGAACAGAATAAAAAACCCAGAGATGAATCCACAACTATATGGTCAACTCCTCTTTGACAAAGCAGGAAAGAATATCCATGGTATGTCTTTCGATTTCCTTGTGGTGTCTTCAGTTTCTTTCATCAATGTTTTATAGTTTTTGGAATACAGATCTTTTACCTCTTTGATTTGTTTATTCCTGAGTGTCTCATGGTTTTCGGTAGAATCGTAAATGGGATTGATTCCTTGATTTCTCTTTCTGCTGCTTCATTATTTGTGTATAGAAATGCAACAGATTTCTGTATGTTGATTTTGTATCCTGCGACTTCACTGAATTTGTGTATCAACTCTAGCAGTCTTTTGGTAGAGTCTTTTGCGTTTTCTCCATAGATATCATGTAATGTGCAAATAGTGAAAGTTTGACTTCTTCTTTGCCAATTTGGATGCTTTTTATTTCTTTTTGTTGTCTGATTGCTGAGGCTAGGACTTCCAGTACTATGTTAAATAACAGCAGTGAGCGTGGACAGCCTTGTCTTATTCCTGACTGTAGAGGAAAAGCTCTCCATTTTTCCCCAGCGAGGATGATACTAGCCATGGGTTTTTCATATATGACCTTTATGATGTTGAGGTACTTTCCCTGGATCCCTACTTTCTTGAGGGTTTTATCATGAATGGATGCTGTAGTTTGTCAAATGCTTTTTCTGCGTCTGTTGAGAGGATCACGTTGGTTCTTATCCTTTCCTTTATGAATGTGGTGTTTCACATTGATTGATTTGTGAATATTGACCAACCCTGGCAACCAGGAAGAAATCCTACTTGATCGTGGAGAATGGTTATTTTAATGTGCTGTTGGATTCGCTTTGCTAGTATTTTGTTGAGAATTTTTGCATCCATGTTCATCAGGGATATTGGGTTGTAGTTCTGTTTCTAATGGGTTTGTCTGGTTTTAGAATCAAGGTAATGCTGTCCTCGTAGAATGAACGTGGCGGTTTTCCTTCCATTTCTATTTTTTGGAACAGTTTGAGAAGAATAGCTATTAACTCTTCTTTAAATGTTTGTTAGATTAATCCTCTGAAGCCATCTGATCCTGGACTTTGTTTGTTGGGAGAGTTTTGATTACTGATTCAATTTCTTTGCTGGTTATTATTAGTCTGTTCAATTTTTCTATTTCCTCATGTTTCAGTTTTGGTAGTTGATATATTTCTAGGAATTTATTCCAGATTGTATTCCAGAATGTCCACAATTTGTTTACATATAATTTTTTATAATTTTCTCTTATAATTCTTTGTATTTCTGTGGTGTTGGTTGTGATTTCTCCCCACTCATTCATGATTTTATTTATTTGGGTCCTTTCTCTTTTCTTTTTGATAAGTCCAGGTAGGGGTTTATCAGTTTTATTAATTTTTTCAAGGAATCAGCTTCTGGTGTCTTTGATCTGTTCTACTGTGGTTTTTTGTTGTTCTTGTTCTTCCTTCTATATCATTTATTTCTGCTCTGATATTTATTATTTCCTATCTACTTGCTTTAGGCTTCATATGTTGTTCTTTTTCTAGCTCCTTTATGTGTAAGGTTAGGCTGTGTATTTGAGATTTTTCTTGCTTCTTGAGGTAGCCCTGTATTGCTGTATACTTCCCTCTTATGATCACTTTTGCTGCATCCCAAATCTTTTGGACCATCTTGTTCATTTTCATTTGTTTCCATGTGTGTTTTTTATTTCTTCTTTAATTTTCTGCTTGACTTATTCATTCTTTAGAATGATATTCTTTATCCTCCCATGTATTTGTGGTATTTTCAAAATTTTTCTTGTGGTTCACTTTCAGTTTCATAGCGTTGGGATCTGAAAATATGCATGGTATTATCTCAGTCTTTTTGTACTTGCTGAGCCCTGATTTGTGAACTAATACATGATCTATCCTGGAGAATGTCCCATGTGCGCTTGAGAAGAATGTATATTCTGTTGCTTTTGGATAAAATGTTCTGAATGTATCTGTTAAGTCCATCTGGTCCAGTGTGTCATTCAAAGGCATTGTTCCTTGTTGATTTTCTGTTCAGATGATCTGTCCATTGATATGAGTGGGGTTTTAAAGTCTACCATTATTGTATTATTGTCAATGAGTTCCTTTATGTTTGTTATTAATTGTTTTATATGTTTGGGGTTTCAAGTTGGGGACATAAATATTTACTTGTTAGATCTTGTTGGATAGACTCCTTTATTATGATATAGTGCCCTTCTTCATCTCTTGTTACAATCTTTAGTTTAAAATCTAGTTTGTCTGATATAAGTATTGCTACTCTGGCTTTTTTGTTTTGATGTCCATTTGCATGGTAAATGTTTTTCCCTCTGCTTACTTTCAGTATGCAGCTGTCTATAGGTCCAAAATGGGTCTCTTCTAGGCAGCATATAGATGGGTCTTTTTTTTTTTAATGTTTTATTTATTTTTGAGAGAGACAGAGCACAAGTGGGGGAGGGGTAGCGAGGGAGACACAGAATCCGAAGCAAGCTCCAGGCTCTGAGCTGTCATCATGGAGCCCAACACAGGGTTTGAACCCACGAACTGTAAGATCATGACCTGAGCCAAAGTTGGACACTTAACTGACTGAGCCACCCAGGCGCCCCTCGATGGCTCTTATTTTTTATGCATCCTGACACCCTGTGTCTTTTGAGTGGAGCATTTCATCCATTTACATTCAGAGTAATGATAGATATCAATTTAGTGCCATCTTATTACTTGTTTTGTCATTGTTTCTGGAGATTTTCTCTGTTCCTTTCTAATCTTTGTTGCTTTTGGTCTTTCTTTCCCACTCAAAGAGTCCCCTTTAATATTTCTTGCAGGGCTACTTTAGTGGTCACAAACTCTTAATTTTTGTTTGTCTAGGAAACTCTTTTATCTTTCCTTCTTTTCTGATTGATTGCCTTGCTCGATAGAGTATTCTTGGCTGAAGATTTTTCCCATTCAGCACATTGAGTGTATCATTCCACTCCCTTCTAGCCTGCCAAGTTTCTGTAGAGAGATCTGCTGCTAACCTTATTTGTCATCTCTTGTAAGTTAGGGACTTCTTTTGTCTTCTGCTTTTAGGATTTTTTTCCTTACCTCTGTATTTTGCAAATTAATGATATATTTTGGTGTTGGCCTGTTTCTGTTGATTTTGATGGGAGTTTTCTGTGCCTCCTGGGTTTGGAAGTCTATTTCCTTCCCCAGATTAGGGACGCTATAATTTCCTCAAATAAATTTTCTGTCCCCTTTTCTCTCTCTTCTTCTGGGTGTCCTATGATATGAATGTTAACTACACTTCATTAAGCCACCAAGTTCCCTAAGTCTACATTCATGGTCCAAGATTTTTCTTTCCTTCCTTTGATTAGATTCATTATTTCCATAATTTTATCTTATATGTTGTTCATTCCTCTGCTTCTTCCATCCTTGTGGTCATTACAACCAGTTGGTTTCGAATCTTGGTTATTTCACTTTTCATTTTGGCCTTATCAGTTTTAAGCTCTTTTATCGCTGTGGTAAGTGTCTCCCTGATGTCTTCTATGCTTTTCCCAAGCCCAGCTAGTATCCTTATGATTGTTGTTTTAAATTCTGGATCAGGCGTATTACTTACATCTGTTTTGATTAGATCCCTGGCCATGACTTTTTCTTACCCTTTCTTTTGGGATGAATTCCTTTGTCTTGGCATTTTGTCTAGGTTTCTGTCTTCTGTGTGTTAGGAAAGCCTGTTATGTTCCCTGCTTCTGAGGTTAATGGCTCTATGAATAAGAAATCATAGAACATTCAGGGCCTGACGCTTCAGGAAGTGTCTCTGGCGTATGCTACATGTGCTCTGCTGCCGCGTTATGACTGCTGTATCCCATCCGTTAGTCCTCTGTAGAGTTGCTCCTTGCCTGCAGTGGGGAGTGTTTGGACCTTGGCCAGAGCGTGGCGAGTTCTATCTACATGTGCTGTGGTCTGCTTGTTAACAGACCTGATGCTTTTTCCACTAGAGCTGAAGCCTTGCAGATCTTTATGGTCAGTAGATGTGGTTTGTGCAGGGTTTTGTGCTGGTCTTCTGGGGGAGGAGCCTGCTGCATCAGTTCTCAGGGATGTTTGCCTGAGAAAAGCAGTACCAGCACAACGAAGGGTGGCGGGGCTTAGTGAAAGTAATTTCAGCAGCGGGTGTTGGCACTGTGCTGTTGACTGAAGTTAGTCTATGCTGAGGGATGGGAGAGGGAAATGGCACCAACCAGCTCCTTTGTCCCCAGAGAGGGGTTTATGCTCACTGCTGTCAGGGAAGCCCTCCCAGAGGAGCTAATAATTTCCCCTCATGTGCCCTAGGTGTTTTTCAGATTGCTGTTTTCACAATATGTCTGGATTGTTTGCCTGCCTGGAGCAGTGCAGTGCACTTTGGACTCTATCCCAGCCAGGCCCACTGAGTTTAAAACTCTGAACTTTAGGGACCCAGGTATGGGGGAGGGGTACCTGTGCCGGTCTTCCTGGGGAGGGTCTTGCTGCACTGGGATTGATGCAGGTTTGGCCCAGAAGGGCAGGGGCCAAGTGCGCTAAAGAACCAGTGCCTAGGCTGGCTGCCCTCAGTGGGTGTCTCTGTGTCTATGCTCAGGGGGCAGGGGTGGGAAATGGCGTTCACTGGCTCCTTTGTCCCTGGAGAGGAAACTCCACCTCTCTCAGATGTGCTCCAAGAATGGAGAACTGTCTCTGCCAGTGCATCTCAGGCAGTCCACGCATCACATGTCTGCCCCCGGGTTACCTGCGTATCTCCTCTTACAGGAGCACTGCAGCGCTCTCAGGGCTCTAGACCAGCTGTGCCACAGACCTCTAATACTTCAGTCTTTGAGCCCCACTGGGTGCGAAAACTCATGAAAATCAGCCTCTCTCCTTTTCCCAGTCAGTAGCTTTGGAGAAGTGTTTTCCTTATGCTACCCCCTGTTGTGCTTCTCTCTCTCTTTCTCTCTCTCTCTCTCTCTCTCTCTCTCTTTTCTCCACAACCAGGGCTCCCTCCCCTCTGCAGCACTTTTCTTCCCCAGACCATAGCTCCGTGCCTCCTACCTTCCATGATGTGGCCCCTTCACTCCCTTTAGTTGTGCAGTTTGTTCTGTCAGTCCTCAAATGGATTTTTTAGGTATTCAGAATGATTTGATGGTTATCTAGGTATGTTCCAGTGATGAGGGAAGCCTAGGGTCCTCCTAGTACTCTACCGTCTTAGCTCCTCCCCTAGAATATTTTTATCCTCCCAGAAAGAAACCTCTTACCCATTAGTAGTCTCCCTGTCCATACTCCCCACCCCCAGCACCCCGCACCCCATTCTGTTTCTGTGGATTTGCCTATCCTGGACATTACGTATAAATGAAGTCCTACAATATGGGATCTTTTGTGTCTGCTTTTTTCATTTTGTATAATGTTTCCAAGGTTTATCTGTGTTGTTGTGTAAAGTGGTACTTTATTTATTTTTATGGCTGAATATTTTATTGTATGTCTAGGTTACTGGGTCACTAGGTTCTTGGCCTGGATGCAGCAATGAATTAGAGACCTGAGACCAGAATAGGGAGATAGAGTTTATCAAGTAGATAAGTATAGTATACTTTTAAGAGTGAAAGCAGGCCCCTGCCGGAGTAAGAATGGCAATGGACCTGAGAAGCTCTAGCTACAGCCTTATAAGCCTGCTTTGTTTACATATAAATTTGGCTTTGATTGGCATTTTTGATTGCCGGCTGCTGATTGTGTAACATTTTGGCTTCTGTGCATTGTGCCTACTTATGATGCATTCTGTTATAATTGTATTTATTTATGTGCTGCATATTCAAGAGTTTTAATGGGCTTTGCTGTGACTTTAAGGTAACCTAAGGTGACAGGGGATAGCACAAGGCAACCTTTTGTGTGCTTGCTCAGTTCTTAGAAGTCCCTTTGTGCCTTTTGAGCCAACTCTGTGGCTAAGCCTTTCCTGCTCTGTTAGCCCTTAGAGGTGGCTCTGAAGGTGTGGCTGTTAACCTTTGGGGGTGCCTCCGAGGGTGTGGCCAGCACCAGTTTATCCCTCCTGGCTGATACCTCCTAACTAACTGACTAACATTTATACCACATTTTGTTTACAGTTCGTAAGTTGATGGACGTTTGGGCTGTTTCCACTCATTGTTTATTATGAATAATGCTGCTATGAACACTCATGAACAAATTTTTTTTTGAACACTTGTTTCAGCTTTCTTCATTCTATACCTAGGCCCCAAGGACACAGTTGAGGGTGGGAAAGAGGAGGGAGCAGGCAGAGATTCTCAGAGGAGCCAGGGAACGTCACATCATTTACTGTGCTTGGGAGAGGTTCACAGCTGCTGCTTTCGATTTCTTGTGGCTGATGCCTGTGTCGCCTCCCCTGCAGCATCCCTGCGCCTGGTCAGCTAGGGACCCAGTCCTGCCATTGCCTCGGGAGGGATTGGGCTCTGGGCTCGATGGGGGAGCCTGGGATGCAAAGGCTGGAGGATCCCATTGCCCCACCCCGCACCCAGAGTTCCTCCAGAGCTGAAATGTGGATCTGACCCATTTGCCACCCCTGACTGTTTCTGGACATCCAACACAATCCCCCGCATCCACAGCTGTGCAGCTGGATTGGGGGCCCTCACCCTCTAGGGGAAGTTGACAGTAAGCTAGCATAGCTCACTGGATGTGAGGCACCCACAGCCATTGTGGTTTTAATTAGCATTTCCCTAGTGGCTAATGATGTGGGACACATTTTCATGTGCTTATTGACTATTTGTATACATTCTTTGGAGAGGTGTCTTTTCAAATCCTGTGCCCCTTTATTAATTGGATTATTCACCTTTTTATTAATGAGTTGTGGGTGTTTTTTTTCTATATTCCAGATAAAAGTACTCTATGAGATACATGCTTTGCAAATGTTAGCTGTTGCTTTTCTTTATAGATGAACTGTATCAGGTTGAGCAAATTCCTTTCTATTCCTAGATTGTTGAGAGTTCTTATCAGGAACGGATGTTGAGTTCTGTCAAATGCTTTTTCTACAACTACTGAGATGATAACATCCTTTTTCTTTCACAGTATTGTGACTTAATGGTGGTTGATTTTCAGATATTAACTCAAACCTAGATTTCTGGGATAAACCCTCTTGGTCATCATAGATTTTGTTGTTGTTTTGATATTGTTGAACTCAGTTTGCTAAAATTTTGTTTAGACTTTTTACATCTATGTTCATGGGGATATTGGTCTTTAGTTTTCTTTTCTTTTAATATCTTTTGCCTGGCTTTAGTGTCATGGTAATATTGACCTTAAGAAATAGGTTAGGAAGTATTCCCTGCTCCTCACTTTTTGTGAAAATTTTGTGTAGAATTGATCTTACTTCCTTTTAAAACATTTGGTCAGATTCTTTAATGAACCCAGCTGGGCCAAAAGTTTTCTTTGTGGAAAGGATTTTAACTACAATTCTAATTTCTTTAATAGATACAAGGCTATTCTGGTTTTCTGTTTCTTCTTGCATGAGCTTTTGGTATACTGTGTGTCAAGGAATTTGTCTATTTCATGTAGTTTGTCAAACTTATTGTTATAAAGTTGTTTATAATGTCCCCTTATTATCAGTTTAGTATTTGTAATATCTCTTCTGATGTTACTTCTCTTATTCCTGATGTAGGTAATTTGTGTATTTTCTTTTTTCTGATTAACCTAGCTAGAAGGTTATGAATTTTTAAAAATTTTCTCAGTGAACTAACATTTGGTTTCACTGATTTTTTTTCTTTTTTTGTCTATTATTTTCTGGTTTTTATTTTATTGCTTTCCTCTCTCAACTTCATATGTTCTTTCTTTCTTCTTGCCATCGGCTTAATTTGTTTGTTCTTTTTCTAGTTCTAAGGTGGAAGCTGAGGTCATTGATTTGAAACCTTTTTTTCTTTTCTAACATTTCAGTGATTATTTGAATAAATAAACACAACATTGGGAAGGCAGCAAGCGCTATTGTGAAAATGGAGATAAGAAGATAGTTTTTGAGAATGCTTCTGATAAATGGGATTATTACCAGTAGTGTTTGGTGAATGGTTTATGGGAATAAGGAAGAAAGAAAAGACTATTAGGATTCCGAGGTTTATATTGAGAGAAATTGAATAGTGTATTACTGACGTAGGTACAGAATATAAAAGGACAGTTTAACTTAGTGATGATGTAATTCGGTTGTGGACAGATTGATTTTGATCTGCCTGTTAGACATCCATTTGGCTGTATCATGTTCATATTTGTATCTGGAGCTCAATAGAGAGGTCATGGCAGGAAATAAAGATTTGAAAGTCATCAGCGTGGAGGATATAGTTATTACTGTTTGGGAATAGGGGCCTAGTCTTGCCAAGGCCCCCCATGTTTGAAGAAACAGTGGATTTAGAAAAAAAATGTAATGTTTCTAGACTTGTAAGCTACTGTGCTCACCAAGTGTATAGTTATGGACCAGATGGGTCCTGTCGATGGTCTGTTTGCCGCCCACGCTATCCATTACTAGCTTACTTTCCTGAGATGAATGTGTGACCCAGCTGAAGCAGTGGACTGCCCTGTTTCTTCAGAAATAGCTACCAAATTTATTTAGTTAACCCTTGCAATTTTGATAAGGCTTTCAGAATACCAAAGAGAAGATATAGTACAAAAGAGAAGAGAGTGAAGACAGAACTCTTGAAAACATCAAGAATGCTAGAAGAGGGACAACCTGGCTGGCTGAGTTGGTAGAGCGTGTGACTCTTGATCTTGGGGTGGTGAGTTTGAGCCCCACGTCGGGAGTAGAGATAACTTACAAAAAGGAAAGAAGTTAGAAGAGGATCAGCCAAGGCTAATGAAACCTAATGCCAAGCTGCCTTTAAGGTCAAATGACATGTGATGTGCTTACAAGAGGAGGCAGTTGCTACTTCTCAAATTCTAGACCACTGAACT
The DNA here is from genome assembly GCF_018350175.1 of Felis catus. Taxonomy (NCBI): domain Eukaryota; kingdom Metazoa; phylum Chordata; class Mammalia; order Carnivora; family Felidae; genus Felis; species Felis catus. The sequence goes on along the minus strand of NC_058386.1, from coordinate 93,888,877 downwards.
AAGAAGCAACAAAGATCACTAGCAGCTGGAAAGAAGTAACAGTAAGACAAAAAAAAAGTACTGAATCATTTCATATAGTAGAGACCGTGGAACCTCAGAACTGGTAGAATGAACGAGAGAGGCCAATTTTGTACAGGACTGAAGAGTTTACACTCTTCAGTTTGTTTCTTACACGGTCCTTTCTTCAGGTTGAAGAAACTGAGTCTCTGGGTAGTTTTTAGTACCTTTAGTACTTCGTATTGCATGGCCCTTAGATTTCCTGACTGGAAATGGAGTGCTCTTTCTACTCCAGCACAAGAGCTTAGGGAACTTCTAGCATGACCGTCTCACTTTAAAATACTCGCTTATTTATGTGGATCAGATCAACCTCAGATCAGAACAGAGCCCGTAAAATAGAATCCCATACCCTAAAAGTCTATCGAAAGAGCCATTTTAGAATTAGAATTTGTACAATGAGATGCCACCTGACCGCTGTTAGAATGGCTGTTGTCCAAAAGACAAAATGTTGATGAGGACGTGGAAAAAAGAGAACCCTTGCGTCAGGTTGATGGGAAGGTAAATTGGTGCAGCCACTGTGGCAAACAGTATGCAGGATCCTCAAAAATTAAAAATAGAAATACCATATGATCCAGCAATTCTACTTCGGAGTGTTTATCCAAAGAAAACAAACATACCAATTCAAGGGGATATTCACACCCCTGTGTTCATTGTGGCATTATTTACGATAGCCAGGATATGGAGGCAACCGAAGAGACCGTTGGTGGATGAATGGACACAGATGTGGTATACATACAGCGGAATACTACTCAGCCATAAAAAAGAACGAAATCTTGCCATTTGTGACTTGGATGGACTTTGAGGGAATTATGCTAAACAAAATTAAGTCAGACAGAGAACGACAAATCCTGTATGTTTCCACTTACATGTAGACTCTAAAAAAAACCCAAGTAGACAAACAAAATAAAATGTACATTATAGATACAGAGAAGAGAATGCTGTTCAAATCATTATGTTTTACACTTGAAACTAATATAATGTTACGTGGCAATTATACCTCCAGAAGAGAATAAAAAGTTTAGAATTTAATTAAAATTGTGTACTTTCTACTTGAAGTTTTACAGGACACATGTTTTAAAAATCCAGTTCTGACTTGTTCAGGCTTTACTGCACTATTAAAAAACAGATGTTCTGATATCATTTATTTTGTTTTTCAGGAAAGACTCTGTTTGCCTCATCATATTCTGGAAGAGAGAGGTCTTGTGAAAGTTGGTGTCACAGTGCAGGCTCTTCTTGAATTACCTACAACCAAGGCATCTCAGCTTTCTACAGCTTGATGTAACATTTCAAAATTATAAGTGTATAGTTTCATTTATTTGAAGTGATTTAAAAAATCTCAAATTCGTGATAAGAATGTCTAATCCAAATTAATAATTTTATTAGGTCAATCCATAGCTTAAAAAAAAATCATGGTAAAACATCAAAGTTAAATTTCGAATTGCCCAAACTTCTTTTGGGGGAAAAACTGGATTAACTTAATAAGAGTTTTTGATAAATTCAAATTCTCCTTTTACTGAGTCAGTTGATAACCTTCATTATTTTTCAAAAACCAGATTGATACTAAATTTAAGATGTGGTTGCAATTTAATAATCACATTAGGTTTACTTTTTTATATCAGAGCATACTAGTAAACACCTGGATGAGGTAATCATTTTTTTACCGATTTAAAACTATTCTATATTTGAGTTATTGAATACACTTCTAATTCTAGTTTATACACAGTTTCTTCAATCTTTGGTCTTAGTTTTCTAGAAAAAAATGAGTAGAAAATGCAGAACTCTGGCTTTATATTAAATTCTTTTAGTATTATAGGTTAGTGCCAAAATATTTTCAGTTGTACTGTAGACTGTTTACATGTGAAGTGCCTGTGTAATTGATGACTCTTACATAGTCTTAAGCATTTTTGCAATTTCTTTTTATGTATTAATGGAATCAATGGAACTTTAAAATATTTTAGTAGATTTTGTAAGGTCAGTTATATGTGAGGATTTAAATGTGCCTCACACGGTGACATTTGTGGTTTTTTATTTAGTCCATTGCAGTTTTCCTTAAATTGGTTATGTCATGTTGTCAAAAAAAAAAAAAAAACAATGTTAATATGCTTAATTTATGCTATTTAATTTTGCAAAACTTAATCATCTTTTAATATGTATTATTTGAAGAGTATTTTATTTCTGTATTGAAAATGTTACACAAAGCAGTAAGGTTTTTGAGAAGTAGCCAAGTACTCATTATCAAGGACACTTTGATAAAACTGCCAAAGTTTGGATCTGTGTCTGGACTTTCAGTCGGCATGCTGCCATTAGCTGGGTTGTTTTTTTTTTTTTTCAGATTCGTAGAGCAGCCATTGAAGAATAGGTGTGTATTTGGAATCTGGCCATTTGTGGATCCTGTAAATCTTAGGATCCTCAATGAACATGATGTTGAATTAAACACAGACCATTCTATAAATATTTTCCTAAGTGTGCTATGTTACCTAAAGTCCTTGTTTAGTTTGGAGCTGGGTGAATTTACGTTGGTAGGAGTGCAGGAATTTTTCAAAAACATTACTGTAATAACTCAGTTTGCTATAGAAGAACCTTAGTATAATTACTTTTGTAGTAGCCAAGCAAGTACCATATCTTAAATATGTGATTATTTGCACTTGTTACCTCTTAATATGGATGCAACTTATTAAAAGTGTTGGCCTGGGTATTTCAAAGGGTATATATAAAAGGTAAAAACTAGTGTGCCAAATGGTATAATAAGGGTTGGTTTAGAAACAACTCTACTTTTATTGATCAGTTGGCAATGAAGCCATATAATTACATTTTGGCATTAGAATACACGTGTTCTTTACATTTCCCAAGTGTGAAATTGGAGCTTTTAAAGAACTAAAGCTTCTTATAACTGTAAGGTTTAAAATTAAATTATTAGTAATTTATTACTTTAAATATTTCAGCTAATTAGTTACTATTTTTCAGTTGGATCTAAAAAAAAACTTCATTGGCATAATCAATCTCCCTAGTGAAAACTTGGGTAATAAAGGTAAGAAATGGCAAATAAAGATCTCAAGTTGTTAGTTTTTATTGTACAGATCTGACAACGTTACAAATCAAGTGACCATTAAGAGCTACAGCAATCATTCATACTGCTTTCATAGTTCCCATGCGGTAGGATTCCTCTTCTCAGTCAGTCTAGATGTTAATTATTTTACAGGTATTTTCCTGTTTCTCATTGAAATTATAGGCCATTTCCTTATTGCATTTCACTTACTTGTCAGTTATTGCTTTAAAGGGAAAATACACCAGAACCTCACTCACAGCATTCTTCGCCGCAAAGCAAAATTCCATTTAAGATGGGTCCATCTGAGGTTCACATCATGTCAGTCTATTTACTCTAGTGCCAAAAGGCAACACCACGTCTAAGTCAGTTTCTCAGCATAGTCCCCAAGGACACATTTTATCAAGGCTCTGATGTATTTCTTTTAGTAGTTTTTAAAATAAGTGTAAATTTTATTCTAAATGGTTTTTATGGTTATTTTATATTTACTTCATCACTTATTGAATTAAGAATGATTATAATTATTTGAATTGGATTTGTGATTTGAAGGGGTTAAATAAGGCAAGCAAATATTTTATTAGGCCCTAAAAAATGTAGTAGATAGCTACTTCTGCTAAATTTTATTACTGTATGGCACAAGAAAGAAGTGATGTTGGATATGTTAGAATTGAAATAAGGAGTAAAAATGCATTACCATTTGTTTAATAATTATCTTTACAGAATGCTAGTTTATCGACTTTTCTAAGTGAATTTTTTGAAGAATTCAGAAATCTTTGTATTGGTCACAGATCTATCATAATTGATTTTCTGATGCATTTAAAAATAAATGGAACACTAAATGTATATTACCGATGCAAACTGTGGATAAAGTTGAATGAAAAAATTAAAGTCTGAGATTTCTTTTCTCTCTCTTTACTTCTTCTCCCAACATCACAGCATCCATCTTTCCTAGGTATTTGATAGCTTGTGTCTATATTCTCTACTATGGAAAAATAGACTTCAAGAGGATATTTCATGTAAGTTGCTTAAGAGTTCAGATTTCTCTTTACAGTTCTAAGATACCGTCACAAAATAAATCACCTTTATATAAGTTAGACTCTTCAGATACATAAATGTCAGATAAACTTTTACGTAAAATAAAAGATAGGATATGTGGTTATTTATATTGTAGAATTTAGTGTGAGGTATATGATTGAATTACCCTTAAGCAATTTGATAAAAAAAATCTTTCATTTTCTTTTTTTTTTATATGAAATTTATTGACAAATTGGTTTCCACACAACACCCAGTGCTCATCCCAAAAGGTGCCCTCCTCAATACCCATCACCCACCCTCTCCTCCCTCCCACCCCCCATCAACCCTCAGTTTGTTCTCAGTTTTTAAGAGTCTCTTATGCTTTGGCTCTCTCCCACTCTAACCTGTTTTTTTTTTTTTCCTTCCCCTCCCCCATGGGTTCCTGTTAAGTTTCTCAGGGTCCACATAAGAGTGAAACCATATAGTATCTGTCTTTCTCTGTATGGCTTATTTCACTTAGCATCACACTCTCCAGTTCCATCCACGTTGCTACAAAAGGCCATATTTCATTTTTTCTCATTGCCACGTAATATTCCATTGTGTATATAAACCACAATTTCTTTATCCATTCATCAGTTGATGGACATTTAGGCTCTTTCGATAATTTGGCTATTGTTGAGAGTGCTGCTATGAACATTGGGGTACAAGTGGCCCTATGCATCAGTACTCCTGTATCCCTTGGATAAATTCCTAGCAGTGCTATTGCTGGGTCCTAGGGTAGGTCTATTTTTAATTTTCTGAGGAACCTCCACACTGCTTTCCAGAGCGGCTGCACCAATTTGCATTCCCACCAACAGTGCAAGAGGGTTCCCGTTTCTCCACATCCTCTCCAGCATCTATAGTCTCCTGATTTGTTCATTTTGGCCACTCTGACTGGCGTGAGGTGATACCTGAGTGTGGTTTTGATTTGTATTTCCCTGATAAGGAGCGACGCTGAACATCTTTTCATGTGCCTGTTGGCCATCCGGATGTCTTCTTTAGAGAAGTGTCTATTCATGTTTTCTGCCCATTTCTTCACTGGGTTATTTGTTTTTCGGGTGTGGAGTTTGGTGAGCTCTTTATAGATTTTGGATAGTAGCCCTTTGTCCGATATGTCATTTGCGAATATCTTTTCCCATTCCGTTGGTTGCCTTTTAGTTTTGTTGGTTGTTTCCTTTGCTGTGCAGAAGCTTTTTATCTTCATAAGGTCCCAGTAATTCACTTTTGCTTTTAATTCCCTTGCCTTTGGGGATGTGTCGAGTAAGAGATTGCTACGGCTGAGGTCAGAGAGGTCTTTTCCTGCTTTCTCCTCTAAGGTTTTGATGGTTTCCTGTCTCACATTTAGGTCCTTTATCCATTTTGAGTTTATTTTTGTGAATGGTGTGAGAAAGTGGTCTAGTTTCAACCTTCTGCATGTTGCTGTCCAGTTCTCCCAGCACCATTTGTTAAAGAGGCTGTCTTTTTTCCATTGGATGTTCTTTCCTGCTTTGTCAAAGATGAGTTGGCCATACGTTTGTGGGTCTAGTTCTGGGGTTTCTATTCTATTCCATTGGTCTATGTGTCTGTTTTTGTGCCAAAAATCTTTCATTTTCAAGTAATTCCAGTTTTTAAAAGCTCCACCTATTTCATTAAAATGACTGTCATTTATTCATAATTATTATTCATCCTACTAGTGGAAGCTTATTCCGGTAAATATTATTATTAAAGGTGATATTGCCCCTGTTTTATAGTTACCCTAAAGTCTGAGATTTAAAGATGTGCTTAAGAAGTAAGTAAACAGTGGGGTGCCTGAGTGGCTCAGTCGGTTAAGCGTCCGACTTCGGCTCGGGTCATGATCTCACAGTTTGTGAGTTCAAGCCCCTCGTCGGGCTCTGTGCTGACAGCTCAGAGCCTGAAGCCTGCTTTGGATTCTGTGTCTCCTCCTCTCTCTGCCCCTCCCCCAACTTGTGCTTTGTCTCTGTCTATCAAAAATAAATAAATGTAAAAAAATTTTTTTTTGAAAAGAAGTAAACATTTAGCGTAAGTTGTTAAAAAAGTATCCTAACTTTATCACAGAATTTTGAATTGTCTTTATTTGCTTTAATAAATATTGATGTTATACAAAGAGTGGTTCTAAGGTTGTCAGGAACCTGTCTCAGCATCCAGAGTGCTGTAACAGACTGGGTGCCCTTTGATACATTAATGTATATTAAGTTAATTTGGAAATGCCTAGATGTCTTCTCTTCCTTCAGGCATAGTCTTTTTTATTTCTGCATTTTAAAACATGAAAAAAATCCCTGTGCTTATGGTGTTAAAATAGCTTAGATTTTCCACAGAAAGAGGGAGAGAGTGTGTGTGTGAGTGTGTGTGTGTGTGTCTGTGTGTGCACGCACGCACGCATGTGTTAAGCAAGGCTTCTGTGTGTGTGTGTGTGTGTGTGTGTGTGTGTGTGCATGCACGCACGCACGCACGCATGTGTTAAGCAAGGCTTCGTCTGTTGTAGCCAAGGAGAGTCTTACTGCATTGGAAAATCAGAGTTTTTACAAGCTGTGAGAATTCTGACATCAGTAGTTTAGGATGGGAAGTTGCTGACTGAATCATTTGAAAGTTACCACAATTTGTAAAAGAGAAGATTCTTTAAAATTCTTTAAATTTTTTCTTTTAAAAAATTTTGAAGAAGCTATTGCAGGCTATTTTCTTTGATTCTTAAATACATAATATTATCCTGCCACTTGAAGATTAAGGAAAGTTAATCATTTTTACTGTATGCTATTAATATTCATCAAGGGTCTACCTAAATAGGCAAAAAATATATTAGGTATGTACATATGTAAATATATAAATAGAAATAGATTTTTCAGATAGGAAATTGAATTTTCTAGGACTTTGTTCAGATACCTCAGTCACTTCTAATGCAAAGAAATAACAAGTAATGCTGTATAATTTATGAAGTAATAATATTATTCTATAGGATACAGAACAGTGATTCTGAAACTTTAATATGCATGTGGAGCACCTAGTGACCTTATTAACCAAATACCAGTTGATTCAACAGTTCAGGGGTGGGCTTTCAGATTCTCCATTTCTAACAAGCTCCCAAGTGATGCAGATCTTGCTGGTTGAGTGACCAGTTTTAGTAATAAGGCTTTGTGGTTGTTCAAGCTTTATGTCAGTATCAGTTTATTATACAAATAGTAGTTCGATATTTTAAGTGATGATTCAAGGTCTTGGTAACAGGTACTTAGCATTTTTTAATAGGTCTCTATTCTGAAATGTGTTCTACTTTATTAAGAACTTTTGGATTTTCTTTTATGGTTTTATTTAATTATTTTCTTAAGTTTTTATATTAATTTCAGCTAGTTAACATACAGTGTTGTATTAGTTTCGGGTGAACAATATAGTGTTTGAACACTTCCATACATCACCTGGTACTCATCACGACAGGTGCATTCCTTAGTCCCCATTGCCTATTTAACCCATTCCCCACCAACGCTTTCCCCTTCTTTTATGGTTTTAAAAGGTGTGCTTAGGGCGCCTTGGTGGCTCAGTGGATTAAGCCTCCAACTCTTGATCTTGGTTCAGGTCATGATCTCTCAGTTCATGAGATTGAGCTCTGTGCTGACAGTGCAGAGCCTCCTTGGGATTCTCTGTGTCCCTCTGTCTCTGTCTCTCTCAAAATAAATTTTAAAAACTTAAAAAAAAAAAGAGATGTGCTTGATGCTCTGATTAATACTATTTTTTAAATTTTCTTTTAAAACCTATTTTAAGCACACATGACCATGTGATTTTAGTCACATGAAGAATAATATAAGTATTTATAAAACTCAAGTTCATATAATGTTAAATTAGCAAATATTAACGCAAAGCATGTTCCTCTTTTGGAATGCTTAGAAAGAAAACTACACTTATTTTTCATGGTGTTCATGTTAGTCCATTCTCCTCTTGCTAGGCAGAAATTCTTGGTTTGAAGTTCAAAGCATACTTACTCTTTCAGGCTACCATGATGAATACAAAATTTGGGCCCCATACAAATACATACTTAATTTTAAATATTTATAATTTTTTAATGCTTATTTATTTTTGAGAGAGAAAGAGAGAGAGAGAGAGCATGCGCTCAAGTGGGGGAGGGGGCAGAGAGAGAGGAAGACGCAGAATCCGAAGCAGGCTCCAGGCCCTGAGCTGTCAGCACAGAGCCCCACGCGGGGCTCAAACTCACAAACTGTGAACTCATGACCTGAGCTGAAATCAGACGCTTAACCGACTGAGCCACCCAGGCGCCCCAATGTACGGTTTTTTAATTAGAGTTCACACTTTCAGTTACAGATTACATCCCTTGTGAACAAATGGAAAAAGGTATTTATTTATTTCATTCCTTTTTTAAAGATGTTTATTTATTTATTTATTTATTTATTTTTAGAGACAGAGAATGAGAGCATGAGCAGGAGAGGGGCAGAGAGAGGGAGGGAGAAAGAATCCCAAGCAGGCTCCATGCTGTCAGTGTGGAGCCCAACGTGGTGCTTGATCTCACAACTGTGAGATCATGACCTGAGCTGAGATCAAGAGTTGGTGGCTTAACCGACTGAGCCACGCAGGTGCCTCTATTTCATTCCTTTTTTTTATGGTAAAGTAAGTTATATTGACTTAAAACATTTGGAATCATTTCACTTATTTTAGTGCCTCCCAAAGCATGTGGTAAATTGTCCATTAAAAATCAAATTAAAATACAAGTTAGCCTGAATTACCAAGGGCAGCTGAATGTCTTCTGGGGCAAGATGACTCATTTACTCTGATGAAAATATGGGAAGGTTAATAATTAAATATAAAAAGGGAGAGCAGAATCATGTGAAACATTGTACTAGATGCTTTTTTATTAATTGAATTACAAATAATGAAATCTATATACTTTTACTGAAGTTTGTCTCTTATTCATAATCTTTAAAATTAAGATTGAGGGGCACCTGGGTGGCTCAGTCGGTTGAGCTGCCGACTTCAGCTCAGGTCATGATCTCGCGGTCCGTGAGTTCGAGCCCCGCGTCGGGCTCTGTGCTGACCGCTCAGAGCCTGGCGCTTGTTTCGGATTCTGTGTCTCCCTCTCTCTCTGACCCTCCCCCATTCATGCTCTGTCTCTCTCTGTCTCAAAAATAAATAAACGTTAAAAGAATTTTTTTTAAATAATAAAATTAAGATTGATTTAGTGTTAGAAATTAGTGTTATGGTGTAACCTAAATTATAAAATCGTACTTAATTGCATATAGTCATGCTTATTAGTGAAGAAACAACATCCATGCCGTATACATTTTTTTATTTTTTATTTTAAAAAAAATTTTTTTTTCAACGTTTATATATTTTTGGGACAGAGAGAGACAGAGCATGAACGGGGGAGGGGCAGAGAGAGAGAGAGGGAGACACAGAATCGGAAACAGGCTCCAGGCTCTGAGCCATCAGCCCAGAGCCTGACGCGGGGCTCGAACTCACAGACCGCGAGATCGTGACCTGAGCTGAAGTCGGACGCTTAACCGACTGCGCCACCCAGGCGCCCCATATGCCGTATACATTTTTTTAAATAAAATGTACAAATATACCAAATGTACAAATGTACCGATATACAAAGTACTGGTATAATTTCTTGTTATTGTGTGCCACCAAAATTTCCAGGTGTTTTATGTAACAAGATAAGAAATAGTTCATGATACACTCCTAGGTATAATCATAAAAAATTTAATTCCATAAAAGCTTTTACAATTTGTGTACTGCTGCTGTTTCATTGTTTATACTACGAAGCTGAGGCCCAGAATTATAAGACAGAGAGCCCCAAATAAACTCATACCTATATGGTTAATTAATCTATGATAAAAAAAGGGAAGAAAGTACAATGGATAAAGGACAGTCTGTCTTCAACAAATGGTTTTGGGAAAACTGGGCAGCAACATGTAGAAGAATGAAACTGGACCACTTTCTTACACCGAACACAAAAGGAAACTCCAAATGCATTAAAGACCTAAATGTGTTAGACATAAAACTGTAAAACTCCGAAATGAAGAAATAGACAATAGCTTCTTGGACACCGGCCTTAGCAACATATTTATGGATAGGTCTCCTCAGGCAAGGAAAACAAAAGCAAAACTAAACTATTGTGACAACACCAAAATAAAAGACTTTTCTACAGTGAAGGAAAGCATAAAAATGCAACCTAATGACAAGAGAAGACACTTACAAATGTCCAATAAGGGGTTAATATCCGAAATCTGTGAAGAACTTACACAACACTAAAAAAGGCCCTGATAATCCAATTAAAAAATGAGTAGAGATTGATAAATTTTTTACAGATTATGATACTAACACTTTATCAGATATGTTATTTGCAAATATCCTCTCATTCCAATGTTTGCCTTCTAGTTTGTTGATGGTTTCCTTCGCTGTGCAGAAGCTTTTTATCTTGATGAGGTCCCAATAGTTGATTTTTGTTTTTGTTTCCCTTGCCTCAGGAGATGTGTCTAGTAAGAAGTTGCTATGACCAATGTCAAAGAGATTACTTCCTGTGTTCTCCTCTAGGACTTTGATGGTGTCCTGCCTCACATTTAGGTCTTTCATCCATTTTGAATTTATTTTTGTGTTTGGCATAAGAAAGCGGTCCAGTTTCATTCTTTTGCATGTTGCTGTCCAGTTTTCCCAACACCATTTGTTGAAGAGACTGTCTTTTTTCCATTGGATATTCTTTCCTCCTGCAAAATCTGTAAAGAACTTATCAAAGTTAGGATGCCTGGGTGGCTCAGTCAGTTAAGCATCCAACTTCGGCTCAGGTCATGATCTCGTGGTCCATGAGTGTGGGCCCCATGTCAGGCTCTATGCTGACAACTCGGAGCCTGGATCCTGCTTCAGATTCTGTGTCTCCCTCCCTCCCTCCCTCCCTCCCTCTCTCTCTCACTGCCCTTCCCCACTTGTGCTCTGTCTCTCTCTCTCTCTCTCTCAAAAATAAATAAACATTAAAAAAATTGTAAGAACTTATCAAAGTCAACACCCAAAATACAAATAATCCAGTTAAGAAATGGGCAGAAGATGTGCATAGACATTTTTCCAAAGAAAACATACAGATGGCTAACAGATACATGAAAAGATGCTCAACATCACTCATCATCAGGGAAATACAAATCAAAACTACAATGAGGGACGTCTGGGTGGCTCAGTCAGATAAGTGTCTGACTCTTGGTATCGGTTTGTGAGATAGAGCCCCGTGTTGGGCTGCACGCTGACAGCACAGAGCATGCTTGGGAGTCTCTCTCTCCCTTTCTCTCTGCCCCTCCCCCATGCTCGCTCTCTCTTTCTCTCAAAATAAATAAACTAAAAAAAAAACTGCAATGAGATATCCCCTCACACCTGTCAGAATGGCTAAAATTAACACAGGAAACAACAGATGTTGGCAAGGATGCAGTTAAAGGGGAATCTTCTTGCACTGCTGGTGGGAATGCAAACTGGTGCAGCCACTCTGGAAAATAGTATGGAGATTCCTCAAAGAGTTAAAAGTAGAACTACCCTACGACCCAGTAATTGCACTCCTAGGAATTTATCCAAAGGATATAAAAATGTTGATTTAAAGGGTCACATGCCCCTCAATGTTTATAGCAGCATTAACAACAGTAGCCAAATTATGGAAAGAGCCCAAAGGCTCATTGACTGATGAATGGATAAAGAAGAAGTGGTATTATAATATACAATGGAATTCGTACGAGAGGATCACTGTTTCCCTAGGTTTTGGAGATCATTCAGTGCTGCGTTCAGTGAACCTTAAGTGTAATAATTTGTTATGTATTGTGCACAGAGCATAAGACAGACCCCTTAATCCAAAATTCCTTTACGAGCTATGGAACTTTGTGCTAACTTAACCTGTCTATATGGCTAGTACATGGAGTAGATGAAATGGGAATTGTGTAGATTGCCCAGCATAGCTCTTATGTGACGTAGGTTTCCTCCATTTGGATATTAAATGTGCAGATGGCCAAAGATATTTTGTTGAGAAAATTATATCATAATTCAGATGTAAGCTTTATATTGGTTGGCCACAGGATTGCCTGTAGGTAGGTACCAAACTTCCTTTATGGGTATCGTCTATTTAAAAGTCTAACACGGGGCGCCTGGGTGGCTCAGTCGGTTGAGTGTCTGACTTCGGCTCAGGTCATGATCTCACAGCTCGTGAGTTTGAGCCCCGTGTCGGGCTCTGTGCTGACAGCTCGGAGCCTGGAGCCTGCTTCAGATTCTGTGCCTCCCTCTCTCTTTGCCCCAACCCACTCGCATTCTGTCTCTGTCTCTCTCAAAAATATATAAGCATTAAAAAATTTTTTGAAAAAGAAAAAAAAAAGTCTAACAGTTGCTCAGTTGAAATTCCAGGTTTGCACTATAATGCAGAAGAGATTGCTTTAAACCAGAAGGTCTGATTATCTCCTTAGCAACAAAGTAACTTTAATATGATTCCTGCCATATTAAATACTTCATTTTGGGGTGGAATGCTTTCTCAGTGGTCCAACTAGAGGTAATGTATACAAATTATAAGTTTTTCAGGAATTCAAGTTCATCCCCACATTTTCTTGGTTAATTTGCTTCACACTTCATTTCATAAGTAGAATTGATCAGTTGAGAACTCCCTAATCTTTCCACTTGCAGATTGAACTACCCTTAAAACTATTGGATTATTCAGGACTCTTACAATGGAAGATGTGTCTTTCCACTTAATCAAAGGCCACCTATTATCTGAAGGGAAAAAAAAAACTGTACTTTGCTTTTTTTGTTAGTTAATTTTCTTGCCTCCACCTTGATTGTTACTATCAAGATAAAAACACATGCTATTTGAAAACAATCACAAAACCCCCCACAGTACTCCCAGCAATTGGCTGCTGTTTCTGCTTGCCTACAAACCCAAATCTCTTAGAAGACTCCTTAAGCTGTCTCCACTTCCTCGCCTCCCATTCATCCTTCAGTCCCCTCTATTCTTCCCTACCTCCCCACCTCACTGACAAGGATTGCTCTTGGTAAAATCGCCATGATCTCAGTGTTTCCAGATATGGTCAGTTCTTTATTCTCATCATCTCTTTCGACCTCTCACCAGCTTTCCTCATTGTTGGCCTCTCCCTCCTTTCAACATTGCCCTCTCATATCTTTAGGACACTGTATTCTCCCAGTTTGCCTCCGCATTCCCCTGGCTACTCCTACCCTACTTCTAAATGAGTGGTTCTCAAACTTTAGTATACACTACGATCACCTTGGAAGCTTGTTAAAATGCGGATTCTTGGGCATTCTCAGAAATTCTGATTTAAGAGCTCTGAATGAAGCCTAAGAACCTATCTTTGACCAGTACCCCCAAAGATTATGATACGGATGGGTCGTAAATCTCGATTTTGAAAACCTTTGCTCTTTAGGTCACATTCCTGTGCCTTCTTTCTGTCTACTCTTTCTCTTTTGGAGAACTCCTCCATTTCTAACTATATCAATGCTTCTCAGCCATAGCTACAATATAGAATCACCTAGGGAGCATTTAAAAACTTTCAGTGCCAATTACAGACCACATAGACAAAGGCTGGAAGTGTAGCTTAGACTGTAGTATTATTAAAAGCTTCCCAGGTTATACTCCTTTGCAGCCAGAGTTGAGAACCGCACTATTCTGTAGACTTAGAACTTTTATCTTTGGCTTAACTGTTTCCTGAGTTTCAAACGAATGTATCCAGTTGCCTACTTAACATCATATTGTAGTATCTCAGACATCTCAATCCTAAAATAGCCAATAACGAACTATTGCTTTTGAGGGTTCCTGCGTGGCTCAGTTGGTTACGCGTTCAACTTTAGCTCAGGGTCATGATCTCACGGTTCATTAGTTCGAGCCCCGTGTTGGGCTCTGCACTGACCGTGCAAAGCCTGCTTGAGATTCTCTTTCTCTGTCCCTTCCACACTCACTCTGTCTCAAAATAAATAAACATAAAAAAAGAACTATTGATTCCGCACCCCGGCCTCAAACACATTCATACCCATAGGAATAAATATTAATATCATCCACTCAGGTGCTCATGATAGGAAACTGGGTGTCATCTTTTTTAACTTTATTTTTCATATTCAAATCATTTGTAAGACTTGTCACTTTTTTTGATAAACCAAATTGAAATTTCATTTGTTTATGGGGCACCTGGGTGGCTCAGTCGCTTAAGCCTCCGATTTCAGTTCAGGTCATGATCTCACAGTTCTTGGGTTCGAGCCCCACGCCGGGCTCTGTACTGACAGCTCAGAACCTGGAGCCTCCTTCGGATTCTGTGTCTCCCTCTCTCTCTCTGCCCCTCCCCTGCTCACACTCTGTCTCTCTCAAAAATAAATAAAACACTTTTTAAAATTTCATTTATTTATTAAAAATTATCTTAGGGGTACCTGGGTGGCTCAGTCGGTTAAGCATCCGACTTCAGCTCAGGCCGTGACCTCATAGGTTGTGGGTTCGAGCCCTGCATCGGGCTCTGTGCTGACAGCTCAGAGCCTGGAACCTGCTTCAGATTCTGTGTCTCCCTTTATCTCTGACCCTCCCCCGATCATGCTCTATCTCTCTCTCTCTCTCTCTCTCAAAAATAAATAAACATTAAAAAATTTAAAATATATATTTTAATTTGAATAATTGACACAATTGTGCAATAGTTGCAGATGTATGACATAGTGATTAACGTTTTCTTATTTATTTATTTATTTATTTATTTATTTATTTATTTATTTATGTATTTATTGGAATTGCTGTGGCCGAGGTCAAAGAGGTTGTGGCCTGTGCTCTCCTCTAGGATTTTGATGGTTTCCTGTCTCACATTCAGGTCCTTTATCCATTTTGAGTTTATTTTTGTGAATGGTGTAAGAAAGTGGTCTAGTTTCATCCTTCTGCATGTTGCTGTCCAGTTCTCCCAGCACCATTTGTTGAAGAGACCGTCTTTTTTCCATTGGATACTCTTTCCTGCCTTGTCAAAGATTAGTCAGCCTATAATTATGTTTTTATAAGGACAGATTCTTCAGAAAAGGAAGGATTATTTGTCAAGATGGAGTTTTCAGACCTGCTTGCTTTGGATCACAGGGACAAACTTGGGAGGCAGAGACTTTCTTACTGTAACACAATGGCAATATTTATTTATATTCCTTCATACAGAGAGAGGGTTTTTTTCAACACCATGTACTAAGTAATCCATTATTTTTCCTTTGATTTGTGGTGCCATCTTTGTTATTTAAAAAAAAATTTTTTTTAATGTTTATTTATTTTTGAGACAGAGAGAGACAGAGCATGAACGGGGGAGGGTCAAAGAGAGAGGGAGACACAGAATCTGAAGCAGGCTCCAGGCTCTGAGCTGTCAGCACAGAGCCCGACGTGGGGCTCGAACCCACGGACCGTGAGATCATGACCTGAGCCGAAGTCGGACGCTCAACTGACTGAGCCACCCAGGCGCCGCATCTTTGTTATTTTAAATTGTCACATAAACACGTGTCTATCTCTGTGCTTCCTATTTTGTTATATAGGTGTATTTGACTGTTGCAATAGTATTACGGTTTTCTAAAAAGTAAAAAAAAAAAAAGTTATTATGGCACTTTCTTCACCCTTCTTAAGGTTGATGTAACAATGCGTGGACCTTTATTATACTGTGTACATTTTTAGGACATTTATTTACTTTCTTAAAAAAACGAACTAGAATTTTAGTTGAGATTACATAGGATTTAAATATTAATTGGGGATAATTGATGCATTTGTAACAAGTCATTCCAGCCAGGAGTACGGAATGTATGTCTATTTGGCTTTTCTGTGTCTGCTATTAGAATTTATCATTTTCTCCATAGAGACCTTTGGCCTTCCTGATTAAGTTAATGCCTGGATATTTTATGATTTTGATGCAATTGCGAATGGTACTTTTGAAATTATATTTTTACTTAGTCATTGCGGACACGGTAAAATGCTCTTTAGTTTGTGTTTGGAAATCTTGCTTAAGTCTTCTTAGTTTCAATGACTTGCTTATGCTACTGGTTCTTTAATGTAAATGATCATATCATCTTCAAATAACGATAGCTTTCAGGTCTCCCTCTAAATCCTTACACTTCTTATTTCTTTGTCACCTTGGCCAGGACCTGCAATGTATGTTTTATACTATGGTGATAGCTGGCTGTTTTGTCCTCATTTTAGTCTTGACAGAAATGAATTCATCTTCTTCCATTAAGGATAATGTTTTCTGTACGTTTTTGAACATGCTATCAAGTATTCTAGTTTTCTAGACTTTTAAAAATAACCATAAGTAGATGTTAGACTGTATTAAATATTGTTTGCACCAATTGTAATTTAGTCCCATAGTCTGTTTTATGGCAATTGACATTAATAGGTTTTCTGACGTTGACTCAATCTTGTGTTGATGGGATAAATCCTCCTTGATAACGATTGCTTTAATACCTCATATTTCATTTGGCCTGCCCTGATATTACCCCTGTGGTCGCATATACCTGCTGTCATTACTGTAGTACAATAATTGTTTCAAGGAGATGCAGAGTAGAGGCAAAACCAAAACGTAAACCTCTTTTTTTTGCCAACTATTCCTTTCACTGCAGCATCTAGGTAACATTGGTACTCGACTTCAACTAGTTCAATTAGTTTTTTGGGCCTGTATTTTCCTCTCTAGTTTCTCTAGAGTTAATTTCAGTGAAGAAGTTAGTAATTGTGCTAGTTTTCCATCATTGACAGAATTTTTAGAAGTCTTGCTTACCGGCTGAGCCACTCAGGTGCGGTGCCCCTTAGGTATTTAAAAAAATGTCTTTTGTTTAATGTTTTATTTTTGAGAGAGAGACAGAGAGAGAGAGAGAGAGAGAGAGAGAGAGGGCAGGAGAGAGGCAGAGAGAGAGGGAAGCACAGAATCCGAAGCAGGCTTCAGGCTCCAAGCTGTCAGCACAGAGCCCGACGCGGGGCTCGAACTCACAACCCGCGAGATCGTGACCTGAGCTGAAGTCAGGTTGGACCCTCAAACGGCTGAGCCACCCAGGTGCCCCAACCCCTTAGGTATTTTATATATAAACTGCTATTGAGCCAGATTCCCTTCTTCTGTATTTGTACAGTTTCGTTTTTGAACTTTTATAGTTTTTCTCCATTCATTTTATCTTGTTAGTTGTCAGACATTTCCAAATTGGTTCGGAGTCTTGATTCTGCATTCTAACATATTAGCGGTTACCCCTTCCCAGTTTGATAAGCATACATTTATATCTCCATCTAAATCTGTATAGATTGTGTTTTTCAGTGTTTTATTAATGTATTCTGGTTGAGACCTTCTTCACAATTGATAATAATCGACACTATTAAAGTACTTTATCAACTAGATATAAAGCATTCCAAAATCATCTAGGCCAGTGCTTCCCAAAACTTTAATGTGCACACAAATTGCCTAGGAATCTTGTTAAAATGCAGATTTGGGCTCAGTAGGTCTGGGGAAGAGCGTGAGGTTTTGTATTTCTAACAAGCCTTTGTGTCAGGTTGATGCTGGTGGTCCGTGGAACACAGTTTAAATACTGAGGACTCTAAGCACATCAATGAATAACTTTTTCAGGCATAAGATACATTATGAACAGGTTTTTTCCCCCTGGTTTCCTTACCTGTTAAGACCAGGGAAAATAAATTCTCCATAAACTGTCGCAAGAAGCTGCGTGCGAATCTCTATATGTTGCCGAGGCTCCTGAGAACACTGCTTTGAAGATGCAATTTTTGGTGACAATATTAGTAATGAGTCTTATTTTGGACCAGCAAGGTTTTTGCCAGGTTTTCAACCTAGCGACAAATGAGACCAGAATACTTTGAAACTCTCATTCACTTCTTTCCATCTACTCACCTGCATGTTTCTAGGCCTCCTGGCTACGATTGAAATGTGGAGGAATGCTTGATATACAGAGAAGATTGATTAAAAATCATCTAGGTATGGAAACCAATTTGACAATACATTTCATATTAAAATAATAAACATTAAAAATTTTTAAACAAATAAAGACTTTTAATAATTAATTAATGTGAAAAATGATCTGATAAGAGGATGAAAATATTTCACTGAGGAAAGTGACATGGTTAAATGCATTACCCACAAACACAGTTCGTCTTAATTTAAATGGTTACCATAAAAAAAATCATCTAGATAATGGTAAGTAGGTGCTTCTGAATTGTTTCAGGGTACTGATAAACAGTTTCCATTCAGGGCTACTTTTAGTTAGCTTAATTTATTTCAAGTATTTATGAAAAAATATTTGCTAAGAAAAAAATAGAACAAGCAAAATTTTGTCTGGCCTGTTAGTAACAGTGCCATCCAAATATCTTACTGAGATGTAAATGTTTAGAATAGTACTTCAAGATAACTGTTTCCTGTGTTCTTATAAATGAAATGTCATGAGAACCACCCACCTCCTGAAAGTTAATGAAGAGTGCTGGGTTAAAATACTTATATATTGCTGAGCTGATAATTAGGAATCTGTAGGTACTAAGCGGTCTGAGGGTTTCTGACAAAACCATTCTGACAGTTGCATAGGACTTGGGGACAGGAGACGAAATTTGAGATTTCTCAAAGTTGGTGTTCTAAAAGGATAGTGTAACATGAGGCTAGGACTTCAAAAAGTTTTGTGATGTACAAACAAGGACAAGGAAACTTGCCTAGCTTGACTTTGACACTGAGTGAGAAGCCAAGAAAAGTAAAAAGTACAAAGATCTCCCATAAGTGTAACCTCAAATTAACCATCGCCAGCATGGGCTCAGGATTTATTACATGTTTTTGTGCATCTTTTACAAACCTCATGCGTAGAATTTAATGAACGTGTACCCAGATTGGTAGTGTTTCCAGCTGACTGAACGGAGCAAAAGCATGTCTCTTGGAGGAGTACATCTTCGACCTCAAATTTCCACATGTAGTGTTCTGTAGAATATGAGCTCACAATAAAATTTCAAAACATCCCACAAAAAAAAAAAAAAAAAACAACAAAGCCTCAGCAGAGATAACAGAAAACAGATTTAAGACACGAAAAAAGTTTAGACATAGGGTAAAAGACTTATGAAAATGTTTAAAAAACTAAAACTGGAAATGGACACATTGGGTAAAGGGCAGAAGGCTATAAAAAGAATGAAGCATATTTTATAAAATAAAATTACCTAGAAATTAAAGTTACAGTAACTAAGTTAAAATTTTCTTTTAGCGTTTATTCATTTTTGAAAGACAGAGGGAGACAGGGTGCAAACGGGGGAGGGCTAGACAGAGAGGGAGGCACAGAATCTGAAGCAGGCTCCAAGCTGTCAGCACAGAGCCCCACGTGGGGCTTGAACCTACGGACCATGAGATCATGACCTGAGCCACCCAGGTGCCCCTATTGTAACTAAATTTAAAGACTTAGTGATCAGATTTTGTAGCATATTGGAAGCAGCTGAAGAGAGAATTAATGAAGAAATTACCTGAAATTCATCCCAATGAGACAAAAGAGAAATTAAGGCATGGAAGATAAAAGGGAGAAGGTCTGATCTTAGTGTAATGGTGTTTCCAAAAGGTGAGGTGAAAGAAAGTGGGTGAGAGGAAGAAACATTTGAATACATGAAATCTGAGATTTTGCAAAATGGAAGAAAGACAACAATTCTTAAAGAACACCCATCTCAATTAAAATAAAAAAGAGATCCATACTTACAAACCTTGTGGTAATACATAGAACACCAGAGGAAAAGCAAAAGACAGAACACCTAGAGTGAAAAGAGCTACAAAGCATCAGTGATTAGCTTGATTGCTTATTTCTCTAATATGGCAATGAAAGGTAGAAGGCAGTAGAATAATATCTTCAGTGTCCGATAGAAAGTCATTATCAACTAAGAACTATATACTCAATGAGACCATTTTTTAAAAATTCTTATTTTTGAGGGGTGCCTGGGTGGCTTAGTCGGTTAAGTGTCCAAGTCTGTTTCAGCTCAGGTCATTATCTCATGGTTTGTGAGTTCAAGCCCCACATCGGGTTCCATGCTGACAGGGCAGAGCCTGCTTGAGATTCTCTCTCCCCCTCTCTGCCCCTCCCCCTCTCACTCTCTCTGTCTCTCTGTCTCTCTCTCAAAAATAAATAAATAAACTTAAAAAAATTATAAAAATATTTTTGAGACAGTGCAAGTGGGGGAGGGGCAGAGAGAGAGGGAAAGAGGATCTGAAGCAGGATCTGTGCTGACAGCAGTGAGCCCGATGATGGGGCTCAAACCCACGAACTGCGAGATCATGACCTGAGCTGAAGTCAGACGCTCAACCCACTGAGCCACCCAGGCGCCCCTGTGAGACCACTTTTTTAAAGGCTAGGACAGAATGATATTTATAGACACGTGACAAGATTATTTACCACCCATTGAGTCGTGTTGATGAAAATTTTAAAGTAAGTACTTTTTTTTTTTTTTTTTGGAGAAGGAAAATGATCTGAGATCATCCGAGATTTGAGGACAAATGACAAATAAAGGTAGAAGTAAATATATGGGTAAATCAAAACCACCATTGACTGTATTAAGTGATAAGAACAATGGCTAATTTAGGGGCGCCTGGGTGGCGCAGTCGGTTAAGCGTCCGACTTCAGCCAGGTCACGATCTCGCGGTCCGTGAGTTCGAGCCCCGCGTCGGGCTCTGGGCTGATGGCTCGGAGCCTGGAGCCTGTTTCCGATTCTGTGTCTCCCTCTCTCTCTGCCCCTCCCCCGTTCATGCTCTGTCTCTCTCTGTCCCAAAAATAAATAAATGTTGAAAAAAAAATTAAAAAAAAAAAAGAACAATGGCTAATTTAAAGAAAATATAATAAAATTAAAATACAAGACTATATTCAAGTAAGTTATGAGGAAGGTGTGATTTGAGTTAATGTTCTGTGTTGCTTGTCTTTTCAGGAGGAGGTAAGATGTTGTTTAACTTGAGACTTTAAACATGCATGATAAAATGTCTTAGGAAACCACTAAAAAAGATTAAAGAAAAATATTCTAAAAAAATGTTTTTAATGGTTATTTTTGAGAGGAAGAGAGACAGAGAGAGAGAGAGAGAGAGAGAGAGAGCATGAACAGGGGAGGGGCAGAGAGAGAGGGAGACACAGGATTTTAAGCAGGCTCCAGGCTCTGAGCTGTCAGCACAGAGCCTGATGCGGGGCTCAAACCCACGAACCGTGAGATCATGACTGAGCTGATGTTGGATGCTTAACTGATTGAGCCACCCAGGTGCCCCTAAAGAAAAATATTCTAAAATAAAAGGGGGAAATGGCATGAAAAAAAAAAGTCAATCAAAATGGAAGGATGATGAGGGAAGCATTTCCACATTGGTGGAGTAGGGACCTCTGAAAATCCACTCCATACAGGAAATGAGAATACTAGCAAAAAAATGTCAGAATTAACTTTTTCACAACCTTCCCTGTGCAGAAGCTTTTTATCCTGATGAAGTATCAATGGTTTATTTTTGCTTTTGCTTACCTTGGCCCAGAAGACATATCTAGTAAGAAGTTGCTATGGCCGATGTCAAAGAGGTTACTGCCTGTGTTCTCCTCTAGGATTTTGATGGTCTTCTATCTCACATTTAGATCTTTCATCCATTTTGAATTTATTTTTGTGTGTGGTGTAAGAAAGTGGTCCAGTTTTGTTCTTTTGCATGTTGCTCTCCAGTTTTCCCAGCACCACTTGTTGAAGAAACTGTCTTTTTTCCATTGTCCTACGTTTTCAAAGATGAGTTGACCATATAGTTGTGCGTCTATTTCTGGGTTTTCTATTCTGTTCCATTGCGCCAGTACCATACTGTCTTGATGATTACAGCTTTGTAATATAGCTTTAAGTCCAGAATTATGGTGCCTCCAGCTTTCCTTTTCTTTTTCAAGATTGTTTTGGTTATTCAGGGTCTTTTGTGGTTCCATACGAATTTTAGGATTGTTTGTTCTAGCTCTGTGAAAATGCTGCTGGTATTTTGATAAGGATTGCATTAAATGTGTAGATTGCTTTGGGTAGTATAGACATTTTAATAATATTTGTTCTTCCAATCTATGAGCATGGAATGTTTTTCCATTTCTTTGTGTGATCTTCAATTTCTTGCATCAGTGTTTTATAGTTTTCAGAATACATA
The DNA here is from genome assembly GCF_018350175.1 of Felis catus. Taxonomy (NCBI): domain Eukaryota; kingdom Metazoa; phylum Chordata; class Mammalia; order Carnivora; family Felidae; genus Felis; species Felis catus. The sequence continues at coordinate 93,866,647 of NC_058386.1, read as the reverse complement.
TGTTTTGGCTCTTTGGTTAGGTTTATTCCTTAGGTATCTTATGGTTTTTGGTGCAGTAGTAAATGGGATCAATTCCTTGATTTCTCTTTCTGCTGCTTCGTTATTGGTGTATAGAAATGCAACAAATTTCTGTATGTTGATTCTGTATCCTGTGACCTTACTGAATTTGTGTATCAGTTCTAGCAATTTTTTTTTGGTTGAGACTTTTGAGTTTTCCCCATAGAGTATCACATCATCTGCAAATAGTGAAAATTCGACTTCTTCTTTGCCAATTTGGATGCCTTTTATTTCTGTTATCTGATGGCTGAGGCTAGGACTTCCAGTGCCGTGTAAAAAACAATGGTGAGAGTAGACATCCCTGTCTTGCCCCTGACCTTAAAGGAAAAGTTCTCAGTTATTACCCATTGAGGATGATCTTGGCTGTGGGTTTTTCATACATGGCCTTTTTGATGCTGAGGTATGTTCCACGTATCCTTAATTTATTGAGGGTTTTTACCATGAATGGATGTTGTACTTTGTTAAATGCTTTTCCTGCATCAGAATCGGCAAATCTATAGAGAGAGAACATAGATTAATAGTTTCTACGTTTGACAGGGTCGGGGCAGGGTTGTGGGTGGGTGGGCATGCTAGTGAATCTGAGATTTCTTTTTGGGCTGATAAAAATATTCTAAAATTGACGGTATTAATGTTTGCACAATTCTTTGTACTAAAATCTGTTCAATTGTTCACTTTAAAAAGGTGGATTGTACGATATGTGAATCATATCCCAAAGCCGTTATTTAAAAAAGATAATAAAATACAGAGAAACACAAGACAAAAAATATAAAATAACTTCAGGCAATAAATGTAAATAGAGCTAAATTTCCTGTTAAACACACAGATTGTCAGACTGAATCAATATATTAAAAAGAAAAATACATAAATATATGCTGTTAACAAGGTATGTTGAGAGGTTGAATGTAAAATCATGGTGAAGTTAGCAGCCAAATTATAACAATAAAGAGCTTATATATTATACTGAGACATAATGGGCAACAAGTATGATACATTCGCATTGACAGTTAACCTCAAAATAAAAGTTTCAACTCATTATGAAGATGTCACAATTCCAAACTTGCATGTACCCAGTATCTTAGCCTTAAAACACATAGAGCAAAATCTATAGATAGAATATAAACAAATAACAAATGTACCATCAAAGATATTTTAACATGTCTTTCTCAGTGTTTGATTCATCAAGAAACCAAAAAAAATGAGTAAGGATAAAAATTATAACAGCACCATGAACATATTTGATTGAATACACTTTTTAGTAAAATCTAACTACATTGCCCCCAGCAAGCCTTAGGCCACAAAACATGGGAGCTGATACTGACAACAGAGGGTTGAAGTGATAGAACATGAAACCTAAATTTGATAGGGAATAAAAGAAAAGATGATGGAGAGTTTATATGGATAAAGCAGATGAGTTTGTGGAATAGTGGTGGAAGAACTGACATCCTGAGATCGGGAGAGTGAGAATCACGAAAGCATTGTTAAATGGCATGGTGACCAAATTTAGTTCAGAGGTAATTAGTGCTGTGTGACTACAAGGTCCAGAGGGTTACCGTGGAAATGTCTGCCCCAAATGGGGTGGAAGTCATGGGAGATGAAGCTTAAGGTACTCCTGGTCCAGAATGATGGATAGATCATTAACGTAGATTTGAAACACCTTAGGATGTCCAGACATGAGTGGAAAAGAATACTGAACTAACCACGAGTCAAATCTAATGAATGGAGGAACATGAGCAGCGACTGGTAGTTCCACAACCAAAGAAGGTGTGTTTAGATGCCATAAAGCAACGTTTTCCCAGGCAATAAACCAAGGTTTTTACAGATGCGTCCAGCTCTAAAAGAAGTATGAAATGAAGCAGACACTGATCCCATTACTTGATCCAAGGGTCAATTTAATGTTAGAGAAATAGCAGCCTCCACTTGATGGTGTGGGAAGAGAAGTGTTATCAAGAGATTAACCTGTTTAAATTGAGGTTAGAGAAAGTTAAAGTTGGTGAAAGGAGCTTAAATTGTAATACAGTTTGTTGAAATGTAATGGAGGTTTAAAAGATAAAATGGAGAGGTAAGAGATAAAGAGATCAGTGGCAGATTTAGTCAGGGGATAAAGGAACAATAGTTAGAAGGAGAACAGACAGCCGAATGACCTTACATTCTGGGAGCTGATCAAGGATGTGTGGATTAAGCTGCTTGATAGTGATTAGAAATCCTGATGTTTCTCCAGTGGATGGCAGTGAACAGGTGTAGGTCCCTTACACTTCTGAGAGGATTTGAGTCTTTGCTGGATTCAAGGGAGGGAGTTATTATCTGGTTTGAATTCTTGGGGATCTGGCTTATAGCTCTAAAGATTCACAGAGTAGATATGAGATTCCCATTAGCAACCTATTTTTCATTGCATTGAGTCTTTTGAAGAGTCCAGGCTCGATGTTCTACAGAATGTCCCACATCCTGGATTTATTAGAATGTTTCCTTATGATTAGCTTCAGGTAAAACATCTAGGAAGAAGATCACATGAGTGGTGTGTATAATTCCCACAGTATATAATGAGGAGTCACATCATATCAAGCCATTCCGTTGTTGTCCTCAAGCTTGACCACTTGGTTAATGTGGTAGCCACCAGATCTGTCCATTGCAAAATACTATTTCATCTTTGGTCCAATCAGCCATAGCTTGAGGGTGAACAGGGTCATACGGTATCGACCTTGCTGATACATACTCAGCAGAGATGTGAGACACAGATAATAAGTGAGGACTAGTATACACATATGATCCATGTATGGTATAAATCGATAAGAGCTGGAAGAGAAGGGCTTATAGGAACATAAATGAGGGAGCACTTCTGTGTTTCTAGAGTGGCAGTGGTGGTTGTGGAGGAAATGAAGGGAAAGCTGTGGAGCAAAGGTGATATTTCAGAGTTGGATCTTTGTTTATTGTTTTTTAATGTTTATTTATTTATTTATTTATTTATTTATGAGAAAGAGAGAGCACGCAAGCAGGGGAGGGACAGAGAGAGAGGGAGAGAGAGAATCCCAAGCAGGCTCTGCATTGTCAGCATAGACGCTTAGTCACATTGCAGGGCTCAAACCCATGAACTGTGAGATCACAACCTGAGCCGAAATCAAGAGTCAGATGCTGAACTGACCGAGCCACGCAGGTTCCCAAGAACGTTGGATCTTTAAAGATGAGTTAGAAGTTAGAGAGGGAGGGAGGCAAACCATAAGAGACTCTTCAAAACTGAGAATAAACTGAGGGTTGATGGGGGGGTGGGAGGGAGGGGAAAGTGGGTGATGGGCATTGAGGAAGGCACCTGTTGGGATGAGCACTGGGTGTTGTATGGAAACCAATTTGACAATACATTTCATATTAAAAAAATAATAATTAAAGATGAGTTAGAGTTTTATTAGTGACTGAAGGGGGTGAGGGCATCCCAGGCAGTGAGAATAAGCATGAGAAAAACAAGCTGAAAATAGGGGCCTGAAATTCCATGGTTCATCTGGGAGAAAAGTAAACAAAATAAAAATACAAATACATACATTAAACAAATTACTTAAAAAATAAATATAAAAGTTCATAGTCATTAAAAGAAAAAATACACACATACATACGCAAAATAAATCCATCCATCCATCCATCCATCCATCCAGAGTGTTAGCATGTAAGACGTATGGAAATGAGTGGTTGGAGATGACGTTAGGAAGGTAGACTAGGGTTAGTTATGAAAGACCCTGAGCTCCATGGTAAGGAATTTAGCCATAGTTCTTTAAGTGGTGAATGTTAATGAAGGAAAGGAATATTCGGATTGACCTTTTAGAGGTATGTGTGGATGACTGTGGCAGATAAGAGGGAAGATTGGCAAGAAGTGTGAGAAAGGTTTTTGTGAGAAATGAGGACACAGACTAGGTCAGTGGTAGTGGAGTTAGAAGATGGAACTGATATGAAGGAGTTTCTAAGGGATGAAATCAACTGTACTTGATGAGTGCCTACATGTGGGTACTGGAGAAGCAAAGACTTCTAGGCTTTCCGACTTGAATCGTATTGATGGTGATGCCATTACCAACAGTATAAAGAAGGTAGTAGGAGAAACAGATTTAGAACAGGAAAGAAATTCTACATGTATTGAATTTCAGTGACCTAAAATAAGTTACAATTTCTTATTGCAATTTCATTTTCCCTCTTTTTTATGAAGCTATTTTTTTCCATTTTAATTCCGTATTCCTACCTGGATCATAGAGAGTAAACTGGTGTGATATGAACAACATACATTCCAGGTAGGCATGATAGACAGCAAAGATAGAGACCTAAAGGTAACCAGGAAGGAATCGATCAGTTGTTCCCTGGGCTAGACATTGGCCGTCTGTCTTTGTGATATCTGAACCAATTTGGATTGAAAGTTAAGGGAAGAGCTGTTCTCAGAGGATTTGTGTACCTGCTCATTGATACGCTTTATGAAGTAACTTGAGCCATTCAATTTTCCAGTCATGTGAGAAAAATCAACCCACAGAATGATGCTCAACTTTTGAAGATTTGCAAGGATTAATTAAAATATTTCTGTTTCCTTAGAAGCCAGGCATTTGTCGTACTGATCTTAAGTAAGATACATCAAGTATTTTCTTTTTCTTGAATTCCTTTGTTTTTCCGACAAAGCTGTTTTTATTTATGATAACCAATTCCACTGAACTCTTTAATTTCAATCGACGCTAAAAATAAACCCCCTAGAGGAGGGACAATACTGAACAAAGAGAGAAAATAGGCCAACGCTATGACACGGAGCTGCATGCACAGCTGGCTGTGTACTAATAAACAACATCCAAGAAGACTGGGTTCTTAAGAATTTTTCCCAAATGATGGTCATGATCTGTGCCTTCCAAGAATAATACGTGCAGTATTTTAATAAGGGTAGAGAAGGCGTGGGTAACAAGATCTCTATTTTCATCAGCGTTTTCAGGTCATGACACGTAAACAAAGATGTCTGCCTTATACATTCCTGGGAACGTGGAAGAAACCTTTAAGTCCTTTATCAAAAGGTTGATAATTTTGAAAATATTTTTAAACAAGAATAATCCATTTATGACACTTCAAATAAAACTCCAAGATTTCTAGGGTGCACAGGGGCTTCAAGGCGTGGGTGGTGGTGTCCCCTCTGATCCAAAGCAAGTTCTTTCTTTTGGAAATACCACTGCCAATTTCCTCTCTGTGTAATTTAGGTTATATTGTGTAATGGTCAGGGTTTAGAACTCAGTCTTTCCAGATGTATTTTGTTTCAGTGTTCTCTTCCTGAACTGTCTCATTTTTTTCTAGGGTAAAGAGTGTCTGATAGAATTTTGATTCTGAACGTCAACTTGGGGTGAGAGAACAGAGACTGAGGCACTGCGATGGGAAAAAGAGAAAACCATATACCTGTTTGCCTGTACATCATGTTTTCTTGCTTTTTACTTGGCTTTCTACTCTTGAGTACTTCCTCTATTTTGTGTGAAATTCAAAAATTTCACACTGATTCTTTCTCTTCCAATCTGCTAGATCAACTCTGTCTGGATTAGGAATTAAAGAACAGAGAGTAAGAAATGAAGTATAAAACAGAATGAGGAATCTGCAGGAAAGGAAAAAATAGAGGGAACCAGATCTGGAAAGGGACGTCATACACTTTATGAAGCAAAAAAAAAAAAAAACAAAAAAAAACAAAAACAAAAAAACAACACCACTTCCCCTTCTATTATCCTTGTTCAGCCTTTCTCCCTACCTCCATCATCCTTCTTTTTGTTCTTCATCGTCTTCCTGCCCAGCCTGATTTTCCTTTCTATCAGGCTTTGCCCTTTGCTACCTTGTTAGCTACTTCCTTGAAGATTAACGGACATACCTAAAAGTATTATTCTCACAGGCATTTGCCTTTTACGAAAAGGCTGTTACAAACGAGAATTAATTCTAGGCCTAAGAATGAATTCCTAATGATTTGATGGAATTGGCTTCACCATTTGTAGAAGTGTGTTCTTCGTGCCCTACTTCCATACTTCTCCCTTTTGCATCTGCTTCCCTCTCTGACCTCATTCTTCCAGCCACCCCAGTCTCCACCAGGCTTTCTACATGTTCAGTTCCCGGAAAATATTAGTACTTTCACCAGGATAGCGTGATGTACCTATGTATGAGGAGGAGAGTGGACAACACCTTAATGTACACACACGTACAAATGTATGTGGGGACAGGGTTGCAAACTTGACTGAGAGCTATAATTCCAGACTGTGAGGAATGAAGACTGCCAATCCAAGCAACAACATAAGAACTTCTCTCACAGGGGTCGCCTGCTTGTCCACTGCATTCAGGCAAAGAGGATTTTATCTATTTCAAGAAACTCTTCTATCTGTGATTTCTTACTTGCTAGCTGATTGGATTGTCTTCCAGTGAAATATGATTATTAGATCTGTGATACAGGCTTGAACATAAGCTTTGGTCTTTTTAGTTACCCAGAAACTATAGTAAATCTCTCTCTCTCTCTCTCTCTCTCTCTCTCTCTCTCTGTATTCCCTTTGAATTGGCTTTTTTCCTTTTTCAGGGTAGCAGTATGTGCAGGGGCAGATGCTTAACACTTTATTGCTCTAAGGAATTGTACGAGGCAACCAAGATGATCTTAGGGAATATGGGAGGAAAAAGGGAACACACAGAGGCTTAATTCTTTTCAAGACCACCCTGAACTTAGATATGGACTGGAAATAAAAGAGAAAAATAAAATATAAACCTTGCCAGTTCATGAGGAAATCATCTCTTTTAGTATGATACTCTACGATCCTTTGGGAAAAGAACAGTTTGTATGAAAAAAAGATACAGATGGGACTATAATAAGTTGGAAGATGTGTAAACACAGTGATCTGGTTGTGAACTGTTTCTCCGAGAGCACGCGTGTGAAGATGTTCCCCCAGCCTTCCTTAGTCTTGATTCCCTGTGCATTTGGATATTGTCGTCTTTCTTAGGTCTCTTTAAAAATCAGCGGCGGACGGATGGCTGTTTACCAACCTGTGTTCTCCCCTCCTTCCTGTGCACACAGCTAGACTCCATTTCCTAGCTTTTCTTGCAGTTAGGTTAGGCCTTCTAAGTTCTCTTCAATGCAACGGGAGCAGAAATTACAGATGTCAATTCCAGGACGTTTCCACAGAACCTCCACACAGGCACTTGCGAGCTTTATTTGCCTCCCCGTAAGAAGGAATGATGGTGACCAAAGCAACATTGGAATCCGTGTGTCTATGTGTTGAAAACAGAGAGGCCATCTGATGACCTGAATGCCCGCTCTGGATTGTTACATGAATACGAATTAAGCCTTGGTTGCATTTGAACCATTACATGTATGTGTTTACGGTTTAATCAACCCCATGACATTGTAGGAGGAGCACACTGTATCTCCCACAAAATCTGCACAATGCTGCATAGGTACTCAAAGAATAATGGTTGACGGCAAAAGCCCCTACACTAGCCCATTCATGAGAGAGCTCCCTGAGGGTATAATTACCATAGAACGCTACCTTGCAAAATTCCCACATCCGTACATAATTTCATTACCTTTTTAAAATTTTATTTTAGACAGAAAGAGAGAGAGAGTACAAGTGGGGGAGAGGGGCAGAGGGAGAGAGAATCTTAAGCAGGCCCCATGCTCAGTGGAGGAGCTGGACGCGGGGCTCGATCCCACGACCCTGGGGTCATGACCTGAGCCGAAATCAAGAGTTGGATGCTCAACCAACTGAGCCACCCAGGCGCCCCGATAATTTCATTTATTTTAAGTGATAATTGATATTCGGGTATTAAAAGCACGTACTGAATGCCGTGTTTTAACTCACAAAACGTCCTGGTGAGGAGATGATATTACTTCCATTTAACATGTGAGGAAACAAGTTCAGAGAATTAAGCCACTTTCCCAAGACCATTCAGCTTCTCAGTGGCTGAACTGGGATTCAAATTCAAGCCTCTCGGACTTCAAAACCTTTTCCATTATACCATGCTTCCTTAAATATGTGCTAGGTTTAATATACCATGTCGGTTGTTTAGATTTATAATCTTGAGGGGCGCCTGGGTGGCGCAGTCGGTTAAGCGTCCGACTTCAGCCAGGTCACGATCTCGCTGTCCGTGAGTTCGAGCCCCGCGTCGGGCTCTGGGCTGATGGCTCGGAGCCTGGAGCCTGTTTCCGATTCTGTGTCTCCCTCTCTCTCTGCCCCTCCCCCGTTCATGCTCTGTCTCTCTCTGTCCCAAAAATAAATAAAAGTTGAAAAAAAAAATTTAGATTTATAATCTTGAGAACATAATACGATTCAGAGCCAAGTATCATCACTTGGAATTTAGTAAGTCTCTCAATAAAAATAATGACACATGAGCTATATACTCTTAGCCAATTAACAGAACCACTTAATTAGTCCGGTAATCAGCTTATGACCACCTTTTACACTCTTTCTCCCTCAGTGATCTTTAAAATTACAGAGTAAATATAGCAAAAGCTCAGCTAGAAGAAATGAAGGGCCGGAAGAGATTGAATCTGAGACAGTATGGCTACATTATTTTCTGGTTAGGGATCAGAAAGCAACGGAGCACATTTTTCTTTGTAGTCTTTTTTGAAAAAAATCTTTTAAAATTCAGAAATTGAGTCTGTTCAACAGACTGGTGGAGTGGTATCCCAAACTAGAGATGTGCTCTAGGGATTGTTTCAGATGGATATCAGAGTTGAGTATACATATAAGAATGTTTACGCTTTAGGGGCGCCTGGGTGGCGCAGTCGGTTAAGCGTCCGACTTCAGCTCAGGTCACGATCTCGCGGTCCGGGAGTTCGAACCCCGCGTCGGGCTCTGGGCTGACGGCTCGGAGCCTGGAGCCCGCTTCCGATTCTGTGTCTCCCTCTCTCTGACCCTGCCCCGTTCATGCTCTGTCTCTGTCTGTCTCAAAAATAAATAAACGTTAAAAAAAATTTTTTTTAAAAAGAATGTCTACGCTTTATTAATCAAGAATGATGAGTCTGGTTTGTTATACAAAATAACTGTAAAATAATTAATTTATAAAATATGAAATGTATATAATTATACGCAAACACACATATAAAAACAATGTTATCACTTGGTGTGTTTGACAACAGAGGGTCATATGTGATGTCATATTTATGAGTTGTCTGCAGCAAAAGTATGGAGGAGTGGACAGAAACTTCATTTATTAGTTTAACTTCACCACCTTGCAAGATGTCGCAGTTTGCACGTTCCCAATTAAATTTCTCAGTCACATTACCAAGTTTATTTTTAATAAACTAACCATCATTTTGTGAGACTCCTGCAAAGAACACGGATGATATTACTAATAACGTATGCATAGATGAACAAGAAATTGACAGTATTCTTAGTCAGCCTCGCTATTAGTTAATATACGAGACACAAAAACAAATACATACAAAACAAATTCAAAAACCATGATGATCTAATTAGATCTGCTAATTAGGTCTGGCTTAAGGGGCGTCTGGGTGGCTCAGTAGGTTAAACATCCAACTCCGGCTCAGGTCATGATCTCACGGTTCATGAGTTTGAGCCTCACGTCGGGCCCTGTGCTGATGGCTCAGAGCCTGGAGCCTGCTTCGGATTCTGTGTCTCCCTCTCTCTCTCTGCCCCTCTCCCACTCGTGCTCTGTCTCTGTCTCTCTCAAAAGTAAACATTAAAAAAACCCTAAAATGTTGGCCTACACAGTTCAAAGTTAACAGGAAGACTTTGATACATCAATTTATATCCTGTATAGTAGCAGTAAGCGTCACCCTAAATATGTTCCATGCCTTACGACATTAGCTAATTATGACACTACACGTGTATAATTTATAAACAAACACTTCTACTGAGAGGCTGTGTTCAAAATAAGAAAATACCATAGAGTTTGTTATCTACAAAGTTGGAATCGCTTCTCGGCCTTTTGGCTAAGATCAAGTGTACAAAGTTGGGAAACCAACATCTTCACACAATATCTTATCTTACTGTATTGGCAATATTTATTTACATATCTGTTTTCTATACTAAATATTAATTTCCTTGAGGGGAGAAGGGCTGTGTGTTATGTTTGTATCTAGAATATGCAGCTCTTGGTTTTAGAGCGGTAGGTACTCAATTAGTATCTGCTAAATGGAAATCGAAATTTGTCGCCAACATTAAATGACAGCAAGAACTAAAATAGCCTGAATTCTTTTACCACATATAGATAGGTTTTGGTCATCTGATGTTGAAATATGCACTTTTGTGTTTCTCCCCTAGAAAATGGGCTGAATATTTCCTATTCTACCACTGATACTTCTTCTTCTACCTATTTCAGTGGTTTTTTATGAAACTGCACCCAAAAATGAAGATAAATGTTAAAACCACGTACAGCTCCGGGGTGCCTGGGTGGCTCAGTCGGTTAAGCATCCAACTCTAGGTTCAGCTCAGGTCACGGTCTCACGGTTTGTGAGTTTGAGCCCTTGGACTCAGCACTGATGGTACAGAGCCTGCTCGGGGTTCTCTCTCTCTCTCTCCCTCTCTCTCTCTGCCCCTCCTCTGCGTTCCCTCTCTCTCAAAAATAAGTAAAATGAACTTATGGGGTGCCTGGGTGGCGCAGTAGGTTAAGCGTCTGACTTCAGCCAGCTCACGATCTCGCGGTCCGTGAGTTCGAGCCCCGCGTCGGGCTCTGGGCTGATGGCTCAGAGCCTGGAGCCTGTTTCCGATTCTGTGTCTCCCTCTCTCTCTGCCCCTCCCCCGTTCATGCTCTGTCTCTCTCTGTCTCAAAAATAAATAAACGTTAAAAAAAATTTAAAAAAAAATGAACTTAGAAACCACAAAACATGTACAGCTCTGATGTGTTCACATTAGTTTTCAAATATCAATTACTTGGGAAGCTTAGTATTATGAAAAACTAAGAAAAGAAAATGGCAGAGGAGAAAAATGTTAACTATGTGTGGAAAATGAAAGCAAATGCCTTTTGACGTGTTTGTGGTTCATAGGTTTGAGCCCCAGGTCGAGTTCTGCACTGACAGTGTGGAGCCTGCTTGGAATTCTCTCTCTCTCTCTCTCTCTCTCTCTCTCTCTGCCCCTCCCTGACTTGTGCTTTCTCTCTCAAAATAAATAAATAAACTCAGAAAGAAAGAGAGAGAGCGAGCGAAGAAATGGAAGTGGAGAGCCCAAAAGAGACATCAGTGGGGCAGCCTCCCTGTCACTTTCTGAGAAGGTGAAGGTCTACAGTCGCATGAGAAGGCAAGTCTAATACTTCACTTCCGTTTTGTTAGTTAAGGTAACCGAATACCTTTTTGTGCACGTGTGAGAAAAGGCGCTAAAGCAGGTTCATGAAACCAGGGTAGATGTAGCACCTTGGGAGAAAGGAGTTTGCTGTTAAAATCTCAGGTTTTTAATAGGTGGGGATCCCAGAAAGAGGAATAAAAGGAGTGAGGCTTATTTATGTGGAGTGAGGCTGACTTACCCTATCTGATCAAAGTTAAGGTTCATGAGAGATCCAGCTGAGATATTTCCTGATTATGCTCTGATACCACCTTTCGGTTTTTTTCGTGAACGTTCTTATAGTGTCTTCAGCTCACAAATCAGTCCATGGGGGTCTCTTGTATTTTCACGTTCATTCCGCTGTTCTCCTCACTCCTTTTGTTTCTTGCGTGTGTGCCCTTGTCTAAGTGTTTATAAACAACACACGTGATTGTGTATATGAATATATATATATATATATCAATATAAATGAGGAAAAAGTATACCTTCTAAGTGCTGAGTAAATGTTTTGAGATAAGTAAACCAAAACAACATCTAATAATAATTTGCAGTTGGATGAATTATCCTGGCTGTTTTCAACTCCGTGATTTAGCTGATGATTGATGCCTTCATTATTATATCAAAATAGCATGTCAGACTCCCAGTCTGTATACTAGCTATCCCTCCTATGGCTTGTTCAACACATTCATTCATTTACAATAATATATTGATTAAGCGCTTAATCTACATCAGGTACTGCTGCAGTTGCTTGGGAGTCATCAGGGAACAGAGGAGAGAGACAAGCAATAAATGACAAAATGACCAACGATGTAACTAAACAAGTACGTAGTATTGTCTATTAGAAGGAAATTCACGGGGCGCCTGGGTGGCTCAGTCGGTCGAGCGTCCAGCTTTGGCTCAGGTCATGATCTCACGGCTCATGAGTTCGAGCCCCGCGTCAGGCTCTGTGCTGACAGCTCGGAGCCTGGAGCCTGCTTCCGATTCTGGGTCTCCCTCTCTCTCTGCCCCTCCCCTGCTCATGCTCTGTCTCTCTCTCTCTCAAAAATAAATAAACATTTAAAAAAAATTTTTTTAACAAGAAGGAAATTCGTGCTTTGTAAAATGCAAAAATAATAGGTGTACTAAGGGGGGCTGTGGATTGGTACAGGTTCAAACTCTATATAGAGTGGCTACAGTGTAGGTCTTATTGAGGAGACATTTAAGAACCCAAAGGAGCAAGTCAGGTACTGAACCAGACTGATTTTTTAGGGCCCCTCAAATCTTATTCCAAAGGGGATACGTATTCTGCCTCTGTGCAGGGTTGGTCCCAATCATCAGCCACCTCAGGGTTAAATTCAGAGGGCACCATTTCTTTCTCTTGTCGAGAGTCTAACTCAGTAAGAGAGGACAGAAACCTTAGAGAGGCATTAGTTCTCATGCTCTTGTGTAATATATGGGAAGACAACTTTTTATGTTGGCAATACCTTCCTACAGTCTAGGAGTTTTCACATATAAATCATATGGCAATCAGATCATAAAAATGCACCTTGGGATGCACTGTGTAATTCTCCAAAGAATCTAACTTCACAAAATGAAGTGGTCTGGAAATGAGGATGAGTCTGTAGTGTCAGCCAAAATATTTTTCCAGTGACATAAGAATTGGGGAGCCAAGAACCACATCACCCACTCCAGATTTCTGGCTTCCTCCCAGGAGTCTAAACATTTGTTTCCTGAGAAATACCACTTGAATAATTTCTTGGCTTCTGGACAGGAATACCAACAAAGCTAGAACTGCATTGCCCTTATTTCGTTTTGTGAGCTAGAGTCAGAACTTTGAAATTTTTAAAAATGTGTCTTTGCTTGCACTGTGGTAATACAGCTATAATTTGGATAATCTGGGCAATATTGCTTAATGTTACTCTGGGAGATAAAAGTTTCAGGGAAGGACCAGAGTCCATCGACCCCATGGGAATTCTGAATCCATTCTAAAGAGTTTCGGAGTACAAAACATAAAAAGAGAAACTCAAACCCAGGCAGACCTTACCAGAATCCTGAAGAAACAACTAGGTCACATGATATAAGACATGTGCTCTGCGGGGATTGTGGAAGTAATAGTATTCATTAACCCAGCAGAAGAGGAGCCTTGTAGATAATTTAATAATTGTTTTAAAATGTCAGTGACTCAGACACAGAGGAAAGTCAATAAATATTCTCTTTATTCTTAGATGACTAAATAGACTTAAGTAAGGCCATTGGAGATTTGGGGTAGATTTAAGGAGGAATCTTGATTGTGAAACACTGGAAATGGTTCCTAAAGAAAGTGGTGGAATCATCGCTCTAGAGAAGTTTATAAATAGGAAAAAGTCTCATCTGTCTGTGATGGTTTTGACTGTAGCAGCAGACCTAGCCATCCTGAGGTTTCTTCTGTAATATTGCATTTGGTACATCAGCTTTGTTGGAATCATGTTGTCTTTATATAATGTGGGAGTACTGGCACGATTTGCATTTAAACGATTGGTTAAGTAATATTAAAAAAAAAATACGGATCTTCTGTAAACAAATTATAACCTTTAGTAGTTGCCTCTTGTTTCCAAACGTTATGTCATGACAGTCTGAGCACTATCTCAGTAAGTTTCTTTCCTCTGTCAGTAATAATTATTTCATGGGTGATGGTTAGTATTAACATTACCCATTCTTCTTGAAAAGAATACAGGATGTATTTGAATAGTTTCCTTTCCACAGATATCATCAGGAGGTTGCCACATTGAATGTTCTTTTCCTATAACTTCATTTGCTTTTAACCCATATTACTCTCCTTACATAGGCCTTGTAGAGACAATTCACAAGAAGTGGCCGGATCTCCCGCACATTTGGAAGGGTAAGTTTTCATTTTCTTAAAACTTGCTTTCAAAGAGTGTGTAAGACAAATGCCTTTGTAATAAAACAACATTTATTCTAAACTCTCTTTCAGACAAGTTAGAGTTGGATAGAACTTTGAAGGTCATCAAGCTTATTCTGTGGAGGACACAGATCCTGAGAAAAGGAAGTTTGTAGCCAGTGGTAACAGTGATAGTCTCAGGACCCAAACTCAGGCCCCCTAACTCAAAGCTTAGTGCTTTTTACAATACACCTCCCTAAATCTTTCTCTGGGTAGTTATTTGTCTGCTGGTTATTTGGTGGAATGTGTATGTGCATGTCTGTTAGGGCTAACAATCTGTCGGTCCCTGGACGCGTGACAGCCATATGAAAGTGTAGGAGCGGAAGAATTTTCTCTTCTTCCCTTCTAGGTTCATTGGCTGGTCTAATAATCAAATTGACATAAGGCAGGTTAACAGGAGGATAATACATTTCATGTGTACGGGAGCCCCATAAAAATATGAAGCCCAGAAGGTAGTGAGGTTCTTGAGGCTTCTATAACACGCTGAGCTCAGGAAAGGGCCTGGGGTCCGCAGATCCAAAGGAAAGGCACGCTATTCACAGGAAGGCAGATGAGATATTTGCAAAATAAAGGTTGCCCTGTTATGCAGATTAAGTTTCTTGGTAGAAAGTTCTCTCTCTTAATAGCTTTCTTCTTGGTGTAGGCCCCCTTTCCAGGGTAAATTAAGACAGTTGATACGTGAAGTCAGTCAGGCAGAGAAAGACAGATACCATATGTTTTCACTCATAGGTGGATCCTGAGAAACTTAACAGAAGACCATGGGGGAGAGGAAGGGGAAAAAAAAAAAGTAACAGAGAGGGAGGGAGGCAAACCATAAGAGACTCTTAAGGACTGAGAACAAACTGAGGGTTGATGGGGGGTGGGGGAGAGGGGAAAGTGGGTGATGGGCATTGAGGAGGGTACCTGTTGGGATGAGCACCGGGTGTTGTATGGAAGCCAATTTGACAATAAATTATATATATATATATATATATATATATATATATATATATATACACATGACAGTTGAGTGAGGAGGTAAAGAGCTTCACCTGAATCTTCTGGGTTTTGATTGCCTTTTTTTTTTTTTAAGTTTATGTATTTATTTTGAGAGAGAAAGAGAGAGCATGAGCAGGGGAGGGGCAGAGAGAGAGAGAGAGAGAGAGAGAGAGAGAGAATCCCAAACAGGCTCCGCACTGTCAGCGCAGAGCCCGATGCGGGGTTCAGTCCTACAAACCCTGAGATCAAGACCTGAGCCGAAATCAAGAGTCCGATGTTTAACCGACTAAGCCACCCAGGCACCCCTGCCTTTAGCTCAAAATAATCCTCATGCCAAAGTGACATATTTTGGGATGGTAAATTCTGCTCCCCTTCAGTCCAGTCTTTGAAACTTCAAGCAGGAAATCTCATAGCCCGGAAGTTAAGCTGATAGATTGTTATTTTATCTCATTATACAAATCTCAGTGTTGAGAATAGGTCAGTTCAGCTCAACAGTTTTGTCTCATTTCGGGAGGCAGTCTTGCACCTGGGCTCTCAAAGTTAGGCTTATATTGTGTCAGGTAATTAACAAGAGGAATTTCTATGGAAAGAAAAGATAAACAAAGGTGAGTGGCTGGAGCAAATTATAAAGCCAGTGTTTGAGTCCTGAAAGCTGCCAGTTAAGATTTCTAGATGTCAGGCTCAAAGCATCTTCCGAATGAGTGAGGGCAGGCAGTGGCAATCCGACGGATTTTCCTGGTTTGCCGTTTGAATGTCTTTGATGATGTCATCGGGTGAGCTTTCTGAATGGCGCACACAGCCACAGGCGCAAGGAAGACGGGGTAAACATGAGCTTTTGTGGCGATTTCTCTGAAGTTTAGGTCCAGTCATCTAGCTTCTGTCTGAGGGCTTCAGGAAAAGGGGCGGTTTTAGTTCTCAGTGATTCCAAGTCAAAAGGATGAAAAAAAAATTGGAAATGTTAGTTTGGAGATTTGTAGCCAGATACTTAAAGAAACTAGAATTCAGGACGCAGTCCAGTTTAAAGGCAAATAATAAAACTTCAAAGAAAACGGACAGAACTAGAATCTTATTCACATGTGTGTACTATAGTTTCTACTGAAAGAAAACTTTTCTGTCTACAATCACCTCCATTTCTACCCCAATACAATTATAGCGTAGCTAATTTGTTAAAATAAGTCTAGTCTTATTAAATTTGGCCTGATTATTTGTAGAAGTACAGCAAGAATAGTGATTTATCATTATAGGCTCTTTTCAATCTGCTTTGCTGGAACTTTCCAGAAGGAATCTCGGATTGAACTTTTAAGAGCCTCTTGAGGCTAGAAAGCCAAGCCGAGAACTTACCAGCATACTCCACCTGCAAAACCTATAGACTTGGGTGAATTCCTCTCTTCTGAGGTCCCCAAAATACCCCGAGGTTCCTGCAGCTGCCAGGAAGTTGACTTTCTTTACTTACCTGGCCAGGCTTTGGGGAATCCTGTAAGCAAGTACCAGGCTGTTTTTCAAAGGGGCTTTATTGGCGCCGTAAAGTCAACCTTCGTTCCTTCAAACTGTCTGGAATATCTGATTCTGTGTATATTCTCAAATCTGGCATTCTGGGGCACCAAGGTGGCTTAGTCAGTTGAGCTACCGACTCTTGGTTTAGGTCGTGATCACACAAGTCTTGGATTCGAGCCCAGCATCTAGCTCTGGGAGCTAGGGAGAGCTAGCTCCCAGGAATGCTAGGGAGAGCATTCTCTCTCTCTCTCTCTGCCCCCCCCCCCTCCGCCTCTCAAAATAAATAAACAAACTTAAAAAAAAATCTGACATTCCACTCATGGTATTGGTAATATAACCAATGTTTCCAGTTGTGTCCTGTTACAAAGAGAACAGATTCTTATTGAACTTTTGCAAATAAATATATTACCATGAAAGTAAGGCTACTCACTGAGAGTTTGCGAATTCTGGAGGGATCAAGTAGGGAGAAAATCTGTTTTATTTTTGTTTATAAAGGTACACCTTACCAAGTTGCTCTAAGGCTTAGGTACCTTAGGGGAAAAAACATCCTTAAGTCTGGAAAAACAAAACACTAAAGAGCCAGCAATGTTTCATATAAGAAGTCATAAAAATTATAATTATCATCAGTTCATTCAGTACATGTAATTAATTCTTGTTCTGCTTGAATCCAGTGTTTTCCATTAGTTTTGGAAAATGCTTACCCAGTTCAGTGTTATGATCTAAAAATGATCAGAAATATGTGCTTGCCAAAGACCTTTCCATTAGTTTCCTTGAAGATGAAGCACTTTTGCAGGAAGACTTTTGCAAAACCATCAGAGTAAAACAATAACTGTAAATGACAAAAGACTTAAAAATGACTATGGCTAAACATCCAATGAGAGTTCATTATAATGCAATTGACAAGGTAATTTGGTTATTTCTGTGACACACATTTTAAGACAATAACTAGAATTATGAGTGACTAATATTATACAGGGACATATCAGAATTTCAGAAATTGCATACAATTTCTGGAACATTTATATTAGTAACATCTATCCATACAGATAAAAGTTTAACGTTACTTTGTAATTGACAGTGCTTCCCATGTAACTTAGCATATCAAATAAGCCTAATGAGTTTAACACTTTCCATGTTTGTTTTTGATTTTTTTTTTAATAAGGAGAGAGAATATATCTTTAGAGATATTCCAGAGACTGTCTGGGAAATTCCAAAATTACTTCCAGGTCCAAAGGACTTCATTTAGGATTTGATTTTGGAAAGGTATCAAAAATATCAAAGGGTTTTAGACACTTGGCTAAATAAGATCACAGATTATCATGAAACAATACTTAGTTATCTATTTAACCAAAGTGACAATAAAAGATTTCAAAGGCAAATATAGAAGGTCACATAGTTGTGAGCAAAGCCTAGTTCTTTTCATATAAAGATTTTGTTTCCCTACGTATTCAAAGACCCGATGATACAGATAACATGAAGCACAAGAAATTATTTTGATAAAACACAGAATTTTGCTTTCTAGACAGATTACTTGAAAGGTAAAGAAAACCTTTTGCAATCGCTTATCAGGAGCAGACCAATAGTCCAAGAAAACTTTGTCCTTATAACAGATCAAAGAAAATTAAGTTTTCCTTTTACGTAAGTACACTACTGATGTTAAAGCGTAATTTTATAGCATTTATAATAAACTCATTCAAATTTAGACAATGTGACCACACAAGAGTTGTTTCCCTTATGGTTTCTAGTAGCTTTAATTACACATATTAATTAGAATTCTTAACACCTGGAAACCTTAATTTCAAGTGAAGCAAAGAAGTAAACAGTTACGAACTGTCTGTTATACCAGCATTCCTTAGATTGGGAAATTTATGAATGCATTTCATGATTTCTAGAAACATGTACTTCCTTGTAGTACAGGCTTTCATTGTGGTGCAACTTATGTTTACCAAGAAACTCAAATTTATCTTTAGTTTCCCTGCAGTAGGAAGCCAAATTAGGTAAAGTGTTCAGTAATTAGTGTTTCACTTTTTTTTATTGTTTAAAATTACCTAGTTTGTTTGTTTGTTTGTTTATTTATTTATTTATTTATTTATTCTTAAGTAAGCTCTAGACCCAACATGGAGCTTGAACTCATGACCCTGAGATTCAAGAGTCACATGCTCCACCAATTTAGCCAGCCAGACACTCCAATGTTTCACTTTTTTATGGTCTTTGGAAATGATCTCGATATTCAATCAGTTTCCATCATTTAACTTTGCAAAACTCTAAAGTTCCAAGTTACCAAAAAAGATTTTGGAAGCTTTCTTAAGCACATAGTCCATAAAACATAATTATTAATAAAAAAAAATCACCTAAAATCTTTTATCCCATTTACATCTGTTTAAATTACCTGTTCTTTTATTTTTTTCTTTTCTTTTCTTTTAATTAATTAATTTTTTAAATGTTTATTTTATTTATTTATTTATTTTTTATTTATTTATTTATTTTTGTTTTTTGAGAAAGAGAGAGACAGAGCACGAGCTGGGGAGAGGCAGAGACAGAGAGGGAGACACAGAATCTGAAACAGGCTCCAGGCTCTGAATGTCAGCACAGAGCCCGATGTGGGGCTTGAACTCGGGAACTGTGAGATCATGACCTGAGCCGAAGTCGGACGCTTAACCGACTGAGCTACCCAGGCACCCCTTGTTTATGCTAATGAAAGCTTATAGCATTTGTTTTATAATTCTAGCCTTGGGACAGGTATGATAATGCAAAGCTCACTACTTTGTAAAAGAGAAGTTGGATCCAAATTTTGTTTTTGCAATTGGAATAAGTTCACCTGCTCAGACGGCTGAAGTTTTTTACTAATATTTGTGAAGAAGACATTTACGATTTTTTATTGGCCCAATTTCCAAATAGTTCCTTTTTTCTCCTTCTCTTGAGAAACTTCTCCCTCCCATTTGTATTTTAAAGGATGGCTTTTAGATCCTGGAGATTATGGGGGGATGGGGGAGAAAATCTACATCACAAAGGTACAGGGAAGATATCCAAGTTTTCTCCAAGAGTTTTGGGGGCATATTTGCCTATTATCAGGGGTATAGGGTAATTATTATTAAAGTTTTTCCTTCTTTCCTTAAGTGCAGAATACTTCTGTTTCTAGTGTCCTGATCCTTTACGATACCTGTAAATATTTTGAGAGGAAAAGGTGAGATTTTGGGACTGGTAAGGATGGATGGACTTTAAATTTTTCCTAGAGCTGCATTTCTGGTTTGTCGAGATTTACAAGACAAGGACAGTTGTTCCCAATTCCGTAGAGAATTGAGTTGTGTCCTGAATCGTACCCCAAACACTGATTTACCCTTCCAACTACAGTTTCCTTAATTCGCTTCTTTATATCAGGGATATTTCGAGCTACTATAGAAATCAAAGGATTTCTATGTTCTAGACTTTCAGGATTTGATGTAGTATGCCTTTTTAAAAATCTGTGTAAAGCATTCAGCAAAGGCCTTTGTATGTTCTTCTTTCCAAGTGCGCATGTGAACCTTAGATCAACTCACCTTAGTTGGGGAAGCCTCTACCATTGTTCCTATCAGCCCCCTGAATATCCGCCTTCAGCTGAACCAGTTCCTGGACATTTGAAGGAGGGTCTGGGAGAAATCCTGGCCATCTGTTTTCTCTTGGGGGAGGGGTTTCCCTAGGGGGCCACCTTGCTTGTCTCATAACTATACTATAATCCTAGGTAAGAAGAATAGCCCTTTACAGGCAATCTAGGTGTGAATCTACGTCGGTGGGGTTGTGAATGGCCACTGGCCTTTCCAATTTCTCTCTAAATTTGGTATGATCTTCTGAAGGTGGAGGTAAAAGGGCTTTATAATTTACGGGATCTGCTGATGTCCAGGGGATGTGAATTCTTTGTGGTGGGTGTCTAGGATGCACTCATAAGGGACGTTGCATCGGAAGACCCGAAGCTGGCAGCACCTGATTACAGAGCCCCGGCAAGGAGGAGGAATCGTAAGGAGCAGCAAAACAATGCCTTCCTCCTGCCTCTGGTGCTTCTCCACTGGTTTCCTGGCTTTGAGTCTGTACGTGAGTGATCTGTATACTCTGGGCCTGGAGATCAGGCTGGAGTGCCCTCTGTAAATCTTACAGAGAGGGAAGTCAAACAGGCAGCTGGGAGTTTAAGGGATTTTCGGGGGGAAGCTGGAGGAATTTTGCGATTTCAGGGAATTTGCTGAGGCAATGGAGCTGGATTTTGAGAGGGGGGATTTTAGACCAGGGGCCCAGAGATCCCAAAGCGTCAGGGACAGGGAGTCGGGGATTTTAAAAGTGTAGCTAAGAGGGCAGAGAAGGAATTTACATTAGATGTGGACTTTAAGTTTTCTTCTAAGTCCAATTTCTATTCTTTCATCCTATTAAAGGAGTCCCTAAGGCTAGCTACTCCTTTGAATCCGCTTTTCAACTAGGTCTCTCCACAGGTCCCAATATGACAATTGTTTAGGATGAGAACTCTCTATTTTTTCTTTTTTTTTTTTAATTTTTTTTTAACGTTTTTATTTATTTTTGAGACAGAGAGAGACAGAGCATGAACGGGGGAGGGGCAGAGAGAGAGGGAGACACAGAATCGGAAACAGGCTCCAGGCTCCGAGCCATCAGCCCAGAGCCCAGAGCCCGACGCGGGGCTCGAACTCCCGGACCGCGAGATCGTGACCTGGCTGAAGTCGGACGCTTAACCGACTGCGCCACCCAGGCGCCCCAGCTATTTTTTCTTTTCTTTGCAATCTGGCCACTTCAAAGCATCCATCATCTGACAAGTATGATCTATTAATCTCAGTAGCAGGTCAAAACAATAAGTCTTTTTATGGTTGAACTGTGGATGGAAGAGACATTTCCAAAGGAGAGTGAAAAAGATGCAGTCCTCACAATTCAAAAATTTTAGTTCCAAAAAGAAAGAAAGAAAGAAAGAAAGAAAGAAAGAAAGAAAGAAAGAAAGAAAAGAGAGACAAAGACACACATTTAACCATAAACAGGGTGCAACCCACATTTCTGTCCAGCCATATCTTTTAAAAAATTTTTTTAAATGTTTATTTACTTTTGAGAGACAGAGTGTGAGTGGGGGAGAAGCAGAGAGAAAGAGGGAGACACAGAATCTGAAACAGGCTCTAGGCTCTGAGCTGTCAGCACAGAGCCCGACGCAGGGCTCGAACTCAGGACCAGTGAGATCATGACCTAGGCTGAAACTGGATGCTTAAACCAACTGAGCCACCCAGGCGCCCCTATCCAGCCATATCTAATTGCAAGTGGGATGTAACCCACATTTTCGTCTGGCCAAATTCTACAACAGAGAAAAAAGAAAACAGTGACTATCTCTGGGAAGAAAGGCACTAATAGAAAACAAATGTTCTCATAACAGACTTTTACGAAAGTTGCTAGACTCCAGGAACTGGTTCACCCAGCTTTTTTCTTCTGCTCATCTAAATTTACAAAAAGAAGAGAACTCTCATTACTCTCACTTCCATCAGAGATGGAAGTGCGGTCAGAGATCCATTGCGGTCAGAGATCTGGGCGACTGACATGATAATTCTTTTTTTTTAAGTTAATATTTTTGGGTTTTTTTTGTTTTTAATTAATTTATGAGAGAGAGAGAGAGAGCAGAGGAGGGGAGAGGGAGAGAGAGAATCCCAAACAGGCTCCACACATTCAGTGCAGAGCCCGACTTGTCTGCTGGCTTTTGTCATAGGTCCCAGGATCTCACAACTACAGCAGCCCTGGAAAGAGAAGTGTCAGACACTAAGGATTCCTTTGTGGTCACCAACTATAGGGGTGGAATAATTTTCCTTTCATCCCCTCTAGGTTCTTTGACTGGTCTAGTAATCAAATTGACAAAAGGTAGATTAACAGGAGAAAAACAAATGTCATACGTACGGGAGCCCCATAAAAATATAAGACCTAATGGGCAGCCTGGTAATTGAGGCTTGTAAGACATCCTGAGCTAAGGAAAGAAATAGGGGTCCCAGAATACTAAATAAGGAAGGCCATGCACAAGAAAGTGAGAGAGTTTTGGAAAACAAAGGTTGCCATGTTACGCAGATAAGTCTCTTAGGTAAAAAGATATCTCTGTTAATAATTCTCTTCCTGGTTCAGGCTCCCTTTCAAGTGTAAATTTAGGCATCTGATGGGGAGGTAGAAAAGGCTTTTCCTAAATCTGCTGTTTAAAAAAAAATCAACCTAAAATAAATCCTTATGCCAAAGAAGCCTATTTCAAAAATAAAATAAACATTAAAAAAATTTTGAACCATTCCCCCAACCCCTCCCTTCTGGTAACCATCACTTGGTTCTCTACAGTTAAGAGTCTGTTTCCTGGTTTGCTTCTCTCTCCACTTTTTTCTTCCTGTTGCTCATTTGTTTTGTTTTAAATTCCACATAATAAGTGACAGACATCATATGGTATTTGTTTTTCTTTGATTGACTTACTTTACCTAGCATAATACCCTCCAGCTCCATCCATGTCATTGCAAATGGTAAAATTTCATTCTCTTTTTTAATGTTTATTTATTTTTTGAGAGAGAGAGACAGAGTACAAGTGGGAGAGGGGCAGAGAGAGAGGGAGACACAGAATCCAAAGCAGGCTCCAGGCTCTGAGCTGTCAGCACAGAGCCTGGCACGGGGCTCCAACCCATGAATGGCGAGATCATGACCTGAGCTGAGGTCGGACACCCAACCGACTGAGCCACTCAGGTGCCCCAAAGATTTCATTCTTTTTGATGTCTGAGTAATATTCTGATATATATATATATATATATATATATATATATATATATATATATAATATAATGGATATATATAATATATATTTTTGTGTGTGTGTGTGTATATATATATATCCATCCTTTATCCATTCATCAGTTGATGACACTTGGGCTGTTTCCATAATTTGTCTACTGTTGATGATACTGCTATAAACATTGGGATGCATGTATCCCTTTGAATTATTATTTTTGTATTCTCGGGGTAGATACCTAGTAGTGCAATTGCTGGATCCTGGGGTAGTTCTATTTTTAACTTTTTGAGGAACCTTTGTACCGTTTTCCAGAATGGCGTCTCCAGTTTGCATTCACACCAACAATGCAAGAGAGTTCCCCTTTCTCTACATCCTTACCAACACCTGTTGTTTCTTGTTCATTTTAGCCATTCTGACAAGTGTGAGGTGATATCTCATTGTAGTTTTGATTTGCATTTCCCTGCTGATCAGTGATGTTGAGCATCTTTCCATGTCTGTTGGCCATCTGCATGTCTTCTTTGGAAAAATGTCTATTTGTGTCTTCTGCCCATTTTTAACTTGGATTATTTATTTTTTGAGCGTTGAGTTTGGTAAGTTCTTTATGTATTTGGGATCCTAACCCTTTATCAGATATGTCATTTGCAAATATCTTCACCCATTCTGTAGGTTGCCTTTTAGTTTTGTTTATTGTTTTGTTCACTGTGGCTGACCCATTTTTCCAACACCATTTGTTGAAGATACAGTCTTTTTCCCACTGGGTATTCCTTCCTGCTTGGTTAAAGATCAATAGGCCACATAATTTTGGGGTCATTTCTGGGTTTTCTGTTCTGTTCCCTTGATCAATGTGTCTATTTTTGTACCAGTACCATACTGTTTTAATTACTACAGCTTTGTAATATAACTTGAAGTCCAAAATTGCGATGCCTCCAGCATTGCTTTTCTTTTTCAAGATTGCTTTGGCTATTTGCAGTCTTTAGTGGTTCCATACAAATTTTAGAATTGTTCCATCTCTGAAGAATGTCAGTGGTGTTTTGGTGGGTATTGCACTAAATGTGTACTTTGCTTTGGGTAGTATAGACATGTTAACAATATTTGTTCTTCGAATCCATGAACATGGAATATCTTTCCATTTCTTTGTGTCATCTTCGTTTTTATAGTTTTCTGTGTATAGGTTTTTCACCTCTTTGATTAGGTTTATTCCTAGGTACCTTATTATTTTTGGCGCAGTTGTAAACAGGATTGATTCCTTAATTTCTCCTTCTGCTGCTTCATTATTGGTATATAGAAATGCAATTGATTTCTGTATGTTGATTTTGTATCCTGTGACTTTACTGAATTTGGGTATCAGTTCTAGTAGTTCCTTTTTGGTTTTTTTAACGTTTATTTCTTTTTGAGAGAGAGAGAGGAGAGAGTGTGAGTGGGAGAGGGACAGAGAGGGAGGGAGACACAGAATCCAAAGCAGACTCCCGGCTCTGAGCTGTCAGCACAGAGTCCGATGCAGGGCTCGAACTCACAGACTGCAAGATTGTGACCTGGGCCAAAGTCAGACGCTCAACTGACTGAGCCACCCAGGCACCTCTGTTCTAATAGTTTTTGTGTTTTCTATATAAAGTATCGTGGCATCTGCAAATAAAGTTTTATTTCTTCCTTCCCAATTTGGATGCCTTTTATTTCTTTTTGTTGTCTGATTGCTGTGGCCAGACCTTCCAGTACTATGTTCAATAAATGTGGTGAAAGTGGACACCCCTGTCTTGTTCCTGACTGTAGAGGAAAAGCTCTTAGTTTTCCCCCATTGAGAATGATATTACCTGTGAGTTTTTCCTAGATGGCCTTTATCATGTTAAAGTATGTTTCCTCTAAACTTTGTTGAGGGTTGTTATCATGAATGGATGTTCTACTTTGTCAAGGGTTTTTATCATGAATGGATGTTATACTTTGTCAAATGCTTTTTCTGCATCTATGAGATGATCATATGGTTCTTATCCTCTTTTTATTAATGTGATGCATGACACTGATTGATTTATGAGTATCAAACCATCCTTGTAAACCAGGAATTAATCGTACTTGAGCTTGGTGAATGATTTTTTAATGTATTATTAGATTTAGTTTGATAGTATTTTGTTGAAGATGTTTGCATCTAGATTCATCAGAGATATTGGCCTGTACCCTTTTTGTGTGTTGTTTTTATCTAGTTTTGGTATTAGGGTCATGCTGACCTCATAGAATGGACTTGGAGGTTTTCCTTCCATTTCTATTTTTTGGAATAGTTTGGGAAGTATTAACTCTTCTTTAAAAGTTTGGTAGAATTTACCCATGAAGTCATCTCCTCTGGTCTTCTGTTTGTTGAGAGTTTTTTGATTACTGATTCAATTTCTTTGCTGGTTATCAGTCTGTTCATGTTTTCTATTTTTCCCTGTTTCAGTTTTGGTAATTTATAGGTGTTTAGGAATTTATCCATTTCTTCCAGGTTGTCCAGTTTGTTGGCATATATTTTTTTTCATAATATTCTCTTATAGCAGTTTGTATTTCTGTGGCGTTGGTTGTTATTTCTCCTCTCTCATTTGTGATTTTATTTATTTGGGTATTTTCCCTTTTTGATAAGTCTGGCTAGAGGTTTCTCAATTTTATTAATTCTTTCAAAGGACCAGCTCCTGGTTTCATTGATCTATTCTATTGTTTATTCTTATTGTTTTTGTTTGTTTTGTTTTAGTTTCTATACCATTTGTTTCTGCTCTAATGTTTATTATTTCCTTCCTTTTGCTGGCTTTAGGCTCTGTTGGTTGTTCTTTTTTCTAGCTCCTGTGGGTGTAAGGTTAGGGTGTTTGTGATTTCTCTTGCTTCTTGAGGTAGGCCTGTATTGCCTAATTGTGACCTACATACTTCCCTCTTGTGACCGTTTCAGCTGCATCCCAAAGGTTTTGGATGGTTGTGTTTTCATCTTCATTTGTTTCCATGTATTTTATAAATTTCTTCTTTGATTTCCTGGTTGACCCTTCATTGTGTAGTAGCATGTTATTTAACCTGCAT
Source organism: Felis catus (assembly GCF_018350175.1). Lineage (NCBI taxonomy): Eukaryota > Metazoa > Chordata > Mammalia > Carnivora > Felidae > Felis > Felis catus. Next base: position 93,840,186 of record NC_058386.1, on the reverse strand, counting down.
GCATCTGTGGTCTTTCCAGATTTTTTTCTTGTAGTTGATTTCTAGTTCCATAGCTTTGTGGTTAGAAAAGTTGCATGATATGACTTCAATATTCTTGTATTTTTTTTTTTTTAAGTAAGCTCTGCACCCTACCTGGGGCTTGAAGTCATGATATCAAGGTGACAAGTCACATGCTCTACTGATCGAGTCAATTAAGGTCTCCTTCTTGTATTTGTTGACGCCTGCTTTGTGGCCTAATGTGTGATCTGTTCTGAAGAATGTTCCATGTGCACTTGAAAAGAATGTATATTCTCCTGTTTTTGGATGGAATGTTCTGAATGTATCTGTTAAGTCCATCTGGTCCAGTGTGTCATTTCAAGCCATTGCTTCCTTGTTGATTTTCTGTTTAGATGATCTGTCCTTTGATGTAAGTGGGGATGTTAAAGTCCAATACTATTATTGCATTATTATTAATTAGTTCCTTTATGTTTGGTATTGCTTTAGTATTTGAGTGCCTTCATGTTGGGTGCATAAATATTTACAATTGTTATATCTTCTTGGTGGATTGTCCCCTTTTTTTATTATATAGTGCCCTTCTTTGTGTCTTGTTACAGTGTTTGTTTTAACATCTAGTTTGTCTGATGTAGGTATTGCTACTCCTGCTTTCTTTTGATATCCATTTGCATGATATATGTTTTTCCATCCCCTCACTTTCAATCTGCAGATATCTGTAGTTCTAAAATGATTCTTTTTAGGCAGCATATAGATGGGTCTTGTTTTTTTTTTTTTTTAATCCATTCTGATGCTCTCTGTCTTTTGATTGGAGCATTTAGTCCATTTACATTCATAGTAATTATTGATATGCGTGGACTTATTGCCATTTTCTTCCTGGTCTTTTGGTTGTTTCTGGAACTTTAATCTTTTCTTGTCTTTCTTTCATGTTTTGCTGATATTCTTTAGTGATATATTTGGATTTCTTTCTCTTTATTCTTTGCATGTTTATTACTGGTTTTTGATACATGGTTACCATTAGGTTTGTATGTAACCTGTTCTGCATATAGCAGTCTATATTAAGTTGATGGTCTTTACATTTGAACCATTCTTTTTTTTTTTTTAACATTTATTTATTTTTGAGACAGAGAGAGACAGAGCATGAATGGGGGAGGGGCAGAGAGAGAAGGAGACACAGAATCGGAAACAGGCTCCAGGCTCCGAGCCATCAGCCCAGAGCCTGACGCGGGGCTCGAACTCACAGACCGCGAGATCGTGACCTGGCTGAAGTCGGACGCTTAACCGACTGCGCCACCCAGGCGCCCAACATTTGAACCATTCTTTACTCCTCTCCTCCCCACATTTTAGATCTATGTTCTTATATTTTGTATCCTTTTCTGTGAGTTCCTTGACTGAAGTTTTTACAGAAACATTAATTTTTACTGCTTTTTTGTTTCCTGCCTTTATACTTTTACTTTTGTTCTCCCTTTTCCACTCAGCGAGTCCCCTTGAATATTTCTTTCAGGGCTGGTTTAGTGGTGGAGAACTCCTTTAGTTTTTGTGTGTCCAGGAAACTATCTCTCCTTCTGAATGATAGCTTTGCTGGATAGAGTATTCTTGGCGGTAGATTTTTCCATTCAGCGCTTTGAATATATCCTGCCACTCCCTTCTTGCTTGGAAAGTTTCTGGTAAGAAGTGTGCTGCTAGCCTTATGGGTTTTGTCCCCCTGCCTTTTCTCTCTTTTCTTCTTCTGGGACTCCTATATATGAATGTTTTTATGTTTGGTGGAGTCACTGAATTCCCTAAGTCTATTCTCATTTTGCCGAATTCTTTTATTTTTCTCTTTTGTTCGTCTTCATTGCTCTCCATTACTTTGTCATCTAGGTCATCAATTCATTCTTTGTCTTCTTCCAGCCTACTCTTCATTGCATCAAGCCTGTTCTCATTTATTGTTCTCATTTATTGCACTCTTCGTCTCTGATTCTTTCTTTCTTTCTTTATTTGAGAGAGAGACAGAGAGAGAGAGAGAGAGAGCAAATGCAAGTGAGTGAGAGGCAGAGAGAGAAGGAGAGAGAGAGAATCCCACACAGGCTCTGCGCTATCAGCACAGAGCCCGAAGCAGAGCCCCTGAAGTGGGGCTCGAACTTATCCAATGCAGGGTTCAAACTCACAAACCATGAGTTCATGACATGAGCTGAAGTAATATGCTTAACTGAATGAGCCACCCAGGCACCCCTGATACATTTTTTGAAACTCTTTTATCTGTTGTGGTAAGGGTCTCACTGATGTCTTGTGTCCTCAAGTCCGGTGAGTATCCTTATGACCGTTGCTTTAAATTCTCCATCAGTCATGTTACTTATGTCTATTTCACTTAGGTCTGTGGCTGTGACCTTATTTTGTTCTTTCATTTGGGGTAAATTTCTTGGTCTTCTCTTTTTGTCTAAGTCTCTGCCTGTTTCTCGGTGTTAGAAAAGCCCTTTATGTCTCCTCTTCCTGAAAGCAATGGCCTTATGGAGAAGAGGTCATGTAGTGCCCAGGGCCTGGTGCTTCAGGGATTGTCTCCCGTGTGTCTGTGTGAACTCTGCTGTTGTGTTCTGCCTGCTATACCCTTTAGGTCAGTTGTCTGAAGAGACTCTCCTTGCCTGGGTGGGCGGTGTTTGCTCCCTGGCCTGCATGTGATGAGTTTAACCTAGATATGATCTGGTCTGCTTTGGAAGAGACCTGTCACCACCTCCACTGGAACTGAGGCCCCGCAAATCTCTCTGGTGGGGAAATGCAGCGTGGGCTGGGGTTTGTGCTGGTCTTCTCAGTGAGGGGTCTTGCCCTGCTGGGACTGAGGCAAGTGTGACTGAAAAAGGCAGTTCCCCCAGAGTGCAAGGGGGTGGGGCTTAGTGTAAGCAAGTTAGGCAGCGAGTGTCTGTGCTGTGCTCCTTCCCACAGGTGGTTCTGTGTTTATGTTTAGGGGTGGAGGAGGGAAATGGCACCGGCCAACTCCTCTGTTCCTGGAGTAGTGTCATTGTGAATGCTGTCTGTCAGGGATACGCTCAGAGAAGAGCAAATAATCTCCCCACTGTGTGCCCCAGACATTCCTCAGATCACTGTTTCCACACCGTATGCTTCCAGGTTATTTGCCTGCCTTCTCTCCAAGAGCAGCCCAGTGCCTTCAGGGCTCTATCCTAGCCCACCCTACTGACCTTTAAAACTGTAGGCTTGGGGCACCTGGGTGGCTCAGTCGGTTGAGCGTCCGACTTCGGCTCAGGTCACGATCTCGCGGTCCGCGAGTTCCAGCCCCGCATCGGGCTCTGGGCTGACGGCTCAGAGCCCGGAGCCCGCTTCGGTTTTTGTGTCTCCCTCTCTCCCTCTGCCCCTCCCCCGTTCATGCTCTGTCTCTCTCTGTCTCAAAAATAAATAAACATTAAAAGAAAATTAAAAAAAAACAACAACTGTAGGCTTTGTGCCTCCCTGGTTGCAAGAACTCATGAAATTTAACCCCTATCGTTTTTCAAGCCAATAGCTATGTAGAAACATTCGTCTTGAGCATCCCCTGTGTGCTCCTCTCTCTCTGTCTCTCTCTGTCTCTCACTCTTCTCTGCTGTCATTTTCCTCCTCCCAAAAGAGGATGTTCTTTAAAGAGAAGGGACACAGGAAGCATACTCTGGTAGAGGGAGGCTCATACAGAAGATACGTGTTGTGATTTTACAGATGATGTTTCTCTTTTCGGACTCTTCCAGAAAAAAGGATGAGGAGAATGCAGAGGTACTAATTTACCATGTATGGAAATACAAATGGTTGTTATTATGGGAGTTCTCCTCATATTAAATATCATAGACAATAGTTCAGAAATGAAACGTGGCTTGTTAAGAAATTAAGTGTGGCACGGATTGGTCACGACAAGTCCCACTAAACCTTATGTGATAATAGCATTTTCATAGCTATTGGATTTTTTTTTTCTAAGGTGTCCACGTTAAGTAGTATCTATGTAGCTTGGAATTAGAGTCTGTCTGTGTCATTAAGTATTTGCATGGCATAGCCAGTATGAATTGTCAAGCAAGGTGGCAACATAAAAGACTCATGGCAATGTGGAATGCCAATATCACCGATCCATTAAATGAAGGAAAAAGCAGCCCAAATGTGTACGTAAGCCACTTTGTCCTAAAGGAAAGCCACGTTTGCTGGACCCATGTCAAGTTTTGCTTTCCCAGACAACTCAAGTCCTCCCTCATAGTTTTCCTCCCTCTGACCCATCTCTGGCCCCACCAGATAGGCACTGTATGTTAGACTCCAAGGACTCAGAGGTAAAGAATAGATTTCATTTCCTCAAGAAGCTAACTCTCTAGCTCAGGGAAGTAGAGAGATAAAGAGACAATCGTGATGCGTTCTACTTAATTCTATGATAGCAGCAGGAATTTTTCCATATGCGTCTGTGGAAACTCAGGCTATGTGTTTCAGTCACGGGATGATGTCTGAATGCAGTTTGGAATGATACATGGGAAGATCTCGTTATCTTCTCTTTGGATTATTGAAAGTATTCCCTAGCCGAATTTCTTGCCAACACGCTTGCCTTACTACATTTTGAGGGAGCTCCCAGTTCAAAGGCAACGAAGCATAAGAAATTAATGGTGTCATTGTGGAAATGCCAAATGCGTGGTGTGGTTTTCCCGAGAGGTGAAAGGATCCAAGTTGAGAAGATAAGCAGAGGTTGAAATCATGAGGTGCCTTGTATACCATGGCCCTGTAGCATTGACGTTGGAGAGACAGTAGAATATGTTGCAAGTGGAAGACTAACCCAGGCCAATTTGTATTTTGATCTTGTGACTGCTAAGTGAAGAAGGGGTTGGAGGGAGGCTCAGCATGGAGGCAGGAAGCCCAGTTTAGAGGCATCATGAAGAAGATAATGACATGTTCAGCTAGGGCAGTGGTGGTGGGAATAGATGGCTATGGACAGATCTGAGAAGTCGTTGGGAATTCCTATTGGCAAAATTTGGCGTTGGCTTGATTGTGGTGGATGAAATGAAGGGAGAGGACTAGGATTATCTTATCTGGCTTGAGCAACTGGATGGCAGTGCCGTTCTCTGAAATCTGGAAGAGAGGAAGAAGACCAGTTCTGGGTGGGCAAGGAAGATGATGAATTCAGACTTGGACATGTTGAGCTTGATTCACCTGTGAAATATCCAGGTGAACATTTCTAATATGAATTTGATATAATGGTATGGAGCTCAGGACAGTAGTTTGTACTCAGCCTTTCTCTGCCTCTTCTGAATGCCCTTAGAATCTGTCCTCAGTAATTTAGCCCTTGATTCCATACTGTCCCGGAGCCGTCCTTTATTTTCTCTCGTTTTCTTGTACTTCCCAGAGGCAAGTGTTATAGACCCACCTGTACCCTTTGCAGTGCTTACCTGCCTTTTGGGCTTGAGTGAGGACTGTGTAAAGGCTTCTGAAGATTTGCGTGGCTACCTCACCACTGAAGTTATTCAGGAAAAAAAAATGACACTTTAGTAATTATTAAAAGGTGCAATGGCTATTTAAGTCTTTATAAATACCTACAGATACCACAAATGAAATTTACATATGTGACCGATTTTACTTGAAAGATTTGTAAGATATTTCCATGACCCCTTTCCCCTAATTTAAGTGTTCCAACCCTTAGGAAGAAGAGAAAAGAACAGCTTTTCTACGTTGCCTTCCTTACAACCCTTTATTCTATCATCTGAGTCCCTGAGATTTTATAACCCATTCTGGCATACGGAATTGATAAAAAACAGGGAAGGGATCTGGTCATTGTTATTTCATGGTTGGGGATTTGCAATTATTTGTGGATATTGTATCTTGAGATGCTCTGTGCTTCATGTTTTCCAAGGGGGGGGAGTGCTCTGTTGTATCAACAGTAGAACCTAAGGGATTTCTGTTAAGCTATACAGATAATAGTTCCTTTAAAAAAAAAAAAAACGCAGGAGACTTAGGAACAGTTGCCAGGTAGTGAATGAGATCTTTGGTGGTTTAGCAATTTTTCTTTCCCATTTCCTTCCTGTTTGAAACTCTTTCATTATGTTTACCCTCCCTCTTCTAGAATTTTTTGCTTCATTTATGCATGCATCCACATATTCATGTACTCATTCCTTATACATCATTAAAGTTTATCAGTCCTACTCTTTGTACTTTGCAAAATACTCAAGATAAGAATTAATCATGCAGTACAATTGTGAAAAACTAACACTGCTTATTTCCCACACAGACCTGTTGAATACTTTATGTAAATACCAATGGGTTTTTTAGAGAAAACAATTCCTGCTTTGGGAGCTTGTCACAAAGGAGCGATGCTAATATTGGGACTTAAGAAACCCAGTAGGTGGCAAGGGGAAATATTGGCAAGTAAATGGACAGGTGGAGCTTTAGTCTTCTGATCAACACTTGCCGTCACCTAATTCACACATAGGCCTACTGTGTGCCAGGCACATAGTAAGTGCTTTATACCTATAAATTCGTTTAATTCTCTCACTACAATCCTATGATGTAATAAGCCCTATTACTATCCCCATTTTGAAGATGAGGAAACTAAGGCATAAAGATGTTTATTTAGTACATTTTCCAGGGTCACACAGCTAGTAAATGATGCGGAGATTCAAACCCAGGCAATCTGACTCCAGATTTAATGCTCTTAGACACGATATCGAGATATGGAACTAGTATGATCAATTTAGTATGTATATGTGCATTTCTCATAGCTCCTCTTTATCTTCTAAATATGTGTCGGGGCGCCTGGGTGGCGCAGTCGGTTAAGCGTCTGACTTCAGCCAGGTCACGATCTCGCGGTCTGTGAGTTCGAGCCCCGCGTCAGGCTCTGGGCTGATGGCTTGGAACCTGGAGCCTGTTTCCGATTCTGTGTCTCCCTCTCTCTCTGCCCCTCCCCCGTTCATGCTCTGTCTCTCTCTGTCCCAAAAATAAATAAAAAACGTTGAAAAAAAAATTAAAAAAAAATATGTGTCATATGTGTATGCTAGAAGGCAGCTCAGAACCAAGGAAAATGGTATGTAACTTGGCTCTCCACATTTAAACACTGCACACAACAAGTAATGGGGAATGTACCAAAAAGATCAGCCAAAACTAGCAGTAACAGGAAATCAGTGCAACAATTTGGTGATACAAGAAAGAGGAAGGATTTAAAAAAATATTTAGCTATTCAAATTTCTTTTTTCTTTTCTTTTTTTTTTTTTTAAGTAATCTCTCTGTCCGACTCGGGGCTCGAACTCACAACTCTGAGAGCAAGAAGGGCATGCTCTACCAACTGAACCAGCCAGGTGTTCCAAATTTCTTTTTTATTTCAATATAGTCGACACACAATGTCACGTTAGTTTCGGGTGTACAACATAGTGACTCAACAACTTCATACTTTATGCTACGCTCACCACAAGTGTAGCTATCATCTGTCCCCGTACAACGCTATTGCAATATCATTGACTATATTCCCTATGCTGTACCTTTTATTCCCATGACTTATTCATTCCATAACTGGAAGACAGTATCCCCCCTCGCCTTCACCCACTTTGACCATTCTCTATTCCCCTTCCCTCTGGCAACCATCAGTTTCTTCTCTATATTTAGAAGTCTGAATCTACCTTTTGTTTGTTTATTCATTTGTTTTGTTTTTTAGATTCCACATATGAGTGACATCATATGGTATTTGTCTTTCCTAGTCTGACTTAGTTTACCTAGCGGACTACCCTTAAGATCCGTCCATGTTGCCGCAAACAGCAAGATCTCGCGTCTTCTTTATCCATTCATCTATCGAAAGACGCTTAGGTTGCTTCCATATCTTGACTGTTGTAAATAATATTGCAACGAACATAGGAGTGCACATACCTTTTTGAGTTAATGTTTTTGTTTTCTTTGGGTAAATACCGAGTAACAGAATTATCGGATGATAAGGTATTTCTATTTCTAATTTTGTGAAGAACCTCCGTACTGTTTTCCACAGTGGCACGAATTCACATTCCAACCAACAGTGCATGAGCATTCCTTTTCCTCCACATCCTTGCCAATTCTTGATATTTCCTGTCTTTTAGGTTTTGAGCATTCTGTCAAGTATGAGCTGATATCTCATTTGTGGTTTTGACTTGTGTTTCCTTGATGATGAGTGGTGTTGAGCATTTTTTCATGTGTGTGTCAGACCTCTGTATGTCCTCTTTGGAAAAGTGTCTATTCAGGTATTCTGCCCATTTTAATTGAATTATTTGTTTGGGGGTGGGTGTTGAGTTGTATAAGTTCTTTATATATTTTGGATATTAACCCCTTGTCAGATATAAACGGTTGGGACTACAGCCAAATAAAGACCTTTTGCACAGCAAAGGAAACCATCGACAGAACAAAGAGCCTACTGAACACCAAAAAAATATTTTCAATAGCTCAATGAGGTATCATTGATATACAAAGAACTGCGCACATTTAATGTGTGCACTTTGCTGAGTTTGGGGGATTTTTTTAAAGGTGTCATTTGAGTACTGAAATTATGCGTCTTTAAACAGCTTCGTCTTCAGAGAAGTATTCAGCTATTGTCTTCTAGTTGTCGCGTGAGCACATTTTTAAATTGGTCTTCAAATGCCTTTGAAAAGGAATGAAGTGTGTTGTCTAGAAGTAAGAAAGTTTCATATTTTAATGTAGAGCCAGGCAATGAAACGTTCTAGAAAAGTAGATGTAAGGATGTTCTAGAAAATGTAGATGTTCTAGAAAATGTAAGGATGAATTTTACAAAGTGAATAAAGGACCATGTGGCTTTCAGAATGTAGCGTTAGCCTTGCTGAAACTTTGACTATTTAAAACAGCCTAGAATTGGTTAGAGGAATGAGCCTCAATGAGTGCTGACAGGTTACCATGTAAGATAATGCACTTTTGCAATGGAGGATGAAGGACAAAAAGGCGAAAACCAACAAACATGTGATTTAGTGATATTTGCTAATTGTCTCCATCAGTACACGTTCATTTTTCTTTAGTGGCGTGGTAATTCTCTAGAATTCCTCATTTTTGAGTGTTAGAACTACCTAGGCCTTAACCCGTTACACAACTCAAACAAATGATCACCAGGCAATCTCATTCAGTCTCAGGGATTTAAATACCATGTGTATACCATTAACTCTCCAATTTTATCTTCAGTACTAAACTCTCCCCTAAGTTCCAGACTCAGGTATCCAACTGTCTATTCTGTGTCTCGATTTGGAAGTTGAATGAGCAGCTCAAGCTTGTCATGTCCAAAACTGAATTCTTTATTCCCATACCATTCCTCCTTTCACAATATATTTAGAATATGGCACTTCTCACCGTCATAGCACATGCTGCCACCATCTCTTGGCTAATTAATTGCAAGAGCTTCCCAAGTCATCTCCCTGCTACCTTTTTGTACTCATGCATTTGATTATTTACCCAGCCAGAGTTATCTTTAAAACATAACGAATTGTATACATTTCCCTGGTCAAAACCTTCCAGGGGCTCCCTGTCCCACTCAGATCAAAAGCCATGGTCTTAAGTAGCCTTCGAGGCACACAAACTGTCCCCTTTACCTCTCTGACCTCTCCTCCAACTTTCTTCCTTGCACACTGTGCTCCAGCAACACAGGGCTCCTAGCAACGACCCACCAGTTACAGCCCCTCTTCAGGGCCACTGCACGAGCTGTTCTGTCTGCCTGAAACGCTCTCAGTTGTGTTCATGACCCCCCCATCCTTTTCTTCACGTTCTTCCTGTAGAGGACGTCCTAATCTTCCTGTCTAAAAGGGCGTCTTTCCCTCACTTTACCCATCACTATCTAGCATCCTACCCTGCTTGTTTAAACGGCTTCTATCATTATCTAACATATTTTGGCTTATTTGTCTGTGATCTCTCTCCATTACCGGGATGGCAGTGTCCCCATTACTTAGCACAGACTCAATAACCATTTGTTGGATAAATAACTGGCTGACTGATTCCATGAGTAACCTAGGGAAAAAGTAGGTCATCGTCTGAGGAAAGAAAGAAAACGTTTCTTCGAAGATATCCTCCCAATCTATAAAATCACTCACCAAATCATCTCAGTATTAGTGTAAAAGATCCAGCTGTTCTGTTTTTAGGCAATATAGCCCCTTTAAAGTCACATGTTAATATGCGGTGAATATGACCCATAAAATCTGTGGTTTTCTCCTTCATTAAATGTAAAGAATAAGAGACGAGATGGCTTGGAAACCCTATTTACTACTCTGCTTAAGCGTTTTAAAACCCATCTGCCTGCCACTAACAGAGTGACAACTTGAGAAAATTAATACGTGTTGTTGACCTTTATTTTTCCTGAAAGTATGATGTGCCCTGGCTGTTAGGAATTTTCTGCTGGTTGTCCGGTCTCCAGCTGGGACTTAACTTCCTAATTTTATTAAGCCTCAATCTGAGGACACACATGTGTACACCCTGGTTTCCTGCTAAAAGTTCATTAACAAGTTTATTATGTGTTTGTTCCCGTCTCAGCATTGTCAGCAGACAAGTCGGGAAAGATCATGATGTTACGGTAAAATTCTATATGATTGTTTCTCTGGATTCTTTTGATTGAAGAACTGTTTATTTTATTATACATTTACATGTTAAAGGGGTAAATGGGGAGAGTTGTTTTGTAACTTGTATTCTGGGGAAAAAATTTAGGTAGAAAAGACTCCTATTTGGAGAATAGCCTAGTCTGTTCTAAGGGATTGATAGAAGAAAGGCTTTTATCATATTTCATTAATTTTTTTCAAAGGATTCAAGTAAATTGAAGAGTGTTTAACACTAAAGAGTAATGTAGATGAGAAAACTGACTCTTATATAGGCTTATAAATGACCTTGATTAGATCATCTCTTCATTCAGGTCCTTGGTTTTCTTGGCTATAACAAGAGGGTGTTAGACTAGAGGTTTGTTTTTTTTTTTTAATTTTTAATGATTATTTATTTATTAACATTTATTTACTTTGAGAGACACAGAGCACAAGCAGGTGAGGGGCAGAGAGAGAGAGAGAGAGACATACAGAATCCAAAGCGGGCTCCAAGCTCTGAACACAGAGCCTGATGCGGAGCTCGAACCCACGAACCATGAGATCATGACCTGAGCTAAAGTTGGTCGTTTAACCAACTGAGTCACCCAGCTGCCTCTAGACTAGAGTGTTTAGATTTATTTCAGCATTACTAGTTTCAGTTTCTGTGAACATATGGATCTCAGAGAACAGGAATATCCACTGTCATGATATGATCAATAAATATGTTAGCTTGATAGTTGTTGAATCTGCATAATGGGTACATTTTTATTTCATTTAACTATTTCTACTTTTATATAGGGTTTTTTTTTTTTAGTGTTTACTTATTTATTTTGAGAGAAAGGGAGCGCAGGGGAGGGGCAGAGAGAGAGGATTGCGGAGACAGAGAGAATCCTAAGCAGGCTCTGCTCTGTCAGCACAGAGCCCCATGTGAGGCTCAAAACCACAAACCGTGGGATCATGACCTGAGCCTAAACCAAGCATCGGACGCTTAACCGACTGAGCCGCCCAGGCGTCCCAATGTGGTTATGCATATTCTTACACAATAGTAAACTTAGAGATGTGATTGATTAACAAAATGCTTGATAACAGATACTACATTCAAACGGGCAATGCTGTTTTTTTCCATCGTTCTCTGAAATACTTACACAAAATAGCAGACCTTCCTGTGATCATTCCAAGGCAGCTTTTTCAGTTTTTAGATAACTGTGCCAAGGTTCAGGCCAGATCAAAAAATTTCCCCAGGAACATATTTTCAAGGTAAGCGTTTTTTTACAAGCATGATATAATTTATATTGATTTGGCTCTCATAACATGTAATTTAGATTAGCTTAATTATCTGTAACTCATTCTTTCTTTCTTTCTTTCTTTCTTTCTTTATTTTTAATTTTTTTTAACGTTTATTTATTTTTGAGACAGAGAGAGACAGAGCATGAACGGGGGAGGGTCAGAGAGAGAGGGAGAGACAGAATCCGAAGCAGGCTCCAGGCTCCAAGCCGTCAGCCCAGAGCCCGACGCGGGGCTCGAACTCACGGACCGCGAAATCATGACCTGAGCTGAAGTCGGTCGCTCAACCGACTGAGCCACCCAGGCGCCCCAGAAAGTGTCTTTTAATGTTAAGCAATCCTGGGTTAAAATCCCTATTTCAGCTGTTTCCTAAATGGGAGATCTTACGAAAGGTTTTGTTTGTTTGTTTGTTTTTACTTTTTTGAACCTCAGTTATCATTTCTATAAAATGAGAGTATCAGTGGTAGCGTCTACATAATGGGGTCATCGTGCTGACTAAAAAACATGGGTCATCATGAAACATACAGCCTGACAAATTTAAACCAACGGTATCAGCTTGTTCTGTCATTATTAGTTTGGTCATTTAGTTCTCTGCATTATTAGAATGAAAGTTATATGTGGAGGAATTAAAAAAAAAACAAGGGAGGAAATACGGCTGTTTTGGTTACCTTTGCTAGTAGCATTCAATACATGTTTATTGAATATATGCTGTATTCTAGGAACTAGTTTTATAGAGGCAAGTAAGGCACACTTCCTACTCTGAAGAGAATTACATCCTAAGGAGAGAAACAGACATGTGAGAGCTTAGAGTCAGGGCCAAACTTAAAGGCATGACAGAGTGGACAAATATGCTGTGCTAAGATTCAAAGGGAAGTAAAAATAAACCCAAACCCAAACCCAAAACCTCTGGCCTGTCACGGGGTCTGAAACACCATTAGGATATTTTCCCTTTGGACTTTACCCATTCTTGGGTTTTTGGATTCCATGTGCAAACGGCTTTGGGAAGAATAACACTTGCACTTTTGTTTTTAAAATTTTTAAGTTTATTTATTTATTTCGAGAGAGATAGAGATAATGAGCAGGGGAGGGGCACACTGTCAGTGCGGAACCCGATGCCGGCCTTGAACTCACGAACCTTGAGATCATGACCTGAGCGGAAACCAAGAGGGGGAGGCTCGGCCGACCGAGCCACCCAGGCGCCCCTCACTTGCACTTTAATGAAGATTTATTTCTATATTATTTCAGATACAAGGTAAGTTGCTACAGGCAAGAGACCTCAAAATATTGTGGCTCAAGCAACAGACCAAAGGAGGTCAGGCAGCACCGCTGCGGGTAATCGAAGGCCCAGGATCCTTCTGCCTTGTTGCTTTGCCGTCTCCTAGTATGTTGACTTTGTGTGGTGACATACGGTCGAATGAAGGGAGAGAAGGAAGAGGGCAAGAGGTTTTCTTGTCAAACCATGAGCCACAGGTTGCACATATGACCGCTGCTTGCATACCATCGTCCGCATTTCTGTCAGATCTTCCTACAAAACCGCAAAGGAGTCTGGGACATACAGTCTTTGATGGGGAGGCTGTGTCCACAGCTAAAACTCAGGAGTGTCAGTTACTAAAAGGAAGGGTAGGAGAATGGACAGTGAGAAAAATTTGCAATCTCGGCCACGGTGTAGGACACGATTTTATCTTGATAAAGTTTCCCGACATGCCTAGGCCTTTCCAAATAGGTGGGCTATTTGGTGCATAAAGAAACAGTTATAAAGAAGGTTGACTTGTGGGGGGTGTTTTCTGATATCAAGCAATTACCCAGTCTCAGATTCTCTGACACCAGCTGGTATCCTACCATTCAATTCACTTCTGGCATTATACATGTAATTAGATTACACAACTGTACTACATTATACACGGAGTTAGCAAAGACCCCATAGGATAAGGGCCCAGTCCCACAAGACTGTCCCCACCTCAGATGCCGATGGAAAGTCTTAGTGCTTCTGACTAACCAGTTATAAGTTCAGGGGTTCTCGTGACCCCTCTCCCGTTTGATAATTCACGAGAGCAATTCACAGAACTCAGGAAAATACTCTACTTACTATTACAGGTTTATTACAAGGAATACAACTCAGGTGCAACCAAATGGAAAAGATGCTTAGGGCAAGTGGTGTGTGTGTGTGTGTGTGTGTGTGTGTGTGTGTGTGTAGGGGTGATGCATCTTGATTAGCTTCCATTCTCTCTCCAGGCATGTCCCCTTCCTAGGACCTCCCTGTGTTGTCCAACCTGGAAGGCCCGTGCACCTGGTCGTTTAGGGGTTTTTACGGAAGCTTCGTAACTAAGGCATGGACTTGGGTGCCCGGTCTACCTAGATTTTATTTCTCTCGAAGTTTTGACTTCTGGAAAGTAACGTAACCAATTGAAACTTGAATGATAGCCATTTTCAAAGCTGAAATGGTATCTTCTTAGCTACCTCAGGGGGATAAATGGATAAAATTAAATAATCCGTATGTTGCTGCTAGAGAGGCAAGGGATAGCGCTTGCCTACCTTAGGTCCATCCTGGCTGATTACATTCATTTGCCATTGGTGATTGAACTCAACTTCCAGTTCCTTTCCCCTTCCAGAACGTTGGGAGGGGGGTGGGACTGAGAGTTCCAACCCTGTAGTCACATGGTTGATGCCCCTGGCAACTGACCCTCAAGCTGAAGCTATCTGGGGACTCAGCATAAACTCAGGTAGAGTGGAAAGGGGCTCATTATGAATCCAAAAGACACTTCTGTCACTCAGGAATTTCTAAGGGTTTTAGGAGCTCAGTGCCAGGAACTGGAGACAAAGACCAAATATTTTTTTTTTTATTATACCACAATTTGACATCAGGAGCAAGAGTGACCCCCTCCCCCCAAACCATTTCCACCTGACGATACCCTTTTCATCACAAAGTGGGTAGAATGAGTTGTTCTCTGAGCTCCGTTAGATGCCAGTGATTCTGTCGATCCTGTCATAGTATACTGTTCTTATCACACTGTACTGTAATTATCCAGTAGTTTCTAGCTTCTCTAGCTCCAACTGGCGTTGAGCTACCTGTGACAGTGTCTGACTCACCTTTGTACCCCGAGCATCTAACACAGTGCTTGGCACATTGCTGTGCTGTAAACTGTTGCATGAATGTGAGCGAAGGGAAGGCAGTCTAACACTGCTGACCTGTGTTGAAGCCTGTTTGGAGTTAATCCGGGGACTGGACCATGATGTCGTTAGCTGTATTTCTCAGCTCACGTGGATTTCCTGAGAATCTTGGCTCTGGTATTCTGCCGTTCAATCTATTGTAGTCTGGAGGGGAATTCAGAATTCATCAATTAGTTGGTTTCAGAATAAAAAGCCTGGAATTCAGGGAAAGCAGGCCGTCTAGATTCCTTCTGTCTCACAGAAGGTGTTCTTTATAAGACACCGCTTTTCTGTATAACAAGCCAAGTCTAACAAGTAACTTTTCAGGTTAGTCTTCTGGGGGTGTTACGAGGAAAAAGAAAGCTCTCAGAACATTGTGAGTTTGACATTTGCCTGAACGTTTAAAAACTATTCTCAAATCCAGTAATTTTGTTAAGAACCCTGTGTGTGTGTGTGTGTGTGTGTGTGTGTGTGTGTACGTGTCCATACACACACAATAGTCAGTGGTTACTTTATTTTTATTGTGTGATATTTATTTTATTTGTTTTTGCTTATTTAATGTATTCTAGACTTCCAAAGGAAATAACACTTTGGGGCATTAAATACTGACTCTGCTGATTGCTTCGTTTGAACAGCAGGTCAGGAATACCCGTTTTCCTGTTTTGATGGCCAACAGAATAGGAGTTATTATAGCTTTGCACGGTGAAAGAGATATGATGATCCCAGCCAGCCAACTAGTTTGGCTACTGAGGAACCAGAGAGAATCCTAGCAGCCATATGACTGTGTGTATTTCTCTTGAATTTTTGACTTCTAGAAAGTAGCAACCGATTGAAACTTGGGTGGTGTTTGTTTGTAAAACTGAAATAGTATCTACTTGGCCATCTCAGAGGGACAATGGAGAAAATAAAGTAATACTCATGTTCCTGCTGGGAAGGCCGGGGAGAGCACTTTCGTACCCTAGGCCTCTCCTAGCTTCACTTCATGGTATCAGCCTAGGAAGCCTCAGTTCGGACGCTAGCCTTGGCCCAGTGAAAACCATTCTTTTTTAGCAGGTAGAAGTCGGAAAATAGCCTAGTGGGTGCTATGCCTCTGGAATTGATTTGGGCCCCTGGGAAACTGTAAGCATCAGGCTTTAGCTTTTGTTTCTTACCCCACCATCTGCTGTGGGCTGTTTAATTGGACTTTGGCTCCCATCTGGAAGCTTAATGCTCTGTGTCTCTGCTGAAATTCGAGCCCAGGCCTAAATCTTTTTGCCTGGTTTCTGTTGGCCCCCTTCCAGAACTGACTGGCCTGCATCACATGTTGGTTTATACTCTCTCTTGATTTTGGACTAACTTCCAACTAGGGAGGGACTGCTCCAGTTAGACTTATCCAGCCTCCTTTCTCTGCACCGATGAGGTTTACTCCCCAGTTCTCTTGTTTAGCAGTTGCAACATGCCTTGTATCTGGGGTAGAGGAATGAGTGCTAAGAGACAAGCACACAATCATCATTGGCAACTTCTACTGATGTCACTAGAGAGCCATCAAATAGGACTTTTAGTATATTAAAATAAATTGTCTTTGTAATGTCTTTCTCTTCCCACCAAGAAGCAAAGTTTAGCCTAGGCTTTCACTGATTAAGCTATAAAATCAGAGTAGAAGTTCCTGTCTAATGAAATGTAACGGCTGAGGCATGGTGCATGATTGTTTCCAACCGTAGTTTATTTTATTTATTTATTTTTTAAATGTCCAACTGGGGCACCTGGGTGGCTCAATCGGTTGAGCGTCCGACTCTTGGGTTCAGCCCAGGTCATAATCTTGCGGCTCCGTGGGTTCGAGCCCCCCAGGTCTATGCTGACAATGCAAAACCTGTTTGGCATTCTCTCTCTGCCTCTCTCTCTCTCTGCCCTCCCCAACTGGTGCTGGCTCTGTGTCTTTCAGAGTAAATAAACCTAAAAAAATTTTTTCCAACTGTCTTTTGTTAACTATATTTAGCTTATGGTTTGCATGTCTATAAATAAATATACTGTATCATTCCAAGGTATGATTATACTTGTACTTCTTGGAATTGTACCTCTCCATTAAAACTATATAGTATAATGAAATGTCTGCAAGGACCAGAAGTTTTGGGGAAAACAGGAAGCTTGAGGAAAACTTCATGGAGAGTTTTTTGAATAGAAGATGATAAATAAGTTAATTGGAATTGCAATCACAGGAAAAGGAAAGATTTTGAATCATGGTGTTTTTCCTACCATCGTGTCAGCAAATTCTGATTATAAGATTCCTCATGTAGGCCTAATAAATAATTTCTAAAAATATGATTGTGAAAGAGACAAACTAGCTGTATTCTGAAACAAGGCTCAATTTCTTCCCACCTTCCAATTTCAATTTAGGGTGAAGCATTAACTATGCAGTGAAGAATAATAAAAAAAAAAAAATCTTCGAGTAAAACATAAAGTTAGTAATGGAAGGAAGGCTGTATCCATGGTCTTAATTCAGACCGTTTGACTTTTATTTGTTTGTTTGCATATTTAGGGTACAATATATCTTTGGTAACAGAGAGACTGTATCAGGTCTGAACCTGTGTTCCAAACCAAGGAAGACACTTTTTTTTTTTTTTAACCAGTGTAATATCAGGTGATATATGGACTGGATTCAGTTTCAATTTACTTGTATTTTGGAATAAATGCCTGACATCCTGTCATATGGTTTAGAAAAGCATCAAAACTGTTCCAGCTTCTTATAGCTTTGCATGGTTCCCGGACATGGAAATTACTCCGTGGAGACTTGAAGGTTGAGGGGCAATTTGGTGGCGATCTGAGTTTTTTTACTTAATTTTATCTGGGCTGAAAGAAAATCCTGTTTGGTTATGTAAGGAAATGTTTGATAAGCTTTCAATGGGAAACACCCATATACATGAGGATGACTGAATTTTAATGCCAACACCAAGGATGTCAGACCTCATTTGCTCTAACTGCTAATTTTACATTTAAGGCAGTTTTTGCTTGCATTTGAAGGTTAGACTAGATGACCTCTGAGGTTCCATTTAATACATTGTTTGAAATTGAGACCTAAGGAATTTAAGGAAATTGCCCAGGGTCACCTAGCTGATTGTGGGAGGGAGAGAGCCTAGAGTAGGAAACAGGTTTCCAGACTCTTTGTCCGTTTATGACTCTTTTCATGCTTGAGGTATTTGAAACTCAAAACGGTGAAGTACTTTGGATAGTATACGCTGAGGAAACAGCGTAGACCTGGCAGTCACATAATTACCTTTGGATTATCTTTTAATTCCCAATGTGGTGAGTCACATAGTAAAATAACATTGGCATCCTGAAATGCCATAGCAGGAACTAATTAAAAAGGGGGAAAAAAATCACTCTGATGAATTTCGTGATTTCCTCCGAATCTTTTGACACATGTAACCTTGAATGCTGATCTGCTTTGAATGCAAATTTTCTCATGACAGTACATTTGGTAGATAAACCAGAGCTCCTCCTACATAAAGACTTCAGTTCTAAGGTCATTTAAAACCCATTAAGCTAAGAAGCTATTCATTGAGACAGATTTCAGTGGTATTTCAGAAGAATGTGATTATAACTGGACACATTATTCATTCACAGTAAGTCTGGAACTTAAGTTTGGGAGAGGGTGTGTGGGGATGAGAGGTAACTTACTTTAACTAATTAGTTCTTTTTAAATAAATAAATAATTTTTAGATAAAAAAAACTGGGCTCATAAATCTTTTCATGGCAAAAATAATTTGACTTGATATATATTGATTTGAGGAAATGCTGCATTTTTCGCATGAAGCAAATAGGTGCTGCATAATCAGTATGATAACATTTTTGCTTTTAGTTAATTTGTAGTTATTTCCTTATTGGCCTTTATCTCCTACAAAAATCATATTGCCTGTAAGCAAACCTGGTCCTTTGGAAATGGTAAGGATAATTGCATTGTAGAGTTAAGAGGTTTTCTGAAATTATTATTTATGTGGGTTTTTTTTTTCCCTATAGATGAGAATTCACTACTTTGCAGCAACTTTTCTCTCTTGAGCTCAGAAATAACCACAGAGCTCCTCTAAAAGGAACGACTTAGTATATTTTTATATGATGTTTTGATTTAATTTATGGAACATGTGTATCCTCTATATGTGATGTTTTCATTTATTTGGATATTATGGTTACATACATACAGTTATGAAAATATAAATTCCAATTTTCACTGCTTTTGGTCTGAAATGAACTAACATCCTATACATTTGATGCTTGTTTTCTTCTGAAAAAATAGTTAACAAGTAAATCTGACCATCACTTTTGCACACTGCACTCTCTTTGGATAGCTCCAGATTCGTGTTCTTTGTTTAATATGTAAGAGGGTATATCAAACCAGGACATGAATACAGGAAATTTACCAGTTGTTTTTGATACAAATTTTATTAAAATATGAAATGTTTTCGGGGCGCCTGGGTGGCGCAGTCGGTTAAGCGTCCGACTTCAGCCAGGTCACGATCTCGCGGTCTGTGAGTTCGAGCCCCGCGTCGGGCTCTGGGCTGATGGCTCGGAGCCTGGAGCCTGTTTCCGATTCTGTGTCTCCCTCTCTCTCTGCCCCTCCCCCGTTCATGCTCTGTCTCTCTCTGTCCCAAAAATAAATAAAAAACGTTGAAAAAAAATTAAAAAAAATATGAAATGTTTTAGAGAGTTTAAGACTTAAGCAAGCTGCATAGAATTATTATTGTTATTATTATTATTATTATTATGAACAGAGAATAATAAACTAAGGACTAAGAGCTTTTCATCTTAGTTTCTTTATCTGTGAAATGAGCCAAGTGCCCTAAGTGCCCTGACTAGGGCTAATGTAATGAAAGGGAATAGAAATGTTAAAAATGATCATTTAAACAATAGGGTTCAACAAAAGGAGCGGGGGGTGGGGTGGGTTTGCTTGTTCCTTTTTCATGTGTTTTTCAGGGTGTCTTCAAGGAATTGCTGGGAGGTGGCTCCTGGATGTGGAAGAAGGGGAAGGCAACTAGTAACAATTGAGTCATTATGCCCACTGTGCTGCAGACATTTACATGTACTATCTCATTTCATCATTTCCTAAACCTTATGGTGGCAAGTATCATTGCCTTCATTTGATAAGATAAGAAACTTGGGGCATAGAGAGCTCTGAAGTGTCTTGCCCAGATCTGTGTGGCTGCAGTCCCAGCGTCACTGCTGAAGCAACGCCGAGAAGATACGCTCTTTGGGATTATGTCTTCCATTCTCGCTGTGTAATCAAGCCTTATGCTGGTGAGATGGATAGTGTACAGGGCTGTAGAATAGGTCAGCAAGTGCCTATGGGGTGTGATTTAGGAGACTGTCAACAGGTGCCAGCTCACAAATATTTTCCTCGCTGGCCTGTCTCCGTCCCTTCGCCTGAGATTTTACCGCCAAAGTCATTACTTGGGACGTGGAAGCGTTTTGTTTACTTGTTTTGTTTTTCTTTGCCAGTGGGGACGCTGGGGAGACTTTCAAATGCACATATCCCTAGGCAGGTTCACAGATTGAATCTTTTATCACTTAATACCTCAGCAGGCAGCATGGAATAGGAGAAAGAACGCAGAGTTTGGAGCCAGGAAGACCTGCAACTGAATTCTGTTTCTGGCACATCCTCGCTGTTTAACTGGCACGTGATAGTGCATCTTTCAGAGCCTCCCTTTCTTCTCGAGGAAAACAGAGATAATCATGCGTATGCATAGGCCCTTTGCCTGGTAACCGTAACGTATGGAACATCGGGTATGGGCTGCCGTAATAGAGTGGGAAGAGCACTGGAACGGAAGGCAGGAGCCTTGGTGTCCTGCCATATCCGTTTCGTTTATTCCGGTAGATATTTACTGAGCATCTACTATGTGCCACGCACTGTGCTAGGCACTGAGGATACAGCATAAACCGTTTGAAGTCCCTGCCTCCTTAGAGCTTAAGTTCTAGTTCGTTGCTCACCCAACTATACCTGCATCCCGGTCACGTAGCGCAAAATACATGTGACCCCTGACCTCTCACTGAGTTTATGGTCTAACCGAGTAGAAGTGAATCCACTTATCCCACAATTTAGTCCAAGACCTATAGAACCTATACAACTAGGCTCCAATAAAAAGCGATTTATACATAGGACTGTCTTTACCAAAGTCACTAACTGCTTCTTATGTCCAAGTACAAGAGGCACATTGCCGTTCTTGTCTTACTAACCGCCCCTCCCCCCCGCCCCCACGCCATCCCTTTTGGCTTCGGAGCACTTGGCTTTTGAATACTTTTTTCCTTGAGATCTCCTACTTCACTAGTCTTCCTCGACGCCACTTGCTGTCAGTCCCCTTTATTACCACCAGTATTATTAACTCCAGACTCTTTTAACATCGCTCGGAAAACATGCCTGTGTACCTCTTACCCTGCAGCCCAAACAAACCGCCCGGACAGGTCTGGATTCGTTACGCTTTCTCACTTCCCTCCTTTGGCTTAATCAATTTCCGCTGAGGAGGAGTCCCTCCCTCATATTCCCTGCGCCGGCAAACACCTACTCCTTATCTATGAGATAGTTGAGGTACTACTTGCTGTAAGGACTCTTACTGGACCGCTACGGAGCAGATTAGGCACCTGTCCTCGGTGCTTCTAGGTGCTTGCCTCTCAGAACGTACCACACCTTATTATAATCGAAGTTACTGCGAAATTCGTCTGCAATTTCAGTATGGAAGAAATTTCACATTTCTTTTTTTTTTTTTCAATATATGAAATTTATTGTCAATTTGGTTTCCATACAACACCCAGTGCTCATCCCAACAGGTGCCCTCCTCAATGCCCATCACCCACTTTCCCCTCCCTCCCACCCCCCATCAACCCTCAGTTTGTTCTCAGTTTTTAACAATCTCTTATGCTTTGGCTCTCTTCCACTCTAACCTCTTTTTTTTTTTCCTTCCCCTCCCCCATGGGTTTCTGTTAAGTTTCTCAGGATCCACATAAGAGTGAAACCATATAGTATCTGTCTTTCTCTGTATGGCTTATTTCACTTAGCCTAACATTCTCCAGTTCCATCCACGTTGCTACAAAAGGCCAGATTTCATTCTTTCTCATTGCCACGTAGTACTCCATTGTGTATATAAACCACAATGTCTTTATCCATTCATCAGTTGATGGACATTTAGGTTCTTTCCATAATTTGGCTATGGTTGAGAGTGCTGCTATAAACATTGGGGTACAAGTGCCCCTATGCATCAGCACTCCTGTATCCCTTGAGTAAATTCCTAGCAGTGCTACTGCTGGGTCATAGGGTAGGTCTATTTTTAATTTTCTGAGGAACCTCCACACTGTCTTCCAGAGCGGCTGCACCAGTTTGCATTCCCAGCAACAGTGCAAGAGGGTTCCCGTTTCTCCACATCCTCGCCAGCATCTAAAGTCTCCTGATTTGTTCATTTTAGCCACTCTGACCGGCATAAGGTGGTTATTGTTGAGAGTGCTGCTATTTCAAAGTGTTCTTTAGGCTGCCTTGTATTCAGCATTCTGCCGGGAAAGTAAGATATGCAATTTCAGTTAATATTTGAGCATCCTGCTGGGTGACACAAATATTCTGAGGTCTTAGGCCACACCGAAGAGTAGGGAGGCCCTTTTGGTTGTTGATCTTTACTTCTCTGTCAACTCTCTGATATACCATTTTGTCTCCACCGGGGGCGGCCCTTTTACGTTTGCTGCTGCTACTGCTTCTAGACAAAGCTTGGGGGACTGGGTCATTGCTGAGATGAGGTCCCCTGGGTCTAGGGCCCAGCCCACTCATTAAAATACCTCTGAACTTTTGCCCCTTCCTAGGCTGCTACCATCCAATGTTGAGCTGTTCCCCCTGCTACTTCTAACCCCTGCCACACCCCTGACTTACTTTTGTCTAAGCTATATGTCCCTTTCCCTCCTGAGTGCCCTAAAAGGAAGTTCATCTGTCTTCTTGAGACCTGCATCCGTGCTCCTAAGCATAACCTCTCCCTTGAGCTTGGGTTTTGGCAATACAAAAGCTAGGAAGGTAAGTCTGTGCACAACTTCTGCTTTTAGTCTTGGCCATGGGGGGGAGGGATCCCCTTAAGCAAGGGAAAGAAGAGGAAAAAAGCCTGGTTTATCTCCTTGAAATGGGAGGGAGAAGCAAAAAAAAAAAAAAAAAAAAAAAAAAAAAACAACTTTGAGCAAAACACAGACAGTTACATTTGTCTGTTTCTTTTTCTTTTCTTTTTTTAAAAAATATTTTTAAATATTTATTTATTTTTGAGAGAGAAAGACAGAGCACGAGCAGGGAGAGGCAGAGAGAGAGGGAGACACAGGATTTGAAGCAGGCCCCAGGCTCAGAGCTGTCAGCACAGAGCCTGATGCGGGGCTCGAACTCACAGACCACGAGGTTATGACCTGAGCTGAAGTCAGACTGAGCCACCCAGGCGCCCCTATTTTTATTTTTTAATTCTTTTAATGTTTACTTATTTATATTGGAGACAGAGAGAGTGCAAGAGAGCAAGAGAGCATGCACAAGCAGGGGAAGGGGCAGAGAGACAGGGAGACACAGAATCCAAAGTAGGCTCCAGGCTCTGAGCTGTCAGCACAGAGCCCAACGCGGGGCTTGAACTCATGAACCGCGAGATCCTGACCTGAGACCAAGTCAGACACTTCAGCGGCTGAGCCACCCAGGCGTCCTTCTACTTGTCTGTTTATGAGTCTCTTCCCGTCATTAAATTGCAAGTGCCTTTGCAGAATTTCATTTCCTAATATTTCAGTAAAGAGTGTAGATGTAACTCACAGTCTAGTCTAGGAGAAGGAGTACTCAGAAAGCATACGGAGGGAAGTGCTGCTATCTGAGCTAAATCTCAGTGACGAGGAGGAATCCGTGAGTAGGCTGCATAAACCAGTATTGGTATCAGGGGACCTGCATGGACGAAAGTTTAGAGAGATAAGACAAGACCCTACTTTTTAAGATCTACATGCAGGAAATGACACTTAAAGTGCTGGTAAGGTCCAGATAATGAAAAGTGTTGATTGCCATGCTAAAGAATTGGTACTTTATTTTATGACAGGCAGTACAACATAGAGGTTGGGGCACAAATTCTGGAATGACTCTTGCCTGGCTTTGAATCTGGCCCCATCACTTATCAGCTATGAGATCCTGTGATAATCATTTACCTTCTCTGGATCTCGGTTGCCTTATTGCTGTGGTGAGGACTAAGTGAATTAATACAGTGAAAAGCTTTCAAAAGCACTGGCACACTGTGAGTCCGTTGAATTGTGAGCTATTACTATAAATTATTCTCTAGGACAACGGGAAGCGAGTGAAGGAGTTTAAGTGGACATATTTGCGTTCTGAAAAGGTCACACTGACTACTGCATGGAAAATGACACGAATCTGTCTTGTTAGAAGATGGAAATACATCAGGAGATGTGAAGGGCTAGGATGAGTCGTGGGAATGAAGATGGAGTGATAATGGATGGATCCCCAAGGTATTTAGGGAATGGAATCTTTAGGATATTGTGTGTGTGCGTGTACGAAATGGTGGTTGACGATAAATGAGAAAAAGGAATCTGGAATGACTCCTATGTTTCCATTTAGGACACCGCTCGGGAAGTCATGCTACCATTTGGTACTAGAAATAGAGGAAAGGAAAGAGATGATAAGTTACATTAATGCTTTGAGTATTCCTAGTCCCCGTGTGTATTCATGTTCTTTGAAACAGAGAAAAGTGAATTACGTTGTCCATCAGTGTTTTGAAATCATCTATGGAAGGATTCTCTGGACATTTTAAGATAATCTGCATAAGTGGGATTCATCACTGTTCCAGGGAAGATATACTTTCTTCTGCTGTTCTTTGATAAGTGCTAGTTTGTTACTTACATAGCTCAAAAACATTATTTCTTTATTTTTTTTTTTTAGAGAGAAGCGCGCATGTGCAAGTTGGGGAGGGGCAGAGGGTGGTAGAGAATGCTAAGTAGGCTTCACGCTCGGGGTGGAGCCCGACGTGGGGCCTGATCTCACAACCGTGAGATCATGACCTGAGATCATGAAATCAAGAGTTGGACACTTAACCAACTGCCTCTCAAGAATATTATTGAGAAGAATCCTTTGGTGACCAAAGATGCTAAAGTATCAAGGTCCCATGATAGAGCACTGGTAAGTGTATTTTGGATCAGGAGTCTGTCAGCTTTCCCAAACAAAAGTCTTAAAGCCATAGCGGTTCATTCATTTATTCATTCACCAAACACTTGTTGCCTGCTCTGTGATGGGCCTTGTGTTAATATAAAAGCAGAAGCGGGGCGCCTGGGTGGCTCAGTCGGTTAAGCGTCTGACTTCAGCTCAGGTCACGATCTCGCGGTTCGTGAGTTCGAGCCCCGCGTCGGGCTCTGGGCTGATGGCTCGGAGCCTGGAGCCTGCTTCCGATTCTGTGTCTCCCTCTCTCTCTGCCCCTCCCCCATTCATGCTCTGTCTCTCTCTGTCCCAAAAATAAATAAACGTTAAAAAAAATAAAATAAAATAAAAGCAGAAGCAGTTCCTCCTGTCACGGGCCTCACAGTTGACCATGAGTGATAGAGAGATGAGTATTCCAGGCAGATATGGTGAGAGTGGTGAGAAGTAGTCAGACGCCACAGTATTTAGGACCCTGAGGACCAAGTAAACAATTTTTATCTTTATCCCAAGATAACGAGGAAGCCCTGAAGAATTTTTAGCAGGACAGTTGCATAGTCAGATTTGCACTTAGAAAACAGAAGAAAGGCAGTGTGGAAATAGAGCAGGGCCAGAGTAAATTCGAGGAGATGTATTAACAAGCCATTGTAGGGGCTCCTGGCTGGCTTAGTCCGTAAAAGCATGAGACTCTTGATCTTGGGGTCATGAGTTCAAGCCCCATGTTGGGCCTAGAAATTACTTTAAGAAATGTTTGTTAGTGTCCATAAGTGATAGTTAAAAGTTGAATATAGATTTTTTTTTTTTTAAAGAAGCTATTGTAACAGTCTAGGCAAATTATGGTGGTGATTTGGACTAGCCTGGGAGGGATATGGATGGGTATGAGGAGTTTCAAGGGAGGTTTGAAAAATGGATTGAATCCCATTGCAGACTGGACGTAGGAGATACAGTATCAGGTGTTTAGGGCGGCAGTTTCTTTGGTTTCTGGCTTGTACTGTTGAATGGACATCACTGCCAACTAGCTAGTTCGGATGAGAGATAAATGTCTGAAAGCCATTGTCGTATGGATGGTAATGGAAGATGTGGAAATAGATAGTAGATAAAATCACCCAGAGAGAACACATTGTCCGAAGAAATGAGGGCCTCAAAGAACTCTGACGTGAAATATTAGGACACTAGAACGCTCTTGTCAGAAAAGCCAAGGGAGTAGTGTTTCAGGGATGGTGATAAACAGGTGAATGCCACCAAGAGAGAAAGAAGATTGGAATAAAAAGTATTGATTGGATTCAGTAACCAGGAAGTCATTAGTTATTCTAGCGGGACCTGTTTTAAGAGAGTCATGGATTGGTGGCGGGACGAAGGAAGAAACTAGAAGGAAACGGAATGATAAAGAGTGAGTGGGGGTGTGGAGAAAGTACCAAGTATAGACAACTCTTTCTAGAAATTTGGCTGTGAGGAACGATTGGAGCAGTAGTAGCTGGAGGCAAATATGTGGGCAAGGTAGTTTATGTTTTTTAAGCTTAGGGAGTAAAGAGCATGTTTGAATGCGAATGGGATGTATCTGACTGAGAGGTATATCTGCACCTACGTTGAAGATATTAAAGAGAGAAGGAAAGCATTGAATTGTAAGGTTCTGATAACGTGGGCAGGGTATGTGTTTTAGCTTAGATGGGTGTAGGACCTATACTTCGTTTATTATAGCAGGAGGGAAGGAAGAAAGGATGCGGGAAATGCGTGGAATCATGAAGATGACCGAGTTTGCGTCTGACAGCTTAATTTCGTTTTTAAAGAGACCAGGTCATATGCTGAGGTTGGAGGAGAAGGGATAAAAGAATGAAAGACATCAGAAGAAGGTTTTCATTGTTGTCAGTACTGGAATAAAGTTGAACAGAGACCTGTAATGGTGTTTTTGAGCGGTACTGTGGATTGATTTAAAATGGAATGTTAGGAATTTATCATGAAACTAATCTACTGTGGGACTTCTTCCATCAGCACCCACCTGCGCAGTGACAGGCACAGAGGAAACCTGAGAGTTGAGTTCATTCAGATTTGGGATTTTGTTAGGAAGTTACGATAAAAAGCAGAGAGGCAAGTTTAGTTTTGGGTGTGGAAGCTAATCTAGATCGCATAAAGAAAGGGAAAAAAGGGGGTGCCTGGGTGGCTCGGTCCGTTGAGTGCTCAGATCATGATCTCACGGTCCATGAGTTCGAGCCCCGTGTCGGGCTCTGTGCTGACAGCTCAGAGCCCGGAGCCTGCTTCGGATTCTGTGTCTCCCTCTCTCTCTGCCCCTCCCCCGCTCGCACTGTCTGTCTGTCTGTCTGTCTCTCTCAAAGATAGAGAAGTAAACATTAAAAAAATTTAAAAAAAAAGAAAGAAGAGGCAAAATCTGACGGATGAATTTGGAAAAAAGCAGTCAAGTCTTCGCAAAGCAGAAAAATGATCAGAGTGGCAGTACTTAAAAACATAAGCTCAAAAGAAATGGAATTATGGGAAAATCATTTTATTTCTCTGGCCTCTATTTTCTCATTTATATATAAGCCATGGTAGAAGCCGTGTGTGTGTGTGTGTGTGTGTGCGCGCGCGTGTGTAAATTTGTACACATATCTCATTGCCTTTTGGTAGTAAGTATCAATAGAATCAGGTCGGCCTCGTTGCTCCCAAAGAGCATCCCACCCACTTCTAAGGAATGAAGTGGAATTGGGGGGGTCGGAGGTATTAGTCATTCTAACTTTCCCTTGGATGCTCAGGCAAAGGAAGACAAAGCCATGTTTTAAAAGGCGTGATTCTATTAGAGGTACTTTTTCTTTTCCCTAGGCACGTTTGGCTTTGCTCACCCAGCAGCGATTAATCTCTGATTGTGGAATCAGCCTTGTGCTTCGTCTAGCACTTTTGCAGGAAGAACAGCGCACGCTGTTGATAGAGCTGGTACTGATTTATCGAGAGGCCGCTTGAACTCCAGGGCATCTTGATAACAACCAAAGCATGTGGGATGAACTGTCAATATCTGGGAAAGGGGAAGTTACATGTGATTAAAACTATGTGAGTGCTTCAGCAGAACCTCCAGAGGGCCTTGGAGAGTCCTCGACGACTTAGATCCTCTTGTGGATGACTCGTGTGTGTGTGTGTGTGTGTGTGTGTGTGTGTGTGTGTGTGTTTGGTGAAAAGTTTCTGCTGTGGCGTTTTGTGGCTGTAATATTTGCAAGTGGGGTGGTTCAGTATGTTCTCCCCTCCCCTGCCCAAAGTATCTGTTTGGAGGCTTCAGTCAAAGGAAGTGCGGCATAAGCTTAATTGTGGCCCTTTACAGGAACGAGCTTCTGACTCAGGCTACGTAGAAAATGAGGGGTTGGACCATAATAATGCAAAGTTCTTTTATTTCTTGGAAATTTGTGCTTGAAGGGTTATGAACTTTTAAAGTATTTTAATACACAATGCTAAATACTTCTCTAGTTAGGTTATGGGTTTTGCTTAAATAAGAAAGTGGTTTATTTTGCTCTCACATGACTGTCTTGAGGTAGCTAATCCAAGGCTGCAGAAAGAATATGCAACTTTATTGCATGAGGTCAAGAGCCCTGGGCTACTCTGAACTTGTTGTTCTGCCACACCTAGGGTGTTTCCCTCATCTACTTGTTCAAAGGTGGCTCACTGCCAAGACCATATTCTAAGCAGCAGAATGGGGAAAGGAGAAAAGGTCCATTCTCGGGGGTCGCCGGGGTGGCTCAGTCGGTTGAGCGTCCGACTTCGGCTCGGGTCATGATCTCACTGTTGGTGAGTTCGAGCCCCGTATGGGGCTCTGTGCTGTCAGCTCAGAGCCTGGAGCCTGCTTCGGATTCTGTGTCTCCCTCTCTCTGTCCCTCCCCCACTCACGCTCTGTCTCTCAAAAAATGAATAAACGTTAAAAAAAAATGTAATGAAAAGGTCCATTATTTTTATTTTATTTTATTTTTTTATTTGTTTGCTATTTATTTGTTTGTTTGAGACAGAGAATGAGAGAGAGAGAGAGAGAGAGAGAGAAGGGGCAAAGGGAAAGAGAGAGAATCTTAAGCAGGCTCCACACTCCACGCAGAGCCCGACACAGGGCTTCATCTCCCATCTATGACCTCAGATCATGACCTAAGCCAAAATCAAGAGTCAGACACTTAGCAGACTGAACCACCCAGGCGCTCCAAGGACCATCCTTTCTAAAGGCATGACCCAGAGATTGGAGATAACACTTCCGTTTATATCTTTTGGGTCAGAACTTAAGCACATGTCACGTAGCTGAAAAGATGTTCAGAAATGTTGGTCTTCGTTTTGTGTAGACACAAACTGCGTTAAAAATTCTCTGTGCTCTGCCTGTTCATCCCTCTCCCTCACTCCAACCCCTGGCAACCTTTGGTCATTTTATTATCTTCATGCTTTTGCCTTTTCCAGAATGTCATATAGCTGGAAGCATATAGTATGTAGCCTTTTCAGATTGGCTTCTTTCACTAGGTAATAGGTGTTTAAAGCTCCTCCATGTCTTTAAAAAAAATTTTTTTTAATGTTTATTCATTTTTGAGAGAGAGAGAGAGAGACAGAGTGTGAGTGGGGGAGGGGCAGAAAGAGGAGGCAGGCTCCAGGTTCCTAGCTGTCAGCACAGAGCACGATGCGGGACTCGAACCCACGAACCATGAGATCATGACCCGAACTGAACTCAAGAGTCGGATACTTAACCAACTGAGCCACCCAAGAGCCCCCCCCCCCCCATGTCTTTTCATGGCTTGATAACTCATTTCTTTTTAGCACTGAATAATATTCCATTGTCTGTCTGGATGTACTATAATTTATGGATCTATTCACCTCCTGAAAGACATCTTGGGTTGCTTCCAAGTGTTGGCAATCATGAATGAAACTGCTAAACACATCCACGCTCGGATTTTTGTGTAGACGTAGCTTTTGACTTCTTTGGGTAAATACCAACAGGCACGATTGCTAGGTGGTATCGTAAGAATATATTTAGCTTTGAAGAATTCGCCACACTGTCTTCCCAAGTGGCTGTGCTGTTTCGCATTCCCACCAGCGATGAATGATCGTTCCCGCCGCTTCACATCCCCTTTATCATTTGTTGTTGGTGGTGTTCCAGATTTTGGCCACTCTACTCGGAGTGTAGTGAGTAACTGTGTTTCTGACTGCTCCTTGAGTAGGCTCGAGCGTAGGGAACAGTGCGTTTTGCTTGTTTTCGTATCTGTAGCCTTGAGTGCAAAATGGATGCTCAGGAAATGTCTGGGAAATGAAGATCTGGATGGATGCCTATGACCGTGTCAGCATCCATACAGCCATCAGACAGGTTAGAAAAATAGAGACTCGGAGATTCCGTTTTGATGAGAAGACTCTAAAGTCACTTAGGAAACGTGGTCTAACCCAGGTTCAAAAGCAGCTATCGAAAACAGTGAGAGGGGCGCCTGAGTGGGTCCGTCAGGTAAAGCGTCTGACTCTTGATTTCGGCTCAAGTCATGATCTCGTGGTTTGTGAGTTTGAGCCCCGTGTCCGGCTCGGCACTGACAGCGTGGAGCCTGCTTGAGATTCTCTCTCTCTGCCCCTCCTCCACTCATGCTCTCTCTGTCTCAAAATGAAAAGCAAAGCAAAACAAAACAAAAAAAAAACAGTGAGAAAGTGGGTAGGTAGGTAGATCTATCACTTGGGATTATGAAGTGGATTTAGTTAGAGCTTTTAGGCAGATGATTATAAAGAACCAGTAGTCTTAAAATAGGAAATTCATTTTTAGGAAGGGCAATAAGCCCACTGGAAAACAATCTCTGCCTGCATACAAGTACAAAAATAACTCTTTTTTTGTCATATGCAGTTAAAAATTTTTTTTTAACGTTTTTTCATTTTTTTTTTAATTTTTTTTTCAACGTTTATTTATTTTCGGGACAGAGAGAGACAGAGCATGAACGGGGGAGGGGCAGAGAGAGAGGGAGACACAGAATCGGAAACAGGCTCCAGGCTCCGAGCCACCAGCCCAGAGCCTGACGCGGGGCTCGATCTCCCGGACCGCGAGATCGTGACCTGGCTGAAGTCGGACGCTCAACCGACTGCGCCACCCAGGCGCCCCACGTTTTTTCATTTTTGAGAGAGAGAGAGAGAGAGAGAGAGGGAGAGAGACATGGAGCACGAGTGGGAGAGGGGCAGAGAGAGAGGGAAAAACAGAATCCGAAGCGGGCTCGAGGCTCTGAGCTGTCAGCACAGAGTCTGACCCGGGGCTCAAACTCACAGGCCAAGAGATCATGACCTGAGCCACAGTCTGAAGCTTAACCAACTGAGCCACCCAGGTGCCCCTGTCATAAGCACTTTTAAAAAGTAA
This sequence comes from Felis catus, assembly GCF_018350175.1. Classification (NCBI taxonomy): domain Eukaryota; kingdom Metazoa; phylum Chordata; class Mammalia; order Carnivora; family Felidae; genus Felis; species Felis catus. The sequence goes on along the minus strand of NC_058386.1, from coordinate 93,808,805 downwards.
GCTTACAAGGTTCCAAAACCGGTTTAATCTTCAAGTGACCATGGGAAGTATTATTCTGAAGCTGAAGAGCTAATGAAAGTGTATTGAGAAGAGAGAATGTTCCGGTGTTTTAAAAATGAAAGGCAGGAAAAATAAAAGAAGATAAAAACAGAGAGGGAGGCAAACCATAAGAGACTCTTAAGTATAGAGAACAAACTGAGGGTTGATGGAGGGGAGGGGGGTGGGGGGGATGGGCTAGATGGGGGATGGGCATTAAGGAGGGTACTTGTTGGGACGAGCACTGGGTGTCCTAGGTAAGTGACGAATCAGTACAGTCTCCTGAAACCCAATATTACATCATATGTTAACTACCTTGAATTTAAGTCAAAATTTGGAAAAAAAAAAAATGGAGCACCTGTGTCCCTTTATAGCAAACCCCTCAGCAGAGTTGTCTATACTCATGGTTTCCATTTGCCCATCTATCCTTTTGTGAACCCACTTTAATCTGAGATTTGCTCCAGATACTCCACTTTTCCCCTTATCAGGGTCCCCAGTTTCTTCCCATTTTCCCAATCTATTAGACCATTCTCAGGCCTCATCTTATTTGTCCTGTCAGCAGCTTTTGACATTGTCTATCACTCTATCCTTGAACCCTTTTCCTTACATGGTTTCTGGGGCACCAAAACCTCTAGAGGTTTTCCTCTTACCTCCCTGGCCTCGCCTTAGTCTCCCTTGTTGGTATATCCTCATTGTTTGACCTCTGTATATTAGAGTGTCCCAGATCTCAGGCCTTGGTTCTCTTTTCTTTATTTCCTCTACTTTATAGTATACCCTAGAGGACTTCAATTGTTCATGTGGCTTTAATACTATCTATATACTGGTGACTGTCAAATATATATCTGTCGCTCTGGTCTTTCCCTGAATTTCCAGAGTCAGATGTCCAACCGCCTATTCATCTTCTCCCCTTGGGTGTTGAGTTAGGCAGCTTGAACTGAACCATCCAAAGCTGAACTCTTGTCCATCATCCCCAGGCCCCATCAACGATGATCCTGTTGCCCATGACAAAAATAGAGGCGTCCTCTGATACTCTACACTCAGTCCATCGGTAGATCCCATCAGGGTCTCCACTGCCTTCAGCTTGATCCATGTCACCGTCAGCTCTAACCTGCATTATTGCTCCTACCTCTTCCTTCCGTACAGAGCAGCCTGTGAAAATGTAAGTTACATCATGTGACCATACTCACGGCTGTGCAACTGCCTCCCCCTTTACTAAAATAAATGGGAAATTCGGTACCATGGTCTGCCTATCTTTATGAGATCATTTAACCTTTTCTCTTTTCTGTCCTACTGGGCTTGCTATTTCTAGAACTGCGACGCTGATTCCCACCTCAGGGCTTTCGATTGTGCTATTCCTTCTGCCTGGAAGATTCGTCTCCTGTGTCTTTACCTGATTCATTTCCTCACTTCATGGAAGTCCTTCATGCCACCCTATTTAAAAGGAGTCCTCATTACTCTCTTTCAAATTATCCTGCTTTATTTTTCTTGATAGAAATTATAACGATCTGATATGTTTATCGTCTGTCTCCCACACCAGAAAGTTAGTTCCAAAAGGGCAGGTGTTTTTGTCTTATTCCCTGTTGTATCCCTCATGCCTGGAAGATTGCCTGGCATGTGGTAGGCTTCCAAAACTAATTGGTAAATAATGAATACACAATAGAAATATTTATACGTTTTCGTTAACATTCTTTTCTATAATTAATGGTACTATACACAGTATAATATCGTATTTTCATGTATTTACAATTGAAGCCTCACGAACATGAAGGAACATACTGGTAGAATAATCTTGAAGTCACATAAAACCTGCTATTATTGTACAATTGTACATTTTGTATTCTGTTTTTACTTAATTCGAGGGGGTGGGGCACACTCTATTATTTACTTTTGAAATTGTTACGCGAAGTGAATGTTTTGAGTACACAGTGTTTGCTTGCTGACACGTATTTGGGAGCATCTGGGAATGAGAAGGGTGTTGAACAAAAGAGATTGTTTTCCTAGTTCCAGAGAAGTGGTGCCTTTCAAGATAACTGCTTTGCTCTACAGTATGACTTCACTTGAATAGCATGTAAGGTATATTTCATAATAGCAATTTGACCAGTTCTAAAAAGTGGATGAAGTGGGGGAGTTTTTTAAAGGGTTGCAAAAGCCTGTTGGTGGTTTGGTGGGTGGGATTATGAACTAATAAAGCTCTGATCAGCTCAGATGAGGGACTAATTCTGAAATGTGTAAACTGCTTCGTGAATTAACACTGTGAACCTGGCGGTTGCCGTTGTAGCTCAAAAGCGAATTCACTGGTTTTGAGGGTGCTTTAGGAAACTTGTTAGCTGGGTGAACTCAGGATGTCTTATAGGAAACCATCTAAAAAAAAGAACGGGGTGGGGGGGATCCCTGGGTGGCTCCGTTGATTAAGTGTCTGACTTTGGCTCAGGTCATGATCTCACGGTCCGTGGGTTCGAGCCCCGCGTCGGGCTCTGCGCTGACAGCTCAGAGCCCGGAGCCTGCTTCCGATTCTGCGTCTCCCTCTGTCTCTGCCCCTCCCCCAACTCACTCTCGGTCTCTTTCTCTCTCTCTCTCTCTCAAAAATAAATAAACATTGAAAAAAATGTAAAAGAAAAATGAGGGAGTAAGATGACTGACCTATGTTTTACAAGATTCATTGAACATATTTCATAAATATCAATATGCAATGTCATGTTATACAGAACCAGTTGTTAAAGTGATATTTGTTGAAGAGAGATCCTACCTCTCCTTCCTTGGTCTACAGCGATTGTTGTCATTCAGCATGTGTCTAACGTTTCTGTGTGTTTCTGCGGGAAATGAATCACACTTGACGAGTGGCAAGAACGATGAATCTGTCTGAAGAACAGATTATTTGCTAGTTATTATCTAAATCAGATTTGACTCACCACTCGTTCCTATGTGACTGTACTGTTACCGAGCCGTGTATTTGTATTGATCTCAGCGTGTTGTCAGGCCTCGGGGTCTGGCGGGTTCCAGAGGTGCCGATTATGATGCTGAGTCATGGCCATATGCCAGAAGCTATGAATAGACCTTTGTACATGTTGGATAGTCTCCTTGAAACAAGATTCATTATTCAGGAAGCTAGTGCTTTTGAGTCACATCCTGAAACCATGGATGGATACGCAGCGGATTAACTGATACGAGAGGAAATTGGTCCCTCCACCTTTCCATTTTTCTCTCCTCAAGCTCTACTTCTCTAGAGATGTTGCCTTTTTCTTTTTTCTCCCAGCCCTATTCTTACTGCTCTGGCTGTTTCTCTAGACACTTTAAATAATGTGAATGGAAGGTTTCAAGTTTTATAACGCTGATTTTTTTCAGTCTGACGGCAACATAAATAACATGGCCATACTTTTTTGTACGTGTTTTTTTTTTTTTTTTTAAGAAGTCATCTGAGGGACATTGTCAAACTCCATTCATTATTTTCTAATCAATAGGTATTTGTCTCTGTAACGTGGTTGCTGCCTTGACAAACACAAGGACGCCCTGCGGTCATTTCATATGCTTTGGAATAATCTTTTTGTATTTCTTTGTCAAGGTAGGAAAGGAACTTTTCTGCAAAGCCATATTATGCGAGTGACTACCTTCTCAGCCTTGCCACATTTTTCTGTCCCTTACTTCTTTTCCCTTGCCTTTCAACACAGATTCGTACCAGCTGGTGGGACCTCTCTAAGCCCCAGTTTTATTGATTGTAAATATTTAATACCAACCTTATACACCTGCAGGGGTGTTGAAATCATTCAGTACATTCTTTGTAAGCTGTGAAAAGAGAGGCGAATGCCTGAAATGAATTATTATGAAGACACCTATCAGTAAACGCAATTGACGTATGAACAGGGGTGGGGGAAGTTGGAGGTTAATAATAAGTGTCTACTTACCAACAGGTGGACGGGTCAATTTTGCTGAATTAGTAGGGGCAAATGTGTAGGGTTGCAACAAGTTATTTTCAAATTTTTGACTAGTAGCCTGGTGCTCCGAAGCACACAGAGCATGCTCAGAGCATACATTCACCTACATTGTCTCATTTAATCTTCAGCCCAAGTCTTCCAGGCTGCATCCTCACCCCCACTTTATAGACGGAAACGGAATTATAATTTCCCTCCAAGAGCATTAGTGGTCGAGGCAGGGCCGAAATGCAGTTTGATACACCATTGTGCCTTTTAATACAACAGGTTCCTCAGCTACGTATCTATTTGTTTATCCAAAGATCAATTAGTCCTGTCAGCTTTTACATACAATGCTGTGATTCTGAATTTGTTTTAGTTGCTTTTTGCCCCGCCCATAACCTCCCCCGTCTTGTGACTTGTAGAATCTGTATTCTGGCCTGCTGGCAATTTCAGGAGCACCTATCTATTTTTTTTTTTTCCAGTGTGCTTGATTATAAGACAGGAAGGGAAGTATTAGAGATTCTAATTAATGTCTCCAAAGTGGAGAAGAGAAAAAAAAGAAGACCTGTGATAATTGCCTATGATAACTCATTTCTTGAGAAACCAGACAATTGGTAAGTACCTGGAGTTTCTCCAGTTATGCCAAGATTATCCCAGCCAGCTCCTAGAACAAGGGGATTATGAAGCACGGCTTTGAAGAGATGGGAAGTGAGGCTGAAAACAGGAAATAGTTTAGGCAGTCATGTTGTGTGAAACTGAGTGGGTAGAAACAGGAAGCTGCCATCCACACTGATCTTAGGAACGGAAAATGCCTAGCATACTGGTTATCATCAAGGGCTTTGGGTACTAGACTGGATTCAGATCCAAGCTTCACCATTTTCGGTCTCTGTGACTCGCAGGGAATTGTTTAATTTCTCTGTGTCTCAGCGTCTAGTCTTTAAAATGGGGAAGAAAAGAGTACATCCATCCAATGCTGACTATGAGTATTCTATGATATAATGTACGTAGAATGCTTAGCACAAGGCGGTGCCCGGGATGCTGTGAACGCTGAATAAGTACTAGAAGGATTGTTGCTCTCATAGATACTGCGACATGTCACTTGTGCCTTGTATCTTCGACAAGGTTTACCTGGAATAGTATGCGGCAGAACAAAGGTGCTCAGTGAAAGGTTGTTGGAGTATTACTCTGCCAAAAATGTTGTAATGGTAAAACTGTGTGGTGGGTTGATGGTTTGGGTGGTGAGAGTACGTTGACCAAGGTTCAGGGGAGGCTTCTGGTAAGATGGGTAGGTGTAGGACAGCTTCCTTATAAAAAGAAAATTTATTTTCGAGTCAGTGAGAAGGGCTCATGAGAGCTGGTTTTCAGTCCTAGCTCTGCCACCAACAAGGTGTGTGAGTTTGGACAATTCACCTTTCTCCCGTGGTATTTCCTCCTTTTTAAAAAACAACGAGTTGAGACGAGATGCGTGGCTGCTAACTGTGGGCTGGGAGTGGAGAGTATATCAGAAACGATTTTTAAACTTTGTGTGTCTGCATCTTCATCCCCCATCTTCCCTTTGTCTTCAGGTCCCTTCCTCGCTTGTGGAAAATTCTGTCTTTCCCGGTAACCACATAGTATATAAAGTACCTCACTACACAAGCGGCAATCTTGTAACCCAGAAGCCAAGCAAAGAGTTGTCTTCATGTTCGTTTGTGTGAGAAAGTCTGAGTGGGACCGTAACTGTAAATGCATTGGGCTGATCTAGGAAGTGCTATTTAATAGCCCGAGTCAAATTTCGGCAGCCTATAAAAAGGGTAGAAGCAAGGGATTTTTAAAAAAAAAAAACGTTTATTTATTTATTTATTTATTTATTTATTTCCGGGGGGGGGGAGGGGCAAAGAGAGAAGGGACAGAGGATCTGAAGCCAGCTCTGCACTGACAGCAGAGAGCCTGATGCGAGGCTTGAGCTCACGAACCATGAGATCATGACCTGAGCCCAAATCAAGAGTCGGACACTTCACTGACTGAGCCACCCAGGCTCCCCCAAACGAGGGATTTTTAACTCTTGCCGTTTGTACTTCACATGACCCCGGGCTATGAAATACGTAAGGACAGCCTGATTCGGGGGAGAGAACTTTAAGACGTCTCTGGGAGCAGTTTAAGGGGGGGGTCTGATCGTCGTAGTCCTTATTGGTAATAGGAAAGGATTTCCCTTCGTCAGACCGATTGCTGCCTTGGATGCAAAAGTAACCAGTGTGTTCACCTCAATCCATGAGAGCAGCTCTGTGGAAGGTCCGTTGACCACACCTACCTACTACGTACAGGTGCTTCAGAGGACAGCGGAGGGTTTGCACGTGGGGAAGGGGGAGTTGAAGAGAGAGGTTGATCGGACCCCAGGAAGAGAAATGCTGTTCTGTTATGCTTTTATGAAACCTAGAAAAAATAGCATGGTATTGTGATTCAGCCCCGCTAGCTAATTGAAGGAAGACTTAAATACTGGAGTCCCAGAGGAAAAGCGTGCATGATGGTTAAACTTGTGGGATCCAGCATAAGAGGGGTGGAAATACACTGGATTAGGAATCATAGTTCTGTCCTACTTCAGCCCTGCTACTAACTTGCTCTGTAATCTTGAGCAAGTCTGAGTTTTACTTCCCAATATGTAAACGTGACTGGGCTAATGTCTCCAATATACATGCTGGCTTTAATAGTTTGGTCCCAAGATTCTATGATGTAATAATGGAAACTTACCAACATTAGAACATTACAGATCGGCCAGGTAGGTTGAAGAGGGTGGTACAGGAGAGAGGGTCTCTCCTACTTGGTGAATTTATACCGGAGAAAAAAAAAGGTAATCCCTGAATGTTGGAATAGCGATCTTTACTCCTTAACTTCCTGTGAAATTGTTGGTTCCAGGAATATAGACGCAAGGAGAGGTACAGAGCTGGGAGTAGCGATTTTTCTTTGAAAGGAGAGTGGTTTTTGATCAAGTAGGTATGTGGAGACACGAATCCTTTCAATTCTGATCAATCAATATCCTTCAAGAAAGTAAAGATTGTTAGGTTGTATTCTATGACAGTGAAGTGTTGTTTTAAGAAAGGGGTGAAAAGTGAGATTTGCCTTTTAGAGAGGTCATTCTTGCTGTGCGTGGTATGGAGAATGGTTTGGAGGCAGGAAAGACTGGATGATGAGATCCTGACGATAAGATCCTCATCGTGGAAGGGGCAGTGATAATGGAGAGGCTATATGGGAGAGGGAGGAGTTGAGAAAAATGCCCAGGTTTCTGGTCGGGGCAACTGTGAAGATGTTTCCAGGAAAGAGGAGAGGACAGTGATTTAATATTTATGAAGAAATGGAGCAAAGAGGTATCCGAGGCTTTGGTGTAGTCTCTATGCTTTCTTAGCTGTCAGATAACTTTCAAATACTTTTTAAATCTCAAAAAAGAGTATATGTATCAGTGTATTTTCTTTGTTGCTAGGATAGAGGATTGCTATGGAGATCGATGATCTCATAATTCCCACCGTGAGCCAGTGACACTCTGGTGGGTCTGGCTCAGTCAGTCTTCAGGCTGAAGGCTATTTGAAGTCATCTTATCCTGGTTCTAGCATGCCATGTACGGGAAGGTCTCCTTAGGTGGGGTGGGTATGAAGGGATATGGGGGGTTTGGGGTACATTCGTTTTGCCTTTTTCATACTCTTGTAGAAAAACGAGACTAGAATCCTCCCTTTCCAGTCTTTCGGTTCCAAACTTGATTTTTTTGGTTTCCACGTTCAAAGGGGCAGTTTTTTCCAAATCCTGGGAGAAAGCGCACAGGAGTTTCCGAATGCATTTTTAATTACATTGAGTCATTTGGTTGTTTGAAGTAAGACAAAGTTAAAATGTTGTATTTTTCCTTCTCAGAGTGGCTATTTCAAGGTATTGAATCTTGGAGAAATGGCTTTCGTTCATTTGGACGTCCTATGCTTCTATAGCCTACTCATTTGCACAGCATTTAGTTCTGTGTCTTCAAATGCTGAGATAAAAGGTAAAGCAACAACGGAGTAGTTTTAAAATTTGGGGTATTAACTGTCTTTTCTTTTTTTTTTCTTTAAAAAAAAATTTTTTTTTAATGTTAATTTATTTTTGAGACACAGAGACAGAGCACGAACGGGGGAGGGGCAGAGAGAGAGGGAGACACAGAATCGGAAGCAGGCTCCAGGCCGTCAGCCCAGAGCCGGACGCAGGGCTCGAACTCACGGACCGCGAGATCGTGACCTGAGCGGAAGTCGGACGCTTAACCGACTGAGCCACCCAGGCGCCCCTTAACTGTCTTTTCAACCTACCCTGTTAAAATGCGTAATAAGTAGATGGGTTGTTACTGGAAATATTTCAGGAAGTCCATACACAAAAGATGTTCCCACTAGCCAGCCTCACATATGAGGTAACTAATGATAACGAACAGTTTGCAGAGTGACAGCCAAGCTAAAAGACACTTTCCATACCTTTGTGTATAGTCTTCTAAGAAATAAGATGCCTCATTGCCTGTTACTCAGCTAACTGGAAAACTTTCTTTATTTGCTATCCTTAACTTTTAAGGCAATTAGATAAATACGAAAAATATACAGAGACTCAAGTAAAAGTTAAAAATGACCACAGAATTGCTAAATCATGTCTACTGAAGTTTTCTTATTGCAGAAGATAATCAGAACAATGTATTTCACAAAGATTTCTACCCGTAAGAGTTGAAGCAGTGGGATTGTCATTTCAACCTCAGTAGAAGACCTTCTTTATTGGTACACGGGCGTCCCAATATCAAAGTATAATTTGTGCCACAGTTTTTTTTTGTGTGTGGGTTCTTCACCTCAATAAGTATTAAGAAATCCAGCATCAAAATAAATGGGCCGAAATGAATTTATTAGCAGAAAGGCAACATGAGGGTGGCACTGTAGTGCTATTAGATTTGCTAGTAATAGAAAAGTTTATAGAATTGTTTGCTTTTTATCGTTTAAATTAAAAAAATTTTTTTTAACATTTATTCACCTTTGAGAGACAGAGAGAGACAGAGCGTGAGTGGGGGAGGAGCAGAGAGAGAGGCAGACACCGAATCCGAAAAAGTCTCCAGGCTCCGAGCTGTCAGCACAGAGCCGGATGTGGGACCCGAACTCACTGACCGTGAGATCGTGGCCTGAGCCGAAGTCTGACGCTCAACGGACTGAGCCACCCAGGCGCCCCTTAAAATTTTTTTTAATGTTTATTTTTGAGAGAGAGAAAGAGATAGAGAGAGAGAGAGAGAGAGAGAGCATGAGCGGGGGAGGGGGCGACAGAGAGAGGGAAACACAGAATCCAGGCGCTCCTGTTTGTTTGCTTTTTAAGTCACCAGATGGGGGCGCCTGGGTGGCTCAGGTCATGATCTGACGGTTCGTGAGTTCGAGCCCCGTGTCGGGCTCTGTGCTGACAGCTTGGAACTTGGAACCTGGAGCCTGCTCCGGATTCTGTGTCTCCCTCTCTCTCCGCCCCTTCCCCACCGGCTCTATGTCTCTCAAAAATGAATAAACATTAAAAAGCTTTTTTTTTAATCACTAGATGGAGGAGCTATTGCCTTGCACTGTTCCTTACCTCCCCCACCCCCAAATAAAACGGGCTTTTTCCTAATGCCACTCTGCTCAGCTGCCTGACAGTTTTTCTTAAGTCCATCCAGAGAATGGCCCTGGTTGGCCATACTCTAGGAATAGCTCTGAACTTTAGTTAGCTAGAGGGTTCAGTTAACCAGAATTGAACAACAAGATCTGCTTGTTAATAATTCTTCAGGCATTTAGCCATAGTAGTCATATTTTACGTTTTCTATCCCTTTTGCCAGGATGTTATATGTATATAATAAACACTGAATTAATACTGATTGGCTCTTGCTATTAGGTTTACATAATCAAGTGCTCCCATCCTAGGGCAAATTCTGGTCTACATAACCACAGAGATAACTCCATGTTGAATTTCTTGTATCTATGAAAACTTAGTACCGCGCTAGGCAAAGTCATGTTTGCATATAGCAGTAATCTAGACTTTTTAACAGCTTTATTGATATGATTCACATAACATAAAACCCAGCCTTTTAAAGAATACTGTTCAGGGGCGCCTGGGTGACTCAGTCGGTTGAGCATCCGACTTCCGCTCGGGTCGTGAACTCGCTGCTTCATGAGTTCACGCCCCGCGTCGGGCTCTGCGCTGACAGCTCAGAGCCTGGAGCCCGCTTCGGATTCTGTGTCTCCCTCTCTCTCTGTCTCTCCCCCACTCATGCTCTGTCTCTCTCTGTCTCAAACATAAAGATAAACATTAAAAATTTTTTTTAAAGTGTACCGTTCAGTGGTCTGTAGCATATCCACAGAGTTGTGTAACAGCCCCAACTCCTCAGTTCCAGAATATTTCTATTTCTCCAAAAAAAAAAAAAAATCAAATCTTTAATCAGCAGTCATCTGTTATTCTTCCCTTCCTCCAGCCCCCCGCAACCACGAATTGACTTTTGTCTCAATGGATTTGCCTCATCTGGGTATTTCATGTAAATTGGTCTCATGTGATTCTTTTGTGACTGGCGTCTTTCATTTAGCTTAATGTTTTTGAGGTTCTTGCATGCTGTAGCTCGTATCACTACCTCACTCTTCCTTACGGCTGATGATATTCCATTGTATCGATGTACTACAGTTTAGTTCTCCATTCACCAGCCGATGGACATAGGGAAGTAATCGAGACTTAGCAATTTTTGTCGTAAGAGACAGGACAAAAAAGTAAAAATGTTTTATGGATTTTCTTTCAGTTAATCCTCCTCAGGATTTTGAGATAGTAGACCCAGGATACTTAGGTTATCTCTGTTTGCAATGGCAACCTCCACTGTTTCTGGATAAGTTTGAGGAATGCACAGTAGAATATGAATTAAAATACCGAAACATTGATAGTGAAGACTGGAAGGTAAGTAAAGCACACACTTGCGATATCTTGCAATAGCAGTGCGATTATTAGGAGCTTTCTTGTGATTTTCAATGTCCCTGTCCATGCTAATTCCTGTCTCTCCGTAGCTATTATTAAGAAATAAGAAGGTGCCGTGCCCGCTGCTATCTCCTGCGTCCTGCCACATCTATTTGCATCCTCCCCAGTATTAAGACTACCATTAGAAGTCCAGGGGAAACAAAATACGTGATCCCACCCATGGAATATGGACTTGAATAATACACATTTTATTGTATTTTCCCGTTACTTATATGCTTCTATACGGGTCTTATGTATGCTACTGGACTGTGAGCTTTCTCTTTGTAAAAATTAAGCCTCATTTATCTTTGTACTGGCCCCATAGAACACGGCACAGTCCTTTGCATATATTATAGTAAGTGTTCAGTGAACATTTATTGACTTATTAACTACATAGTCAAGCATGCTCAAAGATTTTTGTTTTGCGAAGCATACTGTTACCTTCCTAATTCAGCTAGGCAGTTTCAAGAGACCATTCAAATCAAACATTTATGGAGGATCCTTTCGTACCACGCACTTGGCTATGTATCGTGAGCACAAGGATAATTGACATGATTGTAGTCCAGTTGCCTCCCAGATTTCACTGTATATGATTCCTGAAGTGTTCATGTGATATTTGAAATGTGATAAGTCATCTGTCATGTAATATGCATATGGTATCTGAAAATTCTCTTGATTTCAACTTCATTATAGGTCAGGTTCCTGCCGTAGAGTCTCTTTTTCAGAATTTTTGGGGGTTATTTTGAATAATATATTAAGATTCAAATGATCTCACCGCATGATATAATATGCACAAATGAGCTCTGCCAGGATTGTATCTAGGGCTTTGTATCAGATAATCATGAGGAATTTCTTAGACACTCAGAACCGCCCCCCCCCCCGCCCGTGACTTCTTAGCCGTAATAATGTGGCTCACGATGCTGTCTCTGCTTATAAGCTTGACTTTGTCTCATCTTCTTATCAAACAGACCATCATTACCAAGAATCTACATTACAACGACGGGTTTGATCTTAACAAAGGCGTTGAAGCAAAGATACACACGCTTCTGCCCCCGCACTGCACAAATGGATCAGAAGTTCAAAGTTTATGGTCAGAAGCTACTTACTGGAAATCACCCCAAGGTTAAAACAAAGCTCTCCTTTCATATTGAATACTGCCAGAACGATCCATATGGGAACTAGGGCCCCTTAACTCTTATATATCAGACTGTATGTAGAAGTGAATGTGTGGCAACAAATAGAATTCTTTTTAGGAGTGGGTGGCTGGCCTTTTTGAATCCTTTACATCAGCAAACCCATCGTGTTAGGTTAATATAGTTCCCAGTTTGGGAGTCATATTAGTAAATATGCATGTGAGTGTTTACTCAACTGCTCAGAGCATCATAGAAATATTCATTTAGTGCTTTTGCATATGCTTACGCTAGTATCGTTAAATGAGCCCTCAAAGGGTTTTGATTTTGCATGCCCCACTTACAATGAAGTGATTTCTAACAACTTCCTTTTGGTATAGTTCTGATTATGTTGACTGCTAAATGAAAAGGAGGGGTCAAAAGAAATGAATTAAAATTGCATAGTGACTTCCCAAATGAGTCATCACCGTGCCTTTCAAGCATTGACAGTTCATTCATTCCTTAGGAAGTCAGGAAACCAAGATTCAGGAAATGGATTGTGTGTATTACAACTGGGAGTATTTACTCTGCTCCTGGAAACCTGGTCTGGGTGTCCATTTTCATACCAGTTATCAATTGTTTTACTGGTAAGTATTTTTATAATAAGAATCCCATATTAAGAAAATATCTATAAAAACAAATCTGCTGTATGAGTAGTATTTTCACTAAATGAAATACAGTATTCTTCAGAGCTGCATTTACGATGAAGGTTGTTTACAATTATTTGGAGTTTTCGACAGGAAGAAGTAGGTTCAGGCTGTCGCTACTGGAAAGGCACTCTCTGGGTGATAGAAAGATGGCAACGTTGTTCCTGTGCCGGATTAAATTTTGTGTTCTTCAGATACATAGGATTATAGCCCCAAAACTTTCGGCATATTTTATACTCGCGCCTTTTAAAAAGCAGGCACCTGTTACAACTGGATCCTTTTTCTGATTTCTCTTTTTTAATGACCACTGAGGCTTGGAAACTTACAGCCGTCTTGAATCTCCCATCTCCTCCATTGCTTCATTGTTTCACGGTAACATTGAACCGTGCGTTCTGACACTCCTTTTTAAGGTCGCACATCTCTTCCTGTCCTATTCGTTCTGCACGCCGTAGCCAGATTTTTCTTCCTATCTTCCTATTTTCATATGCCACTCTTTTGCTCCAAAACTTCGAGTGGCTACTCATTACCTCCCGGATAAAAATCTAAGGTGGCTTTCAAATTTCTGCCTCTCTGTATCACTGCTTTCCCAACATGACCTTTTCTTGTCACCAGGGTGAATGTTCCACCCCATTTAGACCCATCTCTACATTTTTTTTTCTCACCCGTGTTATGATCTTTTATGCCGCTGTGTGCATTGCTATCTGGAATGTCCTCTGGCTTTCTCACCAACTCTTACCTGTCTTTCAAAGCCCATCTGGTATTCAATTTCATTAACCCTTTATTGATCATATCAACTTCTGTTCAGCTTTTTTCTGAACTATTACATATTATAGCTCTCAATTACTTGTCTGGATGGCATTTAAATTTTTGTCACGTATTGTGCGCTTTGTCTCCTCCCTTAAATTAAAAAATACTTTTTTAATGTTTTATTTTTGAGAGAGAGAGAGAGAGCACGAGCAGGGGAAGGGTGAATGAGAGAGGGACACAGAATTGGAAGCAGGCTCCAGGCTCTGAGCTGTCAGCACAGAGCCTGATGCAGGGCTTGATCTCACAAACCGTGAGACCGTGACCTGAGCTGAAGTCAGGTGCTTTACCGACAGAGCCATCCAGGCGCCCCTGCTCCCTTAAATTTTTAAGAGATTGGTGGGCAGGAACTGTTTCTTACATTTCTCTTAACTATCTCTGCTGTGCTATGGCCCATAGTAGATTATCACAAAATATTCATTAAATGAATGAAACAAATGATGAGGGTATTCGTACACTGATAAGTATGTATTGGAATTTATGCATTTATTAAATAACAGTAAAAAGCAAGAGAGGACAAAGTGTAACTCTTTGTGAGTTTCAGGCCCAAATTATATTGGCTTTTTTCTTCAGAAAAATGATAATATGTAAGTGATAGGTATAAGCTATTAAGCATCCTGAGAAGTGGGTTCTAATCCCTGCTCTGGCATCATTTAACTTAGTGGTCTTGGGCAAGCAGTCTTCCCTTTTTGGGGGTCTCAGTTTTTTCATCTGGAATCAGAGGGGTCAATTTCTATGGTCTAATTTGTTTTGTCATTAATTCAGCAAATATAAAGAAGTTGTTAAATGCCAGCACTGTTCTGGATAAAAAGGCTGAAAGTGCGAATAAGCAAAGTCCCTGCCCTCTTCCGCATTATCCGCATTTTACTGGTGAGGGAGAAATACTGACATCTTAGAAGCTGGAAAATAAGGATACCAGCAGGCTTCCCACTGGCACAACATAAATCTGGGTCAAGTCAAGCCTAGAACTCAAGTCTCCCAAACTCTAATCAGGTGAACTAATCAACTAGTTAGTTCTGTCCAAAGTAAATACTTGGCTAGTTGAAAAGGCAAGTTTCGGGGCGCCTGGGTGGCTCAGTCGGTTAAGCAGCCGACTTCGGCTCGGGTCACGATCTCGCGGTCCGTGAGTTCGAGCCCCGCGTCGGGCTCTGTGCTGACAGCTCAGAGCCTGGAGCCTGCTTCCGATTCTGTGTCTCCCTCTCCCTCTGCCTCTGCCCCTCCCCCGCTTATTCTCTCTCCCTCCCTCTCTCTCTCTCAAAAATAAATAAAAGCATTAAAAAAAAATTTTAGGGGCGCCTCGGTGGCTCAGTCGGTTGGGTGGCCAACTTCGGCTCAGGTCATGATCTCTCGGTCCCTGAGTTCGAGCCCCGCGTCAGGCTCTGTGCTGACAGCTCAGAGCCTGGAGCCTGTTTTGGATTCTGTGTCTCCCTCTCTCTGACCCTCCCCCATTCGTGCTCTGTCTCTCTCTGTCTCAAAAATAAATAAACGTTAAAAAAAATTAAAAAAAAAAAAAGAAAAGGCACGTTTCAGCTTATTATAGAATGCTCATATTTTCTTTTCTTTCTCTACAGCCGGTATATCGCTATCAGCTATTGTATTAAAAAATAAAGTATATTTTCACTATCATAAAACGTTCTCCCCCACCATGAAAATAAGTAACAACTTGGGGTAACAGACAAACAACAGCAACAAACTAAATACTTGGCATAAAGTGAATTCAGTAGGGTCTGGATATTTGAAATCAGCACCTTACCAACTGCTAGATTGACTTAATCTCAAAAGGGATTTTGACTGCTTTTACAGATGTCACAGTTTGCATTGCAAGCTGTTCTTTAGGAAACTAAACCAGGCATTTGTTGCTTTGAAAATCAGTAGGGAAATCCCCCCTAATTCCTGTTAGCCTTATTACTGGAAAGAGGTTAACTTTCAATGATATGGCAGCATTTCTTGGCTGAGAGGATGGGAAATTAGATATTTACTTGCCAGACACCTCTTCTTTCTCTTTTTGTGATTAAAAACATTTGTAAACATATTTATTTATTTGTTTTTGAGAGAAGGCTTAAGTAGAGGAGGGGCAGAGAGAGAGAGAGAGAGACACAGAATGTGAAGCAGGCTCCAGGCTCTGCACTTTGAGGGCAGAGCCTGACGCGGGGCTCAAACTCACGAACCATGAGATCATGACCTGAACTGAAGTCGGATGCTTAACCGACTGAGCCACCCAGGCGCCCCTCTTCTTTTTCATTTTGACCCCTCTGTTGACTTTGCTGAGGTTTATCTCTTGATGTGCATTGTCTCCTCAAAGGAATTTCATTCATTTTACTAAATATAACAGTATTTTGTAAGTCTCCTTTTAAATCTGCTTTCTTCTAATATAAGTTCTCCGGTACAATAGAAAAAAGGCAGTATCGTCCAGGATTACGTACGTAAACTCCAGGTTTTTAAAATAGAAATCTTACTCTTTGATTCACAAATCCCGTGGGCAAGTCAACATAACCTAAGTGCGTGAGTAAGAATCCTTGCCTTGTCTTTGAGATTTTGTTAAAACCCCCACCAGATTGTAATCTCTGCGAAATTATGGACTATGCCTGCTTTCCTTACTATTGTATCCCTAGCATATGACATAGGATTTGTCATAGAGTTGGTGCTCGATCAATATGGCATGTCATTACATGACTTTATTCACTTGGTATCTTAAGATAATTGAAAATTGAATACCACAATACTGTAAGATACTGGAAAACACAGTTCTCAACAATACTTCTTTTACAGGTATGACGGCTTGGACCATGCCACACAGTGTCCTGATTACATCAAGGTTGATGGACAAAATATTGGATGCAGGTTTCCCCATTTGGAGGCATCAGACTATAAAGATTTCTACATCTGTGTTAATGGATCATCAGACTCTTATCCCATCAGACCCAGCTATTTTATTTTTCAGCTTCAAAATATAGGTGAGTTAAACAACTTTAAAATGTTTCTAGCTCGGTCCATTTACAACCACATGGCAGAGAAAAGATGGAGACAGAGATATAGGGAAACTTATGGAAATGCAAAGCCAGAAAAAGGAGGGCCAAATTGAGCCTATGAAGAACCTCTTATGAAATATAGAAGCACAGGGGTAAGGAATTGAATGAAGAATAATTGTTTTAGAATTTTTATTTCAAATTTAGTGTATTTCCCGGCTTCCAAAAGTCGGTCTCCTGTACAGTATTTTTGTCTAGTGTTAATGATGAAGGATTTCACACGTCAGTAGGCGAATAGTTGTATATTCTGAGTCTGAATTCCTAGTTCTGACAGTTACGAGAATGACAGGTTCTAGAGTTAGTCATGCCTGGCTATGAATCTTGGATTTACCACTTTCTAGCTATATGACTTTGGGCAAGTTACTTTTAGCATCTGTTTCAATCTCCTTATCGGTAAAATGAGGATAATAGAGGACACTTCATAGGTTTATTGTGAGACATGAGTGAGTTTACCCCTGGTTCAGCGCCTGACACATCATACGCTCTAAATAAGAGTTAGCTATTCATGAAAACAGTAGCAGTAATGGTTGTGGTAGTTGTTTCTAATGCTACCAAATGGAAAAAAATGACTGTAATGCTTTGGATCGTCTAACTTTTCTCTTGGACTTTAATTAATTTGCCAATATGCGACTTATCAAAAAATTAGTTTCCAAAAGAGCCACGTTTCTCAATACATTGGTCTTGGTTGGCAAGCAGGTTTGATATGAATTCACATTATAGAGATTGGTCTTGAGCCACTTGATTTATCTTAGAGGCTTCCGTCACTAGGTGTCCCAAGCTTTTGATAAGAGCGACCGCTCAACTTAGTAACCTCCATGTTGAAACGGTTTCCTTTTGCTTTTCAGTTAAACCTTTGCCGCCAGACTACCTTAGTCTTACTGTGAAGAACTCAGAGGAAGTTAACCTGAAATGGAGCATGCCTCAAGGGCCCATTCCGGCGAAATGCTTTATTTATGAAATTGAATTCACCGAAGATGATACAACTTGGGTGGTATGAACATTGCGTTTATTTGTGAAAATCAGAAACGTAGCCTTTATTTACTTATTTACTGATTTATTTAGTTAGAGGGAGCGAGAGCACGAGTTGGGGAGGGGCAGAAGGAGAAGGAGAGAGAGAATCCTAAGCAGGCTCCGCCCCCCCCAGTGCAGAGCCCATCTCAGGGCTCATTCACAACTGTGAGATCATGACCTGAGCTGAGAGCAAGAGTCGGACGCTTAACTGACTGCGCCACCCGGTCACCCTGCCCTTTATTTTTATTTATTTATTTATTTATTTATTTTCAACGTTTATTTATTTTTGGGACAGAGAGAGACAGAGCATGAACGGGGGAGGGGCAGAGAGAGAGGGAGACACAGAATCGGAAACAGGCTCCAGGCTCCGAGCCATCAGCCCAGAGCCTGACGCGGGGCTCGAACTCACGGACCGCGAGATCGTGACCTGGCTGAAGTCGGACACTTAACCGACTGCGCCACCCAGGCGCCCCTGCCCTTTATTTTTTTGATTTTATTTTTATAAGCATAGCCCTTTGCACAAAACAGCAAACATGTGAACCCATAGGAGGTTCACAGAGGAGGTTGCCAGCCACACGAAGAATAGAATATGACATGTGTCTTGATTTTCAGAAAACCGTATAATTTGGCGGACAAAAGAAAGATGTTTGCTTGCAGTCTGAAAGCATGATCAGTCATACCAATTTTATTTTATTTATTTTTTTCAATATATGAAATTTATTGTCAGATTGGTTTGCATACAACACCCAGGGCTCTTCCCAACAGGTGCCCTCCTCAATACCCATCACCCACCCTCCCCTCCCTCCCACCCTCCATCAACCCTCAGTTTGTTCTCAGTTTTTAAGAGTCTCTGATGCTTTGGCTCTCTCACACTCTAACCTTTTTTTTTTTCTTCCCCTCCCCCATGGGTTTCTGTTAAGTTTCTCAGGATCCACCTAAGAGTGAAAACATATGGTATCTGTCTTTCTCTATAAGTCATACCAATTTTAAAGCTCTATTAGGGTTTCAGAGATAATCGAGTCACTTGTTTCCAATATCGTGCCAATAAATCAAAATTGCCGAAGGCAGTTGTTGGGTGGGTTATGAGAAGGCCTTAGGTGAAATGAAAACAAAACAAAAAAACACGCACATAAAAACTACTCCTTGAGGAACAAGCATCAGGTCAGAAGTAGACCCTGGCAGGGCTGTCTGAATTGCTTGCTGTGCAGAAGAGGGGCTAACTGGGAAAACAGGCAGTGGTTGCAAGACCAATCACCCCCGGCACCAACGAGGTGATGCTGCCTTCAGCCCCACGTCGTCATGTTAATTTTATTCACTGGTTTCCAACTCAGAGAGTGGTGGAGACCGAAAGGGAGTCATTAGTTCTAATCAGTTCGTTGCATATACAGATGAATTGATTTACGTGTCCCAAGGAAGCGGACTGACTTACAATCAAATCACGCAGCTCTTCCCGGTCGACTACATGATGCCGGGTTCCCAAGAAAAGTTACAACAAAAGACAAGCTCTTATGTTGGATGAGGAACACTGTTCAGCCCTTTGAAATGCCGAAACGGAAGTAATTTCCTCAGCGATTTGTTTCTTCCTTTGAGATCGTCCAGCCATGTGCATTCTCATATCGGAAGAAGTAATTTCACGCGAAGCCCTGAGCTCTGTCACACACGTTGTATGGCAGTTAACCAAAATTAAGAGTCAGGAGGGGGAAAGAAAACTTGATGTGTATGAACTCTGTAGTTTCCATAGAGATAACATTCACATGATGGACTCTCTTTTTGCTAACTCAGTGTGTGTAGCATTTGCCAGTTGATGGAACCTGAGAGACTTGACACGAATCTGAATACTGGCTCTCAGAAACACCAATGCTATCTAGGCATTTTGCCCTGTCGCACATGCCCTTCACTACAGGTGATTCATTATCCCTGTAGAAAAAATTTAAATTAGAGGTAAGGAAGGGGGGAAAATGAAAAAAGAAAAAAGAAAACCACCACAGGGAGAGATAATCAGTGTTAAGACTCTGGTATGTACCCCTCCAGTCATTTGACGCGTATGTTTTACGGAACAAAATCCACGATGAGAGAGACAGATCAGATGGGCTCTATCTAGTGGCAATCAGATCCCGTGATGGCATCTTACTGTTACTTGGCTTTCAGACTACCACCGTCGAAAATGAGATACGCGTCGCAAGAATATCAAATGAAAGCCAACAATTATGCTTTTTGGTAAGAAGCAAAGTCAACATCTATTGTTCGGATGACGGAATCTGGAGTGAGTGGAGTGACGAACAGTGCTGGAAAGGTAGGAGAATAAGAGCAGTGACTACGAGACTGTAGCTCTTTGCGAGCGAGTTAATTTTCTTATGGTCTATTTTGTAATCGTGGAAATCAAAACGCTCTTGCATATAGTCTACAAACAGAGAAGATAAACGAGCAAGCACCTCAAACACAGGCTTACGGAAAAATCTCATATTCAGTTTTAACTAGGAGTAAACTAGTTTAAGAATCTTGGGGCGCCTGGGTGGCGCAGTCGGTTAAGCGTCCGACTTCAGCCAGGTCACGATCTCGCGGTCTGGGAGTTCGAGCCCCGAGTCGGGCTCTGGGCTGATGGCTCGGAGCCTGGAGCCTGCTTCCGATTCTGTGTCTCCCTCTCTCTCTGCCCCTCCCCCGTTCATGCTCTGTCTCTCTCTGTCCCAAAAATAAATAAACGTTGAAAAAAAAATTTAAAAAAAATTAATATTTATTTATTTTTGAGAGAGAGACAAAGTGTGAGCAGGGGAGGAGCAGAGAGAGAGGGAGACACAGAATCCGAAACGGGCTCCAGGCCCCGAGCTGTCAGCGCAGAGCCCGACGAGGGGCTCGAACTCACGAACCGTGAGATCGTGACCTGAGTTGAAATCAAGAGCACGCTTGTTTTTGAGTGTCTAGTGCCTGATGAGTATTTTTCCGATTAACATGTCATCATTGGTAAAAGCATATGTCATTCACTTCCACTTCTGACTTAAAGTGACTTATGATAAAAAAGACATATTCAAATTAAATAACAAGATAAGCTAAAAAGCCTTGGGACTGGCGCAAGATGTTATCGTGTTTGACAGTATACTAGCTTTATCAACAGAAGTTACTAACAATTGTCGAAAGGTGAAGGAAATTAACTCAGCATCGCTCTTTTAGATATATAGCTATGTAAATACATGTATAGATGTAGATACAGACAGATACTGGCATCTATCAATCATTCATATTTTTATATTGTACCATTATAATAGAGTCCCTGTTAGACTGTTATCTCCCCTATCATATTGATATCATTGTTCTCTTTCATTCATCAAATCTTTATAAAGCACCTAATATGTGTCAGACTTTTTCA
This sequence comes from Felis catus, assembly GCF_018350175.1. Lineage (NCBI taxonomy): Eukaryota > Metazoa > Chordata > Mammalia > Carnivora > Felidae > Felis > Felis catus. The sequence goes on along the minus strand of NC_058386.1, from coordinate 93,787,874 downwards.
GGCTTTTGACATATAGCAGTAAAAATCCCTGTCCTTACAGAATTGATATTTTGTTCTCATATTGGCTAGAGAGAAGCAATGAAGAAGCCAACTGTATCATATAATTACTAAGGGCTATGAAGAAAAAACAGGTAGAAAGGGAGAACTCAATTAACCAAGAGATGTGTGGAATCCGAAAGAACACGTACGGGTTCCGTTACTCATTTTTGTCACTGGCATAAGACATCTGGAGACTGTGGAACTGGCATTGAGAAAATCATGTCCTGAATTATATCTTATCCTTAGTCAATGCATAGTTTAAAGTGGGTATGGTGAGTTTTTAGTCGCATCCTCAAAATAATACATCCTTTAATGTGTATTCTATACAATCTTAGTGCAATATTGATGACCCATCAACTCCGGGAGGGGTCCATACGGGAACCCTGCTTCAAGGATAGATGTAAGGGCATTCGAGTTGATGTTGAAGAAGTTGCATAGGGCCTTTGTAAAGTCTGTATAAAACTTTTAGGCAAAGGCCTTCTTTCTCAGTGTACAGTTTAACCTTGGACCGATTCACCTTTGTTGCCAGGTGGCGGGGGGAGAAGCCTCTCCTGTGGCTTCTGTCAGCCCCTGAACATTGGCCTTCAGCTGATCATTTGTGGGAAGGCCTAAGGGAAATTCTGGCCATCTGTTTCCTCTGGGGTGAGGGGTGTGGTTTTCTCAGGGAGCCATGGGATTTGTCTTTTAACTGCAAGATACCTATGGGTAGGAAGAACACCCCTTGGGATCTAATAAGGTCCTCGTGAGTGGGAGGGTGAATGGCCACGAATCTTTCCAGCTCCTCTCTAAAATGGTATGATCCTCATAAAGTGGAGGTGAAGAGGCTTTATAATTTCAAAGATGTGCTTCTGTTCACGGGACATGAATTCTTTGTGGCGGGGGTCCAGGATATACCTGAAAAGGACATTGTATAGGAATACCTGAAGCCCTGGTAAGTAGGAGGAGTTATAAGGGATAGCCAAGTGAGCCCCACCACCCTTCTTGGGTGCCTCTGCTAAAATCACTTCCTAGCTTTCAGCATTTATACAGGTCACCGGTATACCCTGGGACTGGAGATCAGGCCAGAGTGCTCTCTGTAAATGTTATAGGAAAAGCGAAGCTAAGATAGGCAGACGGAGCTGGATTTTGAAAAGGGGAATTTACACTGGATGTTGACTTTAATGTTTGTTTTGATTTATGTTCCTTCATCTCCTTAAGGGAGTCCCTAAGGCTAGCCATTATATTCCTTTGTGTCCCATTTTTAGTTTAGTTTGTCCACAGACATCAATAGGACGAGTGGTCTCTAAAAAAAAAAAAAAAACAAATGTCAATCTAGGAGTCCCGATTCAAAAGATCCATTGTCTGGCCATTGATAAGTAGGACCTATTAATCTGAATAGTGACTCAAACCAGTACGTTTCTCTAGGCTTAACCACAGACACAAGAGATATCCCAGAGGAGAGTGCAAAAGATGCAGCCCTCACAAGATCCAGCATAAGAAAACAAAGACCTTTATCATCATAGTGAGACAATGAAGGTTGAGGTGACAAACGGCCCCTTATGGACTGGGACCCCTTCTACCAAAATTCCCCTGAGAGCTGGCAGGGTCAGACAAAGAAACCTCACTGTAGACCTAGTTGAGCCCAAGTTTTGGTTTGTAAGTTGGACCCAGTCCTGACCACCGTCAGCTCAGAGCCACAGCCCGCTTGTCCGCCTGCCAAAGGCACACTGGTACCTGCCCCCTTTGGTTAGCAGAACATTCTCACTGGTCATAAAGCCACACTCTCAAGGCCTGGAAAATGACAAAGGGGAACAGGAAAAGGATCAACAAAAAACACAAGCACTAATACCAAATCTTTACCAAAGGTACTATACCCAAGGAGCTAGTTCCATAAATATTTTCTCCTGCCAATCTAAATTTAGAAAAAGAAAAGGACTCTTCCCCACTCTTGCTCTCATCAGATCCTGCAGGCAGAGATCCAGGAGACTGACATGCTAAGAATTCTAACCGGCCAGTTAAAGATTAGCCTGCTGAATAAGCTAACTGTTGTGGAGGAAAAATGTTCCTTCTACTCTTCTAGGTTCTTTGGCTGCTCTAGTAATTAAATCGACATTAAACAGGTTAATAAAACAAATCAATTTTTTCTTTTTTTTTAAGGTTTATTTATTTGGAGAGAGAGAGAAAGAGCCTGAGCGGCGGGGGTTGGGGGGGGGGTGTAGAGAAAGATGGAGAGAGAGAATCCCAAGCAGGCTCCTTGCTGTCAGTGCAGAGCCTGACGTGAGGCTCGAACTCACAAACTGTGAGATCATGACCTGAGCCGAAATCAAGAGTTGGACTCTGAACCAACTGAGCTACCCAGGTGTCCCCCAAAAGACAAATTTAATTGCATAGGTATAGGAGCCCCATAGAAATGTGAGACCCGAAGGCAAGTAGGGCAGTTGAGGCTTATATGCCATCATGAGCTAAGCAATGGGATCAGGGCCTGGGACTTCAAAGGCGGAGGAGAGTAATTCACAGCATAACAAGAAGAGATGTTTGGTACAGTAGTAGTACCCCCCTTACCCATAAGAGATACATTCTAAGACCCCCTGTGGTGCCTAAAACCATGGAGCGTACTGAACCCTATATGAACTGTTTTTTCCTGTATAATCTATGAGAAAGTTTATGAATTAGCCACAGTAAGAGATTAACAGCAATAACAAAATAGGACAGCTGTAACAATACACGTACTATAATAATGGGGTATTTCAAAATACCTTATACTGTACTCACTCTTCTTCTTGGGATGGTGTGAAATGAATGCAAAAATGCCTAAGTGATGAGATGAACTGAGATAAATGATGTAGGCGTTATGGCATAGCATCAGGCTACTGTTGACCCGATGATACATCAGAAGGAGGATCGTCTGTTTCTGCACTGCAGTTAACCACGGGTAAAAGCAAAAGCATGGACAAGGACAGGGGGTTGAGGCACTACTGTAATTAGATGTTTTGCCCTTTCACAGAGATAGGTTATTCAAATAGAGGTTGGCTCTCGTAATAGCTCTCTCTCAGAGCCAGCCCCCCCATCTAAATTCGTTTATGTAGTTAAGGGAGAGGTAAATGTTTTTCTTGAGTCTGGTGGGTCTTGATTGCCTTCAGCTCAAAATAATCCCCATGCCAAAGTGGCATATTTTCTGGTGATGTAGTCCGCTTTCCGTCACCAGCTCTTGCTTGCTGCGGCATTATATGATACAATATAAACCTTTGACGTATTAAGAGTTAAGGGATAGGGGCGCCTGGGTGGCTCAGTCGGTTGGGCGTCCGACTTCGGCTCAGGTCATGAGCTCGCGGTCCGTGAGATCGAGCCCCGCGTCGGGCTCTGTGCTGACAGCTCAGAGCCTGGAGCCTGTTTCAGATGCTGTGTCTCCCTCCCTCTCTGACCTGCCCCCATTCATGCTCTGTCTCTGTCTCAAAAATGAATAAACGTTAAAAAAAATTAAAAAAAAAAAAGAGTTAAGGGATACACAAGACCTCTTTCTGTAATCACTTAGCTAATATGTTATCCTTTTTTTTTTTTCAACGTTTATTTATTTTTGGGACAGAGAGAGACAGAGCATGAACGGGGGAGGGGCAGAGAGAGAGGGAGACACAGAATCGGAAACAGGCTCCAGGCTCTGAGCCATCAGCCCAGAGCCCGACGCAGGGCTCGAACTCACGGACCGCGAGATCGTGACCTGGCTGAAGTCGGACGCTTAACCGACTGCGCCACCCAGGCGCCCCTGTTATCCTTTTTTGATGAAATTTTCTCAGGTCAAATTTTAAACAAAATCCTCTCAGAAAAGAAGAATTGAGCTTTGGGGAGTTGTTTTGCTGAGTGAAATGAAGGGATGTTACAGTATAGTGAAGTGATTGTTCTGTATAAAAAGTGCACAGATGAAAGGAATGCTATACACAGATAGAACCGTGGTATCTATCCACCAGGAAATAAGGCAGAAGTTGCCAACTTTAAGGCATTTCTTCACTAGTTACTGGTTTATAAAATAATTAACTTTGAAAAATAACTGTAAACTCTAACTGAGCCTCTTTTCTTGTGATTTTTAATCCCAGATGACATATGGAAGGAAACCTTGGTATTTTTCTTGACACCATTTGCTTTTGTCTCATTGTTTGTTTTGTTAGTAACTTGTCTGCTTTTGTACAAGCAAAAAGCTGTACTGAAAACGGTAAGTTGTGTAACATAATGTTTAGCCTGAGATAGTAGATAGCCTTTCAGACTGATTGACAGTTGACTTCTGGGAGAGAATTTGGCAACCTAAGTGTAGACAGTGGCTTTAAAACTCAGGGAATAGTGACCTGTAGCTGACAAGCAAGAGTCAAGCTTTTAGTTTGGACCCATTGCTATTTAATATCATTCAGCGTTTCTTCTCTGTGGTCCACAGACCGCACGGACATTTAGTCTGCATTTAGAACTGATGGACCTATATTTTATAATGTTTCCTGTACACCGTGGGTGTACAATTGAGGTAGTATGGATTATGATGATTGTCTGCAGAAAATACAATAATTTAAAAACTCAACGCTATTAAGCTAAATTTGGCGGTAGGTTTACTTTTGTTGAAATATAGGAACAATGGCTCAGAACATGAAACGCTGTTTACTTCTAGATTAGGGAACAATACGAGGAAAGAGTTACAGGAGAAAAGCAGGATTGGGAGGAAGAAAAGAGTTACTTAAACTGGATGGAGACTGAAATAGATTACTAGTCTGTTGCAGGCCGATTTCACAAAAATTGAAAAAAAAGTTGCCCGCCCTCAAGGAGTTCATACTCTAGTTGGGGGAGAATAGACTCCATAAAAAATATAACTTGCACTGTGAGTTGTTTTTAGATGATTCCTATTTGAGTTGTATGGAGACTATGATAGAATTTCAGAAGATGAAGGTCACTACGGGTTGGTGGGCTTTAAGGAGAAATTGTGACTTGGAGAAAAATCTCTTAATGCCAAGTCTTTTAAAGATAAAGGGAAATTTGAATGTGTATGAAATATTTCACTTTATTTCTCTGCTGAATGCTTTTTTTAAATCTGTTTCTCTGAGGTACTAGTCTGAATTAAAACAGTTTATGTTATTAATGACTATTTGTTAGTAACGGAGTTCTTCCTTAATTTCAGATCTTTCAGAGGAAACAAGAAGTCTTTTCTCATCAAGACACATTCTGTTGACTGAATAACTTTCAGTCTTATGGCGAAATGTTCAATGAGTCTTATTAAATGGAATGTTTTCTCCAAAAAATTTAATAAACCTACCTTAAAAGCATTGTTGTATTTAAGTAACTTTAGAATACTCAAATCCTGCAGTACATTTCCTGGATTCTATTAATAGGTTTTTTTCCTTATTAATCCCTGGTCAGAGCGATACACATAGATAAGTCAAGGGTTGGGTCAGATCTACTCACTGATATATTAATAAAACAATGTGATTTTATAACTTGTACTAAGCCAGAGATATTATTAAATCTTGGAAGATGAGATTCTAATTTTAAAAAAAATTAATTTTTTAATGTTTATTTATTTTTGAGAGATAGAGAGAGATAGTGCAAGCAGGGGAGGGGCAGAGAGAGGGAGACAAAGAATCTAAAGCAGGTTCCAGGCTCTGAACTGTTAGCACAGAGCCCGACGTGGGGCTCGAGCTCACAAAGCGTGAGACTATGACCTGAGCTGAAGTCGGACACTTAACCAACTGAGCCACCAGCACTCTTCTAATTTTTTTTTTAAACTGTACTTGTGATGAATGTATTCATCATAAGTAAGATTGTTTGGCTTTAAGAGTAACCTGTGGAGGGGCGCCTGGCAGGTCATGATCTCGCGGTCCGTGAGTTCGAGCCCCGTGTCGGGCTCTGCGCTGACAGCTCAGAGCCTGGAGCCTGTTTCGGATTCTGTGTCTCCCTCTCTCTCTGACCCTCCCCTGTTCATGCTCTGTCTCTGTCTCAAAAATAAATAAATGTTAAAAAAAAAAAGAGTAACCTGTGGAGTGGATTAATAAGAAGCAAGAAGTTTTCAACACATTCATAGTCTAAATGTGTGCTTTACATTTCGCGAAAAAGGTAGAAAGAATGCAATGCATAAAAGGCTGAAAATAATGAAACAAACAGAAAGATCAGATTTGAAAAGTTCAGATGTCACAAATATGCAGTAAAAGCTTCAGAGTTTCCTGTGCTAGTTGGCAGACAGCATTTCCTACTTTCTGACGGTGTGATTCTTTTCTTTCTTTCTTTTTTTTTTTTTTAAAGTTCAGGCACTAAAAGGCAGAAGCCTTTGAAATCACTCAGAGGTGTTTTAAAAGTACATCCACCTTTCAGACTAATTGACAGTTGACTTCTGGGAGAGAATGGGGCAACCCAAGTGTAGACAGTGGCTTTAACACTTAGGGAATAATGACCTATAGTTGACGAGCAAGAGTCAAGCTTTTAGTATCATTCAGCGTTTCTTCTCTGTGGTCCACAGACCAATAGAGTGGGCATCTCCGGGAGCTTATTAGAAATGCAGAATCTCAGACCTTAACCCAAATCTGCTCAACTGGCAACCTGCATTTTAAGAACATCTCCAGGTGGTTCATTTGCACATTCAATTTGAAAAGCACTGATACATAGGAGCATTTTAGAACGAAAGAGATTAAAATAAGGTAATGGAGAGGTAGGCCCATGAGCAGGGCAACCATAGCTTTGACTCTTATTGGTAGTGACCATTTCTCTCTAAAAGGGGGAAGAGAACTAAAACTGAAGTGGAAACCAGGATGCCTCTCGTCATCTCGCGATAGGATACATCACCACTTCCCTAAGTAGACCTATCCTTGCTAAACATTAAAACCCCCATGGTAATAGGAATTCAGATGTAATATGATTAGCAAATTGTTAAATTCTCAATGAGTTTTGAAGAAGGAGTCCCATATTTTATGTTTCACTGTGCCCTGTTAATTATATATCCACTCCTGATAGCCAGCATCAGTTCTGATTAGTCTGCTCGGCTGTACCATAAACACATCCATATCCCAGTTCATGACTATGATTTCTCTCCAAGAGGGGTTGGCCACCAGCATTACTTATCCTTCCCAGTTCTGTGTTGCAGAAGCTCTGTTCCTGGCAAGGGACGTTCGAGGCTCCCTCCCTCCACCTACCTCCCACTCCCAGGCACAGCAAGCTGAGATTACTGAAGATTCCAGGAATCTTCGCCCCAGCTTCCATGGAAGGCAGAGGTCCTATGCTCGGAGGGACAAACCAAGAAGACAAAGGATACCCCTCCCCTTCCTGCCCCCAAGTCTGGAGCTTTGCATGCGAGGGGTCGTACTGCAAGAGTAAAGGTTCCTGCCCCCATCTCTGGAGCAGTAGCAAAGAGGTTCACATAGGGGGAGCGTCAGGCCATAAGAACAGGGAGCTCAGTAGCTCTCCCTAAAGGGGCCGACTTTATTTGGAACAGAGACTGGAAAAGTCTGTTTAAGGACAGAGCTACATAGGAGTAACATTTCTATCTCTCACTGTCATTAAGCTGCTATAAATTTGAAGTAGATCTGACCGGTTAAGATGTATACTGAAAGCTCTAGTGTAACCAGGAGAATAAATTTGAAAAATAGTGAACAATCATTAAAGTCACTGAAATACTACACTGAAAATACTCACAAATGAAGGCAATAAAGAAAACATGAGTGGGGTGCCTGGGTGGCTCAGTCGGTTGGGCGTCCGACTTCGGCTCAGGTCATGAGCTCGCGGTCCGTGAGTTCGAGCCCCGCGTCGGGCTCTGTGCTGACAGCTCAGAGCCTGGAGCCTGTTTCGGATTCCGTGTCTCCCTCTCTCTCTGCCCCTCCCCTGCTCATGCGCTGTCTCTCTCTGTCAAAAATAAATAAATATTAAAAAAAATTAAAAAAAAAAGAAAAAATGAGAAAATAACATGAGTCACAGGAAAAGCAAAAAGTAAATGGCAGTGATAACAACTGTTGTAGCAATAACGTTGTGAATTAATTAATCAAAAAGCAGACATTTTGAGACTGGGTTTTAAAAAAAAGATCCAACAAGGGGTGCCTGGGTGGCTCAGTCGGTTAAGCATCCGACTTCAGCTCAGGTCATGATCTCACGGTCTGTGAGTTCCAACCCCGCATCGGGCTCTGTGCTGACAGCTCAGAGCCTGGAGCCTGCTTCCGATTCTGTGTCTCCCTCTCTCTCTGCCCCTCCCCTGCTCATGCTCCGTCTCTCTGTCTCTCAAAAATAAATAAACGTTAAAAAATGTTTTTAAAAAGATCCAACGATATGCTATTAACGGGAGACAGATTTTAGATTTAAAGATACGGACAGGGTTTTAAGTGAAATGACTGAAAAAGATATACCACAGAATTGGCTATACTACTATCAAACAGAAGGAATTTTAATTTTAAAATGTGACTAAGGGACAAAGACCTTTTATAATGATAAAAGAGTGACTCCATGAGGAATCCATAACAATTATATATGCACCTAAGAAGACTGTCCAAAATTACATGGAGAGAAAAATGGATAGAATTGGAGAAGTAGACAACTCAATAATAATAGTTAGACTCCAATAACTCATTTTCAGTAATAGAACAAGTGGGCAGCAGATCGACTAGGACACATAGAACTTGAACATCATATAGACGAGCTAGACCTAACAGATATCTAAAGAACAACTTATGCAACATTATCCAGGATATGACATACACCAAAACTAGACAAAAGGAAGGAGGTGCTTGAGCTTCATTGGTGGATATTGCCAATCAAAGATGAATGGAATTTCAGGTAGGGAACTTATATGTGAATTATGGGGTATAGAGAAATAATTTACGAGTTGATAGTTTTTTCCCAGGAAGTTACCCAATAATTGCATCACAATTTATTGAACCAACTATTTTCTCCCAATGTGAAGTGACCCTTTCCACCTTTGCCATATATTTAATTTGTGTGTGTGTGTGTGTGTGTGTGTGTGTGTGTGTGTGTGTATCTTATTCTGTTCAGGCTGCCCTAACTGTAGCAGGATTCTCACACAGAGTCGTGACCCCGAGGCTTTTCTTTCCAGGAAGCAACTTTATTCGTGTCGGCACCGCTCAGTTGGGTTGGTACCTGAAGAACTGAGCCCCGACCGCCACGTGGCATAGTTTTCTTAAATACCTTTCCTATTTCTTTGTCTCCCATATACGGTGACACGCAAACATGCAGTCTGATTCAGTGGTCTCATCTTACAAGGTCGCGAGGGATGTTGTCACATGCACGTACAGCCAGGTTGCCTTGGCGTTTTGTTTTGTTTTATTTCGTTTTCTCTTCTTAGGGAGGGGACCCTCCCACATAACAAAATAGCACACAGTGGGTAGCTAGTATATAACAGAAATGTATTTCTCATAGTTCTGCAAGCTAGAGGTCCAGGATTATGGCCAAGAGAGGGCTCTCTTCCAGGTTGCAGACTTCACTTACATGCTTACATGGTGAAAGGGACTAGCGAGTTCCTTTGGATCTCTTTTACAAGGGCATTAATCCCAATCATGAGGGCTCCGCTCTTCCGACCTAAGCATCTCCCAAAGGTCCCACCTCATAGCATCGCACTGAGCATTAGCATTTCAACATTAATTGGGGGGAGGGGACAAAAATATTCCGACAAAACTACTGTGTATGTGTGTGAATGTGTAGTTGAGTTTATTTTGGGACTTTCTTTTCTTTCCCAGTGAACTAAGTCTACTCATGTATACCGGTACTAATCATGCCCAGTACTTCTATTTAATTATGTAGCCTAATATTATGCGTTAATATCCACTAAGGACAATCGTCCTGTCTCATCAGTCTTCTTTTTCAGAAACTTCCTGACTCTCCTTACGTCTTTGTGTTTCACTATATGTTTTGGAATTAGCTTGCTTTATTGTCCTCAATCATATTGGTGTTTTTATTGAGATCACATAATTACAAACTAATTAGGGGAGAATTGTTAACTTTACAAGATGGAATCTTCCTGTCCAAGAAAATGGATACCTTTCCGTTTTGTCAGTTAATATATTGTATTTTTCAGTAGCATTACAAAATTATCTTCTTTTTTTTTAAGTTTATTTATTTTGAGAGAGAGAGAGAGAGAGAGGGAGAGAACCAGTGGGGGAGGGGCAGAGAGGGGGGTTAAGAGATCCGAAGTAGGCTCTGTGCTGACAGCAAAGAGCCCGATGTGGGACTTGAAGTCGTGAACCATGACGTCATGACCTGAGCCAAAGTTGGATGCTTAACCTACTGAGCCACCCAGGTGCCCCATCTTCTTTCTTTTTAAAATGTATTTATTTTGAGAGAGAGAGGAGAGAGACCAAGAGCAGGGGAGGAACAGAGAGAGAGGAAGAGGGAGAATCCCCAGTAGGTTTCACACTGTCAGTGCAGAGCCCGACGTGGGGCTCAAACTCACGAACCATGAAATCATCACCTGAGCCAAAATAGAGTCAGAGGCTTAACCGACTGAGCCACCCAGGTGCCCCCCAAATTGTCTTCAAATAGATGTTGCATGTTTCCTGTTAAATTTATTTCTTTTATTCTTTTTATATTTATTTGGCTTTTTAAGTTATTATTTTAATTCCAGTTAACATACAGTTTTATATTAGTTTTAGGTGTACAATATAGTGTTTCAACAGTTCCATACATCACTCTATGCGCATCACAAGCGCACTCCTTAATCCCTGTCACCTATTTAACCCATCCCCTCCCATCTTCCCTCTGGTAATCATCAATTTGTTCTCTATAATTAAGAGTCTATTGGGGCGCCTGGGTGGCGCAGTCGGTTAAGCGGCCGACTTCAGCCAGGTCACGATCTCGCGGTCCGTGAGTTCGAGCCCCGCGTCGGGCTCTGGGCTGATGGCTCAGAGCCTGGAGCCTGTTTCCGATTCTGTGTCTCCCTCTCTCTATGCCCCTCCCCCGTTCATGCTCTGTCTCTCTCTGTCCCAAAAATAAATAAAAAATGTTGAAAAAAAAGAGTCTATTTCTTCATTTGTCTCTCTCTCTCTCTCTCTCTTTTTTTCTCATTGTCCATTTGTTTTGTTTCTCATATTCCACATATGAGTGCAATCATATAGTATTTGCATTTCTCTGACTTATTTCACTTAGCATTAATATTCTCTCTCTCCATCCACATCATTGCAAGTGGCAGATGTCTTTCTTTTTTATGGCTGGATAATATTCCATTCTATATAAATACCACCTTTTCTTTACCTTTCATCTATTGATGGACACATGGGCTGCTTCCATATCCTGGCTCTTATAAATAATGTTGCTACAAATATAGAGGTGCTTGTATCCCTTTGAATTAGTGTTGTTTTATTATTTGGGTAAACACCTAGTAGTGCAATTGCTGGATTGTAGGGTAGTTCTCTTCTTAACTTTTTGAAGAACTTCCATACTGTTTTCCTGAGTGGCTGCACCAGTTTTCATTCCCACCAACAGTGCAAGACGATTCTCCTTTGTCCACATCGTCACCAACATCTATTGTTTCTTGTGTTGTTGATTTTAGCCATGAAGGTAGGTGTGAGGTAATATGCCATTGTAGTTCTGATTTGTATTTCACTGATGATAAGTGAGGTTAAACATCTTTCCGTGTGTCTGTTGGCCATCTGGATGTCTTCCTGGGAGAAATGCCTGTCCATGTCTTCTGCCCATTTTTAACTGGATTATTTGTTTTGCGGGTGTTCAGTTGTATAATTCTTTATGTATTTTGGATATGAACCTTTTATTAGATATGTCATTTGTAAATATCTTCTCCCACTCCGTAGGTTGCCTTTAGTTTTGTTGATTGTTTCCCTTGCTGTGCAGATGCTTTTCATTTTGCTAAGGTCCCAATAGTTTATTTTGGCTTTTGTTTCCCTTGCCATAGGAGACATATCTAGAAAGAAGTTGCTACAGCCAATGTCAAAGAGGTTACCGCTTGTGTTCCTTTCTAGGATCTTTATGGTTTCAGGTCTATTTAGGTCTTTTATCCATTTTGAATTTACTTTTATGTAGGGTGTCAGAAAGTGGCCTGGTTTCTTTCTTTTGCATCTTGCTGTCTAGTTTTCCCAGCACCATTTGTTGAAGAGACTGTCCTTTTCCCATTGGATATTCCTTCTTACTTTGTTGAAGATTAATTGACCATATAATTTTGGGGTCATTTCTGGGTTTCTTGTTCTGTCCCATTGATCCATGTGTCTATTTTTGTGCCAGTACCATACCGTTTTAATTACTACAGCTTTGTGATTTAACTTGAAGTCCAGACTTGTGATGCTTCCAGCTTTGCCATTCTTTTTCAAGATTGCTTTGGCTATTTGGGGTCTTTGTGGTTCCATGCAAATTTTAGGATTTTCTCTTCCAGCTGTGTGAAGAATGCTGTTGGTAGTTTGAAAGGGATTGCATTAAATGAGTAGATTGCCTTGGGTAGTATAGACATGTTAGCAATATTTGTTCTTCGAATCCATGAGCATGGAATGTCTTTCGATTTCTTTGTGTCATCTTCAACTTCTTTCATCTTGTTTTATTGTCTTAAGAGTACAGGTCTTTCACCTCTTTGGTTAGGTTTTTCCTAGTTATCTTATTTTTAATGCAATTGCAAATGGGATTGTTTCATTAATTTCTCATTCTGCTGCTTCTTATTGGTGCATAGAAATGCAACAGATTTCTGTACATTGTTTTTGTATCCTGTGACTTTACTGAATTTGTTTCTCAGTTATAGCAGTATGTTGGTGAAGTCTTTCAGGTTTTCTATATAGAGTATCAAGTCTTCTGCCTTCCTTGCTAATTTGGATGCCTTTTATTTCTTTTTGTTGTCTCATTACTATGGCTAGGGGACTTCCAGTACTATGTTGAATAAAAGTGGTGACAATGGATAGCCTTGTCCTTTTCTGGACCTTAGGAGAAATGTTCTCAGTGTTCCCCATTAAGGATCATGGTAGCTGTGGGTTTTTCACATATGGCCTTTATTATGTTGATGTGCGTTCCCTCTAAACCTGCTTTATTGAGGGTTTTTATCATGAATGGATGTTGCCCTTTGGCAAATGCTTTTTTTAAGTGTATTTTATTTATTTTGAGAGAGAGAGAGAGACAGGGAGAGAAAGAGAGAGAAAGAGAGAAAGTGGGGGAGGGAGAGAGAGAAGGAGACAGAGAATCACAAACATACTCCGCGCTGACAGTGCGGAGCCTGATATGGGGCTTGAACTCATGAACCACAAGATCATGACCTGAGCCAAAATCAAGAGTTGAACACTTAACCGACTGAGCCACCCAGGCGCCCCCTGTCAAATGCTTTTTATGCATCTATTGAAATGATCATATGGTTTCTCTCATTGATGTGATGATCAGTTGATTGATTTGTGAATATTGAACCACCCTTGCAATGCAGGAATAAATCCTTGTTGATCGTGGTGGATTATTTTTTTTAATGTATTGTTGGATTAGGTTTGCTAGTATTTTGCTGAGGATGTTTGCATCTACGTTCATCAGGGATATTGGCCTGTAGTTCACTTTTTTAGTGAGATCTTTATCTGGTTTTGGTACCTGGGTCATGCGGGCCCCTTAGAATGAATTTGGAAGTTTTCCTTCCTTTTCTATATTTTCGGAATAGTTTGAGAATAACGGGTATTAACTCTTCTTTAAATGCTTGGTAGAATTCACCTGTGAAGCCATCCAGCCCTGGACTTTTGTTTTTGTGAGTTTTTTGATTGCTAATTCAATTTCTTTGCTGGTTATCAGTCTGTTCACATTTTCTATTTCTTCTTGTTTCAGTTTTGTCAGTTGATATGTTTCTAGGAATGTATCCATTTCTTCCAGGCTCTCCAATTTGTTGCCATATAGTTTTTCATAATATTCTCTTATAATTGTTTATATTTCTGTGGTGTTGGTTGTTATTTCTCCTCTCTCATTTGTGATTTTATTTATATGGGTCAAATTTCTCTTTTTGCTAAGTCTGACTAGAGGATTATCAATTTTATTATTTTTTTCAAAGAATGAGCTTCTGGTTTCATCGATCTGTTCTATTGATTTTTGTTTTGTTTTGTTTGTTAGTTTCTACATAATTTATTTCTGCTCTAATCTTTATTATTTCCTTCCTTCTGCTGGTCTGGGGTTTTGTTTGTTCTTCTTTCTAGCTCCTTTAGGTGTTAGGTTAGGTTGTTTATTTGAGATTATTCTCCCTTCATGAGGTAGGCCTGTGTTACTATAAACTTCTCTCTTAGAACCATTTTTGCCACATCCCAAATGTTTTGGGACTGCTGTGTTTCCATTTTCATTTGTTTCCATGTATTTTTTATTTGTTCTTTGATTTCATGGTTGGCCCATGTATTTTTTAGTAGCATGTTATTTAACCTCCATGTATTTGTGACCTTTCCAAAGTTTGTCTTGTGGTTGATTCAGTTTCATTGCATTGTCATCAGAAAAGATAAATGGTATCCATCTTTTTGAATTTGTTGAGACTTGTTTTGTGGGCTAATATGTGATCTATTCTGGACAATGTTCTGTGTGTACTTGAAAGTAATGTGTGTTCTGCTGTTTTAGAATGGAATGTTCTGAATATATCTATTAAATCCATCTGTTCCAGTGTGTCATTCAAAGCCATTGTTTCCTTGTTGATTTTCTATTCAGATGATCTATCCATTGATGCAAATGGGGTGTTAAAGTCCCCTACTATTATTTTGTTACTATCAGTTATTTCCTTTATGTTTGTTATTAACTGTTTTATGTATTTGGGTGCTTTGATGTTAGGTACATACATATTTACAGTGGTTGTATCTTCTTGTTGCGTTGTGTCCTTTGTTATCATATAGTGTCCTTTGTCTCTTGTTACAGTTTTGTTTAAAAGTCTATTTTTTCTGATATAAGCATTGGTACTCTGGCTTTCTTTTGACATCCACTGCATGATGGATGTTTCTCCATCCCCTCACTTTCAATCTGCAGGTGTCTTTAGGTCTTAAATGAGTCTCTTGTAGGCATCATATAAATGGGTCTTTTTTTTTTTTTAATCCATTCTGACACCCTGTGTCTTTTGATTGGAGAGTTTAGTCCATTTACATTCAGAGTAATTACTGATATCTATTTATTGTCATCTTATTATTTGTTTTGTAGTTGTTTCTGAAGATTCTGATCCTTTCTTGTCTTTCATGGTTTGCTGATTTTCTTTCGTGATGTATTTGGATTTCTTTCTCTTTATTCTTTGCATATTTATTAGTGGGTTTTGATATATGGTTACCATTAGGTTTGTATATAACCTCTTCTGCATATAGCAGTCTATATTAAGTTGATGGTCATTTATGTTTGAACCCATTCTTTGCTCCTGTCCTCCCAACATTTTAGGTATGTGTTTTTACATTTTATATCCTTTTATTTTGGGAGTTCCTTGACTTATTTTTTTACAGAAGTATTCATTTTAACTGCTTTTGTGTTTTCTGCCTTTATACTGTCACTTTCGGTGTCTCCTTTTCACTCAGGGTCCCCTTTAATATTCCTTGCCAAGTTTGTTTAGCGGTCACAAACTCCTTTAATTTTTGTTTGTCTGGAAACTCTTTATCTCTCCTTCTATTCTGAAGGATAGCCTTGCTTGAGAGAGTATTCTTGGCTGCAGATTTTTCCCATTTATCACTTGGAATGTATATAATGCCACTCCCTTCTGGCTTGGACAGTTTTTGCTGAAAATCCTTTGCTGGCCTTATGAAATTTCCCCTGTAAGTTACCATCTTCTTTTGTCTTGCTGCTTTTAAATGTTTTTGTTTCGCACTGTATTTTCCCAATTTGATTACAATATCTTTGTGCAGATCCGCTTGTTAATTTTGATGGGAGTTCTCTGTGCCACCTGGATCTGGATATTTGTTTCCTTCTTCAGATTAGGGAAATTTTCAGCTATGATTTCTTCATAATAACTTCCTGCCCCCTTTTCTCTTGTTCTGGAACTCCTATAATACAAAAGTTATTACATTTGATGGAGTCATTGGTTTTCCTAAACCAATTCTTGTTTTTTGCATCATTATTTTTTTAATGTTAATTTGAGAGACAGAGAGAGAGAGAGAGAGAGAGAGAAAAAGCATGTGCTCAAGTGGGGGAGGGGTAGAGAGAGGGGGGAGGGTAGAGGATCTGAAGCAGGCTCTGCGCTGACAGCAGAGAGCCAGATGTGGAGCTCGAAATCACAAACCGTGAGATCATGACCTAAGCCAAAGTCAGATGCTTAATTGACTGAGCCACCCAGGTGCCCCTGTATAATTCTTTTTTATCTCTTTTGTTCAGCTTGGTGACTTTCCATTACTCTGTCTTCTAGGTCATTAATTCATTCCTGCTGTTCATTCCATCAAGTATGTTTCTCATTTCATTTATTGAACCCTTTATCTCTGCTATGTTATTCCTTACTTCTGTGTTAAGAGTCTCATTCTTGTGTTCTACTCTTTTTTTCAAGTCCAGTGAGTACCTTTATGATCATTGCTTTAAATTCTTTATCAGGCATGTTATTTATCTGTTTCACTTAAATCTCTGGCCATGGCCTTTTCCTGTTCTTTCATTTGGAATAAATTTCTCTGTCTTCCCATTTTTTTGTGTCTCTGTGCCTGTGTCTGTGTGTTAGGAAAGTCAGCTATACATCTTGTTCTTGAAGGCAATGGCCTTATGAAGAAGTCTTGTAGTGCCCTGCCGTGTAGTATCCCTTGTTCCCCAGGGCCTGGTGCTTCTAGAAAGTGTCTCTAATGTGTGTTGCATGTGCTCTGTTGTTGTTTTGGCTGCTTTATCCTTCAGGCCAGTCGTCTGCAGAGGTTCTCTTTGCTTATTTTGGGCAGTGTTTAGTCCCTGGATTGAATGTGGTGGGTTTTAACTCGGTGTGCTCTGGTCTGTGAAATAAGACCCGTCACCACTGCCACTAGAACCAAGTCTCTGCAGAACTCCCACACGGTATGACACGGTGTGAGCAGCGGTATGGGTAGTCTTCTAGGGGAGGGGGCCTGCTTCACTGGTACTGAGGGAAGCATGGCTGAGTGGGGCTGTTGCCCTGGAGCGTGAGTAGGTGGGGTTTGGTATAAGCAAATTAGGTAGTGAGTTTGGGTGCTGTGCTGCTTTCCCACAGTGGCCCTGTGCTTACCCTGAGGGGCCGGGGAAGGAAATGGTGCTGGCCAGTTCTTCCCCCCCCCCCAAGGGTCTCTTGGGTTGTTTGCCTGCCTTCTCTCTAAGAGCAGCACAGTGCCCTCCCCCCCCCAGCCTCGACTGTAACCAAGCCCACCGACCTTTAAGATCCCAGTCTCTAAGCCCTGCTGGTTGCAAGAACTCTCAAAATTGGGCCCATCTCACTTTCCATGCCAACTGATATGGGGATTTGCTTTCCCGCGTGGTCCCCTCTGTGCTTGTCCGTCTCTGGCCGTTCTCTGCAACGGTGACTCGCCACTGCAGTGACCACAATCATTTGTCTCACAAACCTCATCTCCACACTTCTTGCCTTCTCCCATGTGTCTTCATCTCTACCTTCTGCTGTGGAGTTCTGCCAGTTTTCAGGTCAATTTCTGGGGTCCTTAGGATGATCCGATAGCTATCTAGTTATATTCATGGAACAAGGGAAGCCTAGGGTGTTCCCAACCCACCATCATCTTCTAACCCGTCCAGTGCAAAATGCACCAGGGCATCGTAGCAGAGCCGGGGGAGCACGGTGGGGTCTGCTACTCGCTGCCCACCGCCCACATGTAGGCCCAACCTGCAGCCCATGACCAGCGGTGCGATGCACAGCAGCAACCCTGGTAAATTTCTTTTTTTTTTTTTTAATTTTTGAAGTTTATTTATTAACCTTTTAATGTTTTATGTTTATTTTTGAGAGAGAGAGAGAAAGTGAGAGCATGACAGGGGGAGGGGCAGAGAAAGAGGGAGACCCAGAATCCGAAGCAGGCTCCGGGCTCCGAGCTGTCGGCACAGAGCCCGACGCAGGGCTCGAACCTGCCGACCGGGAGATCATGAACGGAGCCGAAGTCCGACTCCCAACTGATTGAGCCACCCAGGTGCCCCTTAAGTGTGTTTATTAATTTTGAGAGAGAGAGAGAGAGAGAGAACACAAGCAGGGGAGGGGAAGAGAGAAGGAGAGACAGAATACCAAGCAGGCCCCACACCATCAGCACAGAGCCCCGTGTGGGCCCCGAACACATGAACCGTGAGAGCCACCTAGGCACCTGCTGTTTCATTTATTTCTAAGTAATTATTTTTATAACTATTGTAAATGGTGTCTTTATTTCATTACAAATGTAACTGGTTTTTAGTATATAGGAACGCTGTTTCCTTTATATATTATTTTTCTCTACCCATCTTTCTCGTATCTCGTAAAGTAGAATTTTCTCTGTGAGTCTCCAGATACATGACAATATCATCAACAAATAATGCTTATAGTACCTCCATCACTCTACTTTTAAAAAATAAACTTTTAGAATATTTGAAATAGTTTGATATTCACAAAACATGCAAAGATACTACGGAGAGTCCCCATTATTGTTAACTAAAGTCCATACTTCATTCAGATTTCCTTCGTTTTTACCCAGTGCCCTGTTTCTGTTCCAGGAACCCAACCAGGATACCACATGGCATTTAACAATCATGTCTCCTCAGACTCCTCTTGGCTATGACAATTTACTTATTTGTGATGACCTTGGCAGTTTTGAGGAATACTAGTCAGGTATTTATAGACTTTCCCTCAACTAGGGATCGTTTTCTCATGATTAGATCGAGGCTATGTATGTTTGATGAAGACCACAGGAGTGAAGTGCCATTTTCATCACATGATGTTAAGGATGTGTCTTATCAACATAACTTGTCCCTGTTGTTCTTGACCTTGCCCCCTCAGCTGAGGTAGCGTTTCTCAAGTTTTTCTACTGTAAAATTACTCTTTTTCTCTCTTTCCATATTTTATTCTTTGGAAGGAAGGCACTATTTATAGCCCACACTTAAGGAATAGAGAGTTATACTCCACCTCCTTAAGAGCAGAGTCATCTACATAAATTATTTAGAGTTCTTCTGCATGGGAGATTGATCTATCTTTTTCGTATTTATTGATTTGTTTAATCACTTATTTATGTCTGTATGGGCTTACGGGTACTTCTTTTATACTTTGGATTTCAATCCAATATCGTCATATTCATTTTGTTGCTCGTATTGTTACTGCTTTGGCGATTGGGAGCTCTTTCCTGCCTCCCTTTGACATACCCCCACATTGCGGGGTTTTATTTTTTAGCACTTCCTTACTTTTGGCATTGTAAGACCTTCTACGCCCTTGTTCTTTCTTCTCTGAGCACTAGAAGGAGTCATTTCTCCAAAGGACCTGGTGTTTTTTTTTTTTTTTTATTGGAAATTGGTATTAGAAACCAAGATCCAGGCACAAGACGTGCTTATTGCTAACCAAGTAGTTTCTTTTCGACTTCTGAGTTGTCATGTGTTTTGGGTCTTTTCAGCTAATAGAGCAAAGAAATATATGTGTCTATACTCATATCTTATCATCATATCATATACCCGTATTATATTAGCGTATATACACACATATGTAAGTATTTCTATATGTAACCATCTGTATCCGTAAAAGTTAAATGCCAATTTATACCAACATATCCGGCAGTAATCCATTGCCACATAAAGGAATCATTCTAGCCTTCTCCCCTTGCTTATCTATAACCTCCCACTCCATCAGTGAGAAACCTGTCTTCTGCCATCTGCCATCGATTTAATTGTTGAATTTAAGTATACATGTATAGCGGTATCAGGGTTGGTAGCCTGTATCCCCATTGCAAAGAACATCATCGACGAGAGTAGAGTGCTTTTTTCCTTTTGCCTTTAGTCTTAGAGACTCTACTTGGTCCCACAGTTACTTAGGTCAGCGCTACTTTTCCCCCACCCCTTTCTTACCCTGTGATCCGGCAATCATGCGCCTACGTATTTAACCAACTGATTTAAAAGCTTATGCCTACATAAAAACCTGCACATAATTTTACAGCAGCCTTATTCGTAATCATACACACACACACCTGGAAGCAACTGAGGTGTTTTTCGGTAACTGACTAGAGAACAATTGAAATCAAATTAAAAAAAGATTTAGGGTTTATTTATTTTTGAGACAGAGACAGAGTGTGAGTAGGGGAGGGGCAGAGAGAGAGGGAGACACGGAATCTAAAGCAGGCTCCAGGCTCCGAGCTGTCAGCACAGAGCCCGACGTGGAGCCCGACCTCACGAACTGCGAGATCGTGACCGGAGCCGAAGTTGGACGCGTAACCTACTGAGCCACCCAGGAACCCCTAAAATCAAATTTTAAAAAAGCATACTGGAGTTAATTTATCTAAAAAAAAAAAAAGCCACAGAAGACTGTCGTATATCAACATAATGGGATATTATTCTGCAGGATAAAGAAATGAGCTATCAGACCACGAGAAGAAATGGATATGTAACGAGAAGAAATGGATATGAGCTATCAGACCACGAGAAGAAATGGACCATATCACTAAGTGAGATAAGCTCGTCTGCAAAAAGCTATACCTGATGTCAGTTATATGACATTCCGGAAAAGGTAAAACTATGCAGCAAAAATACCAGTGGTTGCTAGGGGTCCCGAGGGAAGGGGTAAGAGTTGAATAGCTGCTGCCTAGACGACATTTTAGGGCAGTGAACTGGTCCGTATGATGTTGTTATGGTGTATACGTGGCACCACGCATTTGTCAAAACCCTCGGAACTTCACAGCGCAAAGAGTGAACGTCGATGTACGCAACTGAAAGAAAACCATCGAGACGTCAGGGATGGAATGCAGAATTTGACTTCACAATGAAGGCAGATATCACAAACGTGTGCAACAGCATGACCGAAGGAGGTTATACTCTGTAGTGATGCCCACGAAAATGAGAACCCTTTTAAGCGCAGATCGATCTCCCCAGTTGTAAATTGCATTTTGTGGTTAGTGTTAAAAAGGATACTTTGGGGGACACCTGGGTGGCTCCGTCGGTTAAGCATCCGACTTGGGCTCAGGTCATGACGTCACAGTTCACGAGCTGGAGCCCCGCAGAGCCCGCTTCAGACCCTCTGTCTCCTCTTCTCTCTGCCCCTCCTCCGTCTCAAAAATAAATAAGCATTAAAAAAACAAAAAGGATCATTTGGAGTAATAAAACACCTCCATGTGCTCTGTGGAACTTTGGCCCACTGGATGTTAGTAAGGGTTCCATGGAAAAAGGATTCTGGGGTCAAACAGTGGGGGAAATTCTGGGTTAAGACTTGGCAGAGCCTCTACTTTACTATGTGTTGTGACTCTTAGATCATAGCATTCAGCAGTTTTCAGACTTGTTTCGTTGGGAAACCACTTTTTTTGATATCACAACTATTTTTTTCTAGATATCATTGGCATGTGTGAGTTTGAGGCATACAACGTGTTGATTTGATACAGTTATGCATTGCAAAATGATTACCACCATAATGTTACCATTCGCTTATCACCACCTCCGCCACGTCACATAGTCACCCCTCCTTTTTTTTGTAATTAATTATAACCACCATATCGTACACTAGGTTCCCAGAACCTACTTATCTTACAACGAAGTTTGCACCCTTGACCAGCATTTCCCCATTTCCCCCAGCTTCCCATCCCCAGCCCCTGGCAACCAGCATTCTACTCTGCATCCGTGAGTTGTGTTTTTTCAGATTCCGCGTATAAGTAGACAAGTATTTACATCTCCCAGGAGAGTATTTCAGAGACAAAACAGTTTGGGCCATGTTGAAAATATCAGCGGTATCTTCTGCCTGCCTGAAGGGGGAGGTGATGCTAACTCCGGGGACTGGAATATCACTCAGGAGGAGGAAGGCGTTAAAGGAGGGCATCTGTGTATCTTGGGCTCACGGAGGTTTAGATTTGTTTACTGCTTACTGAACCCAAATCTGTGACTCAGTCTTATGCTGAACGAGTAACAAGTTGTCCTTCAGAGTCTTTAAAGATGGGAAAAAGATGTTTAGAAGTAAGATGACAGCTAGTACTTAAGACAATACTGATAGTGGAGTTCTTACACCTGCTTCAAGCGCTGCCCGGCCAATAACTGATGGGACTGTGGACCGAGTAAAGGGGATGTTCCCAGACAGAAGATGGGGTGGGTCGGTGCTAAGGACATGATCTGAGGGGGAGTGTGAAAGCAACCATCTCCAGTCCCCTTCTACATTCTGGTTTACACTTGATCTTAGCCAAAAGACCGAGAAGCGATTACATTCTGGTTTAAAACCACAGGGGCGCCTGGGTGGCTCAGTCTGTTAAGCGTCTGACTTCTGCTCAGGTCATGATCTCACGGTTTGTGGGTTCGAGCTCCGCGTCGAGTTAGTTCTGTGCTGACAGCTCAGAGCCTGGAGTCTGCTTGGGATTCTGTGTCTCCCTCTTGCTCCCCCTCCCCCAACCCCCACTCGTGCTCTGTCTGTCTCTGGCTCTCAAAAATAAATAAATGTTAAAAAAATGTAAAAAGAAGTGGAGAATTAGAAGTCCCTGAGCAGGGACAGCTCAGGATCAGAGATCCTGTGACTTCGTGTTGGAGAGAAAAAGGGGTGAAGGGTGAGAAATGTGGCCAAGATAAAGGCATAGTTTTTGGTAATAGATATACAATCCTGGTAGGAAGGAACTCAGGCACTCAGCCCTTCTATTCTCTCTGGATGTAAAGAAACAAGGATTATGGGAGGCAAAGAGAAAAACAAGAATGTGACAAAGTGGGGGCGCCTGGGTGGCACAGTCGGTTAAGCGTCCGACTTCAGCCAGGTCACGATCTCGCGGTCCGTGAGTTCGAGCCCCGCGTCAGGCTCTGGGCTGACGGCTCGGAGCCTGGAGCCTGTTTCCGATTCTGTGTCTCCCTCTCTCTCTGCCCCTCCCCCGTTCATGCTCTGTCTCTCTCTGTCCCAAAAATAAATAAACATTGAAAAAAAATTAAAAAAAAAAGAATGTGACAAAGTGACTACGACAAAGTTATTGGCAAAGGAAAAAATCACTTTATAAAGTCTTTAGAGTTCCGAATATTTTGAAACACTGAGCACATACTATAGAAAAGGTGTTTTTTTCCCCCATAGATTACGAGATTTGGTTGTGATGGGGGAATTGTGCCTGAGGTGGGTTTCTGGTATTCCATCCAAATCAAGGGCTAAAGTGAGGATTAATTAACATCTCGGATGCCCAAATTCCAAATGGGAATCTTTTACTTGTCTCAAAAGATGTGAAATTACATCCTCCCCCCTCTCCCCCCCGCCCCCAACACAGGTTGTAGATGGTGTCTGAGCCAATTTACTGCTTGAGGACTGTTGCTTTACGAGTATTCAAAGAGAAAGGGGAACACATAGCTCTGTCTAGCGACAGAGATAACCTAACCTCCTAAGAATACAATAGAACGAGAAGAACGACGCTAGGAGGGAGAAACGAAAACTGGGAAGGTTAAGCGTAACAGAAGAGGGTGTAGAAGACGAGCCCCACTGGCTGTGAGAAGTAAGACTTGGAAAGATTGAACAAGGGAGGATTTTTGAAGAAAACTGTTTTGTTTTGTGAATCTACTCCTACTTGCCTCTGAAATCTTGGGTATGATAGACATTGGATAACAAGGGCTTCTTTATGTAGAAGGCAAAGAATTTCTGAGCCCTGTTGCACAGTTGGCACAGGGCCAAAAATAGATGGTCTGTGTGGATCCTGCCAGCACGTGGATTATACTGTTCCACGAATAAAGGTACCGATACCGAGGTTCAGAGAGGTTACGGAACTTGTTCAAGGTCAATAGCTAGGAAGTGAAGGAGCCAAGATTTGACCTCTGTTCTATAATGTCCCAATACCTATGATCTTAACCTTTAAAATAGACTCCCTCTCTTTTTATTTTAAGTGCCTTTATCACTTTATGATCTCAGACCCTAACCTTTATTTTTACTTTTTGTTTTAATTTTTAAATGTTTATTTATTTTTGAAAGAGAGGCGGGGTGCAAGTGGGGAGGGGGCAGGGGGGGGGGGACACAGAATTTGAAGCGGGCTCCAGGCTCTGAGCTGTCAGCACAGAGCCCGACGTGGGGCTCAGACCCACCAACCGTGAGATCATGACCTGAGCGGAAGTCAGACGCTTAACTGATGAGCCACCGAGGCGCCCCTCAGACCCTACCCTCTTCAGACCCTCTGTCTCCTCTTCTCTCTGCCCTCCTTGGCCAGAGTGTAGGGGATTCCTTTGTTCTTCCTCCTTTCACAGCAGCTTTGCGGAAGGGAAACAGAGTGTGACCTTCTCTGGAATAAACTTCGGAGAGCTGCCCGTCAAATGTATGGCTTCTGACTTTCAACTGAAGAGCCGAACAGGGCAAAATGCTCACCGCGGATTGAATATCACAATTTAAAAGCATCTGGCAGGAGACTAACCTTCAAACACCGGTTCCTTGCTCACAACACTTTTTAAATGGTTTCTTTTCCCTCCTGAATAGAACATGTGAAAACACTTCCTACATTTTCCTCTCAAGCTCCCCTCTTTGCCTTTGTCGCTCCCACCTTTGCCTCCCTCTTCTTCCCTGAAATTTTCAAAGCAACGTTACGAGCCTTTGGTGCTTCAAAGACCCATGGAAAGCCGGTGCCTTTCTGAGGGGTTTTCTGCGGAGTTAGTGAGCTAAGTTTAAACGCACGGTTATCAAGAGCTACCTGAGAGCCCAGTCCTCAATTCAGTGGCAAGGGTCTCTGGTAGGGATTATCTGCTGGAGCTGGTAGTAAATACTGTACCTGAAACTGCAGAGTCTTCTGCCTTCCACAAGCTTCCACAACTGAGTGACTGGAATCATCTGTCGCTGGTCAATTAGCCAGGAAACTGTGAAGAGACCAAGTCTCCACCTTCTTTTAGAATTCCAGAACCAGCATCACTGTGCCCCTTTGACGTGCCAGAATCATTTGGGCACTGCCCTTCCTCAGAAATCTGAGGCCCCAACTGGGCATCGTGTTGCCTTAGTGCTCCATTTTTGTTTTCCCAATCTTCTACTTCCTGTTTACCCAATTCCTTGCATTAGGCTCAGTGTTGAAATACCTAATACAGTTTCTATTTTTCTATGGAAGTATTTTTTTTTTTCTTCCCAGTGTTTGATGGCTAGATTGAGTCAGTCAGGAGCTTTGTTGCATTTCCCATAATTTGCAAGAGTTTTGACACGGACCCAAAACCTAAGCAACAAAATAGGCCAAGGGGCCAAAAGGGCAAAAAATTTTTTGTAAGCCCTTCATTGCCTTCATGTAATGTAATCGTCTGCAACTGGTCTTCAAGGAAGAGAAACACATGGAGGTAGGTTGCGGGTATGTTTTAGTCCGTTCACAGCTTCATGACCTATATGCCGGATTTCTATATGTGTCAGGGGATTACAGGCATGCTGAGATAGTAATCCATTCAAATATCCCACTCCCCTGGCCAGTTTTTTCTGGCTACAAGGAACCTCATTCATTTCCCTTCCTTTTTATCCTTAAGGTTATTTATTTATTTTGAGAGAGAGGATGAGAGAGAGCATGCGTGTGTGCTCAAGCAGGGGAGGGGCAGAGAGAGGGGGAGAGAGAGAGAATCCCAAGCGGGCTCTATGCCGTCAGCACAGAGCCCATCACGGGGCTCGAACCTACAAACCATGAGATCGTGACCTGAGCCAAGATCAAGAGTCAGATGCTCAACTGACTGAGCCACCCAGGTGCCCCCATTTACCTTTTTTTTTTTTTTTTATACTGCAAATATATTAACACTTCCTTCCTAGGTGAGCATGGACCAGAAATGATTGGGAAGAATCATGGTCTATTCTATTGGTCTATTGGTCTATTGCATTTCCTGCAGACTTTCCTAAAACCTCTAAGTTTAGTGTTCCCCAAAGTACATGCTGTGGAATAATGGTTCCTTGTGAGGTTTGCAGGTGTCGCAAGGGGGGAAAGATGTTCTGCGGCCAAACTAATTTGGAAAGTTCTGGGTTAAACTGCAGACTAACCATGGGTCTCAATTTACCCGGGACATACTTGCTGTCTTAGTGTAATTATTAACAACATCCCCTTTGGCACTCAGAAGTGGCCTGGTTTGGGTGATTAATTGCAGGTCACCCTATCTTTGAGAGACAGAGCTTATGAAGCATTTCCAACATTTAATTGCCCATGGAACTTTTTTTTTTTTTCAAGGAGTGTCTTACACGCTCCGTGGAATATATTTAGGACACATTGTATTTGGGTCTATTTGATCTTCATGACTAAGTATCTTGCAGCAGAGTAAAGGGTATTAAGTTTCATGAGGCCCATCCCCTGGCTTCTGAGCAGAACAGAGGAAATGTGACCTTGTAATCCACAAGCTTAGTCCCGGATGGGCTTCCATGGCTTGGTCTGAAGTCAACTGAGATGTTAGGAGGTAGGGAACTTGATGTTACAGCTGTTTTGTTTAGGGTAATTCCCCATTCTTTCTATGTTCTTGCAATTAAAGAATGGAACCACCTCAGGAGGACAGAGGAAAAAAGATCCCTGTACTTCCCATATGATCTCTATTCCCTAGATTTCCCTCCTTCACCGTGGGGCTGACCCCAGTGTCATTCTGAAATTCCATTGCCTCAGCTCCCAGATGACCATCAACCCATCTCTGTGAAGGTGTTAGTGCATAAAAACTGGAAGCAATGAGCCTCATAGATATCATGAACAACTGTCTCCTTTTGAAATCTCAGACCCATGGAGCTCCATGGGGAGTGGGGAACTACTCGCTGGTTTACGTTATCACGTTCTAATGGCATAGATTGTGGTTAAACGCACAGATTTAGAATCGAATCTAGATCCGAACCCTCTGCTTCTTTTTACCTGCATAGCCATTGGCAATTAAATATTTTGAGCTTTAATTTCTTCATCTGTAAAACATGGGTAATGTTACCTTTTGGTAGATTTGTTTGAAGGTTAAATGATGTAATCATATACACTGTTGGGCACAGTTCCAAGTATATTTATAGTAAGTGCTATTTCACAGGTAACTAAAAGTATGAGAAAATACATAGGAAAGAGTGAGATTTTGCATTCATACAGACCTGGATTTGAAATCTGGTTTTGATCACAAACTGCCTCACCACGGGCAGTTTGCTTCATCTCTGTAAGGATTACTCATCCGTCAAAATGGGATATTAACAGTATCTTATGGGATTTTGTATTGTATGAGGTAATGCATGTAGTTTATTTTTTTTGAAGTTAAAAAATTTTTTTTAATCTTTATTTATTTTTGAGAGAGAGAGGGAAAGAGAGAGCAAGGGAGAGGCAGAGAAAGAGGGAGACAAGGAATCCGAACCGGGCTCCGGGCTCTGAGCAGTTAGCACACAGCCCAAAGTGGGGCTCCAACTCACGAGCCGTGAGATCATGACCTGAGCCGAAGTCAGACGCTTAACCAACTGAGCCACCCAGGCACCCCAATGGATGTGGTTTCTAGCACAGTGCCTGGGATATAGAAAGTACTACCTTATTAGTATCATTTTTGTTTCTATGACTATTTATGCTTCTAGTATGATTATAATTTTTTAAAATATTTTTTAATGTTTATTTATTTTTGAGAGAGAGAGACGAGAGAGAGAGAGAGAGAGAGAGAGAGAGCAAGCGGGGGAGGGGCAGAGAAAGAAGGAGACACAGAATCTGAAGCAGGCTCCAGGCTCTGAGCTGTTAGCACAGAGCCCAATGCGGGGCTCGAACTCACAAGCCGTGAGATCATGACCTAGCCGAAGTCGGACACCTAACTGACTGAGCCACCCAAGCACCCCTATAATTTGTGCTTCTTTAGGAACTTCAAGATGACAAGGAATTTAAGGTACCAGAGAATAGTTGTATGACACTGGAGTTATGTAGGTCTGATGGCAGTTAAATGGGACAAGGGCTCTAATATAGTGGGCCACTGTCCTTGAAATAATTCCTTGTAAAATGAACTCTGTTGAGGTAGACTGGTCATGAAAATCACTGCATTGCAGCCATTTCAGGATCTTCAAAGTTATAGCAAAGAGCTTCTTCTTCTTTTTTTTTAAATTTTTTTTTAATGTTTATTTAGTTTTGAGACAGAGAGAGACAGAGCATGAATGGGGGAGGGTCAGAGAGAGAGGGAGACACAGAATCCAAAGCAGGCTCCAGGCTCTGAGCTATCAGCACAGAGCCCAACTCGGGGCTCAAACCCATGGACCATGAGATCATGGCCCGAGCCGAAGTCGGACGCCCAACCGACTGAGCCACCCAGGCGCCCCGCAAAGAGCTTCTTCAATATAAGTCCCGAGGTAAGGGTAATTGAGCCAATTTCTTGGTGGATAATTGATTCTAAAGCAATGAGTTAGCATAAATTACGAAGCAAAACTGAAACTTTTCATTTTGTCAATTAGAACACTATGAACTTAAACACAACTTAAAAATAAAGTGTTCTCATCGAATCTGCTCTCTTATGGAAATAGCAAGTGTGAATTTCCTCATCAGCTCTATTCTTGATGGCCTCAACTGCAATACTCGCTGACTTTGACAAGTTACGTTACTGCGTCTGAGTCAGCTGGACCCTTTTGGTGAGTGAATTGTTTCACCTCAATCTCTGGATGGTTTCGTTGTCGGAATCTCTCTTTAGACCCTGGAGATTAACCATTCAACCCTCAGAACAAAGGCCACACTGGTGAAGAAAGCGGAAATTCAACACCGGAACAATTTGAGCACAATATAAACTTCCTTCTGTGAGAAAGTGTGGACTTCTCCTCTGCCTGATTTTCCTGCAATAGGAATCTGATTCTATGGTTCTCCTGCTTGAACCTGTCAATGAGCTGCGATTGCTGTCATGATAAAGGTGAATCCCAGTGCAGGGGATACAAGGCCCTTATCACTTGCCCCTCATTCCTTCTTCATTGTGTTGCTTATGTCTGAGTGCACACTCTCCCTCACCGCCCTTCTCCCTTGTTCCTCCTCCTCCCCCGAGTGCCTGTTCTCTCTTTCAGCCACGCTCAACCATGGCTAGTCCCTTAGCCACGGCCCCATCTCTCATACCTCTAGTCCTTACAATCTGTTACCATCTCTGCCTGGAATACACTTCAATTACTCCTGCTTTGGCTTGCCCGGCTGACCGCTATTTGTTCGTTGCGGGTCTAAATGTGATTTCCCCCAGAAAGCCTTATGTAAAAGGAGGCTGTGTTCCCTTTACGTATATTCTTATTATCAGTGTTTTGCAAACTTTTAAAATCCATATGTACTTTAGGTGAACAATCATGTCATATTCTCTTTGTGACTTAAAATATGAAACATTGTTAGGGATCCTTTCTTTCTAAATAAAAAAGTATACTTTAACATTTAACATGCTTTAAAAATATGCCTTTAGGGGCGCCCGGGTGGCTCGGTCCGTTAAGCGTCCGACTTCAGCTCAGGCCATGATCTCATGGTTTATGAGTTCGAGCCCCGCGTTGGGCTCTGTGCTGACAGCGGGGAACCTGGAGCCTGCTGCGGATTCTGTGTCTCCCTCTCTTTCTCTACCTCTCCTCCACTCACACTCTGTGTGTGTCTCTCTTTCAAAAATAAATAAATATTAAATAAATGTATAAAAATACGCCTTCCTGATCCCCTTCAACACCCTGCCAATCTGGTTAAAAATCTCTTCTATAGGTAGTAAAATCTGGTTAAAAATCACTTCTATAGGTAGTAAAATCTTCCTTAAAGAGGGTGTGAAGGAGAATGTCAAGAAATCAATTTGCGGTTATGTTTGCGACGTTATCCTTCCCCAGGGATTTGGAGACACTGAATGCAGAACAGAAGAATGGTCCAGACTTGTGAGCCGCTGTGATACCTGAGTTGTAGTCCTGAATCTGCAACTAAGTAGTTTTGTTGACTCGAGCATTTTGCAAAGCTTTCTGGGTCTTTCTGTCCTTGTCTTCAAAATGGAAAGAGTTAACTAGGTTAGTATCTCTTGTAGTATATTTGAGATGCACTCTTATTTTGCTAGGTGTTACTAAAAAGTTTAGTTGCTGTTAGATATATTTGAGACATAGTTAAGCAACGTTAAATAGGTATTTTTCAGTCAAGATCCTGTAACATGCTAATGCCTTCTAGAGTCCTCTAGAAGGGACTTTTGGCTGAAGTTTTTATTTTGTGTTTGATTTTTACATACATCACCCATGAAATCCTCCTGATTCAGAATCTTTTGTAGAACTCGTATTCTGTGTAATGCAGCTGGAAAAATGATCTCTTGTGGCCTTTCCTATTCTGGACATATTTTGATCCTTTAATGAAACTGACATCCATGTCTGACTCATTGATAATATGAATACTGACACATCCTATCGAGCAGCTGGTGTATAATTTTCATGGTTCAATTTTCTTCTGCTTTTTCAAATGACTCAACATTTCTGGAATGCAAAATATAGAAGAGGGTGACTAGCTTCAACTAGTTGCTTTTCTATATACAAGAGGCTTTGGGGCATTCTGTGTTTGTCTTTAGTTATGCAATCTCAGAGATCATGATGAGAAACATTCTGGAGAAAATATCTTGGGAAACCACCTACGAAATATGGAAACTTTGACAATGCACACAAGCTCTTATTGCCTAAGAAACATCGTGTGTTCCCTTTTCTAGACTAGCTAGGACAGAACAAAATGGAACAGACTTTCCTCTGAAACAGGGAGCTTCTTGTCACCAGAAGTGTACTGTTTGAAGGATTACAGCTGAGTTAGTTCATGAAATGCCAGCAGTGTGAAAGAGGAACTTCTAGCATTGGAGGCGGAATCAGACCAGATTACCCTTGGGAGGATCTCTTCCAGACCTAAGACTGGTCTGCAGTGGCACAGCCCTCTTGGTCACAATTGTGGTTGCACCCTTAAAAATCTCTTTTCTGATGGTTAGCCTCCAGAGATCCAATTTAGAAGTGAACAAACAGTATTCAGGAAAGGTGTCCTGTGGATTTTTTTCTTTCAGTTATTAATAGGGCTTTATTCTTCCCTTAATCGTTCCCTTTGAAAGCCTAGAAATTCAGAGCCTGAAGGAATGGATGGTCAAGACTGGATAGTGGAAAACATGACTTGGATGAGGAGGATGGTGTTATAGATAGATGTGTGAGTATCACTTCATGGATCTGACAGAGACAAGAAACAAAAACAAAAACAAAAAACCCTGGGCAATGGTTAGGGAAGGAAAACTACTGGTGTGCCAAATCGAGGGAAAAATAAAATATCTTTCCTGAAACTCTCTCCTCTCTTGTGTCCTAGAGATACAAGGAACACATACCAAGGTAAGGGGGAAGATAAAGTTAATAGGGTATAGTCCCTGCCCTGAAGTAGTTATCTGCTCGGTGGAGTAGACAATAAAATAAACAATTATGATCCTATGTAAAATTAGACCATAGAATTTTGGAAATAAGGAATAGGTGCTATGGGAATGCTTCCCTTAAGAAATTAAGAAATTACTTAATTTCTTTTCTTTCTTTCTTTTTTTTTTAATGTTTATTTATCTTTGAGAGACAAAGAGAGGCAGAGCACGAGTGGGGGAGGGACAGGGAGAGAGGGAGACACAGAATCTGAAACAGGCTCCAGGCTCCGAGCTGTCAGCCCAGAGCCGTATGCGGGACTCGAACCCACGGACTGTGAGATCACGACCTGAGCCGAAGCCGGACGCTTAACCGACTGAGCCACCCAGGTGCCCCAAGAAATTACTTCTCATTTCGTAAATTAAGAAATTACTTAATTTAAGAAATTATTTCCTATTCTAAGGTCCTATAAATATTTTTTAATATTCCCTTTTAGAAGGGTTAATGTTTTCTCTTTCACATTTAAGGCTTTAATCCATCTTAAATTAAACGTGTATAATGTATAAATGTAATAAAGGCCCTCCGTTTCATTTTTTCTAACTGGGTAGCCAGTTTATCTTATTGAGCCATCTTTCCCTTCCCCACTGATTTACATTGAGCTGTGACAAGTATTATTTCCATAGGTGAATAAGTGTCTCTGATCTCCCTATTTTGTTCCATTGATTGCTGTCTATTTCCGGGTCAAAACCACACCGTCTTTATTTCGATAGTATTGTAATCAGTCTTGAGATCTGCTAGGGCAAATTTTCATACCTTATCTCCCAGCCCCCTCCTCCTCTCCTTCCTCCTTTTTTCTCCTCCTCCTCCTTCTCCTCCTTCACTTCCTCTTTGCTGCTCTTTAGGAGTATCTTAGCTATTCTTGTCTCTTTCTGTTACATATAAATTTTACAATCAGTGTGCCAAGTTCCTTGAAAAATTCTCTTGGGGTTTTTAGTAGAATATCATTGAATCTATATATGAATTTTGGCAGAACTAATATAGGTATAACGTCAAGACTTATATCCACAGATGTATTTCTTCATTTACTTGGATCTTCTTGATTATTTTTCAAAAACTTGTCTAGATAGATAGATAGATAGATCTTTCACAACTTTATTGACTTTATTCCTATGCGCCTTAATATTTTGCTGTTGAAAGGAGTTTTAAAATTTAAATTTTCTGTTTGCTACTGGTATATAAAATTGATTTTTGTATGTTGATTTTTACATTCACGGACTTTGCTAAATGATTGTTATTTCTATTAAGGTGTAGATTCTTTGCATTTTCTCTATAAATAATCATATCTTCTATGAATGTACTTGTTAAGGTAAAAGTTGGTCTTCTGACAAATGCAGCCATAAATCTCAGTGTCTTAACTCAAGAGTAGTTTGTTGTTTACATAGAGTTCAACGTGCATTTTTGATTCTTGGTCTTTCATTTGATGACTCAAGGACACAAACATCTTTCCTGTTGATGCTTTACATAATGGTTACCAGCACTATTATTTTTCCTTTCTTAACCTTTATGTTTCTTTCTCTTGCCTTTATGCTCCAACTAGTTAACTACAGCACACAGTTAAATGGAGACAATAAAAATGTCTATCATTGTTTTCTTCTTGATTTTAAAGGAAGTGCATCTAACCTTGAACTATTAAGAATTATACTTACTATATTTTTTCACTTGCTACCCTTTAACAGGTTAGCAAAATTCCATATTATTCCTCATTGGTAAGGTCTCATTTTTTTTATTTTGAATTTTGTTAAAAATTATCTACTGAGATTGTTATGTATATTTGCTTTTCAATGTGTTAAAAAGTTGAATTACGCTTATGGCTTTGGTAACGTTAAACAGGCCTTCTCTTCTTGGGATCAACCTAACGTTAATAAAGTATTATTATTTTTACATGCTACTGGTTTCTGTTTGCTTTTTTTTAAGGATCTTTGCGTCTATGATTTATGGGTAAGACTTGTCTATAAATTCCCTTATTCATACTGTTATTTTCAAATAAAAAATAAAGAAAAACCGTGTGGTTTACCTTCTGGTCTCTGGAAGGTTTTAGATAATATTTGAATAATTGGTTCCTTGAAAAGGTGGTATAACACACCTGTAAATCATCTAACTAGAGTTTACTTGTGAGAAGAATTTAAACTACTATTGTAAGTCTTTAGAAATTATGAATTTTTCAGTCTTTTTTTATCATCATTAGTCAGTTTTAGTAGGTTATATTTTTCTAGGTAATAGACCATTCAATCTACAATGTCAAGATTTTGGCATAAAGTTGTTCACACTCCTCTTTTATGTTTTACGTCACTGCTGTTTGTATAGATATGCACATCTTCGATTATTTTATTTATTTTATTTTATTTTTTTCATCTTCAATTATTTTAAAACAATTTTTAAATATCTCAAACCCTTGGGGTGCCTGGGTGGCTCAGTCGGTTAAGCGGCTGACTTCGGCTCAGGTCACGACCTCGCGGTCCGTGAGTTCGAGCCCCGCGTCGGGCTCTGTGCTGACAGCTCGGAGCCTGGAGCCTGTTTCGGATTCTGTGTCTCCCTCTCTCTGACCCTCCCCCGTTCATGCTCTGTCTCTCTCTGTCTCAAAAATAAATAAACATTAAAAAAAATAAAAAAAAAAGAATATCTCAAACCCTTAAGTTGTATTAAGATACATATTTTTTTAGGATTTACGCACACCCATTCAAAGTGTACAATTCAATGTTTCTTAGTATATTTACACAGTGTGTAACCATCATATAATCTAATTTTAGAACATTTTCATCACTCCAAAAATAACCTTGTACCTATTAGCAGTCACTCCCCATTCTCTCTTCAACTTTTCTTTCAGCCCCAGGCAACCATTAATCTATGTTCTGTCTCTATAGGTGTACCTATCACAGACGTTTCATAGAAATGGAATCATCTAACAAGTGGCCTTCTGTATCTGGCTTCCTTCACTTTGTATAATGTTTTCAAGGTTCATTTGTGTCACGGCATGAATCAGTATTTCAGTCCTTCATGTAGGCAAGGTTTGGCAAGGATTGGCAAGGTTGGCAAGGATTCCATTGTATGAATATACCAGATTTTGTTTATTCATTCATCAGTAAATTGACATTTGCATTGTTTCCACTGTGTCTTTAGTGTGAATAACGACGCTATGAACATTTATCAACGTTTTCATTTAAAAGTTTTTTAGTGTTTATTTATTTTTGAGAGAGAGAGAGAGAGAGAGAGAGAGACAGAGTGCGAGCGGGGGGGGGGGGGCAGAGGCAGAGGGAGACACAGACTCCGATGCAGGCTCCAGGCTCTGAGCTGTCAGCACAGAGCCCCATGCGGGTCTCGAACCCACGAACCGGGAGATCATGACCTGAGCTGAAGTCACACGCTCAACCTGCTGAGCCACCCAGGCACCTCCGTCCTTTTGATTCGAGCCATCCTAGTGGTTGTGGAGAACTATTTCATTGTAGTTTTGATTTGTTTTTCCCTAACAGCTAATGATTTTGAACATCTCTTCCAGCGCTTGCTGGCCATTTGTGTTATCTTCTTTAGAGAAATGTCTATTTGAGTCTTTTGCTCATTTTAAAACTGAGACATTTATCATTTTATGATGGAGTTGTGAGTGCTCTTTACATATTCCAGTATACACACAGGAGAATTAAAAATAGGTGTTCAAACAAAAATTTACAAGGTGCATGATTTGTAAATTTTGGCCCATGATATGGGGTGTCTTTTCACTTTCTTGATAGTCTTTTGAAATGCAATTTTTATGTTGATGAAGTCAAAGCATCAATCACTTACCACTTGTAATTTCGGTGTCATATCTAAGGTCATGAAGATTCACTCCAGTGTTTTTTATTGCGATTTTTATAATTTTAGCTCTTACATTTAGATCCATGATTGATTCTGAGTTAATTTTTATACATGCTGGTTGAACTTCATCCTTTAAAATTTTTTTTTAACATTTATTTGTTTTTTGAGAGACAGAAAGAGAGTGTGAGCGAGGGAGGGGCAGAGAGAGAGGGAGACCTAGCATCCAAAGCAGGCTCCAGGCTCCGAGCTGCCGGCACAGGGCCCTACGCGGGGCTTGAACTCACGAACCATGAGATCATGACCTGAGCCCAAGTCAGATGCTTAACCGATTGAGCCACCCAGGCGCCCCTGAACTTCATCCTTTTGCATGTTGACATCCATTTGTTCCGGCATCATTTGTTGACAAGAGTATTCTTTCCCCCATTGAATTATTTTGACTCCTATGTTGAAATTCAGTTGACCCGAAATGTAAGGTTTATTTCTGTACTCCCAGTTCTGGTCCATGGATCTGTATGTCTATCCCTATGCCAGGACCACATTATTTGGATTTGTGCAGGTTTATAGCAAATTTCAAAATCAGGAAGTGTGAGTCCTCCTACTTTCTTTTTGAAGTTTGCTAATTCTTGCTTTTGCCAGCTCAAATCTGCTGTTGAGCCCCTTTAAATAATTTGTCATTTAAGTTATTGTACTTTTCAACCCCTAAATTTCTTTCGATGCTTTTTTTTTTAACAATCCCTATCTCATTATCGATAGTCTTTATTTGGTGAGATAATAGTCGCATACTTTTTTCTTTAGTTTTTCATTTTTTTTAATGTTTATTTACCTTTGAGAGAGATAGAGAGACACAGTGCAAGCAGGGGAGGGGCAGAGAGAGAGGGAGACACAGAATCTGAAGCAGGATCCAGGCTCTGAGCCATCAGCACAGAGCCCGACACGGGGCTCGAACCCACGAACCACGAGATCATGATCTGAGCCGAAGTCGGATGCTTAACTGACGGAGCCACCCAGGCGCCCCTCTTTAGTTTTTAAAACATGGTTTTCCTTAGTTCTTTGGTCATACTTAAAATAGTTGAGTCAAAGTTTTTGTCTGGTAAGTTCAATGTTTAGCTTCCTCAGGGATAGTGTCTATGATTTCTTTTCTTCCTATGTATGTGCTATACTTTCCTGTTTCTTGATATGGCTCATAATTTTTTTCAAAATTTGACATTTTAATTAATATAATGCATCGACTCCGGAAATCATATTCTTGCCGCTGCCTAGTGTTTGTTTTTGTCGTTACTTTATGTTATTGCTGATGGTTTCCCAGATATTTTACTGAATTAATTCTGTCAAGCCTTTGTTTTTTTGTTGCGCTTAGCCACCGGAAGGTCGGTGTGCTTAGCTAACCTGAAAGCTGATGAATCAATAGAAATTTCCTCAAGCACCTAGAACCAAGCAGTCTCCTAATATTTGCTGAAGAGTTTGTGCGCGTGTGTGTGCGTGTGTGTGCGTGTGTGTGTGTGTGCGTGTGTGTGCACGCGGGTGTGTGTGTGTGTGTGTGTGTGTGTGTGTGTGTGTTGGGGTATATCTCCAACGCTCAGCCTGGTAATTGACACCTCAGCCTGAGCCTTTACTTCTTGCTTGTGCAGAGCTTCCAGGTCAACCAGACAGAAGTTTAGGTCTCTGGATATGTGCATAGTCAGTCCTACACATGCTCGTGACATTCCGGATTCCCATGGTTGTGTCCGCTTTTCAAATCCCCTGTGGTTACCTCATTCCCCAGCTTTTCATATTCAGGTTTTTGGTTAGACTATCATTTGCCCCACCTCTTAACCAACCTCTTCAGGAAGCTTCAAACAACTACCTCCAAATGATTTCAGCAAAATTCCCCCTGGGGAAAAGGTTTTTTTTGCATTAGGTAAGCTCTGAGTCAAGTCAAATGAAAATTGCCTGATATTGTGGTGTTCTGGGGAACTACCAATTATGTAAAGCGATAACACATCTGTGAGAATGAGGTCATGAGGAACCTCCAATCCTGTTCTGCCCCTGTGTTGGCCGGAAAGCTGCAGATTTGCACCGATGATAGCTAGCTGTTAGTTTCCAAGGGTCTCACAGAGGTTGAGAGGGGGGACTGGAACAGTGCCGGTCAACACACCCTAAAACTCATCGTTCTTATCAGGATTTCTTGAATAAATCCTCCCTGGATTGCTGCAAGCCTTTAGTTAATTTGCAGAGTTCTAAAAATATTGACTCTGACCATCTGTTGCCAGTTTTCTAAACCGCTTTCACAGAGGAGAGAATTTTTTGTTAGGTCATCCCCGCCACTTTTTTTTTTTTTTTTTTTGGCAACTATTTCCTCCCACATTGTGTCTCTGTCCTTTTCATGTTTAATTATGTCTTTGATGAACAGGTATGATTACCCTTTTTCTCTTTCAAGACCCATTTTTATTCACTCAAAGGGAATACTTCATTGCCGATTAAATCGCATGTGATATCAGAATTTTAGTATTTAGTTTTATGGTCTTTAGTACTTTTTGTTTGCTTAAAAATAAACTTGAAACATAAACTGGTTTTCACTGTTGGTGGGGATGCAAACCGGTGCAGCCACTGTGGAAAACAGTATGGAAGTTTCTCAAAAAGTTAAAAATAGAACTACCCTACGAACCAGTAATCACACCACTGGGTATTTACCCCCAAAATACAAAAACACTAATTCGGAGGAACACATGTACCCCTATGCTTATTGCAGCATTGTTTACAATAGGCAAATTATGGAAGCAGCCTGTGCCCATCGATAGATGAATGGATAAAGAAGATATGGTATAATATATATAGCATGCATATTGTGATATATATCGGCATAATATATGTATATACCGTGTATATTATAATATATAGAGAGATTACCATGCACATTATGGTATTTATATATGCATATATATATACACACATGGTATATTATATATATATATATATGAATATTATTCAGCCATAAAAAAGAATGAAATCCACAATGTGGATGAAACCAGAGAGTATAATGATAAGTAAAATAAATCAATTGGAGAAAGACAAATACCATATGATTTTATTCATATGTGGAATCTGAGAAACAAAACAAATAAGCAAAGAAAGAGAGAGAGAGAGAGAGAGAGCAAAACCAAGATTCTTAACTATAGACAACAAACTCATGGTTACCAGAGGGGAGGTGGGTAGGGGGATGGGCGAAATCGGTGAAGAGTCACTTACCGTGATGAGCACTGAGTAATATCTAGACTTGTTGAATTACTATATTGTACACTTGAAACTTACATAGCACCGTATGTTCACTGTACTGGAATCACAATGAAAAAACTTAATACAAAATAAAAATAAATAAAAATAAGCCAGCTTTATCTTCTTTAGCAATTTTTGTTTGTTTAAAAATAAACCTCATTGAAGTTTACTTCACATAAAATAAAATGCATCCATTTACAATGTACATTTAGCTAAGGCTTGAAAATATTTCCACCCATGTAAATACCATCACAATTATAGTATGGAATATTTTCATTATCCCAAGAATTTCCCTCATGACCATTTGTACTCAAACTCCTTTCTCCACCACTCGCCCTCGGCATCCACTCATTTTTTCCTGTCCCTCTAGTTTTGCAAGTTGTTGAACAAGTTGTCTTCTAAGTCTGATCACTTTCACTTAGCTGAATGGTTTTGAGATTCATCCATGTAGTTGCATGTATAAGTAGTTTGTCCCTTTTTATTTTTAAGTACTCTTCCATTGGATGTATAATATTGGATGTACAATATTTTCTGTATCCATTCATTGATTAATAGACATTTGTTTCCTGCATCAGGCTATTAGGGATAAAGTTGCAATGAACGTAAATTCATACGCAATTATTTGTGTGAAGGTAGGTTTTCTTTTCTCCTAAATAATTATCTGGGAGTAGATTTTTGGATCACATGGTAAGTGTATGTTTAACTTTATGAAAACATGCAGTCTTTTTTCCAAAGTGTTTGTAACATTTAACATTCCCACCAGCAATATATGAATTCCAGTGAATCTGCATAAACACCCATGCTTGTAATTGTTAGTCTTTATCATTTTTCGTATTCTGATGTTTGTGTAATGGTAAGTCATTTTTTTTTATTCTGTACTTCCATTATTAGCAATGAGGTTGAGGAGTTTTTAATATTTTTTTCGTCTATAATTGTTTTGTAAAAAGCTTCTTGAAGTCTCTGCCTAATATTATAATGGGTTGTCTGTCGTTTCTTCTTGATTTTTTTGAATTCTTTATACCTTATGGATATGAATTGTTTCCAAGTTATGTGCTGCAAATTATCTTTTACCGCACTGTGACTTGCTTTTTTAGTCAGTTGTGATGTCAATGAATGGATGTCCTTAATTTTTATTTTATTTTTTTTTTAATTTATTTTTTTTTCAACATTTATTTATTTCTGGGACAGAGAGAGACAGAGCATGAACGGGGGAGGGGCAGAGAGAGAGGGAGACACAGAATCGGAAACAGGCTCCAGGCTCTGAGCCATCAGCCCAGGGCCCGAGGCGGGGCTCGAACTCACGGACCGCGAGATCGTGACCTGGCTGAAGTCGGACGCTTAACCGACTGCGCCACCCAGGCGCCCCAAGGATGTCCTTAATTTTAATGTGGTTTATCAATCACCTCCTTTTTGGGTAATCTTTAAGTGTCCTTGCTTAAAAAAAAAACACTTTACTTTGGTGTTTATTTGTTTTTGAGAGACAGAGAGACAGAGTGAGAGCGGGGGAGGGGCAAAGAGAGAGGGAAACAGAATCTGAAGCTGGTTCTAGGCTCTGAGTTGTCAGCAGAGAGCCCGACATGGGGCTCGAACCCACAAACCATGAAATCATGACCTGAGCTGAAGTCTGACGCTTAACCGACTGAGTCACCCAGGCGCCCCTTTAAGTGTCCTTTTTAAGAAAGCTTTTCTTATCCAAACGTGACCAAGATATTTTCAATGTTAGCCCCTCTATAAACTTTATTTTTTTAATGTTTATATTTACATCTGCAGTCTACCCAGAATTGATTTGAGTGTCCAATGAAGCCAATTTTCTCTCTTTCTCATGTGGATATTCAATTGATCTAATGTCATTTGTCAAAAAACACAGTATTTTCCTCACTTTTCAGGAGCATCGTTGTTATAATCAAGTGTTTGAATTATCGTGAATCTATTTTGGACTCTTCTGTTCTGCTGGTCTAATTTGCTACCCTTGTGCAATAACACATTATCTTAATTACTGCAGTTTTGGGGCACCTGGGTGGCTCAGTCGGTTAAGCGTCCGACTTCGGCTCAGGTCACGATCTTGCGGTCTGTGAGTTCGAGCCCCGTGTCAGGCTCTGTGCAGACAGCTCAGAGCTTGGAGCCTGTTTCGGATTCTGTGTCTCCCTCTCTCTCTGCCCCTCCCCTGCTCATGCTGTCTCTCTCTCTGTCTCAGAAATAAATAAACATTAAAAAAAATACTGTAGTTTTTTGAGTTTTGATATCTGGTTGTCTAAGTCCTCTGGCTTTGTACTGTTTCTTCCACAAAATTTTCTGTATAACATCCGACTTCGGTTCAGGTCATGATCTCGCCCTTCGTGGGTTCGAGCCCCGTGTCAGGCTCCATGCTGACAGCTCAGAGCCTGGAGCCCGCTTTGGATTCTGTGTCTCCCTCTCTGCTCCTTCCCCACTCACACTCTGTCTCTCTCTCTCTCTTTCTCTCTCAAAAATAAATAAACATTAAAAAATATTTAAAACATTGATTTTTTTGGTATACATCTGTGATATAAGACCTCAAATTCAGCCCAAATATCATGTGCTGCCTTGACTTCTGGTAAAACTGGAAAGGTCTCTAACGGACTAACTGCCAAGTTCTCCTCCCCATTCTGCCTCTGCAGGTAAGTTCCTCTAGCTAAAATCTCTTCCTCATCAAGGGGACCAGGCGTAGTTTCTGCTTATCCTGAAGGAATGAGCTTCAGTCCTCTGACAGCTCACAGAATTATTCAAACAAGCCAAATACATTCTCCCCTGGACACCAAGGTCACCCCATCCTCTTAATACTACAAAGCCTCCCACAGATCTTGGTCGTTCACTCTGTAGTCCCTCCTCCCTTGGGATGTGAGTGTATATGACTAATAAACTCTACTGATCTCTTCTGTGCACTGTCTTCATGTGTTGCCGGCCCCATAAGCCTAGAGCAGGAATCCCTCCTCATCAACACGGTGAATAGGAGATGATTAAAACAACTGCATTTCTGTTAAACTCACTTGTACTTTACTTGAATATTCTTTGAATTTTCCGAAAACAAAATCATACGTTTGAAAGTAACGTCGGTTTTTATTTCTCCCTTTTAAGTTCTTGTACTTGTCATTTATTTTTTCCTGCTTTATTGAACTGGCTAGGACTTCCAGTACAATGTTGAGTATAAGTAGAGATTGTGGACTTTTTTGGTCTTTCCCAAAGTGAGAAGGAAAGTTTCTACATTTCATTCCTACATTTTTCATTTATGGTAGTTATTTTGCTTTGCTTTGTTTTGTTTTGTAGACACCGTTTATCAGAATAAGAATGTTTTCTTCTATTTCTAGTTTTCTAAGAGTTTTCATCATAAATG
Organism: Felis catus; assembly: GCF_018350175.1. Lineage (NCBI taxonomy): Eukaryota > Metazoa > Chordata > Mammalia > Carnivora > Felidae > Felis > Felis catus. The sequence goes on along the minus strand of NC_058386.1, from coordinate 93,746,226 downwards.
TTAAGTGAATCTTCTTAGGTACTTTTTCTGCATCTATTGAGATGTTTTGTTTTGTTTTTTTTTTTCTCCTTTGCTCTTTTAATATAGTGGATTACATTGATTTCTCATGTTCAACCAATCTTGTATTCCTGGATCAAACTTAACTTGGTTATTTATTTATTTTTCTAATTTAGAATTTTTGTTACTATGTCAATGAGTGAGTTAAACTTTCTCATTATGAAATACAACTTTTTATATCTAATGATGACTTTTACCTTAAAACCTACTTTTTGTGATATTAATTTATTTAATGGCAGCTTTCTTTTGATTAATGTTTGCCTGCTATATTTTTTATTCCAGCTTTTTACTTTTACCTTTACATTTATTTATTATTTTTAAATTTTTTTTAATGTTTATTTTTGAGAGGGGGAGACAGACAGAACGTGACTGGGGGAGGGGCAGAGAGAGAGGGAGACACAGAATTGGAAGCAGGCTCCAGGATCCGAGCTGTCAGCGCAGAGCCCAACCTGGGGCTTGAACTCACAGACTGTGAGATCATGACCTGAGCCGAAGTCAGACGCTTAACCGACGGAGCCACCCAGGAGCCCCTTACCTTTATATTTAAAGTGGGTTTTCAAAAAGCAACATGTAGTTGTTGGAAATAATTATATTTTAATTGTAGCATTTGGTCCATTTTTGTGAGATGTATTTACCAATATATTTTAGCTTAAGTTTAATACCTTGCTGTTTGCTTTCTCTTTGTGCCACTATTTTACATCCTCCTTTCTCTTTTGCTGTCTTCTGTATTAATTATTTTTATTGTACATCTTTATGTTAACTTTTTACTTAAAAATATTTTTTTAGTCCTCCACATTCTCCTCTTTAATATCTTTAATTTTATATTTTGCACTATGTACAATAAGGAAAATTTGTAACAAACAAAAAGAACTTTAGCCAAATTCCCTTTCCTCCTCCAGCTTTATTGGATAGTTTAAAATTACGTTTCTATTTTCTAGGATATCAGTTGCTTTTTCCATATGACTTTTAAAAACTGATTACAGCAAAGGAAACAGTTGTTTAAGTGATATAGTACATAAAAATAACATCTTGGTTTCTGTGAAAATGCATTTTTCTGCCATTCTTGAATGACTCCAAATTATGCTAGCTCTGAGAGTAGATGTGTTCTAAACCTTGGCCATCATGGGGTGCCTGGGTGGTTCAGTCGGTTAAGCATCTGACTTCGACGCAGGTCATGATCTCAGGGTTCGTGGGTTCGAGCCCCACATCGGGCTCTGTGCTGACAGCTCAGAGCTTGGAGCCTGCTTCGGATCCTGTCTCTCTCTCTCTCTCTCTCTGCCCCTCCCCAGCTCACACTCTGTCTCTCTTTCTCTCTCAAAGATAAACATTAAAAAAAAGAATCTAAACCTTTGCCATCACCTTATGTATACCCAGCATCAACACTGTGATGAAGTTATTACTGTTTAGGAGTTCACCTCCATTTTTCTCGCACAGCCATTAACACACATTTGTCTTTTTCGTTGTTGTTCATTTCCCTTCGACTGTATGTTCTATGTAGGGCTTGATACAGACAGTGCTTGATGTTATTCAATAGCTACTGAGGTCAGACAATCCAAGGCCATTATTATGCTAAAATTTACGTTGTTTATGGAAACTTAAAGATACTTCCAGAATTGGTTTCACTTCCTGCGTGGGAACATATCCAAGAGACCCAGGGCAGACTTACTGGTCTGATTCAGCTCCTCCTATTCACCAACCCCTATTCACTAGTGTTCACTTTGTTCTTCAACAAAGCATGATACGTGACATCTCTACCAAACTAGACATGAACTTTATTATTATCATTGTTTTTTTTTTAGTTACATGCAGAAAATCTATTTTTTTCCCACTGCTTTCCTCCTTTTACACAGCAAGGAAAGGTCACTGACCTGGGAGTATCCTCTATCTGCCAATCTTTGGCCAGGGAAGAGGTCTCAGAGAAAATAATACAGCCGCTAATCAGAACAAGGAGGGGCAACAAAAGAAAAGAATTAAGCCAGGGCTTCAATTGCGCATTTCTCTACAAGATGCCTTGACTCACCACAGCAGTAATAATGGACTTCACTTGCCTTGCGGCGATTGACAGTTACGTGACCGTGACCGGTTTCACACCAAAGGTGTAGTATTTCACTTCGGTGCCGTCTTTCTGACTGTGTTCAAATTCTCCACAAGAATGGCACTTCTGCTCATCCGCATGGTCACAGTCATGAGCCAGATGGGCTGGTTTGCCACAGTTGTAGCAGCACTGTTCTCCCTCTCTCTTGGGCTCTCTGCCGTCCTTGGCCATGTGGCCACCTCTGCTTCAGTTAGCAGGCAACCTCCTGAGGATCCCAATCCTTGGCAAGATGACCAGACTCACCACAGTGATAACAGATGTCTGGAAGAGATGAGAAACCAAACGGGAAACCTCTGAGGTAAAACCACCTCTACCATGGGTTTTCATTCCACAACCATGGCCTCCAACAGTTAGGGCCCCCCCCCCGCCCCCGGCCCAAGCTTCTCAAGGCTGCAGTTAGATCTTTGGCCCATCTGAGTGGTCCTTCGCTGGAAGCGACTCGGATGCAGGCCCAGGGAAAGTGGTTCACAAGGTAGTGGCTGTTTATTTTTAGGGTCCTTGCGGGTCTGCGCCTGTACTTAAATATTCTTGTAATACTCATGGTAGCTACCATAAATATCTTCATGTGTATTCCGGATATCAAAGTACTATAAATTAGTACTTTTCCCTCTTCCTGGAAAATTTAATGACCATAGAAACTTTATTTATTTAAAAAAATTTTTTTTTTTTAACATTTATTTATTTTTGAGACAGAGAGAGACAGAGCATGAGCAGGGGAGGGTCAGAGAGAGAGGGAGACACAGAATCCGAAGCAGGCTCCAGGCTCTGGGCTGTCAGCACAGAGCCCGAGGCGGGGCTCAAACTCACGGACCGCGAGGTCATGACCTGAGCCAAAGTTGGACGCCCAACCGACTGAGCCACCCAGGTGCCCCAAGACCATAGAAATTTTAAACTTCATTTGCTTTCTTTTTATTTTATATATTACCTTTGTCTCTGCATTTTTAAACCACTCAATACATTATTTTTTTTTTTTTTCAACGTTTTATTTTATTTTTGGGACAGAGAGAGACAGAGCATGAACGGGGGAGGGGCAGAGAGAGAGGGAGACACAGAATCGGAAACAGGCTCCAGGCTCTGAGCCATCAGCCCAGAGCCCGACGCGGGGCTCGAACTCCCGGACCGCGAGATCGTGACCTGGCTGAAGTCGGACGCTTAACCGACTGCGCCACCCAGGCGCCCCTCAATACATTATTATTAAGAATAAGCAGTACTGGGGCGCCTGGGTGGCGCAGTCGGTTAAGCATCTGACTTTGGCTCAGGTCATGATCTCCCGGTTGGTGAGTTCAAGCCCCACGTCGGATTCTGTTCTGACAGTGTGGAGCCTGCATGGGATTCTCTCTCCCTCTCTCTGCTTCTACCCCACTCATGCTCTCTGTCTCAAAAAAATAAACTCAAGAAAATAACCATCAGTACTAGTTTTTGTGAAGTCACATATTTACCGTTTTGTTGCTCTTTGTTTTTTCCTCTATCTTCAAATCTGTTCTCATTTTCTTTCTCCTTGAATGTGATCCTTTAGTAATTTTTCAACTGTGTGACTGCTGTTGGCAAATTTTCTCAGGTTTGGTTTTTTTTTTTTTTTTTTTTTTTTTTTTTTTTTTGTCTAAAACTGTTTTTCCTGTGGCTCAGTAGGTTAAGCGTCTGACTCTTAATTTTAGCTCAGGTCATGATCTCAGTGTTTGTGACATTGAGCCCCAGGTTGGACTCCACACTGACAGTGGGGAGCCTGCTTGGGATTCTCTCTCTCTTCTCTGCCCCTCCTCCTGCTTGCACTTACTCTCTCTCTTCTCTCTCAAGATGAATAGATCAACCTTTTTTTAAAAAAATGTCTTTCCTTCTCAACTGGTATTTTTGTTATGTAGAGAGCTATAGTCTGGTCATTTTCTTTCTTTTAGTAACTTAAAATTATGCCAGTGTTTTCTGGCTTCCATTTTTCATTTAAGAAATCAATTTTCATATAGCAATACAGGCTTACCCCAAGAAGCAAGAAAAATCTCAAGCAAGTAACCTAATCTTTCACCTGTTTGTTGTCAAATATTTCTTTCAGTCTGTGCCAGCTGTGTGACCTCGGGAATGTTACTTAAACTTTCTGTGCCTTGGTTTTCTCAGCAACAATATGGGGGTAGTATTAGTACCTATTCCATACGATTGTTGTGAGAATGTAATGAGATAATCAACGTAAATCACTTAAACAATTCTTGACAAATAAAAGGTACTAAATATTTCTTTATTTGTGTATCTCCTTGTAACTAGTGAAAAATTTTGTACATACATATATCAGAATCCCCATGGAATTCTAATCCTTTTCCCTAAAGTATACGCTTTTGTGGATAAAACAACGTCTTACGTGGAAGCTGCATTTTCCAAATAGTGACAAAGAGCAAGACTTAATGTGTTCTTGAGGGTGTTCTTGATCTAATTACTGGCATTTGATCATTTCTTAACCACCAAATGTCATTTCTTAAGAAGGATTGCCCTTTAGATACAGATTTATTTCATTCCTACTTTTCTTCAGTGCAGTCTTTCTGACTGTGTTCAAATTCTCCACAAGAATAGCACTTCTGCTCATCCGCATGGTCACAGTCATGAGCCAGATGGGCTGGTTTGCACAGTTGCAGCAGCACTGGAACAAAGCCCCATGTCGGGCTCTGCGCCGACAGCTCAGAGCCTGGAGTCTGTTTCAGATTCTGTGTCTCCCTCTCTCTCTGCCCCTCCCCTGCTTACTCTCTCCCTCTCTGTCTCTCTCAAAAATAATAAACATTAAAAAAAATTAAAATACCCTGTTCGAGAGAATAACATACCATGCCTTATGGTATTCTTTTTAATTCCCATACTCAAAAAAATTTTAATAACAAATATATGTCAAAGCGTGATACTAAGGCCTATGATCATATGAGATCAACTTAAAGCTAAAACATCAAAGTGTAAGTTCTCCCTTCCTTTGGCCATCTACTAGTGCAAATACCCATTTCTTCCAGATGTTTTTCATTTATTAAAAAAGATATTTTAATGTTTATTTATTTGCATGTGTATGTGAGAGAGAGAGAGAGAGAGAGAGACAGAGTGTGAGTGGGGGAGGGGCAGAGAGAGAGGGAGACACGGAATTGGAAGCAGGCTCCAGGCTGTCAACACCGAGCCCGACGAAGGGCTCGAACCCATGAACCGTGAGACCGTGACCTGAGCCGAAGCTGGACATTTAACCAACTGAGCCACCCAGGCACCCCTCTTTCAGATGTTTGTGAATGTGGTTTTGTTTTTCAGTTGACAATTTCCAAGAACAGCTGCCATCTTGACATTAAACACAGCAATAGATTTTGTTCAAACCTTGGAAAAGAGGCAAGATGCATGATGATGGTGGCAGTGTGCTTTTATCAGTGAAGCAATTAAGACATGACAATATTAGAGGGGACTATTAATTCTGCTATTTAATGCTTTCACATTAGCTTTTCTTTTTTTTTTTTTAATTTTTTTTAACGTTTTTATTTACTTTTGAGACAGAGAGAGACAGAGCATGAACAGGGGAGGGGCAGAGAGAGAGGGAGACACAGAATCTGAAACAGGCTCCAGGCTCTGAGCTGTCAGCACAGAGCCCGACGCGGGGCTCGAACTCACGGACCGCGAGATCGTGACCTGAGCTGAAGTCGGACGCTTAACGGACCAAGCCACCCAGGCGCCCCCACATTAGCTTTTTCAAAACAGAGATAACTTCTTATCTTGCACTGAGATATTATACGGGGCATTTCAAATGCTTTGCAAAGATTAAAGCACTTAGAGAAATGCCAAACCTAATTAGATGTCACCCTCTTGGAAACTACTTCCCTTGCTTTTTTATTTGCCTCCCTCATAGTTTTGATATTTCATGGATATGAGTTTTCAGGTGATAGAGAAAAGGCCCAGGCTGTGCCTTGTAAAACACTAGTGTTAAGCCTGCAATTTTGTTTAAAATTGCATTCAAAGGCTAGAATTGTTGCTTTTTGATACGCTCACAGACAATATTCTTTGGAATTGCTTTACTTGTCAAATTTTCTTCAAATAAATATCATGTACATAAAAAATAAAATGTAAATGTAGAATAAAGACAGCAAAGTCATTCAATGTAGTTGGAAATGAAAATCCTATAAACCGAGCTTGTTTTATATCTGACTACCACTGGGTGTCAGCAATGTATGACTTTCCATTGACGATCTCTAAATAAAGTATAATTGAGGTTTCTTTTTGTCTTAGTATTTGACTTCATATTTGTTTTCATTTGAAGTTGTGTTACTTTATTTATTTTTTATTATTATTTTTAAAATTTGCACCCGAGTGAGTTAGCATAGGGTGCAATAATGATTTCAGGAGTAGATTCCAGTGATTCATCCCCTACATATAACACCCGATACTCATCCCCAGTGTCCTCCTTAATTCCCCTTGCCCATTTAGCCCACCCCCCCACCCACAACCCTTCCAGCAACTCTCAGTTTGTTCTCTATATTTAAAAGTCTCTTATGCTTTGCCCCCCTCCCAGTTTTTGTATTATTTTTGCTTCCCTGCCCTTATGTTCATCTGTTTTGTCTCTTAAAGTCCTCATATGAGTGAAGTCATGTGATATTTGCCTTTCTCTGGCTAATTTCGCTTAGCATAATATATTCCAGTTCCATCCACTTTGCAAATGGCAAGATTTCATTCTTTTTGACTGCCGAGTAATACTCCATTGTATATATACACCACCTCTTCTTTACCCATTCATCCATCGATGGACATTTGGGCTCTTTCCATACTTTGGCTATTGTTGATAGCGCTGCTATAAACAGGGGGGTGCACGTGTCCCTATGTATCAGTATTCCTGTATCCTCTGGATAAATACCTAGTAGTGCAATTGCTGGGTTGTAGGGTAATTCTATTTTGAATTTTTTGAGGAACTTCCCTACTGTTTTCCAGTATTCCTACTTCACCAGTTAGCTTTCCCACCAACAGTGAGAGTTCCCCTTTCTGTACATAGTCACCAACACCTGCTGTTTCTTGTGTTGATTATAGCCATTCTGACAGGTGTGGGGTGATATGTCATTGTAGTTGTGATTTGCATTTCCCTGCCGATCAGTGATGTTGAGCATCCTCTCATGTGTCTGTTGGCCATCTGGATGTCTTCTTTGGAGAAATGCCTGTTCATGCCTCCTGCCGTTACCATCACTTAATTGGATTATTAAGTGTTTTTGGCATTTAGTTTTATAAGTTCTTTTTATATTTTGGATACTGCCGGAGTCCAGCTCCAGCAGGTCCGGGGGTTCCCGAAGGATGAACGGCATCGGCAAAAAAGTGAAAAAAAAAAATGAAACAAAAATAAAAACGGACACAGACAACAGCAGTGTGTTGAACCGGCCGCTTTATTGCGGCAAACGTGGCGTTATATTTATTAGCAATTTCCTTGTAGCATGCGACATCTATGTTTTCTAGCATTATCTAATTCTAAAAATGTTCCTGTGTGTAATCACCCTTTAAGGAATAACATGGTTATTTTCTCATAACGTTCCCTCCTGCCCTTTGCTTATTGATTAATTTCTTACATTATTTTCATTATGTATCTACATTTATCTATAATCTATAAAGCATTTGCTTTGTTGTTTTCATGAAAAGGCATCTATCTCTCAACACCTCAAGTGGAGCAGTTACAGGGACATGACTTCTTAGCTGTTTCCCTGAACCATTTGTGGTTTGAGGAACAAAAGTGTTCGCCTCGGTCCAAGGTGCCAGGACCTTAACCAACTAGGTTCAATCATCATCTGGAATGCTTCCTGGGGGCCAAGTGGGTCTAGGGAGGGGTTGGAGTAACTTGTGCCCATAGATACACTCCTTTGTCGCCGGAGTGGGGCTTTCAAATCCATTTATTCCTCCTTTGCTGGCAAACGTATGAGGCTATCCTTCCTTTAGGTAGAGGAGTCTTTATAGGGGGTGGCAAGGGCTAGATGTAGGGCCGCATTCCTTGCGGAACCTTATTTCCTTCCCCAATGGTTCTTTTCCCAGGGGGCCTGTCGAGGTCAACTCCCCAACAGACAATTCCCCAGGTACTTTTATTAAGGCCAAATTACATAAAAGCGGGAGTACAAGAAGCTTCACTGTCGGTGGGCTGCCCTGCAGTCCTGATCCATCCACCGCCCGGGCCCTGCCCTCAGGCTGGTTGGATCGCTCGGCTTCCGGCAGGATACTAACCCTTTATCAGATATGTCATTTGTAAGCATCTTCTCCCATTCCTTTGGTTGCCTTTTCATTTTGTGAATTGTCTCTTTTGCTTTTCATTTCATTATCAAGCTTTTCATTTTGATAAGGTCCCAATAGTTTACTTTTACTTTTGTTTCCATTGCCTCAGAGAGATGTTGCTATGACCAATGTCAAAGACATTACTGCCCTTGTTCTCGTCTAGGATTTAGATCGCTTCAGGTCTCCCATTTAGCTATTTCATCCATTTTGAATTTATTTCTGTGTATGGTGCAAGAAAGTGGTCCAGTTTCTTTCTTTTGCCTGTTGCTGTCTAGTTTTCCCAACCGCATTTGTTGAAGAGACTGTCTTTCTTTCCATTGGATAGTCTTTCCTGCTTTATCAAAGATTACTTGATCATATAGTTGTGGGCTCATATCTGGGTTTTCTATTCTGTTCCATTGATCTCTGTGTCTATGTCTGTGCCAGTACCATACTGTTTTGATCACTATAGCTTTGTAATGTAACTTGAAGTCTGGAATTGTGATGCCTCCTGCTTTGGTTTTATTTTTCAAGGTTCTTTGGTTATTTGGGATCTTTTGTGGTTCCACACAAATTTTAGGATTGTTTTTGTAGCTCTATGAAAAGGGCTGTTGGTGTTTTGCTAGGGATTGCATTAAATATGTAGATTGCTTTGAGTAGTATAGACATGTTAACAATATTTATTCTCCCAATCCATGAACATGGAATGTCTTTCCATTTCTTTGTGTCGTCTTTAATTTCTTTCATCAGTATTTTATAGTTTTCAGAGTACAGATCTTTTGCCTCTTTGGTTAGGCTTATTCCCAGGAATCTTAGCATTGAGAACTCCCCAGATTTGACTGAAATGCATTTATCTCACATCCAAGAGGCTCAATGAACTCAAAGAGAATAAAGTCAAAAAGTCATACCTCAACACATCATAATTAAACTGCTGAAAATCAAAGACAGTGAAACTTGAAAGTGGTGAGAGAAAACTGACTTATCACATGCAAGGGATCTTCAATAAGATTCACAGTGGATTTCTCTTCAGAAACCATGGAGGCTTAGTTGGAAGTCAGATGACATAATCAGAGTGCTGAAAGAAGAAATTGTTGATTAAGAATCATAAATATGGCAAAACTGTGCTTCAAAAATGAAAGAGAAATTAAGGCATTCTTACATAAAAACTGAGAGAGTCCCTTGGACACCTTCCCTACAGGAAATAATAAATAGGTCCAGTATGGATAGGTTTGGCATCTTCTGAGGCCTTTCTTCTTGGCTTACAGATGGGCATCTTCAAACCACGTTCTCACATGGTCTCACATGGTCTCTCTGTGTGTGAGCAGGTCTGATGTTTCTCCGTGTGTCCAAATCTCCGCTACTTATAAGGACACCAGTCAGATTGAAATAGGGGCCACCCTAATGGCCTCATTTTAACTTCATCACCTCTTTAGAGGCCCTATTTTCAAATACTGCTCACATTCAGAGGAACGGGGGGGATCAGAGCTTCCACATATGAATTTTGGAAGGACCCGATTCGGTCCCTAACAGACAGGATTAACTAAAGGTCATGTGCTATTTTAGATGGGATCCTGGAAAAGAAGAACATTAGGTAAAAAATAAGGAAATATGAACAAAGTATGCACTTGAGTTAATAACGATGTGTCAGTACTGATTCATTTTTTTTTTTTTCAAAAAAAAAAACGCCCCAGTACTGATTCATTAATTGTAACAAAAGTACCATCCTGACTTAAGATGTTAATTGTAGCGGAAACTGGGTGGGAGTTTGGGAAATGCTGTAGTTTTTCTAATCCTTAGTTTTCTCGTTTGCAAAATGGGAATACTAACAGTGCCGTCTATATTATAAGTCATGTTGAACTGAAAACGGATAATGCAGGTTTAGACGCTTTGTAGAGTGTACATCATGATACATGCAGATGTATTTTTTTAAGTGAACGTTTCATTTTACAACAGCTACAGATTTATAGAAAAATTGCAAATAGAATACAGTGCTCCAGGGGCGCCTGGGTGGCGCAGTCGGTTAAGCGTCCGACTTCAGCCAGGTCACGATCTCGCGGTCCGTGAGTTCGAGCCCCGCGTCGGGCTCTGGGCTGATGGCTCAGAGCCTGGAGCCTGTTTCCGATTCTGTGTCTCCCTCTCTCTCTGCCCCTCCCCCGTTCATGCTCTGTCTCTCTCTGTCCCAAAAATAAATAAACGTTGAAAAAAAAAAAAAGAATACAGTGCTCCAGTATACCCACACCCAGTTTCCCTACTATTAACATCTCACATCAGTTTGTTACTTTGTTACTAGTAATGAACCCATATTGGCATATTATTATTATTATTAAAATCCATAATTTATTTAGATCTCCTTGGTTTTTACCTAATAACCCTTTTTCTGTTCCAGGATCCCATCTAGAATGCCGCATTACATTTTGTTATCATGTCTGCTTAAGCTCCTCTTGGCTGCGGTCTTTTAAAAATAATTGTTTTTAAGGTTTATTCATTTCCCAGAGACACAGAGACAGAGTGTGAGTGGGGGAGGGGCAGAGAGAAAGAGGGAGACACAGAATCTGAACCAGGCTCCAGGCTCTGAACTGTCAGCACAAAGCCCGATGCGGGGCTTGAACTCATGGACCGTGAGATCATGACCTGAGACCAGGTCAGACGCTTAACCAACTGAGCCATCCAGGTACCCCGGCTGTGGTCATTTTAATGTGGTGGTAAGAAATTTTCGGCATATGTGCAGATATACCTTTCTTTTGACACTAACATCTTGGAACTAAAACAGCATATTCTGAGTACTTTTACAGACTGTCTGAGATACTCTGGAGCCTTATTTCTCAAGTCAGAAACCTGAGGAGACGTTTCTGAATCATAAATCCCTGGACCTCAAATAACCCTAGTAAATGAGTATCTCCTGTGCTGAGTGATTTGGGTGGGGCCCGGAAGGCCAGGTTTATTATCTACTCACTTCCTTACTTACACAAATTCCCCAAGGGATTATGAGACCATTGATCCAGCGCAAGTTTGTAAACAGACATTTGATAGTCACTCCTCTGGACCATTTCATTTGTTTCTCTCTTTGTTAATACCTGAATGGCCCAGAGAGATCTGTTCGAGCATGTGGTTTGCCTCTATTGACATTAAGATTCTTGCTGGGTGGGCGGCTGGGGGGCTCAGTTGGTTAAGCTTCTGACTCTTGATTTCGGCTCAGGTCGTGATCTCGCGGTTCAAGAGATTGAGCCCTGCATGGGGCTCTGTGCTGACAGTGTGGAGTGAGCTTGGGATTCTCTCTCTCCTCTCTCTGGGCACCTCCCTTCACAATTTCTCTCTCTCAAAATAAATAAACTTTGAAAAAAGACTCTTGTTAGATAAAAGATGAAACTAGGTAATTCATTCAGCATCTATGAACTAAACCTCCATCAATGCTTACATAAGGGGGTATCCGTCCACATAACAAAGAAATAATTCAGTCTTCCAAAGAACATCAAAAAGACACATGGAGGGGGGGCGCCTGGGTGGCGCAGTCGGTTAAGCGTCCGACTTCAGCCAGGTCACGATCTCGCGGTCCGTGAGTTCGAGCCCCGCATCGGGCTCTGGGCTGACGGCTCAGAGCCTGGAGCCTGTTTCCGATTCTGTGTCTCCCTCTCTCTCTGCCCCTCCCCCGTTCATGCTCTGTCTCTCTCTGTCCCAAAAATAAATAAAAACGTTGAAAAGAAAAAAAAAAAAAGACACATGGGGGCCCTTGGGTGGCTCAGTCCATTAAGCGTCTGACTTCGGCTCAGGTCATGATCTCACGGTTCGTGAGTTCAAGCCCTGCGTCAGGCTCTGTGCTGATGGCTCAGAGCCTGAAGCCTGCTTCGGATTCTGTGTCTCCCTCTCTCTCTGTCCCTCCCATGTTTGCATTCTCTCTCTCTCTCTCTCTCTCTCTCTCCCAGAAAAAATACACATTAAAAAAAATTTAAAGAAACCACATGGGACTCAAATCCTGAATTTTGACCAGTGTTATCAGACAGAAAGGCTTTTTCAGTCATTCAACAATAGTAGATAAGGCTACAGGAAAAAAAAACGTCTTCCGTAGTGAGCAAGATGTTGTAGCATAGAGCCAAGAAAAGAAAATAATGTTCAGGCAAGTTCCTAACCCACTGAATGCCAGACGATAAACACTGATGAGCTGTCTATCCAAATTACTCTCCAGACAAAATGAGATGTGTGTCAAATAGACTTTGGCAAGTACAAACACATAAGACAAGCCTTTCTAAACCACAGGCCTCAGGGAACTTCATCCTCAGGTCCGTCACAATCATTTCTTTTTGGGAAGTCATGGGAGTTTGTATTTGGGATTATAGTAATTTGAGCACCAGTGTAATTCCCCCAAAGGATCTAGCCAAGAAAATAAGTTCTCTGACACATTATATTGCAATTCTTTCTTTTCTTTCTTTCTCTCTCTCCTCTCACATTCTGTTTTCACATTAAACATTCTAGTGGCAATTTATTAATACACAATTGTGAAGAGAACTTGTCAATGTTGGAATAATCTGAGAATGCTCCCGAGGCCACTGTCTTCCCCGTATCAAGCATCCTAGAAATCAAATCAATAAGTAGAATACCTTTAGGGGTGCCTGGGTGCCACAGTCGGTGAAGCGTCCGACTCTGGCTCAGGTCATGATCTCACTGTTCACGGGTTCAAGCCCCACGTCGGGCTTCGTGCCGACAGCTGGGAGCCTGGAGCCTGCTTCGGATTCTGTGTCTCCCTCTCTCCTCTGCCCCTCCCCGTCTGCACTCTGTCCCCCTCTCCCTCTCAAAAATAAATAAACATTAAAAATTTTTTTTCTTTAAAGTAGACCACTGATCCGTAAACATGAACTGAGAACTAGCCAGGTTATGGAAAAGTTCGATGACTTCTCCACTTCCCATGTGGGAGTACAAGTACCCATTAATTGGAGTGTTTGCCTTGGTCTGTGTGCTGATCTATTATTTGCCCTGGAATCCATTTCCTTCCTCTCTTCTGCATCAGAACAGCCCTTCTTAGGTATCTTTGCCCTTTCCTTTCTTAGCAGGTTGGGCAAACGTGAGGCACTGGGATATTGGAGGGTGTGAGGAGGCAGGAAGACAAGGTTATTTTCCCTCTTCTCGCTACTTCCCCTGGCATCTCTAACAATGGCTGATTCTCCTGCATGGCTTCGATCCTTGTCTACGATCCCAGCTCTAGTCTGGTTTCTAGGTACTACAGTACTCACCCAGCTTCTGGGCTCTGTTAATAATTCCTATTCTTTGTCACCCCTCCATGGGGAGGCGTGACTTTCTGTCGTCTCTACTCCCTGAGTGGTCTCGCCTTTTTCTGTTTGGTTTCTCAGTGTGTCCGTCTTCTAACAAAGGCCAGTATTAGATTCTCTCTTTTGGAAAGATCCAGAATGGTTTCTTTCTCCTGGTTGAACTGTACGTGATATAGTCAGCCTGTGTCCTGGGTGATGCTAGAAAGACAATAAGAAATTATTTCTCTCCAGACAATTATTAATAATAATGAAAAGTTTGACTCAATAGTTGAAGAAGTCGTACAGAAATACCCGCAAAAGTTAGGAGAGATGCAGAAGTACGTACACTGAAGAATAATATTAGAAAATTTTAATAAACAGCCTAACCATTTATCAATTGGGAAATGCTTAAATAAATTATGGCTTGTTCATACTCTGGAATACCATGAAGACATTTAAAGAAATGCGATTGGGGCACCAGGGTGGTCAGGTGGTTGAGCATCCGACTCTCAGTTTCAGCTCAGGTCGTGATCTCACATTTTGTGAGTTCAAGCCCCACAGCAGGCTCTAAGCTGACAGCATAGAGCCTGCTTGGGTTTCTCTCTCCCTCTCTCTTTGCTTCTCCCCCACTTGTGCTGTCTCTGTCTCTCTCAAAATAAGTAAATAAATTTTTTTAAAAAAAATTTAAAAAAGTATGGGATTTATTTATAGGTCCTGATGTGTAGAGCTCTCTAGAATTTTGTGAACAATGAAAACAAGAGCAGAAATCTACCTATTTTTTTTTTCAACGTTTATTTATTTTTGGGACAGAGAGAGACAGAGCATGAACGGGGGAGGGGCAGAGAGAGAGGGAGACACAGAATCGGAAACAGGCTCCAGGCTCCGAGCCATCAGCCCAGAGCCTGACGCGGGGCTCGAACTCCCGGACCGCGAGATCGTGACCTGGCTGAAGTCGGACGCTTAACTGACTGCGCCACCCAGGCGCCCCGAAATCTACCTATTTTTAAAAACGGGAGTATGCGTTTGTATATAAATGTATGTGTATTTGCATATGTATATTTCATATATGCATATGTGTGTATATAGGTGTAACCATATGTATATGAAAAACATTCAAATCAAGTGCTTGATTCCCTCACCTCTAACCTGCTTCCCTTTAGTGTTCCTCACCTCGGTAAAATGCCCCACTATTCAGTCAACAAATCAAACTTGCATTTATTCTCCTCTCTTCTCTCTCTTACACCTGATATTCAATCTGGGGGAAAATCCTGTCGAAATTGCCTTTATTTAAAGCCTTTTAAAACTGTTTACTTATTTTGAGAGACAGAGAGAACAGGGGAGGCGCAGAGACAGGATCCCATGCAGGCTCTGTGCTGTCAGCACAGACCCTGATGTGGGGCTTGAACTCACAAACCATGAGATCATGACCTGAGCCGAAATCGAGTCAGATGCTTAACTGACTGAGCCACCCAGGGGCCCACAAACTGTGAGATCGTGACCTGAGCTGAAATCAAGAGTCAGAAGTTATCCTCTTTTTAAATGTTTATTTATTTATTTTGAGAGAGAGAGAGAGAGAGAGAGAGAGCAAGCAGGGGAGAGGCAGAGGGAGAGGGAGAGAGAGAATGCCAAACAGGCTCCATGCTCAGTGCAGAGTCCTATGTGGGGCTTGATCTCATGACCTGAGCTGAAATCAAGAGTTGGACACTCAACTGATTGATCCACCCATGTGTCCTGGATTTGTCTCTTCTTTTTTTATTGTACATTTATTTTTGAGAGAGAGATAGCAAGAGAGAGAGAGAGAGCACTTACAAGTGGGGGAGGGGCAGAGAGCTAGGGGGATAGAGCCAGAGACAACTGGAAGCACTGAGCTGTCAGCACAGAGCCCAATGTAAAGCTCGAACCCATGAACCATGAGATCATGACCTGAGTTGAGGTTGGACACTCAACCAAGTGAGCCACCCAGGTGCCCCCTGGATTTGCCTTTTAAAAGATATCCGGAATCCAACCACTTCTCACCATCATTGGGCTATTATAAACCAGTTAACTGGCATCCCTGCTTCTACCTTTGCCCAGAAACCTTTGCCCCTTCACACCGAAACCAGAATCATCCTTTAAAAACAAACCGTTCTGGTCATTTCCATGTTCAAAGACTTCAAATTCAAGTCCCTCCGTGGTCTTCAGAATGGCTACTCGTCTAAATTTTTCTTCTAACATGTCTCCTTATCCAATCTGATCTAAGCACACTGACCTCTTGGTGGTCACCCAAATAAACCCCACATGCTCCCGCCTCAGGGCTTCTGTACTTCTTGTCCCCACTGGCTGAAATATGAATAGGATGCACTCCTTCACTTTGTTTTGGTCTCTGCTAAAATACTATCGTGCCAGAGAAAACATTCCTGACCCTTCCATCTAAAATACGTATCAGGACAGTCATTTGTTTTGTTCCTCTGCCTTCTCCACTAGAATGAAAGGTCTATGCAGGCACATTAGTAGTAGAATAACTAAATTCCATTTTTAGCTATGATACATGAAATATTTTTAAAGAAGTATGAAGTTGGTTAACTCCCATTAGTAATATTACCCTTATTGTGCCTAAAGATGTGTCTGTCAGAGTAATGTTTCCATAATGAACATATGATACGCTATCTACTTGTTTTCTCTGTCTTTGTTTTATTTTCTGTTTTTTTTTAATTGTTGCTGTTGTTTAATGCTTATTTATTTTGAGAGACAGAGCACGCAAACAGGGGAAAGGCAGAGAGAGAGAGAGAGATCGTGACCTGAGCCAAAATCAAGAGTCGGATGCTTAACCGACTGACCTACCCAGGTGCCCCGTCTTTGTCTTGTACATACCTTTATTCAATATAGTTGACATACAATAAACTACACATAATTAAAGTGCACAATTTGATATATTTACACATACGTCCACACCAGTGAAATCTCTACCCCAGTCGAGGTGGTGAACATGTCCATCACCCCCAAATTTTCTTGGTTTCCCCCCCCCCACCCTCCTCCATCTGCCAGGCAATCACTGATCTGTTTTCTGTCACTTTATCTTGGTTTTGTTTTCTGGAATTTTATATAAATGGAATCATACAGAATGTATGATTATTTTTCTGCCAGACTTTCACACAGCATAATTATTTTGAAACTCATTCATATCATGGCATGTATAAATAGTTCATTTTTGTTGTTGCCAGCTTTCATCCCACTGTATAGTTATACCATAATTTTTTTATCCACCCACCTGTTGATACACTTTAGGGTTTTTTTCAGGCTTTTGCTATTACAAATGAAGCTGCTATAAGAATTTGGGTACAAGGCTTTGTACGGACATATGCTTTCATTTCTTTTAGAGTAGGATCATATGGTTGGAACTTCTTGAGAAACTGTCAAATTGTCTTCCACAGTAGTTGTATCATTTTACATTCCCACACGGATGTATGAGAGTTCCAAGTGTTCCACAATTTTGTCAAAACTTGGTATGATTGGGGTGCCTGGATGGCTCAGCCGGTTAAGTGTCCAACTCTTGATTTCAGTTCAGGTCATGATTCCAGGGTTGTGGGATCGAACCCCACATCAGGCTCTGTGCTGAGTGGGGAGCCTGTTTAAGACTTTACACTCTCTCCGTCTGCCCCTCTCCCATTACACTCTCTCTGTCTGCCCCTCTCCCACTGCTCATGTGCATGCTCTCTTTCTAAAAAAAAAAAACAAAAAACAACAAAAACAAAAACTTGGTATGATTAGTTTTACCCTAATAAGTGTCTGGGGTATATCTCATTGTGGTTTTAATTTGCATTGTACTAATGCCTATGCATTATCTGTAGATCTTCTTTTAAATTAAATAATAATTTTTTAACATTATTTTTTTAGAATTAAAAAATGTTTATTTTGAGAGAGAGAGAGAGAGAGAGCGCGCAACAGCCTGCATGAGTGGGGGAGGGGCAGAGAGCGAGAGGAAGAGAGAGAATCCCAAGCCGATAGAGTGGAGCTCAATGCAGGGTTTGATGTCATGAACTGTGACATCGTGACCTGAACCGAAATCAAGAGTCAGACACTTAACCGACTGAGCCACCCAGGTGCCCCAAAACTTTATTTTTTTAAGACCAGTTCGAGATTCACTGCAAAACTAGGGGAAAGATACAGAGATTTCCCATCGGTACCTGCTTCCCTCACACATTCACCAGAGTGGTACGTTTGTTACAATGATGAACTTACATTGATACATCCTTATCGCTCAAAGTCCGTAGTTAATATTGGGGTTCAATCTTGGTGTTGTACATTCTATAGGTTTGGACAAATGTAAATGACATGCATACATTATTTGGTTTTGTACGGTATATTTTCACTGGCCTAAAAATCCTCTATGCTTAGCCTACTCGCCTCTCCACCGAAGACCCCTGACCTCCACTGATCTTTTGACTATCTCCATAGTTTTGCCTTTTCCAGAATGTCATATAGTTGGAATCATACAGTATGTAGTCTTTTCAGACTGACTTCTTTCGGTTAGTAATATGCATATAAGTTTCTTCCATGTTATTTCCTTTTAGTGTTGAATAGTATTCCATTATCTGAATGTATCACAGTTGATCCATTCACCTGTTGGAGGACATCTGGTTGCTTACACGTTTTGGCAATCGTGAATAAAACTGCTATAAAAATCCAGAGGCACGTTTTTGTGTAGACATAAGTTTTCATCTCCTTCGGGTAAATACCAGCAAGCGTGATTGATGGATTGTATGGTACGAGTATATTTAGTTTTGTAAGAAACCACGAAACCGTCTTCCAAAGTGGCTGTACTCTTTCGCATTCCCACCAGCGACGAATGATCGTTCCTGTTGCTTCACCTCCCCTCCAGCATTTGGTGTCGTCATTGTTCCATGTGTAGTATGTAGTGATATCACATTGTTGTCTTTTTTTCTTTAGGATTCTTTTTTTTTTTTTTTGTGGAAACTTTATTTATTTGGGGGGGGAGGGGCAGAGAGAGACAGGGAGAGAGAGAATCCCAAGCGGGTTTCGTGCTGTCAGCGAGGAGCCTGATACAGGGCTCAATCTCAGGAACCATGAGTCATGACCTGAGCCCACATCAAGAGTCAGATGCTTAACTGACTGAGCCACCTCCCATTGTTGTCTTCATTTGCATTTACCTGACAGCATATGATATGGAGCATTTTTTCATATGCTTATTTTCCATCTGCATACCTTTTGGGCGAGGCATCTCTTATAATCTTTGGTCCATTTTTAAATTAGCTTGTTAGTTTTCTTAGTGTTGAGTTTTAAGCGTTCTTTGTATATGTTGGGTTAACCATTCTTTATTAGATGTACCTTTCGCAAATATTTTCTCCGGGTCAATGGCTTGTCTTCTTATTCTCTTGACATTGTATTTCTCAGAGCAGAAGTTTTTCATTGAAATGATGTCAAGCTGACCAATTATTTTTTTTTCCGTGGATCATGCCTATGGTGTTGTATCTACAGAATAAGTAATGGTGATAAAAGGTACAGCATGGGGAATGTAGCCGATGGCATTATATTGCATTATGTGGTGATAGATGGTAGCTATACTTGAGGTGGGCATAGCATAACATTGTCAAATCACTATGTTACACACCTGAAACTAATGTAACACAGTGCGCCAACTGTATTTCAAAAAGTCATTGCCATACCCAAGGTCCCCTAGGTTTTCTCCTATATTATCTTCCAGAAATTTTAAAGTTTCGCATTTTACCCTTAGATCCGTGATCCATTTTGAATTAATTTTTGCAAAGGATGTCTGTGTCTAGATTAATTTCTTTGCATGTGGATGTCCAGGTCTTCTAGCACCATTGGTTGAAATGACCACCTTTGCTCCATTGTATTGCCTCGGCTCCTTTGTCAAAGATGAGTTGGTTGTATTTATGTGGGACTATTTCTGGGCTCTCTATTTTGTTCCATTGATCTATTTGTCTATTCTTTTGCCAATACCACATTATCTTGATTACAGTAGCTTCATAATAAATCTGAACGTCAGGTAGCATGAGTCCTCTAACTTTGTCCTTCTCCTTCAATATTGTGTTGGCGATTCTGGGCCTTTTGCCTTTCCATATAAACTTGAGAATTTGTCGATACCAAAAAAATAACTTGCTGGAATTTTGTTTAAGGTTGCATTGACTCTATAGAAAAAGTTGGGAAGAAAAGACATCTTGACAATATTGAGTCTTCTTATCCA
This sequence comes from Felis catus, assembly GCF_018350175.1. NCBI lineage: Eukaryota > Metazoa > Chordata > Mammalia > Carnivora > Felidae > Felis > Felis catus. Next base: position 93,726,422 of record NC_058386.1, on the reverse strand, counting down.
TCAACATGGATTATCTCTCCATTCCTTTTGTTTTTCTTTGAATTCTTTTATCAGAGTTTTGCAGTTTTCCTCGTATAGGTCTTTTTTTTAAAGAGATCTTTATTTATTTGTTTTGAGAGAGCAGAGACAGCATGAGTGGGGAAGAGGCAGAAAGAAAGGGAGAGAGAGAGAATCTTAAGCAGGCTCCATGCTGCCAGCGCAGACCCCAATATGGGGCTTGAACTCACGAACTGTGAGCTCATGGCCTGAGCTGAAATCAAGAGTCAGATGCTTAACTGACTGAGCCACCCAGGCACCCCTCCTCATATAGATGTTATACATATTTTCTTAGATTTATACCTAAGTATTTCATTTTGGGGGATGCTAAAATAAATGGCATTGCTTTTTTAATTTCAAATTCCACTTGTTCATAGCTGATATATAGAAAAGCAATTGATATCTCTATATTAACCTTGTATTCTGTACCTTTCCTATACTTCTATTAGTTCCAGGAGATTTTTGTCAACTCTTAGGTTTTCTACATACACGGTCATGTCATCTGTGAACAGTATGTATCTTCTTTGGTTAAGGAGCTGTTCAAACCTTTTGTCTTTTTAAAAATTGGGTTGTTTTTTGGATCGCCTGGGTTGCTCAGTTGGTTAAGGTCCAACTTCGGTTCAGGTCGTGATCTCATGGCCCATGGGTTCAAACCCCACGTCCGTCTCTTTGCTGACAGCTCAAAGCCTGGAGCCTGCTTCGGATTCTGTGTCTCCTTCTCTCTCTGCCCCTCCCCCACTCACACTCCATCTCTCTCTGTCACTCAACAATAAAATAAAATGTTAAAAAAAAAAAGAGTTGAATGCTCAACCGACTGAGCCACCCAGGAGCCCCTATATTTTTAGGTTTTACACTTTGGTTAATGATTTAACGTTTCTAGGTGGTGTACATTATGAATTGAGGTTAATTTTTTTCTATGTGAATATGCAATCGTTCCAGCACAATTTCTTGGAAAGACTAATTTCTTCACTAAATTGTGTTTGAGTCTGTGCCACAAATCAGTTGTCCATATGGATGCGTGTGTACTTCTATACTTTTAATTTTGTTCATTGATCTATTTGTTTATTTTCCCGACAGGACCACTGTCTTGATTACTGTAGCTTTATAATAAAGCCTTAAAAACTGGCAGTGTTAGTCTTCCAAATCTGTTATTTTTCAAAGTTGTTTTGGCAATTCTAGGTCTTTTTCATTTCCGTGTAAATTCTAGGGTCAGATTGTGACATTCCACAGAAAGGCTTTTGGGGTTTCATTTGGCATTGTATTGAACTTATAGATCAGTTTGGAGAGAAATTACATCCTTACCATATTGTGTCTTCCTCAACCGTAAAGATAGTATCTCTTGGGGCATCTGGGCGGGTCGGTCTGTTAAGCATCCGACTCTTGATTTTAGCTCAGGTCATGATTTCACGATCATGAGATCAGCATGGAGCCTGCTTGGGATTCTCTCTCTGCCTCTCTCTCTGCCTCTCCCTGGCTCGTGAGTGCGTGCGCACACTTTCTCTCTCTCTCTCAAAATAAAAAAATAAACGTTACAAAACGTGTAATATATCTTTCCATCTTATTTAAGCCTTCTTTAATTCTTTCAGCACTGTTTTGATACAAGCAAAAACACACATACATTTGTATTTCCCCTTTCTTAGATAAAAGGTGACATATTATGTACATTGTCTGGCACTTTGTTGTTTTTACTTAAAAATGTGTCCTTGAGATGACCCCATTGAAATATATAGAGCTCTTCTTCTCCAGTCCTTACCCCTACAGCCTTGCCAACAGAGTATGTTGTCAAATTCTTAGATTTTTGGCCAATCCAATAGGTGAGAAATGACTTCTCAATGTATTTTGATTCAAATTTGTTACAGGTCAGGTCTCCAGGAAACAGACTCTGATTTGATCGAAGTGGTGTTGGGCAAAAGGAGAAGTTAAAATTTGATGTGCATGAACAAGGGCCCTCAGCAGATCCCAGAGAGAATTCCAGAGCTGAGGTTAACTAGAAGAGATGTCCCGATTTGAAGCAAAGGGTCAGGCCTTTGTATGTTCTCACTGACCACGATCGGATGCAGGCTGCCCTCAGAAAGGGGACATAATATTGAACACAGCTGCTTTCTTAAATTTTTTTTTTCAACGTTTTTTATTTATTTTTGGGACAGAGAGAGACAGAGCATGAATGGGGGAGGGGCAGAGAGAGAGGGAGACACAGAATCGGAAACAGGCTCCAGGCTCCGAGCCATCAGCCCAGAGCCCGACGCGGGGCTCGAACTCACGGACCGCGAGATCGTGACCTGGCTGAAGTCGGACGCTTAACCGACTGCGCCACCCAGGCGCCCCGAACACAGCTGCTTTCTTAAGCTGAGAACTGTTCCTGGAGAGGGATTCAGCTCACCGTTTTCAATCATCAACATTCCTGGAGAAATGTTTGTTTCAGTCCCCTGGAACTGGAGATGTGGTTTGATCTGGATGGCTTATTTACAGAATACACCGCTGCATTTCTATAACTTAGGAGGCTGAGCAATAGGTACATGGGGTTCACTGTGTAATTCTATTTTAGTATGTTTGAAATTTTCCATACTCAAAATGTAATTTGAATTTCTAATTTTTTTAAAGTTTATTTATTTTTGAGAGAGAAAGAGACAGAGCGTGAGCATGGGAAGGGCAGAGAGAGAGGGGGAGACACAGAATCTGAAGCAGGCTCCAGGCTCTGAGCTGTCAGCCCAGAGCCTGATATGGGGCTTGAACTCACAGACTGAGAGATCATGGCCTGAGCCGAAGTCGGATGCTTAACTGACTGAACCACCCAGGCACCCCAATTAAAAAAAAATTTTTTTGGGGGCGCCTGGGTGGCGCAGTGGTTAAGCGTCCGACTTCAGCCAGGTCACGATCTCGCGGTCCGTGAGTTCGAGCCCCACGTCAGGCTCTGGGCTGATGACTCGGAGCCTGGAGCCTGTTTCCGATTCTGTGTCTCCCTCTCTCTCTGCCCCTCCCCCGTTCATGCTCTGTCTCTCTCTGTCCCAAAAATAAATAAAAAACGTTGAATAAAAAAAATTTAAAAAAAAATAAAAAAAAATTTTTTTTTAATGCTTATTTATCTTTGAGAGAGAGAGGGACAGACCATGAGCAGGGAAGGGGCAGAGAGAGGGAGACACAGAATCTGAAAACTTGAATTTCTATATGAACAAATTTGAAGTTCTTTTCATATGGTTAAGGACCATTTGTGTTCTCTTTCTGTAAACTCTCTGTTCATGTATCTTTTGCCCGTTTTTCTACAGAATTGTGTTTTTTCCCTCAATATTGGGAAGCTCTTTAGATAGGAGAGCTCGTCTTTCTTCATCATACAGATTGAAAATATTACTTTCAAGTTTACATTAGTCTTTTTAATTTTGCTTAGGGTGTTTCTTTTCATGTAAATTCAAAAAATAATCAGAATTACTTATTGTCTATCATATAGCATTTGGATTATGAGCCAGAATTGAACATTTTTTCCTAACTCCAGGTGATAGTAAAACGCCTCCGTGTTTTCTTGTATACTTGCATGTATGTTGTGATCAATGGAAACAATTTTGTTTTCGTTACGGAAATTGAGCTATTCTTCCTGCCACTTATTAAGAAATTCATCTTTCCTGTCTGATTTCCAACTGAATTTCGATGCACCATTGAGTCTATTTCTGAATTTTCTAAATTCCATTGTTTTTTTCTATGCCAGTTTACCACTCTTTTTTTTTTTTTAATTTTTTTTAACGTTTACTTATTATTGAGAGACAGAGAGGCACAGAATGTGAGCAGGGGAGGGGACAGAGAGAGGGAGAGCCACAGAATCCAAAGCAGGCTCCAGGCTCTGAGCTATAAGCACAGAACCTGACGCGGGGCTTGAACTCACAAACTATGAGATCATGACCTGAGCCGAAGTCAGTCGCCTAACCAACTGAACCACCTTACCACTCTCTTAATTATAGAGACTACACGTTTTACTATTTGGGAAGGCTACAATCTCATATTGCTCTTTTGTCCCCATTGTGTTCCTGAATGATTTTCCTCATTTATTCCTCCAAATACATATTTTTTTCTCTTCTGAAAATGCACTTATCTTGATTGTTATTTTACAATATACGCCATCTTGATTGGGGTGGTGGTTGTTATTTGGTCCAAACCTGATTTTTCTCTCTCTCTCTCTTTTTTTAAGTTTATTTATTTATTTTGAGAGAGAGAGAAGGGGAGGAGCAGAGAGAGGGAGAGACAGAATCCCAAGAAGGCTCAGCGCTGTCAGCGAGGAGCCTGACATCAGGCGTGAACTCACAAACTGTGAGATCATGACGTGAGCCAAGATCAAGACTCAGATGTTTAACCAGCTGAACCACCCAGGTGCCCCACCAGATTTGTCTTCTTATTGAGCCGACGTGTTAGATTTCTAGTAGTGTTTCTCCTTTCTAGGACCGTTGTTGGGTATTTTTTTGTCAATGTTTCCAAAATGTATCATTTGGGAGACCATCCCTTTGGACCATGACAAAGGTTTACCTGTTGGTTGCCTTCATAGCAGCACTTTTGGTGGAAATAGCAAGGTGGATTACTTTGGCCTCTGGGGAGCCAGGTCTGGCATGCCCAGGAATCTTAATAGCCAGAGCAGCTGACAGGAGTATGGTATCTAATAAATTTTGGACACAGGAGCCATGTTTAATTTCATTCCCATTGGAGGCTGTCTTCCTCTAAAGAGGTTTGAGAAGGGGAGCAGAGAAGATCATCTATGTATTATAACAACGCAGAGCTTGTAGCAATGTTTATATTGTGCAAATCAGCTTCTAAATTTTGTGAAAAGTAGGAAGGACTCTGTGAAACCCTGGGGAATTACTGTCCAGGTGTATTTCTGTTCTTCCCAAGTGAAAGCAAAAAGCTACTGGCTACCCTTCTCAACTGAAATACTAAAAAACGCACTGCATAGATCGATTTCAGTGAACAACTTGCTTTCAGTGCAAATGGATGTCAGGAGTGTATGGAGGTTGGGAACAACAGGGGGCTGAGGGACAACAGTGTCATTTATTGCTTGAAGTTTCTGGACAAACCTCTATCCTTCTGCAAATCTATGTGTGTGTTGGGGGGGTTGGTCCTCAGTCACTTTAGAAAACCTTGTAACTATGGCTTACAATTTGGCCTCAGTCCAGGGAACGTAAGAGACTTGAGGTTAATTTAGATCCTCAAAAGGTTTAACTTTAAAGAGGCTTTTTTTTTTTTTTTTTTTTTGGTGCCAAAAAGTGATTTTATTAAAGCACAGTGACAGGACCAGTGGGCAGAAAGGGCTGAACTGGGGTTGTGAAGGGCAACTTGTTATACACAATGGAGTTGGGGGAGATGGAGTTAAGAGGAAGTTTCTTAAAGGGATCTTCCCATGCTAAAGACTCACAGATTACCGGAGGCCAAGCTATTGTTAAACTAAGGTTGTTTTTCCCTCTAGGAAGCATTAACACCAAGACAGTAGGGGCTTCCTGGAGAAATGTTATACTCTGTATTTGCCTCAAGTATTTGTCAATGGGCTGCAGGTTCTAAGAAAATTTAATTTTATCTGCCATTTCCTTCTGCCTTTGTTCTCCACATCGCTACCACTACGGAGGGGGGAGGGGCGGGGTGATATTATGGGATCCAGGAAACTGACTCTATAGGTTTCTGGAGATTAGGCTATTGATAAGATTGCCTTTTTCTTATAATTTACTAAGGTATTTGTCAACTGACGGGGGCTCATGTCTTGTGTTAGGAGCCAAGCTCCTAGGCCCTATGGAATGAGAGTTGGCGCAAAGAACCACTCGGCACTCCGATTTCGGCAGAGAGTCTTTACTGGTGCACCAGGGCTCCCCAGTGTTAGAAAGCGGGAGAGCCCCGATATACGGGGTTACAGGTCTTTTATACCATTTTGAGTTACATTTGCATACAGGCTGGTGGTAGGCTCTCTGCTCGGTGGTGGTTAGGGTTGGGGGTAATTTCGTCCTGGGAAAGCTTGGGAAATGGAGTTTCTCTCGGCAGATGCAACTTGGAGCCCGGGTGCGAAGCGGCAGGGGACCTCCAGTTTGGGAGCGTAAGCAGGTTTACAGAAGCGAGATGAAAGCGGTCATCGTTATTTATGTGACAACCTGTTCCTGTCTTGCGTAGGGAAAGGTGGGGGTACAGCTCTCCCAGGGTACGGATGTCTAACTGCAGATATCCTGTTTGTCAACTGGTGGAAGTGCAAGCCCTGCAAGTGAGGCGTTACGGAACTGAAGATAGGGTGGGGGTGTGTTATTAAGCTAAGCAGGGGTCTTTCATTCCCCCATTTTCTTTTGGCGTCGAATGAAACCTTTCATTCGATTGTATCTGGCCTTTCTGCGTCAAATTGTCTTAGTTGGTGGTACTGTTGAGTTAGGACCAAGGCCTGGATGACAGAGAGTCTTTCTCTTATGAATTGTACCAAGCGGTTGAGGATGCAAGGTCCGAACATCAGTATTAATAGTAGGAGTATTAAAGGGCCCATGAGGGAGGAGACTAGAGTGGTAAACCAGGGGGATTTGTTATACCACCCCTCAAACCAGCCTTGCTGAGATTCGAACAGCTTTTGTCTTTGTTTGAGTCTCTCCCTCAGCTTGGCCATGCTGTCTCTCACTATTCCTGTGTGATCAGCATAGAAGCAGCACTCTTCTTTGAGGGCAGCACATAACCCGCCTTCTTGTAAGAACAACAGGTCAAGTCCCCTCCGATTTTGTAAAACCACTTCTGAGAGGGAGGTTAGGGATCTTTCTAGTGCCGAGATGGATTCTTCTAGTGCCTGTATGTCAGAATGCATAGCGATTTGTAACTGCTTGAACTGATTAGTTTCTATGAGAGCTGCGGTGCCTGTCCCTATGCCAGCTGCTAAACTTCCCATAGTTAATCCCCCTAGGAGCAGTGCTACGGTGAGGGAAACTGGTTCTCTCCGGAATCTGCCGCCGGGTTCATAGTGGCCATAAATATATTCTGAGTCATGGTAGAAGATTTTTGGCCAAAGTTCAATTAGGATGCAATAGTCGGCAGTATTATTGAGTACCTGGAGCGAGATGCATGGCGTGAGTCCGGTGTTACAGACCCAGCACGTTCCGTTGGGAGCGGTCAAATAATAGGGACCCTGCCCGACAGATGGTATGGTCTGACTACAGAGATTCTGGTGTGAGGGTGGAATTTTCCCAATACATAGGCCATGACCGGTGACTTCAGTTAAAGTGAGGCCATGTCGAGGTGTAGTGCTACATCTCAGTGGGGCATTCGTATGGTTAGTAAAGTTCCCAATTATAGCAACTCCCTGATAGTAAGGGGGTTTAGCCGTTAGGCAGAGCCAACAGTCCGGAGTTTGATTTGGGGCCGTAAGGTTGAGAGTTAAGTATACCCCTTGTACAAGGTTTAGGAGCCTATCTCCTGTGCCCGGTCGAGAGGGGGGGGTCGGGTATCCTAGACTGGGGCTTAGAGTGGAATTAACAGGGTTAATTCCCGGTGTCTGAGTTGGGGCCCTTGGTGGCTGGACTGGGATGGCTAGCTGGACCGGAGCTTTTTGATCGGCCAATACTAGGTTGGGACCTACGGTTTGGGTGATTGTATCTATTTTTAATTTGATTTTTAGAACAATCCCCCTATCTTTTCCCGGTAGGTACCATCGGAGTCCCCATGTATAGCCCGTCTGCCATCCGAGAGCCCGTTTTCCTGAATCTGTAAAGGTAATCTTAAGAGGTAGAGACAGGGGACTTATCCAATGATGATACCCTTCTGTGCCCTTTTTATAGTAGCAAGTGTGTCCATCGGGGTCAGGTTTGGTGTAACCTCTTGTAATGGTGATTAAGTCCCAGGAAGAGGTAGGTTGCCAGTAGGCATCGCCAGTAGTTTCGCAGCCCCATGCCGAGCAGAAATATTCTTCATATCCCCCACATCGGTGGGCAGTGGCCCTATCCCTATTGTCTCGAGGACAGACATAGAACTCTGCCTGGGCTAATCTACATCTGGCAGTGGGACTACTGCATCCATGGGCAGTCATCTGCTGGATTCTTTCCCCCATGTAGGACTGCAGGTTCTTGGGGCTTCTAGCTGGGATATCCCAAGTGTCTAATCCAGCTGCCAGCTGGCAAAAATCAGGGGTAAGTGGGGGCCACCAAGTATTAAGCGCATGGTTACCTTGGACCTCCCAGACAACTTCCCCGCTCTGGGAGTAGATTTGCCAAGTCAAGGTATAAACCTGATGTGGGTTCCCCTCTTTGACAATTTTAGCTCCAATTCCCGCCCCCAAGCTTGTGAGGACCCACAGAAAGACCATTCCCGCTGGGGGTTTCATTTTGGGTTTGTGCAGGGACAGGGTGGATTAACAGTCAGACACGGGAGAGTCTTATCTTAAGAGGGTTCTCCGAACGGTGGAGCTTCCAGGTTTTGGGAGCTTTCGGTCCAGGGGTTCTTGGGGCTGCCTTGGCGTGCGATGCGTGAATCCAGGCGGCGATCCCGTCAACCTTTATGGCGGTGGGCGTGGTCAGCAGGACGATGTAAGGTCCCTTCCAACGAGGCTCCAATCCTTGAGAGCGGTGCCGCCGGACGTACACGGAGTCTCCTACCTGAAATGGGTGGCTAGTTTGTGGATGTCCTGGCCGGTACAGTTCGGCCAGGGGTGTCCAGATTTGGGCCTGCACCGCTTGCAGCCCTTTTAGTCGGGCTTGTAAATCAGTCTTAGGATCGGAGGGGGAGAAGGAATTGAGCAAGGTTGACAAAGGGGGGGGTCCCCCATAAAGGATTTCATACGGGGTGAGCCCGAAACGGTTGGGCGTATTTCTGGCTCTTAACAAAGCCAGAGATAGGAGGCGTCTCCAATCTTTTAAGCCAGTCTCTAAGGTCAATTTAGTAAGGGTCTCTTTTATTGTTCTATTCATTCTTTCTACCTGTCCTGAGCTCTGGGGCCTATATGCACAGTGTAATTTCCAATTAATCCCCAGTGTCCTGGCGAGCCCCTGACTTACCTGGGAAACGAAGGCCGGCCCGTTATCTGACCCGATTACCTTGGGAAGTCCAAATCTGGGGAAGATTTCTTCTAAAATCTTCTTGGCTACCACGTGTGCCGTTTCCTGTCGGGTGGGGTAGGCTTCTACCCATCCTGAAAAGGTGTCTACAAACACTAATAGGTACTTATACCCCGCATGGTGAGGCTTTACTTCAGTAAAGTCTATTTCCCAATAGACTCCTGGGCGGTTACCACGAGTCCGTTTTCCTTCCGGCACTCGGGTAGCCCCAGCGTTTACCTGTTGACAGACCTTACAGGCGGAGGTTACCTGTTCTATGAGGGTGCCTGCCTTAGGGATTAAGAAGTCAGTTTTTTTAATCAGTAACTTCAGCTTCTGATTACTTAAATGTGTCCAGGCGTGCATTTGTTGGATCATTGCCAGGGCTTCCTTTCGGGGAAGGACTATCTTTCCTTCTTTTTCCCAGTCTTTAGTGTCCTGATTCAGTATAGCCCCTATGGCCTTTGCCTCTTCCTGGTCTTCTGGGGTGTAAGCATATTTGTTGGTCGTAAGATTGGTTTCTTCAAGTTTTGTGGTCAAAGTCAACGTTTCTGCCACAGCGACTTGCCTGGCTACTTGGTCTGCCTGTCTATTTCCTGTTGCAATTGGGTCTTGTCCTTTCTGATGCCCGGGGCAATGAATTATGGCTACTTTTCGGGGAAGAAAAAGGGCCTTTAATAATGCAATGATTTCAGCTTTGTTTTTAATTTCTTTTCCTTCTGAGGTTAGTAGGCCCCTTCTTTCATAAATACTCCCATGTGTATGAGCCGTTGCAAAGGCATATCGGCTATCTGTGTATATGTTAGCCTTTTTCCCTTCGGATAGTTCTAGGGCCTTGGTGAGCGCTATCAGCTCGGCCTTTTGTACAGACGTGCCAGGAGGTAGTGATTGTGCCCATATGATGTGGTGGCCATCTACTACCGCCGCTCCCGCCCTCCGGGTACCTGAGTCGATGTAACTGCTCCCGTCCGTATACCAAGAGTGATCCGCATCTGGGAGCTCTTGATCTTTAAGGTCTTCCCGTGTCCCATGGGTCTCAGCCAGTACTTGCCGGCAATCGTGTGCGCTCTGTTGGTCTTCCGGTGCCGGTAGCAACGTGGCAGGGTTCAAGGTAACCGGAGGTCCAAATTGGACGCGGTCTGTGTCCAGTAGGAGGGCCTGGTAGTGGGTTAGGCGTGCGTTGGTTATCCATCGGTCCGGTGGCTGCCGCACTATGGCCTCTAAAGCATGCGGGGTGATAACAGTTAGTGGCTGTCCAAGGGTTAATTTGGCAGAGTCCTTGACCAGCATAGCAGTGGCTGCCATGATACGAAGACATGGGGGCCACCCCGCTGCCACAGGGTCCAACTTTTTGGACAGGTATGCTACTGGCCTCTTCCAGGGCCCTAATTTTTGGGTTAGAACTCCTTTGGCAATTCCTTGTTTCTCGTCTATGAAAAGGGTAAAGGGCTTGGAGGTGTCTGGCAACCCGAGAGCCGGGGCGGAGAGGAGGGCCTCTTTTAGGGCCTCAAAGGCTGACTGATATTTTTCCTGCCAGGTGAAGGGTGCACTCTCTTTCGTGAGGGCATAGAGGGGGGCGGCTAGCTCAGCGAACCCAGGTATCCATAAGCGACAGAACCCAGCAGTTCCCAGGAATTCACGTACCTCTCTGGGGTTCTGGGGCGGCAGAATGCGAGCCACAGTTTCTATTCGCCCAGGGGTGAGCCATCTTTTCCCCTCACTCAGTATGTACCCCAGGTAGGTTACCTTGGTTTGGCAAATCTGGGCCTTCTTGGCGGATGCCCGGTATCCTTTTTCTCCTAATTCCCGGAGCAGATGTCTGGTACCTAGTATGCAGGCTTCTTTTGTGGGGGCGGCCAGAAGAAGGTCATCCACATATTGGAGTAGAGTTACTTCTGGATGTTGAGTCCGGAAGTCAGTTAGGTCCCTGTGAAGAGCCTCATCAAAGAGAGTGGGGGAGTTTTTGAACCCTTGGGGTAAGCGGGTCCAGGTTAATTGGCCTGAAATTCCTCTTTCAGGGTCCCTCCATTCAAAAGCAAACAGTTCCTGGCTCTGGGGGGCCAAGGGTAAGCAAAAGAACGCATCTTTTAGGTCCAGTACTGTGTACCAGGTGTGGTCTGGGCTCAGGGTGCTGAGCAAGTTATAGGGATTGGGGACCGTAGGGTGGATATCCATAGTCCTTTTGTTGACTTCTCTTAAGTCTTGGACGGGCCTGTAGTCCCGGGTGCCAGGTTTTTTTACTGGTAAAAGAGGGGTATTCCAAGGTGAGCGGCAAGGTCGCAGGACCCCAAGCTCTAGAAATCTAGTAATGTGTGGCTGAATGCCCATATGAGCCTCCTTGCTCATGGGATACTGCCTGATAGACACAGGCATTGCCGTGGGCTTTAGGTCAATTATGATTGGGACTTGGCATTTGGCTCGACCGAGCCCTCCCGTTTCTGCCCAGGCTTGGGGAAAGTCCTGCAGCCAGGCTTCGAGGAGGTTAGTGGTGACCGGGGTTTCAAAAAGTCTGTGTTCGTCTTGTAAGGACACAGTTAAGACTTGGATAGGCTGGCCATCCCGGTTTAGCACTTGGGCCCCCGTTTCGGAGAAGTGTATCTGGGCTCCAAGCTTGGTTAGGAGGTCTCGTCCCAGAAGGGGGTACGGGCATTCGGGTACCACCAGAAAGGAGTGTGTCACCGTCCCTTGCCCTAAGTCAACCGTGCGGCGGTTAGTCCATTTGTGAATTTTTCTTCCTGTCGCTCCTTGGACCCAGGAGGTACGCGAGGACAGAGGCCCATTTGCCTTGGTTAAGACCGAGTGTTGAGCTCCCGTGTCCACCAGGAAGGTGGTGGGATGCCCCCCTACAGATAGGGTTAGCCGGGGCTCGGGGGGGGGCTCCGGAGCCCTGACATCCCTATTCGCTCTCTTCGCCTAAGGCGAGCACAGAGGCAGGTTTCTTTGAGTTCCCGGGGCGCTTAGGGCAGTCTTTGATCCAGTGCCCGCGTTCTTTGCAATAGGCGCACTGGTCTTTTCCTACTTTGGGCCGCCTCTTCGTTTCCCCTGACTTTCCTGTTCCGTTTTCTGTCACTACAGCTGCCAGGATTTTGGTTAAATGTTTATCTCTCTTTCGATCTCTTCGTTCCTCCCGTGCTTCCTGCTCTTTTGCTAGCCTAGCCTCCTTTTCCTCTGGGGTCTCCCTTTTGTTATATACCTTTTCTGCCTCCCTAACTAGTTCCTGCAACCCATAGGTTTGAATCCCATCTAGCCGTTGGAGCTTTCCTTTTATATCAGACGCTGCCTGATCTATGAATGACATGGCCACGGTAGCCTTATGTTCTGGAGCCTCGGGGTTAAATGGAGTATACATCCGAAACCCCTCTAGAAGCCGTTCCATAAAGGCTGCGGGGCTCTCCTCTTTTCCTTGGATTATGGTCCTTACCTTGGCCAAATTGGTGGGCCGTTTCCCTGCCCCCTTGAGACCCGCCAACAGAGCCTGGCGATAGATTCGGAGACTCTCCCTACCTGGAGCCGTTTCATAGTCCCAGTCCGGGCGGGTGAGGGGAAACCCTTCATCTATTTCATTGGGAAGCTGAGTTGGAAGACCTCCAGGCCCCGGCACATTTTTCCGGGCCTCCAGGAGAACTCGTTGCCTTTCCTCGGTAGTCAAAAGGACCTGTAAGAGCTGCTGGCAGTCGTCCCAGGTAGGCTGGTGTGTGAGGAGGATAGACTCTATTAGTGAGGTTAGGGCCTGGGGTTCTTGGGAAAAGGAAGGGTTATGAGTTTTCCAATTATAGAGATCGGATGCAGAAAATGGCCAATATTGGACAGTCCGGTTGACTGTCCGGAGAGGAAACAGGGAAGATTGCCAAGTGGGAGGGCCGTTCGGGTCGTCCGATCGCCGGAGACGGAGGCGGGGGGTCTGAGGTGGGGTCTGGGGAGTTAGATCGGGTGGGGCTGGAGTAGAGGATGGGGCTGACGTACAGGCGGGGGAAGAAGTTGGGGAGGGGGAGGAGGAACTGGAGGCAGGAGGGGAAGTAGGGGGCACCGGGGACAGGACGGAGACGGGGGCCAGGGGTGAATTATAGGGTGGAGGTAGTAAGAGGGGGTTGTGGGGCGGTGAAGTCTCTTCGGGGGCGTGGGGCGGCGAAGACAAAGCGTCTAGGAGGAGGGGGTCCCTTTGGGACTCATCGGGAAGAACCGGTTTGGGCGGATCTGGAGTTTGGGTTGAGGCTCGGTTTTTGGAGGTTTTCAGGGGAAGGAGGGTAGACTGAGAAGTGGGGCAGGAAGGAAGGAAGGGTTTCACCCATGCCGGAGGATTCCGGATGAGATCCTCCCAGGTGAGGATATAGGCCACTTGATCTGGATGACCTTGTGGTCCAGGATCCATTACCTTCGTCTTAACCTGTAATATAACAAAGAGGTCAAAAGTCCCGTCCCGGGGCCACCCTACAGATAGGGTGGGCCACTCCGATGAACAAAAAGTTCGCCATCGACCTTTTCGAACCTCAACGGATAGATTGCGAGCTCTTGCCTGGACGTCCGAGAAATGAGTCAGAGTCAAAGATAGAGGAGTAGTCAGTGTCTGTCCCATGGCTGTGTCGTCCTGTCCACGCGTCCACACACGCACACTTACACACACACACACGAATATGACTACAATGTCGATACAGACCAGACAACACAGACTAGACAACAACCAAGGAGCCGCGGCCAGGTATTCAGATTCAGATGGCAGGGGAGGCCTGCCTTCGGATTTGGGGAGTCTGACGAACTTGTCAGTTCTCCTCTACAAGCACCACCGAGGCGTCCCTCGGGGCCGGGGTGTGAAGGTTCAGGACACGTCTGTCCTCCTTCAACACTCCTACTGAGGTGGCCGGCCGGCCTCAGAATTCACAGTTCAGAGACAAAACATAGAACACAATACCTGTGTGCAGACAAAGGCACAGAAGTCTGTCTTCAGTCAGTCCGTCAGTGGCCCGGGCAGGGGAGTCATCTACCGACGGGGCCGGGGTTCTCCTGCCTTCCCTCGCTTCCCGGCCAACGCACCAAATGTTAGGAGCCAAGCTCCTAGGCCCTATGGAATGAGAGTTGGCGCAAAGAACCACTCGGCACTCCGATTTCGGCAGAGAGTCTTTACTGGTGCACCAGGGCTCCCCAGTGTTAGAAAGCGGGAGAGCCCCGATATACGGGGTTACAGGTCTTTTATACCATTTTGAGTTACATTTGCATACAGGCTGGTGGTAGGCTCTCTGCTCGGTGGTGGTTAGGGTTGGGGGTAATTTCGTCCTGGGAAAGCTTGGGAAATGGAGTTTCTCTCGGCAGATGCAACTTGGAGCCCGGGTGCGAAGCGGCAGGGGACCTCCGGTTTGGGAGCTTAAGCAGGTTTACAGAAGCGAGATGAAAGCGGTCATCGTTATTTATGTGACAACCTGTTCCTGTCTTGCGTAGGGAAAGGTGGGGGTACAGCTCTCCCAGGGTACGGATGTCTAACTGCAGATATCCTGTTTGTCAACTGGTGGAAGTGCAAGCCCTGCAAGTGAGGCTTTACGGAACTGAAGATAGGGTGGGGGTGTGTTATTAAGCTAAGCAGGGGTCTTTCACTTGCATGAACTGATCTCTAGCGGTTAACCATTTGTTTCCTTTCCTTTGTTCTCGGGCAGCCAGGAGTGCCTGAGGAATGTCACACAGATCCCACCTGGGGAGAGGGGCAGTGTGGCAGCTTGCGCTTTTGCCCTCAGCTTGTCTTAGGCTCCCTCATCATATCCCCCCCCGAATAATTTTGACCCTTAAATCTTTAAAGTTGTTGAAGGAAGAAGTTCTCATCTTCAGTAGGGGCTGGGTAGGTGTATAGAGATGCTCCTACCTATGGGTCAATATTGGTCAGTCGGGGAACGTACAGGGGAGTTACAAAAGGCAGAGGGACCTGAATCCAACATGGACGACATATATGAACCTCCTTGAGTAGAAAGGATCATTTGTTGGCTTGAAGTTATTATAGTGATGGAGTCTTGGTACCAGGCAGACATGGGAGAAGATAGCAAAACATAATTAGAATAACAAGAAAGCGAAGTCTTTTGGTAGTTGACAAAAATCCTCCAAGGGTTTAACCAATCACTAAAGGAAAGACAGGGATTGTTTAAAGGGCCAATTTGAGTATTAATGTCAGTTAGAAATCCAGAAATGTTTCTGTGGCAGTCTGGAATGTATACACAGCATTTTGTTTTTATGAGAGCACAAGTTCCACCTTGTGCAGCAGTTAAAACATCTAATGAAGAAGCAGTTTTTAATAGGTTCAGGAGAGGAGGCACAGAGGAGAGATTTGGAGAAAAAAGTACGTTCTTCAGAAAGGATGTCCCAGAGGTGGGCCCTGAGCACAAGATGGCAGCCACGTATCAGCAGATAAAGAAGACAGGGGAGAGGAAAAAGAGGCCTCTGAAGCCATTTTGACTTTTTTCAATTGTTTGCTTGCTTCACTTAATTTAGAAATAGTATTTTGCAAGGAAGTAAATTTAGAATCCTGAAAACATCTGGAATCCTCAAGTTACCATTTAAAATAAGCATCCTGTTTGGTTTGGTTTTTTTTTTTTTTCCTTTTTTTTTTTTTTTTAAGGAAGCATTGCCTTCAAATTTAATTTTGAGGAAAACAATTTTGAAGAGATGGGAAGTTCCCCACAATGGCCACTGAAGTTCTAAATAACTTCTGCTTAAGGCAGTCTATTTAGTTATAAGTGTGCATATGGAGAGACCATAATTTTTAAACCTAAAACCTGGCAGAGTCCCAGTAGAGAGGGGCACCCTGAATGCATTCTGATGACTGGGATCCCATTTGTTAGAGGTCTTACTTTAGAATAACTAGAAAATTCCTAAACATCCCAGTTTAGGTAGTATTAAAATAGTCTGGTTCCAAAGGGATCAGACCAAAGGCCAGCAGAATTTCAATAGAACAGTCCTGTTCCGAAAGGAGTCAGTCCTCAGGCTAGCACAATTCCAGTAAGGAGAATCTGGTCCCAAACAGGAGTCTAACTAAAGGCTAGACTAGTTCCAAAAGGCACAGTTCCAACTGGAACGGTCCGATCCCCAAAGGGAGTCAGAGCAAAGGCCTATGTATTTCCAACCGGCACACTTCCAATAGGAACCATCTGCTTCTGAAAAGGAGTCAAATCGAAGGCTTAATGAGTACTTTCTGCGATAAAACAGAACAAAAAAAAGGACAGAAAACATAAACAAGGCCTTAAAACAAGTCCCAAATCAAGCCCGGAGACCTCAAACACGAAGTATGCGGCTCAAAACCGAGGCAAAAACTCACCCTCAAACCCCAGGGTCAGCAAGAAAGCAGTGAGCCTGATTGGCTTTGTGGGTACCGTCCCCTGTTTGCCCACCAGTTTCAGAGCTGTTAGGAGTCTTCTGTGGATCCCACTTCTGATCACCAAGTAATGTTAACCTCAAAAAAAAAAAAAATTGTCAGTTATTTTACCAGCAAACAATGAGTTTAGTTGAGAATAGCAAAGAATTCTGATCTGGGACGAGCAAAGTTGTGCAAACCCAAAGACAAGTAGACAACAGGGAAGGGGTGTGCTCTTTTGTAAAGGAAAGGGGGACCTTAAGAAGGGCTGTTATAGACACAAAGTCCATTGGAGTAAACTGAGATTTTGAAGCATGGTAGCTTCTAGTTGGCTGAGTTGTGATGGTCTCTCATTGGCTGGGCTTTTGCTGGGCAAGAAGAAAAGCTTTCTTCCACCTGCTTGGGTGGTCAAATAGTATCCACATGCAAAGGTCTGTCTCCTATTGGATTTACACTTGATGATGAGCGACGGGGCATGAGAACCCCCTGTGCTGCATTTCAGTGAGGTTTCCCTTTATGAATTTTCACACTATTAATTTTTCCTACAACTCACGTGGAAGGTGTTCGAACAATGCCAGAGGTTATTGTAGTTGACGCTTACCTACCAGTGAAAGCCTCGAAGTGGTTTGAAGATAATTCAGCCAAACGCTTCCAGGAAGTCCAATGGTTTGTTTAATCAATAAAAGGAATAGCAAAGGTACGTGGTTAATCACGTCACATGTGTTTCAGCGATCCTATTTTGAATTGCCAGCTTTCTCTAAGAGATTAAGAAAAGATTAATTCATGACGGCCAACAAATTTATGACTGTGTAAGGGCCAAGGGCAGGCCACCCCAAGATGGACCACTTTGGCATAAATGTTGTTTTGAGTTAAAACCAATCAAAACCCGGCAGATTCAGGAAAAACTCTTTATCCCCCACCCAGCTGCCTGCCTGTACAAGGAAGAGCTCTTCCTCATCTTCCTCCTGATGGTCTCCCTCCCCTTTGGCTCCCTAGATCCCTACCCCTCGCCTTAGCTCAGGAGGTTTTTTATAAGCCTCATGTTGCCTGTCTTTGGAAGTTCACATGTGTGTGGATTCCCAGTATGTACAAAACTAAATTTGATTTTCTCCCGTTAATCTGTCTCCTGTCAATTTGGTTCTTCGTCCAGCTAGAAGGACTTTTAAGGGCAGAAGAAATTCTGCCTCCCCAACAACTGTATAATTCTGTGCACATCTCTTTTTTTAGTTCATTTTTACAACACTCAATGTGGTTTATATTTACTATGCTTATCTAAAAAGGTATCAATACATTTCTTGTAACTTCTCTAATTATTTTCCTTATAATAATACAAAATATGATCAAATACATAATGTCTTGTGGTGAATTTTCTTCTTAAAAAAAATTTTTTTTTAACTTTTATCCATTTTTGAGAGACACAGCGAGACAGAGCATGAATGGGCAAAGGGCAAAGAGAGAGGGAGACACAGAATCCGAAGCAGGATCCAGGCTCTGAGCTGTCAGCACAGAGCCCGATGTGGGGCTCGAACTCACAAAGTGTGAGATCATGACCTGAGCTGAAGTCGGACGCTTAACCGACTGAGCCACCCAGATGCCCCTACTCTTTTTCATCTGTCTGTGAACTACATTCCTTCTCTCTGACTCCAGGCCCCTACCCCCTTCTCCTTAGTTCAAAATGACATATTTACCTCATTTTGCCTGACTGGCTTTGGAGTTTCCGTGTCTGTGTGGATTTCTATCTGTATGAAATTAAATTTGATTTTCTCTTGTTAATCTGTCTCATGTCATTTTGATTCTTAGTACAGCAATAAGAACCTTGAAGGACAGAGGAACTTCTTCCTCCCTGATGGTAGAGAAGGTTGCCAACAAGAAGCTCAAATGTGTAAAAAGATACAGAAAAAATGTGACCAAATACAGGGGTACTGCCACTATCTTAATATCCAAAGCCTGCAAAGGGAAAGTCTAAAAAGGAGGCAATTCTAGAAAGGAGGAAAAGAACAATAAAAGCTAATTTCTTGGGGAGGGTGGATAGCAAACCCATCAACATCAGCACACTGAGGAGTTGGCCACATCTTTCATCATAAGACATAACCTTTCAGAAGACCCTTAAATAATCCTACTTGCAGGCTAAATGGTTTGGGGAAGTTGGCCATGTAAAAGTCATTCCTTCTCTTAAGAAGATATGGGATTGATGAACTGTCATTAGTGTTCTAGAGTAGAATACTAAAAGTATCTGTCCATTCAATCTCAAGAGATGATTTACAGAGGTGTCTGGGTGGTTCAATCAGCTAATGTCCGACTCTTGATTTTGGCTCAGGTCATGATCTTCCGGTTCATAAGTTCGAGCCCCACATTGGGTTCTGAGCTGACAGTGCATAGCCTGCTTGGGATTCTCTCTTTCCCTCTCACTCTGTGCTCCCTTCTCTCAAAAAAGCAAATAAACTAAAAGAGAGAAAGAGAGAGAGAGAGAGAGAGAGAGAGAGAGAGAGAGATGATTTATGTAGGTTGTAAATACCAGCAGTGAATGGATACATATATTAATCTGCAACATGTTTATATATCTTATTGCTCAGAAACTATGTATGCATGCAACTTTTTTTGGTGCATACAACTTAAAAAAATTTTTTTAGTGTTTATTTCTTTTTGAGAGTGAGAGACGGAGCGTGAGCAGGGGACGGGCAGAAAGAGGGGGACACAGAATTTGAAATAGGCTCCAGGCTCTGAGCTGTCAGCACAGAGCCCGACTTGGAGCTCGAACCCATGAACTAAGATTATGACCTGAGCCGGAGTTGGAGGCTTAGCCGACTGAGCCACCCAAGTGTCCCGGTGCATACAACTTTTTAATGTTTGTATTATAGAATAGGAAAAGAAAATCTTTTAATGCCTTGAATGGAGATGAATTTCATTACTGTCAATTAGTATTGCCTCAGGAAAGGTAACAAAGGTAGAGATTAGGACAATTTTCCCTTCCGAAGCAGTTACCATTATATGTCTGTGAAGCTTGACTTTGGGTTTGCCTTTTTTTTTTTTCTCCCTTCCATTTGGAAGAGATATAAAACTATTTTGACTTCCGGAAAAAAAAAAAAAAACCCACAAAGAAAGAGACTTCACTAACAGATATCTGAAAATCATTGCAAGTAATATTTGACCATTAATATTATATTAGGTAAAAAATAAAGGGAGCTATATAGAAACTCTTTGACAGCTGTTTCTTGGTGTTTTGCAATTTTTATCTCCTTCATTTTATAAATAGTGAATTAGATGGAGGGGAACATAGAGAAGAGAGGTATTTCAGATTTTGATAAGATATTCATGATGGGAGTGCATAATAACTAAAATGGGATCCAGAAGGATTCCCAGTGAGAACAAGTTTGACAATGAAAGAGAAAGCATTGTTCCCCGGGGGCCTGGGTGGTTCAGTCGGTTAAGTGCCCGACTCTTGACTTCAGCTCAGGTTGCAATCTCGCAATCTCACAGTTCGTGGGTTCAAGCCCCAGGTCGAAGCCTGCTTGGTATTCTCTCTCTCTCTCTCTCTCTCTCTCTGCTCCTCCTCCTGCTCATAATCTCTCTGTCTCAAAATAAATAAATAAACATTCGGGGCGCCTGGGTGGCTCGGTCGGTTAAGCGTCCGACTCCGGCTCAGGTCATGATCTCCTGGTCCGTGAGTTCGAGCCCTGCGTCGGGCTCTGGGCTGACCACTCAGAGCCTGGAGCCTATTTCGGATTCTGTGTCTCCCTCTCTCTCTGCCCCTCCCCTGCTCATGCTCTGTCTCTCTCTGTCTCAAAAGTGAATAAAAACATTAAAAAAAATTTAAAAAAAAAAGAGTTGCAAGCTGTCTGAAATAATCAGGAAGTTTATTTAGAAAGCATTAATACATTTAATTAGGACTAAGAATGGGGAAACAACCATAGGTAAAAATGAAAAGAAATAGAAGTATTTTACTACATTTATGCAAATATATTTACAAGTGAAAAGAAATTAGTAATTTGAAATCAAAACTGCTTCTAGAAGAGATAGAACATAAGAAGGGATAAATTACCATGGGAATGTAATGCCCGAAGTTCCAAAACCTCCCACAAAAGTCCACCAGAGTCTTAAGTCAAAGCCAAGCGGCAAGGGTCGTTTATTGCAGGTTCGAACCTGGTCCTCTGCGCACTCGTCGCCGGTGACGCAAGAGGCCACGATCAGGGTGGGTACAGCGTTTTTATAGACAGAGACAAATAGCACAGGGGAGGTTTCAAATTATGAGGGGCCTGATTAGTTGATTTTAAAGTAAGGACATTTGTGGTTCTCTGATTGGGCGTCCTTTGTCTGTCCTTTGGCGGGAAGGCTTTGTCCCTTACTTGTGGTGGGAGGAAAAAAGGGGGAAGGGGGAAGGGGGTAGGGTAGGTGAGGAATGTGCTAAGCAAGCAGGTTTACAGAAGCGAGAAATGCCGGTTAGTTTATGTACAATCACTCATTCCATTACATATCAGACTACATTTAGGAAGGTTTACAACCCATTCTACTACACAGCGGGTTACATTCAGGAAAGGCCTCACAATGCTCGTAGCAAACAGCAAGCAAAACAGACTTCTCAGCAATTGTATTTCTTATCAAAGATCCATAATAAGCAGAAAAGAGAACTTTAGCTTTAAACTAAGGCAGGGCTGTCATTTGGATTTAAAGCTGTTCTTTTCAGGAAGAAATTAAGAAGGTTGGCAATGAGATTTCCTTCTAACCCCAAAGAAAATCCCCAGGGCAAGATTTTATAACCCTCCGACCTTGTTTTCCAAGTGCAGACTTTCCAAGCTTCAAGGAAAGATCTACCTTTGTTATTCAAACTGTTCTGGAGGTATGGTTCCGGAAGATGATTTCTAAACACATTTTATGAAACACTTAATCAAAAATTGAGAAATCAAATCAAATTTGATAATACTATCAAAAGCTGATTATATCATTTCTTTGTCTCTGACTTCTCTGACATGGCTGAAACACCCACTCTATTATAGTCTCATAATAATACACATGTCATACATACATGTATACGTGTATATATGTGTGTTATATAAAGATAAATTATAAATTATATATATATGTATATATATATATATATATATATAATTAGTTTATTTTATTTGTGTGTGAGAGAGAACCAGCAGGGGAAGGGCAGAGAGAGAGGGAATGAGAGAAAATCCCGAGCAGGTTCCGTGTCAGCATGGAGCCCCATCTGGGGCTCGATCCCATGAAATGTGAGTTTACAACCTGGGCCCCATCAGAATCAAATTCTACTGTCTGCTTTTTGCGTGTGTGAACGTGGGTCACGCCATCTTGTGTCTTTGCATGTCTTATATTTTTCTATGGATAGCTGGATATTTTAGATAATATATGATGATATATTAGCAACTCTGGATTCTGATTACCCATTAGGGCTTGTTTTATTTATTTATTTATTTATTTTTTATTTGTTTCGTAATGGCCTGTCTGGCCCAATTCTGAGAAACCTATTTCCTCCACAGCGTGCAGCCTCTGACGACACAATTTTGTTTCTTCCCCTTGTCTTTATTTTTAAGTCTGCCTTCCTAGGAGTTACCCGTGGGTTCGTGTAGCTTAGTGTTCTGCCGGTGATTTGTTATAGCTCGTGCTTAAGTCCGTTGAGGCAGTGGAATTTAACACCCTTCCCAGATAGATCTGTGTGTGGCTTGGGGGAAATCTTTCAGTTCTGTCCCATGTGGAGCCACAGACTAGCAGCTCTTGAGTGGACGCAGCCAGCCTACAATCAACACACAGACTTCCCGACCTCCAGCAATGAGTATAATCTTACCAGAGCCCGTTTGGGTTGTTTGTTTCTGGTTCTCTCTCTGGTCTACCATTTCTCTTGTTGCTACTCGTTTCACTGAGCTATCAAGCTTCTCTTAACTGCTGGTTAGTGAACAGAGGGAAGACTTAGGCATAAACCCAGTGACTTCAGCTGGTAAGCCATCTGTGAGGAACATGTGATTTTTGAATCATTCTTTAGTTGCTTCTGGGAAAATGGTGTACATTTGGGGGTAGAAGGGCCATGGATTGCCTTGTGGCAGGGTAATGAGCAAACGTTTCCCCACATTGAACCGCAGAGTGCTTTCTACAACAAAATAAAGGAGCCTGTGCCTTTCTCTTGAGGCCACAGCTCCTTGAGACACCTTCTAGCCTGTGGGATCATCTTGGAACACCAGGAAGAGGGACCGAGAAGTCGCACAGATATGCGAGCGTGTGCTTCACCACTGCTTTCAGGAGAGGCATTTCCAGGGCACTTGGCCTCTACTCCCATTGCTAACGAGGCCATATTCTGAACTGTCATTTCTGAATTGGGGCATCAGGACAAGGAGGCAGCTGAGTGATTTAGTTTATTCCAAAACCCAGCAATGATAGGGTGAAAAACTCAAAGTGTCTTGGAAAAACCAATAGAATTGCCCAAATCCCTGGTTTCCATCTAGATACGAGGTCCAGTCTCTCATGAAGCTTCAGGGGCAACGTGGGTTGTAGTTTGCCCAGAGGTGGCCAAACTCAGTGTGGTGTCCTTGTTTTTGTTACCTGCTTGGATGCACTGTTCACAGAGCATCCATTCAAAATAATACGGGTACTTATTATAAGGGTATAACGCGATAATTTTTAGTGGATTGATAGAGATGTGCTATCATCACCACAATTCCATTTTAGAACATTTCTCTCACCCCCAAACTTCCCTCCTGTCTGTTTGCAGTGAATCCCCACGCCTACTCCCAGCCCCAGATGTACAGATTATAGCGCTACAAAATGGCCGAAAAAAAATCCCAAGAAAATTTTATCATGTATTGCTTTCCGCAATACCGATTGCATGGTAGGGGCGGAGAAAAATTTTCCCTTCTTGCCTTCTAGGTTCTTTGGCTAGTCTAACAGTCCAATTGGCATGGGACAGCCTAAGAAATTCTGCACATACAGGAGCTCCGTAAAAATGTGAGACCCAAGGACAATCTGGACAGTTGTGCTTTCTATGCCGTTCTGAGCTAAGGATTGGGATAGGGGTCTGTCGCTTCACAGGGGAGAATAGTTCACAGGAAGATGAGAAAAGCAGATGTTTGGTAATCAGATATTTGCCCTGCCATGCAGGTAAGTCTTTCTCATTTAAAAAAAAAAAAAAAAAAAAAAAAAAAGAAAGTGATCTCTGGGAACAGCACTCTTTCCGGTACAGGCCCCCTATCTAAATCCTTTTAGATAGTCAAGGGACTGATAAAGTTTGTCTTGAGTCTGCTGGGCCTTGGTTGCCTTCAGCTCAAAATGGTCCACGTGCCAAAGTGACACATTTGGAGGTGGCATATTCTGCTCCCCTTGAGTATTTATTGTTAAAAAATAGTTGTAAAGCTAAAAAAAAAAAAAAAAAAAGCCACAGATCAGAAAGTGGAAGAAAGCGAGCAGGAGAGAGCCAGGATGGGGTCAGGAGACCGATCACTGGAGAAACTCCACATTCCAATGCTTGACCGAGAACACATATCCTTGACCCTTAAAGCCCTGCAAAATTCTCCCTGGAAGCATCCAGTAGAGATGTTGAAATGTCGTAGCATTCAGGAGCAGATTCCATGTAAGTTCTTGCCAGTTCTGTAAGCAAGTGTCCTGGTAGGTCGTGGACTTGAATGTCTCCAGGCACCAAGGTCTAGTCCAAGCTAGGAGGGCACGAGATACCTCAAGTTAAGATCTGAATGCTTGTGGCAAAGCCTGATCGGGGTGTTACCAGGTGGAGTCCCTGGGAAAACGAAGAGAGCGAAGAGGAAGACGTTGTGATTTGACAGTGAAACAGACAAAAAGCCTGGAGCCGTCCAACCTCTAATACAAAGGAAAGCAAAGTACCGGAACAGCAACTCCAGCCAGTGGGGCAGCCCCTGTTTCAGGAAATGTTCATGATGAGTGAAGGTGCTTCAGCTGAACGTATTGATATAGTTGTCAAGTTCCAGCAAGAGGCCAGGGGAAGTATCTAGGTGTGGTTAGTACTATGGGGGCGATGGCATTTCTCTGACCAAGCAGGAGGCAGAGAGGATAAGCAACAACACATGCCCTGCCCTCCAGCTGGGGGTTCAAGGTACTCATTCTCTTATAGATTGGATCATTCTATCTTTCAGGGAGGCTTGGCCCAAAGAGGGGGATCTCCCTGGGAATGTGGGACCCTGAGCATCTATACAGAAGGTAAAGCAAATTCTTAGAGAGGTGGGAAGGAGACAGGCAGTCTATGCCCCTTTCTCCAAAGACCCTGATGGGGCCACATTCACTGCAGGAATGGAAGTCAACGTTCTCCAGTCTACCCCCAGCGCGTGATAGGGACTGCTGATAATCCATGCTGAGCTCAGTTGTGGGACAGGACATTTATGATGTTGGGCAATCCACTGCCGATCTGGGGGAAACTGACAGATTCTAGGAACAGATACCGGCTGTGGGAAAGGCCCCAAAGAGAAGGAAAGCTCACAAAGTCAAGATGCTACCCTAGGTGGCCGGGAAGGTTTAGTAAGAATAACCAGGAAGCAAATGTGTTGTGATCTTATCACTGCAGGTACCCCAGCTGAACAGATTTATCAACAACCTAACAGTGTGTTGGTTGGTCGGTAGAAAGCCTTAAAGTCTGAACAGCAGTTTAGACTTGCCCCAGCTGCCCTTACAATCAACAGCCTTCAGAGATACAGTCGTATTTGGGGCAAATGCCTTCCGCTCTCTGGGTGTAGGACGCACGCCAAAACTGCCTTTAGGTGAGGGTCATTGGAGGCGATCAGAGGCCTCATGTTGAGCTCACTGTTCACGGATCCTCCAGAAATAAAGAAAACGCGATGGCTCTGGTGTATAACACAGTTGAATGCACTCTAATACACGGTCGCCCCCAGAAGTTTTCTGGCCCCCTTAAGTGCCATGATGGTTATGGACGGCAAACAGTTATGATCAGGAAGGTCTTTCTGACACTGTAGATTGGGCATTCTCCTGCCCAGGCCCAAGAATGCGAGGTTTTTATTTCCAATACCAGAGAACATACTGGGTATTGTTCCCCTACAAGGTCAAACCCTGCAAATGTCTGTTGGTGAATTCTGCCTCCAGGTTAGAGTAATCAAACCAGTGGGAAACACCAACTGGGAGCTGGTAAGCCTGCCACCCACACGAAGAATAGTAACTTTCCAACAACAGAAACAGCTTGAGAAGCCTAAGGAAATAAGAGAAACTTTCTAAGAAGTACATCGAGTATAGTACACCCTGTCCACGGGGCTTTCCACAACCTGTTATGGCTCAGACGTGGGGCGCCTGGGTGGCTCAGTCGGTTGAGCGTCCGACTTTGGCTCAGGTCATGATCTCACAGTTCGTGGATTTGAGCCTCCTGTCAGGCTTTGCGCTGCCCGTGCGGAGCCTGCTTCGGATTCTCTGTCTCCCTCTCTATCTGCCCCTCCCCTGCTCGTGCTCTCTCTCTCTCTCTCTCTCTCTCTCAAAAATAAATACGCTTCAAAAAATTATTTTAATTAAAAAAAGTGAAAAGCCAGATGGCTCATGGAAGATGGTGGTGGACTACCAAGAACTGAACAAGGTCGTGCCCGCCCCGCCCCAGGGCTGTGCCCAATGTTGCCACTATCTTGGATACCTTGGCCATGGTCCTAGGAGCGTCCCATGCTGTGCTGAATTTGACAAATGCTTTTTTTTCCCAGTATATCCCTGGCCAATGAGACAAAAGATCAGCTTGCCTTCACATGAAAGGGGCAATAATGGATCTTTCAAAGTGCTTCCCCACGGTTATCTGCATCGCCCCACCACAGGTCACAGGATGGTGGCCCAAGACCTGTTCCCGTTCTCCTTCGTCACATCAGTAAAACGGGGCCCATTACATTGGTAGGGAGCCATGTTTGAAAAGGCCAATACACTTGTAAAGCAGGTTAAAGTTCTGGCATCTCCCAAGCAGGCTGCCGTTTGAGAGAGGCGTGTCTGTGACTCCAGAAGGTATGAGTTGGGCACTGTGGCAGAAACAACAGAAAAAGATAGCTTCCCCAGGATGTTGGTCTCAGCTCTGGAAGGGGGAAGGAGTTTGTTATCCCCCCACAGAGCAACAGTTCGTAGCGGTGTCTACGGCGCTCCTCTGGGTAGAGCCTCTCGCTAATAAACAGCACATTGTGGTGGGAACTTCCCTGCCCATCAAGGGGTGGGGTGGGAATGAGTTCCAGCAACCCACTTCTGTTGCGGTTCAAAACCCCACTCTGACTAGGTGGCATGCCTATTTGTAGCAGAGGACCATCTTGTCAACCACCCCACCGTCTCCAGACATGTAGGCACTCCTCGGTCCTGCGGAGGATGTAGGTCCTCCAGGTACCCCTGCCCTATTACTGTAGAGGCCCCTGCCGCCCGTAAAGAGGGGGCAAGGGAAATTCCCACAGATACACTCCATCCAGATGGGTTTAGCAGCAGCAATCCACAAGGACTCGTGGTCGCTATTCAGTCCAACACTGACACCATCTGGACGGAAATAGGAACAAACCACAGCAACCAGCAGGCTGAACTCGGAGCTGTCTGGCTTTTCTGATCAACTCATGACCGCTGGCTCTGAACCCTTTCTACGGACAGTTGGGCTGTGTTAAGGAGATTAACCCTATGGCTCAGACAATGAGAGGTAGATGATTGCGAATAAGCCTTCGTGGGGTTAGGATATACGAAAAGACGTTTGGGTCCATCTGCTAGAGCCAAAGGAGTTCTCACTGTTTTCCATGTCCCCGATCAGAAGGCACTGACACCCCCTGGCAATCAGGAAGCTGGTGCCCTCGCTCCGGTACAAGTCCTGACAATGGATCCTTCAGCAGATACAGCGGATTGGGTTCATAGAAAGAGTGGCCACAGTAGTACCTGGATGCGATGACATATTGCCAAAAATGCCAGATGGCTCTCAAAGTACAGTGACTGTTAATGCAGTGACAGCATGTCCCGTGTGTTCTCAAGAAAGCCAAGAAGCCTGGGGTCAGCCATCAGAGTTCCCAGCCAGTGAGGGACTGGCAAATTGATTATATTGGTCCCCTCCCTCTGAGTCGGGGTTCTAAATGTGCCTGGGTTTGTGTGGACACTGCTTCCGGCCTAACCCAAGCTTTCCCCTGTCACTGTGCAAACCAGCCTGCCACCATTAGGGGATCAGAGAAGCTGAGTACCATGTACGGAAAGCCTCATTGAATAGACAGTGAACAGAGGTCACATTTCAAAGGTCATCATGTAGAAGATTGGGTGAAAGAATGTGACATTAGACGGAGGTTCTCTGTCCCCTCGAATCTGTAAGCCGCAGCATGGCTAGAAAGGGGAGATGGAATATTACAACAGCAGATTCCATTCCTAGTAGGTAAAACCACCTTGGCCAGGTAGACTAAAGGACTGCTCAGGCTTTAATACATTTGAGTGACCAATCAGTAGAACCCATATGCCAGACGGAGGACCACTGCCCGGGCACCCGGTTCTGCAAAGGTATGGAACTGCAGGAGACAGCTATTGCCCTGACTCTCATCATAGATCAACGAGCCACGCTGTTGAGAATGCCAAGCGCCATCACGCCTGGGAGATGACGTTGGCAATGGGACATCTTGATGGCACGGGTGAGTTACTTGACGCCCTGGGTGAGCGGCAACTCCTCAGTATCCATGGGGATCCCGTTACCCTGCTGTAAGCCGGACCCGTTGAAATGCACTCTACTTGGACTCCCCTACACAGAGGGGAGAAGACAGCGGTCCTGGTCGGGCACATCCCACCCCCGGTCCACACTCCTCATGGGTGAGAGCAGTGCCTCGCAGGTACGGTACACACAACCTGGTCAGCTTCCTAAAGCTGCAGCCACATTAACTTTGAAAAGAACAGCTTTAAATCCAAATGACAGCCCTGCCTTAGTTTAAAGCTAAAGTTCTCTTGTCTGCTTATTATGGATCTTTGATAAGAAATGCAATTGCTGAGAAGTCTGTTTTGCTTGCTGTTTGCTACGAGCATTGTGAGGCCTTTCCTGAATGTAACCCGCTGTGTAGTAGAATGGGTTGTGAAACTTCCTAAATGTAGTCTGATATGTAATGGAATGAGTGATCGTACATAAACTAACCGGCATTTCTCGCTTCTGTAAACCTGCTTGCTTAGCACATTCCTCACCTAGCCTACCCTCTTCCCCCTTCCCCCTTTTTTTTTCCTCCCGCCACAAGTAAGGGACAAAGCCTTCCCGCCAAAGGACAGACAAAGGACGCCCAATCAGAGAACCACAAATGTCCTTACTTTAAAATCAACTAATCAGGCCCCTCATAATTTGAAACCTCCCCTGTGCTATTTGTCTCTGTCTATAAAAACGCTGTACCAACCCTGATCGTGGCCTCTTGCGTCACCGGCGACGAGTGCGCAGAGGACCAGGTTCGAACCTGCAATAAACGACCCTTGCCGCTTGGCTTTGACTTACGACTCTGGTGGACTTTTGTGGGAGGTTTCGGAACTTCGGGCATTACAACTTCTCACGATCAGGCCGCAGGCGTAATTCTTATAGAAGAGGAAGACCTCCCCATACAATTTCCTCCGCAATATCTGTCTTTTTGACCTCAGACTTCTGCTGTTCCTGTGGTGCCCAGCCACGGGATGGGCGCCTGATGGACATACCTTTATATGGTAGACAAACTCGTAGGCCCGACAAAGAAATCAATTCAGTTGTGGGGTATGTGGACAGCCACCCCTCTCTAGCTTGTCAGGATTGCCGTGATGGGTATCACCCCTCCAGGAAAGGGATTAAAAGGCCCCAAAGTGTTATGCTAAAGAACAAGCTAGGGCTAGCCCCTTAGTTCACCTGATGTTACCAATACTGATCCAGAAACCGGGCCTAGGGCACACGTTGCCAATGATACTGGGCATGGGTATTCTTTTTCTGTCAAACAACCTAAGGGGAGCCCATGAGGTTGCTGGGCGGAAAAGCCCTAGAAATACCACCATCAGAGCTGTGGATGGCTATGCTCAGACTTGGGATAGGTTTATGTGGCTTAATCTGGGTTATAAACATTTGAGCACCTGGGCACCCCTATGTTGGGAACAAAAAAATGACTCTAAGCAGAATCAAGCCAATTATACTAGAAATATGGAATGGATACCACAAGAACAGTGTAGTCATTCTGTCATATTAAGGGATAGTGACTGGGTCGGCACTGATTGGTTGTGCTGCCCAGGTATTTATTGGATGGCACCAAATCAAACCCACTGGTTGTGTGTCACACACCTTTGGCCACAGCTTCCACCTGGCTGGTTGGGCCATTGTACCCTGGGCTTTCCCTGAGGAAAGGGGACAATCTGCTTCATAGTAACAATAGCTGCTAACCTCTCTCCTTTTAAGGTGAAATGGGTACGTTCTTTCACTGGTATGTTCATTTGGCTGCCATTTTTGTTCCCTCCATTGGCTGGAGGATGCTGTAGCACATATAGAAAGAAGCCCTTAGTAAATTCGCTCAGCAAGCCTTGAATGACAGCCAACAAAGCCTATCCTTAATGAACACTGAAATGACTCTAATGAAAGAAAAAAAAAAGCTGGGGGCGGCTGGGTGGCTCAATCGTTTAAGCATCGGACTTGGCTCAGGTCATGGTCTCACAGTTCATGAGTTTGAGCCCCGCATTGGGCTCTCTGCTGTCAGCCCAGAGAACGCTTCAGGTCCTCTGTCCTCCTCTCTCGCTGCCCCTCCCCTGCACTCTCTCTCAAACAAAGAGCTGTCCTCCAAGATAGGATGGTCTTGGACATTATTACCGCCTCGCAAGAAGGCCGTAATGTTTGGATGTGCCATCATCCAAAATGTTGTGTGTTTATACCCGATGCGTCTGCTAGAGTATCATCTTTATTAAATCATGTGAAAACACAAGTAAACACCCTGAGTGAGTAAATCCTGAGCCTAGGGGATTTCATACATCAATGGTCTGGATCATGGGGCCCTTAGGAAGCAAGTTGTCACTGATATTGGTGATCGGTGTGCTAATCTGTGCGTTCTCCTGCATGTGCCTATATTGTTGCCGTGGCATCTGCCTCCAGTGCAGATAGCCCCAAAGGAGCCACCTCAGTGCTGGTGAAATCCCTTGCTGACCGCCGAGGGCTCTTTGCAAAAGAGGGGGGAGCAGATGAGATTTATAAGCTGGTCATGACAGATGTAACCATTGGGGACGTCATTGAGAAGACACCAGCTCTGGTCGACCCGTGAGCAGGACCCCAGCAATAAGAGGCTCCCAGCTCCCTCCCATGTCCCTGGCAAGAGTGTTCTCCTTTCTTTCCCTGCTCCCAGAGGCTGCTCCAAGGACACAGCCTTGAGATGGTGATGTGTTGAAAACGCCTGCAGGGTATAGGTGACTGAATCCAGTTAAGGCGGCTGTCTAAACGTTTAACCTGTGGCAGAAGGGTGTGGACATCTACTTGTCTTGTCGCCGCCCAAGACCAGCCTTGGGTGTAAGTTCCCTTTACTGATTAATTCCACCACTTAGCAACCTTTCTTTCTTTGGTCTCTCCCGCCTTCCAGGTACAGGGAGGGGCTAATTTCATATTACACCTGGGAAGGTTCTGGGGAGATTACAAACCAACACTATGGGGCACTAACAAGGAGCCCTAGGGCATACTGGGGACAGCACAGGCTTAGAAACCAGACAGTGCACTCGGCTTTTTCCAGCAGTGTGACTTAGGTGAAGTCCCTTTACCCCTCTGATTTCTTGGTTTCCACAACAGCAAAGGAGAGATTGTAAATATACCAATGCATCCACATAAAAGAAAGCATGTTCGTGTTTGGCACATCGTTGGTGCTCCATACGTGCTCCTCATAATACAATGAATAATGTTAACCTTAAAAAATAAAACTGCCAGTTACTTTGCGAGGAAAAATGGGTTTATTCAGAAATAGAGAATGGTAATTTGGGACAAGCAAGCTCTGGCAAAACCACAGGCAAATCTGGAGAACAAAGGAGAGGAACGTTCTCTTGTAGAGGAAAGGGGGAAGTTGAGAGGGGCTCTTATATACCGAAAGTCCGCTGGAGTAAACTGAGAGTTGGAAGTGTGGTGGCTTTTCATCGGCAGAGTTGTGACTGTCTCCCCTTGGCTGGGCTGTTGCTGGGCTAAAAACAAACAAACAAACAAACAAACAACCTTTCTTCTTCCCCCTGGGGTCCTGAAGTAGTATAAAGGCTTCTTCCTATTGGGGATACAAAGAGCTGAAGGTGGTGGTAGCGTAGGAGAGCGCCCCCTTCTGGCCACTCAACTCCATTTTAAATGAGGTTTCCTTTTTTAACATTTAAAAAAATTTTTTTAATGTTTGTTTTTGAGAGAGAGCGAGAGCGAGCGAGAGAGAGCGCGCGCATGAGCAGGGGAGGAGCAGAGAGCGAGGGAGACACAATATCTGAAGCAGGCTCCGGGCTCTGAGCTGTCAGCACGGAGCCTGACACGGGGCTCGAACCCACGGAGTGTGAGATCATGACCTGAACTGAAGTCGGATGCCGGACCAACCGAGCCACCCAGGCGCCCCATAAGGTTTCCTTTTATTAATTTTCACAATCATATCAAGACAGTGTGTAGGGCGTGGGCCAACTGAGGCTAGTTCGGGTGTGAGGTTTTAGGTCAGAGAGGTAAACAAGGATCAGTCCATAAATTTCCTTTCTGTGTCTTTCAGCACTGCTTCTCAGGATCTTAACAAAAAGAATTTTTCAGAATAAAATAGAAGTAATTAGTGCTAAAGCTTGAGCTTGGGTGTAAGGTTAGAAGTTTAGAAGTTAGAGTTTAATCCTAAGGGAGGGTTAAAACCAGGGGAAGCGCGGGAGTTCATGATAAGGGTAGGGTTAGAGATTTGAGCAATGTTAGGGTTTACAGAAAAGCAGGATCATAATTAAAGGTAATGTTTGGATTTAGAGTTAGGGTTAGGGTTAGTGTTAGAATTAATTATAATGTTAAGGGGAGGGATAGGATTACATATAGACATATTTAAAGTTAAGGATAGAAATAATGTTATAGGTAAAGTGTGAGAATATGGGTAGAGTCAGGATTAAATTGAAAATTACATGTAGGGTTAACTTTTTTTTAACGTTTATTTATTTTTGACACAGAGAGAGAGAGAGAGAGACAGAGCATGAGCGGGGAAGGGGCAGAGAGAGAGAGGGAGACAGAATCTGAAGCAGGCTCCAGGCTCTGAGCTGTCAGCAGAGAGCCCGACACGGGGCTCGAACCCACAGACCGCGAGATCATGACCTGAGCTGAAGTCGGATGCTCAACCCACTGAGCCACCCAGGCATCCCGGTAGGGTTAGCTTTAATGGAAGAAAGCGGTCCCCTAATTTCCCTTCCCTCTGCCACATGGAAGCACATGTAAAGATGTAGCATCTAACACAATTTTTTTCTTTTTTTCTGGAGTAACGATGATGAAAAGAGGTTTCCTGGCAACCCATATCGAACACGGAGTGTGAGCACAAAATGAGCATTTGCGTTGTTAAGCCGCTGAGACTTTGGGGTTGTTTCTTGTTGCACCTTAGTTGAGGCTGTCCAGATGGAATCGGAAATCTAAGAATCTTAGTGAGCTGTTGATTGAGAATACCATCAGTAAGGTACGCCTTGTTTTATTGCATTTTACTGACTTGTGCAGACAGTGCATTTTTCTCCAAATTGGAGGCTCTGTGGTAACCCCGTGTCACCTAAGTCTATCAGTGCCATTTTTTATTTTTTTATTAACACCATTTTTCCAACAGCGTTTGCTCACTTCGTGTCTCGGTGTCACATTCTGACAATTCTTGCAATATTTCAAAGTTTTCATAATGATTTTATTTGTTATGGCAATCTTTGATCGGTGATTATGACTCACTGAAAGCTCAGGTGATAGCATTTTTTTAGCAATAAAAATAGTATTTATTTAGATTTTAAAACATTTTTTTAAATGTTTATTTTTGAGAGATAGAGACAGAATGGGAGTGGGGGAGGGGCAGAGAGAGAGGGAGACGCAGAACTCCAAGCAGGCTCCAGGCTCTGAGCTGACAGCACAGAGCCCGATGCTGGGCTCCAGCCCACGAATGGTGAGATCATGACCTGAACGGAAGTCAGACGCTCAACTGACTGAGCCACCCAGGTGCCCCTCTTTATTTATTTTTGAGAGAGAGAGAGAGAGAAACAGAATGCAAGTGGGGGAGGGACAGAGCGAGAGGGAGACCCAGAATCCGAAGCAGGCTCCAGGTTCTGAGTTGTCAGCATGGAACGTGACGTGTGGCTCGAACTCACAAACTGTGAGATCATGACTTGAGCCGAAGTCGGACGCTTAACTGACTGAGCCACCCAGGCGCTCCAGCAATAAAATATTTTTGAAATGAAGACATGTGCACTGTTTTTTTAGACATTATGTTATTGCACCTTTAATAGACTACGTTATCGTGGAAACATAACTTTTATTGCACTAGGAAACGATACAATTCATTTGACTCACTTCATTGCAATATTCCCTTTATTGTGATGGTCTGGAAATGTACCCGCAATATCCCCAAGGTATGCCTGTATTTCTTTTCACCTTCATTTGCCTGCATTTTGGCTCAAGTGAAAGCCAGGTCCTTATTTATATAGGTACTGAACCAGGTGATGAATCTTTTTCATCCCGTAAATATATTATTTGTGACGGATACTATGCTACCCTGCCAAGATCCCACTTGCGGAGCTGAAGGGTTCATTCCCCCAGGGTTAGGATGATTGTGGACTGACAGCTTTTAGCTATAGGCCTTCCTTAAGAGTCGCTTCTGTTGAAAAGAATCATTTCCCAGCAAGCGTCTCACACACTTCTCTCCACTTCAGGGTGTGCATCCCGGGGGCCCAACCTATCTCTTAGAGCTATTTATGTTCATAAGTATGCTATGGGTCACATAACATTTGAGAGCCACTATGATGCCACCCACTTCTGCTGACATTGCCTATAAAAATACCTCTTTCTAGCATATTCTGTTGTCTAGGTGATATGGTGGCCTATGTCCAGCAAGAACATACAGGGAGAAATGGGCCTTAACCTTGGAAAAGGCACTGGCCCAGTTGGGAGCTGAGAAACTGTGGAAACTGTGTGTTTCCTCAGCAAGGAGAAACATACTGGTAATTGATGGCAAGAGGCGTCTTTCTCTTCTCAGACCGTGAAACCTTCCAGTGCTATGGGACCAGGTGCTTCAGTCTTCCCCTGCCCACCCTCCGTTCCACACAGTGGTAACAACTCCCGTGCTGTGCCATCAGAAATTCTAGCCTCTCCCCATTGCCTCACTTTTGGGGAAGGGCAGTCCCTTAGCTTCCGGGTTAAAACGTATTTCTGGCCGTGGGCAGCAGTGACCCTGTGTTTCAAGTGAGGGTCCAACTTTTATGTCTGGACGCACTCTTAGGCATCAACCTGGTCTTTGTGGCAAAGGAATGAGGTGTTCCTGCTTTTTTCTCTGGGAACTGAAGTCAGGCCAGGATCATCTAGGCTCACTCATCATCAGGAAGGTATAAATGTTGAAAGAAAAAGCCAATGTATGTTGTCATCCCTGGTTCCGAGTGTGAGGGAACAGAGTGGCTTAGCACAGTGACCCTGATTCGAGAGGCATCCAAAGCCATGTGGAATAGAGGGAAATTCAGGTGCTACATGACTGGAGACCCAAGAGTTGTGAGGCCCATTTGGCAACCGGAATAGATAACGCAGTGCCCACAAGTACTGAGCATGCTCAAAAGTTAGCTGTTGAATGTAGAGCAGCTGCTAAGTATTGGGGATAAAACCATCAACGGGCTAGACATGGTCCTAAGGTGCTTGGGTGGCTCAGTCGGTTAAGCATCCGACTCTTGGTTTTGGCTCAGGCCATGATCCCACAGTTCATGCGGCTGGAGCCCCGTGTCGGGCTCTGTGCTGATGTGTGGCCTGCTTGGGATTCTCCCTCTCCCTCTCTGTTTCTCTGTCTCTGTCTCTGTCTCTCTCTCTCTGCCCCTCCCCCACTCATGCTCTCTCTCTTTCTCAAAATAAATACATAAACTTTAAAAGAAAAGACAGACATGGTTCTTTCTGTTCTTGGGGAGCTTAGAGTCTGGTGGCAATAAAATAGTAATGAAACTTATTGCAAAGAGTACATGAGCCATCCCAGGCCACTCCTCGGGTTGAGGAAGAGAGGATAACTTGGGAGCACAGTTATTCCGCTCACGAAGCATCAGTGGTGTTTGTTGGTATTGTTTTGTTGTTTGCACCTCTTTTTTAAAAAAATGCTTTTTTAATGTTCATTTTTTGAGAGAGACAGAGTGGGAGCAGAGGAAGGGCAGAGAGACAGAGGGAGACACAGAATCTGAAGCAGGTTCCAGGCTCTGAGCCCGACGGGGGGCTCGAAACCCACAAACCGCGAGATTGTGACCTGAGCCAAAGTCAGGCGCTTAACCGACTGAGCCACCCAGGCGCCCCTGTTGTTTGTGCCGCTTGTCTTTCCTCTGGTTTTGCCGTCTTTGGGTACATGCAGAATTAATCAGAAGAGTGATGTTTTCTGGTTCTGTTTGTCTTTTTGAACTTATTTTTTTTAGGACATGATTTAATTGTCAAACGACATGAAGCGTCGTTTCATGTCTTCCTGTCTTCCCCTTCAAAAGGCGCAGGGGGGGAAAAAGACACGCGACAAGCTAGCCAACATTTAATAAATTTAATAAATTAATAGGAAGTATCACAAAAACCTGGAATGGATAACATACAGGAGCCACGAGTAAGACAACACTTGGCAACCACTCACAAAAAGTACCATTTGACAAAGGAGAAGATTTACAGGAAATAATATAAGGCAGTCTGTTGCACGTGTCTTAAACAGATATACATATAGAATATAGTACATCAAAATGATTTGACAGCAAATTCACCACGTTTACATTTATCACATGGAGTGTTGTTTTTTTTTTAAAACATTTACAAAAGTTTGTAGATTTAACACTGAACTGTAAGATTTATATCCAAATGAGCATATTTGTTTCATACCAAACTGCACAGAACTTACGAATAGCACACGATTTGAGAATAATGACTGTGTTGGGTACTATGAAGTGCTACTACTCGATGACATAAGGATTATTAACAAATGTGCTATAAGCTATTATCATTCAACTTATTGCTAGTGCTTTTGAAAATCTGTGGTTTGTATTTTTTTTTTTCTTTGTAAAACATGTGCTACGAGCTTGCCCTGCTAGTTAAGAAATCAGATGTTTCCAATTTTCTCCAATAGTCACAATACTTCAGATCTGAATGCGCAGTCGTGTTAAGGACTGCTGAAGGATTTTCTCCAGTCCTGTTAAGATCACCTACTCTGTCCCGCCTCAACACAAATCGATGGATTCATGCAACATACACAGCATACATGAGGGACACCATGTGTATGTGCAGAACTCGTGCTTCATGCATGCTGGGTGTCTTCAGACATTTTCGTGTCAGTGAGAATTAGATCGTCTCGTTCAGTTTCTTATAATTGGTTTAACATGCGGTTCGACAGAGCTAGAACAGGCAGGTGGACTTGACTTTCATGTCAGATTTGGGCATGCTCAAGCGATTGACGGATATTCGGCAGTGTTGCTCATCGAGTAGAGACTGTATGAGTTTCCTCGAATACAGCAGCTCTCCCACTGCCCTGGCGGCAGACGGTTGGATTTATCTATGCTGTGTGTTGAAAACATCGACCAGGGGTTTTGGAAATTCAGATTCTGCCTTCACCAACCGAGAAGCACACGCTAAGGCGCGTAAGTAACTGTCAGGCATCAGAGATGGCATCATGCATTCTTCGGGAAATTGATCCACAGTTGTGTGAAATGGGCACACATGGAAAGATAGTCACTGGAAACGCTTGTATACTCGGAACACAGCATAGACTGGATGGTCTGACTTTAGCAGTGCTTGAAAACCTCTCACGGTTAGCAAACAAGTTACATGGCGCTGAAGTCTTAGAGCAGCAGGCCCACGAATGGAAACGATGGCCAACACTTATTGTGACACAACACTATATTTTAACAAAGATTTAAACCTCTGCTACACAACTGCAGGACAATGAAGGGCTTTCCACTTTCACAAATCAGCTGCAGCCTCTTCCTGCACCAGAGCTTGGAAGGATCTGAAAATGAGATACATTTTGTTTAAAATCCGAATGGAAACTCTGTATTTCTGTTTTTCCCAGAGTTCAGTACAAGCTTGTTTTTCGATTACCTTTTTTTTTTTTTTTTTTTTTTCACATTCTAAGGGCCTAATTCTGTAGTCCTTAATCAAGTAAAACTTCCAAGGTTTTGGTCACCTATGCTCTTCCTGCGCAAGTTTTACTCAAAAATGGACTGCTAAATTGGGTCCTATAGACAGAGGTACCGTAATTATGAAAGTACTTTAATAAGGCTCAAAATGCAAATTTCACTTTGTGTGTAGCACACGAATTTCCAGGATTCGGAGATCAAAACCCAATCGACGTTGAATCCTGGATTGGGAAATAATTCGGGGATCTCATTCCCCAGTTTCATCACAGAATTAGGTATTTACTAAGGACCAGAATGAAGACGTTAATTCCAGTTAATTCCAGAATGAAGACGTTAAAATCAGAATTTGAACATTGTCCTTGAGAAGTGAAAAGCTATTGGTGTATATATCTCGTATCAGCCTTCCACTTCCGTAGTCCTGGTCATCCAGCTGCTATGTTAAAAGACCACTATGTTTGGGGACGGACATTGCAGTAAAATACCAACACGACGTTCTGACAATGTCAAATTTTGCCCCTGTATGTGACAACGAGGCTAAGTTCTACCTTTGACGTCGCGAATAGGTGTGATAAGGTCATCAGAAGGCAGAACCTATCTTACTACGTTGATGTGTGTAGATGAGTAGAGCAAGAGTTTAAAGCGTATATTTACTGTTAACCCGGGAAAAGAGTCCAGCGAATTGTCAATTTTGGTGTGGCTGAAGTGTAACCACTGTCCCCGTACATCATTCTGGTCTCACGCAAACGCCACCTGAGATGAACATCGACATTTCCTTATGCACAAAAGTGAGTGGGCGAGAGAGAGACAGAGAGAGGGGGGCGGGGGGAAGGAGGGAAGGAAAGAGGGAGGGAAAGAAGAAACATCAACGTTTTACGCATCGAATAATCAAAATAAGTTATTCTCCATCTGTTATAAGCAGTAAATATAGAACCCTAAATCTCACTATTGTATGCATGATTGTAAAGTTGCAAAGCTATATACAAAAACACTTTTTTTTTTTTTTTTAAATCGGACGACGATATTTACATTAGGTATGACCAACAGAAGAATTAGAGAACCTTTTCCTACGTTGGAAGCTTTTCCGCAGGAAAGGCCTCTGCCGCTTCCGCACTGCTAATCACACACTGCTGATCCTTTCACTAATCACATTGGAGGAGTTAACCGGCAGCTCCAAGTTCTCTACCTGCATTTCTATACCGGGCTCCCGATCATCCGCTTTCTTAACCACCGGTTCGTTGGTGTGCCGGTAAATGTTAACGTTAAGCTCCCTCCCAGACAAAGCAGTGGCCGCGACCCTCGGGATCTGTCTGACCGGAGGCTTCTTCTCTGCCTTATAATTGCAGCGCAAATAGTTAGAGAAAGCCCTTCGGTAAATTTTGTTGAAAAGCGTGTACACCAGAGGATTAATGCCCGAACACACATAGCCAATCCAGACAAACACATTCAGAAGCTTCTCCATGAGCTTCTGATTACAGGCCTTCCCACACAGAACCGACAGAATATTGGTGATGAAGAACGGGCACCACATGACCAGAAACACAAAGAAAACAATGCCAAGGACTTTCGACGCTTTCCGTTCGTTGTTGATGGCTTGCATGGTGCCCCGGGGACGGCGCTCTTTCTTCTTCCTGCGGCGCGGGTTCGGGTCCTGGTTGGGGTTGGGAGCGCTCTCTTCCTCGGGGGGGTTCCTCTTGCAGCACTTGAGACAGTCCAGGCTTATTCCGGGCGGTTCCTCGACGTGGCCGTGCAGTAACATCAGGGCTTGGCGGCGGAGGACGTGGATCGTCAGGCAATACGTAATCACCATGATCGTCAACGGGATGAAGAAGGCGACGAAGGACCCGATAAGGACGAAGTTTGGGTCGTTCAGCACGCAGGTCGTGTTGTTGACGAACACTTTCTCTTCGTCTCTCAGTCCGATCACTGGGATAGGAACTGATACCCCTGGAGGAACAGAAGAAGAAGGGAAGGTCTTGTTACAGAGCACTGGAGAGCTGCGCGGGTTTGTACAGCCGCAGACATCCATCCAATCGCACTTTGCCGGAGAAAATTCCGAGCTGATTCTTTGTTGAAAGCTATTCATGGCCTGAGTTGCTAGGCACGTGAAAGAGAAGCAGGCGGGCCTCAGGAAATGGCAGCTTCTCTCCTGCGGGGAATGCCTTCCCCCCACGTTTCTGTGCGGGAGGCAAGGAATTACCACTGTTGCTTGTGTGTAAGAGTGCATCGTGTCTGCTTCCTTTCATTTCCAGCTCCCAGAACTGCGCTGGCGCACAGCGGGCACTCAACAATCGTTGAGCGGATGGATGCGTGACTTCTATACTCAAGGCCATTGATAAATTCAGAGGTTCGTGTTGTTGGCATGTCACCTTCCGCATGCAATAAAAATGATGCGCATACCGCCTACGACACTCGTCACAGCCTATCAGGGTTGGCCGGGCTGAGTTTGAGATGAGCTCTTTTTAAAAATGCTTATTTAGTTTTGAGAGAGAAAGCAGGGGAGGGGCCGAGGCAGAAAGACAGAAAGAATCTCAAGCAGGCTCCGTGCTGCCAGCGCAGAGCCCGATGAGGGGCTTGAACCCACCAACGGTGAGACCATGGCTTGAGCCAAAATGGAGAGTTGGATGCTTAACCGATGGAGCCACCGAGGCCCTCCCCTGTGTGTGAGATGAATTTTTAGCTCACTCCCGCCTTTCCTGAGGAAAGAGGGTAAGAAGAGGAAATTTTAGGTGTGAGTCCTGTGGAGCCAGAGCCTGGGGAGCTCTGGTTACTTGAGATGCAGAGAACAGGATGGCACCCAGCCGTGCTGCCGGGACGAGATCGGACCGCTATGCACAAATGATCTATATGCAGAAAATGAGAGGGCTCTCTTTTCAGCAAGAGTTTCTGTGAGTCACTGGGCATAAGCAGCATCATTTCAAGGACCAGAGGCAGAGTAAAATGCAGTTGGGAGAGACGCGGTAGTCTCATTTCTGTCTAGAATCTCGAGCATTTTGTTTGTTTGTTTTTTAAGAATACTGAGAGGTAGCCCTTGTAGGTAAGCAGCTCCATGAATAAACAGGCTCCCGGGTAGGAAACTTCAACAAGGAGGTGGGAGTGGAAGGGGATCTTGTGCCTCCGTCTAAGGGAAAAGCTTGGAAATTTTCAGAAATCTCTCTGGTAGATCTTGAAGAGATCCTGCATCAATAAGTAGGGATAACTTGCAAATGAAGTTCAAGGTTTTTTTTTTTTTTTTAATATTTATTTATTTCTGAGAAAGAGAGAGAGAGAGAGCAAGCAGGGTAGGGGCACAGGGAGAGGGAGACACAGAATCCGAAGCAGGCTCCAGGCTCTGAGCTGTCAGCACAGCGCCCGATGCGGGGCTTGAACTCACCGACTGTGACATCATGACCTGAGCCTAAGTCGGAGGCTTAATCGACTGAGCCACCCAGGTGCCCCTGAAGTTCAAGTTTTAATGTTAATTTATTCTCTCTCGCGTCCCCCCAGGACGTTGAAGCCTGGGAAAAGTCAGATTGCACTTTTAGGAACCTATCTGAGATTATTACTAGGCATCCCGGGCTGGTAGATATTCACATTATGAGCTGTGAGGGGAGACAGAAGTGCACTCCCAGAGATTGTTGCTGGCTTTACGGAACACATACCGAACTGTGACGGATCTGAAAACCGAAAATCCCTTGGTGCAAGCTGTCCTAACAGCCTGCATCAGGTGGAGACTTTTGGCTGGATGACCAAAAGTGAACAATGGTCAGCGGCTCTCTGCTAGAGCCCCCTGAGGACGTTGACTGGTGTTCACTCCCTGGGAAGACACGAGGAAGAGAGAGCACTTGGAAAGTGATCTGTCTGCCCTCTTCCTGAGATGCGGAATTTCTGAAACGACTGGCCTTTTGTTTCCCCAGAGAAAGAGACCAAGTGATGGTGTGAGAAGCAGTAAGAGATGTGGCGAGGCTCTTTGTCACCAAGTTTGATGAAATGCATGGAGGAATTTCAACAGGCATTTGGGACTACAGACTACACGAGAGAACCACCCAGGTTACATTTCTTGAGTTACGGAAAGGCAGGTACGCCGGTTGCCAGCTCTTAACGTTGGAACCTTTATTCGGAAACTCATAAATAAGAAGGGAGTCTTTAGAAACAGGGTAGATCAAGTGTGCCCGAAGGAAGTCAGTAGTGGCTTATCTTCGATGAAATGTTTTAGCGAAGGGTTAGGTTGCAGGAAGTTTTCTGGAGTTAGAGGAGTGAATAGGGAAGTAAGAAAAAAAAAAGGAAGGACTTCTTCAAAACATAATTTACAAGAGAAAAAAACTAGAGGAAGAACCTGCAGATTAAGACAGTCTTAAAATACCTATCAAGCAATTACAATATGTGGCCCTTCTTGGAATCTCGATGCCAACAAACATTGAAAAGCGTTCATGACCCAGCTGGAAATTTTGAACCATGACTGGCCTTTCCATGATGTGAAATCATTACTGTTCATTAATCTTTCAGAGAGATGTTGGTATGGTGGCTATGCAGAAAAAAAAAGTTCTTGTATTTTTAGATATGCATACTGAAATATTTATGAAGTATTGTGCTGTCTGGAATTTATTTCAAAATAATATGGAAGGGAAATGTAGATAGGAGTGAAACCAGACAGTCCATGAATTGATAAATTTGGGAGCTGGAGGATGAATACATGAGTCTTTATTATATAATGCTACCT
Organism: Felis catus; assembly: GCF_018350175.1. Classification (NCBI taxonomy): domain Eukaryota; kingdom Metazoa; phylum Chordata; class Mammalia; order Carnivora; family Felidae; genus Felis; species Felis catus. The sequence goes on along the minus strand of NC_058386.1, from coordinate 93,684,163 downwards.
ACTTTTGCAATCTTGAAAGCCTCCATAACAAAAGTTTAGTAATATTTTAAAAGTTAAGAAGAGAAAAAGAAGACATAAAGGCCCTTTCTGAAGCAGGCAATGAAATCGCCATTAGATCCCAGATCATAAAGTTCTCCAAGACTTACTGGCCACCGCTAGGCTTGGAAGTGATTACTTCTAGAGCAAAAGACTCGGGGTCCTGAGTACAAACACTCACCACTTTGATATAACTGTAAGAAAGAAGGCCCTTTTCTCACAAAGTGCTGGGAGGGGAAAACTCATATTTTCTTAGGATCCTATAGCAAGACCAGAGGGGGTTTGGGGAACTGCTCCCCTTCCAACCTCTCCCCTCTTGCACCCCTTTCCCCCAGCATCTTGGGAACTAGAGCTTGAGGCTAGAGACTTGATCTAGGGAATTCACATTCACTCTGGAGGAATCCTGAGAAGGGCTGAGAAACCTACACTCAGGAAACAAATGCTGGACTGGTGATTCAACTCCCTACAGGAAAGGCTGCACAATCTTCCCGCGACACGTGAAGTCTCTGGGGGAGGGCCTTACACACTGACCATGAGATCAGAGCCCAGCTCTGCAGCGGGATTAGTGTGTTTGTTAAAAGATTTATTCACTTTCATATGGGACTCTGGGCTCTCAAAATAGGCCTGTGTCAAAGGATAGCAAAAGACGGATTCCAGATGAGCTGAAGCTGTGATTGGATATGTAAGTCCAGTTTTTTTCTGTGGCATCTATGTGTGTCGTGTCATGTACATGCAGTAAAGAATGATTCTAAAGCTGCCTTTTCTTGAGTCTGTCTCATGTTCCAGGCACGGAGCCATGCAGATCACTGATATTATACACGTAAGCTGTATTATCTCAATTTGGTGAAAGACTCTGTAATACAGATATTTTTTGGCAAAGTAGCTTAACCGCTTTACCAAATTTATGCCATTATTAATTTTCTTTCTCTTTCTTTCTTTTTTTAAAGCAACCATGAATGCAGTCAACAAAACAAGAAGAAACTCAAGGGTTTTTTTGATGATATCTGGAAATCATAAATAATAGCAACAAACAAAGCAGCATTAATAACAACACATATTGCACAGATTATCTTATTCCATACTTAAAAAAAAAACTAAAGATATGTGTCAGCAGTTCTCAAAGTGTGGTTCAAGGACCTTGGGGGCCTCTGAGATTCTTTGAGAGGGTTTGCTGGTCTACGGCCATACCACCCTGAACGCGCCCGATCTCGTCTGAGAGGGTTTGCTAGGTTTCCTTTTTCCAACTCTTTGTCTTTAAAACTGCATTTTCTTCATAAACTTTAATCCAAGCAAAGCATCACAAGGTGAATGCAGCTACATGTACGAGAATTCAACCGTCTTTCCATAAAACTAAACACGGGAGAGGTGTTCAAAACTGTAAAACATAGTTTTCATCAAAATGTTACTTAACGTTAACATTAGCAGGGTTCATTCTTGTTATTTAAAGGGAAATCGTTCATAAATAGTTTAAACATTTCTCAGGTTTAATTGTAAATACAGCAAGTATCAGTAGATATAATCCACATAAACAAAAGCTTTTGGGGATCTTCGATTATTCTAAAGAGTATAAGGTGGTCCTGATACCACTGAGTTTGAGAACTGCTGGTCTGTGTTAATAGCTGAAGTTACTTAAACCCTGGAGAGTTAAGTTCAGCAAATGTGTAAAGTCTTTCCCATACTTTAAATTTGTCCATCAGTAGAAATTCAGGGGATAGTATAATGTCAGGTAAATATAAACAATATTGATAATAGCAATGAACTTCATGCACTATCTTATTCATTCTTGCAAAATTCTGAAAGGCACATGTTATTGGGTGAAGTTAACTTCAGAAAAATTAAGTGATTTTAGTAAGTATAATTGGAGCAGTCTCTGATATTTTTATTTCTAGAACCTTTCAGTTGGCCAAGGAGAAAGACTGCTTCCGATTTGTCACACACCAAGTCAAGTATTTTATGAGTATTGTATACTTTCATGTGTTACCTTACTCTGTGCAGGCAAAAACATAGAAAGAAGGAATTATTAACGAGAGGCAAGGAATCTTTCTGAAATTAACTTCAATGAATCTTTATCAATCTTCTTTAGAATTCTAGAAACAACAAAGATAAATTATCACGCATGTTCTGCTGAAAATGTCAAGTACTACTCCAACCAATCAGCTGGCAAATATTTTGCATGCATTATCTCATTTAGCTCTCAAAACACTCTGAAAAAATGATTATTATTTATTAAGCTTACTGAATCTCAGAGAGACAAGAATACTTTCCGTAAACATATAGGGTCTTAGCACTTTAAAAGCGTTGAATTCGGAAACAGTTATAGTTCAAGTCTTTATTAAAAATATCATTGCTGCTACTAACTACTCTTATCATTCACTGAGTACTCACTGACTCTCGTGTTTTAGCTGCATCACATACTTTTCATGCATTATCTCATTCCAACCTCATACAAGCCATAAAATAACTTGGTAAGATCATTTACTTCAAATAAGGCAAGTAAATTCAGAAAATGTGTAAACATGTTCACACTGTTTTGGAAAGCCTCGAATTCAAGCAACACAGATCAATTCTCTTCGAACTATCAGATAATAATACCATATGCCAATGATTCTTAGATGCACAATTTCTTTCAGATTTTAACGTGTTTGAAAGCATGATGCGTCTTACAACTGATAGTCTCTTACAATTACCGTCGGCCGGTCAGTCATCGCTATGTAGTCGTCAATGCAAATACGTTCACATGTGTGAATCTGGTCTGAAAAACTTCTTTTAATCTCTTCTGGTAAGATCAAAATTATCAGAAGCACAATTTGCAAAATGGGTATCAGCAGCATGGTGGTAATTTAGTGTGACTGAAGAATTATGTCAAAGCAGGCAAAGGGATGGAATATTCTGAAGAAGGTATCAGCAGAGTCAAATGCCCCAGAGAAGTCTAGAACTTAAAACATTGCCTCTGTCTTTGAAAATGATTGTCAAACCTAAAAAGAGGGGTGCCCGAGTGGCTCAGTCCATGAAGCATTCGATTCTTGATTTCAGCTCAGGTGACAATCTCACAGTTCATGAGATCAAGCCCTGTGTCCTGCATCCGGCTCTGCACTGACAGCATGGAGCCTGCTTGGGAATCTCTCTCTCTGTCCCTCCCCTGCTCCCTTGCTCTCTCTCAAAATAGACATACATTTAAAAACAAAAACATGGGAATGCAAGCTGGTGCAGCCACTCTGGAAAACTGTATGGAGATTCCTCAAAAAACTAAAAGTAGAACTACCCTACGACTACTAGTTGCACTACTAGGCATTTATCCAAGGGATTTGGGTGTGCTGTTTCAAAGGGACACATGCACCCCCATGTTTATAGCAGCACTATCGACAACAGCCAAAGTATGGAAAGAGCCCAAATGCCCATCGATAGATGAATGGATAAAGAAGAGGTGGTGTATATATACAACGGAGTATTACTCGGCAATCAAAAAGAATGAAATCTTGCCATTTGCAACTATGTGGATGGAACTGGAGGGTATTATGCTAAGTGAAATTAGTCAGAGAAAGACAAAAATCATATGACTTCACTCATATGAGGACTTTAAGAGACAAAACAAATGAACATAAAGAAGGGAAACAAAAATAATATAAAAACAGGGAGGGAGACAAAACAGAAGAGATTCTTAAATATGGAGAACATAGGGTTACTGGAAGGGTTGTGGGTGGGGGGGGATGAGCTAAATGGGTAAGGGGCATTGAGGAATCTGCTCCTGATATCACTGTTGCACTATCTGCTAACTAACTTGGATGTAAATTGAAAAAATAAATTAAAGAAAAAAAAAGAAAATGAGGAGGTCCCTGATGATTATAGAGACAACAATTATAGTGGAATAGTGAAAACAGATAAATAATGAATGGTGATACAAAAGAGGGGAGAGAGTTTATAGAATGAATTTCCTGGAACAAATCAGCCAAGGCCAAAATGAAAACATTCTTATAAACTGGAGGGCTATTGTCAGTAATTCAACTTCTTATGAAACTCAAAGGCAATCTCAGAGGCATCTATTTTCATGAGCTGTTCTTCATGGGAAGGAATTTTTTCGAAGACACTTGGGAGGATCACACAACGTCATGCTGACATGAGTGGTCCCTTGCCTGGTGGAGTAAGGAGTCTCTTGCACATGGGAGTTGATAGCGTGCTGTGGTACGCACATCACTATGAGGTCCGTGCAGTGAGAATGGTAAGAAATTCAGAGTCAGGCTCGGAGTCGATGTTGAGCTTCAAGGGTTTTTTAGCTTTGAGAAGAGTAGGGACAGGGGTACATGTGAATAAAGGTTAAGGATCGCAAAAGTAGGGGCAAGGAGAACGGAAATGACTTTGAGGGAAGTTGAACTAAAAGAAGAAGACTGTAGCAGGAAACCAAGAGAAGACAGGCCAGGAGCCTGAGGAACGATGAGAATGTGTGGAGAGGTGGGTGGGGAAGGTCTTAGGATTTAACTGCAACATAGCTGAGGGCATGAGGAAGTGAAATCGGAGATAGTACTGAAATAGGACCGCATTACTACCAAGAGGTAGCAGAATGTGCCATCGCAAAATATGTCTCTTTGGCGTATGGATCATTTCGAGTTGATTATTTTGAGACGTCACAAACACCGAGGAAGCTCTGGAAAAGTAGAAGTTATCCGTGCTCATGGATTGGAAGAATAAATATTGTCAAAATGTCAATACTACCCAAAGCTATCTACACATTCAATGCAATCCCAATCAAAATTGCACCAGCATTCTTCTCGAAACTAGAACAAGCACTCCTAAAATTCATATGGAACCACAAAAGGCCCCGAAGAGCCAAAGTAATTTTGAAGAAGAAGACCAAAGCAGGAGGCATCACAATCCCAGACTTTAGCCTCTACTACAAAGCTGTCATCATCAAGACAGCATGGTATTGGCACAAGAACAGACACATAGACCAATGGAATAGAATAGAAACCCCAGAACTAGACCCACAGACGTATGGCCAACTAATCTTTGACAAAGCAAGAAAGAACATCCAATGGAAAAAAGACAGTCTCTTTAACAAATGGTTCTGGGAGAACTGGACAGCAACATGCAGAAGATTGAAACTAGACCACTTTCTCACACCATTCACAAAAATAAACTCAAAATGGATAAAGGACCTGAATGTGAGACAGGAAGCCATCAAAACCCTAGAGGAGAAAGCAGAAAAAAACCTCTCTGACCTCAGCTGCAGTAATTTCTTACTTGACACATCTCCAAAGGCAAGGGAATTAAAAGCAAAAATGAACTACTGGGACCTTATGAAGATAAAAAGCTTCTGCACAGCAAAGGAAACAACCAACAAAACTAAAAGGCAACCAACGGAATGGGAAAAGATATTTGCAAATGACATATCGGACAAAGGGCTAGTATCCAAAATCTATAAAGAGCTCACCAAACTCCACACCCGAAAAACAAATAACCCAGTGAAGAAATGGGCAGAAAACATGAATAGACACTTCTCTAAAGAAGACATCCGGAGGGCCAACAGGCACATGAAAAGATGCTCAACGTCACTCCTCATCAGGGAAATACAAATCAAAACCACACTCAGATACCACCTCACGCCAGTCAAAGTGGCCAAAATGAACAAATCAGGAGACTATACATGCTGGCGAAGATGTGGAGAAACAGGAAACCTCTTGCACTGTTGGTGGGAATGCAAATTGGTGCAGCCACTCTGGAAAACAGTGTGGAGGTTCCTCAAAAAATTAAAAATAGACCTACCCTATGACCCAGCAATAGCACTGCTGGGAATTTACCCAAGGGATACAGGAGTACTGATGCATAGGGGCACTTGTACCCCAATGTTTATAGCAGCACTCTCAACAATAGCCAAATTATGGAAAGAGCCTAAATGTCCATCAACTGATGAATGGATAAAGAAATTGTGGTTTATATACACAATGGAGTACTACGTGGCAATGAGAAAGAACGAAATATGGCCTTTTGTAGCAACGTGGATAGAACTGGAGAGTGTGATGCTAAGTGAAATAAGCCATACAGAGAAAGACAGATACCATATGTTTTCACTCTTATGTGGATCCTGAGAAACTTAACAGAAACCCATGGGGGAGGGGAAGGAAAAAAAAAAAAAAAGGAGGTCAGAGTGGGAGAGAGCCAAAGCATAAGAGACTCTTAAAAACTGAGAACAAACTGAGGGTTGATGGGGGGTGGGAGGGAGGGGAGGGTGGGTGATGGGTATTGAGGAGGGCACCTTTTGGGATGAGCACTGGGTGTTGTATGGAAACCAAGTTGACAATAAATTTCATATACTGAAAAAAAAAAAAGAAAAAGTAGAAGTTACCCTTTTGTTAGAGAAATTTGCGTTCGTAAAGGAAATCTGCCCATCTAAGCTCCTTCCTCTGTGCACCAGGAAGAGCAGGATGACTAAATCATTTGAAAACACTAAGCCTATATTTAAAGTCCAATAACGTGCTCACATTGTTAGGGGTGAAAGCCGGCAAAGTGGAAGAACTTAAAGATACAAAAAAGAAAAGTAACAGGTGATGGAGTAAGGTCCCTGAGGAGGCAAAGTCAGAAACAACTGGAAGAGTTACACTAGGAATTAAAAATGCCTGTTACTTTCTATTGGAAGAGATGATAGTATGAACGGGTGGTAGAAATGATCAAGGCCTACCTGAAAAGGTAAAAGAGGAATTAACTAGAAAGAAGAAATAGCTGACAGATGGCAAAAGAGCCGAGTTGTTAACTTGATGTACAAAATGATGTAAGTGGATATTTGTTGATTCTGTGAAGCAATGAGAAATAAGGAGAGTGAATGTCGTTAGATGAATGGAGATAGTAAGGTTTTCTTAAAAAGAAAAGAAGTTGAACACTCTTCTGTGTTGCCGGGAAAATATTTAGGAGGGAGAGTTTGGAGACTCAGGAGAAAAAGACAATGGGCAATGGAACAAGGGTCTGAGAACCTGAGAATAAACGGACGGCTGGGTCCCTAGGCAGAAAGTGAACGCTTGGGTAGAAGGGGGCCTCGGGTCTCTTGTAACGGGTAAGAAAGATATTATTATGCAAAGGAAAGAAGAGAGTCTAAACTAAGGGAGAAGTAGGAAGCATCAAGCGAAATAAACCAATTTTGTGATATTTAGGAAGTTCCATCAATAAGACATGGTGATTGATTGGCTAGGGGATGTGAGGGAGAGGAAAGAGTCAACAAATAATTGCAGGTTTCTGGTTTGTGTCCTTAGGTAGATGGGGTTGCCACTAAGCATAGGACCATAGGTGAAGGAGCAAGATTGTGGCAGGGAAGGTAGTGGCCTCTGGATTGTGTCAGGTTCGAAGTCCGCATTGAGGATCAGTATGAAATTCTATGTGAATATAGGTGTTTAGAACTCAGGAGACAGGTGTGAGCTGGGGACAGGACTTTTCTTATAAGGGGAAATTGTAAGGTCGTGATCTTTTAAGAACTGTTGTGGAAAGAGAAGGAGGATCAGAAAAGAATCTAGGGCAAGGGTTCTAGACCTTTTTGTAACTATAGACCTCCTCTCAGAATAATGTGTTTTTTAAAATATGATTTAGGGGCGCCTGGGTGGCGCAGTCGGTTAAGCGTCCGACTTCAGCCAGGTCATGATCTCGCGGTCCGTGAGTTCGAGCCCCGCGTCGGGCTCTGGGCTGATGGCTCAGAGCCTGGAGCCTGTTTCTGATTCTGTGTCTCCCTCTCTCTCTGCCCCTCCCCCGTTCATGCTCTGTCTCTCTCTGTCCCAAAAATAAATAAAATGTTGAAAAAAAAAAAGAAAAAAAAAAGAAAATAAAATATGATTTATTGTCAGAATAATGTTTTTGAATGGATAAAACAACACAGGGGATTGCAAAGGAAACAAAATTCGTTTGACGTTCTGCTATCAAACATCAAAGCTAAACTTCAGAGATGGCAATATATGTGCTTTCTGATTAACACGTTAAATATCGAGGTCTAGTTATGGATCAAAGGGCTACTGAAATTTTGAGATAGGGACCAGCGTCTACCATATGTTCAGATATTTGCCGGAACTGAATGTGATTTTCAGTTATCTGTGAGTCCTATTGATGATAATAATATAGATACTGCAAATTACCCTTCTGGTTTGTTGCCTACATTTGTAATTGGAGTAAATCCCCAATTTCCGTTATAGGTTAGTCAAAATAAAGATGTTAACCTTTTGCAACATCAAAATTTACACATTCCCAGTTACAGTCATGATGTAGTACCTAGTATCAGAATCAGATTTAACTTCTTGCTATAAGAAACTATAAAAAATGCTAGGAAAAAGACTCTCATTTTCCAATAATGGTGGGGTAGTTTATAGAAGACCAGCACTCGTGGTAATAACAATCATAAACTGTGAACAAAATTTACAAAAACCCCAACATGTGAAGGTACATGAGAGTGAGCAAAAAGCATGTAGAAATTACAGGGGAAGCAGCCATTGAATGAGGGAGACATAGTGTTTGAGCTCCAAATTTGTATGTTTCTCCCCCTGAGGGCATTCTCCACCTGGAGGTTAGATCTCAGAGCAGAAACTTGCAGTGGAATTGAACTGGGGAGTCAGAGAACAGGCCAAGATCTGCCAGAACAGCTGGGGTGTGGAAAGTGCAGTCAGAGAAAAGGACAAAGCCACAGGGAAGAGGGGGCTTCCCTCCCGTTGCTTTATGACACTTGAATCCTTTGTGTGTGAGATTCCAAGGAGCCTAGGGAGCAAGCAACATTTGAAAACATGAAAGTATTTGAGAAGGATTTCTACGGTTGTCTATGGCAGAGAAAACAAAGTTGGGAGTTGGCATCACACCATTAGAAAAGCTTAGTAAAGACCTCGCCCTTTCTCTTATACTCAGGAGGAACATGCCTTAGGGGAAAAAGCATTTCATAGGACTAAGGGATTTGCCCTAGGAATAAAAATTAGAGCTTTTAAAACCCTGAGCCTACCATAAAAAACCAAAAACAGTGCTTCTGTAAGAGTATATTTATAACATGACTAGATATACAAGAGAGACAGAAAAACGGGACCCATAATAAAGAGGAATAAACAGAAAAATGCGACCCACTATAAAGAGGAAACTGGGTACATAGAAACAGATCCCCACAGGATCCAGATATTGGAATTGACAGGCAAAAGCTTTAACAGATAAATATGGTAATAATTTATCAGAAAAGATAGACATGTGGTGGTAGAGATGGGAATTTCAGGATAGATGTGGAAACTAAAGAAAAGAAATCCTGCATTAAAAAAAAATCACTATTTAAAATTAAGAAAATTTGATGGATGGGATTAGTAGTAGAAACAAGGGTCAATGAACCTCAGGAAGGTCAATACGTATCATCTAAATTTAACCATGATGAAAAAAGATTTTTAATTTTTTTTTTTAACGTTGATTTATTTTTGAGACAGAGAGAGACAGAGCATGAATGGGGGAGGGGCAGAGAGAGAGGGAGACACAGAATCGGAAACAGGCTCCAGGCTCCGAGCTGTCAGCACCGAGCCCGACGCGGGGATTGAACTCACAGACCGCTAGATCACGACCTGAGCCGAAGTCGGCCACTTCACCTACTGAGCCCCCCAGGCGCCCCTGAAAAAAGGTTTTTAAAAATTGGACTTAGGTTTCCAGCCATGGCAGAGTTCTTGGTAGTAGAGTTGCCATCCTGACACAAACAACCATAAAGCTGGACAGAAAATATATATGAGACTACTGTTTTTAGGCATTTAGAAATAATGTGTGTAGGTCTGTGTTTTTTAAGATAAGAGAAACACATGAGGTAAGTCCTATATTCACCTTCTTTATCTGGAGATAATTTCTTGACTGTGTCACAGGGAAGGGAACCCCAAGTAGGGATTGGCTGTCTTGTTTAACTAAGGAAGCAGAGATCAGAGTTCAAGACTGTCAAAACACCTAGAATTTCTCAGGCGAGGTATAAGAGAAGAGACACCTATGCAGAAGGGGAGACCAAGAAGTATTTGTAAGCATATGCTCCAGGTACATGGTTGAGAGCTAGGTCGCACATATACAGGTGAAATTCCATGAGGCCCAGCAGTGAGTGGCAGCGATGAGGACAAATATACTCGAGGTCACACAGTCTTAGAAATTGGAGTCCGGCCCAACTGCCAGAAGCCAAGCTATCCAACCAGCCTGATGGCAGGGCCCGGGCGGTGGACGGATCGGGACTGCACGGGAGGCCCACCGAAAGTGAAGCTTCTTGTACTCCTGCTTTTATGTAATTTGGCCTTAGCGTTGGTCAGGGCAGCCCCCCCTACCAATGAAAGTACCTGGGGATTTGTCGATTGGGAAGTTGCCCACGACAGCCCCCCCCCCCCCCCCGGAAAAGAACCATTGGGGAAAGAAATAAGATTCAGCAGGGAAATCATGCAGCCCTACATCCAGCCCTTGCCACCCCCTATAAAGACTCCTCTACCTAAGGGAAGGATAGCCCTATATATTTCCTAGCCAAGGAGGGGGATAAATGGGTTCGAAATCCCCACTCCGGCAACAAAAGAGTGTATCTATGGATACAAGTTACTCCAACCCCTAGGCCCACTTAGCCCCCAGGAGGCATTCCAGATGATAACTGGACCTCGTGGGTTAAGGTACAGAATGGTTCATTAGTTCCTGGGTATACATTGTCTCTCTGGGAACGCGTAAGGCGTGGGTTCCCAGGGCCCTCTTGGCTCCCTCCTGGGACGCCAGACCAAAGCGAATACTTTTGTTCCTTGTACCGCAAATGGTTCAAAGGAACAATTAAGAAGTCGTGTCCCTGTAAACATTCCACTTGAGGTGTTGAGAGCTAGATGACCTTGAAAGGGCAGGAGGGAACGTTACAAGAAAATAACTATGTTGTCCCTTAATGGGTGACTACACAAAGGAACATTTTTAGAATTAGGTAATGCCCGAAAACATAGATGACGCATGCTATAAGGAATTTGCTAACAAATATAATGCCACGCTTGCCACAATAAAGCGGCCAGTCTAACACGCTGCTGTTGTCTGGGTCCATTTGTCCTTCGGGAGCCCCTGGACCTGCTGGGGCTGGACCCCGGCACCCAACCAGAATGAAGAGACCCCATTACCTCATCACTAACATCTTGAGGATTCAACAGAAACAAAACAAAGAACATACTTAGGAGTAAGGGTCATGTCCTTAAAAGATGCCCCATAATAAAACCTAAAACCAAACCTCAGTAGGATCAGGAAGAACAGAAGGAAATTTATAGCATGCCAGCCTGACATTCAATACTCTTTTAGAAGAAAACAATGCCTTCTAGACTCTTTGTAATGCATCATCCACAGTGCCCTTCATAAAGTGAAATATAGATAAGAAGAAGTAGAAAATTACATTAATCACAAAAAAGGCAATCAATAAAAACAGACTTCCTATACCACCTACTGTTGGAATGATCAGATAAGAATTTGCAGCCACTGTTATGAAAAGAAGATGTTGAAGGACGTAAAGCCAAATATGGCCCTCATGAGTAAAGAGATGCTGAGTCTTGGCAGAGATGTGTCAATTATAAAAAAGAATGGAATGGCAGTTTGGGAACTATGAGGTAAAATATATGAATGAAAATTAAACCGGACAAATTTTATAGATGATTGGAGATGGCAGAAGAAAGGAACTACAAACTTAAAGACACTCAAAAAAATTAATTGGAAGAAGTCGGGGGGGGGGGCGGCTAAGTAGTAGGAGAACCCTAGGCTGCCTCATCCCTCTAACACAGCTACATAACTACTAAGTCATTCTGAATACCCAAGAAACTGACAGAACAAACTGCGCAACCACAAGGAGAGAAGAGACCACATCAAGGAAGGTAGGAAGTGTGGAGACATGGTTTGGGGGAGAAATGGATCATGGATACTGTGGAGGGGAGGGAGCCATGGTCACAGGGAAAGGCAAGAGAGAGAGAAGTACATAGGGATATGCACAAAGAGAACACTTCCCAAAGCCATTGGCTGGGAAAATGGAGGGGCCGATTTTCATAAGTTTTTACAACCAACGGGATTCAGAGACTGGAGTTTTAGAGGTGATGGGGTTGGCCGGGATAGAGTGCTGAGGGCACTGCCCTGCTCCCGGAGAGAAGGCAGGCGGGCAACCCTGGGGTAGATGGTGTGATCTGAGGATTGCCTAAGGGACACGGAGAGAGGCTGTTCACTCTTCTTGGAGAGCATCTGTGAGAGGTGGTGTTTGTAGAGATACCGCTTCAGGAATAAAGGAGCTGGTGGGAGCCATTTCCATCCTCTGCCCCTCAGCATAGGTGCGGACACACTGGCTGAGGGCAGCTAGCCCGGACCCTGGTTGTTTAGCCAGCTTCCTCCAAACCCCACGCCCCTTGCACTCTGGCGTGACTACTCTTTTCAGTCACACCTGCATCCATCCCAGTGTGGCAAGACCCTCCCCTAGAAGACCAGCACGTCCCTAAAGTTTGGAGTTTTAAAAGTCAGTCGGTTTGGCTGGGAGAGAGCCCAGAGGGCACAGTGCTGTTCCAGGCAGGCAAGCAACTCAGAGGCAGACCGCTTGAAAAAAGCCATCTGAAGAACACCTAGGATACATAGGGGGCAATTATTTGCTCTTCCGGGAGTACTTTCCTAAGAGCAGCAGGCACAGAGACCCCTCTCTGGGGAGAAAGAAGCTGGCTGGTACCACCTCCCTCCCCTGCCTGTCAGCATAAACCAACTTCAGTAAATAGCACAGTGTCAACGCTGGCTGCCTAATCTGCTTGTGCCGAGTCCGCCCCACCCCCCATGCTCTGCATATACTCAGGCAAGTGTGCCTAAGGACCATCTAAGCAGGCCCCTTCCCCAGAAGATCAGCAGAAAGCCCCATATGCACCATGTCTTCTGACCATAGAGTTCTGCAAGGCTTCAGTTCTAGTGGAAGTAGCATCGGGTCTCATTTAACAAACAGATCAGATCACACCTGGTTAAAACTTGCCACACTCTGGCCGAGGTCCAAATACTGCCCACTGCAAGCAAGGAAAGCCTCTGCAGATGATTGACATGAGAGATAGAGCAGCCAAAACATAGCAGCAGAGTGCATGCAGTACACATGAGAGAATGTTCCTGAAGTGCCAGGCCCTGGACACTATATGATCTCTTCTTCATAAAACCATTACTCTCAGGAGCAGGAAACACGAGAGGCTTTTCTAACACAGAGAAGACAGAGACCTAGACAAAATACCAAGACTGAAGAATTCATTCCAAAAGAAAGAACAAAAAAAACAGGTCATGGCTAGAGATCTAATCAAAACAGATGTAAATAATATGCCTGATGAAGAATTCAAAGCAACAATCATAAGGATACTAGCTGGGCTTGAGAAAAGCGTGGAAGACATCAGGGAGACTCTTGCCACAAAGATAAAAGAGTTAAAAAACAATCAGTCAGGAATGAAAAATACAATAACTGAGATTCAAAACCAACTGAATGTAATGACCACAAGGATGGAAGAACCAGAGGAACAAATAAGCGATATAAAAGATAGAATAATGGGAAATAACAAAGCTGAACAAAAGCGAGAAAGAAAAATTTTGGATCATGAGAATACACTTAAGGAACTCATAGACTCCATTGAGCATAATAACATTCGTATCATGGGAATCCCAGAAGAAGAAGAGAGAAAAGAGGGCAACAGGTTAATTTGAAGAAATCATAGCTGAACACTTTCTTAGTCTGGGGAAGGCAATAGATATCCAAACCCAAAAGGCACAGAGAACTCATATCAAGCTCAACAAAAATAGGCCAATACCAAGAAATATTGTAGTTAAATTTGCAAAATATAGTGATGAAGAAAAAAATCCTAAAAGCAGCAAGACAAAAGATGTCTTTTGTCTTACAAAACTTACAAGGGAAGACCCATAAGGCTAGCTGAGGATCTCTCCACAGAAACTTGGCAATGCCGAAGGAAGTGGCATGATATATTCAATGTGCAGAATGGGAAAAATTTACAGCCAAGAATACTGTATCCAGCAAGTCTGTCAATCAGAATAGGAGAGATAAAAGGTTTCTCAGACAAACAAAAGCTAAAGGAGGTTGTGACCTCTAAACCACACTTGCAAGAAATATTAAAGAGGACTCTTTGAGTGGGAAAGAAAGACCAAAAGTGACAAAGACTAGAAAGGAACAGAGAAAATCCTCAGAAATAACCACAAAACAAGCAATAAAATGACACTAAATACATATCTATCAATAATCACTCTGAATGTAAATGGACTAAACAATCCAATCAAAAGACATAGGGTGTCGGAACATATATAAACATAAGACCCATCTATGTGCTGCCTATGGGAGACTCATTTTGATGTAAAGGCATTTGAAGATAGAAAGTGGGGGGATGGAGAGACTTTTATGATGCAAATGGATGCCAAAAGAAAGTCAATACTCATATCAGAAAACCTGGATTTTAATTTTTTTTTTTTTCCAACGTTTTTATTTATTTTGGGGACAGAGAGAGACAGAGCATGAACGGGGGAGGGGCAGAGAGAGAGGGAGACACAGAATCGGAAACAGGCTCCAGGCTCTGAGCCATCAGCCCAGAGCCTGACGCGGGGCTCGAACTCACGGACCGCGAGATCGTGACCTGGCTGAAGTCGGACGCTTAACCGACTGCGCCACCCAGGCGTCCCAGAAAACCTGGATTTTAAACCAAAGACTGTAACAAGAGATAAAGAAGGGCACTGTATCACAATAAAGTTGTCTATCCAACAACAAGATCTAACAATTGTAAATATTTATGCTTCCAACAGGAAAGCACCCAAATACATAAAACAATAACAAACATAAAGAAACGAATTGATAATAATACAATAATAGTAGGGAGCCACCTGAGTGGCTCAGTCAGTTGAGCCTCTGACTCTTAATTTTGACTCAGGTCATGATTTCATGGTTCATGAGATTGAGCCCAGTGTTGGGCTCTGCACTGACAGCATGGGGCCTATTTTGGAATTCTACCTCTCCCTCTCTCTCTGCCTTTCCCCAGCTCTTTCTCTCTTTCTCAAAATAAATAAATAGACACTTAAAAATAATAGTAGGGAACTTTAACACCCTACTTACAACAATGAACAGATCATCTAAGCAGAAAACCAATGAGGAAACAATGGCTTTCAATGACCCACTGGACCAGATGGATTTAACATATATATTCAGAGCATTTCATCCTAAAGCAGCATAATACACATTCTTTGCAAGTGCACAAGGAACATTCTTCAGAGTAGATCACATACTAGGTCAGAAATCAGACCTCAACAAGTACAAAAGATTGAGATCATACCATACATCTTTTCTGACCACAACACTATGAAACTTGAAGTCAATCACAAGAAAAAACTTGGAAAGACTACAATACATGGAAGTTAAACAACATACTATTAAAGAATGACTAGGTTAACCAGGAAATCAAGGAAGAAATAAAAATATACATGGAAACAAATGAAAATAAAAATGTGACAGTCCAAAAACCTTTGAGATGCGGCAAAAGTAGTCACAAGAGGAAAGTATATAGTAATACAGGCCTACCTCAAGAAGTAAGAAAAATCTCAAATGAACAACCTAACTTTATACCTAAAGGAGATAGAAAAAGAACAACAAATGAAGGCTAAAGCCAGCAGAAGGGAAATAATAAAGATTAGAGCAGAAATACATGATATAGAAACTAAAAGATACAGTAGAATGGATCCATGAAACCAGGAATGAGATTTTTAAAAAAATTAATATAATTGATAAACCGCTTGCTACACTTATCAAAAAGAAAAGAGAGGGGGGCGCCTGGGTGGCGCAGTCGGTTAAGCGTCCGACTTCAGCCAGGTCACGATCTAGTGGTCCGTGAGTTCGAGCCCCGCGTCGGGCTCTGGGCTGATGGCTCAGAGCCTGGAGCCTGTTTCCGATTCTGTGTCTCCCTCTCTCTCTGCCCCTCCCCCGTTCATGCTCTGTCTCTCTCTGTCCCAAAAATAAATAAACGTTGAAAAAAAATTTTTTTTAAATAAAAAAAATAAAAATAAAAAAAAAAGAAAAGAGAAAGGACTCAAATAAATAAAACCACAAAATAAAGAGAGATCACAACCAACATCACAGAAATACAGACAATTATGAGAGTATTTTAAAAAATTATATGCAAACTAATTGGACAATTTGCATAAATTCCTAAAAACATGAGAGAGTGTGTGCACACCGCCCCCCACCCAGTTGTCAGCAGGCTGGATCCCACCGTGAGATCATGACCTGAGCCAAAATCAAGAATTGGATGCTTAACTGACTGAGCCACCCAGGCACCCCAGCTGTAGCAACTTCTTACTAGATATGTCTCCTGAGGCAAGGGGAACTAAAGCAAAAATAAACTATTGGGACTTCATCAAAATAAGAAGCTTATCAACAAAACTAAAAGGCAACCTATGGAATGGGATAAGATATTTGCATATGACATATGTGATAAAAGGTTAGTATCCAAAATATATAAAAATTCATAAAACTCAACACCCAAAAATCAAATAATCCAGTTCAAAAATGGGCGGAAGACTTGAATATACATTTTTCCAAGAAAGACATAGAGATGGCTAGCAGATACACGAAAAGATGCTACACATCACTCATCATCAGGGAAATACAAATCAAAACCACAGTTGAGATACCACGTCGCACCAGTCAGAATGGCTAAAATTAACAACACAGAAAACAACAGATGTTGGTGAAGATGGAGAGAAAGGGGAACCCTCTTACATTGTTGGGGAGCATGCAAATTGGTGTGTTCACTCTGGAAAATAGTATGGAGGTTCCTCAAAAGTTAAAAACAGAACGACCCTACCATCCAGCAATTGCACTACTAGGTATTTACCCAAAGGATACAAAAATAATGATTCAAAGAGATACATGCACCTGATGCTTGTAGCAACATTATCGACAAAAGCCAAGTTATGGAAAGAGGACAAATGTCCATTGACTGATGAGTGGATAAAGAAGTTATATATATATATATATATATATATATATATATATATATATGTTCCATGTATATATATGTATGTTCCATATTCTATTCTAGAATATTACTCAGCCATAAAAAATAAATAAAATCTTGTCTTTTTCAATGATGTGTATGGAGCCAGAAAGGAGGAGTATGCTAAATGATATAAGTCAGTCAGAGAAACACAAACACCATATGATTTCATTCATATGTGGAATTCAAGAAACAAAACAGAGAACATAGGGGGAAGAAAAGAGAGGCAAACCAGGAAACAGACTTAAATATAGAGAACAAACTGAGGGAGGTGGGAGGAGGAAGGGTTAAATAGATGATGGGTATTTAAGAGGGCACTTGTGATGAGCACTGGGTGTTGTATGTAAGTGATGAATTACTAAATCCTACATCTGAAATTGATATTACGGTATACGTTAACTAACTGGAATTTAAAAAGTTGAAAAAATATTAATTGGAAGAACAAAGAAAAAAGATTTTTAAAAAAGTAAGAGTTTCAGGGATCTATGAATCAATATAAAGCGTCTTAACACATGTAATTAGAGTCTCAGAAGAAGAGGGGAAATAACGGGGCAGGAAAGTATTTGAAAAGATAATGGTAAAAATTTTCCTAATTTGGTGACAAGTCTTAATCTATAGATCTGTGCAACTCAACAAGCTCTTAAGAGAATAAATTCAAAGGACACAAATCATAACAATATTATAAACAAACTCATTATAAACAATATAAATATTAATCTAAAGGCAAGAGAAAAATGACACATTTCATAAAGAGGAGTAATACGGAAATGTACAAGGACTTCACATCAGATATGATAGAGGACAGACGATAATAAAACTGTCCTTAAACAGAACAAAGTAAAAGCCAAATAAATCCACACGTGTCAACCCAGAATTTTGTGAGGGTAAAATTAAGACGTCTTCAGATAAACTAAAGCTGAGAGAATTTAACAGTAGATCTTCACTAAAAGAAATGCTAAAGAAATGTCTTTAGGCTGACGGAAATGATACCAGGTGGAAATTCAGATGTACTAGAGCATAAACTAAATCTCAATTTCCAAAGACTGAAATATCCTATAATACGTTTTCTGACAACATCAGAATTAAATTAGAAATCAGTAACAATAAGATATTGAGAAAACACCTCAGCTAATTGGAAATCACACTATAAATGCCTAAATTGTTCAGAGGCCAAGAAAGAAATCACAAGGAAATATGGTAAAACATTTGGATGAATATGTTGCAAACACAGCATATAAAATCTGTGGATATTGCAAAAGCAATGTCAGAGGGAATTTTAGCCACAGTGTCTATATTAGAAAAAAATAAAGGGTTAAAATCAGTGATCTCAGTTTCCACAATAAGAAATTTTAAAAAAGAAGAAAGTACATCCTACCTAGAAGGAAAGAAATCATAAAGACAAGAGCAAAAATCAACGAAAGAAAACACACAAAGTAGAGAAAACTGGCAAAGTAAAAGTTGATTCTTTGCAAAGTTTAATAAAATTGATAAATCTCTAACAAGACGCATCAAGAAAAAGCAGATAGAAAAGAGAGAACACCAATTTCCAATATCAAGAATGAAAGAGGGGCGCCTGGGTGGCGCAGTCGGTTAAGCGTCCGACTTCAGCCAGGTCACGATCTCGCGCTCCGTGAGTTCAAGCCCCGCGTCAGGCTCTGGGCTGATGGCTCAGAGCCTGGAGCCTGTTTCTGATTCTGTGTCTCCCTCTCTCTCTGCCCCTCCCCCGTTCATGCTCTGTCTCTCTCTGTCCCAAAAATAAATAAACATTGAAAAAAAAAAAAATTTAAAAAAAAAAAAAAAAAAAAAAAAGAATGAAAGAGGGTATCACTACATAACTTACAGACATTAAAAAATAGATACTATGATCAGTTATGATCGGCTTTATGATCTACTGTTTTATGTACAACGTTAAGAATCAATAGTACAAGTCTATACTCACCAATATATGTGTAATTGTTTCCATATGGTTTATTTCTAAATATGGTATAACCCCACCACATATTGTGATCATTTTTCTTTGAGTTATTACTTAAAATAATAAGACAATAAGAGAATGTATTTCCAGAGCCCCATAGGCTGTTGATGCTCTGTTGATTTTTTTAAATTTTAGATGGAGAGAGTGGGGGGAGAGAGGGGCAGAGAGAGAGAGAGAGAGAGAGAGAGAGAGAGAATATCTCAAGCAGGCTCCATGCTATGGAGCCCAACTCGGGGCTTGATCCCACCGCCCTGGGATCATGACCTGAGCCAAAATCAAAAGTTGAACGCTCAACTGACTGAGCCTTCCAGGTGCCCTGATGCTTTGTTGATTTTTAACATAAATTTATGTATTGAGTATAATTTACTGGTGCACAAAAATAGATTTCAATTATACATTTACATGAGGTCTTACAAATGTTTGCATCAGTGTAATTATCACCCAATTAAAAAAATAGAACATTTTCAACATTGCAGATAGTTTTCTCATGTCCCTTTCTTTTAAAAAAAAATTTTTTTTTAACGTTTATTTTTGAGACAGAGAGAGACAGAGCAAGAATGGGGAAGGGTCAGAGAGAGAGGGAGACACAGAATCTGAAACAGGCTCCAGGCTCTGAGCTGTCAGCACAGAGCCCAATGCGGGGCTCGAACTCACGGACCGTGAGATCATGACCTGAGCTGAAGTTGGCCGCTTAACCGACTGAGTCACCCAGGCGCCCCTCTTGTGTCCCTTTCTAGTCAATGTCCTTGAGCTCAGAAAATGACTCTTTGGTATCTATCAATATAGATGAGTTTTACTGTTCCAGAACTTCACAGAAGAGGAATTACATAAGATCTATGCTTACATATTTGGCTGCTTTTTGGTCATTCTAGTGGCTATCAATTCACCCTTATTTTTGGTTGTATCATTAGTTCTTATTGTAAATATCATTCCTTTGCAAGGATTTTTGCTTATACTTTCACATGTTGATGGACATTTGGGTTATCTCCAGTATTGGACTGTTATGAATGAAGTAGCTCTGAATATTTGAGCATAAATTTTTTGTGTGTGCATGGGCATATATGTTCATATCACATATAAATATAAACAGCGGAATGATAAGGCAGATGTACGCCTCACTTTTAAAAGAAATTGCCAACATACCATTTTACACTCCCGTCAGCAAATTATGAAGTCTCAGTTGCTACTAATTCTGTTAGTATTTTCAATTTTAGTCATTCTAGTGGGTGGCAAGCTATTTCTCATTGTGGTTTTAAAGTTGCATAGCCCTTATGGCACTGAGTATTGTTTCATGGACTTATTGGCACTTGGACACATTCTTATTTTTTTGTAAGTTTATTTATTTATTTTTGAGAGAGAGAGAATGGGAGAGAGAGAGAGTGCAAGCAGGGCAGAGAGAGAGAGAGAGAGAGAGAGAGAGAGAGAGAATCACAAGCAGGCGCCACGCTGTTAGCATGGAGCCCTGTGTGTGGCTCGATCTCATGAACTGTGAGATCATGACCTGAGCCAAAATCAAGAGTTCAAACGGTTAACTGAATGTGCCACTCAGGTGCCCCTGGATACATTTTTTTTTTTATAAAATGTCCACGATTTTACCTATTTTTAATTGAGTTGTTTGTCTTAGCACTAGTTAATGGTAAGAGCTCTTTATATATTTATGGTACAAGTTTTTTTTTTTTTTTTTTTTTTTTTTTTTTTTTTTTTTGTCAGAGATGTCTTGTCAATATTTGCTCTGAGACTGTGGCTTATTTCTTTTATTTCCTTAACAGTGTCGTTCAAAGAGCAGTTTTTATTTATGAGGAACTTTACCTTGTCAACTTTTAAATTTCATTGTTAATGTAATTTGTTTTCTATTTTTAAAATATTGGCCTAGGTGGCCTGAGTGGCTCAGTCGGTGAAGCAACGGACTTCGACTCAGGACATGATCTCACGGCTCGTGAGTTCGAGCCCCGCATCGGGCTCTGTGCGGGCAGCTCGGAGCCTGGAGCCTGCTTCGGATTCTGGGTCTCCCTCTCTCTGTGCCCTTCCTCTGCTCCTGCTCTGACTCTCTCTCTCTGAAAAATAAATAAACATCATTTAAAAATAAAAATAAAATAAATTAAAAATTAAATTAAATTAAATATAGGCCGATGCCAAGGTTATGAAGATATTTTCCTACAATTTATCTATAATAATTTTAACCTTAGATTTTACATTTAGGTCTATAATCTACTTTAAAGTAATTTTGTATATCATGGGAGGTAGATATCAAGGTTAGTATCTTTTCATATCAATATGCACATGACTCTCAGGACATTTGTTTGAAAAACTATTTTCCTTATTTAATTATCTTGACACATTTTTTGAAAATCATTTGATAGTATATGTGTGAGGATATGTATAAATTATTTTGTAACTGCATTGATTCATTTCCTATTTTTTTGCCAGTAACCACTCTCTTGATTACTTTAGCTTTATAGTAAGCTTTCAAATCAGATAGTGTAAGTGCTCCTACTTAACTTGTCTTTTTTGAAGTTATTTTGATTAGCCTAAGTGTTTTGCATTTCTATTTAAATTTTGGAATCAGCTTGCTGTTTGTGCAAATAATAGATGTGGTTATTTTGGGGGTTGCTATGAGTCCATAGATTAATCTGGGTTATATTTTAAGTTTCAAGAACATGCAATATTTCTCCATTTAATTAGCCAACTTTAATTTATCTATGAAATATTTTGAAGTACAGAGGGTTTTCACATCTTTTAAGGGTACCATATTTTTGACAATATTATAGATGTAAACTATTAAATGTTTCAATTGTTTGATTTTAAGTTTCAAGAACGTGCAATATCTCTCCATTTAATTAGCAAACTTTAATTTATCTATGCAATATTTGAAGTACAGAGGGTTTTCACATCTTTTAAGGGTACCATATTTTTGATAATATTATAGATGTAAACTATTAAATGTTTCAATTGTTTGTTTCTAGCATATGGAAATATAATTTATTTTTGTATGTTATATTGATCTGATATCCTGCTTCCTTGCTAAAGTTACTTATTGATACTAGTAAAGTTTTCTTTTATAGATTCTTTGAGCGTTTCCACATAAATTGTTATCTTCAAGTAAAAGCGTTCACTATTTTTCATTCTTTTTACCTTTATTTATTTAAATTTGCCTTATTTAACTGGCTATGAACGAAAGTGAATCAAAACGGTAAGAAATAAAAAAATGGAAATTGCTCTTTATCTACCAAAGTAATTAACTTAATATTTTAAAACTTTTCCACAACTATATTGAGATCCAAATGGCTTCATCGGTGAATTCTGTCAAACAATTAAGAGGGAAACATCATGAAATTTACATGAATGGTTTCAGAAAATGGAAAAGAAAGAAATGCCCCTGGCTGAGTTTTGGGGGCCAGCATAACCCTGATATGAAAATCTGATTAGGACTTTACCAGATAGGACATTCAGTATATACACAGATGCAGAATTTCTCAAAAATATCTCAATCTGCATATAAACTCTGCCCTAATTCCTGACTGATTTTTAAACTACACAGGAACAGAAGAAATATTGGAGAAACACACTAAAAAGAAGTTACTGGAGGCCAAGAAAACAGCAAAGACACGAGATGCTGCACAATGTGGGGGACACAGCTTTTGTAGTTTAAGTCCAGGGAGGTAACTGCTTACTAAAAGACAAAAAACACTAATCTTCACAAGAGAAAACAAACGCCAGAGTAACACAATGTATAACAAGGTCCAGTTTTAAATTAAAAGTTATTAGCTATCCAAAGAAACAGACAAGACAGGAACCACGAACAGGAAAAAGAGAAGTAAATAGAAGTAGATGTATTGGTCACAGATGTTGGATCTAAAAGACCAGATCTCAGATTTTAGGAGCCAAGAGTGGCACACTACTGGCACACTAATTACTTTATTTAAAACAAAAGAAATATGCACAAAATAACAGAGTAAGAACTCCCAATAATTGTGCATTCATAAACTCTGCAGAAAATCTGTAACAATTGAAATTAACTAAAGGCTTGCAGCAACACAGGAAGCACTCATTTAATAAATACATCACAACATCAGTAAAAACTGATCTTATTTTCACTGCCTGATCTCCAGATCAGTGGTAGCCTTGAAAAATAATAGCTGATGTTCTAAGAAGGAAGATTATAGCACACAGGCCTATCTCAAGAAACAAGAAAACCCCCAAGTAAACAACCTAACCTTATACGCATAGGAGGTAGAAAAAGAAGAACAAACAAAAGCCCAAACCAGTAGAAGGAAGGAAATAATAGAAATTAAAGCAGAAATAAGTGAAATAGAAACTCAAACATAATAGAATACATCAGTGAAACCAGGATTTAGTTATTTGAAAAGATCAACAAGACTGATAAACCTTTAGCCAGACTCATAAAAAAAAGACAGAGGACTCAAATAAATGAAGTCAGAAATGGAAGAAGAAATAACGACCAACATTACAGAAATAAAAAGCATTATAAGAGAACATTATAGCAATTGTTTGCCAACAAATTGGACAACTTAGAAGAAATGGATAAATTCCTAGAAACATATAAACTACCAAAACTTAGAAAGAAATAGAAAATTTGAACAGACCAGTTACTGGCAAGGAAATGGAATCAGTTATCAAAAAACTCCCAACAAACAGAAGACCAGGAACAGATGGCTTCGCAGGTAAATTGTATCAAACATTTATTTTTTTAGTTTTTTCTTAAAATTTTTAATGTTTTTATTTATTCTTGAGAGGGAGAGAGAGACAGAGCACGAGTGGGGGAGGGGCAGAGCAAGAGAGGCGTATCCAACATTGAAAGAAGAGTTAATACCTATCTTCTCAAACTATTCCAAAAAAAGAAAAACCGAAAAGGAAGGAAAGCTTCCAAATTCATTCTATGAGGCCAGCATTGCCCTGACACCAAACCAGATAAAAACTACTGAGAAAGAGAACTATTGGCCAATGTTATTGATGAACATAGATGCAAAAATCGTCGGCAAAATATTAGCAAAGCAAATCCAAAAGTATGTTAAAAAAATCATTCACCATGATCAAGTGGTGCAAGGTGGGAATATTTGCATGTCGACCAGTGTGATACATCACATTAACAAGAGAAAGAATAAAAGCCATGTGACCATCTCAATAGATGCAGAAAAAGCATTTGACAAACTACAGCTCCCGCTCATGATATTGTCACCTGAAACTAATGTAACACTGTAGGTTAGCCACACTGGAATTAAAAAAAAAAAAAAAAAACTTAAAATAACTAGAAAATAAAAAATAAATAAAAGTGCAAAAAATAAAAATAATTATAGCTGCTGTAATGTGTTAACAAATACACAATGTGAGAAAAGGTAAATAATGTCATCAAATTATAAAAAGGGGGAAATAAAAGGACGAAGCTTTTGTAGATCAAAATGATGATGCTATCAGTTTAAAATGTACTGCTTTAGGGGCGCCTGGATGGCTCGGTCGGTTAAGCGTCTGACTTCAGCTCAGGTCATGATCTCACGGTCGGTGAGTTCGAGCCCCATGTTAGGCTCTGTGCTGACCGCTCAGAGCCTGGAGCCTGCTTCTGATTCTGTGTCTCCCTTTCTCTCTGCCCCTCCCACACTTATGCTCTGTCTCTCTCTGTCTCAGAAATAAATAAACATTAAAAAAAAAAGATATATCATAGAAGCCGCAGTTGGAAAAAGGCCTGGGGTATACAGGAAGGAGATTTGTTTGCTAGTCTCAGAGCATGTGTTGCAGGAGCAAGGGTCTTTGGGAGACTTATCCAAGAACAAAAGAGCTACAGGGAACGAATAGTAGACTAGAGGAAGCAGAAGAATGGATCAGTGACTGGGGGACAGAGTAATGGAAAACAGTCAAGCTGAAGAGAGAGAAAAAAAAAGTAATAAAAAAAATAAAAATAGACGAAGGAAACTCAGCAACACCATCAAGTGTATAATATTTACAATATAGGGATCTCACAAGAAAAAAAAAAAAAAGAAAAAAGGTGGCAGAAAATTTATTTGAAGAAAAAAATAGCTGAAAACTTCCCAAATGTGGGGAAAGAAACAGAAATCCAGATCCCGGAGGTATAGAAAGCCCCCAACAAAATCAACCCAAAGAGGTTCACACCATGACACATAGTAATTACAATGGCAAAAGTTATGACAAATAGAGAATTTAAAAACAACAAGAAAAAAAAAGTTACATACATGCAAAGGAAACCCCATAAGGCTATTTGCTGTTCTTTCAAAGGAAACTTTGCATGCCAGGAGGAAGTGGCATGATATATTCAAAGTGCTGAAAGAAAAAAAAAAACTCTGCAGCCAAGAATACTCTATCCAGCAAGACTGTCATTCAGAATAGAAGGAGAGATATAAAGAGTTTCCCAGACAAACAAAAGTTAAAGGAATTCATCACCGCTAAGCCAGCCTTACAAGAAATTTTAAATGGGAATTTTTGACTGGAAAGGAGCGAGAAAAGTAGAAAGCACAAAAGCAGTAAAATTGAATAGATCTATAAAGATCAGTCAAGGGATTCACAAAATAAAAGGACGTAAAGTATGATACCATACACCTAAACCATGGTGGGAGAGGACTAAAAATGTATTGCCTTGAGAGTAGGCTTAAACTTAAGGGACCATCAACCTAATATAGACTGCTCTATGCATAAGGTACCGGTAACCACAAATCAAAAAACAGTAGTAGTCATGCCAAAAATAAGGAGAAAGAATCCAAGTATATCACTACAGAAAGTCAGAAACTTGTGAGAGAAGAGAGCCAGAGAAGAAAGGGGCAACAAAACAACCATAAACATTTACCAGAATGGCAATAAGTAAGCATCTATCAGTAATCACTTTGAATGTAAATGGACTAAATGCTCCAGTGAAAAGTCAAAGTGTGATGAAATGGATGAAAAAGCAAGACTCATCTATGTGATGCCTACAAGAGACAGGTCTCAGACCTCAAGACACATGCAGGTCGAAAATGAAGGGATGGAAAAGCATTTGTCATGCAAATAGAAGTGAAAAGAAAGCTGGGGTGGCAATATTTATATTGGAAAAAAAAATAGACATTAAATCAAATACTGTAACAAGAGACAAAGGATAGTACATATTCATAAAGGGAACAATCCAACAAGAAGACGTGACAATTGTGAATATTTATGCACCCAACATAGGAGAATACAAATACATAGAGCAGCTAATAATAAACATATAGGAAGTAATCAATGGTAATACAATAATTGTAGGAGAAGGAAGTAATTGATAGTAATACAATAATATTAGGCACTTTATCACCCACTTACATGAATAGGTAGATCATCCAAACAGAAAATTAACAAGGAAATAGTGGTTTTGGATGACACATTGGACGAAATTAACCCAACAGATATTTTTAGAGCATTCTAATCTACAACACCAAATGCACATTCTTGTCAAGTGCACATGGAACATTCTTCAGAATAGATCACATGTTAGGCCACAAAACAAGTCTCAACAAACTCTAAAAGACTGAAGTCATACTGTGCTTCTTTTCTGACTACAATGCTATGAAACTAGAAATCAACCACAGGAAAAAATCGGGAAAGAGCGCAAATACATGAGGCTTAAATAACATGTTATTAAACAATGAATGGGTCATCCAAGAGATGGAAGAGATAAAAAAATAGAGAGAGAAACAAATGAAAATGAAAACACAATGGTCCAAAATCTTTGGGATGCAGCAAAAGCAGTTCTAAGTGGGAAATTTATAGTAATACAGGTGTACCTTAAGAAGCAAGAAAAATCTCAAACCACCCCCCCAACTTTACACCTAAAGAGGCTAGAAAAAGGAGAATAAACAAAACCCAAAACCAGTAGCAGAAAGGAAATAATAAAGATTAGAGCAGAAATAAATGAAATAGAAACTAAAATAGAACTGATCAATGAAACCAGGAGGTGGTTCTTTGAAAGTATCAACAAAAGTGACAAAACTTTAGTCACACTCTACAAAAAAAAAAAAAGAGGGAGGACTCAAATAAACAAAATCTGAAATGAAAAAGGAGAAAAAACAACCAACACCACAGAAATCCAAAAATTATATGAAAATATTATGACAAATTATATGCCAACAAATTGGGCAAACTAGAAGAAATGGATAAGTTCCTAGAAACATAAAGTCTCCCAAAATTGAATCAGGAAGAAATAGAAAATTTTATAGCCTGTTACTAGCAAGGAAATAGAATCAGTAATCAAAAAATTCCCAACGCACATAAGTCTGGGACGAGGTGATTTCACAGGTGAATTCTACCAACCATTTAAAAAAGAGTAAATACTCAAACTATTCCAAAAAATAGAAGAGAAAGTAAAACTTCCAAATTTATTCTATGAGGCCAGCATTACCCTGATACCAAAACCAGATAAAGATGCTGTAAAAAAAAAGAAAACTAGAGGTCTGTATCACTGATGAATATAGATGCAAAAATCCTCAACAAGGTATTAACAAACCAAGTCCAACAACACATTAAAAAAATCGTTCATCACAATCAAATGGGATTTATTCCTGGGATGCAAGTTGTTTCAATATTTGCGAATCAATCAGTGTGATATATCACATTAGCAAGAGAAAAAAATATGATAATTTCAATAGATGCAGAAAAAGCATTTGACAAAGTACAACATCTAATTATAAGAAGCCCTCAACAAAGTAGGTTTGGAGGGAATATACCTCAACATAATAAAGGCCATATATGAAAATCTATGGATAACATCATACTCAATGGGGAAAGACTCTTCCTCTAAGATCAGGAACAAGACAAAGAGGTCCACTTTCACCATTTTTATTTAACATAGTACTGGAAATCCTAGCCACAGTAATCACACAAGAAAAAGAGATAGGATGCTTCCAAATTTATAAGAAATATAACTTTCACTATTTGCAGGTAGCATACTATATAGAGAAAACCCTAAAGACTCCACACCCACAAAGAAAATACCAGAGCTTATAAATGAATTTACTGAGGTAGCAGGATACAAAATCAATATACAGAAATCCTTTGTATTTCTATACACTAATAATTAAGCAGCAGAAGGACAAATTAAAAAAACAATACTATTTAAAATTGTACTAAAAATAATAAAATACCAAGGAATAAACTTAACCGTGGAGTTGGAAGACCTGTATTCTGCAAAGTATAAAACATTGATGAATGAAATTGAATATGACACAAACCAATGAAAAGCTATTCCATGCCCGTGGATTCGGAGAACCCATATTGTTAAAACATCCATACTACCCAAAGAAATCTACAGATTTAATGCAATCCTTATCAAAATATCAACAGCATTTTTTTTTACATAATTAGAACAAATACTCATAAGATTTTTATGGAAACACAAACTCCGATTAGCCAAAGCAATCTTGAAAAAGAAGAACAAAACTAAAGATATCACGATTCCAGATTTCATGATGTACTACCACGGTGTAGTCATCAAAACGGTATGGTACTGGCACAAAAACAGACACAGATGAAAGGAATAGAAGAAAGAACCCCAAAATAAAACCACGATTATATGGTCAATGAAAGCTGCATGCAAAAGAATGAAACTGGACCGCTTTCTTACATTATACAGAAAAGTAACCTCAAAATGGATTAAGGACCTAAATGTGAGACCTGAAACCATAAAAATCCTAGAAGAGACCACAGACAGTAATTTCTAGGACATTGACTGTAGCGTCAGTATTCTAGATATGTTTCCTGAGGCAAGGGAAACAAAAGCAAAAATAAACTATTGAGACTACATCAAAACAAAAAGCTTCTGCACAGCGAAGGACATAATCAACAAACCTAAAAGTCAACCTACCGAATGCAAGAAGATATTTCCATATGACATACCCGATAAAAGGTGAGTATCCAAAATATATAAAGGATTTATACAACTCGACTCCAAAACCACAAGTATCCCAGTTACAAAATGGGCGGGAGACCTAAAGAGACATTTCTTCAGAGGAGACATCCAGATGAGCAATAGACACGTGAAAGGATGCTCAACATCACTCATCATCAGGGAAATGCCAAATCAAAACCACAGTGACATGTCACCCCACACCTCTCAGAATGACTAAAAAGAAACCACATGAGACAACTGTGTTGGCGAGGGGATGTAGAAAAAGGAAGCCTAGTGTGTTGCCGGTGGGTGCAGCCACTATGGGAAACAGTATGGAGTTTACTCAAAAAATTAAAAAGAAAACTACCAAATGATCCAGCAATTCCACTTCTGTGTACAGGCACACTTCATTTTTATTTATTTATTTATTTATTTATTTATTTATTTATTTATTTATTTATTTGTATTTTAGAGAGAGAGAGAGAGAGAGAGGTAGAGAGAGAGATAAAGAGAGAGAGAAAGAGAGAGAGAGAGACAGAGACTCCCAAGCAAGCTCCACACTCAGCAGAGTCTGATGTGATGTGGGGGCTTGATCCCACGACCCCGGGATCACGACCTGAGCTGAAATCAAGGGTCAGATGTGCGACCGGCTGGGCCACCCAGGCATCCCAAGCATACTTCATTGTATTGTGCCTCGCAGATGATGCAGTTTTTACAAATTGAAGAATTGTGGCAGCCCCACGTCAAGCAAGTCTGTTGGCACCATTTTTTCCAACAGCATCTGTCCAGTTCATGTCTCTGGGTCACATTTTGTTAATTCACACAATATTTCAAACTTTTTCACTTTCATGATATGTGTTATGGTGGCCAGTGATGAATAATCTTTTTTACCTCTTTTTTAAATTGAGTGTAGCTGATTTGATTAGTGATATTTGATGTTACTATTGTAATTGCTTTAGATGCCACAAACCGCATCCATATAAAATGGCAAACTCTTAATTGATAAATGTCCTGTGTGCCCTGTGTTCTCCACCAACTGGACATCCCCCCCATCTCTCTCCCTCACCTCAGGCCTCCTATTCCTTGAGACAAAAAAAATATGGACATTAGGCCAATAGATAACCCTACACTAGCCTCTAAGTGTTCAAGTGAAGGGGAGACTCTCATGCTTCTCACTTTAAATCAAAAACGAACAATAATCAAGGCTAGTGAGGAAATCGTGTCAAAAGCTGAGATAAGCTGAAAGCTAGGTCTCCTGTGCCCAACAGTGAGCCAAGTTGTGAATGCAAAGGAAAAGCCCTTGCGGAAAATTGAAAATGCTACTTGAAGGACGACACAAATGAGAAGAAAGAAAAACATCCTTCCTACTGGTACGGAGAAAGTTTGAGTGGTGTGGAGAGAAGACCACACCAGTTACAACATTCCCCGAAGCCAAAGCCTAATCCAGAGCAAGGCCCAAACTCTCTTTAGTTCTATTAGATTTGAGACAGATGAGGAAGCTAGAGAAGAAAAATTGGAAGCTAGCTGAGGTCGGTTCATGAGGTTTAAGGAAAGAAGCGATCTCCATCACATAAAAGTACAAGGTGAAACAGGAAGTGTTGATGAAGAAGCTGCAGCAGGTTACCCAGAAGATCTAGCTAAGATAATTTGCAAAGTTGGCTACACCAAATCTCGAATTTTCAAAGTAGAGAAAACAGACTTCTATTGGAAGCAGATGCCCTCTAGGACGTTCACGGCTAGATGAGAGAAGTCAGTGCCTCGTTTCAAAACTTCAAAGGATGGACTATCTTGTTAGGGGCTAATGTAGCTGGTGACTTTAAGATGAAGCCAGGGTGGATGGACAGTTTGCAAATCCCAGAGCCTTCAAGAGAGATGCTAAATCCAGTCTACGAACAGAACAACAAAGCCTGGATGACAGCACATCTGTTTGCAACATGGTTTACTGAATGTTTTAAGCCCATTGTTGAGACCTTCTGCTTAGAAAAAAGATTCCTTTCAAAATATCCCTCTTCAGTGGCAATGCATCTGGTCATCCAAGTGCTCTGATGGAGATAGACAATGAGATTAATGTTGTTTTCACACCTGCTAACGCAATATCCATTCTGCAGCCCATGGATCAGGAAGTAATCTCAACTTTATTATTCAGGAAATAAATGTTGTAAGAATAGAGCTGCCGTAGATAGTGATTCCTCTGATGGATCTGAGCAATGTACATTTAAAACCTTCTGGAAAGGAGTCCCTCTTCTAGATGCTGGTAAGAGCATTTGTGACTCATGGGAAAAGGTCAAAATATCAACATTAACAGGAATTTGAAAGAAGTTGATTCCAACCCTCATGGACTTTGAGAAGATGAATTTAACAAAAGAAATGCAAGACCAGTACACTGAAAACTGCAAAAAAATGTTAAAGAAATGAAAGAATATGAAGAATGCTAATGTATCTGGTGTTCATGGACCAAAAGACTTAATCTTGTTAAGATGACAATAGTCTACAAAATGATCTACAGATTCAACACAGTTCTTGTAAAAATCCTGGATGCCTTATTTTTCAGAAACTGGCAAAATGCTTATAAAATTCATATAAAGATGCAAGGGCCCTAGAATATCCAAAACAATATTGAAAAAGAAGAATAAAACTGACATCCAGATCAAGGAGGCCCAGAGAACTCCCGTCAAAATCAACAAAAGCAGGCCAGCAGCAAGACATATTGTAATTATGTTCGCAAAATATAGTGATAAAGAAAATCTTAAAAGCAGCAAGACACAAGAAGTCCTTAACTTACAAGGGAAAACTGATAAGGCTAGCTAGAGATTTATCAAAGAAACTTGGCAAGCCAGAAGAGAGTGGCATGATATATTCAAAGTGCTGAATGGGAAAAGTCTGCAGCCAAGAATCGTCTATCCAGCAAGGCTACCGTTCGGAATGGAAGGAGAGATAAAACGTTTCCCAGACAAACAAAAACTAAAGGAGTTTGTGACCACTAAGCCGGCTCTGCAAGAAACATTAAAGGGGACTCTTTGAATGGAAAGGAGACACCAAAAGTGACAAAGACAAGAAAGGATCAGAAAAAATATCCGGAAACAATGGCAAAGCAAATACTAAAATGGCAAGAAACATGTATCAATAATTACTCTGAATGGACTAGATGCTTCAATCAAAAGACATACGGCGTCAGAATGGGTAAAAATACCAGGACCCATCTATATGCTGCTTACAAGAGACTCATTTTAGACCTAAAGACACCTGCAGGTTTAAAGTGAGTGGTGGAGAAACATTTATCAGACAAATGGATGTTAAAAGAAAGTCAGACCAGCAATACTTTTAACTAGACTTTTTTGTTCTTGTTTTTATCCTGCTTTGGTGTCAGGGTAGTACTGGCCTCATGGAGTGATTTTGAATGTGTTCCCTCTCTTCCATTATTTGTAAGATTTTCATAAAGATTGTCATTATTTTTTTTTATTGTAAATATTTGGTAGAATTCACCAATGAAACCATGTGGTTTTGGGCTTTTCTCTGCTGGGAGAATTTTGATTCTTAATTCAACTTTCATTCTTATTATTGGTCTAAGATGGTTTCTTATTTCTTGGATTTAAGACTCATGATTCAAGCATGGCGACTTATGCATTTTTAAGAATTATCTGTTTTTGGGGCGCTTGGGTGGCTCAGTCGGTTAAGCGTCTAACTTCAGCCCGGGTCACGATCTCACGGTCCGTGAGTTCGAGCCCCGCGTCGGGCTCTGGGCTGATGGCTCAGAGCCTGGAGCCTGCTTCCGATTCTGTCTCCCTCTCTCTCTGCCCCTCCCCCGTTCACGCTCTGTCTCTCTCTGTCTCAAAAATAAATAAACGTTAAAAAAAATTAAAAAAAAATTATCTGTTTTTTCCCCTAAGTTATCTGATTTGTTAGTATATAATTGTTTATAGTAATCTGTTTTCACACTACGTATTTCTGTGGTTATTTGTTATATTGTCTTCTCTTCTATTTCTCAATTTGGCTTTTGAGTTTTGTTTTCCTAGTTAATGCAGTTAAAGCATTGCAAATTTTGTTTATTGTTTTGTAAAAATAGGTCATTACTTTCAATGTTATTGTTTATTCTGGTCTCTATTTCACTTTTTTTTTCCTGATTTTTCTTTGTTATTTCCTTCCTCTACTAAATTTCAACTAAGTTTCTTCTTTTTCTAATTTCTTGTGGCATAATGTGAAGTTATTTATTTGAATTTTTTTTAATACAAGCATTTCTAGCATAAATTTCGCTCTAACATCTGCTTTTGTTTCATCCTATAGGTTTTAGAATGTTGTGTTTTCTTTTTCTTTTGTTTTGAGAGATGTTTTGATTTGCCATTTGATTTCTTATTTGGCCCATTGCTTGTGTAGGAGTATGTTGTTTGGTATTTACATATTAAATATTTAATATTTACATTGTAGATTTTCCAGCTTTATTTTATTACTGATCTTTAGTTTTGTACCAATTGTGGTTGGAAACTATACTTGATATGATTTCAGTCTACTTAAATTTGATAAATATTTGTTAAAAATTTGTTAAATAATTTTTTAAATATTTGTTCTCTTTTTATGTGATTTAACCAGGGGATTCTTCTGTGTGCACTTGATGAAAATGTGTAGTCTATTTTTTTTTTTTTTTTGGATGGAATGTTCTACATATATCTTTTAGAACCATGTATTCTTAGGTATACTTCAAGTAAAAAAAAATATTCTTATTGAAAAAAAATAACATTAACTGAGAGTACTCATTTAAAATAAAGCATATCAGGGGCACCTGGGTGGCTCAGTCAGTTGGGCGTCCGATTTTGGCTCAGGTCATGATCTCGCGGTCCATGAGTTCGAGCCCTGGGGTTGGGCTCTGTGCTGACAGCTCAGAGCCTGGAGCCTGCTTCGGGTTCTGTGTCTCTCTCTCTTTCTCCCTCTCTGCCCCTCCCCTGCTCGCTCTCTGTCTCAAAAATAAATAAACCTTAAAAAAAATTTTAAATAAAGCATATCAGAGAGGAGGTGGGTGAGGGGAGATGGGTGAAATAGATGAAGAAGATTAAGAGTACACTTATGATGAGCAGTGATTCATGATGTATAGAATTATTAAATCACTATAATGTACACCAAAAGTAATATAACACTATATGTTAACTATACTAGAATTAAAATTAAAAAAACTTGGAGCTCCTGGGTGGCTCAGTTGGTTAAGTGACTGACTTCAGCTCAGGTCATGATCTCACAGTTTGTGAGTTCGAGCCCCACGTCAGGCTCTGTGCTGACAGCTCGGAGCCTGGAGCCTGCTTCAGGTTCTGTGTCTCCCTCTCTCTCTGCCCCTCCCCTGCTCACGCTTTGTGTCTCTCTGGCTCTCAATAATAAATAAATGCTACAGAAAAAAAATTTGTTTTTAATTTTAAAAACTTAATAAAAAATAAAATAATAATGAAAAAGAATAGAGTTGGAGCCCTCACATTTCCACATTTCAAAACATGCTGCAAAGCTACAGTCATTAAGACTGTGTGGTACTAAAATAAGGAGAGTTTTGTAGATCAATGGAATAGAATTGAGAGTCCAACAACAACCTGTTATGTTTTGCTAATTATTTTTTGACAAGGTGACTAGGTGGTTCAACGGGAAAGAAGTAGTCTTTTTAACCAAGGGTGCTGGGACAATTGTATATCTACTCACAGAGAATGCAACTAGACTCTTACCCCACAATATTTATAAAAATGAACTTAAAATGAATAAAAGATCTAAATGTAAGGGCTAAAACTATAAAAGCCTTAGATGAAAATATAGCAGTAAATCTTTATGGCTCCAGGCAAGAAAAAAACTCTTTAAATGTGATACTAAAAACATAAATCATAAAGAAAATGTCTTTTATTTAGGATATATAAAGAACTTCTGCAACTTCATAGTTAAAATAAAGCCCAGGGGCGCCTGGGTGGCTCAGTCGGTTAAGCATCCGACTTCAGCTCAGGTCACGATCTTGTGGTCCGTGAGTTCAAGCCCCGCGTCGGGCTCTGGGCTGATGGCTCAGAGCCTGGAGCCTGCTTCCGATTCTGTGTCTCCCTCTCTCTCTGCCCCTCCCCCGTTCATGCTCTGTCTCTGTCTCAAAAATAAACAAACATTAAAAAAAATTTAGAAAAAAAAAAGAAAAAAAAATAAAATAAAATAAAGCCCAATTAAAATTTGGTAAAATATCTAAATATACATTTCCCCAAAGGAAACATACATTTGGCCAATATAAATAGTGAAGTACATTCAATATCATTAGCCATTAGGAAAATACAAATTGAAACCACAATAAGATAGCACTTAACATACACTAGGATGAGAATAATTACACATATAGACAATAACAAATGTTGGCGAGGATGCGAAGAAATTGAAAGTCTTCTACACGGTTGGTGGGGATTTAAAATGATGCATTGGGAAATAGCTTGAGAGTTCCTAAATAAATTAAACGTAGAGTTACCATGTAATGTAGGAATTCTATTCCTAGGATATAGCTGTGAGAATTGAAAATATATGTATATACAAAAACTTTCATATGAGTGTTCAGAGGATTATCCATAATAATAAAAGGACTGGAAGCAGTCAAAATGCCCATCACCAGAAGACATGGGTAATCTCTGACAATATGATGCTATTTGGAAGAAGTCATGCACAAAAGATCATAGTGTATGGTTTTCTTTATATGAAATGTTCAGAATATGCAAAATCATACAGACACAAAGTAGATTATTGTTTGCTTGGGGTCAAGGGGAGAAGGATTGAATTGTAACTTCAAATCAGTAAGTGGCTTATCCTTGGGTAACGAAAATATTCTGGAACAGGGCAGTGGTGATGCTTACACAACATTGTGAATATATTAAAAACCTTCAACAAAATTATAAATGAAAGAAGAGAAATTACAACTAATACCGAGGAAATACAAAGGATCATAAGAGACTACTATACGCAACTATGTGCCAACAAACTAGATAATCTAGAAGATATGGATACATTATTAGACACATACAACCTCCCAAGATGAATCATGAAGGAACAGAAAATTTTGAACAGTCCAATAATGAATAAGGAGATTGAAGCAGGAAACAAAGGAACAAACAAACAAATGAAAACCCAAACTTCCCAAAAAGGGGAAACCCAGGACCAGATGGTTTCACTGGTGAATTCTACAAAATGTTTAAAGAATTAAGGTCAATCTTTTTCAAATACTTCCAAAAACTTGAAAAAGAAGGAACATTCTCAAACTTACGTTATGAGGCTAGCATTACCCTGATACCAAAGCCAGATAAAGGCACTATAGAAAAAGAAAACTATAAGCCAATAGCCTTGATGAATATAGATGCAAAAATCTTCAACAAAATACTAGCAAACTAAATTCAACAGCACAATAAAAGGAACATACACCTGATCATATGGGCTTTATCCTTAGGATGCAAAAATAGTTTGGCATATGCAAATTAGTATATTACACCACATTAATAGGACGAAAGATGAAAGTCATACAACTATCTCAAGAGATGCAGAAAAAGCCTTTCACAAAATTCAACATTCTTTCATGATAAAAACTCTCAACAACTTGTGCATAGAAGGAATGCGTCTTAACATAATAAAGACCATACATAACAAGCCCACAACTAACGTACTCAATGGTGAAAGACTGAAAGCTTTTCCTCTAAGAACAGAAACATGACACACTTTCACTACTCTTACTCAATATACTACGGAATGCCCTAGCCAGAGCATTTAGGCAGGAAAAATAAATAAAAGGAATCCAAATCTAAAAGGAAGAAGTAAAACTGACTCTGTTATAGCTGACATGATTATATATATCAAAAGTTCTAAAGATTATACCAAGAAACTATTAGAACTAATTAAACTGATGAAGTTTCAGGATACAAAAATCAGCATACAGAAATCAATTGCATCTTTATACGTTACAAATTATTTGAAGAAGAAATAAAGAGAAAAAAAATCTCATTTACAGTAGTATCAAAAATGATAAAATACGAATAAATTTAACTAAGTTGGTGAAAGATTATGCACTGAAATCTATAAGACTCTGGTGAAAGAAATTGAAGAAGGCAGAAGCAAATGGAAAAATATCTATGTTCATGGATTAGGAAGAATTAATACTGTTAAAATGCCCATGAGACCCCAAACCATCTTTAGATTCTATGAAAGTCTTATCAAAATCGGAATGGCCCCTTTCACAGGAATAGAAAAGACAACCCTAAAATCTTTATGGCATCAGAGAAGACCCCAAATAGCCAAAGTAATCTTGAGAAAGAACAAAACTGAAGGCATCATGCTTCCTGATTTTAAACCATACTACAAAGCTATTGTATTCAAACTATTATGGCACTGGCATAAAAACAGACAGATAGACCAATAGAACATAATCAAAAGCCCAGAAATAAACCTATGCCTATATGGCCAACTTATATTTGACATGGGAGTCAAGAATACTCAATGGGGGAAAGGATAGTCTCTTCAAGAAGTGGTACTGAGAAAACTAGATATTCACATGCAGAAGAGTGAAATTGTACCCTAATCTTGCACCATTCACAAAAATTAACTTGAAATGGATTAAAGACTTAAATGTAAGACCTAAAAGCACCAGAGTCTTACAGAAAAAAGAAACTAACAAACAAGGAAATAGCCCCTTGACTTCAGTCTTGGCCAAGATTTTTTTGGATGTGACACCAAAAGCACAAACGATAAAAGAAATAACAAGTAGGACAACATCAAACTGAAAAGCTCTTTCACAGCAAAAGAAACAATCAAAGAGTGAAAGGGCAACCAAAGGAGTGGGAGGAAATATTTGTAAACCATGTATCTGCTATGGGGTTTAATGTCTCAAATATGTAAGGAATTCGTATAGTTCAATAGCAAGGAAACAAGTAACCCAATTAAAAAATGGGTAAAGGAAGATGTTACCATGCTGAAAATTTGAAAAAAAAAAGTATACAGAAGAATCTGTCTTATTTCTTAGAACTGCATGTGAATCTACAATGATCTTAAAATAAAAAGTTTATTTAAAAATTTTTTCAGATGGTCAAAAAGCCTGAATAGGTATTTTCCCAAAGAAGACCTATAAATGGCCAACAAGTACATAAAAAGGTGATCAACATCACTAACCATCAGGGAAATGCACATCAAAACCGCAATGAGATATCACCTCGTACCTGTTAGAATGACTATTATAAAAAATACAAAAGACAAGTGTTGCTGAAGATGTGGAGAAAAGGGGATCCTTGGGGCACTGTTGGTGATGAGGGAGCATAAGGCAGGCTGACAGGCTGCAAACACTCCCCCCACCCCCCAGGTGGCACTCCTGGCGGCCGAAGAACAAAGGGAAAGGGAAAAACAAAGGGTTAACTGATAGGGATCATAGTCCTGCGGGACCTAAGTTTCCATCACCCCTCCATAGTGATGTGAGAAACAAAAGCAGAAGGAAATGGCAGATGAAACTAAATTTCCTTATAACCTGCAGCCTATTGACAAATACTTGAGGCTGGCAGAGTAAAACGTTTCTTCAGGAACTCCTTACAGTCTTAATGCTAATTAATGCTTTGCTAGAGGGAAAAACAACCTTAGCCTGACAATAGCTAGGCCTCCAGGATCCTGGGAGCCTTCTTTAGCATATGAAAATCTCACTGGAAACTGCCCCTGGACTTTACCTCCCCCAACTCCATAGTATATAATCAGTCTTCCTGCCCTTGGGTCCTGTCCTCCTGCTTCAACAAAATCACCTTTTTGCACCAAAGACGTCTTCAAGACTTCTTTTTTGGTCCTTGGCTCCGGACCCCACGAACCCCACTCCCCACTGTCACCCAAAAAAACTTCAGCATTGGTAGGAATGTATATTGGTAAAGCCCTTATGGAAAACAGCATGGAGTTTTTAACAATGAAAAAAAAAATAGAGCCAACATATGATTCAGCAATCCCACTTCTGGGTATATATTCAAAAGAATTAAGATCCTCTCCGGAAACACACACACACACACACGCACGCGCGCGCGCGCGCGCGCGTGCACACACAAGGTAATTGTGAGGTGATGGATGTGTTGACTAACTTCTTATGGTAATCATTTCAATATACATACATACATCAAATCATCACATTGGACACATTAAACTTACACAATGGTGTAAGGAAATTATATGCCAATAAACCTGGAAAAAATGATGACTTCTGAATTTTACACTTTGGAGGTGTAAATATATGTGCATTATATCTCAAGTACGGGAAAGTAAGGCATGGAAAAAGTTTTATCGCGCTAACACTAAGAAAAGAGAGCTGATGAATTTATGTGAATGTTATACGATTTCAGTTTGTCAAAAGTTCACACGCATTCTAACTGTGCACCTAAATGATATAGGGTAAAAATGAATTGAGTGAAACTGATAGAGCTGAAAGTAGAAATAGAAAAATCTACCAATTTAGTCAGAGAATTCAACATCCCTCAATCAGTAACTCATGGAACAAACAGAAAAAAAAAAATAAAGAACACTTGAACACTTTCAACCAACATATGCTATTAATACG
Organism: Felis catus; assembly: GCF_018350175.1. Classification (NCBI taxonomy): domain Eukaryota; kingdom Metazoa; phylum Chordata; class Mammalia; order Carnivora; family Felidae; genus Felis; species Felis catus. The sequence continues at coordinate 93,644,753 of NC_058386.1, read as the reverse complement.
TAGGTAATCATCCATCCCCAAATAGCAGAATACATTTTTTTTCCCAAGGGCACTTAAGACATTTAGCAATGTAGACCATATTCTTCACCTTAATAATGATCAATTATTTTTATGAATTAAATAGTATAAAATACATTTTGTGGTGATTTCATTAAATTAAAATTGATAAGAGGAGTATATAAAGAAAGTCCTCAAACATTTGGAAACTAAAGAGTACATTTCTGGGGCACCTGGGTGGCTCAGTCGGTTGAGCGTCCGACTCCAGCTCAGGTCATGACCTTGCAGTTAGTGAGTTCGAGCCCCGCATCGGGCTCTGTGCTGACAGCTGAGCCTGGAGCCTGCTTCAGATTCTGTGTCTCCCTCTCTCTCTCTGTCCCTTCCCCGCTCATGCTCTGTCTCTCTCTGTCTCTCAAAAATGAATAAATGTTAAAAAAAAATTTTTAAAAAAGTACATATCTGAGTAACTCATGGTTTAAAAAGAGAAATCACAGGAGAAATTATAAAGTAGCTTTAAATGAATGAAAATGAAGACGTGCCATCTCCAATTGTATGGAATGAAGCTAAAGTGGTGCCTACAGGGAAATTCACTGCTTTGAATATTTATATTAGTAAAGAAAAGTCTTGGAGCACCTGTGTGGCTTAATCGGTTGGGTGTCCAACTAAGGCTCAGGTCATGATCTCATGGTCCCTGAGTTCGAGCCCTGCGTTGAGCTCTGTGCTGACAGTTCAGAGCCTGGAGCCTGTTTCAGATTCTGTGTCTTGCTCTCTCTTTGCCCCTCCCCCGCTCATGCTCTGTCTCTTGCTCTCAAAAATAAACAAAACTAGAAAACCTTAAAAACAAAAAAGAAAAAAAGTCTTAAATCAATGACCCGTGCTTTGGCCTCAAAAAACTAGACAGTGAATAGCAAATTAAGCCCAAAGTAAAGCAAAAGAATGCAAATACTGAAGATGAAATACCAATCACTGAAATACATAGAAATAAATCGATGGCATAAAAAAATTTCTAGCGTAGATAAAAAAAATCCGGTCTGTTTGATCAGGAAAAGCAGAGAAGATATAAACTACAAATATCAGAAACGAAATAGGGGAATGCACTGGAGATTCCATACATCTTAAGAGAGAATAATAATATGTGAAAAACTTACAGCCAACATATTTGACAACTTGGATGAAATGGACAAGATCTTTAAATGACAACCAACTTGCCAAGCTCACACTAGAAGTTATAGAAAACGTAAATAGCTATGTATCTTTTAAAGAAATTGGTGTCCCAATTCAAAGTCTCCCCTTAGTTAAAACTCCAGACCTAAATGATTTCAGTGTGAGTATTAGCATTCTACCTATCATTCTAATTCTAAATTCTTCCAAAAAATGAAAGAAGAAACAGTGCTTCCTAACCCATTTCAGGAGGCCAGCATTCCCTTGATTCTAAAATTTGATAAATACATAGCACAAAAATTGTAGACCAAAGTCCTTCATGAACATAGATGCATAAGTTTTAAACAGAAACCACCAATAAACAGTTAAGGAATCGTGATCAAATAGCACTATTCTAGGAATAAAAGATTCATTTGCATTCAAAGTGCAGATGATATAATTTTTCATGTCAAGAGCTTAAAGAAAAATCATATGATCACCTCGTAAATTGAAAAGAAAATTTTAAAATTCAGCATCTATTTATGATAACAACTCTCAACAAATAGGAATGGATGGGAACTTCCTCAACCTGATAAAGTTCATCCACCCAAATAAACAAACAGCAGGCAAATAAACTAAAAACTATAGCTACCATTGTACTTAATTGTGAATAACTGAAGATCTTTTCCCCAGGAAAAGAAAGAAGCAAGTTTGTCCGCCTTTATCGTTCATTCTATTTAACATCGTACTGGAAGTGCCAGTTCATGCAAAATTCAACAAATAAATGCACAAAAAACTGCTAGAAATATTAAACGAGTCATTTTGTAGTATAAAATCAATTGCAGTTCTGTGTAATAAGAACAAAAAATTAGATATTGAAATTTTGAAAATAAGAAGGATAAGAATTTAAAGAAAATTAAAAATATGTGCAGGGATGTGAGCCACAAAACAATGTTAAGTGACATGAAATATGCCATGTTCAGGGATCAGATTACTCAACATTGATGACATGTCAATTGTCCTCAAATTGATTCATAGATTTAACACAATCTCAACCCAAATTCCATTTGGACATTTTTGTAAAAATTTACCAGGCAGTTCTATGGTTTATATGGAAATTCAAAGGACCCAGAATAGCCTGAACAGTTTTGAAAAAGAGCAAAATGAAAGAACTCAAACTATATAGTTTCAATATTTACTATAGCTGCATTACTAACACCCTGTGAAACTGACATAAATATAGACATATTGATCACTTGAGCAGAATAGCAATAGACCAAAACATATATGGCCAGTTGACTTTTGACATAGGTGATACAAGTGAAATGTTACAAAGATGATCTTTTCAATAAATTGTACAAGAAGTATTAATAATCACGTGCATAAAATTGATCTTATCTCTTACTTCACACTGTATACAATTTTATTTATTTATTTTTTAAAAACATAATTTATCATCAAATTGGTTTCCTTACAATTTTAAATTTGAAATGAGAATAGATGCAAAAACCCTAACTAAAGTTTTATCAAAAAGAATTCAATGATAATAGAAAAAAGAAAGACCCCATTACCAAGCGGGATTTATTCTAGAAATGCAAGATCAACTACAATTCAAAAGTTTATATAATTGACCATGCTAACAACAGAAAGGAAGAATTCGTATAATGAAGCCAATAGGTACAGAAAAAGGAGTTCATGAAATTCACACCTGTTTAAGACGAAAGTCTCAGCAAATATAGAATAAAAGGGAATTTCCTTAACCTGATGAGAGGTGTTTCGCAAAATCTACAACTAACAAACATCATTCTTAATGTTGAAATATTGAACACTTTTCCACTATTCCACTGAAGAAAAAGGAAAAGGTGTCCATGGCCTCCTTTTCTGCTAGAAAACATTATTTTCCAAGTTTTATCAGTGCAATGAAGCAAGAACAATAAAAGAATATATTAAGAGAAGAAACGAATAAATTTGTCATCATAAAATTACTGGATATGTACAAAATTCCAATGAATCTGTTAATAAACCCTTAGAAATGCTAAATAATTTGGGTAGCTATCTTGATACAGAGTAAATACATGAAAAGTCAAAGGTATTGCTATATATGTACATACAGGGATAGGAAGCTGAAAGACCCCTGCTTAGCTTAATAACACACCCCCACCCTATCTTCAGTTCCGTAACGCCTCACTTGCAGGGCTTGCACTTCCACCAGTTGACAAACAGGATATCTGCAGTTAGACATCCGTACCCTGGGAGAGCTGTACCCCCCACCTTTCCCTACGCAAGACAGGAACAGGTTTTCACATAAATAACGATGACCGCTTTCATCTCGCTTCTGTAAACCTGCTTGCGCTCCCAAACCGGAGGTCCCCTGCCGCTTCGCACCCGGGCTCCAAGTTGCATCTGCCGAGAGAAACTCCATTTCCCAAGCTTTCCCAGGACGAAATTACCCCCAACCCTAACCACCACCGAGCAGAGAGCCTACCACCAGCCTGTATGCAAATGTAACTCAAAATGGTATAAAAGACCTGTAACCCCGTATATCGGGGCTCTCCCGCTTTCCAACACTGGGGAGCCCTGGTGCACCAGTAAAGACTCTCTGCCGACGTCGGAGTGCCGTGTGGTTCTTTGCGCCAACTCTCATTCCATAGGGCTTAGGAGCTTGGCTCCTAACATTTGGTGCATTGGCCGGGAAACCGAGGGAAGGCAAGAGAACCCCGGCCCCGTCGGTGGATGATTCTCCGGCCCGGGCCACTGACGGACTGACTGAAGACAGACTTCTGTGCCTTTGTCTACACACAGGTATTGTGTTCTATGTTTTGTCTCTGAACTGTGAATTCTGAGGCCGGCCGGCCACCTCAGTAGGAGTGTTGAAGGAGGACAGACGTGTCCTGAACCTTCACACCCCAGCCCCGAGGGACGCCTCGGTGGTGTTTGTAGGGGAGAACTGACAAGTTCGTCAGACTCCCCAAATCCGTAGGCAGGCCTCCCCTGCCATCTGAATCTGAATACCTGGCCGCGGCTCCTTGGTTGTTGTCTAGTCTGTGTTGTCTGGTCTGTATCGACATTGTAGTCATATTCGTGTGTGTGTGTGTAAGTGTGCGTGTGTGGACGCGTGGACAGGACGACACAGCCATGGGACAGACACTGACTACTCCTCTATCTTTGACTCTGACTCATTTCTCGGACGTCCAGGCAAGAGCTCGCAATCTATCCGTTGAGGTTCGAAAAGGTCGATGGCGAACTTTTTGTTCATCGGAGTGGCCCACCCTATCTGTAGGGTGGCCCCGGGACGGGACTTTTGACCTCTTTGTTATATTACAGGTTAAGACAAAGGTAATGGATCCTGGACCACAAGGTCATCCAGATCAAGTGGCCTATATCCTCACCTGGGAGGATCTCATCCGGAATCCTCCGGCATGGGTGAAACCCTTCCTTCCTTCCTGCCCCACTTCTCAGTCTACCCTCCTTCCCCTGAAAACCTCCAAAAACCGAGCCTCAACCCAAACTCCAGATCCGCCCAAACCGGTTTTTCCCGATGAGTCCCAAAGGGACTCCCTCCTCCTAGACGCTTTGTCTTCGCCGCCCCACGCCCCCGAAGAGACTTCACCGCCCCACAACCCCCTCTTACTACCTCCACCCTATAATTCACCCCTGGCCCCCGTCTCCGTCCTGTCCCCGGTGCCCCCTACTTCCCCTCCTGCCTCCAGTTCCTCCTCCCCCTCCCCAACTTCTTCCCCCGCCTGTACGTCAGCCCCATCCTCTACTCCAGCCCCACCCGATCTAACTCCCCAGACCCCACCTCAGACCCCCCGCCTCCGTCTCCGGCGATCGGACGACCCGAACGGCCCTCCCACTTGGCAATCTTCCCTGTTTCCTCTCCGGACAGTCAACCGGACTGTCCAATATTGGCCATTTTCTGCATCCGATCTCTATAATTGGAAAACTCATAACCCTTCCTTTTCCCAAGAACCCCAGGCCCTAACCTCACTAATAGAGTCTATCCTCCTCACACACCAGCCTACCTGGGACGACTGCCAGCAGCTCTTACAGGTCCTTTTGACTACCGAGGAAAGGCAACGAGTTCTCCTGGAGGCCCGGAAAAATGTGCCGGGGCCTGGAGGTCTTCCAACTCAGCTTCCCAATGAAATAGATGAAGGGTTTCCCCTCACCCGCCCGGACTGGGACTATGAAACGGCTCCAGGTAGGGAGAGTCTCCGAATCTATCGCCAGGCTCTGTTGGCGGGTCTCAAGGGGGCAGGGAAACGGCCCACCAATTTGGCCAAGGTAAGGACCATAATCCAAGGAAAAGAGGAGAGCCCCGCAGCCTTTATGGAACGGCTTCTAGAGGGGTTTCGGATGTATACTCCATTTAACCCCGAGGCTCCAGAACATAAGGCTACCGTGGCCATGTCATTCATAGATCAGGCAGCGTCTGATATAAAAGGAAAGCTCCAACGGCTAGATGGGATTCAAACCTATGGGTTGCAGGAACTAGTTAGGGAGGCAGAAAAGGTATATAACAAAAGGGAGACCCCAGAAGAAAAGGAGGCTAGGCTAGCAAAAGAGCAGGAAGCACAGGAGGAACGAAGAGATCGAAAGAGAGATAAACATCTAACAAAAATCCTGGCAGCTGTAGTGACAGAAAATAGAACAGGAAAGTCAGGGGAAACGAAGAGGCGGCCCAAAATAGAAAAAGACCAATGTGCCTATTGCAAAGAGCGCGGGCACTGAATCAAAGACTGCCCTAAGCGCCTTAGAGACTCAAAGAAATCTACCCCCATACTCACCTTGGGCGAAGAGAGAGAGTAGGGGCGTCAGGGCTCTGGAGCCCCCCCCGAGCCCCGGCTAACTTTATCTGTAGGGGGGCATCCCACCACCTTCCTGGTGGACACAGGAGCTCAGCACTCGGTCCTAACCAAGGCAAACGGGCCTCTGTCCTCTCGTACCTCTTGGGTTCAAGGAGCGACAGGAAGAAAAATTCACAAATGGACTAACTACCGTACGGTTGATTTAGGGCAAGGGACAGTGACACACTCTTTTCTGGTAGTACCCGAATGCCCATACCCCCTTTTAGGACGAGACCTCCTAACCAAGCTTGGAGTTCAGATCCATTTCTCCAAAGCGGGGGCCCAAGTGCTAAACCGGGATGGCCAGCCTATCCAAGTCTTAACTGTGTCCTTACAAGACGAACACAGACTTTTTGAAACCCCGGTCACCACTAACCTCCTCGAAGCCTGGCTGCAGGACTTTCCCCAGGCCTGGGCAGAAACGGGAGGGCTTGGTCGAGCCAAATGCCAGGCCCCAATCATAATTGACCTAAAGCCCACGGCAATGCCTGTATCTATCAGGCAGTATCCCATGAGCAAGGAGGCTCATATGGGCATTCAGCCACACATTACCAGATTTCTAGAGCTTGGGGTCCTGCGACCTTGCCGCTCACCTTGGAATACCCCTCTCTTACCAGTGAAAAAAACCTGGCACTCGAGACTACAGGCCTGTCCAAGACTTAAGGGAGGTCAACAAAAGGACTATGGATATCCATCCTACGGTCCCCAATCCCTATAACTTGCTCAGCACCCTGAGCCCAGACCGTACCTGGTGCACAGTACTGGACCTAAAAGATGCATTCTTTTGTTTACCCTTGGCCCCCCAGAGCCAAGAACTGTTTGCTTTCGAATGGAGGGACCCTAAAAGAGGAATCTCAGGCCAATTAACCTGGACCCGCTTACCCCAAGGGTTCAAAAACTCCCCCACTCTCTTTGATGAGGCTCTTCACAGGGACCTAACTGACTTCCGGACTCAACATCCAGAAGTAACACTACTCCAATATGTGGATGACCTTCTTCTGGCCGCCCCCACAAAAGAAGCCTGCATACTAGGTACCAGACATCTGCTCCGGGAATTAGGAGAAAAAGGATACCGGGCATCCGCCAAGAAGGCCCAGATTTGCCAAACCAAGGTAACCTACCTGGGGTACATACTGAGTGAGGGGAAAAGATGGCTCACCCCTGGGCGAATAGAAACTGTGGCTCGCATTCCGCCGCCCCAGAACCCCAGAGAGGTACGTGAATTCCTGGGAACTGCTGGGTTCTGTCGCTTATGGATACCTGGGTTCGCTGAGCTAGCCGCCCCCCTCTATGCCCTCACGAAAGAGAGTGCACCCTTCACCTGGCAGGAAAAACATCAGTCAGCCTTTGAGGCCCTAAAAGAGGCCCTCCTCTCCGCCCCGGCTCTCGGGTTGCCAGACACCTCCAAGCCCTTTACCCTTTTCATAGACGAGAAACAAGGAATTGCCAAAGGAGTTCTAACCCAAAAATTAGGGCCCTGGAAGAGGCCAGTAGCATACCTGTCCAAAAAGTTGGACCCTGTGGCAGCGGGGTGGCCCCCATGTCTTCGTATCATGGCAGCCACTGCTATGCTGGTCAAGGACTCTGCCAAATTAACCCTTGGACAGCCACTAACTGTTATCACCCCGCATGCTTTAGAGGCCGTAGTGCGGCAGCCACCGGACCGATGGATAACCAACGCACGCCTAACTCACTACCAGGCCCTCCTACTGGACACAGACCGCATCCAATTTGGACCTCCGGTTACCTTGAACCCTGCCACGTTGCTACCGGCACCGGAAGACCAACAGAGCGCACACGATTGCCGGCAAGTACTGGCTGAGACCCATGGGACACGGGAAGATCTTAAAGATCAAGAGCTCCCAGATGCGGATCACTCTTGGTATACGGACGGGAGCAGTTACATCGACTCAGGTACCCGGAGGGCGGGAGCAGCGGTAGTAGATGGCCACCACATCATATGGGCACAATCACTACCTCCTGGCACGTCTGCCCAAAAGGCTGAGCTGATAGCGCTCACCAAGGCCCTAGAGCTATCCGAAGGGAAAAAGGCTAACATATACACAGATAGCCGATATGCCTTTGCAACGGCTCATACACATGGGAGTATTTATGAAAGAAGGGGCCTACTAACCTCAGAAGGAAAAGAAATTAAAAACAAAGCTGAAATCATTGCATTATTAAAGGCCCTTTTTCTTCCTCGAAGAGTAGCCATAATTCATTGCCCCGGGCATCAGAAAGGACAAGGCCCAATTGCAACAGGAAATAGACAGGCAGACCAAGTAGCCAGGCAAGTCGCTGTGGCAGAAACGTTGACCTTGACCACAAAACTTGAAGAAACCGATCTTACGACCAACAAATATGCTTACACCCCAGATGACCAGGAAGAGGCAAAGGCCATAGGGGCTGTACTGAATCAGGACACTAAAGACTGGGAAAAAGAAGGAAAGATAGTCCTTCCCCGAAAGGAAGCCCTGGCAATGATCCAACAAATGCACGCCTGGACACATTTAAGTAATCAGAAGCTGAAGTCACTGATTGAAAAAACTGACTTCTTAATCCCTAAGGCAGGCACCCTCATAGAACAGGTGACCTCCGCCTGTAAGGTCTGTCAACAGGTAAACGCTGGGGCTACCCGAGTGCCAGAAGGAAAACGGACTCGTGGTAACCGCCCAGGAGTCTATTGGGAAATAGACTTTACTGAAGTAAAGCCTCACTATGCGGGGTATAAGTACTTATTAGTGTTTGTAGACACCTTTTCAGGATGGGTAGAAGCCTACCCCACCCGACAAGAAACGGCACACGTGGTAGCCAAGAAGATTTTAGAAGAAATCTTCCCCAGATTTGGACTTCCCAAGGTAATCGGGTCAGATAACGGGCCGGCCTTCGTTTCCCAGGTAAGTCAGGGGCTCGCCAGGACACTGGGGATTAATTGGAAATTACACTGTGCATATAGGCCCCAGAGCTCAGGACAGGTAGAAAGAATGAATAGAACAATAAAAGAGACCCTTACTAAATTGACCTTAGAGACTGGCTTAAAAGATTGGAGACGCCTCCTATCTCTGGCCTTGTTAAGAGCCAGAAATACACCCAACCGTTTCGGGCTCACCCCATATGAAATCCTTTATGGGGGACCCCCCCCTTTTTGTCAACCTTGCTCAATTCCTTCTCCCCCTCCGATCCTAAGACTGATTTACAAGCCCGACTAAAAGGGCTGCAAGCGGTGCAGGCCCAAATCTGGACACCCCTGGCCGAACTGTATCGGCCAGGACATCCACAAACTAGCCACCCATTTCAGGTAGGAGACTCCGTGTAAGTCCGGCGGCACCGCTCTCAAGGATTGGAGCCTCGTTGGAAGGGACCTTACATCGTCCTGCTGACCACGCCCACCGCCGTAAAGGTTGACGGGATTGCCGCCTGGATTCACGCATCGCACGCCAAAGTAGCCCCAAAAACCCCTGGACCAGAAACTCCCAAAACCTGGAAGCTCCACCGTTCGGAGAACCCTCTTAAGATAAGACTCTCCCGTGTCTGACTGCTAATCCACCCTGTCCCTGCACGAACCCAAAATGAAACCCCCAGCAGGAATGGTCTTTCTGTGGGTCCTCACAAGCTTGGGGGCGGGAATTGGAGCTAAAATTGTCAAAGAGGGGAACCCACATCAGGTTTACACCTTGACTTGGCAAATCTACTCCCAGAGTGGGGAAGTTGTCTGGGAGGTCCAAGGTAACCATGCGCTTAACACTTGGTGGCCCCCACTTACCCCTGATTTTTGCCAGCTGGCAGCTGGACTAGACACTTGGGATATCCCCCTGGTTTACCACTTTAGTCTCCTCCCTCATGGGCCCCTTAATACTCCTACTATTAATACTGGTGTTCGGACCCTGCATCCTTAACCGCTTGGTACAGTTCATAAGAGAAAGACTCTCTGTCATCCAGGCCTTGGTTCTAACCCAACAGTACCACCAACTAAGACAATTTGATGCAGAAAGGCCAGATACAATCGAATGAAAGGTTTCATTCGACGCCAAAAGAAAATGGGGGAATGAAAGACCCCTGCTTAGCTTAATAACACACCCCCACCCTATCTTCAGTTCCGTAACGCCTCACTTGCAGGGCTTGCACTTCCACCAGTTGACAAACAGGATATCTGCAGTTAGACATCCGTACCCTGGGAGAGCTGTACCCCCCACCTTTCCCTACGCAAGACAGGAACAGGTTTTCACATAAATAACGATGACCGCTTTCATCTCGCTTCTGTAAACCTGCTTGCGCTCCCAAACCGGAGGTCCCCTGCCGCTTCGCACCCGGGCTCCAAGTTGCATCTGCCGAGAGAAACTCCATTTCCCAAGCTTTCCCAGGACGAAATTACCCCCAACCCTAACCACCACCGAGCAGAGAGCCTACCACCAGCCTGTATGCAAATGTAACTCAAAATGGTATAAAAGACCTGTAACCCCGTATATCGGGGCTCTCCCGCTTTCCAACACTGGGGAGCCCTGGTGCACCAGTAAAGACTCTCTGCCGACGTCGGAGTGCCGTGTGGTTCTTTGCGCCAACTCTCATTCCATAGGGCTTAGGAGCTTGGCTCCTAACAAAGCCAGAATATTTTTAAAACTTCAATTCTTATCTGGTTAATAGATTCAATGTAATACTGACTTAACCAACAGTATGTTTTCTTTGGAAGACTGACAAAGTAATTTAAATTTTATATGAAAATGAAAAAGCCTTAGAATAGCCTGGACAGTTAGGACAAAGAGCACAGTTGAAGGGCTTATCCACTAGATATCAAGACTTATTATGAAGCTACAGTAATGAAGACATTATAATATTGGTACAAGGACAGACTACTGGACCAATAGAACAGAACAGATAGCCCAGTAGTGGATAAAGACGATGTAGTATATATATACATACACCGGAAGATTACTCAGTGATCAAAGAGAATGAAATCTTGCCATTTACAACAACATGGATGGAACCAGAGTGTATTAATGCTAAGCAAAATAAGTCAATTGGAGAAAGGCAAATATCATATGATTTCACTCATATGTGGAATTTAAGAAACAAAACGGATGAACATGGAGAAAGGAAGGAAAACTAAAATAAGATAAAAACAGAGAGGGAGGCAAACCATAAGAGACTCTTAAATATAGAGAACAAACAGAGTTGATGGAGGGAGGGGATGGGCTAAATGGGTGATGGACATTAAAGAGGGCACTTGTTGGGATGGACACTGGGTATCATACGTAAGTGATGAATCACTAAATTCTACTCCTGAAACCAATACTACACTATATGTTAAGTAACTTGAAACTTAATTAATTAGAAAAAAAAGAATTAAGTTGAGATGGCTATTGAATATTAATGTGAAAACTAATATCACCAAACTGTTAAAAAACAAAGATGGATCGCGTTGGGTATTATATGTAAATGATGAATCAGTGAATTCTACTACTCCTGAAATCAATATTGCACTGTATATTGACTAATTAAAATTTAAATTAAAAAAAGAAAAAACAAAGGAAAACCAAAAACAGAGACGTTTATCTTCTTGAACTTTGGATAGAAAGTTTTCTTAGCCTGGACATAAAAATCTCTGACCATTAAAGTAAACACTAACAAAGCAAACATCATTAAAAGAGGAAAAGGCTAGGGACAGATTGGGAGAAAATATTCTGAATATATATATTTGGCAAAAGACTCATCTAGAATGTAAAAAATACCTCTAGAAGTCAATTTTTAAAAGACAATTATATTGAAAATAGGCAAATGGGTAGAAAAGAGACATCACAAAGGATGTAAAGGAAGACATCCAAATGCATTAAGAAAGATAAGAAAAAGTATTCAACATTATAAGTCATTAGAGATATAAAAATAAATACTAAAATGAGATTATCACTACATACTTACCAGAACACATTTAATTATTAATTAGGACCTGAGTTTGGCAAACTTTGACGCATAGGCCATTCTGGCCTACAGCTTATATTTATGTTGACCAAGAATTATTTTACATTTTTAAAAGGTTTTTAAATTTTTATGCAACAGAGATCATATATGGCCCACAAATTCTAAAATATTTACTACCTGGCCCAAATAGGAAATGTGTTTTGGCCCCCCAGTTAAGACTGACAATACTAATTTTTGACCAAAAAAAAAGTTATTCTTTTTCTTGCATTTCTTACATTATTACATTTCTCTTGTCTCTTAGGTTATGGATGGTTTTGTCAATGGATACAACCAGTCTGGAAAAATCTTTGATTTCTCTTTTGGGTAAAAGAACAACAGAAATGAATGTTTTTATCCACAAAAAAACACGGGCACTCAGGTGTTTTGCAACTTTATTTATAATAGCCGAACACTAGAAACACACCAAGTGTTCATCAACATTAACAAGGTAAATCCATTTTTTAAACATTTGTACAATGGAACACTGTGACAATGAAAAAGAACCAACTACTGATAAATGCGCTAACATGGATGGATCATACAGACCCAATATTGATTGAAAGAAATCAGACTCAAAAGAGTACGTGATAGATTGCATATTATGTGTTTCCATTTATATGATGTTCCAAACAGGCAAAGCCAGTGTGTGGTTATAGAAGTCAGAATATTGGTTACCCAGTGGAGATTACAAAAAGGGGGCAATAGGCAGTCCTCTGGATATTTGGAATATTCTATATCTTTTCCTGTGTGTTCATTATAGTAGTGTATAGATCTGTAAAAATTCATCAAACTCTATACTGGAGATTTGTGTACTTCCCTGTATATGTCCCACTTAAAATTTTTAAAAAGGTTTAAAGTTTATAGATACCATGAATTTTATTCACAGACATAGGTTAATACCACTGCCCTAAGGTGAAAATGATATCTAAGCTGTTGAAAGATGAGATAGAGGGCACGGGCTCAGATAGAGAGTCTGAGGGCACGGGCTGATTTGTGAACCATGGCTACTAAGTAGTCATGAAGATGGACAAAAATCATGAATGTAGTACTTTAGTAGGTATCAAAGTAACCAAACCACTAATATGGTAGAGAATTTTGCGTAGCAATGGAAAATGGCCCCGGCCAAAGACGTCAACATGCAAAAACCAAGACGGTTTAAAACAAATCAAGGCAGCAAGGAAAGAAGGCACAGAGAAACAGATTAAAAAGCAATGTTTGAAGGAATTCTCTGAGAAATTGAACGTGGAGATTTGGAGAAGAATTTTGGTTCTTGTTATCATGGGTGTACCTGGCTCACTTAAAGAAGTGAAGATGTGTCGTGGGTATGGTGAGGACCATTCCTTTCCCAGAGATAGGAGAGAAGGAGGTGTGGATGTGTACATGATTAACAATGAAGGCTTAAATTAAGAAAGCAAATGAGGAAATGGAGAGGCTGGAATGTGAAAATATTAAGGTGAAATATTAAGGAATAGTAAGGACAGGTTGTGTTGATTTGCTATGGGGAGAAAGAGAAGAATTCTAAAACGATTCCCAGGTTCCTTTTTGGGTAAATGGGAGATGCCGTTGGTGTTCACTTGAGAAACAACAATGTAGGAGGAAGACAAAACAGAAATGTGGGAAGGTGATGAGTGCGACGTGGCGAAATGGCTTGTGAGATATACGTACGACAGTCATCTCTACATCCCTATACATCTTAAGCTAGAAAGCTGGATATAATCTGGATAGAATTAGAAATGTTTACTTGAGACTCATCAGTAGATAGATTTTAGGGTTTTTTCTTGTGGATGAAGTAAACCAGGAAAACTGTATAAGCAATCAGAAAAAATAGAATCTTGGGGAAGACTGTAGTTTGTAAAGCAGAAAGTGAAAAAAATAAATAAGAATAGACAGAAAGATAAGAGTGAAGAGAACCCAAGAAAAATGATATCATAGCACGCAGAAGAAGAGAGAATTATGAGGAAAGCATCCTCAACAGTTTCAAATGCCACAGAGGGAGCTAAAGTGGGAAACACAGTTCTTTTTAGATTTTTTTGTTTTATTTCTTTGGAAAGAGAGATCATGAGTCAGGGCTGGGCATGGAGAGGGAGAGTAAGAGAGGGAGAGAGAGAGAATTCCAAGCAGGCTCTGCATTGTCAGTGCAGAGTCTGATATGGGGCTTAAACTCATAAACCATGAGATTATGACCTGAGCCTAAATCAGGAGTCAGATGCTTAATCAACTGAGCCACCCAGGCACCCCCAAAAACACAGCTTTAAACTGTGGTCCATGGGTCCCTGGGTATCTCTAAGAGTCTTTCAATGGTATGATGAAATCAAAACTATTTTTATAATCATCTTAACGTGTTATTTGCTGTTTTTATTGTGTTCACTTTTTTATGTTGGTTTTTTTTTTTTTTTTTTGAGAGAGAGAGAATCCCAAACAGGCACTGTGTTGTCAGTGCAGAGCCCCACATGGGGCTCGAACCCACGAATCATGATGTCATGACCTGAGCTGATACTTGAGAGCTGGATGCTCAGCCGATTGAGCCACCCGGGCGCCCCTACTGTGTTTACATTTTTAATGATGGTTCAAAACAATAGTGGGTAAAATTGTCCAAGTAGTCATTGTATTATGCACCACCACGCACTTTCAAGGAAAAAAGGGCCAGTTTTACTTAGGAATGTCCTTCCTCAAGCTGTAAAAAAATATTCATTTTAGTAAATTTTGGCTCTTAATACACTATGTGATGAAATGGAAGTATACTTAGAACATTTAGTTTTTTTCCTAATGTTTATTTTTGAGAGAGAGAGATAGACAAAGTGTGAGCAGGGGAGGGGCAGAGAGAGGGGGAGACACAGAATCCGAAGCAGGCTCCAGGCTCCGAGCTGTCAGCACAGAGCCCGACACGGGGCTCGAACTCATGGACCAGGAGATCATGACCTGAACTGAAGTCGGATGCTTAACCAAGTGAGCCACCCGGGTGCCCCTACATGGGGCATTTGTGCTGCATGCTGATATCAGGTGATGACTTTGAGGAAAAGCATTCATTCAGTCGATAGACTTGGAGGATGAACTAGACACTTGTCTCATGAAATAACATTTTTACTGGAGAAAATGAGTGCCAGACACACTAGCATTATCGATACTTGGGTATTTGGCAGATATTTTCTCAAAAATGGAGGAGTCGAACTCGTCATGTAAAGGAAGAAGACAGATGGTGTTTACTGCTGATGATAAAATTTGAGCTTTCAAGTGAATATTGGAACTTTGGAAAACTTGTATCCACCCTGGGAGTTTGACATCTTTCCAATACTTAGAGACTTTGCTGATAGGATTGGTAAGGATTATTAACGCACGTGAGTTTTTGATACTATATTAACATTTGGGAACTCTGCATACGTCAGGGAGCCAATATTTTCTAAATGACCTATGCTTGATATCACAGAAGAAAGCCAAAGTCGGACACCCAACAGACTGAGCCACCCAAGAGCCCCATGATGAAGAGATTTTTAAATGTATAAGACAATAGGGGTGCCTGGGTGGCTCAGTCAGTTAAGCATCTGACTCGATTTAGGCTTAGGTCATGATCTCACAGTTTGTGAATTTGAGCCCCGCATCAGGGTCTGTGCTGACAGTGTGGAGCCTGCTTGGGATCCTCTCTCTCCCTTTCTCTCTGCCTTCCCCCTGCTTGCTCTCTATCTCTCTCAAAATAAATAAAAATAAGTGTCAATAAAAAATTAAAAATAAAAGTATAAGACAATGTCACTCTTCACTAACTTCATTTTTTTAAACTAAAGCTATTTTTCATAGAGCTATGTTATTTGTGTGAGCATACAATACATTTGTGGCTTTTATTTATTTATTTATTTATTTATTTATTATGAAATTTATTGTCAAATTGGTTTCCATACCATTTGTGGCTTTTAAACAAATAAATGCAATGATCTCAATTTAAATTCTAGGACAGTAAATATTGATATATATATATAACTCATCTAAACCAAATGCTCATTGGGGTCGTCCATAATGTTTAAGTGTGTAAAGAGACCTTGATACCAAAGTGTTGGAGAACTGATGGGTTAGTTTGCAAGTCGCTAATGAACTTACAGAGAAGAGCTTCAGCTACAAAAGTAACTCTGACATGATGAACTATTAATGGTGACAGGGAAGACATGAAACTGACAATACCATAAGCTTGGCTGTAAAGTCTAAGGGACAAGACAGAACAGCCATAATTGAAATTCATATATAGATGAGCGCAAGTATGTTTTTCCAATTCCGTTAATTTCCTCCTCCGTTAGTTTATGCAGTTAAAGAGACCCCTCTCAAAATACAAACAGGATTTTAAAATGGAACTAAGAAAGCTAATGTTAAAGCTCACATGGAAAATTAAACATTCCAGAATGTCTAGGCAAGCTCTAAAAGGTTAAGAGTCATGAGTGAAGATGAACCATTTCAGATGACAAAATGTATTATGAGATTTTCATAATTAAAACAGTGGGGAATTGGTACACGAATGGACACACTACTGGGGGCCAATGTAAAGTTCAGAAATAGGGCCAGATAGGGAAGAAAATTTAATATACTATAAAGTTGGCATTGCAAATTACAGACTACATAAGCTTTTTAAATAAACAGCATGAGACAACGGGATGATGATTGGGAAAAAGATCAAATTGAATGCATATCTCAACATGTACAAAAATAAACCCCAAAAGGGTCAGAGATCTAAATGTTAAAAATGAGGAAAATAAGCGTGATTTACTATCTAACCTGAGTGAGGGGCAAGAATTTTTAACAATGACTCATAGAAATGTAGAAATAAAGTCTGACTAGCAAAATGAACCGGAAAAAAAAATCATTCTGCATTGCAGAAGCACCATACACTATAGCAAATAGTAAACACAGAAAAAAATTTTCATTTATAACATGCAAAATGTTTATCTGTGATGTCTAAAGAGCTATTGAAATTAAGAGATAAAAAGATCAAAAAAAACAGGAAAATAAGCAAAAGATACACTTGGCAAAAAAATAATTTAGCAATGGCACTCAAACATATAACAAGCTCAATTTCATTCACCATAGAGTAGATACAAATTAAAACTACAAGGAGTTGGGGCACCTGGGTGGCTCAGTCGGTTAAGCATCTGACTTCAGCTCAGGTCATGATCTCACGGTTCATGAATTCGAGCCCAGCGTCGGGCTCTCTGCTGAAAGCTCAGAGCCTCTTTCAGATTCTGTGTCTCCCTCTCTCTCTCTGCCCCTCCCCACTCACATTGTCTCTCTTTCAAAAATAAATAAACATTAAATTTTTTTTTAAATAAAACTACAAGGAGTTAACATGTTTCACCTATTGGATTGGCAAAATTTTTAAAGTTTGAAAATATACTTTGTTAGCAAGGCTTTGGGAAACGGGGTCTCTTACATGGCTGGTAAGGATGAAAAATGGTTCAACACCTTACTAATTGTTATGTATACTTTTACCTTTTGATAAATCAACTCCCCTTCTAGGAATTTTTGTTGAAGTTAAATTTCCAAAAACATGAAACACATACAGGGTGAGAGGGAGTGAGTGGTATGCACGTGATTATTTTTGGTGGAATTATCGATAATTACAAAACAGTAGAAACAACCTTAAATGCTCATACTACACAGGGCATTGGATAAATAAATTATGACATATCTACCAGTGCAGTATTAAAAAAGAGAAGAAATCTGGCTTTTAAATGGAGTGTGTTGGCCATTTTCATATTTGGTTTTACATCTACTATCTTGCTATGAGTTGATATAGAGTGGTTCCGGGACCTACTACTGAGTGAAGGACATCGACGCGTTAACATGTATGCAGCATTTTGTCTTTTATATAATAAAAGAGGGACAATAATATATGTGGGGTGGTTTCTGGAAAAAATAAACTCCAGAAATATACTCGAGAAATGAGTGAATGGGTTAGCCAAGAGATAGAGGAGAGAGTGACATGTCTCTAAGTCACTATACTATTTGTGTAGTTTTGACTTTTGGAACATGATATATTTTTAAAATTTTTATTTTAATTCTAGTTAGGTAACATACAATGTTATATGAGTTTCAGGTATACAATATAGGAATTAAACAGTTCCATATGTCACCCTGTGCTCATCACAGAACAAGTGCACTCCTTAATTTCTGTCACCTATTCAACCTATACTTCCTACCCACGTACCCTTTGGTAACCATCAAATTGTTCTCTATAACTAAACATATATTTCTTGCTTTGACTCTCTCTCTCTCTTTAATTTTCTTCCTTTGCTTGTTTGTTTTGCTTCTTAAATTCCACATATGAGTGAAAGCATATGGTATGGAACATGATATTAAGATTTTACCTGTTGAAAAACAAAGTCAAGGTAAATCAATATTGAGTGTATACAGAAACAAAAAAATCCCGAACTGTAAACAATTGGTAACAAAAGAACCACACAAAAGAAAAAAATTCAAGTGAATCCAAGCATTCTGAACACAATGCTTTGACTACATACCCTTGGTGGGAAACATTCTAAAGAGAAAAAAAATAATTGTAGCAAAATTTTTAAATTTTGTTTTATTTATTGTACTGGTATGAGGCTAGAAATTCTGAAATGAATTTGTTGTATTGTAGGATTTAAAAAATATAAATAAATATGGGGTGCCTGGGTGGCTCAGTCGGTTAAGCGTCTGACTTCAGCTCAGGTCATGATCTCGTGGTTCGTGAGTTTGGGCCCTGTGTTGGGCTCTGTGCTGACAGCTCAGAGCCTGGAGCCTGCTTCGGATTCTATGTCTCCCTCTCTCTCTGTCCCTTCCCTGTTTGTGCTCTGTCTCACTCTCTCTCTCTAAAATAAGTAAACCTTAAAAATTTTTAAAAATATAATTAATAAATAAATAAATTGATGCTTTTGGGGACCACGTAGCCCACAGTGAGAAATATGCGGACTGATAAGTAATTAGGAAAGTACCAGAAGAATCCTGTGTTACTGGATGAGGATGAAAGGCATAGACATCTAAGAGCAATAATGTCCTCATAGTCATGACCATACCTGGGTTCCATACCTTGTTTTATAAAACAATTGACCGCTAAAAAGACCAAGGGTTCCTTGTCTGAGAGGACTGATTTCAGAACTGGGGCATGGAAAGTAAAAGGTGAATCTGACAAAATTCATGTCAGAAAGTAAGATCTGATGGTACATGTTAAAAGGAGTTCTCAAAAAAGAGTCCAGGACAATTTGAGGACCAAAAAAATTAAGTATAGTAATGACTTAAGCTATACTGGCTATAAAAGAAATCAAAAGTGTTTACCAGTATGAATAAATAAATACAAAGAGTGGGAGGGAATCATAAGGAAAATTATCATTTTATAATCATATAATGACAAATGACTTAGGGAAGAATTATCAATGGATTCTAAGTCTATTGGGTCAACGTTTATTGGAAAAGAATTTCTTAATTTCCAAATATATGGAGATTTTCTGGTTATCTTTTGTTAAACATTTCTCTCTCGTTTGAATTTCTGCCAAAGAATATACACTTTATGGTTCCAATACTTTGAACGTTATTGAGGGGCATCTGGGTGACTTAATTGGTTAAGTGTCCAACTCTCGGTTTCAGCTCAGGTCATGATCTCACGGTTTGTGTGTTCAAGCCCCGCGTCGGGCTCTGTGCTGAGAGCATGGAGCCTGCTTGGGATTTCTCTCTCCCTCTCTCTCTGCCCCTCCCCAGCTCTCTCTTTCTCTCTCTCTCTCTAAAAAAAAAAAAATAAATAAACCTTGAAAAAATTAAAAAAAATATTTGGAATTGATTTACAGCAAAGTATACAGTCAAGTTTGATAAATATTTCTTGTTTAAATGATGGGAATACGTATTTTTCACTTTTCAATGAATTCAGCTTTGTTCATTGCTCTCATACAATTATTGAAAAGGGTTTGTTAAAATTTCACACCATGATTGTAGCTTTGTCTACTGTTCTTATAGTTCTGTCCCTTTTTGATTTAGTAATATCGAGGCCATATTATTATATATTTTTTTAACGTTTATTTATTTTTGAGACAGAGAGAGACAGAGCATGAATGGGGGAGGGGCAGAGAGAGAGGGAGACACAGAATCAGAAACAGGCTCCAGGCTCTGAGCCATCAGCCCAGAGCCCGACGCGGGGCTCGAACTCACGGACCGCGAGATCGTGACCTGGCTGAAGTCGGACGCTTAACCGACTGAGCCACCCAGGCGCCCCTCGAGGCCGTATTATTATACACATACAAGTTCATTATGCTATGTCTTTCAGATGAATTAAATCTTTTATCATTACGAAATAAACTTCTTTATTTAAAATATTTTATTTTAGTGAAAAGTGTATTCTGTCAGATTATTAATATAGCTCCACAGTCTTTCTGTTGGTTAGTGTTTGTGTGGAATACATTTTTCTATTTCTTACTTTCCTTATGATTTATATATGCCTCTTATAAACACATAGGTGGATTCTGTTTTCAAACCCTGTCTGACAATCTTAGAATATTTGGTTCATTTACAATTAATATAATTATTGATATATTTGGTTTCAATCCTGCCATCTTAGTACGTGTTTTATATTTTTCCACCTGATGTGTGTTACTTTTTCTATCTTTTATTGCCCTGTATTGGATTCGCTTTATTACTCTATAATATTCCTTTGTAAATTTGGAAAACACTCCTTTTCTGTTAGTGAATACCCTTGAAAGTACAAGTTATACTTTATTCATCAAAGCTTAATATTAAAAATCCTTTTTTTTCTTTCTCCTGGACAATGCAAACAGTTAACTTTCAACCTTTCTTACTTATGTGCTATTGTTTTGTGCATTTTAGTTCCATACATATTCTAAGCCTCAGAAGTCACAATTATTATTATTTCATACAGTTAATGTTCTTCATATTTAACCACACATTTACCATTTGCTCTTTTCTTCAGGGACTCATTAAAAAAATTTTTTTTTGAGGGGCACCTGGGTGGCTCAGTCAGTTGAGCGGCCAACTTCGGCTCAGGTCACGATCTCGCAGTCCGTGAGTTCGAGCCCTGCGTGGGGCTCTGTGCTGACGGCTCAGAGCCTGGAGCCTGTTTCAGATTCTGTGTCTCCCTCTCTCTGACCCTCCCCCGTTCATGCTCTGTCTCTCTCTGTCTCAAAAATAAATAAACGTTAAAATTAAAAAAAAAATTTTTTTTGAGTATAGTTGACACACAAGGTAACATTCGTTTCAGGTGTATAACACAGTGATTCGACAGTTACCATTTTCATTGTCCTTGTTTCCTGATTCACTTTTTGTCAGCTCATCGACGTTGTCATTTTGACACCTAGCTTTCATTGTTGCTGTTGCCAAAGCATTCATCCATCTTCTCAGGGCTCCGTTGAAGTTGATCTCTTGATTTTTCTGTCTTTAAAATTGATTTTTTTCTTCTTTTTTTTCCTGCAATGGTGTTATGGTGGGTCTAAATGTTGGTTTCTTTTTATTCATTCTGCTTGAGACCTTTTGAGCTCTTTCAGCGTGAGAATCAGTTTCTTTCTTCAATTCCAAGAGCCATTATTTCTCCAAATCTTGCTTTTCTGCCTTGCAAAATTCTTTTCTCGCCTTGGAAAACTCTTCTCACTTTGTACAGTATGTCTATTCTTAGTCTTTCTTCTCTCTTTTGTATCCTTCCAATTCTTTTTGCTTCATTTATCACAATTTCTTCCAATCAACCTTCAGTAATGCTCTTTTTTTTTAGTTGTGTCTAAACTGCCTTTGAGTTGTTAGGTTGTTTCTCCAATCTTCAATGTTCCTATTTATGGTTTGTAGTTTCTGGCTGAACTATTTCATTTCAGCGTGTAATTTTCATATGCATAATACAAATAGTTCTTTAAAATCTATGTGTGGTAATTACCTTGAGTGTCTGTGAGTTCGTTTGTATCATCTTTTATTATGTTGTAGCTGATTCATGTTGCCTTCTCTCTTCATGTGTCTGTTTATCATTGTATTCCAGTCACTGGAACCGAAAAGTATTAAAAGAAATCATGTGAAGTGTAGAATTTTTTTTTTTTTGCTATACCAAAAAAATTTAGAAACATGAAAAAATATGAAAACATCTTAACCCCCTTTTCAGGATTCAGATTTCTATTGGTTACCCATGGCAAGGGTGATTTAAGCCTGGCCCATCCTTATTTCTAGAGTAGAGACCTTTGGCATCCTAAAAATAAGCTCTGGTGGGTTGATCCTTGCCTGCTCTGTATTCCTGCTTTGGATGTTCTTTGCTTGTGAGACGGTGAAATTCGCTTCCCCACCTGTCAGTTACATCTTCAGGTTTGCAAATACATCACTGGCAATGGTGACTCAAAAGCCATAGTTGTTCTTCTTGGATTTCTGTCTTTTTCTGGATCCCTCACTATCTCATTAGCTTCTCAATGCTAAGAGTATTTTTCCCATATTTTTTGTTCTCTTTAACACAACTATTATTGCAGATTATGCACGTGTCAGTAGACGCTGATGCCCCTAATCCTCTCAGTTAATTTAGCTGTACATTTCCTTTGTAAGCACCAGAAGGGCCAGCATCTTTTTAGATGAGCTCTTTGGAGTGGAGGAAGTAAAAATCTGCTAGCCCTTGAATATGTAGGTCAAATTGTGTAAACGGATTCACTTTTTATCTGGGAGAAGTTTTCTTGCTTTTTATCCAAAGGTATGCATGTGTGTGTTCACCTGCAATAGAACAATCTTAAAACTTACATTTATTTTATCAATAAACCCAGAGTCAAAAATCTTCAGATGGTATCCGTGAAGACCGTATGGATGTCTTGATCGTGTTGTGAACTTTACCAGAATCTTTCATAGAAACATAACTTTGAGGAGGAATTATTTAATGAGACACTAAATGTAAGTTCCAACTGGAAGGGGAGGGAAACAAAAGGGAAAAGTAAAAAAAAGAAGATTGCAAAAGCCCTTACATTCTAATTGGTTAAGTTTTGTGACTTGAACATTAGCGTTGTTAAGGCATTTGTGAATATCTCAATCGTAAGCCATAAGATGATCATTTCTCTCACTTCAACCTCCCCCAAATCCTTAAAAAAAAAAAAAACAATGGATTTTTTTTCGTATTGTATAACTAGAATCTAAGAAGATATTTAAAAACAGCCACATAGTGTATTTTAGGTCAATTAATGGCATAAATTTAGACATGTTTCCTTCATGAAGATTCATGTGACACTATTGATTTTGCCACTGAAGAAGATAGGAAAGAATAAAAATGTTAAGGTTAATGTTCTGTGATAGACTGATCTTTTCCAAGATTTAAATGGTACATTTAAAAAATTTAGATGACCAAATATCTCTGTCATCTTCAAATCGTTTTAAATGTCTCAAAAGATTTTGCATCTGTGTTGCGGAATTCATTGGCATACGGGTGCATAAAATACTTGAGCGGCATAAATAGAAAGTTCACATTTACATATTAGCATACATTACATTTCTTTCATTATTGTTAACCTAAATATCAGATAAATAGGTTAAGAATAATTCTTAAATAGAATCCCGATTAAACGCAAATGTTACCAGTCGACGTCTGTTCGTTGTTCACAGTACATAATCCGAAAGTATTGAGCATAGCCGCTGCAATTCTAATGGCCAAGAAAGTTATTTACCTATAGAAATTGCCCAAACAATAGCAATCTTCATGATGGCCTTAGTCCGCGAATTGAAACGGCTATGCTCAATAGGATTACGTATTGCTACATACCGATCCAGCGAGATAGCGCAGAGGTGCATGATGGACGCTGTTGAAAATAAAACATCCAAAGAAATCCAGACGGGGCACAAATATCTAGGTAGTGGCCAGACATAATCTGAAAGAGAAAAGAGAGAAGACAAGAACATATTATCCAAATCAAAATGTCTACAGTCTTACATTTTAGTCTATTTCTTTCCTCTCATAAGCTACGCTTTTTAAAGTAAAGTGGAATTTGGCTAACATTATTTTCCATAGGAATGATGATGATGACAGTGATTATGTCAATGCCTTCAGTGTTACATACATTATTACTTTTTAAATTTTGTTAATGCGTAGTTATTTTTGAGAGAGAGAGAGAGAGAAAGAGAGAGAGACAGACAGCATGAGTCGGGGAGGGGCAGAGAGAGAGACACCGAATCTGAAGCAGGCTCCAGGCTCTGAGCTGTCAGCACAGAGCCCGACGTGGGGCTCGAACTCACGGACCACGAGATCATGACCTGAGCTGAAGTTGGGCGCTTAACCCACTGAGCCACCCAGGCGCCCCCATATATTATTTTTTATTGTGATAAAATTTATAAAGTCTAAAGTTAATCATTTTAAAGTATACGTTCCTGTGGCATTGAGTACGTTTACAGTATTATACAAGCATCACTTCTTTCTAGTTCCAAAACATTTCATCGCTCCAAAAGGAGACCATTATTCACTAAGCAGTCACTCTCCACTCTCCCCTCCCCCCACCCGTAACAATCTAATCTGCTTTCTGTCTCTATGGATTTGGCTAATCAGGATATTTCATATAAATGGAATCCTACAACAGGTGCCTGGGGTTCCTTCACTAACATACTGTTTTTGAGGTTCATCCATTTTGTAGCATGGATCAATACTTTATTCCTTTTCATGGCTAATGTTCTTGGTTGAGATGTTTCTGATGCTGTTGTAAATAGAATCGGTTTTGAATTTCCTTCATGCACGTTCATTGCTAGTATGTAGAACTATAACTGCTTTTCATGGGTTAAGCTTGTATCCTGCAATTTGCTGAATTCATTTATTAGATCTAGTTTTGTGCGTGAGGGTTCATTAGGATTTTCCATTTATAAGACTGTGTCATCTGTGAATGGAGATAATGTTAGACATGCTTTTCGAATTTTCCATTGCATTCTATTTTCTCTCTTGCTCAATTACTCTATATAGAATTTCCAGTACAGTGTTGAATGGAAGCAATAAAAGCAGCCGTCTTGTCTTTTCTCTGCTCTTAAAAAAAAAATCTTTCATTCTTTCACTATTAAGTAGGATGTTAGCTGTGGGTTTTCATAAATGCCTTTGTCATGTTAAGGAAGTTTCCTTGTATTTCTAGTTTATTGGCTGTTTTTATCATAAAAGAGTGATGGATTTTGTCAAATGCACTTTTTTTTTGCATCAATTGAGAGGATCATGTGGTTGTCTGACCTTAATTCTATACGTGATGCATGATTTTTATATGTTGAACTATCTTTGCATTCCCATGATAAATCTCACTTCAGCATGGTGTGTACTATGATGTTATATTTAGTTTGCTAGTATTTTGTTGAGGAGTTTTGCATCTATATTTATAAGTAATATGGGACTATGCTTGTCTTTTCTTATAATGTCATAATCTGGCTTTGATATCTGGATATTGCTGGTCTCATAGAATGAGTTACAAAGTGTTCCCTCAATGTTCTATTTTATAGGAGCTTGATAAGAATTGGTGTTAATTCTTTAAATGTTCAGTAAACTTTGTCAGTGAAGCCATGTAGTCCTGGATTTCTTGTTCTTGTTTTTTTCTCTTCTCTATTTTGTTTATCTCCATTTTAATATTTACCATTTTCTTTCTTTTGATAGTTTGGGTTAAGTTTGTTATTCTTTTCTAGTTCCTTACGATCCAATTTCATTTGTAATTTCTTCTTTGATACATTGGATATTTAATAGTGACTGTGGTGTTTAATTTCCACATATTTATGAATTTGTCAGTTTTCTTCTGTTATTGATTTCTAGTTTCATTTCATTTTGGAGAAGATATTTCAAATAGTAATATTAAAAAATGTTTTAAATGTTTATTTAGTTTTGAGAGAGAGTGAGCAGGGGAGGGGCAGAGAGAGAAGGGGACAGAGGATCTGAAGCAGGCTCTGTGCTGATAACAGAGAGCCCAGTGCGGGACTTGAACTCATGAACCATGAGATCATGACCTGAGCTGAAGTCAGATGCTTAACGAACTGAGCCAGCCAGGTGCCCCAGTAATATTTAAAAATGTCAGTGTTTGTTTTGAGACCTGATATATGATCTATCCCAGAGAATGTTCCTTGTGCACTTGAGAAAATTGCTGTTTCTGCTGTTGTTGGATGGGGTGTTCTATATATGTCTGTTCTATATATGTCTATTAGTTGCTTCATAGCATTGTTCAAGTCCTCTGTTTCCTTATTGATCTTCTGTCTAGTTGTTCTATTTATTCATTATTGAAAATGGGATATTCACGTCTCCAAGTGTTATTTTAGATCTGTCTTTATTTCCCTTAATTTATGTCAGTTTTGCTTCCTATATTTTTTTGCATCTGTTGTTAGGTGCATATATATTTGTAATTATTATATCTTCTGGATGGTTTGAACTTTTTATCAATATATTATGTCCTACTTTGTCTCTCAGAACAATTTTTGTCTTAAGTTTTATTTTGTTGGACACTAATATAGCCACCTTGCCTTTTTTTTTTTTTAACGTTTATTTATTTTTGAGACAGAGAGAGACAGAGCACGAACAGGGGAGGGGCAGAGAGAGAGGGAGACACAGAATCTGAAACAGGCTCCAGGCTCTGAGCTGTCAGCACAGAGCCGGACGCGGGGCTCGAACTCACGGACCATGAGATCATGACCGGAGCCGAAGTCAGATGCTTAACTGACCGAGCCACCCAGGCGCCTCACCACCTTGCCTTTTTTTGGTTACTGTTTACATGGAATATCTTTTCCATCCTTTTACTTTAACCTATCTGTGATTTTGAGTCTAAAATGAGTCTCTTATTGACAGCATATAAAGAAAGGTTCTTTTTTTTAAATTCATTCTGGCATCATATGTTTTTAACAATTCTGCTAATCTTTGTCTTTTAACTAGACAGTTTCGTTCATTTACATTTAAAATAATTACAGCTACAGAAGGATTTATTTCCATTATTTGTTATTTGTTTTTATATGATACATACCATTTCCCCATAAATGTTTCTGTTATTCACTTTATTTGTGATTAATTGATTTTTATAGGGTAACTTTTGATTTTTTCTTATTTCTTTTTCTGTACATTAGTTTAGTTTTTTTTTTAACTTGGGAATTAAAATGATAACCTTAACATTCTAACAATCAAGTTTTAATTAATACCAACTTAGTTTCAGTAGTATGCATTTTGCTCTTTTGTATCTCTTTCTGTCTTTGTTATTGTCACAGATTACATCTTTACACATTGTGTGGCCGTTAACGTACATTTATAACTATTTTTTTTACGTATTTGCTTTTTATAAAAAGATAATAAACCAAAGGAGTAATCCCAAAGCTAGAAGAGAATTAAGAAGGTAAGTGATCTTATTAAATTAACCTATATGAAAAGATGAAGGACCGTAGAAAAGTTTAAAAGTTACCACAGTTCATTTCATAAAACAATATAGTGTCAATATCAAAACCTACAAAACGCTGAAAAAAATGAGACTAGAGACAAATAGCATTGGTTGATACAGATTCAAAGTTACACATAAAAATTAACAAATAGAATACAGCAAAGTGTCAAAGCAATAATACATCATGGAAAGACAAAAATTATTTCAGGAATGCAAGAGCAATTCAATATCACAAATATCTGCCTATATAATACTTTATATTATCATTTGTATAACATTTTATGATATTTTAATAGATATTGAAGAATAGTTTGATAAAATAAAGAAGCTATTCCTAATTAAAATTTTCATTATATTGTGATAAAAGCAATCCCCTTAAATTGTACAATTTACTCAAAACCAATAACAAATATTACAGACAATAATTCAGCAAATCCATTTCAAGTACATTAAGTTCAGAAATCGGACAGGACAGAAATTTACAGATAAAGACCTTAAAGTAGCTATCATGACCATACTCGGTGACGGAAGCGTGGATGCTCTTGAAATAAACAGAAAGAGGACATCTCAAAAAAAAAATAGAATTTATAAAAAGCACCAAATGAAAGGTTTAGAGTTGAAACAATATATAATACCTAAAAGAAGAAAATCACTGAATGGTCTTAATAGATGAAGGGAGATGACGGATGAAGAGTCATTAAAACTGAATATAGATCAACAGAAATTATCCAAACTTTAGAAGAATGAGAAAAAATGGAAAATAAATGAATATAATAGGGACCTTTGGGACAATATGTGTAACGTTTGTGCCATTGGACTCTGAGGAAAGGAAAAAAATGATATGGAAAAATATTTGAAGAAATAATGGTCTAAAACATCCCATATTTATGAAAAAAACATTTACAGATTTAAGAGGTTCTACCAAACCTAAATGGTTAAACTCAAAGATAATCATGCCTAGAAACATCATAATCTGGTGAAAATAAAGATAAAGCAAAACAGCTGAGGTAGCTGAGGAAAATGACTCTTTTCCATGTAGGGAGCAATGGCTTGGACAACTTCAGATTTTTCATCAGAAATCATGGAGGCCAGAAGGCAATGTAATCGTAATCCAGAATTCCATAGCCGGTGAAAATATCTTCAAAAAAATGAATGTGAAATAAAGACATTTTCATCTGAGAGGAAACAAGGAACTGATTGCCAGGAGACTTGCTTTAAAAAGTGCTAAAAGTCATTCTTCAGAAAGAAAAAATTAGATGACAAGAAAACTTGTAAACTTCAATAATGAATGAAGAACAACAGAACTGGTAAATAATCTGGAAAATATAATAGAGTATTTTTCTTATTTTAGGTCTTTCGAATATATGTGACTGTTAAAAGCAAAAATTATAACATTGTCTGAGGAGGTTCTCAATGGATAGAGACGTATCCCATATTACAATAAAAAAAGGGGGGAAGATAAAGGGATCTATATAGCTATAAGGTTTTTATATTCACTTGAAATGATAAAATAGTAACTGTAGGGGAATTGTGAAACAGTAGGTATGTATATTTTAATCTGGAGAGTAATCACTAAAAAAAAACTGTACAAAGAAATATGGTACAAAATCCAATAGATCAATAAAAATGGAATACTAATGTAAAATGCATAAATGCCAAAAATAATTCAGAAATATGAAAAAAGGAATAAAAAAAAGATAAATAGAAAACAACAAAATAGTAGACATAATTTTCAACTAACCAGTAGTTACACTAAATGTAAATGGTATAAAGTATAAATTGTATCAATTTAAGGCACCAGCCACTTTGGATTAAAAAGAACAAAAATAAATAGGACCCAATTATATGATGTCTATAAGAAACCCTACAAGTTTGAATATGATGATATAAATAAATACACAGTAAAAGGATGGAAAAAGATACACAATGAAACAGTAATCAAAGGACTACTGGAGTTATTATATCAATATCAGAATAAATTTCAGATCAAATAATATTACTAGGAATAACAGAAACCATTTTATAATGATAAAGTTGTCAACGCATTAATGGTATGTAACAATCCTAAACATTTATATACCTAATAAAAGAACTTCAAATTTCATGAAGCAAAAAAATGATAAAAAAGAAAAAACAAATCAAAAGTATAATCACATTTATACTTTGAGATTTCACCATCCTTTCTTCAGTAATTGACAAAAATAGGCAGAAAATTTAATGACGTAAAAAAACTGAATAGCACTAACAATGAACTTGACTAAATTGACAGTTATAAAACACTATACAACAATAGGAGAATACACATTCTTTTCAAGAGCTCGTAACAAATTGACCAGAAAAGACCATATGATGGGCCATAAAATAAATCTTAACAAGTTAAAATGATCAATATGATGCAATGTAGATTCTCTGACCTTAACACAATTAACCTAAAAACCAATAACAAAAAGTTATCTTGAATAAGTCCAAGTATTTGGAAATTAAACAACACAGTTCTGCAAAACTCATGTTTCAAAGAGGAAGACTCAAAGTCAAGGAAAAAATAATTTGAACTAAATGAAAATTTTAAAAAAATAGGTCACAATTTGTGTGATGGTGCTAAAGCAGTTCTCAGAGGGAAATTTCTAACATTAATGGTTTATTTTAGAAAAGAAGAAAATCTGAAAACCATGATCTAAATTTCCATTTTGAAGTCCTAGACAAAGAAGGGCAAATTAAAGTCAAAGTATCAGAAGAAAGGAAGTCATAAACATAAAAGCAGATGTCATTGAAATTGTGGAAAGACAATAATAGAAAAAAATTCGGTGAAACGAAATCTTGGTGTTTTGAAAAGATCAATACAATTGGTAAACTTCTAGACAGATTGAGGGAGAAATAAAATTAGAAGGCAGAAAGAGAATATTTCTGCAGCCTCCACACACAACATAAGGGAATTTTATAAACAGTAGTTTACCCATCGATTTGCACGGGCATTTTGGGTCCTTAGACATAAAGCCACAAATTTCTGAACCATGCCCTGAGTTCAGAATCCCAGCAGAGAATCTGTGCTGCTGAGGGGAAAAAAAAAAAGGATGCAAATGTTTTGGATCTTCAATCTGGAGTCAGCCTTTTCCTTAGCCTAAGATTGGCCGATTTGCCACTGACTAAAGAGTGCCAAAGCCAGGAATGGTTGACGGGAGACTTAACCCAGATTTGAATGCATAGCAAATAACCCCTTTTTGGAACTTCAGAGTCTTCGGCGATGGCCTGGTTTAACATGGCCTCTAACTTAAAGTCTGAAAAACTCAACGGCTTCCAGGCTGTCACTCAAGTTGGTACATGACAGAACCGTCTGCCAGCAAAGGCTCCTATAGATCAGTATTTCCCATCTACAGGTCCATAGTGAAATTTTCTGCAGCCTATAGTGAAAATTGGGGGAATAAGTATGACAGTAGGTTTTAAAAATAAAGCTGTATTTATTCCATTTAAATGACTTATTTTTATTCTGAGATTATATCCTCCCTATAGAATCCAGAAGTAGAAGACCCCAGCCCGTAGGATTGGTTGGATTTTGCTTTACCATTTTATTCCTGACCCCTTATTTTTGAGAACTCAGGTCTGCTCTTGGTTATTTCCTATCACCTTGCCTTTGACAGAGTTCCCTGGATATGACTGGATACTGCATCCGACATCAATTATATCTTATAAATGCTTTCGGAAACATGCCACTACCTTTCTCCCTTAGAATCACACCCACCTCCTTGGAACTTGATCCTTCTGCTGGTTAGACTGTTTCCACCCACTTGAACTTGATTCAGAATTGCTGAATCTTCTCTGTACTACAGTTCCAAAATCTTTTGCCTGTGACGTTGAGATACTTCTTAAATTTACTGTGAACGTGACCTTGAGCTTACACGTCCACTTGACCTTGACCCCGAGCTTACAGATCCACTCCCATAACTCCTGCCTTTTATGAGCCCAGGCGATAGCACTCAGCGCCTTACCCTCTACTAAATACATTTGTCACAGAGCTTTTCTAGTGAGACAGTTCAGCACCTGTATCTCCTTGACACGTCGATTTTATGGTTCTTCGGTGAGGCAGTGGGGTTTCTGGCGCGTGTCTCGATGAAGTGGGCGGGGAGATGGGACATCCTACATATGCAACCAGCCCCCTTAGTATGAAATAGGGATTTCCTGGCAGCACTATGCAGGATGTTCAACCTCCCCGCCCATGTGAAGGTTAACTGCTGCTCCGTGAAGTTCCACTTTCTGTTGACGAGCTTGTTGTTGTTGATGCTTCTCTGTGCAGACAATTTCATGAAGGCCTCTTCCAACTTGATCTTCGGTTCCTGACGAACTGGCTGTGGTTACTAACAGCCTAAATGATCTAGAAGCCTGGTAACTAATACCCCAGGTCTTATTCAAACTTTAACACCCTATTCTGACAACATAATTTTCCATCAACTTAAATAAAAAGGGAAAATTCTCTTGGCACCTGAAAAGTTCAGTATGATGTATACAATCTTTTGAAAAACACCCCGGGGTTTGTTCCCCTGAGAGAGTCCCACATTCCAGAGACCCTGGAGTTTTCCATATAATTTACAATTTTGTTCCTTGCAAGCTGACCTCAAGTCATAGGGTAAAGATTTCCATTTCTCTGCTGATATTTAAAAAAAAATTTTTTTAACATTAAAAAGAGAGAGAGAGAGAGAGAGAGCGTGCACACAAGTGGGGGAGGGGCAGAGAGAGAGAGACACAGAATCCAAAGCAGGTTCCAGGCTCTGAGCTGTCAACACAGAGCCCGACATGGGGCTTGAGCCCATGAACCGTGAGATCATGACCTGAGCTGAAGTCAGACACTTAACCGACTGAGCCACCTGGGCGCCCCTGCTGATATTTTCTTTCAGTAGAAGACTCAACAATTGTATGGAGCGTGGGTGGTGGGAAAGAAAGAAGGACATGGAAGAAATCATGAATATTTTCTTGGTGGTCTTTGCCTAACCAAGTGTACATTAATGAGGACTTCTGCTATTTGTACTACCCGGCTCTCCCTTCTCAGTAGCAGGAGGAAGAGAAAGATATAATTGTGGCTTTTCCTCTATGCGTCTAGATTTTCTGGCTTGGGTTTTGGCTTCACTTTATTAAACACACCGTTAATCTGGTCCTTTATTTTCAGAAGAAAAAATATAGAAGCCAATTTGACCATGTCCTTTGATGTAAGGTGATTTATACTAGGAGAAAACAATATTTTTTTAAAGTAGATCTAGTCTTCATAATTTTCAAATCTGGACCACGCTCACAGGATTAAAATGAGCTAACTCTCCTAGGTACTTGGATGATAAGTAACACGACCCCTCCATCATTTTAATGTTCATTAAAGATCAAAGTAAAATGTAAAATGTTCTTTTGAATAATATTTCTACATTAATCCTTTAAATTTCTAATAACATAGTCAAACACTAAAGGCCACATTTTGTTAAAGATTAGCATTATAAATAATGAGAAACTTATTCCTGATGAACTAATTCATCGTTAGAAATTTTTTTAAGCTCTACACCCCATGTGGGGCTTGTATTCACGACCCCAAGGTCAAGAGTCGCATACTTTAGTGAGCCAGACAGGTGCCCTGAACAGTAGAAATTTTTAGGTTGATGTTTCTAACTTCTTCGGTTGTTATTGATTCATTTACCATGGGATTTGGTGGGATACCTTTTTTTCTACATACATTTTAAGCTAATATCCAGGATACAACCTATAAAATTAAGTTACTTTTATCTTAAATTTATATATTAATATTTGCCAACCAATCTACTCCAGTCCAAATTAATAGCTACGGACACTAGCGTCAATAATATGTATCAGATACCAGCATCAAGTAGCAATCATGCTTTTTTATACCTCAGAGTAGAGCTAGGTCAAAGAGTTACCAGCTATAACCAGTCAGATCACCTTAGTAACTGCTGTTAGTGAACTTGTAAACTGAACCTATACTTGCATTTGCCTTCCCTAATTATTGATCCTTTTGATTCCTTGCAGCAATCACCCAAGGCTCGGAAATACATCTCCAAGTGAACTCCAGGTATCTGACCTTGAATGCCCTCATCATCTCTTTTCTTTTACATTGTCAGCTGAAACTAATATCTACTCACCACTTTCCATATACTCAATTTTCAAACATCCTCACATCCTAAGTTTTTCTAATGCTTTATGCTTTTTATTTATTCTCTATTTAAGCAGTTCAGTCTGGAGAATAATGAGAGGATTAAAAGCGACTGTGAAATTTTAATTACCAAAACAGAAACTCTAAACTTCTAAAGCTTCTACCGGGGACCGGAAAGTAATATTGACATATAATTTCATAGATAAAAACAAATTATACTATATATATATATTTTTTAATTTTTTTTAACATTTTATTTATTTTTGAGACAGGGAGAGACAGAGCATGAACAGGGGAGGGTCAGAGAGAGGGAGACACAGAATCTGAAACAGGCTCCAGGCTCTGGGCTGTCAGCACAGAGCCCGACGCGGGGCTCGAACTCACGGACTGTGAGATCATGACCTGAGCCGAAGTCGGCTGCTTAACCGACTGAGCCACCCAGGCGCCCCTATACTATATATATTTTAATACATACATTGTGGTTTATAATTATTGCCATTTAAAAAGTATTTTCCTAGGGGCACCTGGTTGGCTTAGTTAAGTGACTGCCTCTTGATTTTGGCTCAGGTCATGATCTCAAGTTTTGCAAGATAGAGCCCCATGTTGGGCTCTGTGCTGACAGTGTGGAGCCTGCTTGGGATTCTCTCTCTCCTTCTCTCTCTGCCCCTCCCTGCTCTCTCTCTCTCTCTCTCTCTCTCTCTCAAAATAAATAAACATTTACAAAAAATTTAAAAAATATTTTCCTAAAATTCCCACAAATTTGCTTTAAAAACCATGAAACCAGTGATGATGTGTTTTAGGAGCCAAGTATTGAAGTAACTACTAAATTGTATAACAGAACTGTCCTTTTCAGGACCTTGAAATTGAAAAACTTTCCAGTACCTTATTCACCTTGTCAATATGAACTCTTAGTGTGGTAGAAATGGTAGAAAAGTATTGAATATGCTGGATATTGTAGAATAATATTGAAATGGGTTTTAGGAGAACTGTTGTCTTTTATTAATTTATGAAATTGTTCTTTCCTTGTTCCAAAGAAACTTAGAACATTTTAAATCTGTGTTGTTAATTTATGTATTTGATAAATATTCAGTCTTCATACATCCTAGGCAGATAGAGATAATGACTCAGAAGGCAAACGTCATACTTGTTCTCATGATTTATTTTATTTTATTTTATTTTAATTTATTTTTGAGAGAGAGAGAGAGAGCACAATCAGGGGAGGGGCAGAGAAAGAGGGAGACAGAGAATCCGAAGCAGGCTCCAGGCTCTGAGGTGTCAGCACAGAGCCCAACGCGGGACTCGAACCCACGGACCGTGAGATCATGACCTGAGCCGAAGCCGGCCGCTCAACCGACTGAGCCACCCAGGAGCCCCTCATGATTTTATACAGAGTGAGAAGTATTATGTGGTAGAAAACTAATTAAATAAGTACTCTGGGCAAAAGAAAAGCACACAGAGAGTAGAGGGGCATTTTTTTTTTTCATGTGCAGCAAATTAAAGAGGGGAAAGCCAAAGGCAAAACAAAACAAAACCAAAAAAAGCCAAGGGACAAAAACTTGGGATTTTTGAACTGCATCTTACACCAGAGAATGGCAAACATTTTCGGCAAAAGGCCAAATACTATATATTTTAGTCTTCACAACTACTCGACTCTACTGGTCGTAGGGTAAAAGCAGTCATAGGCAATCCTTAAGAGAATGAATGTGACTGTATTCCAATAAAACTTTACTTATCAAAATCGGTAGCCAGCAGGATCTGGCACATGAACTGTAGTTAGCCGACACTTGACCTCTGAGGGCTAGGCAGGGTGAAACCGAGATGTCGTTAAGGATTAATGGAGATGATTCAGTATGGTCTCCAAGGCTTTTGCTTGGATGGAGCAAGTTCTATATATATTAGGGTGAGGTTGGGAACTGAAAAAAGAATCAAGGCACCCAAAAAGATTTCTGCTTTAGCTGTGTAAGGTGAGCATATCGATTAGGTAGGGGAAAGTCATTAGATTTCTTGGGGAATGTTATTATCCAAAAACAAAAGGAACTTAAGCATCATTTCACCCAAGCTACAAAGAAAATTTCATGCTTAACTTGAGCATTTCAAGATTAATTTCATTAGGTAATGAGATCTTCTGTTTTCAACAGGGATCAAAGGTCTCTCATTCAAATAAACACAACAAGCTCGTATATGTGTGTCCTTCCCAACACACAAAGCTTCGCTTTACACAAACTTCTCAGTTAGGTCGAGCAAGTTATTTTCTATTTCAGTTTGTTGCTTGTTTATTTTTTTTTTTTTTTAATCACAAAAGGGGTTTGGATTTTTCAAAGGCTTATTGGTGTCTGTTGAGGTAATCAGGTAGTTTTTTCCCCTTTATTCTATTAATAAGGGGTATTATATTGATTGAGTTTCAAATGTGGAGCCAACTTTGCTTTTCTTGGACAGTATCCGTTTTCGTGGTGTTCCACCCTTTTAATATATTGCTAGATTCAAATTGCTGGATGTTGTTAAGGATGTTTACATCTATATTCAGAAGGGATACTGAGCTGTAGTTTTAATTTTTCTCGTGATGTCTTTGTCTGGTTTCGGCATCAAGATAAGATCAGGCTCATACAAAGACATGGGAGGAAGTCCTCTCGTTTTATCTTTTGGAAGAGTTTTTGAAGGATTGGTATTCATTCTTCCAGGGAACTACCAGAGAAGTCAAATAATGACAGTTCTCTGGAAACGAGGGTCTGGAGGAGTGCCAACCCTGTTCTGTTCCTCTTTGGTAGCTGTCAGGTGGCTGTTTTGCACCATGATTTGCACCATGATTGTAGACTGTTGGTGTTCAAGGTTCCCCTGAATCGTGAGAGAGGGAATGAGACCGGGACAAGTTAGCATGACACAGCGATTACTGTTCTTACCAAGATTCAGTCATTTTTCTGGAATTAACACTCTCCAATTGCTGCAAGCTTTTAGTTAATGTCCAGAGTCCTGATTCTGACTATTTTTGTAATTTTTCTTGTTGCTTTTAACTCAAAGAGCATTTTGGAAGTCCCTAGGCCACCATTTTTGTGGATGTCCACAGTGCAATTCTTGTGCTAAAAAAATACATATTCAAATTTTATAATATCACAGAATTTAGGAATTGTAGAAAATTTCTACAATTCTACAAATTTGTTAGAATTCTACAAATTCTAAATTATAGAATTTAGGAATTTTGCACACTGAGACCATATTATTAGTACAGGGAATGGACATGGGGGTTTTGACTAGAAGTATGAATGAGAATATGGAAATATCATATTCAGACTTATTTCCCAGTACCTAAAGGGTGCATTATATACATTGTTCTAAATAAACCTATAGGCGCATTGTATAATGTAGTATTTTAACATTAATAATTGTCTCAAATATTTTATGCCAGTCATTTAGTTCTCTTGGAAGTTTTTATGTTTAGATTTCACTGCAATTATGTTATCCCAGTTTATTTTACATTATTTAAAAAAATTTTTTTTAACGTTTATTTATTTTTGAGACAGGGAGAGACAGAGCATGAACAGGGGAGGGTCAGAGAGAGGGAGACACAGAATCTGAAACAGCCTCCAGGCTCTGAGCTGTCAGCATAGAGCCCGACGCGGGGCTCGAACTCACGGACCGCGAGATCGTGACCTGAGCCGAAGTCGGCCGCTTAACCGACTGAGCCACCCAGGCGCCCTATTTTACATTATTTAAAAATGTTGCCGGGGCGCCTGGGTGGCTCAGTCGGTTAAGCGGCCGACTTCGGCTCAGGTCACGATCTCGCGGTCCGTGAGTTTGAGCCCCGCGTCGGGCTCTGGGCTGATGATGGCCCAGAGCCTGGAGCCTGCTTCCGATTCTGTGTCTCCCTCTCTCTCTGACCCTCCCCCGTTCATGCTCTGTCTCTCTCTGTCTCAAAAATAAATAAACGTTATAAAAAAAAAATTTAAAAAAAAAATGTTGCCACGGTCAAGTTATATATTTCTATGTAGCCAAACCTGTCAGTGTTCTTGTTGGAGTCAATCTATGGCTTTCTCATCTCAGATGTTAGGTAAATAGCCAATGGTTGAATAAATAATCCTATTCGTTTCTTCTTGTTTTTCTTTGGCTGGGTTTTAAAGAGTCGACTTTTAATCTTCCTGGCATTTCCTTTTGAGTATTTTGTGAAGAGAGTTGAGTTTCCAAATTGAACATGTTTTCTTTTATCTTTGATTTTGACCCCTCATTTCTCATAAATAGCAAGGTCCATTGCTGTACTCTTTTTCTCTTTTGTTTCTATCTGTTCACTCCTACAACCACACATTATCATTGTACTGGCTGTTGGCTTAGAATATGTTAAAAAAATAGTTGTTCTACTGCTGTCTTTGGAAGTGTTTATTAGGGATATGTGCTGAAGTTTATTTAAATGATTTTCAGCCTCTTCCCGGATGACCTATAGTGTATTGTGTTTACCCTACTGTAATACCATATTTATACATTTTATAATACAGTGAAAACCCTTGCATTCATTAGAAAAAAAAAAGAAACAAGCATTAGTTAAGTATACTTTTTTCTAGGAAACTTTACATGGATTATAATCATTGATGCCTCAAAATAGCATTATAGGGGCTCCTGGGTGGCTCAGTCTGTTAAACGTCGAACTCTTGATTTCCTCTCCAGTCATGATCTCATGGTTGTGAGATCAGCCCCGCATCGCACTTCACAATGGGCATGGAGTCTGCTTGAGATTCTGTCTCTTTCTTTCTCTCTCTCTCTCCCTCTGTTCCTCCCTCGATCTCTCTCTCTCTCTTTCTCTCTCTCTCTCTCTCTCACAAAAACAAAAACACCAAAAAACCTCCATGTTATAATGTAGTTACAGATTGAAACTAAAAACGCTGAGGTTTGGTGATGTTAATGCTCAAGGTGATACTTTTGATAATTTGGACTTGATGTACACCTCAAAACCATGATTCCACCCTGCTTATTCAATTTATATTGTATTTCGTTTAAAATTTTTATTTTATTTTTTTATTAAAAAATTTTTAATGTTTATTCGTTTTTGAGAGACAGAGAGAGAGCGGGAGCAGAGGAGGGGCAGAGAGAGGGGGAGACACAGAATGTGAATCGGGCTCCAGGCTCTGAGTTGTCAGTACAGAGCCCGGTGTGGGGCTCCAACTCGTGAACCGCGTGATCATGACCCGAGCCGAAGTTGGACCCTTAATTGACTGAGCCACCCGGGTGCCCCTAAAATTTTTCTATATTAGTAACTAGGAGTTCACTGTATCATGAAGAGAATAACATGTAAACACAAATTTTAGTGCAATGAGTTAAGTACTATCACAGGTTAGTGCACATGATGTTCTGGAAATACTGAGTGTGATATACTTAACTCTCCCCAGGTTTATGAGATAAGGCTTCTCAGAAAAGGCTGGGGAGGGAGGAAAGTGAAGTTTGGAAGCAGTAAGTGATTTGGGCAAAACATCAAGGAGGTCAGAATGATAATGATGTCGCAGAACGTGATATTTGTGTATGAGGGAGTTAAAGAGCTGGAAGGAAGAACTTTATACAATGAGCCCCACTTACCCACAGGCTATACATTCTAAGACCACCAGTGGATTCCTGAAGCTGTGGATAGTACTGAACCCTGTATATACTATGTTTTTCCTGTACTTACATACCCATCATAAAGTCTAACTTACAAATTGGGCGTTTGAAGAGATGCTCCACCATAACTGATAATAAAATAGAACAACATACCATAATAAAAGTTTTGTAAATGTGGTCTCTCTCTCTCTCAAAATATCTTACTGTACTGCACTCACCCTTCTTGTGATGATGTGTGATGATAAAACGCCTGGGTGAGGAGAGGAAGGGAGGGGAATGACGTTAGGCTTGTGATGCAGCGTCAGAAGGAAGGACCATCTGCGTCCGGCCTGTGATTGATGGTGGGGAAGGAGGGGTAACTGAAAACAAAACCACAGACGAGGAGGACTACTGAATTGAGAAGTAGGAAGTCGACTATAGAGGTAGAGCAGTTCTTAACTCTTGACAAATTAAAAGAATAGCAATACAAAGCATGTGGCGCTTGGATTTCCAGAAAGGTTGCGCTTAAAAAAAAAATCGTGTGCTGCTACATTATTTGGCGATAACTCCAACCATACAGTGTCCTACACTGCCAATTTTTTAAGTTGATACAGATTTTCTCATCCTCCAATTTCCCTTGTCCTCCTAATGAGTTAGAAACCATGACCGGGGATGAGTCAAGATTTCCTTTTCCCATTTCCCCGTTCTAACTGAGGAGATGAAACCTCGGTTGAATTTTAGTATTGCTTTGAATTCTAGTCCCACCATTGTAGTTTTTATAAGCATTTTAAAATTCTACCATGCGTTCAGCACTCCTCATTAATTTCCGGGGGGGGTCTTACATTTCTTTTTGTTTGCTGTTGCGGGCCTGATACGCAACTTGAAAACTGGGCTCTAGCCTGTTTACAAATGGTTACCTTAAGGGAAACCAAAAGGTATTCTTCTAGCTTTCGCACGGAGTTGAGGGAAAATATCAAGGAGAGAGCTGTGCCTTCTTGCCTGAAGTAGCATTATATTTTTCAAGACATCATCCAAACATCCCTTTGGTCCTTCTAAATATAATACATCGATTTTGAAAGGAAGTAGGATGACTTTATGGCCAAATAGATCAAACTAAAGCAGTGTCGAGTAGAAGCGGACAGAACGAAAAGTCTCATAGAGAAGGCCCTCTTCCAGTTAACATTCTCTGGAAAACCTGCCAAGGAGGAGTAAAGCTTTATTTTAGGGAGGGACAGAATTGCTATCAACGCAGAATACCATTTATTGTGTAATTTGCTCTGTGGAACTTGATCGACGAACCCAGATTTTCTTTCAACCAGGGGGACAAATGCATGGCTCTAGTTGGGATCAGGAGAATTTATGTTTTGTTATGATACGCCATTCTATTAATAACTGCATAACATTACAGATGTTGGTTACTTAATATTACTATATATTCTTAGTGGTACTCAAGTCACATCTTCACTTTCTACTAATTAATTATATACGATGTCTGTTGTCCTGCCAATTCTGAACGCTGGTTACGTGCATATGAGGTACAGTTTGGGGTTATACAATTTCACAGGAAAATCCCTAAGATGATTGCAAGCATTAAGAACGTAAGTCTATAGGAATTCGTTAAACAGCTAATGTTGCTTAACTTCCATGATGTATTATTGCTTTGACACTTCGCTGTATTCTATTTGTTAATATTTTATGTGTAACTTTGAATCTGTATCAACCAATGCTATTTGTCTCTAGTCTCATTTTCTTCAGCGTTTTGTAGGTTTTGATATTGACACTATATTGATTTATGAAATGAACTGTGGTAACTTTTAAACTTTTCTACGGTCCTTCATCTTTTCATATACGCTAATTTAATGAGACCACTTACCTTCTTAATTCTTTTCTAGCTTTGGGATTACTCCTTTGGTTTATTATCTTTTTATAAAAAGCAAATACATAAAAAAAATAGTTATAAATGTACGTCAATGGCCACACAATGTGTAAAGATGTAATCTGTGACAATAACAAAGACAGAAAGAGATACAAAAGAGCAAAATGCATACTACTGAAACTAAGTTGGTATTAATTAAAACTTGGTTGTTAGAATGTTAAGGTTATCATTTTAATTCCCAAGTTAAAAAAAAACTAAACTAATGTACAGAAAAAGAAATAAGAAAAAATCAAAAGTTACCCTATAAAAATCAGTTAATCACAAATAAAGTGAATAACAGAAAAATTTATGGGGAAATGGTACGTATCATATAAAAACAAATAACAAATAATGGAAATAAATCCTTCTGTAGCTGTAATTATTATTTTAAATGTAAATGAACTTGAGTAATGAGATCATAACCATGTCATGAGGGATTGGGTTACTCTGAGATCTGATATCTGCTTTTAAAAAAAAAAATTAATAATGAATTATTTTTTGAGAGACAGAGACAGAGTGCAAGCAGGGGAGGGTCAGAGAGAGTGGGAGACCCAGAATCTCAAGCAGACACAGCTGTCAGCACGGAGCCTGATGCAGGGCTCGAACCCACGAACCGTGAGATCATCACCTGTAAAATATCCCTTCTTTAGACTCCTGAGACAGTACTTCATTCATCTGGGAAGCCCTTCCTAAAACTGCACGTATGGAGTTAATTATTCCTTATATCTTCCTGTAGTGCCTTCAGTATATGTATCTCTATCCTGGCATATACATTTTACCGTAATTTTCTCTTTATCTCTCTTTATCTTTCTCTTATAAGCTTCTCGATATGACAGCCGGCCTCAGTGCTCTGTAATGTTTCACATGACCTGGTTAGTAACAGAGAGGTGAGTCTGTACGTGTTCTGTGATGTCACAATTCCCCAGGTTACTGACTCAATCGGCCCCACTCAGACCCTGGAGCAGTGAGAAATAGACCCATTCGTGCCTTCGGAGCACCTCCCAGCCACCTCTTGCCCTCTGTGCCCGGCTGCTGACCAGCTCCTCTCACTGCATAAGTTCCTGGAACCTCGATTTTCCGGCATCCTTGCGGCAGAAGGAAAATATGTGATTGACTAGAGACATAATTTGTCATTCTGTTTGGAAGCAGGATATCTGCTTTTGGTCTTCCATATCTCATCGCAGTTCTGCATCAAAATCTTCTCCTGTGTTGTATCTCCTATCGAGAGCGAGTCTCGAGCCTATCGAAAGCACCTAACGTGACATCGCCAACAGTTGCCTCAAACTGTCCGGATACTCTGTTTGAACTGTTGTTTGGTATCTTAGACTTGGAATTTTGGATCAATCTGCCGCACCAGGCTCTAAGATGGGGATAGCGTTTTTCGCTCGACTAGAGATTTTCATCTGCGGGGCGGGATGCCATTTTGTGAATGCAACTAATGTAACAAAATGAAGCTCTGAGGTCTTTTTTTTTTTTTTTTTTAATTTTTTTTTAACGTTTATTTATTTTTGGGACAGAGAGAGACAGAGCATGAACAGGGGAGGGGCAGAGAGAGAGGGAGACACAGAATCAGAAACAGGCTCCAGGCTCCAGGCTCCGAGCCATCAGCCCAGAGCCCGACACGGGGCTCGAACTCATGGACCGCGAGATCGTGACCTGGCTGAAGTCGGACGCTTAACTGACTGCGCCACCCAGGCGCCCCGATCTTTTTTCACTTCATAAATCTGTAGTATATTTCAAAAGATGAATCACAAACTTAAATATTAAAGTACGCAGTGTCTGGTAAAAATATCCAAATACTTTTCATGCTAGTTGGTACTTTTACGTCTATTTAACCAAATATCCACTATCTGCCATAATAATTAATTTATAAAATGGTATCACTTGGGAAGATTGGAAGTTAGTATCAGCTACTTCAATTCACTAACCAGTTATTTGAGCCTAACGAGGTGGTATTTTCCTCATTCTCTTTAAACATATTCTGGATTTGTCCATGTTACTAGAGAATGTCTTCATAGAATATAGCCTTGTTTTCATAATGTAGTTTTGTTAACTGTATAAACCATGTATGGGATGGGGGGAAATTGGGGTAACCAAGGAAGGAGTCACAGACCCTTGGGGGTAGCTACCACTCTAGATAATGTTTCCTTACTATAGAAATCAATTTAAGCGAGTAAATAACCATTCCCGGAATAGTAAGAGACGGAGAGAAGATAGTAGGACTAAAATTCATGGTTGCACGAAGTAGATGGTCAAAGTCATTAACACTAGGAAGAAATGAGTGTTTGACCACAAAGAACCTTGAATGTTTGGATCATGAACTGGTATTGTTAATGGATGACTAATGAAGGCGCATGCTGGAAACAGCTTGCCAGGAAGCAAAAACTTTTCCATGAAGAAGCTTCCTGTAATAACTCCTACCTTCTACTCAGACTATGCATTTAGAGATATACTGAAACAAAACATTTAGCCTTGATAGGTGAACTGCAGGTTTAATATGCTA
Organism: Felis catus; assembly: GCF_018350175.1. Lineage (NCBI taxonomy): Eukaryota > Metazoa > Chordata > Mammalia > Carnivora > Felidae > Felis > Felis catus. Next base: position 93,601,387 of record NC_058386.1, on the reverse strand, counting down.
ATATATTTCTCAGTGAATTAAATCTCCGTCATGAGTGCTTGCGAATGAGAACATATTACCAGGGCCCTTGACTTTTCATTAAGGCAGATACTGCCATGATTAAAGGGAGGAGAAATGCCACATGATGGTAAAGAAGTGTGTAAGGGTTTCCCGGATATTATGAGCGTTCTATATGTTTTGTGATATGAGTGTTCCATTATGTTCTTTTTTTTTTCATGTTTATTTTTGAGAGAGAGAGAGAGAGAGAGAGAGAGAGAGAGAGAGAGGGAGGGGCAGAGAGAGAGGGAGACACAGAATCCATAGTGGGCTCCAGGCTCTGAGCTGTCAGCACAGAGCCCGACACAGGGCTCGAACCCACGATCCGTGAGATCATGACCCGAGCCAAAGTCGGATGCTTAACTGAGCCACCCATGGGCCCCTCTATATGTTCTCAGAACAGTTCATTATATTACCCTTTTCATTGTCCCGTTTACATCTCTTTTGTTACCCGAAGACTTTAAAGCATTCTCTAAACATCAGCATGTTAAACTTTCAAAAAACATGAAGAGGGTGTCTGGGGGAAATTGCAAAAAGGCAAAATTGGTGTTTGGGCACTTTCTTTCCTTTTAAACTGTTTCATTCATAACATCTATATTTTATTTTATTATTATTTTGAAAAGTGTATTTACTTTTGAAAGAGAGAAAGAGCTGGGAAGGGCAGAAAGAGGGAGGGAGAGAGAGAGAGAGAGAGAGAGAGAGAGAGAATATCCCAAGCAGGCTCCATGCTGCCAGCCCAGAGCCCAATGCAGGGCTTGAACTCATGAACTGTGAGATGGTGACCTGAGCTGAAATCTAGAGTCAGATGCTTAATCGACTGAGCCACCCAGGCGCCCCAGCATCTATATTTTAATTAGGCATTTTGAACTAAAATTAAACTCTTATTATTTGAATTGTGGGGAATGGCAAGTGATGGGGAAATATTTTGAGTGGTGTGGGAAGGCAAAACAACTTTAGCGGTGTCCCTCAACTCACACCGAGTCAGAGACTTACTCAGACCTTCAGGAATTCCAAGGCTTCCAGGAACACACATAGCCATTCTCTCTACGTAAGCAGCTTTTTCGGCTCACTATGCCACATGTGGTCTATTTCACGACTTAGTATTCTCTATAATACACTGTAAAATATTTCTATAAATAAGTTTTATTTATTTATTTTTTTTAATTTTTGTTTTAACGTTTATTTATTTTTGAGACAGAGAGAGACAGAGCATGAACGGGGGAGGGTCAGAGAGAGGGAGACACAGAATCTGAAACAGGCTCCGGGCTCTGAGCTGTCAGCACAGGGGCCCGATACGGGGCTCGAACTCACGGACCGTGAGATCGTGACCTGAGCCGAAGTCGGCACTCAACCGACTGAGCCACCCAGGCGCCCCTCTATAAATAAGTTTTAAAATCAGAAACTAGAAATTTTAGCTGGACCACCATCACATAATCCTTTTGGGGCGAGGTCTAGAAACTTTTCTAGGTTTTTTTTTTTTTTTTTTTTTTAATGTCATGAAAGGCTTGCCGTGGGCAGGGAGGCAACAAAGGCTAACCTGGGAATGAGGCTGTATGTCTACAGTTTGAAGACCACATGAATCACATGCCAACCGTCTGAGAACCAGGCAGGCAGAGGACAAAAGAATAAAAGGCAAGAAGAAGTGACTAGGACGTAAAATGGAGCATTGTGGCACCCCTCGGGACACAGCAGGAGGGACACAGCAGGAGAAACACAACAGGCCAGTTCTCATCCTGCCTCTTTCCTTTAGATGAAATGAACTATTTGACCATATTCCTACTTTGTCCCCTGGATGCTGATTGACTTCTCTTTTCTTTGGCATAGCTTTTTCACAAACAGAAAAGCACTCCTCCTGGGATGAAAGCATTCATAAAATCTGAAGATCAAGGGTTTAAAGTGTAGGAAAAGTTTGTAGCCCGGATTTTAGAGTTGGATGTCATTAGTAGATGGCAGTTGAAAATATGAAAGTGGATGGATGTGTTGGCCTGGGGTAAAAATGTAGAGGGAGCAAACACCAGACCAAGGACTTTGATAGCTTTTTGAATTACTTTCTGCGAGAAATTTATGTTACTGCAACAAGTCCCTGGAAATACCAGTTGAAGGCTTTCGAGAGACCACCAGCATAGAACACTGTTGGACAAAAGCCTGGACTACTTGTCATTTGAGACCACTTAAAATTGGTCAGCATCCTATAGGCTTTTGGGGTACGCAAGTGTTTAAAAAGTCCAAAACTTTCAGCTTTCCTCCTACTAAAAAGGAGATTACGGGAGCTTATGCATCTCCTAAAGCCAAAGTGTTCTAAACTTTTATTTCATTTTTTTGGATCGCTTTAATGTCTTTTGGCTACTGCAAAAGTTTATAAAAACAGAGTAATTACAATTTGAACATTATGTCATTTTAGAAGGGACTATTTCTTAATGGTTTTCATTCTTTTTCATCTCTACGTTATATGAAACGGAACCATATTATTCTTGGATTGAGAGCCCACTTTTCTTTTTTTTTTTTTTCTTTAAAGAGAGCTAGCAGGGGGGAGAGAGCTAGCTAGTGGGCGAGAGAGAATCTTAAGCAGGCTCGACACTCAGCGTGGAGCCCGAGTAGAGGCTTGATCTCACGACCATGAAATCATGACCTGGGCCAAAATCAAGAGTCAGAGGTTTCAGTGGTGGAACAGCAACATGTATTTAATTGCTAGTTTAGCCTTGCACCTTCCTGGAGCCATTCCTAGAACGCTTCCTCCTCCATTAACTCCATTCCCTTTGTGTTCATAAGAAACCCTGGCCTAGATCTAACTTTGCAATTATGCCACGTTGGATTACAATGATCCACGACTGTGTCACTTTCCTCCATTACAGTTCCTACAGGCAAAAGAGTATGTTTACTAAACAGAGAACCCAGCACACTTTAGGTGCTCCATTTCAGATTTTTAAACTGCTTTTTATTTCTTTTGAGAAAGAGAGAGAGTGCGGGGCGGGGGGTGGTGCAGAGAGAGGGAGAGAGAGAGGATCCTAAGCAGGCTCCATGCCTTCAGCACAGAGCCTGATGCGGGGGGGCCGATCCCACCAACTGGGAGATCACGAACTGAGCCGAAATCCAGAGTTGGAGGCTTAACCGACGGAGCCACTCGGGTGCCCCCAGGTGCTCCATTTAATGTTTGGAAAGACAAGCGAACGCACACGATTTAAGTGGTTTGATTGATCTTTTTCTTGAGGAATGAAAAAGAGGGATGATAACATTTTTTTTTTTTTTTTTCAAATCTGTGGATGAAAAGAACCTAAGCCTAGGGGGCAGCAAAATAAGACCAGAAAGTGTGAGGCTAAAGGCCTCATCCTGAGCAAAACGTGAAGCGAGTAGACACCTTCATGGTGAAATGCTCTGATTTTTGTCATGTGCTGCATCACAGCTTGGGTTTCTCACAATTAGTTTGGCTCTTGGGAAGTACTCAAATGTGTTTCTGAGGGAAAAAAGTGGAGTTGTGAAGCTTTAGGCCACATTCTAAGATAACTGCCATTGTTTTTGTTTTTTGTTTTTTTGCCATTGTTTTTTATATTTAATTGGCTTGTATTTCTAATGGCAGGTGTCAGGAACTAGCACAGAAGCTCCGTGTAAAAGCTCCTGATCTCACTCCGTGGTTTCCCATCACTGTGTCTAATAGTATCATTAAATCGGACTTTGAAGTCAGCTTTCATAGAGATCCCTATTTGCTCAAATAAAAGGTGGATCAAAAAGCTCATTATCCTGTGTGTGGAACTTCATGCAGCTAAAATCACATATGAATATATCCTAGTCAGTGCTAAGTATTCAGTCGATAGCTCCCAACATTCTATTGCAAAATCCCCATGGTTAATTCCAAAATTTGAATGCCTCCACTTAAAATAACTTAGTAGGCAGGTCTTTTGAGAACATAGTGCAAAAAGTTTCTTTTTAAATGGCCCTCTCTGGAATAGAGGGGGTTCTTTGTTACTCTTTTACCTCATTTACTTCTTCCATCAAAGACTTTGTGGCTTGGAAAATGTCTCCTAATTTAAGGAAAACTGCGGTAGTCTTTTAAAATTATGGTAATTAATTTGAATAAATATATACTACATACACGCACACATTCAATCAGAGTTCCTGACAAAGTTCTTCATACAGCTAGAACTTGTCAAAGTCGGGGCGCCTGGGCAGCTCAGTCGCTTAAGCGTCCGACTTCGGCTCAGGTCATGATCTCACGGTCCTCGAGTTCGAGCCCCGCGTCGGGCTCTGTGCTGCCAGCTCGGAGCCTGGAGCCTGTTTCGGATTCCGTGTCTCCCTCTCTCTCTGTTCCTCCCCTGCTTGCACTCTGTCTCTCTCTGTCTCTCAAACATAAGTAAAGATTTTTTTTTAATGAAAAAGAAAAAAACCTTTGTCTTTAAGAAAAAAGAACTTGTCAGAGTGGTTATAGTTGTCCTCAAATTTGAATAATTCCATCAGTGAGTCAATGCTTAGCTTGGTAGGAACTAACCCATAAAATTAGACAAATCTAAGTAAACTGTGCCTTGCTAGCCAGGAGCCAGCTACATCACCCGAATTGTCAAAGGCAGTGTAGCAATCAATTCTCCTCCTGATTGGAACCCATTGTACTCCTTCTGGATATAACACCTTGCATTCTTTTCTATTCTTTGATTCCATGTGAACGAAAGCTTCCTTTTTCCTGGGTGCGCTGATGATGAAACTGGGGAAAAGGCAGATGATTCCGAGGGACATCTCGACTATGATCTAGACAGGTATCCTCAAAGGCTTGTTGGTTAATGCTGAATAGCCAGGCAACATCGAAAAGTCAGAGAAAAAAGTATGCCAGAAGTAACTCACTCGAGGAGAGGAAATGGGAAACTAGGCCTTGGTAGTTGTGTTAATATGCAGGTCTGCACTTCTCCGTTGCCTAATGAAGACTGCTGAATGCTCTCCGTTACCTAATATGGGCTTTCTCAGTCCTTCCACTGCTGCCTCACGTTTTCCACCGCTTGCCAGATCGCCTTGAGTCCCTCTGTGACTAATATGGGCTGCCACACACACACACACACACACACACACACACAGAAGGGACTATGGGGTCATATCGAACTATGAGATATGAGTTAATTAGGTGATGAGAGCTAGGTAAACTGCTATCAAAACTCGCTCCTGTGGGATGGGCCAATATGTAGTATATAATTGATAATATTCTGGATTAATTTCTAGCCAGGTTGGTCTCTGTCTATCACCAAGGCCATGACTGTACTGGAAAGTTCTGCTAGGAGCATCTAGTTTTATGTAAAGGTTGCACTAACACATAGAGTATCTTCAGCTTCTTACCAGCTACCGATGTCCGGGATGCCTATTTGCCCTTTGGCATAATGCATCGGAACAATAAGGAAATATTAGGGGAAATTAGAAATGTAATTAGCCAAAAACACCAAAGAAGCAAATGCTAATGCTTATATTCTCCATCAGTGTGAAGAGTGTTCAGGGGCACAAAAAGTCCACCAGTTATGACGACTTGAGAAATCTTGAGAAAATGTGTAAAGAATGAGTGTATTTACAGTCATGAGAATAAAAGGCACAGCACGGGGAATGCAGTCAACAATATCGTCATAGTGTTGCAAGGTGAGCACAGGGTAAGGTTCAGAGATGCCGACTCACTAGGTTGCACACCTGAAATTAATGTTACACGGTGGACCAACTATACCCAGATGAAAAATTGTTGAGAAAAGATTGGGTAGGTGTAGAAGATGGCTGCCAACAAAATCTTACTCTACTCGATTCCAGTAATCCTGCAAAACTTAATGTTTCTAACATCAAAATCAAAATCAGAATCTTTCACGGACTGCTTCAAAAGGTTTTTTTTTTTTCCTTTTTTAACATTTATTTATCATTCAGAGACAGAGAGAGGCAGAGCATGAGCATGGGAGGGGCAGAGAGAGAGAGAGGAAGACAGAAACCGTAGCAGGCTCCAGGCTCTAAGCTATCAGCACAGAGCCCGACGCGGGGCTCGAACTCACAAACTGCGAGATCATGACCTGAGCCGAAGCCGGACGCTTAACTGATTGAGCCACCCAGGCGCCCCCAAAAGGTTTTAATGGGAAAAATATGGTATTCCATTGTCCAAACAATAAACTCCAAATTCACTTGGATTTTTAAATTCCAGGCGCGTTGTTGTCTGACATCTTCCTACCTGTTCTAACTTCCCCTAACACCGACACACTCAATATTCTTTCCACTCAGGACTAGTTTCCCTGATCATAGCACGTATTCTTAAATTTCCGTTGGTTTTTATGTCATTCCCACTGCCTGGAATGTCAAACCTCACTCCTTCCCTGCCTGTCAAAATCCCAGTCATACTTTAAGAACCCTCTTGAATGTCAACTCTCTTGGCAAGCATCTAGAATAGTGCTTTCACACAGTAGATCCAAAGTGAATATTATTCAAATGAATACATAAATGAATGAGTGAACGAGGCTTCTGAGCTGATATATTCCTCTCAGAATTTTGTGTATACTTCTCATTTAGCAACTCTCAAATATTATCATGGTGGAATGTATATAAGCATATAAATATATCTATAAATATAAATATTTATATATAAATAGAGCATATATGTATATATACTATACTATATTATACTCTACTATAATATATGTTTTATCGTACAAAGTAAGTGTCCCACCTAATACTAGTTAGTATCAGGAATGAATGTACCTACTGCTGAAGTCAAGTCTATAATACTTACTTCTTTTCATTCAATGAGTTATTTGTAGTCTCTTTTAGACATTGAAAAGAGTTTATTTTTCCATCCATTATGGTAGGAAAGATATGTACCCCCAAATTTCAAATATCCCTTAAGAAAAGAAGAATCTTCGTAATTAAAAGAATTATTTTTATTTTTCGAGGGAGGGGAGGGATTCTGAAAGACTACTGAACCTATGGCTCATGCCAACCATTTCTAACTCATAAGCGGTGATATAAACCATGCTAGTAAATGCCAAAAGGTTCATAAGGCTGTGATTTATCTCACTGTTTATCTAAAGAATGTCGTATTGATGGAGAACTTAGCACATTAAAACCAAAGTTTTGTGTCCTTGAAATTCATTAATAGCAACTTTGAGCTTCAAGAGAATGCCATTTGAGTTTGATATTGTCTCAATGAGTCCTTCCTTGACCATGAATCCTTAGTCACCCCTCTGTTTTGCCTCACTTGACATTTATTGTATATTTTTCACCTGGTCTAAACGGCTCTGCATTGTTTTTTGTTTTTGTTTTTATCTCTTTCTGTAAATATTGAGGGTAGGCTTTGCGTCATATCTCTTTGTCACTTGTGTCTAGGCATCAGAACATTTGAAGGGGAGAAGAATAAGGATAGTACAACGCTTATGCTCTCTCTCTCATTCTGTTTTGTTTTTAATACGAACGTAATAGCGAGAAGCTGGCATGGTCACGTTTAAGTATAATTTGGGGCGCCTGGGTGGCTCAGTCGGTTGAGCATCCAACTTCAGCTCAGGTCATGATCTCACAGTTTGTGAGTTCGAGCCCTGCATCAGCCTCTGTGCTGACAGCTCAGAGCCTGGAGCCTGCTTCGGATTCTGTGTCTCCCTCTCTCTCTAACCCTCCCCTGCTCATGCTATCCCTCTCAAAAATAAATAAACGTTAAAAAATTTTTTTTAAGTTTAAGTACAATTTATGCTATATACATAATACTGTAACTTAGAACGGAGAGATAATTTTAAATATAATTGATTCAATGCTACACAGTACTAGGGATTTGAACAATGCTCTCCTCTTATGGAGAGGAAATCTATATTATTTTGCTTGTTCCTTTTTTAAATTTTTTTGACATTTGTTTATTTTTGAGAGAGACACAGCATGAATGGGGGAGGAGCAGAGAGACAGGGAGACACAGGATCCAAAGCAGGCTCCGGGCTCTGAGCTGTCAGCCCAGAGCCCGACGTGGGGCTCGAACCCATGAGCCTTGAGATCATGACCTGAGCCGAAGTGGGATGCCCAACCAACTGAGCCACCCAGGCACTCCAAGGAAATTTACATTATTATAATAGTACGTGCTATGCATTGTTTAACTTTATAGAAATAACTATCAAAGTATTTGATTCAATAATTAACTACTTCACTTACAGCAGATGTTTCTTAATATTTTAGAAGTCAAGGGCTTAGAAACACAAGGTAGATTTGTGCAGAGTGAGAAAGTTGTTTTCAGTGCTAAGATAACATCGCCTTTACTATGACCAACAACAGCATAGTATACAAGCACCGTTCAAAATTTCTCTTTGGGTAGGCAACATACTACTGGCCTGACACGTCAATCAAAACCTTTATGTATCCTTGTGTTCACATTCCAATTTACAAATTATGAAATGGGGGCACCTGAATGGCTCGGTCTTGATTTCCACCCAGGTCATGATGTCACTGTTCATGAGATTGAGCCCCGCATGGGGCTCTGTGCTGCCAGCGTGAGCCTGCTTGGGATTCTCTCTCTCCCTCTGTCTCTGCCACTGTCTTGCTCTTTCTCTAAACAAACAAACAAATACATACATAAATAAATTTTTAAAAATTGCTTAAATGGAACTGAAGACTAGTCATCGAAGGTCCATGTTGAAATACACGCATCTTAGGAAAAGAATTAGATCATTTCCTGACACTAAAACCCCCAGCGCTGTGAATTTGTCAGATTAATCAGCTCCTGGCAACATCAGGACTTTGTTGTTGTTGTTTTTTAACATTTATTTATTTATTTGGAGAGACAGAGAGAAAGAGCACGAGCAGGGGAGGGTCAGAGAGAGAGAGAGAGAGAGAGAGAGAGAGAGAATCCCAAGAAGGCTCCGTGTTGTCAACGCAGAGCCTGACGCGGAACTTGATCTCACGGTCTCTGAGATCGTGGCCTGAGCTAAAATCAAGTGTCAGATGCTTGACCGATTGAACTACCTGTGCACCCCCCTGGGCCTTGGTTTTGAAAGAATGCAGTCTGGCTCTCATACTGCTTACCTTTGTGTTTTGAAAGTAATCAGTCAAGCTCACTGAGCCTTAGTTTCCAAGTGTAAAATGAGGGAGCTGAGCGATTTGAAGTTTAAGGCCGTTTTTTTTTGATTCTCAGACCCTGGATGTACTCTGGATGGAGGCCTCCTAATTATCTGAGGAATGTAGAATTGTCCAAACCGTTCTGTCAATCTCACTGAAATCGTATTCACAGGGCAAAGCGAATACTAACATTATTAATCTGCAGCAAAAAATAACTCTCAGACCTGCTCAAAATCGTATGAAGGAAACAAACAATCTGACCAAAATTTGGTTAACCGTTTCAAATACGTGCTTTGCTAAGACCGCTCTTTTAGTGGATGCATACCATAACGTTCGGTAGAGGCAACAAGAGCAAAGTTCCTTTTACTATCGTGTCCCGATGGGACATTGCTTGTCCCTTCTCCCTAACGATGGTTCAGTCCCCATATCCTAGGAATTATCCTTTTTCATATATACTGTTCGGTGTTGCAGCCCGGTGCACTATTCATGAGAACAACCTCATTCCGGTCTGACTGGGAGTATTTAGCTTGATTAATACGTATTGCCAACTTCTCAAGTGAGAACATTTAGGGAACAATGTGCTCTTCTGAAGCCACTAAACTCTATTTAATCCCAATAGCATGACATGTAATTTATTCTTTAATTCACTTAAGGGCAAGAAGTAAGAATCTAGGGGTGCTTTTCACCCTTGGATGTTTAATTTATACACATGGTAGCGTAGGTTAGAAACTCAGGGAAACTAGGGGCGCCTGGGTGGCGCAGTCGGTTAAGCGTCCGACTTCAGCCAGGTCACGATCTCGCGGTCCGGGTCACGATCTCAGGGTCCGTGAGTTCGAGTCCCGCGTCCTGCGTCGGGCTCTGGGCTGATGGCTCGGAGCCTGGAGCCTGCTTCCGATTCTGTGTCTCCCTCTCTCTCTGCCCCTCCCCCGTTCATGCTCTGTCTCTCTCTGTCCCAAAAATAAATAAAAACGTAGAAAAAAAAATTAAAAAAAAAAAAACTCAGGGAAACTGAACTCTTTATAATTAGGAAACTATATTAAAATTATAAGAACATTATATATATTTTTAAACACTTGTTTTAAATGTTTATTTTTGAGAGAGAGAGAAAGAGCACGAGTGGGGGAGAAACAGAGAGAGGGGAAGACACAGAATCCGAAGCAGGCTCCAGGCTCTGAGCTGTCAGCACGGAGCCCGATGTGGGGCTCCAACTCACGGACCGAGAGATCATGACCTGAGCCGAAGACAGACGTTCAACTGACTGAACCACCCAGGCGCCCCTATAAGAACATTATATTAAATGGTTTTCACCAGAATTTACCTGAGGCCAACTACAGGTGCATTGGAGCAAAGAGGGTCACAATTCGACAAGAAAGATGGGATAGTGGAAAGAGAACAGGGTCAAGGGTGACACAGGATTTCTGGCTCCTGGGCTAACAATGATTAGTTTGACCATCATAAGCGTTATCACCCTCTCTGGTTGTCAACGGAAGGGAAAGAAAAAAGGAACACTTGCTTGCAGGAGTTGCACTCACATTATCACCATACCTCAGAGCTGAGAATAGTGCCACTACTTCCTCGATCTACCTCTTTGTGTCACTGTGCGTATTTAATGGTACAAAGGGCTCAAGCTTTGGAGTCAGACGGAACTAGGCTGTAATCTAAACTCTACCACTCTGCAGCGAGGACAGTTTTTCAATCTCTTCGAGCCTCATTTTCTTTATTTTAAAAATGAAGCTAGGGGGCGCTTGGGTGGCTCAGCCGGTTACACGTCTGACTTCAGCTCAGGTCATGATCTTGCAGTTCATGAGCTCAAGCCCCGCATCAGGTTGGCTGCTGTCAGTGCAGAGCCTGCTTTGGATCCTCTGTTCCACCACTCCCGCCACCCCACGCCCCCCCCCCCCCCGGCCCCCGGCCCTCCCCTGCTTGTGTTCTTTTTCTCAAAAATAAATGAACATTAAAAGAAAAAAAAAAAAAGATAGCGCACCTGGGTGGCTCTGTTGGCTAAGCTTCCAACTTTGGGTCAGGTCTTGATCTCATGGTTCATGGGTTCGAGCCCCGCATCCGGCTCTGTGTTGACAGCTCGGAGCCTGGAGCCTGCTTTGGGTTCTGTCTCCCTCTCTCTGTCCCTCCCCCGTTCGTGCTCTGTTTCTCTCAAAAATAAATAATAAACATTAAGATAATATTTAAAAAATGAAGCTAATTATACCCAACTTGTCACAGCACTGGGTCACTGGTACAAATAATAATAATTAAGTGAGATGCCATAGGCGAAAGTGCTTTTAAAATTTAAAGGTGTATTAATTTAAATTTATAAGGAAGAGTGTTAAGTAGTATGCTTATATTATGGAATTTCCAGTTTTTTATCTGTGCTATTGTCACTGTCTTTAGAATTGTCAACTATTGGTTTTGCTGCTTTCCTATTTTTATTATCTTTTAAAATATTTGCTTCATATCTTCTTCTGAGACATTTAACAAAGAATGAAGAGACACGTAGAGGTAAGAGGAGTATGTGTATTTGGATGCGGGGAAGAGGTGAGCAGCTAAGGCCTTCGGAATTCTTGGCCATAAGTGAAATAATACTATTCTTTTTTTTTTGAGTAAGACAGTTATTTTTTTAACTTTTTTTAAAGTTTTATTTATTTTTGAGACAGAGAGAGACAGAGCATGAACAGGGGAGGGAGAGAGAGAGAGAGGGAGACACAGAATCTGAAACAGGTTCCAGGCTCAGAGCTGTCAACACAGAGCCCGATGCGGGGCTCGAACTCATGGAGTGAGAGATCATGACCTGAGCCGAAGTCGGACGCTTAACCGACTGAGCCACCCAGGCGCCCCAATACTTTTCTATTTTTAATAAATCTGTGTAAGTAGTCCTTTGAGGCATCAAAGTTCAAGATATAGGGAGACAAAAAAATTTATCAGTTGGATTTAAAGTGACGACATATTGGTCTGACCAAAACAAGATAGTCTTTGTAATTAACTTATCTGATTGAAGTCTTATAAATTACAACAAGTCATACTCAGGAATAAGATAATAATGAAAGTAAGCTAAAGGAAACCAACTAATTTTGGCTTTTGCATCAATAATCTAGTCTTCCTTGGGGCACCTGGGTGGCTTAGTCGGTGAAGCGTCCGACCTCAGCTCAGGTCATGATCTCGAGGTTTGTGAGTTCGAGCCCTGCTTCGGGCTCTGTGCCGACAGCTCGGAGCCTGGAGCCTGCTTCGGATTCTGTGTCTCTGTCTCTCTCTGCTCCGCTGCCCTGCCCTTCGCTGTCCGTTTACAGATCTACAAAGAAGTGAAGTTTAAGCCTCTCTGAAAGTAACATAATGACTCTGAAGCAGCAGGAATTAGCACTTGAATCCGGGGATATCTGTCTGCGAGGGTCGTTTGTAAATAAGCTTTTCCGGCTACCTATGCTTGTCTAACAGTCTTAACTATTCAACAATGAACTTGCACCTTCCAGGTCTGTTGCACAGAGGATATACATGTACAATATCCAGTCCTGAATTGCTAGGTATTTATTTTTAGTGTTTCTAAGTTGTTTGAGTCAGACTTCACGAATATATTTCTTCGACAAATCCAGGAAGTTTCCTGTGGCTTTTGTCTCTCTGACTCTTAAGCTTTATGCAAATGAGAGTTTTTATTGTGGCCAAAACGAGCGAAGCAGACCTCTAGCATTTATCGTATCTCCCAGGCGTTTATAGCTACTTACTACCAGCCAAAAGTCTCTTACGGTAAATAAACTTCTTAAGATCCTCGTGCGGAGGTAGCCAAATTGATCTGTATAAGCCAGAGAGTATTTTCATCATAGGAGGAAAATTCGAGGGTTCTTAACTGGGAAATGAGAGTTCTCGGTCAGCACCACAGAGAAGAAAGATCCCTCCAGTCTGGAGCATGGAGTGTTGATCCTTGGTGAGTTGGTCCGTTTGATATGAGGCCAGAATAGCCTCTTAACATTTCAAAGAGGTGTGGCTAACCTAGACAATAAATTGAAGAAGGGCACGTCTTTAGAATATCACCCGATTAGATTCTGCTGCCTAAAAGAGACAGCCATAAACTAGTGCAAACGTGGCAGGGGTTTATTATTATTTGCGTCTCGCATAAGCAACAAAACACATATCTAGGAATAAGGGGTAGGCGTCTTGGTTATGTAACTTTGGTGTTTGATACATTAGTGAGGATGCCTTAAGGTTTTGCAATTTTCATGTTGTTTTCTCGTTTAAGGAGTAAAGCATAGAATGAAATTGTCACGAACAGAAACCAAATACTAGGGGCACCTGGGTGGCTCAGTGGGTTAAGCGTCTGACCCTTGGTTTCGGCTCAGGTCACAATCTCACGGTTCATGACTTCGAGCCCCACATCGGGCTCCGTGCTGACAGTGTGGAGCCTTCTTGGGATTTTCTCTCTCACACTTTCTCTGTCCTTCCCCTGCTCACTCTCTATGTCTCTCAAAATAAATAAAGAAAGAAACTAAAAAAAAAAAAAAGCAAATACTAAAATCGATCAATCAATCGCCATGAAGTAATCTTGTACAGGCATCATTAACAAAGTACTATACGGGTGTATACACACACACACACACACACACACACACACACGGATACTCCCAATTCCCTCTCACCATTTTATTTCACTTCACAGCACTTATTACCATCTCACTTATATTTTACCCTTTTTCGAGCCACAGTGATTGGGAAAGCGCCTGATGCAAAGCAGGTACTTATGATGTATTGGCTGAATGAGTTCAAGCCCCACATCAGGCTCTGTGCTGACGGCACAGAGCCTAGAGCCTGCTTCTAATTCTGTGTCTCCCTCTCTCTCTGCTCCTCCCCAGCTTGTGTGCTCTCTCTCTTTCTCTCTCTCAAAAATAAACATTAAAACAATGTATCTATCAATTATCTATGTATCTATCTAATCTATCCATCTATCTTGTATCCTGTTACACAATAAATTCTCATAAAATAGAAAATTAGTTTATCTATAATGAACTGGCTCAACTCAAATGTTGCCAAACCTAAGTGGTTCATTGGCTGGAATTCGGAGAATTTTTTTGTTTTTGTAAAACATCTCAATGTAATGCCACTTTTGGACTTTCTCTCCTTCACACATTTAATTCAGTAGTTATGGAGATCCATATCACTAAACATATTCATATGGGATAAAAGCAACTCTGTTTCAAACTCACTATTAAGACAATAGAATGGGTTGAAGGAATAAGGCCTTGGAAAGACGCAGAGGTAGATATTTACATTTAGAACTATTCTGAAATTTTTTGAATACCCCAAGGTCTTTGATTACCCTGAAACAGGACAATGGGATCTTTGTTCCTAGATAATCTTGAAGAATGGGACAGACTGACTACATGTACTATATAGACTCCATAGATTATTTCTTAGGCTCTAACACAACTAAAGAACAAAAAAGTGTAGTAATGTCCCTCACAAACTTATAGTCCCTCAATCCCTTGACTATCACTTATAGTCTATCAAGAATACTTCATCACTGATAGTATATTAAGAATAAACTTGGGGTGCCTGGATGGCCAGCCGGTTAAGTGTCCAACTCTGGATTCTGGATCGGGTCACGATCTCACAGTTTGTGAGTTCAAGCCCCATGTCTGGCCCTGCGCTGACAGAGCCTCTCTCTCTGCCCCTCTCCTGCTCGTGCTCACTCTCTCTTTCAAAATAAATAAATAAACTTAGAACAAAGAATAAACTAAGCAACTTAATTTATGCAAAATGTAGCCAAAACATAAGTGCTTAGAGGGACAGACATAATTCAGCATTGTCCAAAAGACACTTTGGGGTGCCCGGGGGGCTCAGTCAGTTAAGTGTCCAACTCTTGGTTTCGGCCCAGATCACGGTCTCACTGTTTTGTGAGTTCAAGCCCCACGTTGGGCTCTGAGCTGCCAACATGGAACCTGCTTGGGATTCTCTGTCTCCCTCTCTCTCCCTACCCACCCCCCCCCCATTTGCCCTCTCTGTCTCTCTCAAAATAAATAAATAAACTTAGACAAGAAACCAGCAAAAGACACTTTAAGGGCCTGCAGATAAATGTAAAAACTTGATAGAAAGCAAAATCCCTAGAACATAAACATTATTTTATAATAGCGGTAGGTAATACGTCTACACGGCTTGCTGTGTGCCAGGCACTATCGTAGGTGGTTTATTCACTGTCCTCTTTAGTTTTTAAATTATGTGAAGTACATACTATATCAACCATATCCTCATCCTCCAAACTCTTACCTACACACAAGAGAAGAGGCTCCTACTACTGTCTTATTGTCCTTGGTTGCGGGTGTGCCTAGCAATACTCATTTTTGTGGCCTTCATGTTCTATAGTTTTTGTTGCAGTTTATTTGTTTTGAGAGAGAACGAGAGAGTGCAAGGAGGGGAGAGGCAGAGAGAGGGGGGGACAGATAACCCCCAGCAGGCTCCGCGCTGTCAGCACAGAGCCCGACGTGGAGCTCGATCCCGCGAACCGTGAGATCACGACCTGGGCCAAAATCAAGAGTCCGGCGCCTAATGGACTGAGCCACCCCGGCGCCCCCACGCTCTGTAATTTCTAAGCTAGAAGCTCACTGTTTAAATTCTGAGAGGTTCTTGGCGTTTTTTAAATCTCATCGCTTGAGAGGACTTCTAATTAAGATCACTAGTCATTATAATTACTGATCATTATTTTCTTGCTGAGAAAAGCCTGCAATAGGTTGGCCTCTTTTTCAGTTGATTCCTGAAAAAGAATTAATGACATTTTTAAAGCCGTTAGTTTCCAATAAGCAGCTGCATTACGGGCAGGATCCGAGTTAACGCTGTGTAGGGTTAATGCAACACGGGGGGATGTTCGGTGCCTTGCAAGTGTGAAAAACATGATGAAGCATGAATCATAAGTCTCTTGTATAGTAACAAAATAACAACTACCCTAAAATATTTGGCATCCTGTGGCACAGTTAGAATCTTAAGTACTTCTCCATTTTAATTACCACAAAAAGGATAATTAAGCGGTTTCAAAATCTTTCTTACCCAACTCTCCCTGGGCCGAAAGTCTGAAGAAAAGAATTTTCTTCTTGAGAACATGTCACTAAGGGGAAGTCACGGTTTTCTTAAGAACTGTGATTTTTCTAATGTTCTTCTAAGAATAAACCATGGCAAATGTGCTTGGAAAAGACTGACATTAATAAAGTCATTTCCTCCCCAGATGTAAGTTAAAGTAGCCGAATGACAACTTGAATTTAAGATACAACCACAACTTCCCCCAAAATGAGCCTGATTTTGTCCTGTCTCTACCTCAGTTCATCTGAATTAGGAAGTATTTATATTGACAAAGCATAAGATGTCGTTAGAATCTAAAAATTAATAAAGATTTGCAGGGCCCCTGGGCAGCTCAGTCGGTTAGCCATCTGACTCCTGGTTTCAGCTCAGGTCATCATCTCACAGTTCATGGGATCGAGCCCCGTGTCCAACTCTGCGTTGACAATGCAGAGCCTGCTTGGGATTCTCTCTTTTCCTCTCTCTCTGCCCCTCTGGAGTGTGCACAATTTCTCTCTCTCTCTCTGTCTCAAAATAAATCAATAAGCATTTAAAAAAAATAAATGAAGATTTACAATTAGTCTGAAGGTGGGGGCGAGGGAATGGAGGGGCAGGGATGGGGAATTACTTGGTTTTCTCCTCGTTTTATTATTAATACTATTGGGCGAAAACTGCAAAACTGATCCCTGAACTGCAACGGAATTCTTTCATCCTCTAAACTCTCATTTAAACACAAAACATGCAGAAGAATTAGTTTCCGCATTATGCCAGGGGATATTTGGGGTCTTTAAAACTTGCTTTAAGAGGCAGTTTAAGATGATGACACAGGAAGAGCCCGAATCCACCTTCTCCCACGGATACAACGAATCTATAGCTACATATGGAAAAATTCCCTCTGGAAAGGACCTGAAAACTACTGGAGCAAGCTGCTCCACAGCGAAGGATAAAGAGGTCACATCAAGATGGGTAAGAGAGGCAGAGACGCGGTCTCACCAAAAGCCCTACGCATGGCACTGCAGCCCAGAGCTGGGAGGGATCTCCCAAATATGGAACTTCTCCCCGAAGAGTGAGGGGTTTGTGCCCCACATCAGCCCCCCCGCCCCCCCCAGCCCTTGAGACCTACACCAGAGAGACGAGCTCCAGCCATGCCTGGTTTTAAAAGCCATAGCGGGGGGCGCCTGGGTGGCTCAGTCGGTGAAGCAGCCGACTTCAGCTCAGGTCATGATCTCGCGGTCCGTGAGTTCGATCCCCGCGTCGGGCTCTGTGCTGACAGCTCAGAGCCTGGAGCTTGTTTCAGATTCTGTGTCTCCCTCTCTCTGCCCCTCCCCCGTTCATGCTCTGTCTCTCTCTGTCTCAAAAATAAATAAACGTTAAAGAAAAGAAATAGAAGCCATAGGGCTATGGAAAACAGATGCTCCGCTCTTAAAGGACTCGCACGCAGATGCACTCGCCTTGGGACCCAGCGCAGAAGCCCCAGTCGGAAAAGCACCGGAACCATATGTGAAGAAGATTCGTTTGCTGGTCTTAAAATGTCTGGTAGAAGGGCAGGAGCCTGTTGGAACTCTCTCCAGGAACAGAGATACTGGCAGAGCCCATTTTGTCACTCTTTTTTTTTTTTTGTTTGTTTGTTTTTTCACTGCTGGCCCCCGGTGGTGTTCCCTACTTCCTTGCCTCAGCCAGCCAGCAAGACACCCTCCCTCATGCATCACTCGAACAGCCTCCCCTCAAAAACAACAAAAAAAAGAAAAACCGGCCAGGGGAGTGCCCCACCCGTGTACCACTCCACGTGGCACCTAGCGGATGCCCCTTGAATGACTGACTCCAGTGGCTAAAGGGAGTTGCACTTCTGGACCTTACGGTTCTGAAACAACTGGAGAGACAATTCTTTGCACACTACCACCCCAAGGGCACGGCACAGACAGCTGACGGAAGCAAACCCCCCCCCCCCCCCCCCCCCCCCCCCCCGTCTTCGTGTGAAAAAACGCCTATCTAGTTGATCTGGAGCTCCAGCGTAAGGGGCAGGCTCCAGGCTTCCCACGCATCTGAAGGCTACAGAAGTGCTCCTAAGGAAGATAGGCTGGGGGTATGATGCCGTCTTCGAGCTTTCACCTGGCCTCATGAAAACGCACTGGTACCCCTAAGAAAGGAGCTCATAGACTCACCTGGAGCGCCGAATTTTGCACCTGTCATGAAGGATCGCTCTGTCTGGGAGCCAGCAGGGTCTATGGTTGCGGACCCCCAAGACCATATATATTTGCATACCTTAAAAGCTGCTGAGAGTCTAGCTTCCAGTCAGCTTGAAACGAGGTACTAACTGAGGTCCCTCCCTCTGGAGCACCCACAAGACTTGACACACCCTCAACAGTTGGGAACACCCGAGAAAATCAGGCTACTCAGATAATTATAAAGGTTTCAAGAGACAGCCAAGAACTAGGGCAAGGTTAAACGATAAGGCGCGTCTCCACGGGGCCACTCTTGCAAGACTGGGGGAGATACCCATTTTGCCTAATACATAGAAAAAAAAAACCTCAAGGAAACAAAGATAAGTAATTTATCTGATAAAAAGTTCAAAGTAACAGTCGTAAAGATGCTCACTGAACTCTGGAGAATGGATGGGCACCAAGAGAATTTCACCAAAGAGAAAACACAAGAAAGCACCACATGGAAGTCACAGAACAAAGAATACCATCGACGAAATGAAAAATACAGTAGAGAGGTTCAACAGTAGACTTAGAGGGAGCAGAAGGTAGAATCAGCGAGCTAAAACACAGGGCAGTGGCAGTCAACACAGAAGAGAGGCAAAAAAAAAAAAAAAGAATTTTAAGAAGTGAAGATAGCTTAAGGGATCTATTTTCAACGCCAAACAGAATAACATTCACATTATGGGGGTCCCAGGAGGAGGAGAGAGAAAGGGGCAGAAAACGTCTCGGAAGAAATAATGGCTGAAAATTCTCTAACGTGAGGAAGGAAACAGACATCTAGGTTCAGGAAGCTCAGAGAATTCCAAACAAGACGAACACAAAGAGACCCACACCAAGCCATGTTATAATTAAAGTATTGGAAGTGAAGGATAAAGAGAGAATCTTTTTTTAAAAATTTGTAATGTCAATTAATTAATTACCTTATTTATTTATTTATGTAGAGTACACCTGCACAAGTGGGGCGGGGGCAGAGAAAGAGGGAGAGCAAGAATCACGAGCGGGCTCCACCCTGTCAGCACAGATGCTCGATCGCGCCGTGAGATCATGACCTGACCTGAGATCGAGGGTTGAACGCCTAACCGACTGAGCCACCCAGGCGCCCCAGAATAAAGAGAATCTTAAAAGCAGCAAAAGAAAAACAAGGCCAGAAGGGAGCAGTGTGATATATTCAAGGGGCTGAAAGAAAAAAAAACTTAGCACCCAGAATATTCTACCTGGTATGGTTATTATTCAGAACTGAAAAAGAAATAAAGAACTTTCCAGACAAACAGAATCTAAAGGAATTCACCAACACTCAACTGGCCTTACCAGAAATGTTCAAGGGGCTTCTTTAAGCTGAAAGGCAAGGGCACTTATTAGTAACAAGAAAATATATGAAAGTGTAAATCTCTCCGAAAAAAAGGTAAATACACAGTTAAGGGCAGTGAATTAATGACTTGTAAAGCTAGCAAATAGTTTAAAAGGCAAAAGTAATAACAACAACTGTAACTACAGTACTTAGTTAAGGGATACACATAAAGATGTCAAATGTGACTTTAAAAACAAAACACGTGGACAGAGTGAAAATGTAGAGTTCTGAGATGCATTCGTACTGAACCTGCTATCAACCAAAATAGATTGTTCAATACCTAGACGGTTATGTATGAGCCTTATGGTAACCACAAAGCAAAAACCCATAGTGGATACACAAAAGAAAATGAGAAGGAATCTCAGCATAACACTATAAGAAGTCATCAAACCACAAGAAAAGAGAGCAAGAGAAGAGGAAAGGCGCAGAGAGGAACTACGTAAACAGCCAGAAAAGAACAGCATTACAATGAGTACATACCTATCGATAATTACTTGAAATATCAATGGATACAGTTCTCCAATCAAAAGACAGAGAGAGCGGATGAATTGATTAAAAAACCCAGGAAACACAAGACTCCTCTATATGCTGCCTGTAAGAGACTCACTTCAGATGTTAAGGACACACAGAGACTGGAAGTGAAGGGAGGGAAAAAGAGGTTTCATGCAAAAAGAACCCAAAGTAAATTAGGGGTGCCTATACTGATATCAGACAAAATAGGCTTTAAAACAAAGACAACAAAAGACAATGATGGGCACTATACATGATGATAGAGGGGTCAATCCACTAACAAGTTATGATATTTTAAAATATTTATACACCCAATGTGGAAGGACTTAAATACACAAAGCTGATACTAACAGACATACGGGGAGAAATTGACAGTGATACAATAATGGTAGGGGACTTTAAAACCCCATTTATATCGGGGCGCCTGGGTGGCGCAGTCGGTTAAGCGTCCGACTTCAGCCAGGTCACGATCTCGCGGTCCGTGAGTTCGAGCCCCGCGTCAGGCTCTGGGCTGATGGCTCGGAGCCTGGAGCCTGTTTCCGATTCTGTGTCTCCCTCTCTCTCTGCCCCTCCCCCGTTCATGCTCTGTCTCTCTCTGTCCCCAAAATAAATAAATGTTGAAAAGAAAAATTAAAAAAAAAACCCATTTATATCAACGGATAGATCAAGCAGACAGAAAATTAATGTGGAAACATAGACCTTAAATTATACATTAGACCAAACAAATAGATATATAGAGAACATGCCATTCAAAAGCAGTGGAATACATTCTTCTCAAGTGCACGTGGAACGTTCTTCAGGACAGATCACATGCTAGGCCACAAAACGAGCCTCAATAAATTTAAGAGTAAAATCATATCAAGCATCTTTTCTAACCACAATGGTATGAAACCAGAAGTCAATTACAAGAGAACTCGAAAAACTGCAAATACAACACGGATGAATCTGGAGACCATTATAACTGAAGGAAGCCAGACATGGAAAGCCAATGCCTTATGGTATCACGGATAAAGATTTAACACATATATATTATGTATATTATATATTATACCCTGCACTGGAATATTACTAAGCCATAAAAAAGAATAAAAATGTTCCATTTGCACCAACACGGATGAGCCTAGAGGGTATTATGCTAAGTGAAATAAGTCAGACAGAGAAAGACAACTGTCATCTGATTTCCCTTATATGTGGAGTTAAAAAAAAATAAATGAGCAAACAAAACAAAAATACTGTGTGATTCCATTTACATGAAGCTCAAGAACAGATAATTTAGCGATTGTGAGAGAAGCCAAAACAGCGATTATCTCTTGGGGCAGGGTGCTGGTTATTGATGGGGTTGTGGCATAAGAAACTTAGGTTGCTAGTAACGGTACATTTCAACCTGGACTGATGGGGGAAACAAAGGCAAGAAAAATGTTGAAATTAAATTTCCCTACAGCTTGCAGCCCACGGACAGACACCGGAAGCACGCAGAGTGTGACCTCCCTCAAGAAACTCATGACTGCCTTAGCGTTTACGTTTTGTTAAAAACTAAAGATAACCTTCGTTGAAAAAAAAAAAATTAAAAAAAAAAAAAAAAACTAAAGGTAACCTTATCTTGACAGCAGCAGGCTAAGATCCTGAAAGCCCTTGCTTTCAAATTCCTTAGAAACTTACTTTACCTCAACCCCCCACTCCCTCAACAAATCTAAAATAAATGATCAGCCCCCCTCACACTTGCCGGTGTAGCTCTTTCTGCCCACGGGCCCTGTCCCCGTGCTGCAACAAAATCCCCTTTTTGCACCAAAAAACTCAAGAATTCTTAGCCATTTGCTCACCAACCCCGCTTCAAATTTCATCGTGGAGGGTGGTTACAGTTGTGTGCATATAAATGTGTGTTAAAAAGAGTACTGATCGGGGCACCTGGGCGGCTCAGTCGGTTACGGTTCTGACTCTTGTTCACAGCTCAGGTCACGATCTCGGGGTTCGTGAATTGGGCTCTGTGCTGACAGTGCAGAGCCTGCTTGGGATTCTCTCTCTCTCTCTCTCTCTCTCTCTCTCTCTCTCCCTGTCTCTGCCTCTCCCCCGCTGGCGCTGTCTCTCTCAAAATAAATAAACTTAAAAAAAAAAGTAAAGGGGTGCCAGCGTGGCTCAGTCGGTTGAGAGTCCAACTTCAGCTCGGCTCATGATCTCGAAGTTCCTGGGTTTGAGCCCTGTGTCAGGCTCTGGGCTGACAGCTCAGAACCTGGAGCCTGCTTTGGATTCTGTGTCTCCCTCTCTCTCTGCTCCTCTTCGGCTCATGCTCTCTCTCTCTCTCAAAAATAAATATATGTTAAGCATTTATTAAAAAGTAAAATATTAAAACAATTACTGCTCTATACAATTAAGATTTTTGCACTCACTGTAGAAGTGTTACACCTCAAAACAAAATAGTACTCCCCCAGAAATACAAATTATCTAGTGGAATATGATAAGAAGACATAGAAAAAAAAGAATACACACCTAAAAAGATTTTACAGAACTTTATTTTGGGAATAATTTCATATACAGAAAAGTTGCAGCGATAATAGAGATTTCATATATTCCCATCCAGTTTTTCACATTGTTCGTGTCGCATCTTACCATAATACATTTGCCAAGTCCAGTAAACAAATATTTGCACATTAAAACAAATGGGGGACAAAAATGAACTCAAAATGGATGAAAAATTTGAATGTAAGATCAGAAATCATAAAACTAGAAAAAAATATAGGTGATAAGTTCCTTGACAATATCATTTTGTCATTTCTGACTATAGAAGTAATGGCAACAAAAGCAAAAATAAACAAATGGGACCACATTAAACCAAAAAGCTTGTGCACGGTTAGATAAGAAGCCATCAAGCAAAATAAAAAAGGAACCTACTGAATGGGAAAAGATACTTGCAAATCATATATCTATGAAGGGGTTATTATCAAAATAGTTAAAGAACTCCTATTACTCAACAACAACAACAAAAACCCAAGCAATGTGGTTCAAAAGCAAGCAGAACAGAATATTCTATTCTGTGGGAATAGACCTTTTCCCACCGAAGCATACAGATGGCCAACAGGTGGATGGAAAGATGCTCAGCATCACATATCATTAAGGACATATGACTCAAAACTACAGTGAGCTGTCACCTCCCAATTGTCAAAACGGCTATTATCAAAAAGACAAAAAATAACAAGTGTTGGTTGGTAAAGATGTGAGATCATCACGTCAGACGCACAAAACTAATGTCGTACCTCACTTTACACGGCAATTAAAAAAAATTAGCTTTGATGTGTTCATTTCTGCATAAAACTCTGGCTCTGAAACATTAGACAAAGGTAGCACCTTTTGGACCAAAACTGCACAGCCATTTTGTAACTTTCTTCTTCCAGATTTTGTAACTCAGTTCAATCGCTTATACTTGAGATGATTTCTCTCAGGCATTTGTAAATTTTTATTCATATTTTTTACCCCATACCAACAAGTAGATCTTTCTGACCTGGGAGATCACACAGAGATTTTTGTTCCCCAGTTTTTCATGACTTGCTTGTCATCATCCTTCCCTATTTTCTACTTTCTTAAAACCCAAAGATACAATTCTGAAGGAAATTTCTCTGCGTGTAGAAATTGATGCATTGTGTCTACTTATTTGTTTCCATGAAATTTTGGAAGGCTCTTTCAAAACGGATGGGTTTGTGTTGTATGGAATCCTCTGGGTGATCGGGCCTAGGATATATGGTTTACTCTCATTTGGGGTATAGGCCTGCTCAGCAAAAGATTATTTTTTTTAAGATACCAAATCAATAATACTTTAATTTTGTAATAATCTCATTTTCCCCTGGAATATAACACTTGATCAAATAATTCAGTTATTATATCTTTTACAGTATACTGACATATTGCACTTAAAAAAAACAAAACAAAACCTAACTGTAAACTCGAAGATACCGAATGAATCATGTTACCTATAAGTGCCAACAGTATTATTCTGTCATGCTGATTTCAACTACATTTCTTTAAAAAAAAAAGGGGGCGGATGATATCAGCATTGATAACATAAAGGATTTCCGAATACACAAATGTAGGATTTCCATAACAATTCAAGAACTAAATGGGGCTCAACTCCAAGTACAAACGTTCACTTTCTATTCAAAACGACAGCATGCGTCTTGGACACATTTGTTGCTGCCAATAAATCCTACAGTCCATTCTCTAAAGCGTTTTTAAAAATCTAGGTTTGTCATAGTGTCTTTTGAGGGAAGAGGCAGGGTTAAGGGAAGCTAAGGGTTGTATGTGATTCCTCCAGTTCTCAAATTAGAGTGCTCGATTTCATCTAAAGTTTTTGGATACCACTTGTGTGTTTCTATCATCTTGCAATTGCCTCTCAAAGTTTTATGTCTTCCTGTGATATTTTCATGGACTCAGTTTTAATTCTTGCAGAACATACATTTTAAGGATACACAGCATTTTAAGAAACCAAGATTATATCCAAACGTATTATAGAGCCACAGAATAAAGTGGTTTGGAACTAGAACAGTACAAGAAGAGAACAGCTCGAGGAACATAGATAAAACACAGTTAATAATTTGGGGGAAAAAGGCTTACTTTCTCTCCATTCTGCACATTTTCTCCCAATCTCCTTAAAGGCGCTTTGGGCAATATTTTTCACAAGTTTACCAAAACAAGAGCAAGACTAATTTCCTTTTTATACAAAAATAAGTAGCAGGCTGTTCCGACATAGGAATTTTTCGGTTTTGTGTGTGTGTGTGTGTGTGTGTGTGTGTGTGTGTGTGTGTTTTATTTTTGTTTGTTTTTTGGTGTTTTGTGGGGGTTTTTTTGGTATTCTGTAAAAGTTCATTTGACAGTCTCTTTTTTTTTTTTCAAACTCACAGTCCATTAAATTCTTTCCCTCCCTTCTTCTGGCAAACTTGTAACGTCCCTTTTATATCCTTTACCAGTATTAAGCAAAGAAACCAGTCTACCTTTTTGCTCTCTCCGTTTCGGCCCCCTGCCCCATTCTTATTTTGACTTATTTTTTGAAGTGCCACGCACGGCTAGTTATTACTGCTGTAACTGTTACCTGACAGTAACATACCCCGGATGAGGGTTTTGATGGGGGTTTTACCTACCAGGTGGATGAAAAATAACTGCTCTATGACTGCGGAGGACACGGTGCGGAAGGAAGGGAGGCGAAGCAAAAGCTTTCCGAACCGCGTTGGTTGGTCGTTGTACTGGTTCCTAACGTGTTGCTCCAGGGCGCACTGGGACTTCTCTTGCAAGCTTTCCACTTGCGCCGCATCGGAGAGACCGCTGGCGTCTGAAGTGAACAGGACGATGGCCTTGAGGCAGCTGTACTCGGTGGGGTCGACTTGCAGAGCTTTGAGCTTCTCGGTTTGCTCTTGGAAGATCCGGACGTTGTCCATAAAGACGGCAACTTGGTCCGAAGACATGGGCGTGTTGTGTAAGCAGGTCGAGGCCAGGAACGAGACCACGTGGAGTGGCATGGCGCACTGCGCCCAGTTCAGCATGAACAGCTCGCACCAGGTAAGGCGAAGCATGGCCACCTGGTCGCTGATGGGCAGGGCCGGGAAGAAGGGTATGTTCCGGGCCCATTCCACGGCGCCGAAGAGCATCCGCGCAGCCTGTTCGCAAATGTCCTCGAGGCTGAGGATGGTGTTGGGCGGTGTGAACTGGCAGCTTGACCAAGGCAAGGGGTTGGGCTCCGCGCTGAGGAGCAGAGAAACATACCCAGACAGGTTCGGATAGCAGTCGGAGGGTTGCCGGGTGGTCGGCGCAGGTGGCCCGTGGGCTGGCTGGGTGGGCGGTCTCCTGTTGCTCTGCACTGCTTCTGGTTTCATACCGACGTCGAGGCACTTTCTGAAGCGGCAGTACTGGCACCGGTTGCGACGGTGCTGACTGACTCGACAGTCTCGGTTGGCTAGGCATCTGAAGCTCAGGTTCTTCGCCACGCTGCGCTTGAAGAAGCTCTTGCAGCCCTCGCACGTGAACTGGCCGTAGTGCTTGCCGCTTGCCTTGTCCCTGCACACCATGCACTTGATTTGCTGTTGCGGCGGCTGCAGTGGCGGCGGCGGCTGCAGTGGCGGCGGCAACAGCGGCGGCGGCGGCTGCAGTGGCGGCGGCAACAGCGGCGGCGGCGGCTGCAGTGGCGGCGGCAACAGCGGCGGCGGCGGCTGCAGTGGCGGCGGCAACAGCGGCGGCGACGGCAGCGGCAGCGGTGGCGACGGCAGCGGCAGCGGCAGCGGTGGCGACGGCAGCGGCAGCGGTGGCGACGGCAGCGGTGGCGGCAGCAGTGGTGGCAGCGGCTGCAGTGGCGGCGGCAGCAGCTGCTGTTGGTTACCGCCGTAGTCGTCAAAGCCACCCTGGTCGTCAGCCGCCATTTCAGTCAGCATGCTGGCTGGGCTCCCTTGTCTGGGCATCTGCGGCATATACACGTCCCAGGGCAGTGGGTTTGGCAGAGGTGATACCGGTAAGACTAGGCTGTCCTGAAAGCCAGACATCTCATCCTGGAGTTCGAACTTCACGGGGACTCCCGAATCCATATCTGTGAAGGCCGCGTCCATATTTCCCGCTCCCCCGTCTGTGGACGATGGCGGCTCCGGGTCTCTGGCACCGGCGCACTGCCTTTTGTGTGTATGATTGTGCGACAGGAAGTAGGACGGCGCCCCCAGCAGGCAGGGCGCTGGTTGGTTGAGGTTGGCTAGTTTTTCCTTTTTTGTTTCTAGTTTTGCAAAGTTTTATCGGCCTCTCTGGGCCCGTGTATTTGTTTTATCTGTTTCCCTCGACGAAGTTCTATCGGTTTGGAGGGCTTCCCACCAGAAAGGGCGGGGTAGGTGCCGCGCGAGAGTGAGGGGAAGCCAAATATGGCGAGACAGAGGGAGGCTTAGGGAGAACGGCAAGTGGATTGTCTGGCTTCAAGACAGAAATAGGAGCCCCTCCTCCCCCCCCCCCCCCCCCCGCAAAAAAAAAAATCTCTCCAAAGATCTCACTTGCGTTCACTCTCCCCCGCCCTCTCTGGTTTACTCCCAGAAAAAGATTATTAAGGGTTTTTTAATTTGGGAAGCCTCTGTTGCCTGGAAGTGGGTCACTAGTACAAATGCACGCAGAAGACTGTAATTCTTGGCCTGTGTTAACGTTTGTAATTGCTTTCACCATTTCCATTCCCTATGGCTCGTAAGACTTTTTTTTTTTTTTTTTTTACCACAGTCTCTTAATAAAATAAAAACCAGAATAAAGAAGCAACCCAGAGTCTTCAGCAATGGTGGCATTCAGAGGAAACTTTTGTCACCAATAAAAGACAGTATAAAAACTCATTGTGAGGGTGAAGGCTACGGAGAAATAAGCTGATACACTGTGCAAGGTGATTTCAGACCAACTAGGTGATTTCAGAACTTAAGAGAACTGTTGGGTTGAACCGTATGAATTTGCTAGTATTCAACTCTTTTGACTCACAAAACATGTCAATTTCATATAGCTTATCCTAATATCAATCACTTCTTAGGGAACAAATTTATGAGAAGCAGCACCATATAATACCTAAGGACTTTAGAATGTGATTGCTTGCAGGTAAATCCTACCTCTGTCACTTAAAATGTGTGTGATTTTGGATAAACAATCGTATCACTCCGTGCCTCAGCTTTTTTAGCTGCATGATATTTGGTTGTATTACTAAAGGCAGCAATTTAAGTATATGCTTTACTGTTTGTTGTATAATTTTATTTCTTCCAGTTTGGGGTATTTACAAGCAATAATGCTGCAAATAATTCTTCTACACGTATGTTGGTGCTCAGTTGTAAGGCATTCTCTAGACTGTTTACTCAACAGTGGAAGTTCTGGATTAGAGGGCACAAACTTTAAAAAAAAAAGCTTATTTATTTTGAAAGAGAGGAGGGGGGAAGGGGCAGAAGGAGAGAGAAAGATCCCAAGCCGGCTCCATACTGTCAGTGCAGAGCCTGACACAGGGCTGGAACTCACAAACTGAGAGATCATCAGCTGAGCGGAAATTGAGAGTCTGACGTTTAACTGACTGAGCCGCCCAGGTGCCCCCCTATACTTTTCTAAGATTGCTATTAATGCTGTGCTATTTTTCAAGATAGTTTTATCAATTTACATTCATTCCCATCACAACTGTGTGAGTTCCTATTGCTCCACGTGTTTGCCAACACAAGTGTACTCACAGTTCAAATTTTGCTCATCCAGTGACTATTTACTGGTGCTTAATTGTGGTTTTAATTTCGCTGATTACTACTAAGTTCGAGCAGCACATACAGAAAGGTACTCCGACTCATTTGGACTTCTTTCGTGAAGTACCTCTTCAACTTTAGTTGCTTTTTGTCAACTGCACTGTTTGCTGTTTTTTAACTGATGCATGGCGAGCTATGTTCCAAGAGTGTGATCCACTAAATGTATAGCTTGAGTTTTTTTGACCATTGCAAATCACTGTGTGCCCTGGCTTGTGGTTAGAATTGATCAAAAACAGGTTCCCTTCACCCCTCCACTCCAAGGCACTTTTCCTTACAAACTGCAGGGGTGAGAGTGTGGTTCAGGTTTGGGTCTGGTTTACCCTTCTATCAGGGTATAGTTCTTTAGGAAGCCGACTTAAAATGAGGATGATCTGTTTGCATTCCTGTCTGCATACTTTCAAACTCCCTTGTTTAGCAAATTATCTATAGGGCAAAGGTGCTTCAATCCTATATCGGGGTTCCGCCCCAACTAAAATTTTGCCGTCGTTATTCCTTACTATCTTGTCAGTTCTTTGATATGTACACACACACACACACACACACACACATCCATATATCCAATATACTTATTTGGTAGTGTTTTTCCAAAAAGCCCACTTTGCCATATTTCAGAAAACAGAACTCATTGCTGAATAAACCCCTAAATCTTGTCCTGTGCCTAATGCCTCCAGTTCTCTTACAAATAAGTTGACATCTAACAACTGGAGAGATTTTCATTAAAGTGTAGAGTTATTTGAAATACTTGCTAGCCTTGGACTAAAACCATTCCCAGTGGCCTTTCAGAGTAGCAGGAATGTGAGTCTGAACGAGCCCAGGGCCCCACTGTTCACGAGAAGCAGTTGTCGCCTTGAGTTTCAAGGATTATTACTTAGAATACGAGGCCGTTTTAGAGATTTTATGCATAAAACATCGATACCGTTCACAGGTGCCTAACTCTGCTTCCGATACGCAGGGCACAGAAGAATCCATATTTCGTGGTTCTAATGAGCGTAGGGAAGGGAGGAGAAAGATTTGTTCTACTGTCTGTATGTGTGCGCCCACCTTGGGATTTAGTTTCCCTTCCGAAAGCTTGAGAAAATTGCCTGTTTTATCTGCTTTCCAAGGTTCTTCAATGATAAATGGAAAGATTATGCACAAATGAGTTAAATATTTAGGATATCAACTACAGTCTCCCACCCAAGATAACACATCTCTACAATTTTGCTCCCCCTGTCCTTACTAGTTATCCACTGATACGAACCAGATTCAGGTCTAGGCACCCTTTATTACCCCTAAAGACCTGTGCAGACAACTGGAAAATGAGGCTGCAACCAGAGGCAATTTGTTCTTTTGCCAAAAGCCTTCTGAAATGAAGTCCCGGGGAGGTGGGTCAGTCCATGATTAAGGTTCAGGTGTAGGATTTATACACAAAACTTCTCATATTCTCTTCCGTCATTTGGCCCTATATATATTTTATTTTCCATTTCTTTTGTTTGTGCAGAGTCCCAAAAGATAGTAACAGAAAGAGAATCAGGATGAGCACTGGAGACTTTAGCCTGGAGCTTAAGGTTTTTTCCACCTCTGACCTGGGACAGCAAAGATTCCTTACTACACAGCACAACCCCCCATCTAATCCCTAGAGGGTCAGTCACTGCCTCTTACATAGGACGCTTCATGGTAGCTCATAGGAGCTTTGTTTTCAAAATGACAGACACAAACTTTTTTCTTTTTTTTTCTTAATTTTTTTTTTTTTAAATTTTGAGACAGAGGGAGACAGAGCGCGAGTGGGGGAGGGGCAGAGAGAGAGAGGGAGACACAGAACCTGAAACAGGCTCCAGGCTCCGAGCTGTCAGCACAGAGCCCGATGCGGGGCTCGAATCCATGAACCGTGAGATCATGACCTGAGCTAAAGTCGGACGCTTAACCAACTGAGCCACCCAGGCACCCCAAACTTCTTTTCTTTAACACGGAAATGGCAACAAAAGCATATATGAATGGGAAAATGAAATATGTATGATTATTTCCCTCTCCATCAATATATATATATATATATATATGAAATATGCATGATTATTTCCCTCTCCATCTATCTATCTATCTATACACACACACACAAAGACGCTAATCAAATACTATTCACAAGGCTAGACAGTCATCCCATTTGTAAGCTGGCTTACGAGATATTGCATTCTTTTTTCTTGTTCTGTGATCTCATTCTACTATCCTTTCCTTTTTGGGGACAGATGGTCAGAAGTTGGTGGCATGTGAAGTTAAAGAGAATTTTCCTGGTCACTTCTTTTCAGGGCTTCCAAAATAACATTCTACTGGAATAAATTCCTCAGAGTAATTTCATTAATAATATTACAATATCACGCGCATACTAAACGCCAGGTGTTCCATACACATGACCGCAGACCCTCAGTGCCATCTGTTAGATGCTCGTTTCTGTTTTACAGATGAAGACATTGTGATTCAGAAGTAAAAAGTCATTTGTCCCAGGTGAGAAGATGGTAACATAAGGATTTAAATCCATGTTCGTCCGATACCAAAACCCATTTCCTATAGCACTATGACGCCTCGAGAAATACCACCGAGATTTAGTGGCATTTCATGCTTATTGACATCTGCATTGACAGATGGACTGACGAGGCACCTCCGATACATTTCACTTGCAATGTTAAAAAGCCCCTTTGAAAAAGGAATGCGACTAATCCTTTCATCGACAGTACCACCCACAAATGGTGCAAACCTTTGTTGTCTTGTAGACATAGGCATTCTCCCCTTCTGCATTTCATCTTATTTCCTGAAGGATGTTACAAAACCACTATTTGCCTCAAGGATTTTAATTAGAAATGGGTATCTCAGGGGCACCTGGGTGGCTCAGTCAGTTGAGTGCCTGACTCTTGATTTAGGCTCTGGTCATGATCCCAGGGTCGTGGGGTTGAGCCCCACATCGGACTCCACTCTGAGCGTGGAGCCTGCTTAAGGTTCTCTCTCCCTCCCTCTGCCCCTCTCCCTGGCTTGCGCGCACGTGCTCTCTCTCTCTCTCTCTCTCTAAAATAAAATAAAAAGGAAAAAAAAAAGAAATAGATATCTCAGATCTCCATGAGTTACCTTTAGTCAGAGTCACTGAATTTAGCCGCTGCTGATTTTGAAATTTCTCTAGGAACTGGACAATAATTTTTTTAAAAAAAAAAATGAGAAAAAAAAAACGCAGTAGCTTCAGATTCTGACCCTGACACTTTTGGTATGATGTTGAATAATTATACTCCAAAGCCATTGCTTCCTTATCTGTAAAACAAGATCATACGATACACCCTGTAATGCTGTTATTGTGAGGCTCAGACGCCGTAACGTGTAAAGTGATTAGCAGAGTTCCTGGTACTATAGTAACGATAAAGAAACCCGAAGCTGCTATTTAAAAAAAAAAGCAAAAAAAATTCCCTAAGAATTGTTCAAGGCTGATGCTGAAAATCAGAAGTTTTACCTGGTGACACTACAGTAGAAAATGCTAGCCTATGTAACATTTATTTATTTATTTGTTTGTGTTTGTTTTTGTTTTTTTAGACTATGTGACATTTAAGTTATTCGAGTATTTTGTAAAAAGTGAGTAAGTTCCTTTGGGGCTAGGGCCCTGTTTATTCACCTCTGTATTCGTAATGCCAAGCACAAGGCCTAATACAGGGTGAACTTTCTTTCTATTTTAAAAATTTTTTTTAGAAGTTTATTTATTAATTTTGAAAGGGAGTGTGAGCACGAGCGGGGGAGGGGCAGAGAGAGACTCACAAGTAAAGGTCATTTTATCTAGGTATTAGTGCCGTTTTTTAACACAGCAGATAGTAATTGAGGTAAAATTTTTATCTATCTATCTAGACATCAATATATTAGTGTAATTATCAATATATATATTTTGTCAATCTATTAGTAAAAATGTTATCAATATATTAGCTTTATCCGGATGTTTTTGCCATCATGTTTCTGTTCCATAGTATTTGTCATGACATTTTACACTATATCTATTTTTCTTTCACAAGAACTAGCAAGAATTTAGATAGCTCTGAAAGCTACAAAATATAAGCAGTTGTATTTTTAATAAACTATTAGTGAAAAGATGCGATCCTGAATGTGTACGTGTAATTAAGTTGCATTTCTCTGTTTTTCCTCAATGTTGAGTTGGCTTTGAGTATATTTAGCAAGTATGAAGAAGACCATTTATGAAGCAGTTTGATAGCTGGGAAAATGTCACCTACTTTATCATGGTCATTTAAATATTGCTGCTGTAAGCTCTTTTTGCACTGGTTGACCATGGGGACATGTCCCTCCACTGTATTTCTGAACTATACATTATGTGTTCAATACATTGCATCATTAGCATGTAACCCCACGTTGTTCATTATCTTTATTTAAAATTTTCTTTTACTTTCTTTTATTTATTTTGAGAGAGAGAGAGAGAGAGAGAGAGAATCCCAAGCAGGCTCTGCACTGTCAGCTCAGAGCCCGATGCAGGACTCGAACTCACAAACCGTGAGATCATGACCTGAGCCAAAATCAGATGCTCAACTGATTGAGCCACCCAGGCGCCCCTGTTCATTATCTCTTTTTCCAAATTGTCCTTCCCACAGACACATACAAACACACACGTGTATAAGTATATTATAAACTCCCTTGTCGGTAGGGATTGGGATTAACACATTTGTATTTCCTGTGTTTTGTTTGTTCAGTGCTAAAAAACAGATATTGAATGTGTTTTATATTCACTGTGATTTAGCACTTGAGTTATAATAGTTTAATTATGACCTTTATTTTCTTTGATCATTGTTAGATCAAAGATTGTTGGAACATCTCCATCCTGGTGGCTAACTGGTTGTTTCTGGACCCACAAGAGTTTCTTAGAGTGTTAAAGATAGTAGAGTTTGGTCACAGGGTTGAATGGGATGGAGTGGCTTCTGGGTAAAATAAAGTGAAAGACATTTTGAGAATTATTTGATTTATTTAATTAGTTAATAAAGGAAAATGTTTAATTTCAATCCCTGGATGAATTCTGTGGTTTCAGTTATCTGACTTGGCTGACTAAAAAATGCAGTGAATATGTAATCGCAATTTTTGGAATGCACCTGCTGCTCAGCAGAAGTGCTCTCTGACAGATCAGATCAATATCCCAAGATTGCATTGACAAA
Source organism: Felis catus (assembly GCF_018350175.1). Classification (NCBI taxonomy): domain Eukaryota; kingdom Metazoa; phylum Chordata; class Mammalia; order Carnivora; family Felidae; genus Felis; species Felis catus. The sequence continues at coordinate 93,567,837 of NC_058386.1, read as the reverse complement.
CATAACCTTTATTGTTGAAAAAGAATATAATTCTGTTTGTTTCCATTTTGAGATGATTTAAGAACGTATGCTCCAATTTGACAAAGATTACTCCAGGATTTAACCTTTAGAAATTATATATGGTTATTTTCTTTTTTAAAAATGTTTATTTATTTTGAGAGGGAGAAAGACAGCACGAGCGCAAGCAGGGGAGGGGCAGAGAGAGACAGAGAGAGAGAGAGAGAGAGAATCCCAAGCAGGCTCCATGCTGCCAGCACAGAGCTGGATGCTGGGCTTGAACTCACGAACCGTGAGATCTCAACCCGAGCTGAAGGTGGACACTTAACTGACTGAGCCACCCAGGTGCCCAAGCATATTTTTTTCAAGTCAACACATATGCATTTTTTTTCCTGCCAGATTTGTTAGGTATGAATAATAATACCTATAATGAAGGACTGCTCTGAGGTTTTGATGAACAATCTAAGTAAAAATATTAAATTTGAGGAACTGCTATTATTTATATGACACAGCAAAGCAAACTGGAAAGAGTATAGACTTTGAGGTTAGATCCATACTTCCTCATTGTACAACCTGGACTTAGGTTTCCTTATCTGTAAAAGGTAAATAATAGTGCCTACCTCATGTAGTTTTATTAAGTTAAGTCATAAGTTTTGAGTAAAGTGTTTGGCATATAGCTGGGCCCCAATATATATCATAGCTCTCACTATTATTAATCCTATTTTTGTTATTGTTATTGTGTTATAGCATAGAGGCATATAATAATTTCCTTAAGGCCATAAGTGAGTTGAGGTTTTACCTTTGTGGTCCTACTATTTTTCCTTTCTATACTTTTATTTTTATTTTTTATTTTTTCTTCATTTTTAATGTTTATTTATTTTTGACAGACAGAGACAGAGCACGAGTGGGGAAGGGGCAGAGAGACTGAGACACAGAATCCCAAGCAGGCTCCAGGCTCTGAGCTGTCAGCACAGAGTCCCCCGCGGGGCTGGAACTCACATACAGGGAGATCTTGACCTGATCATGACCCAGTTCATGATCCGCGGAAGTCTGTCGCTTAACCGACTGAGCCACCCAGGCGCCCCCCCCTTCTGTACTTTTATTTTTCCTATTAACTATCACCTGTGCGCTGTTAAATTGTCATTTTTTTTCAAGTAATCCTAACACGTCTGAAAAAAATGCAAGAGAACATGAGAGAGAGTTACAAGTGTCATATAATGGCATGAGCAATATCTTTTAAGATTCTTTGTTTATTTCACAGTAAAAACTAGACAGTTCTTAATCACACTGGCACAATAGTCTACATCAGAATTAAATACAGTCTTAGATTTCCTTACTGCCTCTTCCCTCTTTTATGTGGTTATTTACATAACTAATTAAAACGAAACTTAGGTGAATGAGTCACAGTAAAAATTCAGTAATTTGTAATTATTTATGAAATGGTGGTCTTCAACAATTGCCTTTACGTTTTTAAATGAAATAACTTTTAGGGAAGTATTCATTTAAATTTCCTACTCTACTTAAACTATAAGACATTTACCTTACTTCATTATAATTAAACCGAGCCAAAAAAAAAAATATATATATATGTAAACTATAAGACATTTACCTTACTTCATTATAATTAAACCGAGCCCATATATATACATATATATGTATATGTATATGTATATGTATATGTATATGTGTAGGTATGTACCTATAGGTACATACCTACACATGTACATACATGTATACCTACATACATGTAGGTATGTATATGTATATATGTGTATGCCTATACATATACATACATGTATACCTATACCTATACATGTACATACATGTATATGTGTAGGTATGCACATATATGTACTTATATACACATATACATGTATATATATGTATACATACATATATATGTATATATATAATACTAAAACCAAGAAAATACCTCCAGAATATTTGCTTTGGTAGAGGTGGAAATACATAGTGCACATTTTCATATGCATATCTTTTAAAAAAATGTTTATGTATTTATTTACTCTTTTGAAAGAGAGACAGAGTGCAAGTGGGGGAGGGGCAGAGAGAGAGAGGGAGACATAAAATCTGAGGCAGGCTCTCTGCTCCGGGCTGTCAGCACAGACCCAGATGTGGGGCTCGAACTCATGAACTGTGAGATCATGACCTGAGCCAAAGTAGGACACTCAACCGCCTGAGCACCCAGGCGCCCCTTTATGCATATTTTTTTTAATTATAGCTAGAGACTTGGTTCAATGTAATATAAAAAAAAATCTTAAAATTGTGTCAAGATTTACAGCTTACTAAATTTTTTCAATTTCAGTCTTTAATATTTACAAATACCTATCAAGTAGATGCTAGGTGAGATCATGTAGATTAAAATACTTACCACGATAAGTACACAGTAAAAGCTAGTCATTAGTAAAGGAGAATCTAATTCTTAGATATATCCATTGATTTGCCCAAAGTCACAATATTAATACGGCATTATTTAAGAGTCATTTGATCAAAACAGATCTAGTTAAAACACAGTAGTTTTTAGTTAGAATTGGAGCAAATAATAGGAAACTACAAAATTCAAACATGTATATGATTAATGTTGATATTTAGCTTTAATATAACTTTTCTATTCAAAAATTTTCATTTTATTGGTAATTAAGCAAAATGTATTATAATGTTTAGTAGAAATCGCTTGCTGTCTTTATTCTTTACCCCTATATCCCTTTTAGAGAACATAAGGGTTGATTACGATGGTTTTTATGTCTCACCCACGGGTGACATTCATGCATATACAGAGATTGTAATCAAGTTTTTGAGGAATTGAAAATCAGACGTCAGTCTGTTCCATCACAAGAAAGACTTCAAAGAACATAAGGAATTGGGGCGCCTGGGTGGCTCAGTCTGTTAAGCCTCCAGCTCTTGGTTTTGGCTCAGGCCATGATCTCACAGCTCGTGAGTTCAAGCCCCCGGGTCAGGCTCTGTGCTAACAGCACAGAACCTGCTTGGGATTTCTCTCTCCCTCTCTTTTTGACCCTCTCCGGCTTGCTTTCTCTCTCTCAAAAAAATTAATAGCTAAAAAAATTAATAGCTAAAAAAATTTTTTAAAAAGAACACAGGGAATTTACTTTTCATTATTTATCTACACTCGATTTTGAATATGTTTTCCATTTCAAATGAAATATATGAAACTTAGCTTGGGGCTATTAGTTCAACACCACATATTTAACTTTTCTCCTCTGTACTTGTTACTAAAATAGGGAGCCCAGAAAAGTTCTTTCTCCCTATAAATACAAATATGGAGATGATATTAAACCAAGAATATATGAGATGGAGGTAAAGCAAAATAGAAAAATAAATAAGTGCTTGGGAAATATTAAATGTCTTTCTTTTAGTTCTCCTTCAACGTTTTTTCCTACATAATCGTGAGGCGAAAATACTGTGTGGTTTTCATTAGCTAGTGTAATTCTTTGGCATTCTAAAAACTGAACTCTATCTAGAATAAGAAAAGCTTTTGCTCTGCAGAACATGGTCTGACCTAACTATCCTATGTGTACTGTAAGTACTGATTCAAAATACTTTCTTCCCTGCTGCTTTCTGAATAGGGTTAAAATCCACAGAGGCCGCGGGGCGCCTGGGTGGTGCAGTCGGTTAAGCGTCCGACTTCAGCCAGGTCACGATCTCGCGGTCCGTGAGTTCGAGCCCCGCGTCGGGCTCTGGGCTGATGGCTCGGAGCCTGGAGCCTGTTTCCGATTCTGTGTCTCCCTCTCTCTCTGCCCCTCCCCCGTTCATGCTCTGTCTCTCTCTGTCCCAAAAATAAATAAACGTTGAAAAAAAAAAATTAAAAAAAAAAACCCCACAGAGGCCGCGATCCTACAATTGCTTAGAAAATAGAAATAAGGATCTGCAATAAGGATCTGCCATGGCTCGGGCTGCTTTGTAATTGTATATACACTTCCATAAAGACCCTCACATATCTCTTAACATGTAATTAAACAATGAAAATAGAGATAAGCCAACAATGAAAATAGAGATAAGCCAGGGCATCCGGGTGGCTCAGTCAGTCAAGCATCTAACCCCTGATTTTGATCAGATCATGATCTCACAGTTTGTGAGTTCGAGGCCCACTTTTGGGCTCTGCGCGGACAGCTTGGAGCCTGCCTGGGGTTCTTTCTTTCCCTCTCTCTCTCTCTGCCCTTCCCCCACTTGTGTGCGCGTGCTCTCTCTCTCTCTCAGAATAAACATTTTTTAAAAAAAGAAAAGAAAATAGAGATAAATAAACAGGTAGTTCAAATTCCACCTCTACTACCTATTTTATTAACCATTTCTCAGTGAGAAATCCACAGTGTAGAAAAAAATCTCACTCAACCTGTTTGTCATGTTGATATTCTTATTTATTTATTTATTTATTTTAAAAAATTTTTTTAACGTTTATTTATTTTTGAGACAGAGAGAGACACAGCATGAACGGGGGAGGGGCAGAGAGAGAGGGAGACACAGAATCGGAAGCAGGCTCCAGGCTCTGAGCCGTCAGCCCAGAGCCCTGTCGCGGGGCTCGAACTCGCGGACCGCGGGATCGTGACCTGAGCTGAAGTCGGACGCTCAACCGACTGAGCCACCCAGGCGCCCCTTGATATTCTTAATTAAAAAAGAAACACTGTCTTGTCATTAAGTCATGGAAAAAACTCACAAAGCTTATTTTGGGGACTTAGTTTTATGTGAACAATGTGCAGAGCACCTGTCTTTGGTATATTTGGAATGCAAAGCAATTAGAGTGCAAAGATTTTAGATTTCTTTTTTTTTCTCATTTTGCTTTATCTTTTCTCTATATAATTTATTGTCCAATTGGTTTCCATACAACACCCAGGGCTCATCCCAACAGGTGCCGTCCTCAATGCCCATCACCCACCCTCATCAACCCTCAGTTTATTCTGTTTTTAAGAGTCTCTGGGGCGCCTGGGTGGCGCAGTCGGTTAAGCGTCCGACTTCAGCCAGGTCACGATCTCGCGGTCCGTGAGTTCGAGCCCCGCGTCGGGCTCTGGGCTGATGGCTCGGAGCCTGGAGCCTGTTTCCGATTCTGTGTCTCCCTCTCTCTCTGCCCCTCCCCTGTTCATGCTCTGTCTCTCTCTGTCCGGAAAAAAAAAAAAAAAAAAGAGTCTCTTATGGTTGGCCTCCTTCCCTCTCTGCAACTTTTTCCCCCCCTTCACCTCCCCCCTGGTCTTCTGTTAAGTTTCTCAGGATCCACATAGGAGTGAAAACTTGTGCTAAGATTTTAGATTTCTGATCCTTTATTTAACACAAAACAAATTTCGGCACTCACAGAATATAGAAATTTGACTAAGGGGGAAGAGAAAGAAGTGAAAGGCAGTTTTCAAGATTGAATGACTGCCCTTTGAAATAGAGGCTAAGGAGGCTATCCTTAATCATCTCATAATGTGTAAGAGTGAAGGTTATGGATACCCAGTCCATTCATTTCTAAGTAGATTTTCTTATATGTTCACTTAGATGGCAATAAGAGAGAAAAATGTCTTCTGAGTTATTAAAATCATATCTAATTAGTGAGTAGTGTTTTCATCTAGGAACAGAAAGAATTTACTTTTTTTCCTTGGACTAATTACTGATTAGCTCCAGCAAATTGATTCTCACAACTATAGGCACATAACCCTGTTGTATGAAATAGTAATTCTTTTCATCTCCCTATCATACGCAAAAGCCGTATACTTCAACCTCCATAATGATAATTCCAGACTCCGAGTAGGTAACTTGTTCAAAGTGACAGCAGTAGGAAGTTTAATGGCAGAATCTCAAAACATAGAAAAACACCTAGAAAATACCTAGTTCAAACTCCTACTCGAAGGAGAAATTCTTTGCACAAACTCCAGCAATGGAGTTTCCTTGAAAAGTAGAGCTTTTCATCAATAAAGACCATTTAATTGAACCCTAATGTGCTTCTTTATCTTCTCCCATTTATCTGGCTCTTATCTTTTGGAGCCAGAGGAGCATGAAAATCCTTCAACTAATTGAAGATATATTCTGACCCTTCCCCACTTCTTCATTCTGTCTTCGAATCCCATGATAATAAAGGCTTTGAAACCTGGGCTTTGAAACTTTGTGTCTAAGAGGGTGTTAAGAGTCTGAAATGCACTGAAATGCATTACAGATGCATTATAAATGCAAAATAATGAAATTATTGTGAAGAAAGCTATGGGTCTGAAAGAGCGTCTAGCAGCTAGGACCATGTATAGCTCTAGTGAACGTACAATAAGCGTTAACTGTTATTATCACTCTAGGGTCCAGAGAAATGACTCCTGGATGTACCGGAGGTTATTTTTTCAGTTCCGTTACTCTGTGTCTCTAGAGCCATATCAAGTCAGGAAGCAAGAACCAGCATTGAGTCTTCACATTTCCAGGGCTCAGTGGCAGAAATACAAGTCTGAACAGCTGGGGAAGTGGGGCCCTTAATATCGGCCATCGAAAAGAGAATGGAGGTTAGCCTTTTACGGCCCTAAAATCCAGTAAGATTGTATGCTTCAGCTTTTCTTACCTTTATTGACTGTGAGCAGTAAATGAGGTAGCAGACACAGAGTTAAGTGCTGAAGGATCGGAGCATGCCACCCCAAAGTAGGCCATTTGGGCATACGAATTCTTTTGAGCTAAAGGCAACTGAGAAGTGATAGATGGAGAAAAAGCGCTCTACTCCCCCTTTCGGTCCAACGGTGGAGTATAAATTTCCCTCCTTTAGAGTTTCTCTCTCCCATGCCAAGAAGAGAATTATTCTTTATATCTATCTCTATCTCTCTATATAAAGGTTTCTTTTCTTCTTTTCTTTTTTTATGGCTAATGATATTTTTTGAATTAATTATTTACTTATTATAATTTATTGTCAAATTGGCTCACATACAGCATATACAGTGTGCTCTTGGTTTTGGGGGTAGGTTCCCGGGATTCATCGCTTCCATGCAATGCTCAGGGCTCATCCCATCAAGTGCCCTCCTCGATGCCCATCACCCACTACCCCCCCCCCAACCCTCAGTTTGTTCTGCGTATTTAAGAGTCTCTTATGGTTTGCCTCCCTCTCTGTTTGAAACTATGTTCCATTTTATTCTTATTTATTTATTTCATTTCTGAGGGAGAGAGAGAGAGAGAGAGAGCAGAAGAGGGGCAGAGAAAGAGAAAGAGAGAGAACCCCAAGCAGACTCTGTACTGTTAGCACGGAGCCTGCCTGACGTGGGGCTGGATTCCCCCAAAATCATGAGATCGTGACCTCAGCCAAAATCAAGAGTTGGAGGCTTAACTGACTGAACCACCCAGGCACCTCTTTTTTATATATTTTTAAGTTTGTTTCTTTATCTCGAGAAAGAGAGAGAGAGAGAAAGAAGGAGGGACCGAAAGAGAGAGAGAGAGAGAGAGGGAGAGAGAGAGAGAGAGAAAGAGAGAGAGAGAGAATCCTAAGCAGGCTCCCCAGGGTCAGCATGGAGCCTGAGGCAAGCCTCGAACTCATGAACCGTGAGATCATGACCTGAGCCGAAATCAAGAGTCGAAAGCTTAACCAACCGAGCCAGCCAAGCACCCTGAAGAGAATTGCTCTTAATCTCTGGAAACACACTTATCCTCCCCAGGATCGCACGAAATTGAATCTGTATAGCAAACCTTAGTAAAATAACCTTTACCTTCTATTAGTTTTCTCCACATATTTACCTTCCACGATATACCACCCCTAGAAGCTCAAAGCCCTTTTCTTTCTTTTTTTTTAAATATGAAATGGTCAAATTGGTTTCCAAAAGCCTTTTTCTTTTGTCTTATCACTTCTCCCAATATATTGCTCTTCGTTACGATGGTCCATAAGCCCCAGATCCAGCTGCTCCTTTGGGTCTTGTTTTCTATGAAGGCGTTCATATGTATCCTAATAAACTCTCTTGTTAATCTGCCTTTTGCCAATTTAATTTGCAGGGTCCCAGGAACGTTTTTCCTCCCATATAGTGCTCGGTTAAAGCCAGCTATTATAATTATCATCATCACCTTCCTTACCATGAGGGCGTGACACGAAGCAAGCATTAAGTTAGGTGCTAGTTGCTATTACTTAGCTTAGACATTGCTGGCTATGTGCCTGTGGTCATACGACCCTTACAAGTAGCGTTGGAATGTTCATTAAAATTACCTTTTGAATTTATTTTGTGAATTTATTGGAGAATGAAAGCAGTAATTAATCTGCCAAAGCTGCATACCTCTAAGGAAAAAAGAAGAGAAATAAAGTGCAAAGAATAACTAGAGAAAGCAGACTCTAGAGATACAAACAACAACCAGAACTTCTAGATTTTCATAAGTATATTGATTTTACACTTAAAATTGAAACTTACCTGGTAAAAATTTTTTTTTTGCCATAGGATAAAAAGCTTGCAGCAAAATGATTATGTGTATCTGAAGAGGGAAGGGAGATATTCGAAGACGTTTGAACCAACAAGTTTGGTTGCCCTGTGAAAGATTCATAGGTCTGGATGTGTGGGGGCAGGAAATCCCCAGTATCTAACCTCATGAGTTATTCACTTATTCATTTAAAAGATGCCAGATACAGGGATAAAGTCTAGGTATGTACAAGCACACAAGACTGGCAAGGTCACCGCTTAGTCTCTCAGAGGGCGGAGGACCGGATTTAAGGCATCTGTAAATCAACTCTAAATTAGCCCTACAGAGTGTGCAAACCCTGGGCAGACGACAATAAGGAGAAAACGAAAAAGAAAACAAAAAGCCATTTTGCGCAGAGATTCTGTGAAGGGGGCAGAGACAAGCACTGGTCTTTCAATGTTTGGGTAACAGAACATTCCACAAAGTATGGAGGGGCATAGTCCTAACTTCTGCAAGGAACACTGAGTACAATAAAGACTGAAGCAAATGCAGTACCATGCGATCTCTTGAGGGCAGCACCAGGTAACAGCACCCAAGCCAGGGAAGCAGCATTCTCATGGAAGGCACTGGTGGTGAAATGGCAGAGCATCAACAGAGACCACAATGCCTGGTGGGAGATTGTGGACGCCCAACAGACATGGCGGTACTCAGTGGATGCCCAGCAAATGATGATGGATGCCCAGTGGCGGATGATGGACGCCCAGTGGCGGATGATGAATGACCAGCGGATACAGTAAATGGTGGCAGGTGATGGTGGATACATACGTGCTTGACGAAAGCCCAGAGCAGCTGCAGCAGCGCGTGATACGGATTGATTTATTCGTGATTACATGTGAGACAACTCGTAGGGACTTGTAGAAATACTTGGACGGAACGTGTGTGTTTTTCTAGGGGACTGGAGTAACTTGTTAAGCTAATGGGGATGAACAAGCCAGTGGCTGTAGGGTATTGACATCGAGGTTGTCTCTCTTGTGCTCACACGCTGTGAGGCCTGTCTCCAACTTGAGTGTCTTTAGGGACAAGGCAGGCAATATGAGGAAGACACCTAGGTGTGAGAAAATGGGGACTAACAGAAAACACAGCAAAGATGAATCTACACGTTGTTGAAAGGTATCCAGTTTACAACGTTTTAAAATCGTTGGCCAGGCCCAAACAAAACTCACCTGCAGGCAGAAGTCAGATAAAGGGCTTGCCAGTTCGTGACCTCTGGTTTAGGTGAACACTGAGTATCGGTGTCATAAAACTTAATATATCATTTATTTAGGAATGTGTATCACCTTTACACAAATAAGAAAATGAGCTCTGGGTATACAAATTTTGGAGCTATTTTATATGCTTGAGAAGACTGTCTTATTACTTGTTAACCAATTCAAAGAATTCAGAGAGATTCTGCTTATCACGTGTGTAATTGTATACACTATAGCTTTTCCAAAATATTGAGGACAACTTGGGCTCCACGGAAAGGGTTTTGATGGAATCCCTGAAAACCCCTGGGATGACGGTGAAAAATAAGAGGGTGGATCTATAATTCCTAGATATATTCCCAAGTCTCTTTTCCAAGTGTATTTCTGGAGTCTGGGTTGGACAATATCTATCCTTTACTAAAAGGTATAAATGTCTAGAAAAAGAGAGTTAGACTTTAAGGAATTCTTCAAAAGAAATGAAGATAAAAGCATCTAATGGAGCAACACTTAGCTTATAAGCATATGCCCCATTTTAATGGAATAAATCCCAAAGAACATTTACCATCTGTATATGTGTGTGTGTGTGTGTGTATACATATATATATATATATGTATATATATGTATATGTGTGTATATATATATATGTATATATACACATATATATATTTGTATATTATACATACATGTAGTAAATTTGTAGGAACATAGCTAAATATAAGTTTGGTTAAACATTAGTTTCTTCATGTTTAACCCATGAAAAAAACAAATCATGGATATTATTTTGTGAGGATTAAATGAGCTGATACGTGCAACATTTTTTGTAGAATGCCTAGGAAATAGTATGTTCTCAATTAATGACATTTATTATAAAATGTGAAGATGAAATGTGATTGTAGTCTTGTGCTTCATGGGGTTACTAGTCAATGATTTTTTAAATTTTTTTAAATGTTTATTTATTTTTGAGAGAGAGAGAGACAGAGCATGAGCAGGGGAGAGGCAGAGAGAGAGAGGGAGACACATAATACAAAGCAGGCTCTAGGCTCTGAGCCGTCAGCGCAGAGCCTGACGTGGGGCTCAACCCCATGAACCCTAAGATTATGACCTGAGCCAAAGTCAAACACCCGACTGAGCTACCCAGGCGCCCCACTAGTCAACAGTTTTTGTTCTCTCTTCTTCTAGTCTTCAAATCTTTTCAAATTCCCATAACGTACTTAAATAGTTCATGAATTTTCTTTGTATACAGACAATCCTCTGGTATATTTTGTTAACAACTAACCCTCTTAAAACTGACACAGGAATTTTAGCTACTAGACTTATTTCTGATCAACAGATTTCTTCACTCAAGTGAAGAGAGGACCAAATCCAATACACTTAACCTTCTCAAATGGATACAAATGGAGTATTTAGGTAATTCTTACAACTAGCCCTACTTTGGAAAAATATTATAAGGAATTCTTTAAATCTTTCAAAAAAACATAGAGAGGTTTACTTGCTTTAGTCCATTAAAATGGTGCGTTTGTATTGTGGTGTTTTCAATTTCTAAAAGTATTTTCTCCGAATAAAAAGAAAAGCTACTAAAATAGATCATGCGTTTCCTTAACAAATGGCCTAGAAGCTACTTTTGCGCACAGAGAGGTTTGACTGAATGAATTGCATGCCAGTGGTGAAGGGGGGAACCTCTGCCCCCCAAATCCTCTGGGTGATTAGTTTGGTTGAGGAGTTGCAAATGAATGATAGATATGTTGTTGTCTGAAAAAAAATCACGGCTGTCACAAAGAGGTTTTGGGTTAGTACTGTTCCACCGTGGCAAATTAAATAATAGATGTCAAAGCATCATGAGCAGTGAGTGGTAGCTATTAGGTGATGATGTCTGGATAGAGAATCAGAAATTCAAGAATGGACTACCCATATTTGCATAAATTAATCCAAAGGCTTTGCAAGAGAAATCGCTCTCATCTGGGATCCCCATACATTGGTGGGAGAAAATTACCTGAGAGAAAAGCTGTAAAAACTTGGCAGGAAGACTCTTGGAGGATGCCCATTACAAAACTATGTAGAATTTGTCATAATTAATAATGACAATAATACATTAAAGTTTAATCCTGCGAAGTTAATCAGATTGGCAAGTGTGTGGTTTAAACCACTTACAGTTTTCTTTTTGCCTATTCCTTTTTTGCTTGTTACGGGGTCATTCGCCTCTGCTTCCTCCAAAAGTATCTGTGCTTTATGAATGACAATCAGTTTCTGAAATGAAGATGCTGTCTGCTAGTCTTCTGTTTCTGCCTCACCAACTAGGCTGTGAATTCCATAAACCTACATCTCTTTTCTTTTCCTTCTGTATCACTATACGTATAGTGAGTGGTCAAAACTAATGAACGAATGATGTTGAATGATTCCCACTGAATCTGAGTAAATGGTAATGGGGTGGGAGAACCCCACCGAGAAGAACTATGAGTGGGGAATAAGATGGCAATTTCCAAGGTGCAGTAGAGTGTGCTGAGAAGTTATTACTCCATGAGGCGTGAGAAAGACGGATCAGACCCTAGAGCAGGCAAGATGTCTGAAGGCATGGCTTTGTTTCACTTCGCAATGAGTTTTGTACAAAGCATTCAAAGTCCAGAAACCATCCAAGGAGTCGCGATTGGTAAATCGGGGACCTTTCGTCTGACGGGCCCTGTGTAAACTTAAATATGACTTAGATATTTGGGTAAAGAAAAACCAAAAAGGAAATTTGAAACAGAAGACCGAGGGAAAGGATCAGTTCAAACTTGTAAGCTCTATATTGAGATTGAGTTTTGAAGTCAGGTTTTTTCATTTAATAGTTTAAAAGATGTACTTTACCTGTCAAAGCAGTTACATTTTAAACATACAATCTTAATATGTATGTGCATATGTTCATTTTAAATATACTCACAATAGTAGCACATCAGACCTATCAAATGGAACCAGCTGAAAGAGGGAGGGGTGAAATAAACATACGTATATATATTTATTTTTCAAGGGGAGAAAAGGTTAGGAATCAAGACAGTTCATCGGAAAGGCTTGGCATACAACCAGTTCAGCCCTGGATATATAAAACAAGAGGAGATTTAACTTGAACTGTAGTCATTAGGAAGTTGGGAACTGATTTCTTCAAATTTGGAAATGGTAAATACCTATAAGCCTGGTCATGAGTATTTTTAATTCTTACGAAACTGGAGACTAAAATTTTGAGAAACGGCAGTTTGTTTTATTTTTTAAGGTTTTTTTTTTAACTTGTTTTTGAGAGAGAGACAGAGAGAGTGTGAGTGGGGGAAGGGCAGAGAGAGAGAGAGAGAGAGAGAGGGAGACACAGAATCCAAAGCAGACTCCAGGCTCTGAGCTGTCAGCACAGAGCCCGATGTAGGGCTTGAACCCACGAACTGGACTGCGAGATCATGACCTGAGGTGAAGTCAGACACTTAACTGACTGAGCTGCCCAGGGGCCCCAAGAAAAGAAATTCCTTTTGTTTGTGCAAGAACACGGGAGGAAATTGTCACTCTTATGTAGATGTTAAAAATTATTCATCTTGGTTCTTTATTATAGTACTATACATCTAAGGTCAAAGTGTCCTTGCCAGAAAAAAACAAAAAAAGAAGAGGGGAGATAGTTCAAATAGAATATTCAATAAATATTTTGTGTCCTTCTGGGGAATTTTTAATATGAGTCAATCAATTCATGCATTTGTGCCTACATGCACTACTTACCTTTGTATTGGTATTGATTTTGATTGAATGTGCTCTTTTTTCTCCATTGTTACTTTACTTGGTATCTGAACATTAATCTGTCCAATAATCCAGTGTTTCCTCTGTTTGTTTGAGGATGGTTGTATATGATGGAGAAAGCTTCATGTACTTAAAAACCTCAGAAAAAGCATCTGCTTTTGAAAGACCTAATAGGGACTTCAAGGCAACTTGATAACGAAACACCCTTAGGCTGAACATTCATTATTATTGTTAGCTTTTATTTTCTTCTGGGGTTATTGAATACTGATTTTTAATTACTGAAATAAACTGGGATGTCATAACATCTTGAACAAAATAAATGTGATAATACTCACTTTTATATATCGATTTGAGTAAATTGTTATTACCATTTCTATAAATAATAAATGTATATAAATGGATCATCAGTTTTCTTAAAACTGTCTAGTCTTGGGGCGCCTGGGTGGCGCAGTCGGTTAAGCGTCCGACTTCAGCCAGGTCACGATCTCACGGTCCGTGAGTTCGAGCCCCGCGTCGGGCTCTGGGCTGATGGCTCGGAGCCTGGAGCCTGTTTCCGATTCTGTGTCTCCCTCTCTCTCTGCCCCTCCCCCGTTCATGCTCTGTCTCTCTCTGTCCCAAAAATAAATAAAAAACGTTGAAAAAAAATTTTAAAAAACCGTCTAGTCTTAAAAAATTTATTTGCAAGACTGTCTGGGTGGCTCAGTCAGTTAAGCGTCCCACTCTTGATCTCCTCTCAGGTCATGATCTCGCGGTTTGTGGGTTTGAGCCCCGCATCGGGCCCTGTGCTGATGGCATGGAGCCTGCTTGGGGTTCTGTCTCTCCTTCTCTCTCTGCCCCTCCCCTGCTTGTGCTCCTGCTCTCTGTCTCTGTCTCTCTGTCTCTCTCTCAAAATAAACAAATAAACATAAAAAAAAGAAATCTATGTGCAGGAAGAGAGGCATAAGATCACATAATACTTGGCTAGGCAAATGTTTATTATTTGTGTGTGTGTGTGTGTGTGTGTGTGTGTGTGTGTGTGCATGTTTTCTAAGGTTTTATTCCTCCTAACTTTATAATGTTGGGAACACACACCTGCTTATTTGCAGGAATCTTGGAAGGCTGGCAAGAAACCCGGAGGACAAGAGCAACTGTTTTTTTAATACATGTTAATAGGAATGTTAGGGCTGGATATCATTTTTTGAGAACTAATAAAATTTTGATACTAAATTGAAATTGTAGAATGTAAGGTAATTCTGGTAGCAAAATTCCAAGTAGCCACATCTCAACTATATGATACGAATTTATTAGTGATTTTAAACAGGTGAGGAAAAAGACATTTCTGCTGGTGACTATAAATACTGAGAGATTTAACCTTTTATTCGGTGGCTTTTTCTGAGTGTCATCACCACAGAAAGTCAAGTTGAGTTTGTAGGCACACACTGTCTTATCCACCTGAACAATTTGGGCACTTGCACAGCAGCAGGAAATTTTACAAAGGAAAGGTAAAGACTTGATCTTATTCATTTTAGGGTTCTCATAGGGTTTTTTTGTTTGTTTGCTATTGTTATGTTTCTGAAGATTATGAAACTATGGCTACAATGGTGGCTAGGAAAAATTAAAATTGTACTGAAAATACCTGAGATGTGATTGAAATATAGGTTTGGGGCTAATGGTGCTGTAGGATTCTAACGACCTGCCGAATATTATTTAGAGAAAACAAGAGTTTTCAGTTTATGATTCAGTTGATACCTGGGTTAATTATCTATAGTAGAAGGACAACTAAGTCCACTAGATTTATAAAAAAATTTTTATGATGTTGTTGGTCAACATGGTCCTTACTGAAGTCTGTAATTTTTGAAGATTATTTATTTGGGGGGAGAGCACAAGCGGGGGAGGGGCAGGGAGGGAGAGGGGACAGAGGATCCAAAGTGAGCGCTGCGCTGACAGGCTGACAGCAGCAAACCCGATGTGAGGCTCGAACTCATGACCTGAGCCGAAGTCAGATGCTCAACCGACTGAGCTGCCCAAGTGTCCCAAGCATGTAATTTCTGAAATAGCAGCAATTTGGTATAGAGATACCCGCTTTGCGAAGCCTATACTTAAACTTTATATTTTACTAATTTATACTTTATATTTTAAACATTATGCATATATTATTATGCATTTTTATATTTTATATATATTATTTCTCACTAGAGGGATCAGGATCTCCTGAGAGATGAGAAGTTCCCGGTCTTAGTACAGACTGAGTCTAGAATGCTCCAAATCTTACTTATGCCTTACATATACGTTTTTTTAATTAAACTTTTTATTTGGGGATGAGTGTAAATTCACATGCAGTTACATGTAAGAAATAATGCAGAGAGATTGCTAGTGTCCTTTATCCAGTTTCCTCTAATTATAACATCTTGCAAAACAATAGTAAACTATCACAACCAGGATTATTGACATTGACATAGTCAGGATATGGAACATTCCATCACTGCATGGATTCGTCTTGTTGGCCTTTGATAACCACATCCTTTTCCCTCCACCTTTGCCTCCTCTTTCCTCCTTTAAACCCTGGAAACCTTTAATCTGTTCTCTATTTCTACAATTTTACGTAAAGAATGCTATATAAATGGAAGATCAAATACAACATTTGATCTTTTGGGGTTGGCGTTTGTCACTCAGAATAATTCTCTGGAGAACCATCTATGTTGTGTGCATCAGTAATCATTCCTTTTTATTGCTGAGTAGTATTTCATGGTAGGAATATACACGGTTTTGTTTAACCATTCACCCACTAAATGTTGTTTCCAGTTTGTGGCTATTATGAATAGAGCTCCTATAAACAGGTGTACAGGGTTTTTTTTTATAAACATATGTCTTCATTTCTGTGAGATAAATGTCCAGGAGAGCAACTGTTGGATAGTATAGATAGGTGTATTTTCAGCAACAACGTATGAGCAATCCAGTTTCTCTGAATCCTTGGTAGCATTTACTTTTGTCATTGTTTTTTTTATTTTTTGCCCTTCTGATAAGTGTGGAGCCGTATCTCATGGTGGTTTTAATGTGTGTTTCCCTAACGGCTAATAATGTTGAACTTCTCATGGGCTTATCTGTCATCTGTATATTCTTTATGGTAAAATGTCTCTTGGTGTCTTTTCTTGCCCGTTTTTTAAATGGGTTTTTTCTTTTTTCCTGTTGAGATTTGGGAATTCTTGGGATGTTCTAGACACTAGCTGCACTAGACTGAAAATGACCTCCTAAAGATATCCACATTCTAATCCCTGGAACCTGTGAATGCTATTTCGTTTGGCAATAAAAAGGAGTCTTTGCAGATGTAATTCAATTGAGGATCTTGAGATGGAGAGATTATTCTGAATTCTCTGGGTGAGCCCTAAATTCCATCACATGCATCCTTATAAAAGGGAAGCAGAGAGAGGGGTACCTCAGAAGGTGACTGTGTCTAGAAATATGGTCTTTAGAAAGATAATTAAGTTCAAATGAGGTCATTAGGTTAGGGTGGGCCTTCATCCAATATGACTGGTGTCCTTAAGAAGAGGGAATTTCACAGGACGCCTGGGTGGCTCCATGGGTTGAGCGTCCCACTTTGGCTCAGGTCAAGGTCTCATGGTTTGTGAGTTCAAGCCCCGCAGAGCCTGCTTCTGATCCTCTGTCTCCCTCTCTCGCTGCCCCTCCTCCGCTCACACTCTCTCAAAAATAAATAGACGTTAAACAAAGCAAAAAAAGAGGAGTGCAACACAGGGCAAGGAAAGACCAGGTGAGGACACAGCTACAAAGCCTCAGAAGAAACCGACACTGCTGACACCTTGATCTCTGACCTTTAGCCTCCGTAACTCTGAGGAAATACGTTTCTGTTGCGTTGGCCACCCAGTCTGTGGTGCGTTATGGTGGCCTTGGTGAACTAATGCAGGAATAAGCAGCATCTTTACTATGTAGAATCTTCCAATCTATGAGCAGGGTATGGTTCCCGATTTATTGAGGTCTTTGATGTCTTTTCATCAGCACTTTGTAATGTTGGGTGTACAAATTCAGCACGCGTTTTTGTTACATGTGGACCTGTTTTACTTTCTGTTGAGCAATCGGACATGATGTTGAATTTTTTTTTTAATTTTATTTAAATCCAGGTTAGTTAACACATAGTGTCATAATGGTTTCAGAAGTAGAATCTGGGGATTCATCATTTACCTATAACACCCAGTGCTCATCCCGACAGGTGCCCTCCTTAATGCCCATCACCCATCTAGCCGGTCCCCCCACCCACCTCCCCTCCAGCAACGCTCAGTTTGTTCTCTGTATTTAAGAGTCTCTTATGGTTTGCCTCCCTCTCTCTTTTTATCTTATTTTTCTTTCCCTTCCCCTATGTTCATCTGTTTTGTTTCTTAAATTCAACGTGCGAGTGAAATCATATGATCATTGTCTTTCTCTGACTGCCTTATTTCGGGTATTGAATTTTAATTTCAGTTTCCACACGTTTATTGTGTTGTCCAAAAATGTGACTGAATTCTGTGTGCTGATCTTGTATTCTGCAACCTTGCTCAACTCATCTATTTATTAGTTCTAGGAGTTTTATTTGTAGACCCTTGAGGACTTTCTACAGCAGACAATCATGACATCTGCAAATGGGAACTGTTTTACTGCTCCCTTTCTAATCTAGATGCCTTCCTTTAAAAAAAATTTCTTAATATTTATTTTTAGAAAGAGAGAGAGAGAGAGAGCACGAGCAAGGGAGGGGCAGAGAGAGAGGGAGACAGAGGATCTAAAGCAGGGTCTAGGTTCTGAGTTGTCAACACAGTGCCCGGCGCGGGGCGTAAACCCATGAACCATGAGATCATGGCCGGAGCTGAAGTTGGATGCTTAACCCACCGAGCCACCCAGGCGCGCCTAGATGCCTTCCTTTTACTGTCTTGTCATAGTGGCTAGAACTTTCAGTACCTTGTTGTGTCACTGTCTTGAGAGCAGACATCCTTTCCTTGTTCCTCATCTTAGGGGAAAAGCTTTAGACTTGCACCCAGCTTCCACTGTGTCCACTGCTGTGGGCAGACGAGCCTGCCCAGTCCCTGGGTTTGGGACTGCTTTGCTAAGTCCCTGTTTTCCTTCGTTCATTTGTCTACGTCTGCTGAAATCCTGAGCTGCAGACTCTCTCCAGTAGCCACAAGTAGGATATATGAGAGATAAAAACAAACCCCGGGGAAGTCGCTGTAATGTCATTCTTCAAGTACTCTGTTCCCTCGTCGTCTACTTTGTGCTTTTAGAGTCCTTTTATAACTGTCCAGTTCTTTACAGGGTATGTGATTGTATTTATAGGAGAGTAGCAGGGAAAAGTGAGTCTACTCCATCTGATTCCTGAACCATGTATTTTCAAAATTGTTACCATATTATTAAATATGACATAATAATACAAGTGGCTTCTTAAGTTTATTTTTCTATTTATTTTGAGAGAGAGAGAGAGAGAGCAGGGGAGAGGCAGAGTGAGAGAGGAAGAGAGAGAATCCTCAGCAGGCTCAGCACTGTCAGCACAGAGCCCGACATGGGGCTTGAACCCGCAAACCATGAGATCACGACCTGAGCCAAAGTCAAGAGTGGGATGCTTAACCGACCCTCCCAGGCGCCCTGGAGTGGTTGTTTTGTTGTTGTTGTTGTTGTTTTTTTTTAAATAGAAGAACCTAGAATATCTCTTTGCTATGATGGAACTTAGAGATGCTTTGCAGTGAGTTCATTGTGTGCCACGGAGTCTAGCAATTCAACTGAGAGTGTCAAAAAAAGGAGGTCCTAGGCTGGTAACAGAGGACGGGGATGCCTGGAGTTGGAGCCTGTCAGGTGAGGAACAGGATATGAGTGCTTGTGACTAGTTGTCATCTATTTATTTTTTTTTTTAATTTTTTTTTCAACGTTCATTTATTTTTGGGACAGAGAGAGACAGAGCATGAACGGGGGAGGGGCAGAGAGAGAGGGAGACACAGAATCGGAAACAGGCTCCAGGCTCCGAGCCATCAGCCCAGAGCCCGACGCGGGGCTCGAACTCACGGACCGCGAGATCGTGACCTGGTTGAAGTCGGACGCTTAACCGACTGCGCCACCCAGGCGCCCCCGTTGTCATCTATTTAAACACAGCTAATGGCCGTCAGGCATTTTGCCAATCTGTATGCAGAAATAGTGCTTCACTCATACTCGTCAACTGTCGCGGGTTTTCGGTGTTCTTAGGCATATCGCAGCAGTCAGTCCGTTCTGTATCATGAGCCTGAAAATTCTGGTGCAGGAAACCAGAGGGCATGATTCATTCCTTCGAGGGAGTTAAAAGGTACCTAGAGAACCCTACTAGTTGGCTTGGGAGGGGATCTGGGGGTAGCCCAATAATGGAAAGATAAGGGCATTAAGGAATCTACTCCTGAAGTCATTTTTGCACTATATGCTAACTAACTTGGATGTAAATTTAAAAATAAATAAATAATACAATAATAAGTGAACAAAAATAATGTAAAGGTAAAAATAACCATCCTCTAAGTAAAACTGTAGCTTATAGCATAAGAGGTTCTGAGACTTTCACAAGTTATATAACGAACTTTCAAGTACATTTGAATAGCTTCCCTCATTTATGAATGATTCTGCTGTACTAAAATCAAGATGTAGTGTCTAAGACACCCAATCTGAAAAGTTCTGCTTTAACTGCTGTATTTCATTCTCAATCATTCCTGACTTAAATATCTAAACCCTGAGAGTTTCTGTATCATTACATTGAAATGTGACTGAACTTTATTACATTTAATCGCGTGTGCTCCCTTGCATTAGAAATTTGCAAATTCTGGGGCGCCTGGGTGGCTCAGTTGGTTAAGCGTCCGACTTCAGCTCAGGTCACGATCTCACGGTCCGTGAGTTCCAGCCCCGCGTCGGGCTCTGGGCTGACGGCTCAGAGCCTGGAGCCTGCTTCCGATTCTGTGTCTCCCTCTCTCTCTGCCCCTCCCCCGTTCATGCTCTGTCTCTCTCTGTCTCAAAAATAAATAAACATTAAAAAAAATTAAAAAAAAAAAAAGAAATTTGCAAATTCTGATACCTGTTCCCAGGTCTCCATTTAATATTTCTTAAGTTTAATGTTCTTAGTCCATTGATGAGTAGTTCCGTTTTTTAAATAAAAATGGAGTTCAAGGGGTTCCTGGATGACTCAATTGGTTGAGCGTCTGACTCTTGGTTTCGGCTCAGGTCATGATCTCACAGTTCATGGGTTTGAGCCCTGCTGCTGGCTCTGTGCTAACAGAGCTTTGGATTCTCTCTCTCCCTCTTTCTTTGCCCCTCCCCCACTTGTACGCATGGGCATTCTCTCTTTCTCAAAACAAATAAACTTAAAAAAATTTTTTTTAAGGTAGAATTCAAGTGAGAAATGGATGAAAAAAAAACAGTTGGAAAGAAATGGGAAATTGGGAACACAGGTGCCTGAACCTCTCAGTGTGTCCATGCATGTTATTTAACTGCACCCTAATACTTGGATACATTATTTAATTATACCGTATTAATTACATCTCTTTTTATATCCAGACTAGAAGGACAGTATCCTACCTATTACCATGGTAGAACTTTCCAGAGTTTTAGCGTGGGCAGAGGTTTCAAGAGAGGAAGAAATTTATAGCAGTAACATTTTTTTTTTAAACTAGAGACATGAAGTTATTGTAGAGGTTCACCAATGCAAAAAAAATTTTTTTTACATATTTATGGGAGCAAGAGTAATCATTTTGAAGCATATTGTGAACTAAATACCTCAATGACAACCAAAGGCCTTAGACACCAAATGAACATTTGAGGCACTGAACCAATTCACAAAACTGCCTTAATTTCTGCCAATACCTTGGTACACTTTAGAAACCAGCAGGTCAAATGTCTTGACACTCTTGGGAACAACCTGACTTCTGACTTTCCTCTAATGTACCTTATATGTCCCTCCAAACAAAATAAACCCAAACTGTCCTGATGTTTTAAAGTAATCTGCGCGTCTCAAAATGATAGAATGAAACGTCAGATGAATATTAGAGTCTACTGGTCTGTCACATGACCTTGGGGAAGTCAAAGCCTAAGAGGGGAGTATCTGAGTTTGCATGAGGTGACAAAGATTCTTTGCTTGATCAAACTTTTCAGTTAGGCTCCTGAGCCTTCAAGGCAGAATGTTTCTGTTACTGTTTTGTGCGCGAAACGAGCCACAGAACTGAGATAGTTTGGCACTTAGCTGGTGTTCAAAAATGGACTGTCAGATGAATGATCTTCCATTTCTGTAGCTATAAAATTAGAGTTTTCTGAGAATTTATTATTTTGTTTAAATTTAATGTTTGTTAGTTGTTTTTGAGAGAGAGAGAGAAAGACAGAGTGGGAACAGGGGAGGGGCAGAGAGGAAGACAGAGACACAGAATCGGAAGCAGGCTCCATGCTTCGGACAATTTTGGTCTCGTAACATGATAAAGATTATATTCCTTTTGGTTCTATTCCTTAGGAGAGATTGTGCAGAATTCTTATTGTTCTCTTCTTGAAATATTTGATAGAATTTTCCAGTGCAGCTATCTGGGTCTGGAGATATTTTTGGAAGCTTTTTAAATATTTTAATATTTAAATATTAGCTTTTGAAATATTTAAAAATAATGGTTAACCATTTTTAAGTGATCTTTGCTAGTTTATATGTTCAAGAGATTTAGTCTATTTCATATAAGTTGTTGAATCGATAAGCATAAAGTTTTTCCCTAATATTGTGTTACTATATTTCAATGTCTGTAAAGTCTGTAGTGATGCTCCTCTTTCATAACTGATACTGGTAATTTGAGTTGTTTCACTTTTCTTCTAGAGCAGTCTGGCTCGGGGCTTATTTTCATTAATCTTGTAAAAGAACAAGCTTTGGTTTTCACTGGTTTTTCTCTGTCACTTCCCAATTGCTAATCATTTCGATTTCTGCTCTGAACTTTGTCAATTCCTTCCTTCTGCTTGCATTGAATTTAATTTGCTCTTCATTTCTTAGTTTCTTACAATGGAAACTTAGAGGCCTGGTTTGAGACCCTTCTTAGTTTTCTAAAATCAGTATTTAATGCCATAAATCTTCCTCTAAGCACTACTTCAGCTGTACCTTACAGTGTTTTTAACAGCTTTGTTGAGATGCAATTGACTAATAAAAAACTACATATTTAAATGGACAATTTGATATGTTGTCACACACACGCGTGCAGTGATCTATACTGTCAAGATAAGAAACGGCATCATTATGCCCCCAATTTTCCTCATGCCATTTAATGATCATTTTCATCTGCTCACCCCACTCCCATTGGTCCCCAGCAACAGCTGGTCTTTCTTCTGCCACTGTAGATTGGTTCGCGTTTTCTAGAATTTTATATAAATGGACTTAGGGGGTATGTATTCTTTGTTCTGTCTCTTTTTACTCCATTTAATTATTTAGGGCTTATCCATGTTTTGTGTGTTATCTATCAGTAGTTCATTCTTTTTATTGCTGGTGTTTAGCAATGTGATTATCATGTGTTGGTGTCATTTTTTTGAGGCTTGATGAATTTCTCAAATCTCTAAATTTGTGTCTTTCATAAAATGTAGAAAATAATTGCTTATTTTTTGTTTAATTTTTTTCTGTACCAATCTTTTTCTCCTCTCCTAAGGCTCCAATGAAACATAGAGTCCCAGGTTCTTGAGGTCTTGTTCGTTTTTCTTCAGTCTTTCTCTCTATTCTTTACTTTGGATAATTTATGTTAATTTATCTTCAAGTTCCCAGGCTCTTTCCTCTGTCATCTCTATTGTATTATTGAACCTATCCTGTGATAAAAAAATTCAGACATTGTATTTTCCTGTCATAAAATACTCAGTTTTTTTAGTTTCTTCTTTTTCATAGTTTCTTTTTCTCTATGAAGACCTTCCATATTTCCATTCATTACAATGTGGAGTATTGTTATGGTAGTTGCTTGAAAGGCTTTGTCTGATCATCCCAACACCTAGGTAATTTGTGGGCTGACATCTGTTGATAGTCATTTTCCCTAAAAATGTTTAACATTTCCTGGACATTTTTCATGTCAAGTAATTTTGTATCGAATTATTTGCATTTTGAATATTATATTTTGTAGACTCTGGGTCCTGTTAAAATTATCTCTAGCATGCTGGTTATGGTGACTTGTTTGGTTTACTGGGCAATCAAACCAATTATGTTCAGACTAAATAATGTTTATGTCCGTGGGCCATGGATTCAATATCTTTTGTTTTCAAAATCTTTACCTAATTCTGTAGCCTAATTATGGAAAGAGCCCAAATGTCCGTTGACTGATGAATGGAGAAAGATGTGATACACACACACACACACACACACACACACACACACACACATACACACACACACACAGAATAGAGTACTACTCAACCATCAAAAAGAATGAAATCTTGCCATTTGCAACAATGTGGATCGAGCTAGAGTGTATTATGCTAAGAAAAATAAGTCAGTCAGAGAAAGACAAATACCATAAGATTTCACTCATACGTGAAATTTAGGAAACAAAACAGAAGAACATGTGGGAAGGGAGAAAAAAGAGAGGGAAATAAACCGTAAGAGACTCTTCACCATAGAGAACAAATTGAGGGTTGCTGGAGAGGAGGTGGGTGGGGGTTGGGCTAAATGGGTGATGGGCATTAAGGAGGGCACTTGTTATGATGAGCACTGGATGTTATATGTAAGTGATGAATCACTGAATTATGTTCCTGAAACCAATATTACACTATATGTTAAGTAACTAGAATTGAAATAAAAAATTGAAAACAGACAAACAAACAAAATCCTTTGCCTATGCTGCTTTGAGTCTGTCCCCCACACACATGCCGCTCAGGGCATGGTCCTAGACTTGGATGGTTGTTTAAATCTGTTCACTTCCTTGTAGATTTTTCTATGCTTCTTGAGGGTCCATCTTGTTCCTAGAGCTAAGGGTTGAGACTGGAACTTGTGCAGGTTCAAACAGAATTAGGGAAACCTATATTCTGCTCTTTCCTCCATGGGATTTCCTTTCCATACTCTCTAGCCTACAGAGGCCCCCTTTTTTTCTGATCCACTGGCCGTAAAGGAAAGGATCTCTTCAAAATGTTAGTGCTCACACCATCAAAGCACAGCTATCTGACTAAAGCCATCCCTCTGGCAAAGCCAGGGCATAGAAAAGGGAGGGAACAAAAAAGGTATTTCAACTACATTTGACCTCAGGGACTTCTTTGGCCAATTACTCTGGCCAGAGAGACTGATATCTAAAAAAATATTTTTATAATGTTTATTTATTGTTGAGAGGGTGAGAGAGAGAGAGAGCAGGGGAGGGCAGAGAGAGAGGGAGACACAGAATCCAAAGCAGGCTCCAGGCTCTGAGCTGTCAGCACAGAGCTGGACGTGGGCTCAAACCTACGAACTGTGAGATCATGACCTGAGCCAAAGCCAGATGCTTAACTGACTGAGCCACCCAGCCGCCCATCATGTTATAACCTTCTTGCCCTGAACCTCATTTCTCCAAGGAGAAATGTCTATTCCCATTTTTGTTTACTGCTACTCATGTGTTGTTGCTTTTAGGCCCTCTTCATGGACAGAGGTAGAAAAGAATTCTAAGTATGCACGTGTATACGAATACTGATTTCTATATCCATTTATATTATTATTATTATTGTTACTATTATTAGTTATTTTCTCCATGACTTCATACCGCTGTCATGAAAATTAATCCAGCATCACAGGACTCATTACTTGCCTCCCCCTTCCAAGCTTTCAACTTCCTCATGCAACAGTGAGAAACTTGGTTTCTATGATCCTTGGTATTCTTCCGCCCTTATCCCATCCCAGAATACACAGGAAGTAGTTGCAGAATTGCCATTGTGTATTTCTGATAGCATAAAACCTCATACTACAATTCATTTCTTTATATTTTCCTTTCTCTTTCCATTGTGTAGACAGTACAAAAATAGTGCTTACAAGTTATATGGGTTAGGGTTATTTTTATACTCTCTACTCAGTGTCGTTATGTTATTGATTCTTTTTTTTTTTTTAATTTTTTTTTCCAACGTTTATTTATTTTTGGGACAGAGAGAGACAGAGCATGAATGGGGGAGGGGCAGAGAGAGGGAGACACAGAATCGGAAACAGGCTCCAGGCTCCGAGCCACCAGCCCAGAGCCCGACGCGGGGCTCGAACTCGCGGACCGCAAGATCGTGACCTGACTGAAGTCGGACGCTTAACCGACTGCGCCACCCAGGCGCCCCGATTCTTAATAGAGTTAGGTTCATTTGATTCTGTACATAATCCATTTTAGAGTTTTCTCCCAATCCCTATGCTTTTAATAGATAAAACATTAGCACAGTTTCTGAAGTCAAAATTGTATAAGATGTATATTCAGAGAAGGATGATTCTCCCATCCCCAGCCCCTCTTTCCAGTTTCTACCTTCCCCCTGAAGGTAAGAAATCTCACTGCTAGTTTCCCATTTAACTATTCTGTATTTCTCTTTTACAAAACTAAGATGACATGTGTGTGTTTTTGTATTTGCCCGTCTTCTTACATAAATACTATACTCTATCTCCCCTTTTGCATTTTGCTTTTTTCACTTGATGATACATGGTGGAAATCGCTCCATATTAGTTCATAGAGAACTTTCTTCTTGTCGATAGTTTCATGGTACTCCATCATGTGGATATTCTATAGTACATGCAATTAATCTCTTTTGTCAGGGCACGTAGGTTGCTTCAAATATATTTGCAATGACAAACGATTCTCACACAAATAACCTTATTCATACATATTTTTGTTTTATCAGAGGTTTATTATCCAGGGTAGATTTTGAGGAGGGGGGGGTTGCTGGGCTAAAATGTAAATTCATTTGCCATTTTGATCAGTATTGCCACGTTCCTCTCTATAGCTACTGTACCAGCTGGCGTGCCCGCCACTCATATATGAGGATGCCTATGTCCCATAGCCTTGCCACAGTGCCATGCGAAGCTTTTAAAACTTTGCCAATCTCTGTTTGCAACAACATGGATGGATCTAGAGGGTATCACGCTAAGTGAGATGAGTCACTTGCAGAAAGATGAATACCATATGATTTCACTCACGTGTGGAATTTAAGAAACAAAACAAATGAACAAAGAAAAAAGGTAAACAGAAAAGGCAGACATTTAAGTATAGAGAATAAACTGCTGCTTGCCAGAGGGGAGAGGGGAGGGGGGATGGGTGAAATCGATGAAAGGGATTAAGGGTACACTCATGGCGATGAACTCTGAGTAATGTATAGACCTGTTGAACCATTATGTTGTACACCTGAAATTCACATAAAACTGCATGCTAACTGTCCTTGAATCAAGTCAATAAATTAAAAAAATAATAAAATAAAATAAATTTTGCCAATCTGATAAATAAAAAATGGTATCAGTGTCATTAATTTTGCATTTCTCTTACAATGATTGAAATTAGGCACTGCCATATATTTAAGGACCGTATATATAAATGTGTATATATAATTCAAGTATTTACAAATGTTTGAAAATATAGTAAAAAAATTCACCAATGGCCTGCTCATATCTTTAGCTCAGTTTTTTTTTTTTTTGCCCTATTAAGTGTTGGATCTTTTTACCTCAGTTTTATTTTATTTTTTTTTTAAGTTCATTTATTTATTTTGAAAGAGAGAGAGAGACAGAGGGAGAGTGGGCGGGGGAAGGGCAGAGAGAGAGGGAGAGAGAGAATCCCGAGCAGGCTCCGCACTGTCAGCACAGACCCCGATGTGGGGCTTGAACTCACGAACCATGAAATCATGACCTGAGCAGAAACCAGGAGCTGGACACCCAAACGACTGAGCTCCCCAGGCACCCCTTTTTACCTCAGTATTTAAGAAGTCATTATATATTAGGAATATTAGCCCTTTATCGATGATATGCATTGCAAATATTTTGTCTGCGTTAGTTACTTGTTTTGGAACCTTTCTACTGGTGTTTTTGCCATGTAGTATTGTAATTATTATTATGCAAAAATATCAATCTTCTGCTTTACTAGATCTGAATTTTGAGTCACAGTTAAAAATCCTTTCCATACCTAGGTTACAGATGAATTAACTTTTTCTTTTATTTCTTTTTAACGTTTATTCATTTTTGAGAGACAAAGACAGAGCATGAGTGGGGGAGAGGTAGAGAGACAGAGAGGGAGACACAGAATCCGAAGCGGGCTCCAGGCTCCGAGCTGCCAGCACAGAGCCTGATGCGGGGCTCGAACTCACTAACCGTGAGATCATGACCTGAGCCAAAGTGGGACGCCTAACTGACTGAGCCACCCAGGTGCCCCTAACTTTTTCTTTTCTTATACTACTTGTATTCTTTCATTTTTAAATTTTATTTTATGTTTTATATATATGTGTATATATATATTTGTATATGTGTAATATATATGTATATATATACATACATATGTAGTTTATTATCAAGTTAGCTAACATACAGGGCATACAGTGTGCTCTTGGTTTTGGGGATAGATTCCTGTGATTCGTCATTTCAGTTTTAAAAATTAGATTTCTGATCCATTTAGGATTTGTTTTTGTATTTGGCATGTGGCAAAATCTAATTTTATCTTTTTCCACATGGCTGTATAGTTAGCCAAACTGTTTCCAGGTGATTTGGAATGACACTTTTTATCATATATTACATATCCATTTAAACTAGAATCTATTTCAGATTTTCTACTGTATTCCACTATGTTTTTCCATGTATGGTCCAATGATACATTTTTTATAAAGGCTTTATAATGTGTTTCAGTATCTCCTAGTGCTAGTTCTCCTGACATGTGTAATTTTCTAAATGAACTTCAATATTAACTTCTCTAATTCCATAAAGAAAAGCTTCTTGTGGGGCAGCCGGGTCTGTTAAGCCTCTGACTGCGGCACAAGTGACGATTTCCCGATTTGTGAGTTCAAGCTTCGTTTCGGGCTCTCTGGGGCTGTGAGCACAAAGCCTGCTTCAGATCCTCTGTCCTCTTCTCTCTGCCCCCCCCCCCACAAGATAAATAAATAAACACGAAAACAAATTTTCTTGTAAGATTCGCATCCAAAAGACTCAAACATAAGACGTGAACCCGGAAAACCCCTGGAAGAAAGCGTAGGGGAAAATCTACATGACATTGGTCTGGGCACTGCTTTTAGGGATATGACACCCAAAGCACAGGCGACGACAAAGTAAACAACACAAAGAAGCTTCTACACAGCAAAAGAAGCCATCACAGAGTGAAAAGGCAAACTTTGAAAGGGGAGAGAATGTTTGCAACTTAGATATCTGATAAAGGGTTAATCTCCAAAATGCATAAAGAACTCTTACAACTCAAGTAAAAACAAAAAACAAAAAACCCCATAATAATCCAATTAAAAAATGGACAAAGCGCTTGAGTAAACATTTCTCCAAGCATGATATACAGATGGATCATCTGCACATGAAAACAGGCTCAACATCACTCATCATCAGAAAAATGCAGATCAAAACCACACCGAGCTAGCACCCCGCACCTGTCAGGATGGTTAATCAAAACGACAAGAAATAATAACAAGTATTGGTGAGGATGTGGAGAAAACAGAACGCTCACTCCTGACGGGTGGAAGCACAATACGGTGCAGCTGCTGTGGGAAACACTGTGAAGGATCCTCAAAAATTAAAACCAGAACTATCACCTGATACAACCATCTCACTTCTGGGTATTGTCCAAAAGAACTGAAACCAGGATCTTGAAGAGATATCAACACTCCTGCGTTCACGGACGCACCCTTCACAGTACCCAGGAGGCAGAAACAACTCGAATGTCCACCAACAGATGAATGAAAAAAGAAAATGTCATATATAGGTGCGCAGTGGAATACTGTGTAGCCTTAAAAAAGGGGGAAATTCTGCAATATGAGACAGCACGGATAAACCTTGAGGACGTTAGGCTAAGTGCAAGCAACCAGTCACAGAAAGACAGATACTGCCTGAGTCCATTTTATTTGAGGTATCTGAAATAGTCAAATTCATAGAATCAAAGAGTAGAGTGGGGGTGCTCGGGTGGCTCAGTCGGTTAAGCGTCCGACTTCGGCTCGGGTCATGATCTCACAGTTCGTGGGTTGGAGCCCCACGTCGGGCTCTGTGCTGACAGCTCAGAGCCTGGAGCCTGCTTCGGATTCTGTTTCTCCCGTTCGCTCTGCCTTTCCCTCACTCATGTTCTGTCTCTCTCTCTCCCTCAAAAATAAATAAGCATGAAAAACAAAAAGTAGAATGGTGGTGGCCAAGAGATTGAGGGAACGGAAAATGGGAACTTATCAACAGGGATAAAGTTTCAGTCAAACAAAATGAATAAGCTCTAGATATCTGCTGTACATCATCGAACCTGTAGTCAATAATAACGTATATACACTTAAAAATTTGTTAAGAGGGTAGATCTTATGTTAAATGTTTTTATGACCACATACCATTTTTTTTAAAAAAAATTAAAAATCTCGTCGTTTTTATCGGAATAGAATTAATTGATAAATTATTTTAGGAAGAACAAATAGATAGGCTTCCATAGCTTGGCTATTGGAAATAACGCTGCAGTAAACATAGGGGTGCGCATATCTTTAATTTAGTGGGGTTTTTTTCCTTTGGATAAATGCCCAGTAGTGGAATTATTGGCTCCTGTGGTATTTCTATTTTTGATGTTTTTAGGAACTTCCATACTGTTTTACACAGTGGGTGTACCAGTTGACATTCTGACCAACAGT
Source organism: Felis catus (assembly GCF_018350175.1). NCBI lineage: Eukaryota > Metazoa > Chordata > Mammalia > Carnivora > Felidae > Felis > Felis catus. The sequence goes on along the minus strand of NC_058386.1, from coordinate 93,537,789 downwards.
GCGTGAAGGTTCCTTTTTTCCACGTCCTCACCAATACTTGTTATTTGTTGTCTTTTTGATTCCGGCCATTCTGACTGTTGCAAGGTGATGTCACATTCCGGTTTTGCTTTGCGTTTTCTCTGATGATCAGTGATGTTGAGTATCTTTTCATGTACCTGCTGAGTATCTGTATGCCTTCTTTGAAAAAAAAAATGTCTATTCAGGTCCTCTGCCCATTGTAATTGGATTCTTCCACTTGGGAAATTACCTATTTTCTATTGTTCTGAATTGACTTGCATACAAACCTACCAAGTTATCTCATGATTTAAAAAGGCATTTTGTTTCATTTGTTAATCACCTTATCATATCGTACTTTATAGATTTATGCTTTCTTCCCTTTTTAAAGTTAGATGATGATTTTCTATTTTGTTTAAAAAATTTTTCTAAACCAAGATTTTGGTTTATTAATTAGGTGTCTTGTTTTCTATTCTCATTCAATTTCTGCTTTTCTCTTTAGTTTTTTTTCTTCTTTGTGCTTTCTTTTAGCTTACTTTATATATATATATATATTTTAAGTTTATTTATTTACTTTTGAGAGAGAGAATGAGAGAGAGGACCAGCAGAGGAGGGGCAGAGAGAGAGGGAGACAGGATTTGAAGTGGGCTCTGTGGTGACAGCACAGAGCCCGACGCGGGGCTTCAACTCACGGACCACGAGATCATGACCTGAGCCGAAGTCGGACACTTAACCTACTGAGCCACCCAGGGGCCCCTATAGTTTGTTTTTTGTTTTTTTTTAAGGTTGCTTGCTGGGAATTTAATTAATTTGTATGCTTTTATTTTTACTGATAAATGTGATTAGGGCTATGAATTTTCCACTGATCACTGCTTTAAGTATATTGTATAGATTTTTATATGCATTATTTATGCTATCATATTGTATAGATTTTTACATGCAGTGTTTATGCTATCATATTTCTAGAGAAATCTGTAATTTCAGTTTGCATGCCTCCTTTTGATGAAGAGTTGTTTTGGTTTTTTTTTAATATTTATTTATTTTTGAGAGAGGGAGAGACAGCATGAACGGGGGAGGGTCAGAGAGTGAGGGAGTCACAGAATCTGAAACAGGCTCCAGGCTCTGAGCTATCAGCACAGAGCCCGACGCGGGGCTCGAACTCACAGACCACGAGATCATGACCTGAGCCGAAGTCGGATGCTTAACCGACTGAGCCACCCAGGCACCCCGATGAAGAGTTGTTTAAAAATTTGCTGTAACATCAACATGAGATGGTCTTTAAACTTTTGTTAATATTTTTTAATATTGCCTTCTTAGCAGAAAGTACTTTTTGTGATATTTTTACTGCTCTAATATTTTCTTTGTGGCCTAATATTGTATCGATTTTTGTGAGTGTTCCATGTGTATTTATGAAGAAAGTATACTCTCCTTCAATAAGGTTATGAAAATAGAACTTTAAGTTTCAAGTTCAACATACTTCCGTAAGAGCTATATATGCTTTTTATTTTTTGGTCTGGTCTTTGTTATGCTGAATATGATATGTTAAAATCTCCCTTTAGCAGAATGTATTCATAAAGGTCTCCTTCCATGTTCTTTCATTTTGCCTTATAAAGAGTATTTCTGTGTCATTGGTGGTGTAGATATGCTTAACTGCTATATCTGTATTGTTAATTGTGGTTTTTATTATAAATAAGCATCCTTTTTTACTTGTACTGCTTTTTTCCTTTGAAATTTACTTTCTTAGGCATCAAGTCATGATTTCTGTTTTGATACTGCTTCCATTTGCTTGGTACACTTTTGCTCATTCCTTTATTTTTAACCATTTTAAGTCACTGGGTTTTAAGAGTTTCTCACGTATACAGAATATAGTTGGGTTTTCCTTTTTAAGTCAAAGTAAAAATTTTTCATTCTTAATTGTCTTTTAGGTTCATTCAAGTTTGTTGCTGTTACTGATATATTTGTTTTCCTGTCATAATGTTGAGAGCGTGATGTTATATTTTCTTGTGTTTCTTCCTCCAGTTGAATTTTTTTTTTCTTTCTCACTAATTATACTTCTTGTGATGTTTTGGGAAGTTTTTGCTTGTTTGTTTTAGTGGTTAACTTTAATATCATATTTATTTATTTATTTATTTATTTATTTAATGCTTATTTATTTTTGCCAGAGAGAGAGAAAGAGAGAGACTGAGCGTGAGTGGGGGAGGGGCAGAGAGCGAGGGAGACACAGAATTCGAAGCAGGTTCCAGGCTCTGAGCTGTCCACACAGAGCCCAAAGGTGGGGGGGTCGGACTCACAAACTGTGAGATCATGACCTGACCCGAAGTCAGTCGCTTAACCGACCCCTACCCAGGCACCCCTTTAATATCACATTTATGTCATGTTTTCTTTGTATCATGTTCAATGCCCTTAAACCACTGTTTTCTTATTAACTCTGTTAATTTTTGGTTTGCCAATTTTTTTTTTCAAATTTTTATTTAAATTCTAGTTAATTAACATATAGCGTAGTATTGACTTCAGGTATAGAATTTAGCAATACATCACTTACGTAGAACACCCAGTGCTCATGCCAACAAGTGCCCCCCTTAATGCCCATCACACCCATTTAACCCTTCCCCCCCCCCCACCTCCCCTCCAGCATCCCTTAGTTTGTTCTGTATAGTTAAGGGTCTGTTTTATGGTTTGCCTCTCCCTTTTCTTCCCCCATGTTGATCTTTTTTTTTTTCCTTAAATTCCACGTATGAGTGAAATCATATGGTATTTGTCTTTCTCTGACTGACGTATTTCACTTAGCATAATACACTGTAGCTCCACCCGCTGGTTTGCAATTTTTCTTAAGAAAGAGAGACGGCACAAGTGAGCAAGAGGCAGAGAGAGAAGAAGGGAGGGAAAGAGAGAGAGAGGGAGGGAGGGAAGGAGAGAAAGAGAAAGAGGAGCAGGGCTCACCCGGGACTCGTGTTTTTACCCAAAGCGGGGCTCGAACTCACCCAAAGCAGGGCATGAGTTCACTCGATGTGGGACTTACCAACGGTGAGAGCTTGACCTGAGTCCAAGTCAGATGCTTAACCACGGAGCCACCACACGCCCCGCCAATTTTTTTATGGTATCATTTAACTCCCACCTTTTGTGTATAGAAAAATCAATAAAATTATTTTACTTTCCTCTTCCTCTTTCCCTTTCTATTCCCTTCCTAAATTTAATTGCATTTTTAAAAATTTTTTTTTAGAATATATAACATATAATATGTATTGTGTAACCTATAACAGTGTTCTTCTGCCCTTATATCACCTTTATTCTTGTCTTCACTCTAAAATGACTCATATTAAATGCTCATCATCAGTCTTTTGGATGAAATTTTCCCAGTCATTCCTTGGCTAGTTGAATGTCATCCACCATTTATTTTGTTTTTTAAATTTTTTAACTTTTATTTGTTTTTGAGAGAGAGAGACAGAGCATGAGCAGGGGAGGGGCAGAGAGAGGGGGAGACACAGAACCCGAAGCAGGCTCCAGGCTCTGAGCTGTCAGCACAGAGCCCGACGTGGGGCTCGAACCCACAAACTGTGAGATCATGACCTGAGCTGAAGTTGGACGCTTAACCGACTGAGCCACCTGGGTGTCCCCACCGTTTAATTTCTTAAGCACAGCTTATGGGTTCAGAACTCTTTGAGTTTAACATATTTTTGAACTTTTTATAGCCTTGATGGCTAGCATGTCTGGATGTAAAACTCTTCATTTCAAACTTTGAGTATATTTTTTCTGTTTTTTAGTTTAAAGTATACTTTATATACAGTAAAATTCACCCTTTTAAAATTGCACACAAGGATTTATAGTTTTTCAAATTTTGAGTGTATATATATGATATTTACATATTATATTTATGTTGTATAATAAAAATATATATTATATATTATAGATGTGTATATGTAAAAATTTAAATTATATATGTATATGTAATTATATACGTGTATATATATGTATATATGTATATAAATTATATGTGTATATACAATTATATATATGAATATATGTATATATATATATGTGTATATATATATCTGTACAATACACACCACTACCAGACCAAGATATACCAAATAAATACTCCTTTTCAGTCATCCTCCCACTTTCAGTCCCTGGAAACTAGTGATCTGTTCTCTCTCTTTATAGATTTGCCTTTGAAAAAACGTCTTACAAATGGTTGACTTTTTGAAAAATATTGCTTCACTATTCCTTTGTTTTGTTGTTTTTGTTACTTGTGAGGTCAGTCTCATTCTTTTGCTCCTATAGATCATTCCTTATTTTTACCTGGAATCCCTGAGGATTTTTTCTTTATGTTTAAAATTAAAAAAATAGAATAATCATATGATCCAGTCATTCCACTACTGGGTATGTAACCAGAGAAAATGAAAACACTCATTCAAAAACATATATGCATCCCTGTGCTTACTGCAGCATTATTTACAATAGCCAAGATATGGAAGCAACCCAAGTGCCCATCGATAGATGAATGAAGAAGGAAAATGTGGCCTATGGATACTATGGAGTATTACTCAGCCATAAAAGAGAATGAAATCTTGTAATTTGCAACAATACGGATGGACCTAGAAAGTATAATGCTAATTGACGTCAGTCAGAAAGTCAAATACCATATGATTTCACTCATATGTGGAATTTAAGAAACAAAACAAATAAAAAAAGACAAATTAAAACAAAAAAAAAAACAGACTCTTCAATACAGAGAACAAGCTGGTATTTGCCAGAGGGGAAGTGTGAGGGGGATGAGTGAAATAGATGAAGGGCAGTAAGAGTGCTATTATCTTGATGAGCTTTGAGGAACATAGAATTGTTCAATCATTATATCGTACACCTGAAACTCAGGTAACTAATATAACACTAGTTACACTGTATGCAACACTATAACACTAATCACTAATACACCTGAAACTAATATAACTAATATAACATGATATGTTAATTACACTTGAATAAAAACACAAAATATGAAATGCATAGGGTAAAGAGACGGCACAACATGAAAAGGAAACATTAAAAACCTCTCTAAAGTCAATATCATGAAAACTTTAAATGCCTGGATTTTGTTGTGATGATGCGACCTGGCACTTATGTAATTAGTCATTAATTTGTTAGCCCCTACCGCCTTGTAAAAACATAAATTATAGACTCCATGAAGACGAATGGCTGTTACTGAGTATTTAATATGTGCCAAGCACTTAGTTGGCCAACATTTAAAAAGATCACTTCCAATATATTTATGAAAGACGATGAGTCTCTTTTTCCTTCTTTGTATAAGAGATGATACCAGGTCTGTGTACTGCCCAGAACATAGGGGGGAGAACAGGTTTCTGCCACTGTCCCATTCTGTACATTGCAAGGCAACTGTCATTGTTAACAACTGGAGACGGGGCAATAGAGCATCTCTGGATGGTTTTAATATACCACAAAATGTCTGTTTTGCTTTGTGAAGGCTCTGCTACGGATTTATTTCGTGAATATGGCGCACACATCCCATTCTTCCGTCATGCAGTTTGCTCTTGTCTTCATTTTCCAAATGATACGAGTAGAATAATTAACCGTATGGGTGTTTACCGTGATACCTGGCGCAGATTTACGATCTAATCTGAGGCTTTTCAAAACTAATAAAAGTGTACTTACCGTAAAGGATTGCCAGCAGAGACAACGGCATGACAAGTAGTCCCACTAGCATATCAGCAATGGCTAGGGACATTAAGAAGTAATTGGTGGCATTGTGCAGTTTCTTTTCCAAGCTTACTGCCATGATAACAAGAATGTTGCCACCTATCGTCAAGATGATTATTATGACGATGGAAAGTGCTGGCCAGTTTTGTACCCCGTCTGGGAATTTGAAGCGTCCACCATCGGAGGTATTGAAAATGTCAGTTACTAGAGCTGCAACAGGGCTCACAGAAATATCACATTGCCAAACCAGTAGGCCAATGAGGTGCACGCTGAAAAGGAAGAAAAAACAAATCGTCAGGTTCATATTGTATTGCTTACACGCAATAAATTGCTTATGCAAAACAACTACTTTGCCTTCAAGAATCATGACCATCATCAATATTTCCGGTCTCTTAATTGAATCTCAGTGTTGCTTCTTTCGATCCAAGGATATTTTTATCGAGAGCTCATGATGAGTCAAGCACGTAACTTATGGACATATAAATATATAATCTCGTTGGGTCTCACACAACAACTGCGTGGGGTCAGTATTGGTTTGTATCCATCATGTAGCCGAGGAGACTGAGGTTCAGAGAGGTTAAGTGACTTTCTCCAGCCAATATGGGCCACGAGGTGGCAGGGGCAGGGTCCGTATTCAGGTGTCACTGATTTCAAAGCCTGTGTTTTAAACATCTGCTCTATACAAGCGATATAAAGCCAAAGTATTGTTTGATTTCCTGTAATGGTCTGTTTTTATATGTTTGAAATAGTAATTTCTTCTAGATGTTTTCTGAGACAAATGACAACAGAAGGAAAGGAGATTGTCCTTTAAGTATCCAGGACTGTGACAAGAAAAGTGAACATTGCCTTTTTAAATGAAAAGCTAAGAAGGAATAAATTGTCCTCAGACAAACTTCAGGCAAGATGTTGGAAGAGGGAGAGTGGGTTTTGGCAACCCAAGAGAGTTCTTTCTAGAACTCTTCTTACCTTCTCACAGCTGCAGAGTGACTTTATGCGGGTCCATACATATTAATAAACTTTCCTTCTGTCTAACACTCTCCTCGTTTCTGTCCTATGTTTTCTGGGCCCTGTTCCAGGCTACAAAATGAGTGATTTGTGGTGATGACCAGTTCCTACGGGTTCGCTGCTTTTCCTGTGCTGGATACAAAATCTCCTCGGTCATTTAAAATGTGCATTTCTCATGACCGTGGTTTTGCAGATTCTGCTAGTAGGAATGTCAGGCCGGGTGGCAAACTAATGCAACAGAGATGGACGTGGTTATGTTTCGCTCACCCCAATTTAACTTCCCCCAGGAGTGATATGAGATTTATGGAGGTTCCATGCATCACGTGCCCTCTCAAAGGGTACATCCCTAAAGGATCGAATAAAACTAACGTTTATTTTCATGAATACAATAGACAAGAAAGACAAGCATGTTCAATATTTCTTGCTTAAAGGCAAGGATTGCCTGCGAATGTGCATTCTATGTTTTGATTGTGACTGTCATAACGATCGCTAATTATTATACGCACGGAGTTGCACACACGCAATACTTTCTCAACTTAAACTGGAACACTTGGGCTGAACAGTTATTAGCATTTTAAAGTTCAAGTAAAATGTTGTAGTAATTTTCTAGAGGATTTAAAAATCATTTCTCTTAATATCTTGCTAATGCATGTCTATGTCTTTTAAGATAACGCAGCAGTCATGAAAATATTTTGACTCTCTCATTCTACAGAGGATAGAAAACTACTATTTCAGACATTTTGCTTATCATAACTTCCTCATTAGTCAAAGTTACCTGGCATTCTAAGCAACATACAGAGGGTGACATAGATAGTGATTTTTTTTTTTCAAATAATCTGTGAATTCTTTCAAATGCTGGCTGTATTCTTTTCCTGGAACATAAAAAACAATACCGAAGGGGCGCCTGGGTGGCGCAGTCGGTTAAGCGTCCGACTTCAGCCAGGTCACGATCTCGCGGTCCGTGAGTTCGAGCCCCGCGTCGGGCTCTGGGCTGATGGCTCAGAGCCTGGAGCCTGTTTTCGATTCTGTGTCTCCCTCTCTCTCTGCCCCTCCCCCGTTCATGCTCTGTCTCTCTCTGTCGCAAAAATAAATAAACGTTGAAAAAAAAAATTAAAAAAACAAAAAACAATACCGAAAATGATAGATGACTCAAAAAATCTGTATCATGAGTAATCTGTGATTAGTGTGAGTGGAAAGTATTGAAATAAAGGACCAAATAAATAGAAGCAAGTTATTTGCTCTCAGCTTAAATTATTCTGTCACTGTAATTGCTGCTTTGGGCACGTGGTCAGTTTTCTAACCTCACCGCCTCAATGATTTTTTTTGACCAGTCAACCTCTCAGAGCCTCAATTTCTTCATCTGTACAACAAGGATGTTCTCTATCATACGATTGTTGTGAAAATTCCATAATTCATGTAAAGTCCTGAAAATAGTACCTTTGTCATAATAGGCCCTCAGTAAATATTGGAGCTTTCTTTTTGTCTTCAAAGTTAAAACAAAAGTATTTTGTGGTAACTATGCCCAAACTCATGTATGTCATAATTGGTGATGAATTCAAATCCTGATCTTATTTTTTTAGTACGATACCTCTTTATGCAAAACTAAGCTCAGGCAGTAATTTTAAACTGGGTCTTTTCTGGCCTGCCTGATGAAAAACGTGTCCTTCTGGCATTTAAAAAAAAAATTCTAGTTTAGGGGTGCCTGGGGGCTCTGTCGGTTAAGCATCCAACTCTTGGTTTTCGCGCAGGTCGTGATGTCATGGTTCGTGAGTTCCAGCCCCACATTGGGCTCTGGGCTGACAGTGTGGAGCCTGCTTAGGATTCTTTCTCTTTCACTCTCTCTCTCTGCCCCTCCAGCATTCTCATTCTCTCTCTCTCTCCTCTCTCTCTCAAAATAAATAAACTTAAAAAAATTTCTAGTCTAGGGGCGCCTGGGTAGCTCAGTCGGTTAGGCATCCGACTTCAGCCCAGGTCATGATCCTGTACTTCCGCGTGGGTTCGAACTCCGCGTCGGGCTCTGTGCTGACAGCTTGGGGCTCCAAGCCCGGAGCCTGCTTCAGATTCTGTGTCTCCCTCTCACTCTGCCCCTCCCCCGCTTGCGCTCTGTCTCTCTGTCTCCCCAAAATGAAAACATTAATTTTTTTTTTTAATTTCTAGTTTGCAATCGCTAACGATCATCTCCGGTAGTCCCACAAAAGTTTATGCTCACAGTAAAATGCTGCATCTTCAATGGTCAGTTGTGAAAACATCAAAGTTGCCTAGGGAATACGCATCCAACTTCAGTTTTCTAAGTAAGTTGTGAAAACATCAAAGTCTTTCCATATTTCTCTAAGAATAATAGAGGAATGCAGGATACAATCATACATAAAAAATACATGAAATACTATTGGACAATTACCAATTTTATAATTTGAGTGTCTTATTGTGGGTAGAAAAACACTTGAAGTGGTGATCTTGCCTTCCTCTGCTGGTCAGATATATTTTTAATTTTCATTAAAGTGTCCAGAGACAAATACTGAATTGCTAAGGAAGCTTATAGAATCTAAATATATCTATTGACAATTATAAAATAGTCTTATTGGGAAGATCCTGAAAGGTATCTTCTTTAGTTTCCTGGGGTCAACTCAATTAAATTTAATAAATTCTTATTGAGTACCACTATGGGCAAAGCATTATAATTTTTATTAAAGTTCAAACCTATTTTCTATAGTTTTGTAATCAAGAATTGGCTATATTACAATTAAACCTAATTTCTAATATTTGCATACTCAGTGACATATATACAGTCCTTTTACAAAAAAAAAAAAGAAAAAAAAGAATGTAAGTCTTGCTCCTAAAGCTTAATTGTTATTAAGACCACAGAAGTCTCAGAAAACATGCACACAAAAACCACAGTTTCTCTCTGAACAACGCAGCCAATTTATTCCGTGCTGCTAAATGTTTAATGAGCATATGATTCTATATTCTTAGGAGAGGAACAGGATGATCATTTGATGTAAAAATGTATACATTTTATATCTACTGTGTTTTTGCATGGCCTATGCCAATGGGCACCATGGGAAAAGATGGATGGTACCTTGTTTCTCTTAATAGAATGGACGAAATTCTGTATGGAGTCATTAATTTCATACAGAATAATTTGGTGCCCTTAATGACAGTCCTACATTTTGGCATATGGACCAGTGGCTACCCGCTGAGTTGGCCCAGGGGCACGGAATAGAAACATCTGTCTTTTCATTTCCCATACTTGACTCTTCTCTATCTTTCTTTATCACCGTCCTTCACCCTTTCCTTTTCCTGTCTGTTCTTGTTCTTTCAGAATCCCACATCTCTGAGACTAACGTCACCACCACGTACAATGACATCCAAGATACGGCTCTCGGGGCCTGTCTTGCAGAGGTTCCAGCGTTGATGTGCTTTTAACCGACACTACTCCATCAGCTTTTTCCTGGATGAGCTCTTTTACAGAAATCATAGAGGAGACTGTAGGAGCAAGGTGACTCCAGGCTTCCCAACTGTACTGATCAAAACTGACAGACCCCCGGATCTTTTTTTCCATGTCCCATTTCTTAAAGAGTGGGTTTAGAAGAAAGCAGCCCAACATTTTCTTAAGTTAAAAAGAAGATATATTTGGATTAGGTTACATTTAGCATTGCCCAGTACTGGATCCAAATTCTTATTTCCTTTATGTGGCATTCTACTGACCTTAACTTCTGGGTCATTGTGTCAAGACTTTGGAGGATGGCATTGTCTTCCTAGGGCTTAGCTACACCCCCAGCCTCTATTCCCTGACTTCTGACCCATTCTTTTGCAACCTCAACTCTTCCTTTTTTTCAATGTTTATTTATTTATTTTGAAAAAGAGCGTGAGCAGGGGAGAGGCAGAGAGAGAAAATCCCGAGCAGGCTTTGTTTGTGCTGTTCGCAAAGAGCCTGATGCAGGGCTCGAACTCTTGAACCGTGAGATCATGACCTGAGCCGAAATCAAGAGTCAGACACTTAATTGACTGAGCCAAGCAGGTGCCTCTCAACCAGTCTTCCTAAAAGCAGAAACTTGTGGAGACACTTTACCCTCTTGGTTGTTTAGTCCATGCAGGAAGGAAAAAGAAAGGACCTTTCCCGTTTCTACATTTGAACCATAGAGAAAGCAACCCTGAACACTGGAATTGTTTTTGAATTTAAGATCTTATTGCCATATTCTTTATTTGAATACATAAGCAGTTGTGTTTAATTGAAGCCCAAGTTATTGGGGCTTTTTCCATTTACTTTTGAACAGGAAACACCCAGAATATTAATCTACGGGGTGCAAGTCATTTATGCAATTTGAGGCAAATCTAGCTGAATGATCATAGAAAAGCCCTTTTAACATTTTTAAAAAATTTTTTTTCAACGTTTATTTATTTTTGCAACAGAGAGACAGAGCATGAACGGGGGAGGGGCAGAGAGAGAGGGAGACACAGAATCGGAAACAGGCTCCAGGCTCTGAGCCATCAGCCCAGAGCCCGACACGGGGCTTGAACTCACGGACCGCGAGATCGTGACTTGGCTGAAGTCGGACGCTTAACCGACTGCGCCACTCACGGACCGCGAGATCCTGACCTGGCTGAAGTCGGACGCTTAACCGACTGCGCCACCCAGGCGCCCCTAACATTTTTGAGCAAGCTACCATTAAAAGAGTTATCCTTTAGAAAATAGTAAGTAATAACATCCTTACAGGAACGAATGCACCGCTTTCCTCAGGTTCACCATGATTGCTTCGGTGTTAAGCAACCAAAGTTTAAAGTTGAGAAGTGGAAATGTAACAGATTGAATTCATAATTCCATCCTTTCTGGGGAGAGAGAAAAAAAAAAGAAAAAGAAAATTAGTGAAATGTCCAAATAGCTTGCATTACAACCAATTAAGTAAACTTAAATGTACTTATTAAGTGATAAGAAACGTATAAGTGATAAAAAATGGCAGAGAATAAAGTTTGCGTTTATTTACATATACAACCGTCATAATGTTTCTTTCCTTTTTTTTAGTTTTCTTAAAAATTTCTCGCATGCACTCTATTTCTATGGGACTTCTACTAAATCTCTTCTTAGAGTACACATAGCTTCCGATCGGTGTTTGGAGAAAGAAATTAAGAATATACGCTTCTTAATTTGCAAAGCATTGGGGGAAAGTTTGTGATGTCATAATTAAGTAACAAGTATAACATGTATCAAAGATTTCATTTTCTAGGAACATGGAAAACTAAAATAAGTGTTTTTTTTTTTAAGTTTATTTATTTGAGGGGGGGCAGAGAGACAGGGAGAGAGAGAGAATCCCAAGCACCTTCCACGCTCAGTGTGGAGCCCCATGAGGGGTTCAATCGAACGCACCAAGAGATCGTGACCTAAGCTGAAATCACGAGTCGAAGTTTAACCGACTGAGCCCCCCGGGCACCCCTGATTCTAAATACTTTTATGAAGTGAACATATTTTGTGCAACATTCCTAATTTATTTTCTTCAACTTGAAGGAATCTGCTTTCACGTAGCTTTATTTGTACTTTTGCATCAACCAACAATATTCTCCAGAGAGCAGCACTGGGTTTCTACCAAAATAAATGGGCTGCAGTGGGTGTCAATGACAAAAAAAAATGTAGTTGTGGTGGGAGAAGGGGCAGAAAGAGAGACTTGAATAGCTTGAGAATGTGGGATAACATTGAAAAATCCTCTGTTCTGTCTGATTTAGGAGTATTTCCAAGGGATGTGAGAAAAATTTGTTGATAGTCTTTTTTAGTGTCTTGTAGTTCCTTTTAGAAGTCTGGAAGTAAAATTTGACTGGAACAAATTGTACCTCCTTATATTTCCCATCTCATTTAGTAGCGCTATTATTCTAGTCACTCAAGCTACAAATTTAATTTATTCTTCCTTCTTATCCCTCACCTCTCACTTGTGAGTTCTATCAATGCCACCTACACAAAATCTTCCTCATAACCGTCTCTTTCATTACAGCAATGCATAAAATATGGCCTCCGGTGTTCAGAAACAAAATATTCTATGGGAGAGATCGAGTGACATTCGCCAGATCATTAGTCAGACCATTTTTGTCCCATAAAATGCCGCCAGGCAATGCATAAATCCCTTTTCCTGGGAGGTCTGGAAATAAGTGACAGGAAAAAAAAAAGAAGGATACAGAAAGACAAAAAGGTCTTATTTTGCATCTTTGTCCTCAAGAGACATCAAAATCCGTCTCTTTTCCCAATATTAAAATATAAAAATTGTTCCTAATGCTTGCTTTTCAAGAACCTAAAAATTAATATAATTTAAAAGCTTCAAAGTAAAATACGCTTCATTCCGATATCATTCAATTGGTAACAAATCAATTGAAACTGTGTTTGCCATAACTCGATATGATAACCATCTCATTCAACATTATATTATCCATATTCTCAGCCATGGTAGAGTCCTATTTATTGCCACTCAAAATGCCACGTTTCTTTAAAAATTAATTGCTCTTGGGGCGCCTGGGTGGCTCAGTCGGTTAAGCGGCCGACTTCGGCTCAGGTCACGATCTCACGGTCCGTGAGTTTGAGCCCCGCGTCAGGCTCTGTGCTGACAGCTCAGAGCCTGGAGCCTGTTTCGGATTCTGTGTCTCCCTCTCTCTTTGCCCCTTCCCTGTTCATGCTCTGTCTCTCTCTGTCTCAAAAATAAATAAAAAAATTAAAAAAAATTAATTGCTCTTGTCATCTTTTTTACATGTATATTTTCCCATGGAATATCAATGGAAAAATTAAAAAACAATTATTTATTTTTCTAAGTTCCAAATCTCACAAGTAATAATCACAAAAGTATATTATGTATATAGATGTCCAGTTTATTAACTAAAATACCTTAAGGACAAAATAGTATCTTTCTGTACGGTTAAAATTTGCATTTTTTGTTGTTCACTAAAACTGACGAAACCTGACACAAAGTGCTCCCGGATTGGTGGTAAAAGTTTAGAAATATAATACGATGGACAGGAATAAATTATATAAATTATGTAAAGTGAGTAACGGTACATTACATGTTTCCCCAAAGGGCTAAGTCACTATGACAATATTTTGCAATGAGAAATGTTTTGTGAGTAATCCTACAAAAAGAGGAGGGAATACAAAACCTCTTAAAGCCTTGGATAAGACAACAAGAGAAACAAAAAAAAAAAAAAGAGAGAGAGAGAGAGAAACAAAAAACAAACCCATAACAAAACAACACTAACTGAACACTCTAATCTGCAAATCTCTCAGACCCCGCCAATCTTTCATAATGAGATTCTCATGGTTGTGTTGAACGAAAAAAAAGGATACCTGTGAACTCAGTATTCAAGTTCGGGAAGACTTGCGTTTTCTAAAATTAAGAAAAAAATCACTGGTGGGATAACTGATAGAGTGATTCATTTTAAATGAGAATCTATGTGGCTCTCATAGAGATTGTGTTTGGTCATGTGACAATGTGAAAGTATTATAAGAATATGTATACACATTTATATGTGTATGTGTGCATATATACATGTGTGCATATATACATATATATGTATGATATACATATATATTCTCTATATATACATATATATTTCTCTTTTGTGTAGAGAAAATGATGGTTGATCAACCTGTAATGAATTAACTATATCAAGCATGAAGGGAAAAATCACAGGTTAAATCACAGACATAAGTTCAAGATCAGTAAATACATATTTGGACTAATCTCTTATTTCTTTTTGCAACACTAGTCACTAATTTTTCATGTTCTCGCTAAAGCTTTGTAAGATCTTCCGACATCAATAACGGTAACTGCATTTGCTAGGTCAAAAAGGGGAACAAATCGTAGTTTTCGTATAGTTCTCAAAGAGTACAATTTTATACAAGATATTGCAGAATAACTTCAATTATTTTTTTAGTTTTTTCAATTTTTTCTTTTTTTTTCTTTTAAATGCTGATTTTTGAGAGAGAAAGAGCGTGCATGCGTGTGAGCTGTGGAGGGGCACAGAGAATGGGGGTCTGAGGATGCGAAGCAGGCTCTGTACTGACAGCACACCGACCGATGCGGGGCTGGAACTCACAAACCATGAGATCGTGACCTGAGCCAAAGTCAGACGCTTAACCGACTGAGCCACCCACGTGCCCCTAATGTGAAATTTTAATTAAGCAAGACTCATACCCTGAGCATTACATGTAATTGATGCCTATGAAATCTGTCCTCATATGTCAACATATGTTATGTGTCAAATAGCATATATTATCAAAAATAGTGTGAATACTTGAGAACAACTGAGCCAAAATAAGGTCCCCAGTGTATATTCAGAAATTAGTTTCAAACACTCAAAGTTTATCAGTATCACTAAAAAATACTTAAGAGCCATTATCAATAACCATCTTGGAAGTGAAATATGGAAAATAAAAATCCACTGTGGGCCTTCCCACATGGCCTCAGGCTAGACTTGGAAATGTGTTAATTTCAGAGCTAATTGGTGTGGTTCCTGTAACAGCTCTAAATAAAAGAATGACTGTCATGGGAACTAAGAGTTCTTCAGTACACAGCTCCTATTTTGACTCCTTCTTGATGGCATTTTAAGGGTTTTGGATGGGTATGAATTTAGCGATGCTACACTTCCTGCTGAATTTAGTGATGCTTACATTTCCTGCATTCATTGAACAGTAACTTGATGGTTCACCGGGAAAACCAGCGTTGTGCTCTCTTTAAGAGATACCTAGTTTTCCATGCCAATTTGCCATCCAAGGGGTGAGAGATGTATGCGCATCCTGTGGTCTGTAGAATACTATATATTCAATTCATTTGCGAAAGACTACAAAGATGAGAAAGGGAAATCAACTTTGCATGTCATCTCAATTTTACACATATTAAATTTAGCTTATGGAAGAGCATCCACATGGCTCTGTATTGGGCGATAAAAACAACAAGGAAAACCCCACGATTTTGGATTCTAGTAAAGTCGTAGTTTAAGAGTCAAGTGTTAAAGCAGCAGAGAGTAGGCATGAAATTAGAGAAAAGGAAAAATCAAGGAGGGAAGAAAATAACATGGAAAGAATAGGCAAAAAAGAAAATGTCAATGGAGACTGTTTTGAGAAGGAACAGAGTTCATGTTGTGCGATTTGTCTGAAAGAAGATGGCTGGTGACATTAGCGTCATTTCAATACAGCCGTGCAGGAAGGATCTGGAATGTAGTTGGATGAAGGGGGAGAGAAGAGGACCATCCAGATGAGAGGAGGTGGTCGGTGAGGAAAGGGAAGATGTTCAAAGGGTTTTGGCGTGTACTAAATGTGTACTAAAGACAAATTTTTGAGAGGAAGAGCCATATAAATGTCCTTTCCATGTAGCTCCCACATTCCTTAGCCAAGTGCTGGGGATAAAGCACTTGACTGATCCAAGGGAAGGGAAAGGGAGAGAATTGAAGAGATTTAAGGTGTGAAGTGAAATGATCCTAAGAATAAGAGCTGTGGTTTTTTGTTTGTTTGTTTGTTTGTTTTTTCAAATTGTGCCTGGAGAGGACAGAAGTCTATGACCATATCAAAAACCGTGGGCATTTCCTTCTATCTTCTAAAGCTCACCATTTATAACTCATTTTTACTGTTACCTTTCCTATGCTCTGACACTGAAGAAAGATTAATCATGTTTCAATCACATTTTCTGTCCTCAAACTGTTCCTTAGTCTTTCTTTTCCAGACCTGGCCACACATAATACTGATAAAAAATAGAACCTGGGGCGCCTGGGTGGCTCAGTTGCTTGAGTGACCGACCTCAAGTCATGACCTCACAGTTTGTGAGTTCGAGCCTTGCGTCGGGCTCTGTGCTGACAGCTCGGAGCCTGGAGCCTGCTTCGGATTCTGTCTCCCCCTCTCTCCGCCCCTCCCTTGCTCATGTGCGCGCTCTCTCTCTCTCAATAATAAATAAACATTTTAAAAAAATAGTAAGAAACTGCCAGTGTTGGGGCACCTGGGTGGCTCAGTTGGTTAAGCATCTGACTCTTGGTTTTGTCTCAGGTCATGATCTCACGGTTCATGAGTTTGAGCCCCGCATCGGCTCCGTGCTAAGGGCAAAGAGCCTGCTTGGGATTCTCTCTCTCCATTTTCTCTCTGCCCCTCCCCAACTCATGCTCTTGCTCTGTCAAAAAATAAACTTAAGGGGCCCCTGGGTGGCTCAGTCGGTTAAGCGTCCGACTTCAGCCCGGGTCACGATCTCGCGGTCCGTGAGTTCGAGCCCCGCGTTGGGCTCTGGGCTGATGGCTCAGAGCCTGGAGCCTGCTTCGGATTCTGTGTCCCCCTTTCTCTCTGCCCCTCCCCCGTTCGTGCTCTGTCTCTCTCTGTCTCAAAAATAAATAAATGTTAAAAAAAAAAAACTTAAAAAAAAATAAACTTAAAAAATGAACTTAAAAAAAATGCCAGAGTTTCTACCTGACGTTTTAACAAAATTTGGAAGTTAAAGATTATTCCATTAAAAACGTTTACATTAGGTTTCTGGAAATTCCATGAGCTCATTATGGTGATGAAGCAGATTATTTTCTCTCACACTGAAGAGATTCAATCTGACACGGAAGGTTTTAAAAACTATAGAATAGGTAGTCACCTGAGATCATTCTTAGACATTTGACTTTTTATAATAAAGCATGCAAGAATTTTATAAGTAATAATAAATGCAGAGGTTTAATTTTTGTCAGTTTCCATTGTTCAGAAATTATAGACTCATAATTCAAAAGTTATCCCTGTGGTTATCACGGCCTCTGAGCTTTCAGCAGATACTAGATCAAAAGTGAATTAGTCACAAATGTTCAGAGTATTCTTCAGAAGATTATATTAATGTGGCACAGATTTATAACATTTTGGGGGGAAATCCTTTAATTCAAAAACTATCCTTAAAACTAATGAATATTGTAGGAATTTTCCTCTCAACTTCAAATGTACTGTAGGGATTTTCTAATAAAACATATAATTGTCAGGGCACCTGGGTGGCTCAGTTGGTTAAGCGTCCCACTTGGGCTCAGGTCATGATCTCCTGGTTCGTGAGTTCCAGCCCCGAAGCGGGCTCTGTGCTCACAGCTCAGAGCCTGGAACCCGCTTCGGATTCTGTGTCTCCCTCTCTCTCTGCCCCTCCCCCGCTCACACCGTCTCTCTCTGTCTCTCTCAAAAAATAAATAAACGTTAAAAAACACTTAAAACATATAATTGCCATACTAAAAATTCACCTTTGCCAAGTATAATCAGATAACAGCTATTTATGATTTTAATAGAAAGTTAGTACATACAGTTATCATATCCAATGCAAGTAAAGACTACTCGTCCACCAGTCCACACAGGATATTCAAGCAAATTAAGCTAATTTAGAAACTTATTTTGTGAAGTTAAATGAATTCAAATCTTCTATCTTCAAGTGGAAGGTCTTAATTTAGTCTACAATTATGAATTCATACAACTCCTAAGGCTGAAAAATTATGAGTGATCAAATAACCCAGTCCTTTGCCTTCAAACAGACCTATATTTAAACCACTTGAAGAAATGTGATAATTGATGTTCTTTAGCGCAACCTCCAGAAGAGGCAATTTCATAACCTTCCGATGTTTAGCAACCCGCTTCCCAGAAAATCATATTTTATATTAGGCAAAAAGCCTCAAGCTAAGAGACTTAAATGAGAATGATTACTTTCTTACTAAGTCGGGTACAGATCTATGTAACAGGATAAAGCGATACCATCAACTTGCTCTCTGCGTCTTTTTCTTCGACTTGTCCAAGAACACAGTGATTCAGACCCAGAACTGGAGACTTCTTCATGGTGTGCCATAGGGAGATCTAATGGTTCTGAACATGCAGTTATATATGTTGGGTGATATTAAAATTTCCTCTCCAAACTGAGACACTTTTGAAAGTGAAGGGCAAGGGGGCATTAACTGGACAAGACTCTGGGTCTCTCCTGGATATGTCATTAGATCTGGTAATAAGGTGATTCTTCTATTTGTTCTGTTTTTTTGTTTTTTAAGTTTATTTATTTTGAGAGAGCAAAAGAGAGAGAGAGAGAGAGAGGGAGAATGAGCAGGGGAGGGGCAGAGAGAGTGAGAGAGAGAATCCCAAGCAGGCTCAGTACTGTCAGCCTGGAGCCCAATGTGGGGCTGGAACTCACGAACCCATAAGATGGTAAGATCGTGACCTGAGCAGAAGCCAATAGTCAGAAGCTTAACGGACTGAGCCACCCGCCACCCAGGCGCCCTGGTGATTATTCTTTTTGAATGCAGGTCTGGTGTCATTTCCTGCCCTCACCCCCTGGATGTGATCTCAGAGGTTGTTTACACAAATTTAACCCTTCATCTTGTACTTGGCATTAAAATGAAACAGGAGGGGCGCCTGGGTGGCGCGGTCGGTTAAGCGTCCGACTTCAGCCAGGTCACGATCTCGCGGTCCGGGAGTTCGAGCCCTGCGTCGGGCTCTGGGCTGACGGCTCGGAGCCTGGAGCCTGTTTCCGATTCTGTGTCTCCCTCTCTCTCTGCCCCTCGCCCGTTCATGCTCTGTCTCTCTCTGTCCCAAAAATAAAGAAACGTTGAAAAAAAAAATTAAAATGAAACAGGAAATATTTTCTGCCTGTTTGTATTGACTCAATGCTTCTGCTTGTGCTTTCCATATGTTATGAGTGACGACTATTAAAGTTAGTGAGACTTACCAAGATAGTTAACTCCTAAAATCTACAGTGTGTAAGATCCTAAGTGTTTCACACCGAGACCTATTCCATTTACCTAAAATAACACTTTAACAACAAAACGCCTTCCAAGTTGATAGAGTTAAAATAGCTACCCCAATTATTCCACGATAATCGTAACAGACCTCGAGGGAATCTGTCTGAGTGAACAGAGTGCCCAGTGTTTGAAATTACTTTCTCCATACGTGGTAGCAGAACTCTCCCTGAATTATCTGAGCGTTAGTATCGACGTAGCAGAGTAAAATGATGGCTTTGATTTTTATTTTTGTAAATAATCGGAAGCAGGCTCCAGGCTCCGAGCTGTCAGCAAAGAGCCCGATGCGGGGCTGGAACCCACAAGCCACGAGATCATGCCCTGAGCTGAAGTCGGTCGCTCAACCCACGGAGCCCCCCAGGGGCCCCGAAACTGATGGCATTTCAACAGCAGAGCTCACAGAGCAAACCACATGCGAAATCTGTTTGGGGGACCTGATTTACGGCACTGGGAGCTCTGCATAACAGCGCTTTCGTGTATTCAAATATTTCTGGCCTGCCTAGCTTATGCTAGGCACCCTGCCAGATGCTGGGCACATAGTGGCAAACAAGGTAGACAAGATCCCTGCTCTCACGGAGCTTACACTCTAGCGGGAGATAGTCAACGTTTAAGCAAAGAAGTAGGATAATTTCAGGTAGGAAGGACTGCTATGAATAAAATGAAATGAAATAGCACAATGGGATAAAGAGAGACTGGGGGAAATACTTTAGACGGACCACTATATGGAGCCATAACCTGAGGTTATATATGTATAACCTCATCCACATATATACATATATATGTGTATATATATGTGTGTGTGTATACACATATATATATATGTGTGTATGTATATGTATGTATATACACCAGAGTAATAATATTAGCCAGGATTTGCTGGTTATTCTCAATCACCATAAAAAATACAGTTCAAAGTTTTACGTTGGTTCGATTTTAATTTTGCAAACCAGTCGGGGGAACACCTCGTCATCTTTTTTGGCTGAGGTACTTAAAATTCAATTTACATGTGTCCCCGCTTACATTTACATTGGTGTCTCCTCCCCCCATAAGCAACTCCCGCTTTCCATTTCGTTAGGTTAAGAGATGACAGACGTTTGGCGGAAGAGCAGGCCCTTCTTTCTGGCTGTAGACGGTTCAGTAGAGTTGTGAAGAGCGAAAAGTTCAATCAGTTGCCCAGATGTATTTATTGCCAAATAACGGGGTACTTGGATACATCTGGACAGCCGAATGAACCCTTAACTCCTCATCTTTCCAACGGCACTTTATTTCCCAGCTTTAGAATCACCTAGATAAAGGGAGAGAAACAAACAAACAATCCACGTTGGAGCAGAAAGATCAGTCTCTTCAGGGTTCTGCTGTCCCATTAAAAAAAAAAAAAACCAAACAAAAAACACCAAAGCGACTCTAACCTGTGCCTTTTATGGTACTATACAATGCATGTAAGTCATCAAAATACAGCAAGGCTTATAAATAACAGAGCAACAACATGAAATTAAAATCTATCACAGATACAGAAAACCGAGGCAAAGTCAAAATTAATTGTATTATTAATGATTTATATAATACATAATTTAGTCTAGTATCATTTAGTACCTTAAATGTTAAGTACACATGGTATAGCATAGAAGAGTAGGCGAGAAGGTTGAGGACACAGGTTCCAGCCCTGACTTATTTGATGTGTGACTTAGGGTAACTCACTGGACCAATTTGGGCCTCAGTTTTTTTCATCCATCCCATGAAGGGTTTGCGATAGGGGATCTCTATCTCTTCCGGCTCTGAAATGCTGTGATTCAGGTTTTTGTTTTTCGTAAAAGTTTGATATTGTTTTATGCCACTTTATAAATCAGATGCTTCTACATAGCTCAGTTTGGTTACAATTAGATGCTACTTCTTGTCTTTGCCAATGCGTTGTAAGAGATGACATTCACAGAGCCTTGGATTGAAGGGCATGTGACAGTGATTCTTGGGTATCTCATAACACCACCTCCAAATCCTAAACGTTTATGCGCACGTGTTCTGTCCCATTTCCTGTTTCTACTTCCTTCAAGGAATTCTAAAGGCACGTCTCATCCACAAGAGTTAAGAGACTATGCAGACTCACCAAAAAATGAGCACAAACGTATTTAACTGTAACTTTCTGTTTAAAAAAAAAAAAAATCTTATGCCCAGAATTGAGAGAAGTGAAGTTTAAGAAGTCATGACCAGATTCATGGCTATGTAAAGCTTGACTTCTGCTTTAAAGGTTTAATGCCGAACTAATACCCATTTACTGTGTTGTGTGCTCGTATTCCTTTTGATTTATTGATGGAGAAAAATAGTACTTCAGTTTGACAACTCTGAAAATACGGTTTCTTGCACGAGTTCTGTGAACTTTATACCAGATGGTGTCAATATTGGGAGAAACGGATCTATGTTATAACTCCTCTCAGTGCTCTTACAGCTAAAATATCAGACCACAAATGACATGTAATGTTTTTGCCTTTTTTTTTTCCTAACTAGATGCGTGAAGAATTCTGCTAATTACCCTTCCAGAGTACCTCCTGTGCAACTCAAGTTACAAAATAAAATCTGTCAGGAAGTTCAAGTCCACATAAGTCTTCAAATCCTTTGGTTCATGATTTCAAAGTGTGTGTGTGTGTGTGTGTGTGTGTGTGTGTGTGTGTGTATTGGGGGTGTCACAGAAATGGCGTGTAAATAATGCTTTACTTTTCCACACTGCATACGATGCTGTCTAAATCATGCATTTGTGTAACAAAAATACATTATATACATCAACATGAACACTTGGTTGTCTTTAAGTAAATGATAGGGGGTGCTGTTCCGTCAACTGTTACATTTTAAAATCTGTCCCAAGAAGTCCTGATTTCTTATTTTATAGACAACGTTCTAGGTTGAAGTTATAGGGCTTTATTTTTTTTTCAAAACGCGGGTGCAGTGCTAATAGAACAAAATCCACACACATTTAATGACCACTTACTATGTGCCAGGCACTATGATCAGTAGTTTCACCTAATTTAAGTTCCACAACTCATTTTAAGAAAAAAATAAAAGAAGAAATTGTTAGGTTCAAAGAGGTTAAGCAGTTTTTCCTAGCATATTGCAAGGTCAAGATTCTAAAAGAATAATTGGGGGATATTTTAAAAAGCACACATAGGAAGATAATATAAGCAAAGAGTTTATGTGTTCATCAGGACGTTGTTCATTTATTCAATTCATTTATTTAATGCCTACTATGTGCTTGGCGATATTCTAGACACTTGGCATTGATGGGATTCAGGGCGGGCAGGCCACCTCAGAATATGCCACTTTGGGGTGTGGATTATTTTGAGCTGAAGATAATCAAGGCCCAGGAGACTCAAGGAGAGCTTTTTATCTCCCACTTAACTGCCTAAAAATTTGTAGATAGGGAGCCTGCACCAGGAAGACAGCTATTGCAAAAGGTAACTTTTTTGTGTACATTAGAACGGCTTTTGGGGCACCCGGGTGGCTCAGCTGGTGAAGTGTCAGACTTCGGCTCAGGTCATGATCTCGCAGTTAGTGAGTTCGAGCCCCGCCCTGGGCTCTTGTGCTGATGGCTCAGAGCCTGGAGCCTGCTTCAGATCCTGTGTCTCCCTCTCTCTCTGCCCTTCCCCCCACTCTCTCTCTTTCACTCTCAAAAATAAATAAACATTAAAAATAATTTAAAAAAATAAAAAGACTTTTCCCCACAGCAAGCAGACATTTTTTTCCCAAGCATTTGTTGCTCCCGTCTTATGAATTGTCTTTCTCTGCTTTGAAGTCCGAGCCCCTTACCCCCTTCTCCTTAGCTCAGAACTGCATATTAACCTCAACTGCCTGTCAGTGGGTCTCATATCTTTGGGGCACCCATGCATACAAAATTAAATTTGTTTATCCCTTGTCCATCTGGCTTCTGTTAATCTCATTATTAAAGCAGCCAAAGAACCAAGAGGGGTAGAGAAGAAATTTCCCCTCCCCAAGAGGATACACCATTAAATAAAGCAAAGACCCTGCACATTGCATTCTTGTGCTTCTATTGATTCTTAATTATTTCTCTTTTTTTTTTAATTTTTTTTTCAACATTTATTTATTTTTGGGATAGAGAGAGACAGAGCATGAATGGGGGAGGGGCAGAGAGAGAGGGAGACACAGAATTGGAAACAGGCTCCAGGCTCTGAGCCATCAGCCCAGAGCCCGATGCGGGGCTCGAACTCACGGACCACGAGATCGTGACCTGGCTGAAGTCGGACGCTTAACCGACTGCGCCACCCAGGTGCCCCTCTTTTTAAAAAATACTTATTTATTTTGAGGCAGAGAGAGAGAGAGAGAGAAAGTGCAAGTGGGAGAGGGGCAGAGAGAGAGAGAGAGCATGAGACAGAATCCCAAGCAGGCTCCGTGCTGTCAGTGCAGAACCTCATACAGGGCTCGATCTCACCAACTGCTAGATCACGACCTGAGCCAAAACCAAGAGTTGGATGCCTTAGCGACGGAGCCACCCAGGCGCCCCTCATTCTCAATTGATTCTTAACTGGTGGTAAAGTAAATCGGTACAGTGTTTTAATACTTTCAAGATTTTACTCATCTTTTCTATAGGTAAAGGAATAAAAGTCATGCAAGCTACTTTTGGCAAATTGCCTCATTCCTTAAGCCTACGAACATATTTGTGATTATATATTCACTACTTTTCTCTATTGGAACTTCATTTTTTCCCACCAGCTGCTGGTATTGGGGTTCTGAAATAAGATCTGTTGTTACTGCACGACTTGTATTGCAAGAAAGATTCCTCAAATTTTAAAATCTTATTTGAACTTACTAAAATATTTTGGTCCAGATTAAAGCCATCTGTATAGAGAGGCAGCTAAAAACAATGAAAGCCAAAGAAAAGTTGGCAATATAGTGTTTCCACAGCTAATCTTATGGCATATATGTATATATATATATATATATATATATATATATATGTATGTATATTTGAAAAATTCTACAGACCACAAAACACCTGCTTCTCAGAGATAGCCAGAAATTATTCTAAATGGTCGTTGCAATTAACTTGCCAAAAACTGAGAAATTACATTCATGAGACAAGGACCCAGCTCAGGCCAATATTTGTGGAAACTTATTCATCAGCGTCCCACATACCTTTTGGCCAGATGCTTTGTATGTGGCAATAGAGAAGATGGGTTAGTGTAAGACTTTACAAAGTTCACTCCACTGAATCTGCTATTGTGGTATGCCCTGGGAAGTGTTACTGTCTAAGTCAGCATCTGTCAACCAAAGAGAAGTAGAGAGAAGAATAAAGAATCGTCTTGATGGAGAAATCCCTGTAGTCATATCTCAGTACGAAAAGAGTAGCAAAGGAGGACGGGTAACAGTTGTCTTCATGTATTAATTTATTCTCATACGTCAAACGCTGTGGGAAATGCTTTATATGCTTTGTCTCCTTTAATCATTACCATGGCAACAGGGCAATGGCGGATTGAAAAAATAAATTGAGATGTTAAAATACCAAATGCAGATAGTAAGTGGTAGAGGTGGAGTCAAGTTCAGAATCGTTCACTCCAATGTCTACGTTCGTTCACCCTGTACCACGAATCCTTAACGGTAGTTCTCCAACTTCTGCAAGAAACTGCGAAATTCTCTACACTGAAGGCTGTACTGCTCGGTCTCTAGGCCTAGTAAGTGCACTCGCAGGGAAGGTGCTGGAACGGACCACTCGAAGACCATCCAACTTCCTGTTTTGATAGTTTGAGGGAACCGATCTGTCCAGTGTCATGTTGTTAACTGTTGTCATTGCCAAGATTAGAAGCAAATTAATCTCTTTCCCGTCTTTTGATGCTGAGCCTTACGGAGGGCAAAGGGCCTCCAAGAGTCACAGATGATTAAAGTCTCACTACTGTACGCACAACTTTTAGTACCGATGCCTCATACCCTCCCTTTAAGAGAAAGACACGAAGGAAATGTCACAGGCTACAAAGTTAGACGCAGTAGAATGCCTTCCTCAACACGTGGCTCTTCAAATATTCCACAAAGGAAGTCAGGCTAAAGGCGGGAAGAAAAAGGGAACAAAAGAAGGAGAGGAAGAAGAGAAGGAAAGAATAAAGGTGCGGAGGGAGGGAGGGAGAGAAGGACACACAAGGAAGAAAAGGGAAGAAAACTGTTGGTCTCAAATCTGTATTAATTCCTAGTCTGGAAGCCCCACATGGTTGTGTGATGCATACTGTTCCGGGGACCGAGTCTGGCAGAGATATGCTGGCGAGACGATTCCCAAACATAAGTTGTTTACGCAAAACTTTGTTAAATCTCACACTTGCTTTCTTGATCATTTGATTTACCCAAAACAATAGCAGGGGACCAAAGTGATTTTTAGATACAATTAACACTTCCGTGGCTAGAGCAAAAATGTAAAGAAGGCAATTTTTTTTCTGTTGGGAAACATACCAGTTTATGTATTCAAACAAGTAGTGTGGAGAGAATCCCACCAACAAATAGTCCTAGATTATTGTTGTGATGCAGTTTGTGAATTTAGCACAGTTGATGCGATTGTAGGCAAAGCAAAACTCTGCTAGCGGGATTTCCATTTTTTTTAGTGTTTATTTATTTTTTGGGGGGGACTGGGGGAAGGGCAGAGACAGGGGGACAAAGGATCCTAAGCGGGCTCTGTGCTGACCGCAGAGAGCCCCGATGTGGGGCTCGAACTTACAAACTCTGAGATCATGACTTGAGCTGAAGTCATGAGCACTTAACTACTGAACCACCCAGGCACCCCCCCCCCACCGTCCCTCCTCCCCGCTGGGGAGATTTTAAAGAACAAGGGAACGTAGCTTGTAGTTTTGGCTAAAGTGATTCGCAACATGACACTGCCTTTGATCTTGTTAAAACTGTTTCACTGTGCCAGTGACTTTGAAAGCAGAGACTCCTTTGAAGCAATGAAGTATTCAATTATAGTTGAAGAGTTTGCTGAATAAGGCCTTCTCCCTCTAGGTCACATAGTTAAGTACGCATAGAAAGTCTTTGGTCCGTTATATATAGTGCTGAATAACACTAAAATTTTTGAGTCAGGCAACTGACTTTTTGAGAACGTTTTGTCTCTAAACCTTTAGGATCAACATGTATGAGGTATGGGGATAAACGGACTTTGTAATTTTTTTTATTTTGCAGATTTTATTTTTCAATGTAGGTCAAACAAAAGTTCAAGGTCACACTAGCCTAAGAACAACAACTAATCTACAGCAAAGGGAATTTATATTTATTATCAAGGAGTCCATTACATGTGCCATCAATATGTGAAAAAAGTTATCACAAAACATGCTAGGGTAATATTAACAACATTCTGTATTGATTTTGTCTTTTTTTCTTTCTTTCTTTCTTTCTTTCTTTCTTTCTTTCTTTCTTTCTTTCTTTCTAATGTTTATTTATTGTTGAGAAACAGAGAAAGAGAGAGAGACAGAGCACGAGCAGGGGAGCAGAGAGAGAGGGAGACACAGAATCCGAAGCAGGCTCCAGGGCAGGCTCCAGGTTCTGAGCTGTCAGCACAGAGGGCGACACGGGGCTCGAACTTTAGAACTGCAAGATCGTGACCTGAGCTGAAGTTGGATGCGTAACTGAGCCACCCAGGTGTCCCTGTTACTCTTTATGTTTTAGGTACCATGCAGTGCAATATTGGTTTCAGGAGTAGAAATCAGTGATTGATCACTTACATACAACACCCAGTGCTCATCACAACAAGTGCCCTTCTTAATACCCATCACCCATCTAGCCCTTTGACTTTGTTATTAAAGGAAGACGGAAGTATGTCGTGTTTGAATGAGCATAGATTTTGGGGATCCAAAGATGGAAAGTGAAGTCCAACTTTTTTACTTCTTAACTTCATCACTTTGGGCAACTCTTTAATCCTTCTCCGACTGTGTTCAATCTAGTGTATGGCCAAAAAGCTGATAAATGTGAAATTGCTCTGTAAAAACCTAAATAATTGGCAGATATTAAAATGGAGAGGTATGTTGATTTCATGGGAAAGTGCATTTTCTCAAATTAGTCAACTGGAATTATCTATTTTAAAATCATGTTCAGAGCAACATGACTAACTCCCAAGCTGTTTTAGTTAACATGGATTACTTGCGTAATATACAATTCTAATGTGATATATTCGTAATGAAATAACTCACAATAAAAATTCATTGTAGCTCGATTTTTAAAGTTTGTCTTCAAAGATTGGGAGGCAAATCAGTCAGCAATGGTTATAATATATGTGTCTAAATAGTGTCACCTGGAAAAAAAAGGGCAAAGTTGAAAGTAGACTGTTTTCGCATCAGACTAGAATTGACATTTGTAGTTGCCATGGTATTCAAACACTCTGGGAATTTACACGTGTGGAGAAAGAAAAGAAGTCACTCACTTAAGTTAGGAACTGCAGTGTGGAAATAAATGGCTTGTCAGAGGAGAAATTATTTCTTGTAAATAGTTTTGTAGCAGCAGGTTCAGCATAAATACACTCTCCAGTCGGCTTTATTCTCCTTATAATTGGCTGGATTATAGTACCATCCTGAGCCAAAATTGATAGTGTTCGGCAATCTAGTCCAGAGAAAAGGGGTATCCGGACAATCTCGTCTTACCATAGAAGCACCTGCATTCAGAATGGAATGCCTTTTCTTAGGTTTTTCACGTGATGTTTATGTCCTTAGGTTTTATAGTGCCATGGAAACAATGTGCTATTAACACATCTTTATAAATATGATACATTTTTTTCCCCATCTTAATGTCCGTAATGACATTCTGAGTAAGAATTCCATTAAGAAGCATCTATCTCTTCGTCACTGCTTAGGCAGACACCTAGTAGGCGCTCAGAAATAGCTTTGAACTTTTTGAGTTGGAGCGTTGAGGATAAAGGGTTCTTAGAGGGTTTTGTTTTGTTTTTCGTTGTTGTTGTGTGGTTTTAGTTAAATTAGGCTAGTTGGTTGGTAGTCATTGATGATGGGGTTTTGGAATGGTGGGAGTCCAGAGCTGATGGCCAAGAAAGAATTCTTGAGAAGTCTTTGGTGCAAAAAGGTGATTTTCTTGAAGCACGGGGACAGGACCGTGGGCAGAAATTGCTGCGCTGGGGTTGTGAAGAGTGGTTGGTTATATACTATGGAGTTGGGGGAGGGAAAGGCAAAAGGGAGGCCTCCAGAAGGATTTTCATATGCTAAAGAGGGCTCATAAGATACCTGAGGCCTTGCTGTTGTCAACCGGTTTCCCTTTAGCAAGGCACTAACATTTAGGGCGGTAGGGAGTCCCTGGAGAAATGTTACACTCTGCATTTGCCTCAAGTATTTGTCAATGGGCTGCGGTCATAACGTAATTTAATTTTACCTACTACTTCCTTCTTGTCTTTGTTCCCCACATCACTGTGGAGTGGAGGGTGATGTTGGGGCTCCAGGAAGCTGAGTCTATAAATTTCCGGAGATTAGGTTGTTGATAGGATTGCCTTTTTCTTGTAATTTACTAAAACATTTATAAACTGATGGAGACTCGGGTCCTGCATGACTGTGAGCTCTATCAGTTAACCATTTGTTTTTCCCTTTCCTTTGTTCTTGGGCAGCCAGGAGTGCCTGAGGAATATCACACCTATCCCACCTTGGGGGAGGGGGGTTGGAGGGGGGGTGGTAGCTTGTGCTTTGCCCTCAGCTTGCCTTATGCCTTAAGCTCCGCATCAATTGACAGTTGGTCTTTGCTCTTTATCTACAACAGTATTTAAAATATTTTTTCCTTTTGTTTAGTTGTTTTTAATAAACTCTAGACAAAACAGATTGGACAAATCTTAAAATCATAGCTTTCTAAAAGACTGATCGGAATGCAAACTGGTACAGCCATTCTGGAAAACAGAATGGAGGTTCATCGAAGAATTAAAAGTGGAACTACCCTACGACCCAGCAATTGCAGTAGTAGGTATTTAGCCAGAGGATACAAAAATGCTGATTCAAAGGGGCGCATGCACCCCACTGTTTATAGCAGCGCTATCAGCAAAAGCCAAATTATGGAAAGAGCCCAAGTGTCCATCAAATGATGAATGGATAAAGAAAGTGTGGTATATATATATACAATGGAATACTACTCGGTGATCAAAGGGAATGAAATCTTGCCATTTGCAACAACGTGGATGGAACTAGAGGGTATTATGCTAAGCGAAATAAGTCAGGCAGAGAAAGACAAATATCATATTATTTCACACATGTGTAGAATTTGAGAAACTCGACAGATGAACGTAGGGGAAGGGAAGGAAAAATAAGATCAAAACAGAGAGGGAGGCAAACCGTGAGAGACTCGTAAATACAGAGAACAAACTGAGGGTGGCTGGCGGGGTGCTGGGTGGGGGGAAGGGCTAAAGGGTTGAGGGGCATTAAGGAGGGCACTCGTTGGGATGAGCACTGGGTGTCATATGTCAGTGATGGATCACTAAATTCTACTCCAGAAACCAAAACTACACTGTATGTTAACTAACTTGGATTTAAATAAATCAATTAATTAAAAAATAACAAATAACAGGCTGATCAATGACCTTTCAACTTAACCCCATCTAATATTTTTATTTTGTAAAATTATATGCCCATTATATGTGACTGCTCGGTTACTACCTTTTTCTTGACTGGGTTGCCAAAAGCTATGGGTTTCTGTTTAACATGGTGAAGTAACGCAACGTGTTATAAACAGGAGGAAGCCCCCTGGAGAGTACATTTATACAAATCAAACTTTATAAATCATATATATATATATATATATATTTGCTCTTAACGCTTGCAATGAGTGTAAAAGAACCACCTCTGTGGGTTATTTTCATGTTTAAGCTCAAAGCAGGACCAGCAGGTGAGGAAAAAATGAGCATGTCCAGCCCACTGTAGAGTCTTTATGTTGACTCAAAGCCCATCAGCAAACCATTCCTGAAGTTTCTATTTCCGTGGGGCGCTTGCTATTCAGATAAAATGACAAGGATAAAACAAAGAGCCGGTGAATTGGGGAAGGTATGTTGTGTCCATCAAACTGGAGAGCCTGATGGAATGTGTTTTTATTGACTAGGGCAGGTGGACTTACAGGCTTTCACATCCATTCATAATGATTTGGAGTAGCAAGTCAGTCCTGTTTACTAAGGCATAATTCATGTTCCATTTCAAGGAGTAATTCAATGCTTCATTCTCTTAGCTATGCTGTTGTGAAAGAAACACAATATGAAGGCGTACAAAAGCCCCTGCCAGCGTACACTGCTAGAATAAAATGAAGCGATGCGTTCATGATGCTTATATTTTATGTCCTTTCAAGTCCGTAGACTCATGCTTCCTTTGCCAAGACATTCATCTGTGGCGGCCACCGTTGATGTTAATGAAGGAACTGGCAGTCCTGTAAAATCCGGTGAATCACGGGAGATGCAGTCTTGAGAAGGAAAACATTGGCTAGCAGCTTGATATTTCTTCCCTTCCTCTACGAAAATGACAGGTACGACTTTTTTTTTTTTCCAAAGTCATCATGTTCATTAAAAAGTTGCAGAGGCAGGCTTTAAGACGACACCTAAAAGTGGTTGCCTTCTTTTTCGCAATGACAGTGAAGGCGGTTCACTTTGTCTCTAACAAAAAAAAAAAAAAACAAAAAACGTCCGAGGAGGATAAAAGAAAAGACTTGATGCTCGGCGTCATCATTAACTTATTGAATAAGCTTCAACTGAGGGCCTTCTATATGTCAGGCACCGTGCTAGGTGCTGGTGGCAGGGTGGGAAGCAAACTAGATAGGATCCTTTTTTTGGATGGAGGAGAACGTCTGTTGCGTGTCGCAGACCTTGGATGAATGATCACACACATTCCATATTGCTGGAGGTTGGCATTGGCGCTGAGAGAAAGGAGAGGGTGCCACCAGCGAGGTTAGTTTGGATTGGTCGATCAAATATGGCTTCTTTAAGAGGTAACAAGGGGTTGGGATCTGAAAGATTCACGCTGTGCCAATTTTGCATCGGGCAGAAGGTTACTGGCCGGAAACTGTATTTCAGTCTTAAGCCTAGCAGATCCAAAGCCACTTACAGTGTATGAGTGTATGAGTGGAATGATGAACTGTATGATGAGTCGTATTAATAAGCCATAGCTTAAAGCAAAAAGAAAGAAAATGTATTATAAATGTTTCTAGGGGCGCCTGGGTGGCTCAGTCGGTTAAGCGTCCGACTTCAGCTCAGGACACCATCTAGCCGTCCGTGAGCTCGAGCCCCGCGTCGGGCTCCAGGCTGACAGCTCCGAGCCCGGAGCCCGCTTCGGATTCTGTGTCTCCCTCTCTCTCTGCCCCTCCCCTACTCACTCTCTCTCTCTCGCTTGCTCTCTCTCTCTCTCTCTCTCTCTCTCTCAAAAATAAATAAACATTAAAAAATTTTTAAGTAAATAAATATTTCTAAAAAAAAACTTGAGGACATTAAACTGTGCCACATTAACGCTCACTTTATCGTGGAGCATTCTCAAGATCCCATAGAATGTCTCAGGTAGAATTCTAGTACTTAATAAGACTTCCTTCTGTGGACACCTTTCATTTTGGGCAACACACATTTTAGAGCTGCCATCTAGTGACTACCACAATAACTACAAGAAAAAGGTCATTTATATTGGTGGGCACTGTGGTGGTTTTGATAGAATAAAACGCTCTTACCCCCACGTGCAACAGTCTATGTGGGTACATATCGAATTCTGGAGCCTCTTTCTTTATATTAAAGGTATATCGATGTGCACATGGCAAGGACACTGATGT
Organism: Felis catus; assembly: GCF_018350175.1. Taxonomy (NCBI): domain Eukaryota; kingdom Metazoa; phylum Chordata; class Mammalia; order Carnivora; family Felidae; genus Felis; species Felis catus. The sequence continues at coordinate 93,505,602 of NC_058386.1, read as the reverse complement.
AAAAAAGAATAAGATAAGTTACTATTAAAAGTAACAGGTAATTCTCTTCAAATGTTATCTCATCCCAATTTTGATGGACCAGTTTTGCAGATTGCGAAAATTACCAAGGGGTTTCCCAGAAAGGAAACAAAAGTGGCTGCCTTTCCCAATGTGGCAATAAAAAAAAAAGGGAGGGGGTTCTAAATGGGGTAGGTTGAAGTAATTTTTATGACGTAGAAGAGAATAGAAAATAACATCATTTATTGCACGCAGTAAAATAAATACTTTTTGTGAAACACTTTGTGTGTGTGTGTGTGTGTGTGTTCTGAATTTCACACTACAGTGCACTTCAGTGCTGTCAATATTGGTCAAAAGTTTTTGAAACTTTAAAGCTTTTCATGATATTGGGTTAGTACGACAGGCAAAAACTCTAAGAATGATCCCAGTGACCCTCACCATTGCACAGTCCCCCTTCCAGTAGGTGTGACGGAGACATGTAAACATGAGATATTACTCCCATGAGCTTGTAGCTTCATATGGCAAAAAAGATTATCCAGGCAGAGCTAATCTCATCCCATTAGCCATTTAAAAGTAGGAAACTTTCAGGGCGCCTGGGCGGCTCAGTGGGTTAAGCGTCTGACTCTCAATCTAGGCTCAGGTCACGATCTCCCGGTTTCGAAAGATCGAGCCCTACGATGGGCTCTGCGCTGACAGTGCGGAGCCGGCTTGGGATTCTCTGTCTCTCCCTCTCTCTCTGCCCCTTCCCCGCGCTTGTCCTTTCTCCCCGTCTCAAAAAATACAAACTTAAAAAAAAAAAAAGATTTTAAAAGTAGGACGTTTTCTCTGGCTTGTAACTGGAGGAGGTGTCGGAGGGAATGGAAGCATTTTTAAAAAAGGCTTCTAAATGCAGTTGTTGGCTTTGATGGTGGGAGGCAGCCATGTGAGAAACAAAATGGGGGCTGCCTCTAGGAGCAGAAATCAGTCCCCAGCTGACAGCCAGCCAGAAAACAGGGACGTCAGTCCTACAGCCATAAGGAACTGGGTTCCAACAACAACCTAAAAGACCAGGAAGGCAGATTCTTCTCCAGAGCCTATACATAAGAGTTGGGCCCAACAGACTCACTGACATCAGCCTTTTGAGACCTTAAACAGAGAACCCAGGTGACGACCCTGGGCTTCTGACCTACAGAACTGTGGGTTGATAAATGGGTGTTGTTTTGAGCCACAGTTCTGGGTGATTTGTTACCCAGCAGGAGAAGACGAATACAGTCAATACAGTTAATGCGAGGTATATGAAGACTCCTGAATTACTCTAGTGGCAAAGATGTGAGCAGAGAAGGATCAAAGTGTGGGAGTAGGAATGACTGAAATATCAGGAAACTTAAAAAAGTGAAGGATGATGGCATGAACACCCCAGGACAGTGGCTTAGATGAGAACAGAGGCGAGGAGCCAACTTGCAGGATGTAGTGGAAAAGGCTTGTTCCCTTTGTGAGGGAAAACCATCTCTTCCCCGGGGCGCCTGGGTGGCTCGGTTGAGCATCTGACTTTGGCTCAGGTCATGATCTCTTGGTTTGTGAGTTTGAGCCCCACATCAGGCTCTGTGCTGACAGCTCAGAGCCGGCTTCCAACCTTCTGTCCCCCTCTCTCTCTCTGCCCCTCCCCCACTGGCACGTGTGTGTGTGTGTGTGTGTGTGTGTGTGTGCGCGCGCGCTCTCTCTCTCAAAAATAAATGTTAAAAAAACCCAATTTCTTCCCTATCAGAGAAAATAGATTCAACCCATTTTAAATGTTTACATCCTAATTTACTGAATTTACTTTGTCTTGTATTCCTCAAGATAGAAATGGGAGAAGCAGGCTCAGGATCTCCTAAAGACATGTCCCAAAGGGGGGCGCCTGGGTGGCGCAGTCGGTTAAGCGTCCGACTTCAGCCAGGTCACGATCTCGCGGTCCGTGAGTTCGAGCCCCGCGTCGGGCTCTGGGCTGATGGCTCAGAGCCTGGAGCCTGTTTCCGATTCTGTGTCTCCCTCTCTCTCTGCCCCTCCCCCGTTCATGCTCTGTCTCTCTCTGTCCCAAAAATAAATAAAAAACGTTGAAAAAAATTAAAAAAAAAAAAGACCTGTCCCGAAGGATAAAGAAGCTTGGGAACAAATTACAAGTTGCGCATTGCCACATCCATCTTAATAGAAGAGCTTTACTGGATTCGAACAGGGCTGAATAGGAATTGAATTAAATTTATGCCCCCAAAAAGCAGAAGACACTTTATTTGGATAGATGCAGACTAGTAAGTCAAGTGACTGAGTCAGTACATTGCGAGATTTGGGGCACAAAAGAAAATGGAAAATCAGGTAAAACACTGATGGTCCCGCAGCAAGTAGATGGGAACTTGATCCCGTACAGCACACATTGAAATTCCTTGGAGATTTGGGGTAACAAATATAACCCACTTAAGGAAAGGTTTTCAGCAACTCAAACTCAGAGCTGTCAGATCGCGAAAAGAACATGTCTGAATAGGCTGTAATTGTTATTGAAACAGTGAGGCAATTAAAATCTTGAATGTGACGAAAGGCAAAGAGACGATGGCTTCCCCGGAGAACGCCATAAAACTTTAAATATCTCTGTGCTCTAAACTGCTCAAGGAACTAGCAGATTATTAAGTTTTTAAATCCTGTCCCTGCAGTGAAACCTCACAGAGAACCCTTAATAAGCAACTACAGGCACAAGGCATTATTTTCTTCTCTTTAAGGTTTATAATATAAGAGGGCAAATGCGCTTATAATACTCAAAGGAAATAGGACAAAGGCGAAGAAGTGTCATCAGCATTATATAGCTGTGTCAATAATCAACTCCTTTTCATCTTGTGTTGGAAATCTTTTAACAGAGTCCCAAATGATGAAACCAAAACCATTTCAACTGGAACTGAAGATCAATGAGGAAAAAAAAAAAAAATCAAAACCCTTTACCTGTGTACTTGCATTCAGTTTACTCCTGTAACTTCTATTACTGTCCCTCTCCGTGGACTTGCTTGGCTGAAGAAAACGTGGTTTCCGGGGCTTCTAATATTATTTTCCGCACCCAAGTGGTACAACTAAGCGCTATGTTTAATTTCGTGATTTTCAGTAGCATGCTTAAGACTTCTAAGACTCCCTCCCCCCACCCTTCTTAAGAAAAACTTCCCTCTTTCTTCTGCCAACACTTACTGGCTTCTCAGTAAATCTGGAACATCATCTTGGTACTACTGATTAGATACAGATTTTATTTCCAAGTAAAGGGGAAAAGTAAAAAGGTTAAGTGGATAGCCCAGAAATCACTGTAATGCAAGAGATCATGTTGTAGTTAGTAAATGGCACCAGTAAATGAAATTTCCTCTCAGCCTTTGAGAACAGGTACATTTTCAGTTTTTCCAGCTTAGGGTGTGGCCTTATTTAAAGCTGGGGAGGGGACTAGTGCCCATATAATCCTAATACTGTATAGCACATGATCCTTCATATGACTTTGAAGAACGGACTCATATATCGAAAGCATGCTACTTGAACAAAACTATTTCCTTAGTGACGCTCATTTGTTTCCTAGTGTGAATATGTGATTCCTGCTGCTGATGAAAAGAGGAAATTTTGCTAAATCAAATCTTGCGATATAATTAAATGGGAAGTATGACATTAAGCTTCAGTACAACTCATCATTTGTATTATTGTGGTGCATTTATGTGGCACTTCATATTTGCAATGTTCAAAATAAATGACCTCATATTAACTCTCCCACTGAGTTTGGGGAGTCAGAGTGAGCACATAACTCTATTGTTCAATTAACCAAGTGAAAAGCTTGCAAAAATCTCATAGGAATCATTTGTTTACCATAGCTACTATTTGCATAGCACTGGTGGTTTGCAGCTAGTGTTTACTACTGAATGGGAAAAGATTTAAACTAATGTTTATAATTCTGCTATTAAAAAATTCATAGCTCTTCAAAATATTTCAGTGACCAAAGATCATGGCACCAGGAATTATAATAATCCTATATTTATAATCTTATAATGATAATGATAATATTATGTTTATATTATTATTTATTATATAATTAATAATATAATTAATCTATAATTATATATAAATATAATATAATTAATTATATAAGTATGTTATGTTTATATATTATAATTAATAGGATTATATATTATAGGATTATATTATTATGTATTGTAATATAATTATAATAATGATAAATTACATAATTTATAATTATATTAAATATAATATAATTATATGTTTAAATATATATTAATAAATATATAGTAAATAATTATATAATTATATCTATAATTTATATAATATATATAAACTTATAAATAATATAAATATATAAAATATATTATTATATTAATATAAATAATTTATAAATAATATAAATTTAATTATATATATTTATATCTATTAAAATAATATATATTTACTATATATAAATATAAATATAATTTATATAGAAAATATATATACAAATTATATAATAAATAAATATATATTAAACATATAATTATAAATTATGTAATTTATAATTATATTAAAATATAATATCTTAAAATTTGTGTTTAATACCATGAACTCGTGGAGGTAAAAGGAAATAAACATGATGAGAATTGCAGGTGATTTTGAGGAAGAGCAGATATTCAGCATTGGGAAAGTCAGGGAGCTTTCTTTCTGTTGCCTCTTGTCCCCACTCACACACAAACGAACATGTTTTATGTTTTTTCAAGTTTTTATGTTTTTTTAAGTTTATTTATTTTGAGAGAGAGAGCATGAGCGGGAGAAGGGCAGAGAGGGAGGGAGGGAGAGAGAATCCCAAGCAGGCCCTGCGCTGTCAGCACAGAGCCCAATATGGGGCTCAGACTCATGAACCGTGAGATCGTGAGCTGAGCCAAAACCAAGAGTCAGACGCTTAACGGACTGAGCCACCCAGGTGCCCCAAAACGAACATATTTTAAAACTCCTGATCCTAAGCTCACCTCAGGAGCCTGAATCTGTCCTATCAAAACCCTCAGCCAGAGGCCTTAAGGTCTTAGGTAAAGGAAAATTTTGCCCCTGCGTTGAGTTTATGCATCATTTAATAGGTTTATTACAAATATTATTAAATTACGTTGCCTTATTAGTTGACGGTTTTCAGTTTGGCTTGCTGGTGATCTGTGTGTCATATGGGAAGGCACCATGATCTTTAAAATCTTATTTTGGTTCTACCTGAACATAACTGCAGTGATGGAGGGACAGTGAGGTCTACTGTTGGTACCAGGAATTTGAAGATTCCTGCAAGTTATTTAACAGTGATTTTCTCACTGAACCTTTGTGGTTGTGCACACAAAGTCACTTCCCATATTGGGTTTTATGGCTATCACATCAAGGAGAGTGAAAAGAAACAGGTTATGCTATGAACTTTGCTGATGATACGGGATAATATTTCAAAAACTTTCATCTAATTTCCTTAGATTTGGGAAGCCTCTCTCTGCATTTTTGATGAGTTTTACCTTTGTTGTGCTTAGTGTCTTAATCTTCTATTTCAGCCAACTTTCATTGCAAACATGGGTTCACATAATCAAAGAGGATAGATGATGCTGGTTTTAAACACACCATGGGGACGAATACAGAATAATCTGACTCGTAGTAATAGTACTACCAGAATGTTCTTGAATATGAAGAATGCGATATGCTATCACACAATTTTATAACCATCCCATCTCTTTTCCTTCATATTAGACATGAATTTTTAATTAAAAATCATGATTATGACTTAGGAGAGAGAATCTGTCTGATCTCCTGCATTCTCACCAAATGTATGGGCAATCTTTTAAGAAGATACTGTGTTGATTCCTTATTTTTATCTATCATATTGACGTAAAGAATTTGAAGTCCAAGTATTAATAACAAATGAGTTTCGGAAGCTGCATTGTTCTTATTTGGAACTCGTGATGATTGCGTTAATACATATCACCTTGGGGTGCCTGGGTGGCTCAGTCGGTTAAGCGGTCAACTTCGGCTCAGGTCATGATCTCACAGTTCGTGAGTTCGAGCCCCGCATCGGGCTCTGTGCTGACAGCTCAGAGCCTGGAGCCTGTTTCAGATTCTGTGCCTCCTTCTCTCTCTGACCCTCCCCTGTTCATGCTCTGTCTGTCTCTGTCTCAAAAATAAATAAACATTAAAAAAATTAAAAAAAAATACACATCACCTTGATAAGATTAAATTACCTGGTGTCATATTCAGTCATCTGAAGCCCAAGGGAAATATTTGAACGACATTCTTTTTTTTTTTTTTTAAATTTTTTTTTTCAACGTTTTTTAATTTATTTTTGGGACAGAGAGAGACAGAGCATGAATGGGGGAGGGGCAGAGAGAGAGGGAGACACAGAATCGGAAACAGGCTCCAGGCTCTGAGCCATCAGCCCAGAGCCCGACGCGGGGCTCGAACTCACGGACCGCAAGATCGTGACCTGGCTGAAGTCGGACGCTTAACCGACTGCGCCACCCAGGCGCCCCAACGACATTCTTATTCGAATACGGAATTTAACAGACACATGTTTGGTAAAGAACACCGACATTGTACTAGAATGCCAATCTTAGGTAGACTTAAGAAACTAAGGTTGTTCTAATATTACTCAGATAAATAAAATAGTACTCTCAAAAGCAAAAAGATAACAATGTCTGATACTTTCTGCTCATGCTTTCCAGGGGCACTTCTCAAAGGCTAATTTTCAGAGATCATAATGTTACTAGAGGAAGTTGAGAAACTTAGAGAAGAAAACTGTCAGCATTCAACACGATGAAGGATTAACAGTGATCTTATCGTTCTACGAAGTACCATCTGACAAGTGCCTTGATTTGCCCAATATATAGCATATGGATAATTCCTATTTTGCCCCAAACTAAAAAGCTGGAAAAAAACTTCATAAAGCCATTTCCAACATTACAAATACCAATTCTTAAGATTGCAGGGAAGAATTAATATAACTTTGTACAGGAGGCAAATTATTCCCAAAAACATCCGTACAAACAAGCTCTCCACTATTGTGCCAAGCACATATGGCAGACTGCCGGGCACCAACATATAAACAAAGCACAGTCCTGATCAAGAAGGGGCTCACAATCTTGTACGAAAAATTCATCGCGAAGATCATAAGCCACTCCTGCCCTGACTTATTTTCTCCGTGAATTAAGAGCTTTTCGAGTGTCTTCAGAAAACACAGAGATCAGAAGAGTGGATGTTGAATATACTCAGGGAGAATAACCTGAGGGGAAGAAGTCAGTGGAAAGCTGCCAAGAAATGTGCTGAGTTCAAAATATGTTATTTATCATGGCTAAGTGAATTAGAACGGGGCTGGGAAAGTAAGGAAATGAAATAACAGACAAGGCACCTGGTTCTCAAAATATTCCGTTTAAGGGGACAATTGTAGGAGACCACGCTGTTGGTTGAAACAACACAGGTCAAGAACAACCAGAGATTGTTCCTAAACTCCAGTCGTGTCATCCATTGAGGCTTTGCAAATAATCTAAGGATTCGATATTCAGAGACAGCAAATTATTTCTTAGAAACCATCCAGTTAAAATGACGATTGTGTGTTTTCATTTGTTCCTACAAAAGGTTAGTCCTTTGTAAAGAAAATTCTCTTAACAGCTTACAGTGAAACCTGCAGTCCAATTTATCAGACAACAGGTAATAATGAACATAAATCACAGATGTCTTTTGAATGCGTTACTCCCCAGGAAGCTGCTCACGGAAAAAAAAAAAAGTAATAAATGTGATTATTACTGAATATTAGTTTCATAAAAAGCACATAAAACTTTTTAAAAATAACTTTTATGTGAAGAAAGACATGTTCTGCTCTGATAATGTTTATTTGTATGCTTATCGAAAAGCTTCCTATTACTTAATGCTGATATCAGAGCTAATATGATATGTATGTTTGAATTATTCTGCAAAACAGACACATTTTTGTAGGTCAAATGAGATTCTGGTATCCTTGTTTAGGGAAAGTGTTAGGGGTCAACCACTATTTTATCAGAAGGAGAGCTCTTTAATTACATCCTGGAGGAAAATCTAATCTAGATCTAAAGTTGAAATATTGAGCATTTTATTAAGGTCAAATACGCTCCTGATTTCATCATAAAAGCATTATAGCATTGTTTCCATGATCAATTAGAAGACACCAGCACTTATACATGAGACATTTTGGGGCATGTTTAGGATTTCATAAATATCGAGGTACTGCAAAAATATGAAAATATACATATATGTGTATGTAAACATAGTTGGATAACTGGGAGAAATTGTGTTTATTCAGTGGACAAAATAAACACTCTAGCTATACAGAAGACATGTGTTATAAGAGGAAAAATTTGCCAAAGTAGCATGTACAATCCCAATAACTGTGATTTTATTTTCTGATGGAAAAATTTAGACACTCGGTAAACACTGCAAGAGAGATATGTTGGATTGTATTAAAAGTGACAGAGAAAGAAAACGACACTTGTTGAGAAAATGAATTCTTTCAAGAAGTAGCAAACTATTACATCTACAAATTAATCATCTTGCTGACTACATTATTTCCAAGCTGTGTATTTCTTATAAATCATCTTGAGTTGGCTATGATTCCTAAAGTGACTAATTTGAGAGATAGCCCAGAAGGAATGAAAAAGGGATCAAAATAAATTAAAAACGACTGGGCTAGACTAGGTTTATGGAAAGCAGAACAGATAAAGTAGTTAAGCACGCAAGATTGTGTTCAGTGCGAACTAATGTCCCTCTGATTTCTCTGTATGTTTTTTGGTGGACATTTCTACCCTAAAACAGTGCAGTGAATATTTAGCTGTGCTGTGAAATGCACACATAAACAATTTCATTAATTATCTTATTTTTTTTTTCTTTAGATGAGCAACATGAGCTTGCCAAGGAGAAGGTAAGTGGAACAATTTCAAAATCTGAGACAGAGAGCCAAAGAGACTCCTTGTTCAAACTTTCAGGAAAAAAAAGTAGTAAAGTTTGATTGCTGATTACAATCATGTTTTCACACAAAATAACAATGTTCTTCTTTTCTAACATTTTGCTTGTTCATACTAATATTTGCCTATTTTTTCGTGGGTAGAAAAAAATGACGAAGCTTCAGACATAAGACATTGGAAACTGTACAAAAGAATAATGTGTCCTCATTATGGTTCTTTTTCTCCTTGTTTTTATTTCTAATGGTAACACCTTCTACCTTTACTGCCAACCTCAAAATTTCATCTTAATAGCTCATGGTGGGGAAAAATGGCTAATTGATGACAATAAATAACTAAAGCGTTCCAAAATTTCAGTTTGCCAAATTATAACCGGGTATTTTTTTTAACTTTTTTATTTTATTTTTGAGAGACGGGGGAAGGGCAGAGAAAGAGAGGGAGACACAGATTCTGAAGCAGGCTCCAGGCTCTGAGCTGTCAGCACAGAGCCCGACTTGGGGCTTGAACCTACACTGTGACATTATAACCTGAGCCAAAGTCAGACACTTAACCGACTGAGCCACCCAGGCGCCCCATATTAGGATTATTTTGATGAACTTCTCCCAATTTCTTCCAGCGCCTGCACCCTGATTAAAGTCAGGCTGACATTAACAAGAGACTTAACTTGGGGCTAGAATGAATGGAAATTCACTGGCCTTGCTGGCTTTTGTTTTCCTTTATCACTCACAGACACCCAAAACAGCGATTTTCTTCAAGAAGGAGGATGAGGCAAGCCCAACAGAGATGTTTCATATAATCCATGGAAGCTGTCTTGAATATGGGAGAGTTGCGCATCTCTGGATTAGGTGGTAATTTCTGTTCTTCTTGTAGCAATTATTTTGTGGGTATCCTTTGGGTGTAGTGATTGCCCTTCCTTTTCTAAATTTCCCCTACACACCAGCTGAAATATTTAGGGCATGGGCTGGTAGTTTTCAAATGGGAGTTATTTTTGCCCCTCAGGAGACATTTGGTAATGTCTAGGATCATTTTCAATTCTCATAAGTGGAAGAATGTTGCTACTGGCATCTAGCGAATAAAGGCTACGAATGCTGCAAAACAACCTGTGGTACACAAGACAGGCCACCTAGAACAAAGAATTATTTGGCCTAAAATGTCAATCGTGCTGAAGTTACAAAACTGCGGTCTAGCTATGCCTGGCCAGTGATTTAATCTTCCCTTTTCATTTATTTTTTTTTTAATTTTTTTTTTTAATTTTGAGAGAGAGAGAGCACGTGCATGCCCACACACACACACACACACACACACACACACACACGAGTGGGGGAGGGGCTGAGAAAGTGGGAGAGAGAAAATCCCAAGCAGGCTCCATGCCATCAGCACAGAGCCCGAAGGGGGTCTCGATCTCCTGAAATGCAAGATCATGACCTGAGCTGAAATCAAGAGTCAGATGCTTAACCGACTGAGCCACCCAGGCACCCCAGAAGTCTACTAGTTTAATAGTAACTTTTGTTTTATTTGTATTTTGCTCTGTGTGATACGCTTTACATTTTACCCTCACAAAGAACTCTTTGACATTGATACTCTATTTGCTTTGAGATGAAGAAATTGAGGCTCAGAGAGGTTACAAGTCTTACCCGAGGCCACACAGCCAATAATTGACAGAGAAAGGAATCAAATTGAGGTCACAACGTGCATCGAGTTCTCACTGTCTCTGTTAAAGCATGCTTTTTTTTCCTTATTTGGTATATATACCAAAGAATTTATATTCTTGTTTTTAATGTAAAAGTTGAGGGAATATTGTATTATTTATTATTTATTTATCTGTAAAAAAACAATGGGTTGCTACTTATGTAATCCTTGACAGCAAGAAATCATCTCTCCTACTTCTGAACTTCTTTTAGCCCATTCACAGGGCTCCATTCACATGGTTCTTTAGTATTCTCCCTTGTGTTATGTTTATGTTCCAAAGTCCCAGTGCAGTGCTTTATACAGTGTAGGCACTCAAGAACTATTTATCGAGGGGCGCCTGAGTGACTCAGCTGGTTAAGTGCCTGACTCTTGGTTTCGGCTCAGGTCATGATCTCAAGGTTGGTGGGTTCGAGCCCCACGTCGGGCTCTGTGCTGATGGTGTGGAGCCTGCTTGAGAATTCTGTCTCTCGCCCTCTCTCTCTGCCCCTCCCCTGTTCGATCTCTGTCTCTCTCTCAAAATAAATAAACTTAAAACAAATTAAAAAAAAATATTTGTTGCATAAGTTTTCTGGAAGTCACTCGCTTTCAAAAAAGAAAAGCAAAAACAGAACAAGCTGTATATTTTGCAATGGGAATGGGCTAACAATGTTTGGTTTGCTAATTGTTTTCAACTTGATCTTCTGTGCAGCATTTTCTGCTGATGATCTTTTGTCACAACACTTCTTCTAATGCCAATATTATTTAGTCATTAGAAAGCTATTTTAACATTGAAAGAAAAGTTTCCCTGGAGGGAGAGTATAGGAAAACACCCCACAGAGTAACACGTGAAAAAAGCAGAGACAATTTAAAGATTATAATGATGCCCAAGCCACACACCTGTAGTTAATAACTGTAGATACCTAGAAAAGACCTTAGGGGCGCCTGGGTGGCTCAGTCGGTTGAGCGTCCGACTTCGGCTCAGGTCATGATCTCACAGTTCGTGAGTTCGAGCCCCGCGTGGGGCTCTGTGCTGACGGCTCAGAGCCTGGAGCCTGCTTCCGATTCTGTGTCTCCCTCTCTCTCTGACCTTCCCCCATTCATGCTCTGTCTCTCTCCGTCTCAAAAATAAATAAACATTAAAAAAAAATAAAAATAAAAAAAGACCTCACGTTAAAATTTGAAATCTCTTTAACTCTATGTGATTAGGTGAAGCTACTTACTTTCTGAAAAGAAAAAAAGCTAAGCGTGTTTATCCCCTGTGGAAATGTTCATAAGAACTGACATTTTCTATCTGGCTGACTATGGAACTCACTAATTGTTTTATAATTAGAGAGCAAATTACTTGAGGTCTTATAATGAAATGAGTAGGTAGACATAAGTACTTCTAAAATGTTCTACTTTCTCCTTGGCTAAAAAACCATAGTGTTCAGTAATGGTAGCTGATGAATATTAAAATGATAATCTTGAAATAAAATATGTAACCCGTAACTTACCAAAACTTTAGAGAGGAGCAAAATGTTTTTCTTTCTGGAATAATGTAATACTCAAAGTAAATACTTCTGAAGTATAAAAAACATGATCATTTGTGATATTTAAAATTTTTTTTAACATTTATTTATTATTGAGAGAGAGAGAGAGAGAGAGAGAGAGACAGAGCATGAGCAGGGGAGGGGCAGAGAGAGAGGGAGACACAGAATCCAAAGCAGTTCCAGGCTCTGAGCTGTCAGCACAGAGCCCGACGCGGGGCTGGAACCCACGAACCGCGAGATTATGACCTGAGCCAAAGTCGGACGCTCAACGGATCGAGCCACCCAGGCGCCCCCTTTTATGATATTTTTTAAAATGCATCTCCTCTTATGCATTAATAGACTTCACATTATTCCGTCTCAAGAGATGAAGCCTCACGTATAAGTGAAATTACATATAATGGACACCACAATCTAAATCTTCAGTGGATATTTATTCAAAATATGGACTCATCCCAGAATTCCATAGGGCTATCCATTTAAATGAACTTGAAAGTAGCTAGTGCAATAGTCAAAGAATAGGAGGTGAACATATATAGTAAATGAAATGCAGCAGAAAAAAAAAACCTGTTATACTATAAAAGCACTCATCAGGATTACATATGTCAAATCTGTTGGAGGTTATAAACTCTAACTCCAAATATGACTAATTAAAATCTTCAATTCCATCCTATGGATCTTTACATTTGGATCAAATTTCTGTCACTTTTCCTTTGTTCTATTTGATCTGGAAAAAATGCTTCTGGGCTTCCCACTGCTACTCACTCCCAGTCTATTCTGCTTGCAATGAAAGTATCAATAACAACTGTAACTTTGCATTTTACAAATCTTCTTTCAAAGTGTATTAATAACAGTGGCAGTTGAGTGTCTAGGCTGAATATCCTTAATTAGGCAAATACACTGGCTCTAAACTTACACAGCAGAGAGTGCAATATATGTTATTGTGCAGTTGTAAAAGGAACTGTCCGGGCCCAGAATCTTTATAAAATCACAACAGAGCGTTTACTTGCAAGGGTATCAGTACAAACATGGACCGGGGCGCCTGGGTGGCTCAGTCCGTTAAGCGTCCGACTTCGGCTCAGGTCATGATCTCACACTCCGTGAGTTCGAGCCCCGCATCGGGCTCTGTGCTGACAGCTCAGAGCCCGGAGCCTGCTTCAGATTCTGTGTCTCCCTCTCCCTCTGCCCCTCCCCTGCTTGCACTCTGTCTCTTTCACTCTCTCTCAAAAATAAATAAGCATCAGAAAAAAATTTTAACATGGACCAACATTGAGTTCATGGAAAACTTTTATCCAAGTGGTCATTTCAAATTCTTCAGCCAGGGTGACCACTGACCCGGTTTACCCAAGTTGCTCCTGTTTTTAGCGCTGCACGTCCTGTGTCTTGGGAAACCCTTTAGTCTGGGGGAAACTACTCAGTCTAGGGCAAATAGGGACAGATGGTTACCCTATGAAGACCCCTGCCCATGCCTTCTCTTGAATGTTGTGCTCAGTACATTCCTTTTGGTTCTATTTGTTATCTCTAAAAGCAAACATCTATATTATTGGGAACAATCATTGCCAGTCAATTCTTCCTCCAAGAGCAAATGTTACAGGGGAGCAATCTGGAAATGTATGTTGGTATTTTCTTTTGCTTTCTGCTGTACTAAAGTTGAGGCACGTGAGGCCAAACACCCGGCCAGATTACACTAAAAGGCAAAATCACAATCCAGTTATCTTAATTAATTCTTCTGTTTTAAAATTAGAATTGTTCACTTCTTTAACACTTCCTGGTTAACCTAAACGTCCCAAACTCCTGAAGAACCTTTTCACCCGAGAGATTCTAAACACTTTAACTCCTCTTTTACAATCATTCCCATGAGCTAATTAGAGACGCTTGGGAAGTAAAAGAAGAGATCCTTTCTTTTTTATTTTTTTAATATGAAATTTATTGTCCAATTGGTTTCCATACGACACCCAGTGCTCATCCCAACAGGTGCCCTCCTCAATAAGGAAGAGATTCTTTAAATGACGGCACAAACTCCTACTACCCCATATAGTCCGTAATTAGTGTATACCCACAGTCTTCCAGTTTCTTCTGTCCAGCTAATTGCTAACTAACAAATTTGTCCACGCACCTGCAGCTCCAGGGATCTCTACCGTCAGCGGGAAAAGGGATCAGAAAGCAAACCATCAGGCTCACAGCCCTGTTTTCTTTTCCAAGCTGACATTCTGGGATCCTGGACCATTACTTCTGCAGAATATTGGAGTCAGCTTGCTCCCAACCAATCCTCCTATTGTCGAATGGCCAAAACTCCGATTTGCTCCTGACCATCAATGCCTCGAATTCTTTAACTCCACCTGCTTTTTCCAGTTTGAAGACATTTGTACAGATTGGGACTACAGATGCCTTTGGTCCTTAGGGTTCAACTTTGATTTCTTGGTTCTCAAACACTTAAAAAGCTCTTGACCTCTGGCACTGTATGGGAAATAAAGTTCTGATTTGCCACTTCTGTCCAAGGCTTTCTCTTCCAGTTTCCTACTTGTCTAACTAGACCATATCACTGCTTGTGGAATCAGCACTGGAATCCCAAATTTCGTAATTTCTGGTTCACACATAAAAGGGGCAAATACTGAAAAATTGAAAGTCACTTCTCCCGAAGGATTTATTTTGCGTGAAAATAAAGATAATGATTTAGGAGAAATTTAATATTTCTCTTTTCGGGAAGGTTTAGAGTGTTCCCTGAAAAGGAAAATAAAGCCTCAACATGACTGTGTTGATGCACTTTCTCTCCTAAGGTTTCAAGAATTCTAAGCTAGCAGCGATTATATCACAAGATATATTAATGTTATTTTTCTTCTCACCAGCAGTAGCCATCTGAGAGAAACATATTTTGTGTTTAATTGTACCAATATATTTGGAAATAATTTGTTTTTGAACGCGCAAAAATACAAAATATAATTGATCAAGTGAATCCGAACCGTATCTCTGGCGATCACTGTAGATATTTTACATTAAATTCCTTAGGACACGACCTGAGATATAGCAGGAATTCAGTAAATATCTGTTTGATGAAGAAAGTATAGTATAGTTGAGATTTTGTCAAGAATCTATACAGAATTAAGAAGGCATGTAAGAGAGAAAAAAGTATAAAAAAGAGATTTCAAATAATTGTCTAAAAACTTGCCTTTCCAAAGACAGAGAGATAACAAAAAAGCAAAGGGTTATATGATAAAGCAGTAAGCTTTGGCTTTATACAGAAATCCGTTCTAGATCTCATTTCTCGTGAGTTCACGACGAAGCAAAATAAACTCCATTTCAATGTTGAGGAGGTTGTATCACCACCATGGTTCTGTCATTTCTAACGTGTAGTATCAGGCATTGGCTAGTGTGATTTCTATGTTACCACAGTCCTATACATAAGACAAAGAGCATATGCTCATTTCTACCTCGCATACACTTGTTTGCCATTGATTTGATTTCCACAACTTAGTATGTCACTACTAAGGAAAAATTTCCAAGGGAGCCGAGAGAATTGTTCTAATATTTCTTTTAAAGAACGTTCCTTTCTTTCTCACTGTGTGACTTTGCTCTACAAAGTACTCGATCATTTTTTTCTGTTAGCTTCGATGTCCTCTTCCAGGATATGGAGTGAGTAATAGTGTCCATCTCATAGAGTTGTTAGAGAATTGGGAACGAGAGGAATTAAGACTACTATTGTTACTAATATGACTGTGAAGATAAGATAAAAATAGTGATTCCCATTGAAGGGGATCCCACTGAATACCTGTTGAACTGGCCAACACCTGTTCATAAATAGGATGCAGTGTAGTGTCAATGGGGGGGGGGTCCCAGTCTAGGGTGTAAGCCATACGGTTTTCACAACACAATACACTTATTAGATCATTCTCAACCTTGTTTCTACTATTATGTTAAGCATTAATGTTTTCATTACAGAGAATGAACAACTAAAACATGGCATGCTTATTGTTTTTAATCTGTATTGACTGAGTTCTATTTTTATCACGTTCATCTCAAGCTTACCATGAAATAATAGACAAGAGAGCACGCTTGTTCTATTATCCCAGAATCAATGATTGACTATTTAGTTGCTAATTTACTCGGTATGGAGTAAAGGAATCTTTTATGGTTCGTCCGTGGTTATTTGTGAGTTATTTCTTCTAATGTAGCCTTTTAGTTAAAGTTCTTTCATTGTGTCCTATTTTTTATTGAGTTGGTTTTTTGTTTTTTGTTTTTTTTTTTTGGCGGCGGGGCGGGGGGGGGGGGCGGGGGGGGTTTACATCCGAAGAAAATAATACAGAAAAGAAGAAAACCATCTTGAAGGTATTTAAGCAGATGGAAAACAGTCACAATCAAAATTGTGTAGTGTTAATTTTAGTTTCATTTCAGTATATTCAGGAGGGGAGAAGAAAACAATGAAAGGAAAGCTATCCTGTATTGAATACCAGGCTCTCTGCTAGGATCTTTCACTTGTTAAGATATTTAATCCTTGCTCGCAACTTGTACAGGAGGAGATGGCTGGGTTGCTAATTGGCAGTTCGTAACCGTATCTTCACCTGTGTCTCACCAAAGTCAAGTATCATGATCGTATTTAGGGCTCTGAGGAAAAAGAAGCTGCCTTTCTGGGGCAACACATGCTAGGCTGTGTTGACCAAAATAATTCCTCACCCAGGAAACAGACTTTTCAAAATAGTGATAGACACCACAGATGCTTTAGTTGGAAATTACGCAGAAAGTTGCAACGTCGCTGTTCCCATTATTTGAATAAAAAAAAAAAAAAAAAAGAAAATGAAGGGTGTCTCCAGAGCTGTCAAATTGATACCTTTTATAAATACTGAACTTTTTTTTTTTAAATGAGAGATGAGTTATCTTCTAATTGACAGGAAACGTTCCCAGAAATAACTGCAAACTTCGTTTTACTGAAAAAAATTACTGTGTTACAAACCAAACTTAATCTGCCTTTTTTGTAGTTCTATTCAAATTATTAAGTTACTGACTAATATCAAAAGTTCGTGGTCTAATGCCTTGTTTTTTTTAAATGTTTATTTTTGCGAGAGAGAGAGAGAGAGAGAGAGAGAGAGCGAGCGAGCAGGGGAGGAGCAGAAATAGGGGAGGATAGAGGATTTGAAGTCGGCTCTGCACTGACAGCAGAGAGCCTGAGGTGGGGCTTGAACTCATGAGATCGTGACCTGAGCCGAAGTCGGATGCTTAATGGACTGAACCACCCAGGCGACCCTAATGTCTTGTATTTGTCATACATCTAGCGTATTGGTATATTACAAAGCTTATGCTTGTGCCCATTTGAGGGAAATGATGCTGTCTTTGCAGTCACACAGATATGGCCTTTGGGAACCCCACAGCCGTGTAAGTGTTCCCAGTTTTTTTTTTTTTCCTTTATCCGTAAGGCCTGGCCAGACAAATTGTATTAACAAATTCCATTGAGCTTGATCTATCAAACAAAAAGCCGATTTATTTACTAATTTAAAGTGAAAAACAGGGAACCCCTGGCTGGCTCAGTCAGTAGAGCATGCGAGTCTTGATCTCAGGGTTGTGAGTTGGAGTCCCACGTGGGGTGTAGAGATTAGCCAAAAAAGAAAATCTTAAACTCCTAGTAGTGCAATTGCTGGGTCATAGGTGGTTACCCAAAGGTTACAAAAATGCTAATTTGAAGGGGCACAGGCACCCCAATGTTAATAGCAGCACTATCAACAACAGCCAAATTATGGAAAGAGCCCAAATGTCCATCACCTGATGAATGGATTAAGAAGATGTGGTATACAGATATGACGGAATACTACTCGGCGATCAAAAACGTGGGTGGAACTAGAGTGTATTATGCTAAGCAAAATAAGTCAGAGAAAGATATCATATGATTTCACTCATATGGAATTTGAGAAATTTGAGATGAAAACAGGGGAAGGGAGGGAAAAAGAAGATAAAAACAGAGAAGGAGGGTTGCCGGAGGTGGGTGTGGGTCGGTGGGGGGGGGGTGGAACTGTTAAATGGGTGACAGGCATTAAGGAGGGCACTTTTTCAGGATAAGCATTGGGTGTCACATATAAGAGATGAATCACTGGGTTCTAGTCCTGAAGCCAAGACTATACTGTACGTGAACTAACTTGACTATACACAAAATTTAAAAACGTGACTTCCAGCACCTGTAAAAAAAAAATAATAATAAAACGATCCTAAAAAATATAAAAATAAATAATGTAAGAAGATGCACTCCTGTCTCCTTATTTCAAAGACCTGAGTTCAGGTCTTTCTGGAAACCAAACTGACGTAGCATTAACTAAAACGTAACCAGAATGGCATGGTGTTTTCCTCAAAGTGAACTTTCTCTCCAGATTAAGTAGCCCCTTCCTCGATGACTCTCAGACCCTAGAGGATAAATCTGTATGCCAAGGTACTACTGGGTAATGTGAAACATTTGCCACTGAAAATCTTTCTCTTTAAAAACTAAGGTAGGTTTTCAGAATACTGTTTTTCGTCTGTAGTTTTGACTTGACCTCTTCTGATACATACCAAGTTACTACTCTACATGACATTTCCCAAAAGCAAGTTTTAGACCCTTACTGGAAGAAAATGTAACTGGCGTAAATGAGAGGAATAATCTTCTTAACCCGCCAAATCTCTTCAGAACCTTCCTCAGCGTAATAACGTCAATGCTATGGATTCCACTATGGCTGCAATTTTCAAAATATGTCGGTCACTGACGTTACATTAAAATTTTTTCTCGCGTTTTTTTTTTAAATGTTTATTTTGAGAGAGAGAGACAGAGCACCAGCAGGAAGGGCCAGAGAGAAAGAGGGAGACACAGAATCCAAAGCAGGCTCCAGGCTCTGAGCTGTCAGCACAGAGCCCGACGTGGGGCTCGAACCCACAAACTGCGAGATCATGACCTGAGCCGAGGTCAAACATTCAACCAACTGAGCCACCCAGGTGCCCCCTCACTCTTCTTTCAGAAAGAAAACAAAATGAAAATCATGAGGATTTTTAATTTCACTCCTTTTGTTCTGATCTGAAACATTACGTTATAAAAGTACTATTATTTGTATTTAAGGTAAAGGTATAAATAATAAAATTGCACAATGTATATTTACGTATTTTACAGTTATGTTCTTTGGTATGTGTCATAATTCTGTGTTTATTATCTTTAGTTTCAAAATTAATACTAATGAAAAAACGTAAATATACTTGATGGAAGTAATAGGAGTTAAATGAAATATTTTAAACTGTGAATACTTTCTTTTTTTTAAATTTTTTTTAACGTTTATTTATTTTTGAGACAGAGAGAGACAGAGCATGAACAGGGGAGGGTCAGAGAGAGGGAGACACAGAATCTGAAACAGGCTCCAGGCTCTGAGCCATCATCAGCCCAGAGCCCGACGCGGGGCTCGAACTCACGGACCGCGAGATCATGACCTGAGCCGAAGTCGGACGCTTAACCGACTGAGCCACCCAGGCGCCCCTGGGAATACTTTCTGAAAAATTATATTGTAAAATAATTCACAAGACGTTAATTGGAAATAACAACCTCGCCCCTCCCCCTTTAGACCTAGGGCCATCGCAGAAATAAGTCTCTAAAACATTCTCATTGGAACTTCAGCCTCAACGGAAGATGGATGTTCTGGCAATAAATCATCACGAGCTGCCCCTGGAAATACCTTTTCAGAGGAAGAGGACCAACTTAGTACTTTCTGATGGAGAAAAACTAGTTCCAAAATTCGTTTGCGCTCGGTAGCTCAAAGTGCCTACGTTCCTTATTTCTCATTCTATTTACTCACGGAGAAGAGCTCTGTGGAATGTGGAACCCATGGAGAATTATTTCTGGAACATGCTGTGAAGTACAGTAGCTAAAAATTCTTCCTTCTGCTAAAGGCTTCTCATACCCTAATATAGCCAAACGTTTGCGATAACAAAATTACTTTCATGCAAGATGTGTTTTAATCATGTCTGAGGATAAGAAAATATTTTGATTAAGTGGCGAATGCTCGCGGAGAAGGGCAGTCCTGGGAGTTACCAGAATGACCTTAATCTATATTGCTGGTTTGAAAGAGTTGTTTTGTATCCAATGCCTTTTATTGAAGGCTTGATACTGTTGAACTTTTTGACTTGCATAGGAACATTTTGAATTGGAAAAAAGGAGGGGCTAGGCAGAAAGACTTCATCAGATCCTTCTTTCTGCTTCTAGAATCAATAAAAGTTTTAATTTATTTTTTAAAGTGTATTTATTTATTTTAAGAGAAAGAGAAAACTTGAGCAGGGGAGGGGGAGAGGGGAGAGAGAAAGAGAGAGAGAGAGAGAGAGAGAGAGAGAGAGAGAGAGAGAGAGAATCCTAAGCTGGCTCCATGCTGCCAGCGTAAAGCCCTACCGGGGCTCAGACTCTCGAACCCTGAGATCATGACCTGAGCCAAAATCAAGAGTCAGCCGCTTACCTCAGGCGCTCCTCGAAACTATTGATAAAAATTTAAATGCAAATCAATCTTATAGCTGTTGTTAACTGGTTCACTGATACATTATTAATGATACAAATTAATGGTATTTATAGTATAAATGGTATCATTAGTAAAACAATAATTTTAAGAACAATGTGAATATAGCCTTTAGAAAAAAATACCCGTCAAATTTTAAGTTACCGAAATGTTTTGATTGCACTACACGAATTCCGTTCTTCTTCTTCTAGTTTTCGTTTCCAGTGTCTCAAACTACATCTCATTGTTAGTTGAAAGATTTTAGTTTTGGGTTGTTTTTTTTTTTTCAACCGATGAAGCACTCCAGTCTTGATATCGGGATCAGGAGTTCAAGCCCCATGCTGGGCACAGAGCTTTTTTTTGTTTTTTTTTGTTTTTGTTTTTTTAAAGAATAAAAGGTCTGATTTCATTAAGTTCAAAATAACATACCAACTTCAAAGAAAAAAGAAGTAGAAGTTTTTGATTTAAAAGAGCTATTTTACATTAAACTTTGTAAAGTTTGTAAATAGCAAATTTATTTATATCATGATTATTTTTAAGAAGGTATCTTGTTTTAGTCTTTTTCTTATGAAGATGTATTTTTAAAGTACCCTAGTGAGGAGAAATGCAATCTTCCCACTAACATTCCCTTTTTGTAAATTTGATACTTTATGAAAAAACGTTTGTACTTAGTGTATATTAGTACTTAAAAAATAGTCACATGAAAGCAAAACTTCTCTGTTTTTCTCTAGAAGTGTATCTTCTCCTTCAAAGAAATCACCAAGAGGACTTGTATTATAAACTAAAAGTAACAGTTTTAAGTAATAAAAGTAAATTTTTACAAATTTCAAGACTGTGAAATAAGAGGTGATTTTGGCGATTACACCCCTTGGCTTCGGAGAAAAACATGAAAGAACATTCCAAAGTATACTTTTTCTTTATAAAGCATATTTAATTTTAGTATACTAAAGGCCTCTTTTTAAATAAGTATCACCTTTGGACTCTTGTCCAAGTACATTTAACGCTTGGCCAAAAGTTCCTAGAGCAAGATCTTTACTTAAGACCAGTGAATGTCATCTGACTACATTCTGCGGTCTTCGGTAAGCAAACGATTTTACAAAATGAGAGGCACAGTCATGATACAAAGTATCTTAGAATACTTCAGTGAAATTCTAGGGTAAAACTATGCAAAAATACTAAATTGGTGAATAGTTGCCAATAACCAATTAGCTTATTTAGTCTGCTGATGCACTCTATCCTAATTTTTAATTTTTTTTTTTTTTTTTTTTTTTAAAGACAGAACGAGAGCAGGGTAGAGGGGCAGAGGGAGAGAGACAGAATCCCAAGCAGGTTCCATGCTTGGTGCGGAGCCAGGAGTGGGGC
This sequence comes from Felis catus, assembly GCF_018350175.1. Taxonomy (NCBI): domain Eukaryota; kingdom Metazoa; phylum Chordata; class Mammalia; order Carnivora; family Felidae; genus Felis; species Felis catus. The sequence goes on along the minus strand of NC_058386.1, from coordinate 93,483,621 downwards.
TTGATCCTAAGACCCCAGGATCATGACCCAAGCTGAAATCAAGAGTTGGATGCTAAACATACTAAGCCACCCAGGTGCTCCTGATATATATTATTTTTTTTTTTATGTGTATTTATTTATTTATTTATTTTAATTTTTTTTTTTTTTTTTTTTTTTTTTTTTTTTTTTTTTTTGGGACAGAGAGAGACAGAGCATGAACAGGGGAGGGGCAGAGAGAGAGAGGGAGACACAGAATCGGAAACAGGCTCCAGGCTCCGAGCCATCAGCCCAGAGCCTGACGCGGGGCTCGAACTCACGGACCACGAGATCGTGACCTGGCTGAAGTCGGACGCTTAACCGACTGCGCCACCCAGGCGCCCCTTTTTTTTGAAGGAGAAAGACAGAGCATGAGGGGGGAGGGGCAGAGAGAGAGAGGGAGACAGAATCCGAAGCAGGCTCCAGGCTCTGAGCTGTCAGCACAGAGCCCGATGCGGGCCTCAAACCCGTAAACCGCAAGATCATGACCTGAGCCGAAGTCGCAGGCTTAACCGACTGAGCCACCCAGGCGCCCTGAGATACATACTATCATGAAGGGTTCTTGTATAAAGCTGCTTGCTTGTGTCCTAAAAATATAATTTACATTAATTCAATATATTCATTGCTGTCATGGGGCGGGGAGGAATGCACCTTAGCAATTGGATCAATTTGTAAAGAGAATATTGTTATCTCAAAACATAACCCTCATAACAACTTTTTTAGTGTAAGAAAATGTAAAATCCTCAGAAGTCAACCATTCTGAATATAGTGATTCTTTTTTTTTTTTTTTTAATGTTGATTTATTTTTGAGACAGAGAGAGACAGAGCATGAACGAGGCAGGGTCAGAGAGAGAGGGAGACACAGAGTCTGAAGCAGGCTCCAGGCCCTGAGCGGTCAGCACAGAGCCCGACGCGGGGCTCGAACTCACAGACTGTGAGATCATGACCTGAGCCGAAGTCGGCCGCTTAACCGACTGAGCCACCCAGGCGCCCCATATGGTGATTCTTTTACTAGGTCACCATTGTCTCAGATTCTTAAGGCTTATTCTTCGTGGCCAGTGTACAAGTTTGATAGATGATAATTTCCCCTCGCCCCACCCACCCATGCATTCAATATTTCAATCAAACTTCGGGTTATATTTACTAGGAGTAAGAGATTTATAGGTGCAAATATGCCATGCAGGGACATTTTGTGAATGAAACTGTCTGTTTTGTATGGCTAAATGATATCCTAACATAGATGAACAGCCCTCAGTGTCAAATCCTCTCTAGCCTCAATCTGTTTGTCATCATTTGAATTTCAACAAGACAATCACAGAGAGAGAACTTTTATCTGTTGGTATTTGACAACCACTGATGGGTTACAGAGAGTTACAAACTCAACCCCTGTTTCAAACACTGAAGGGTTTCAAAGCGTTACCGAGAGTGACAGGAAGTTGGGACATCTGTGTCGAGCTTGGTCTGTTTCTCTTATGACCATAATTACAACCTTATACGATGATTTACATCAGCAAGATAAGGAGTCAGTTCTGCTCCCAGGTGGTCTGTTATCCAATTTGGCAGGCGGAGGAGTTTGTATTTATATTTAAATAGTGTTAAATTAATGGAAGCCTTTGAACAAAGTAAGGGCAAATGGCTCCTTTTCAAATTGTTCTTTGCAGTTGGCTGCTCCAACTTGTGTTCTTTTTTTTTTTTTTAACTTTATTAAGCTTCCTACTTTTATTTTATTTTATTTTATTTTTTTAAATTTTTTTTCAACGTTTTTTTATTTATTTTTGGGACAGAGAGAGACAGAGCATGAACGGGGGAGGGGCAGAGAGAGAAGGAGACACAGAATCGGAAACAGGCTCCAGGCTCCGAGCCATCAGCCCAGAGCCTGACGCGGGGCTCGAACTCACGGACCACGAGATCGTGACCTGGCTGAAGTCGGACGCTTAACCGACTGCGCCACCCAGGCGCCCCCCTACTTTTATTTTAAACAAAAAAGAAGTCATGCTCACGTAAGGGTTAGTTTTCTCATGTCTGGATCAAAAGCTTATCGTTATTCTCTTTTTTATGTTTCCAGTTTTTATTTAAATTCTAGTTAGTTACCTTGTAGTGCAATATTAGTTTCAGGAGTAGAATTTAGTGACTCATTACGTATATTTAACACCCAGTGCTCTGTTCCACTTCTTTAAAAAAAAAAGAAGAAGAAGAAGAAGAAGAAGAAGAAGCTTAAAGAGAAGTCTATTATAACTAGGTATATAAATAGGCTTCATCCTATTATGAGGTATTTTATAAGGTTTCAGAGCCTTGAGGAAAACGTAGTGGGAGGGTGTGAAGAAACCAAGAGGGAGGGAGAGAGACAGACAGATCTTATCTCCAAGTGAATTGTAGATTTCTAGTTTTTTGTTTTGTTTTTTTTTTTCCTGGGCAGGCAAAAAAGAACAGGTTTATTTCAATGAAGATGTCAGCAGCCCTTACTATAAAATGTAATAAGCAGCAAAAAGCTAATGAAATATTCTTTCAAGAGAATGAAAAATAATCTTACTTGTAAGGCACACTCATTTCTCTGAACTTTAAAATTCTAAAAAGAGCAGCATATTAAACAATATAAAAAGCACATTTACATACGGAGCCGTCATCTAGAAATTTCAATATAAATGTGTTACCACCCACTAATTATAGATACTAAGTAGTCCAGTTTTATAAAAGATTCAGGTTCTACTTAAAATAGTCCTGCTGACTTTAAAAATGCATCTACAAGGTTACTGAGCGAAAAATGGCAAATTTCAATCTACACTAGTTCAACCTCAATTGCAGAGTGTTAAAGGTATTCGTTTATATTTCTTTCATTAACGCTTTTGACATACGTGTCTTCCTGGTTCTACATATTCCTTTCTTGTTCTATTGGCGCCTGGGTGGCTCAGTCGGTTAAGCGTCTGACTTTTTTGATTTCGGCTCTGGTCATGATCTCATGGTTCATGAGTTTGAGCCCCACATCAGACTCTGCACGGACAGTGCGGAGTCTGCTTGGAATTCTCTTTCCTTTTGTCTCTGCCCCTACCCCGCTCATGCTCGCACTCTCTCTCAAAATAAATAAATAAACTTAAAGCAATTCTGTAATGCTAATGTTCTTTCAGATTGCCAAGGACCTGGCAGCCTTACACGTAGCAAAATATGGTAAATGTAACAACAGCACATGAGATATGGAATGGGAAAAATAGGGAAATAATCAAGCCCATGCCTACAGAAGGGACTCAGTTTGTACTTGTTCACATAATCATTTCGCTAAGAGGGTAATGACGCGTTCCCAATGTGTGGTTTAGCAGATGCGTTTACCCAACATTTTATTTTTCTGCCTTTTTCAATTTTTAATTATTTTTTCTGTAGAAAACTCATGTGGAAGGCTAAGAAGATATCTCTTGGGGGGTGAAATTAAGCCCTTCTAATTGTCAGATTACTTAGGCAGCAAGAACATTCGATTAGCTCTGCTCCTAGCTCCTTCTAAGTAGTTACATAATACAAATGAAACATCTTAAGGCTAACATTTTCAAAGTGATGTGTGGGTAGCTGAGAAATGAAATCTGGGTAGGAGAGAGGAAAATTCCCTTACCTTTTGAAATGTTGTCACTGAGACTGAAATGTACAATGTTCCTAAAACCTGTGGTACTTCCCGGCTTACAAAGCACTTTCACATCAATCATCTCATTTGAACCTCTGAAGATGAGATCACTAGAGTTTGGTACAGGAGCAAAGTAAATGGCATCTTTCCTATTTGGTAATTGGTACTGAGGATCTATTCATTCCCCCAGAATGAGCTGCCTGCTGATCTCCAATATCCCTGCAACACGAAAGCTTGGTTTTCTCCCTTGTTCTCATCCTCACTACCAAATCAACAGCAACATTTTGTGCTTTTGTCTATTCCTTTTTTCTTTTTTTTTTTACCAGTTTGAGTTGGGCACATGGAAGTAAGAATACAGGTGGGAATGGAGACAGGACTTGAAGACGGTTAGCTTGATCCTTTATTATTTGTTTTTAATGTTTATTTAGTTTTGAGACAGAGAGAGAGAGAGAGAGAGAGAGAGAGAGAGAGAGAGAGAGACGGAATCCGCAGCAAGCTCCAGGCTCTGAGCTGTCAGCACAGAGCCTGACACGGGGCTCAAACCCATGAACCGTGAGATCGTGACCTGAGCTGAAGTCCGCTGCTCAACTGACTGAGCCACCCAGGTGCCCCGGGTTATCTTGATCTTTTAAATTCAAGTCTGCTTTACATCAACACGACTCATGATATATTTCTTGAGTACGTCTTGAGTATTTCTTGAGTACATCTGTGGGTGTGCGTGTACACCCAAATACACAGTCTTCAAATATCTTCACACGCACATAGTGTCTGGTCAACCTCTCATATTTACTACGTGTTTAGGAGAAGAATTCCATGCATAATCTATTCTATTCACAGGGTCTATTTACCTCGATTTATGCTGGGGTCCCAAGATAATTCAAAGTATAGAAAGGACAGGACAGTGGCCAGAGTTTCTGATTCGGTCTCTCTCTCTCAAAACTAAATAAACATTAAAAAAAAACTTTTAAAGAAAATGTTAAGAAAATCATAAGGAAGAAAAAATACATTTACAACGCTAGATTGTTTTTTATATTAAAAAAAATCCACGAATAAGGGGATGCAGTTCAAGGGGCAGTTCAAGCCCACACTCTTCAAGGGTCCTCGAAATAGTTCTGAATCTGTCTGCTCCTTTCCATACAGGAACCTCATCAACATATCAAGACCCTTGATCCAATCCCTGTCAACATGGCCCCCAGAGCTTGCTTCCTATATGAGACATGGTCATGTTATCCATCCGTTCAAGGAATCTGGACTGACCACAGACTAAGTCCAAAGTCTTTAGCCCCTCACAAAATTCCCACAGCTTCTTTTTCTTTCTTTTTTTTTTTTTAATTTTTTTTTTCCACGTTTATTTATTTTTGGGACAGAGAGAGACAGAGCATGAACGGGGGAGGGGCAGAGAGAGAGGGAGACACAGAATCGGAAACAGGCTCCAGGCTCCGAGCCATCAGCCCAGAGCCCGACGCGGGGCTCGAACTCCCGGACCGCGAGATCGTGACCTGGCTGAAGTCGGACGCTTAACCGACTGCGCCACCCAGGCGCCCCACCCACAGCTTATTTTTCATGTGCCCCTTCAACACGGGCCCTGCAAACACATACCAAATGCACACACATCCAACACGACTCACGATATATTTCTTGAGTCCGTCAGGCACTTGCATGATTCTGTGCCTTTATTTCCACAGAGAGGGAAACAAATACAGTGGCTCAGGCTTTGAATTAAAGAAGTTCAAACGCTGAACTGGAGGAGGATTTCAAGTAAGCAAATCTCCCCACACTCACCCACTCGGGGCACCTGTTATCTGACTAGCTTGTAGCTCAAAGGCAGATAACACCAGAGCAGGCTCCTGATGGTTTTCTAAGGATTAAACAAACAAAAATGCTTTGTGTGGAGCGTATTCATTCTGATCTTAAAATAGAAAAGCAAGCAAGCAAACAGACAAAAAAAAAAAAAGAAGAAGAAACAGAGAAAAACAGTCCCCCCCCTTTTTTCTTTTTTTTTTTTTGAAAAGTGATTGTCCACATTCCTATTTAAAAACTCTCATGAGGGGCACCTGACTGGCTCGGTCATTTAAGTGTCAGCTTCGGCTCAGGTCATGATCACGTGGTTCGTGGGTTCGAGCCCTGTGTCCGGCTCTGTGCTGACAGCTCAGAGCCCGGAGCCTGCTTCAGATTCTGTGTCTCCCTCTCGGTCTCTGCCCCTCCCCCACTCGCACTCTGTCGCTCTCTCAAAAGCAAATAAACATTAAAAAAATTAAAAACTCTCGCGAGTCGTTCTTTCAGCGGTTAATACTTATGAAAGAAAAAAAAATCCATATTGCAATTCAAAAGCTGTCATTCCAGCCGATTACAATGAATTCTTTCTTTCGAAATGCTTTCTTAACAACGAATTTTCCAGTGTGTAGAAAAATGGAAACATTCTGCAGCCTAAATGATTTTTTTTTAATTTTCTTCTCCAAAAGTGGATCTTTTCTTATCTCAGGAAACTGAAATGGATCGCGTTCTATTTTCTGCATGGAATAACGACTATAGACAATCGAAGGTGATTCTATCAGAAGATTAAGGAGTATTCTGAATTTTGGAGAGGGAGCTTCTGGCTTTGTCATTTCGCTATATTAGTCAGTTTCATTGATGTGTTTTCCTCCCTATATGTGTTAGGCACCTGTAGACAAAACTTATGATTGCAGCCATGTGATTCTCAGGGTTGATACTTACCTACTCAATATGAGATATGGTTATCAAACACCCTTAAAAACTTTACACATCTGTCAACAATTTATTGTTAATCTATTGGTAACTGCTATTTGGATTTTTCTTCAGGGAAATGATCAAGATGTAAGGCTTAAACTGTGTCGGGCACCTTAAGAAGCTACAACACATTTTATGTGATGAGTCATAATTTCACTGTAGGACAGCAAACCCCAGGGATAGTGTAAATGCCAAAGGTCCCTAATTTGGAGCTGTCAAGGAGAGAACGTAAAATAACCTTTCAACAAGCATGTGTTAGACTAAGTGCAACACGCAAGGAAAAAAGTTAGACTGTGTCATTCCACGGGTTCCTTTCAACTCTTGAACCTATGGATACAGATTCTTCCATTGGCATGAATGACAGAGTAGGTCTTGGAATAAAAGTGGAACAGAAGATTCATGCATTCGAGAAGGCTGTACAATTGCTTAAGGATGCACAAGCGTTTAAGTTAGAAAACAAAAAGTATTCAACCGTCTATTGACACGCTGCTCCAAAGAACCCAAGTCAGGTTGTGTTGGGGTGATTTTGTCTGATATGAATCCCAAGGAATATGTTTGTGCCAACAGCACATGCATGCAGCCTTAACCGGGCTAACCACAGATGTATTAAATGATGCAGAACATTTGCTGCTGAGTATGCAAGCTTTTCTCAGAATTATGTCACTAGATTAGAATTCATCTATGTGGATAATGTTAATGTAATATTTACAAAGCCTCTACTTTGCTTGTTTTGTAGACACGACATAGAATCAAAAGGCAGCAACAGGCAGAGTGCCTCCTATATTTAGCTCCAATCAGACTAACTACACGTCCATATTCCTTTGAAGTTGAGATAAATGTGATTTTGCATTCAGGGTCCACTGTGAACAGAGTATGAAATTGTGAAATAGGATCTAAAGTCCATCACCTTCTTAGGTCATACTAATACATACAGTATCATGAAGACTGGCAGACAGCACAGTTTAAAGTCAGGAACCATGGGGGCACCTGGGGGGCTCAGTCGGTTGGGCGGCCGACTCTCGATTTCGGCTTGGATCATTATCCCAGGGTCATGGGATCGAGCCCTCCGTGCTGAGTGTGGAGCCTGCTTAGGATTCTCTCTCTCTCTCTCTCTCTCTCTCTCTCTCTCTCTCCCCTTGCCCTCTACTCCCTTGCTTGCTCTCTCCCTCTAAAATAATAATAATAAAAAAAGTCACAAAACATGGGTTCTAGAACCACCATTGCTTTTAATACACATTTGACTTTAGGCAATATACTCCCTCATAACTTAAGTACCCGTCTATTGGTGAGCTGAGCATAATAACTGTCTTATATACTTGGAATAATTATTGAGAGGCTTAAATGAAATAATAGATGTTATTATTGTTTTATTTTTTTTTAATTTTTTTTCAACGTTTTTTATTTATTTTTGGGACAGAGAGAGACAGAGCATGAACGGGGGAGGGGCAGAGAGAGGGAGACACAGAATCGGAAACAGGCTCCAGGCTCCGAGCCATCAGCCCAGAGCCTGACGCGGGGCTCGAACTCACGGACCTCGAGATCGTGACCTGGCTGAAGTCGGACGCTCAACCGACTGCGCCACCCAGGCGCCCCCTGTTTTATTTTTTTTAACGTTTATTTATTTTTGAGACAGAGAGAGACAGAGCATGAACGGGGGAGGGTCAGAGAGAGGGAGACACAGAATCTGAAGCAGGCTCCAGCCTCTGAGCTGGCAGCACAGAGCCCGACGCGGGGCTCGAACTCACGGACCGCGAGATCACGACCTGAGCCGAAATCAGACGCTTAACCGACTGAGCCACCCAGGCGGCCCTGTTTTAAAGTTAAGGCACCATGCAACATAAAGTATTTCTTACTGTGCTGTACATTTTGACTTGAGGGCATTGATCAGCCTTTATTACATATCTCAAATATATTATTTCAAATTTTTAGATTTATGATTTGGGAAAATACTGGCAAATACAACGAGGAAACTCTCTGAAGTGGGGAAGCAGATAAGGAAAAGAGATGCCAGAACACACATTTCTCCTTTTCTTACTGCAGATTTAGGAAAAAAAGAAATTCTTGAAAACGTCTCCCTCTTTAATTTAATCCTTTTCTTTAAATGTCTCACTCTTTTAAAGTCATTACTATGCGTTCGGTCCTTTCCCGAAAAAAAGTTTGTTGTTTAACATGAGAAACGGTAGCCCTTGGAGTGTTTCAAATTCTAAATGTTGCCATAGAAACACAGCTTCAGACACTGGATAGAATGAACCATATGTCACTCATTTTCTTCCTTGTGATGATTTTCTTAGTATGAGTATATTGGAAAGCTAGACTATGAAATCGGTGGAAAGATATATTATAAAGCTCTTTGCTTGGGCTGTGATTGCAGAGGCTCTACACCTTTGTTCCTGCATTAAAAGGCGCCCCTGAACTACCCTGAGGCACTGTCTTTGGCAAAACACAATTGTTGGGAGCATAGCTATTTCCTCTACTGTTTGTAACAAGCTGAGAGGTCAAAGACTCACCAAACTTAGCCTTTAAGCAAACAGGGGCAAATGTGCTTTCATAACAACTGCCCAATGTGGAGTGTCTTTCTTCTCTCCTGAATATATTTGCATTAGCTCCATTGAGGGTGGAAATTCTAAGAAACGGCGGTGACCAAGAGGCCTTGTTGAATTTATCCGAAGGAAAACTTGAATCCTAACAAACTTAGATTTCTCGATCTTATTTGCAAATTCTTGGTGTGTTTAGCTTAATATCATCCCATGCGAAATTTCTCAATCCCCACCTTTTCCATCAAAACCATTGAAAACACTCATAGGAACATAAAAGGGCAAGACACAGATGATGTTTAAAATTAAAAAAAAAAAAAACAATAATTTGGCAAAATCATTAACTTCTTAATGCTTTTGTTTTCTGGGAATTGATTATTCAATATATAAGGTTCACCCCAAACTGAAGTTAATTTCTAATTCATTCAGGTTACTAAAGTAAGGGTCAGTGAGTTATTACTTTAGGCCCAAGTAAAGTACTTTGGCCACCTTAAGAGTTAATATAGTTTTCAAGTTTGCGGACCTGACCTTTGGGAAACAGGTTTTGCCCTGAGAAAATCTGGCTCGCTAATTGAAGAAGGATAGAATTTTTAAGTCTAGTTATACATGGGAAACACTTTCACTTAATCCTGCTGCTTTTAAGGATGCAATCAGATAAGCCTCCAGACCCATATATTAGTTCTATTTAATGGTGAAAAATTAAAGCAGGAAAGATTCACCAAACAATGTAGCCAAGAACAGCAAAGTTGTGACCTACCCCAATGATCTCAATTTCTGCCTATTAACTTTATATATATGGGGTATTATGGTTGGTCTGTTTTCCAAACTCATATTTGAAAATCCACAAAATAAGTGTGCATGCCTTCATCTGAAGTCTTGGTTGTCTGTATGCATTTTTATTACATGTTGTGAATATTCTTTTTGTTTTTTTAATATCTTATTTCATTTTTTTAATGTTTATTTTTGAGAGAGAGAGACAGAGACAGAGACAGAGACAGAGCATGAGCAGAGAGAGAGGGAGACACAGAATCCCAAGCAGGCTCCGCACCTCGAACCCACGAACTGCGAGATCATGACCTGAGCTGAAGTCGGACGCTCAACCAACAGAGCTTATGTATGAATTTAGTTAATCCAGGATATAAAATGGCACTAAAATTCTTATGTTATTTTATTCAAGTGGTGTGAAATATTATTTTAAGTCACATTTCAGATACACTTGAATTTTGTAGGCCAAGTCAGTCTACTTTGCCAAAGTAACACTTTTATAAAGGTAAAAGTTCCCTGGGGTGCCTGGGTGGCTCAGCTGGTTAAGCCTCTGATTTAGGCTCAGGTCCTGAACTCGTGGTTCCCACCTCGAAGCTCAGAGCCTGGAGCCTGCTTGGGATTCTGGGTCCCCCTCTTTCTCTCCGTTCCTTCCCCACTCATGCTCGCTGTCTCTCTCTCTCTCTCTCTGTCTCTCCAAAATAAACATTAAACAAATTTAAAAAAAAAGGTAAATGTTCTTGATGTGTTTTATTTTCCTTTCCTGTTTCTTGTTTGCCTATATCTAACAGAATCCTGACATTTTAAAATTTTTTTTTTTTCAACGTTTATTTATTTCTGGGACAGAGAGAGACAGAGCATGAACGGGGGAGGGGCAGAGAAAGAGGGAGACACAGAATCGGAAACAGGCTCCAGGCTCTGAGCCATCAGCCCAGAGCCCGACGCGGGGCTCGAACTCCCGGACCGCGAGATCGTGACCTGGCTGAAGTCGGACGCCCAACCGACTGCGCCACCCAGGCGCCCCAGAATCCTGACATTTTAGGTACGTATTTATGTAATTCATTAGGGAGCTTTTTCATTTTTGTAATTTACAAAGGAGAAGATAAATGTTTCGGTAATCTCATCATTCAGCAGATTCAACTCATTCTGGAGTAAGTTGCAAGTGAATGCAGCTATGGATATTTTTAAAGGAGACATTGTGGTTATATCTGAATATTTTGTTTTCACTTTTCAGTGAACTGCATAATGGTAGTGCCTCAGCCCATTACTGTAGTGCATGCCAACGTCTTAAAAATATGGTCCACATCAATCATGTCAATGACTACAGTATAATAAGTCTAATAATCAAAGAAATACTTTGAAAGCTTTATGGTATTTTAGAAGATTTACACATTTGGGAATATCACATATGTTTTAAGCCATCGTGGATCAACTTAACAATTGATACAAACACCATATTTTTATGCAATGTAAATCATGGTGGAAATGTAAAAATAACTGAATTAAAAGTTGAAGCAAATGTCAAATCCGAAGCAGTCTAAATGCTGCAAACCCAAATCTGAATTTTCAGGCTATTGATTAAAAAGTGCAAGTCACAAGTAACATAGAAAAATGTTCATTTTAGTATTTCTCTTTTTATTAAAATTTTTTAAAATCTTTATTTATTTTTGAGAGAGAGAGAGAGAGAGCAAGCAGGGGAGGAACAGAGAGAGAGGGAGACACAGAATCCGAGGCAAGCTCCAGGCTCTGAGCTGTTAGCACATAATCTGATGTGGGGCTAGAACTCACGAACCGCCAGTTCATGACCTGAGCTGAAGTCAGATGCTTAACTGACTGAGCCACCCAGGCGCCCCCATTTTAGTATTTCTTGTTGAGATTAATAATAACTATATAATTTAGAGATCAGGCATCTGGGATCTGAAAACAAAGTATATAACTATATTTACACGTAATTGCTTTTGTCATTTTAGTTAGACCTTCAATTTTCATAAATTTATGGAAGGGGGGAGTACCTGGATGGTTCAGTCAGTTAAGTGTGTAGGACTTTGGCTCAGGACGTGATCTCACCGTTAATGCGTTTGAGTCCCGCATTGGACTCTGCTGTCCTCACGGAACCCGCTTCTGATGCTCTGTCCCCCTCTCTCTCAGCCCCTCCCCCGCCCATGCTCTCTCTCAAAAATAAATACACATTAAAAAAATTATCCGAAATTGCTGAGATTCATTTGTCAAGAGTCATTCCTAGGTTTTAGTAACGTACATTCGCAAGTTTTAGTAACGTAAGCATTCCAGGATAGGTTCCTTCTGTGTATACCAGGGGGCATACATGAAAATTTAAATGTTAATGTCAGTTTGATTTCCCCTGCGGTGTGTTAAGAGCTCTACAGAAACCGTTCTGCAAAGTGAAAAGATATTAGGTACCTCCTAATTAAAATCATTGGCCAAAATTGTTGTTTTGCAAGATCAAATAAATGACATATGTCTGATGATGAGGCCAGTCCACGGTTCAAATGGCACGCCACCATGCATATTTATAACATCGAGATTAGATGATTCACTGAATATATCCAGTAACCTTAAATAGGAATGAATTTGAAGTCCATTCTTTATTCAGGCCCGTTCTCTAGTTAAAGCCACACATTAATTATAAAAACAGACTACTCTTGTGAAAGAGAAGAGTATTTTGCTCCTGAATATATTTCATTCAGGCCAATTGCCTAAGAGCAAACACATGGCCTACACGTAATAACCATCTGTTGCTTTGTTTGCGGGGGGGGGCGGGGGGTATTTAATCATGAATCTGCCACAAATTAATATATTAATGAGAAATTTAGTATATTGCATAAGTTTCAGTTTGGGTCAATCCAGAGTCATTCTCTGTGTTTCCTCACTTTTTCAATGGGGATATTAACAAAGCTTATCATATAGGTTTCTCGTAGGAGACAGGGAAAAGTGTAGGTTATACTCTTAGAATAATGTTGAGCACGTAGGGAAGTGTTCAATGAATTGAGCTGTTATCAGGGCAAAACACTCCTGTCATATTACGCAGCGGTGTTCTTTCAACTCAGGGCTTAAAAGATAGGAATGCGTGTATTCATCAAAAAGTTGTTAGTGTATCTTTTTTGGTACTATTCAAAAGTAAGTTCCTTTTTTTTGTTTGTTTTTAACGTTTACTTATTTTTGAGGCAGAGAGAGACAGAGTGTGAGCGGGAAAGGGGCAGAGAGAGAGAGGGAGACCCAGAATCTGATGCAGGTTCCAGGCTCGGAGCTGTCCACACAGAGCCCGACGCGGGGCTTGAACTCACGAACCGCGAGATCATGACCTGAGCCGAAGTCGGACACTTAACCGACTGAGCCACCCAGGCGGCCCTCGAAAGTAAGTTCTACCTACATGTTTCTCTAAAGCACTGTTCGGCGGGGCTCCCAGTACATAGGAAAGAAATGAAGGCCACATGGAAAAATTCTGTAGCTGAGAGGTTCAACTGATTTACAGTTTTTAGGTTAGAATAGTCTAGAAACACCATTACTATTATGCCAGAGTCACATTTTATTTTATTTTTTTTCTCTCCAGAGAAAACTTGAAAGAGGAAAAACCTTTTTGGCAAATATTGAATGGGAAGAGTTGAAACTGGTGTTCTTGATGGTAGTAGGTGTAATTCATTCAATGGCCTGATTCATACCTGCTTACCTGTGATGATTAGGAAGCTCAATTCAATGATTCACAACTCATCTGATGGTCAAAATTCTAGTTACTACACAAAGAGGGCTTTAGTAGTGGTTTGGGTACTATTACGTAAATCACCAGGGAATTAGGCCTTCCGCAGTTCTTCTATGCCAATAAAAGAGCTCTAATGTACCAACCTACTCATCAAATTAAAGTAAAACTTCGTATGCTAAGAAAACTCTAATTTATTACCAGCAAATTATTCATGTGTGAATATATTTCTTGGCTTAATTTGTACGAGTAATAACCGCCCTATGATTGCTATCATGTTTAGCGCATCCTACCTATTAAAATGTACTTCGTAAAGGAGACTGTTGACAGGAAGTGGAGTGAAAAAGGAAAATGAGTCCTAGTCTCCTTTACGTATCAAAATTGACACAAATATAGAAAATATACCATAGTGTTTTGTAACACATGTATCTTTACTTTTGACATCAGTAAGTCATTTGAAAGAAAATGTCTGTTCATGGTACATCAGCCATACCACGACCCTTCAAAAATCACTTCTTTTAAAAATGGCCTGAGGGGCGCCTGGGTGGCGCAGTCGGTTAGGCGTCCGACTTCAGCCAGGTCACGATCTCGCGGTCCGTGGGTTCGAGCCCCGCGTCGGGCCCTGGGCTGATGGCTCGGAGCCTGGAGCCTGCTTCCGATTCTGTGTCTCCCTCTCTCTCTGCCCCTCCCCCATTCATGCTCTGTCTCTCTCTGTCCCAAAAAATAAATAAACGTCGAAAAAAAAAAAATGGCCTGACCTGTACCTCTTCCATTTTGTTTTATAGCCTCCATGCAGAAGGGTGATATAAGAGGGTTATGTAATATTTATGAAATACTATAGGCCGAGAAAATCATTCTTGGTATCCATTGTATGATTATATTACTTTTTTGGTAGTTATAATATATGAAAATTGAAATGGCACAGGAGGATGACACCAGATTTATAGTATTCGCAAGAAGAAAATACAGTAACACCTTGGTTTGCAAGCATAATTCATTCCAGAAACATGCCTGTAGTCCAAAGCACTTGTATATCAAAGCGAATTTCAGGAACCACTGGTTCAGTTGTGATCATGTGACATTTGACATCACATACGACTGGTATTACAGGTTTCACTGTAGACGGAACGGAATTTACTTATTGGGGCATATACTGTAAAACCTATTTTAAAAAAAATTAACGTTTATTTAATTTTGAGAGAGAGAGAGAGAGAGCCGGAGCAGGGGAGGGGCAGAGAGAGAGGGAGACACAGAAGCCGAAGCGGGCTCCAGGCTCTGAGTGGTCAGCACAGAGCCCGACGCGGGGCTCGAACTCATGGACTGTGAGATTGTGACCTGAGCCGAAGTCGGTCGCTTAACCGACTGAGCCACCCAGATGCCCCAACGTTTATTTAATTTTGAGAGAGAGAGAGAGAGCCGGAGCAGGGGAGGGGCAGAGAGAGAGGGAGACACAGAAGCCAAAGCAGGCTCCACGCTCTGAGCTCTCAGCACAGCCGGATGTGGGGCTCAAACCCACGAACCACGAGATCATGACCTGAGCCGAGGTCGGCCGTTTAACCAACTGAGCCACCCAGGTGCCCCTGTAAAACCTATTTTTACTCCCCACTATGTCTTTTCAGGTTCTGCACCCACCTATCCTAAATTTAAATCTATCCATAAATATGCATCATTTAAATAATTATAGAAGTTTGGTCCTTTAAAGGATGGCTTTCCTCACAGCATGTCTGAGAGCTAAATAAAAATTTTAAAGCAAAAACGTGTGGGTGAGGTGTAAAAGTAGATTGGTATACACGTCATTGTGAATTAGGACTAGTCATTAATTGCAGGTATTCTTTTTTTTATTAATTTTTTTTAACGTTTATTTTTGAGACAGAGAGAGACAAAGGATGAATGGGGGAGGGGCAGAGAGAGGGAGACACAGAATCCAAAACGGGCTCCAGGCTCCGAGCTGTCAGCACAGGGCCTGACGCGGGGCTCGAACTCATGGACCACGAGATTGTGACCTGAGCTGCAGTTGGACGCTTAACCGACTGAGCCACCCAGGCGCCCCATTTACAGGTATTCTTAAGACGTGTTCAAAGTACCTATGAATCATTGTATAAAGCTCTTGCTGAAAGAATTTATTTTAATCTTAAAGGAGCACAGATCAGGCATTTAGGCGAGGAGGATAAACCCATTAAGAGTCTTTCACTGTAGAAACATAAGGCAATATCTTCTACAAAGGAAGAAATGCTGAGAAGGAAAAATCATAGGACTTGTCATTGAGAGTCTCTTATATCAAAAACCTTCCGTTACTTACTGTGCTTAGTGAATCTAAGCTATATTCACATTCTGGATATATTTGTACATTGCTCTTCAATATCATTGAAATAGGAGTTTCGGTATGTCCTCTATCTCCCAAGACATGGGCCGATATAGGTAATAATTTTTACCATGCTTAAAGGAAAGTAATTTTTGCCATACTTAAGAAGACAGTGAGTAAATAAAATTTTGCTAAAATTGTTTTCACGTAAGCATCAAAATGTGTGTGGATTTCTAGAAACATTTAAATAGGCAATAACCATGTCATTGTCAGTAAAGGTCATGTGTCTGGCTCACGATTGGGACACACACTGACTTCTTCTACAGCTGCCTTGGGTTTGCAATACACATTTGGCAGATTGCACACAGTGCCATCTGTGGGCACAACACTGGGGAAAACTAATCGGGTCCAATTCAGTTCCTTGGCTTCCTAGAGATGAAGGTTGCATGTGATTTCAATATCTTCTAGTCCCACAGCTCCATTTCCACCCTCAAGAGACTCGACATATAATAAATAACAACATTCTCACCAGCTTTCCAAAGCTTAACAAATTTAGCTCCTTTCTTCGTTTAGTTTAGACTCCTCAAAGTACAAGTCAATGTAAATTTTCTTTCTTTTTTTTTTTAAAGTTTATTTATGTATTTGGGGGTGGGGAGCGGCAGAGAGAGAGAGAAAGGCAGAAAGAGGGAGAGAGAGAGAATCCTAAGCAGGCCCCACATTGTCAGCGCAGAGCCTGATGCAAGGCAGGATCTCACGAAGCGTGAGATCAAGAGTGAGTGGCACATTTAACTGAGCCACCCAGGAGAGAGAGAATTACACACAGAGAGCAGAATTACAGCCATGTGTAAAGAATCAAATATCATTGTTGTTCTCTAGGGCTTTCTTTGGTTGAAAAGCAACTTATTCTCTAAATGATCGTTTTATTTTCAGATTAACCCATCATCTAGTATTCAGATTGGTTGATTATAGGTTTGAATACCTTAAGCCTCCTCGAATGTGACATTATGTTTTCCTTTGTTTGGTAGAGCCCAGAGGTCACTTAGAATTCAAGAAACAAACAAGCGATGAAGAGCTCAATGATTTAATGAATTATAAAAATTTAAAACCAGTAAATTCTTGTCATAATTCTATAGTGATAGCAAGTCATCATTCAAGTACATAGCGAAGGGCTCGCTATAACCCACGTGGGTAACAGATACCACTGTGTACTGTAGAATGCTTCAAGTCATTGCTCAAGGTCAAAGTAATAGCCTGCTTCATCTCACTTGTCTGTGAGAGTCCTAAGAAGCCTTGCATGATGCAAAACAAATTGTTTTCAAGGGAAAAAAGCGGGAGCTGCAGGTTCGCAATATTATTGTTTCTGAAGGAATTTAGAGTACTTCCCCAGCCCCATAGCTTTCTTTTACTTTTTACTTAATTGTCTCCAATATAGGTCTACTCTAAATTACTCAAGTTTGCCTTAAAAAAAGAGTTAAGTGATTCTGATAATCTATTAACTATAGTTACTAAGGAATATTTTAAGTTAAAAAAAGAGGAAACATTCAGGAAAAGTATGGGGAGATTAATTTACTTATAGCACATTTACTGAAATACGAAGCATGCTTTACAATAAAGCTTTATCATAAATAAGTTAGCCACTGCATTTTAGTAACCAATACAATATCACTACTTATTAAAGTTAAGATGTTTTCAAATTCTTTTCAAAACATCTTTTCATTTAACGGTACAACGGATTACACTCAAAAGAAAATAATGCTTCGTTATGTGTATGCGTCTGATGTAAATGACCTTAAAAAAACGAGTCCATCAGTTTCTTTTCATTTCAGTAAGCTCTACGCCCAACATGGGGCTTGACCTCATGACCCTAAGATCAAGAGTCAGCCAGCCAGGCACCCCACAAAGGTCATATCGTGACTCTTTTAAGTGTTATTACAATCCTAACATGTACTTTTGGCTTATAAGTGAAGTTCTTTACTCATCATATATTATATGACACCTTGGCAACAACAATATGGTAAAATTAAATAATGATAAAGAGAAATAAGATTATTGTCTTTCTTTTTGAAAAATTTCTTTTGAAGTTTATTTTTAAGAGAAAGAGCATGAGTGGGGAAGGGGCAGAGAGAGAGGGAGTCACAGAATTTGAAGCAGCTCCAGGCTCTGAGCTGGCAGCACAGAGCCCGACGCGGGGCTCGAACTCACGGACCGTGAGATCGTGACCTGAGCTGAAGTCAGATGCTTAACGGACTGAGCTACCCAGGCGCCCCAAGATTATGGTCTTTCCAATTGATGGTTGGAAAGAAAGGTGGTTCTCTGAATAAACTTAAAACTCTATGTCTTAGATACTCAGATTGACTTTCATTTCAGTTCCTCTAGAAAATCATCTTTGTCGGGGCCCCTGGCTGCCTCAGTCAGTGGAGCATGTGACTCTCAATCTCAGGGTCGTGAGTTCAAGCCCCATGGTTGGTGTAGAGATTCGTTAAAAATAAAATCTTAAAAAAAATATCTTTGTGGCTAATACATTTCAGAATTTTTGGCAACATTCCTGCCAATGATCTCTGAAGCTGGTTAGCATTACTTATTCTATTTTATGCCGAAACAACAGAAGAAAGAGCGTAAGCTCACAACAGAATTAAGCTCAAAACTCACAATTGTAAAGCGTGCTTTCAGGGTGCTGCTTAACCACTAGGCCATTGTACCTTCTTGTCTCTGGGATGTTTCTTCTGCCTCACTCTATTTTTTTGACAACTGAACGTGTTGCTTTTTCGACTGTCGCCATGAATCTTTTGTCAGCAACAAGGGAACACATCTCTTTATGAACAGCTTTTAGCCCAAGAAATAATTAGATTGTAAACGATAGGGATGGAAGAGAGGCAAGTGTTATATTGGAGAAGTAAAGGATACATTTTAAGAAGACAAATCTCTCTTAAGGAAAGGAGACAACAATGTGTCTACTAAGGTCCTAATACAATCCAAATAGAAAAATATATTTTACATATATACCATGACACATTTTCTCCTTTCCTTTAGTTTCCTATGAGGTGTTTGTGCCCAGAAGAAAGGCTTATCAAAAAGTAACCAAATCTTTAAGTTATGCTTACGTGTTTACTGATATTTAAATATTTGACAAATATTTAAATTATATTGGTATATTGTAAAATACTTAAATACAATTTTTTAAAATGTTTTTCTTTATTTTTGAGACACAGAGAGACAGAGCATGAGCAGGGGAGGGGAAGAGAGAGAGGGAGACACAGAATCCGAAACAGGCTCCAGGCTCCGAGCTGTCAGCACAGAGCCGGACGCGGGGCTCGAACTCACGGACTGTGAGATCGTGACCTGAGCTGAAGTCGGACGCTCAACCGACTGAGCCACCCAGGTGCCCCTAAATATAATTGAATTTTATGTTACGTTTAAAAGTTTATTGATATTCAAATATTCTACAAGTATCTAAATAATGTTTAAATTAACCGAATAAAGCTGCTTTCACAATGATCCAAAAAACTATAAGAGAGCCAGGAGTGGAAAACTGAACCACTCTTCAGCCTTGTGGAAAACTCCAACTTAAAATGACAAAATAGCTTGAAGCACTTAGATAAAGTGAGGCCATTTTCACAGCCAGTGGTTATCACAGCCACAGGGATTGTGAATGGAGAATAAAAACTTTCTTGCCGAACCTCAAAAATTCATATAGGTGTGTGTCAGATGGGAATAACAATATCTAATCTAGTCTTCACTGATACCATGACTTGCCTAATTGCTGTGATTTCTACCCGCTGCAGAGGACTGGTCTTTTGAAATAAACTTTCTATGCCCCTGACATTTCGCTTCTGTCAATCTTCGTAACATGCCCAATCAGAGATGTTTCTATTGGATTGTATTAGGACCTTAGCAGGTTGCCCACCTGGCCCCCTTCTGATCTCATCTGATACCTCTTCCTAGAGAGTCCTACCTGCTGAGACAAAAATCCAACTTATCCTTCTGGCTCAAGTGATCAAAACACATCTGAGGTAAGCTGATGTACTGTCTTTCCTACTTATCTTCTGGAGAAAGGCCAACCTAGTAAATAAATAACTGAAAAGAAACACAGGGCCATTAGAAACGCTTTTCCTTCACTCAGCAGTGGTTAAATTTGGAAGATCGTCCTGCTGTTCCTCTAAGAGGAAGATGGAAAGGATTGTTTGGAAAATACGTGTTTGGTTTTCTCGCATTGTCTGAGAGCTTCGGATGAAAACCGTAAGCATAAATATCGGTTGTTTAGGATTTCCCTTCTTGCCCCAGTTTCACTCAAAGCTTCAGAAACGATGTGACTACATACATATCTGCTATGGTCTGAATGTGTCCTCCCCCACTAAATTCATATGTCGAATCCCAAGCCCCATTGTAATGGTATTAGTAGGTAGGGCTGTTGAGAAGAGATTAATTAGGTCATGAGGTTGGGAGCCCTCATGAATGGGATTAGTTCTCTTATAAAAGATGCTCCAGAGAGCTCCCTAGTCCCTTTCTCCGAGTGAGGATATGAGAAGTCTGCAGCTCAGAAGAGGGCCCTCTCCTGACCATGCTGGTGCCCTGATCCGAGATTTCCAACCTTCAGAACCAAGAAAAAAAAAATTTTGTTAGAAACAAGTGTTGGTAAAGATGTGAGAGAAAGGAATCCCCGTGCACTGTTGGCGGGAACGCCAACTGGTGCAGCCAACTGTGGAAAATAGTATGGAGGCTCCTCAAAAAGTTAAAAATAGAACTACCCTATGATCCGGTAGTCACACTACTGAGTATTTGCCCAAAGAATATGAAACCACTAATTCAGAAGGAAATATGCACCCTTATGTTTATTGCAGCGTTATTTACAGCAGCCAAATTATGGAAGCTACCCAAGTGTCTATCGACAGATGAATGGATAAAGGAGAGGTGTTACACACCCACGCGCGCGCACACACGCGCGCGCACACACACACACACACACACACACACACACACAGAGGCGTATATACAATGGAGCGTTATTCAGCCCTAAAATATGAAATCTTGCCATTTGCAACAACATGGATGGAGCTAGAGTGTATCAATGCTAAGTGAAATAAGTCAGTCTGAAAAGGACAAATACCATGTGATTTTACTCGTGTGGAATTTAAGAAGCGAAGCAAATGAACAAAGGGGAAAAAAAAAGAGACAAGCCAAAAAACAGACTCTTAACTGTGGAGAACAAACTGATGGTTACCAGAGGGGACAGGCATGGGGGGATTGGGTGAAATAGGTGATGGGGATTAAAGAGTACACTTATCATGACCAGCACCGAGTAATGTGTAGAGTTGTTGAATCACCATATTGTACACCGGAAACTAATAGAACACTGTCTGTTAATTATATTGGAATTAAAACAAAATACTTAATAAAAAAATAAATTTCTGTCGTTTATAAGCCACCCCGACTATGGTATTTTGTTACAGCAGCCTGAACAGACTAAGACAATATCCTCTGTACCTTTTTTAATATTTAAGTTTTAGGATTTTACTTTCTTTCATTTAAAAATCCAAGTTAATATATATTTATTATCGTAACACCCTGTTTATTAGCTCCTCTCCTCAATGAAACAGTGATAACCACATTGTTGGAACAAATACACTAAATATTTCATTAGGTTCTACAGGCAGTTCTTGACCACTGATTAAGAATGCAGTGCATGGGGCTCCTGGGTGGCTCAGCCGGTTAAGCGGCCGACTTCAGCTCAGGTCGTGATCTCCGGTCCCTGAGTTCGAGCCCCCCCATCGGGTTCTGTGCTGACAGCTCAGAGCCTGGAGCCTGCTTCGGATTCTGTGTCTCCCTCTCTCTGCCCCTCCCCTGCTCATGCTCTGTCTCTGTCTGTCTCAAAAATAAATAAAAACATTAAAAAAAAATCAAGAATGCAGTGCAGTCCTAGGTACTAGAGGAGATAGAAACCAAAAAGAGGAAGAAGGGACCCCTGGTGATATAGGAGAGCTTATGATCTAATTGAGAAGGCAAGACACTTAAAGAACTAAGGTAAGGTGGTGGAACAGACTCAGTTGAGCACATCTGGGACTAGCACATTTCACAGGAATTGAATCATATACCTACTTCTTTGTTACAGAGAATTGAATACTTTCATGTGAGTGGCCACCCTGATTAGACTTGGGACATTTACGGGATGCCTGGGTGGCTCAGGTCGGTCAAGCGTCTGACTCTTGGTGTTGTCTCAGGTCATGATCTCAGTTTGTGAATTCGAGCCCTGCATCAGGCTCTGCGCTCCTGGTGTGGCGCCTGCTTGGGGTTCTCTTTCCTCTCTAACCCTCCTGCACACGCACGCTCTCTCTAAATAAATAAATCACTACTTAAAAAAAACCTTGGGGCATTTACATGAGGCATCATGATTGCTTATTATGCAAATACTTTACTCAAGAGCAATACTATTATATGCATTTTATTTTAGGATGATTTTCTCCCTTACTTTCCGTGTTTCTTACTCTCAACACAGAACAGATACATGGTCTGCTTCATTGAAAATTTCAAAAAAAATAAGAAGTGATCTGGCAAGATTAGCATTATTTTTTAGACTATATGAGTTATTATTATCATAAGTTCAGGTTATTGGTCTTTTTCATGCATAACGTGTTCTGTGCACGTCTGCATAGTTGTTTGAAAAAACAAGTAAGTTTCATTGTATTTTGAAACCCCTGGGATATATTATGTGTGCAAAGATCTATAAAGTTATTTTAAAATAATTTATTAGTCTTAGGTCTCGATTTTATTTCATGTCCTGCATCAAGGGAACAATTACCTTTTTATATATGTGATCTACATCTTGGTGTGTGTATGAGTGGATAGGTAGATGGATAGATAGGTGGGTAGATAGATACATATCACCTCAAAATGATTCTAGGTTGTAAAAGTATTTGCATACAAAAGCAAATTGAGTACACTTTACAGCTTCCTGAATTTGATTGTTTCCTCAAGTGAAAAGAACATGTAATTTTATAATAATGATACCCATGTGAACAAAATTAAGCAAAATATTCAATAACTCTATGCCTTTGTCAACATTCTCCATCACGGGTATGATAAATATGAAATTAGGACGTATTAATTGAGGTATTAGAAGCTTCATTATTTCAAAATGGCAGTCTCTTCATCTTGGATTCCCAGAAAACATTGAAAAACTTTGCCACGATTGTGCTCCAGCATCTGTTTTTGCCCCAAAAAAGAAGACAATTACCAATAAAGAGAAATCAATATAGAATGGAACGACCTTACTGACCAGGCAATACATAGAAATTCATTGCACATATTTAAGCATTTTAAAGTGGTTAACAAGTCTGCAGCAAGATACTATCTGAAAAGGCTAACAAGGAATAGTTATTTATGTCTAGATTTCCTGAAGAGTGCTGATCACTGATTGGGGAAGCATGGAAAGTTTACGCTCAAGTTTTCTGTTGTTTCTGAGTCTCATGCTGGGTATCCTAGTGGATTTTAGGTGCCATGAGGCCATACTTTCTAAACTTGCTAGGTCTAAATGTACAAAACTTCTTTTTTTTAATTTACCTTTTTTTTATTTTAAAGAGAGAGAGAGTGAGTGGGGGACAGGGGCAGAGGGCGAGAGAGAGAGAGAGAGAGAGAGAGAGAGAGAGAGAGAGAATCCTAAGCAGGCCCCATGCTCAGTGCAGACCTCAACACGGGGCTCAACACGGGGCTTGGTCTCACGACTCTGAGATCATAACCTGGGCTGAAACCAAGAGCTGGACACTCAACCGAATGAGTCACCCAGGTGTCCCTAAAATCTCTATTTTTTTTGAATCTCTAATCTTGGCATTGGGTAATTGAAATATGCATAGAAAAACTGTGCACCGAATGTATTATGTTCACATTATTGAAACCTCTTTGATAACCAAATAAAGGAAACATTGAGCATAAAAATAAGACGATGAAGAGCACACATTATGCCTTCTAGACTCCTTATTAACCAGAAAGGAAACAGGTGCAGAAGAGCAAGATATTATCCACAAATTAAGAAGTTAGGCGACAAATATAATTCATGAGTCAATTTCAAATGAAAGCCTATCTCAAAGTTTAAGAAACGGGTATATTCTGCAGGCTGAAGAATGGAAGACTGTCTCCAATATTGATTCGTTCTTTTTAACCAATTATTTCATGCAAGTTTATTTTCATGCAAGTTTTGTTTTCATCATTACTAACTGACATTCTAGAGTGAAAATAAATTTTACTTCATAATACGTATAAATGATCATTTCTCTTAAAATATGCATTCATTTTGGGAGTGGTTTGCTGAATGCTATAAGGCAATGGGGTAACATTTTTTTCATGTCCGATCATGCTGTTCAAATTAACCAACAAAATATATACTTTGTGTTTATACGCTGGCTTTAGGAAAGGTACAAATGAAATGAGTGAACTGATTCCTGCCTGCAAGGAACACATAATTTAATTCTGTTGATAAGCTAGATATGAATAAAACAAAATCCTAAACTGTTTTGTGAAATAATCATAAAACAAGGTATATACTAAAATAGTAGTCAAAAGGTACAAACAGGAAGTGTAGTACAAGTTCAGAGACAGAAGACAATAGCAGATGCCCTATAAATGCCTGCTGAAAGGAACTAATTAATTCATTCAGTAAATATTTAAAGAGACTTACTGTATACTAATCTACACATTGGGAATTCAAAGATGAATAAATCAAGGGCCTTGCCAGTAACCAAAAGATTTTAAGCCAGGGAACCTTGGTATTTACTCTCGATGGATTAGGTTTTCATGGCATGATTGCCTCCCAAGCCATCAATTAATTGTCAAGGGTCAATTGGTGCCTTCCAGAAGGCACCACAAGAAGAACAAAGTGTTGGATAGTTCTTTGAGAGTTCTAAACTAGAGCTACCAGCAGTCTGTTTCTAATCATGGAAATTTCGAACTCTAAAAATAGGAAAATAAGAGAAAATAATTAACTTCTCTGAAGAATTTGATCAGGTGGGCCATGACATATAGAAACATATATTGGTGCCTACTCTAGACAAGCTGTATTCTGAACGAAGTTGACTTACCACATTAAAACAGACTCCGTTTGTTCATTAAAATTGGTTACTTCTTAATATCATTAAATGCTTCCTATATTACATACAGGTTATAAAAATGCAGTTTGGGGGTGCATTGCTGAATTTGCATGAATTATTTATGAAGTGGAAAAGTTTTGCTCATGTTCTAACGATTATGGGTTGTAGGCTATTTATTACCAACAAATAGGAAAATAATCACCCTCTCCAGATAACATTCAAACAATTAAAAATAAAAGGTAATTTAGATAAATACCCTAGAACATCAACAATCTTTAAAAACATAAAATACCACACGAATGGATACTTTTTGGGCCGTGATTTTTTTTTTCTGGTCCCATTTGATCATTATTTTAGAATGAAAGAGTAACCCGGTTATGGGAAAGGGATGAAAATATTTTTTTTTATTTTTTAAAGTTTATTTATTTTGAGAGAGACAGAGACAGTGTGAATGGGGGAGGCAAAGAGAGAAAGAGAGAGACAGAGAGAGAGAGAGAGAGAGAGAGAATCCAAAGCAGGCTCCGTACTGCCAGCACAGAGCCCAATGCGGGGGCTGAAATCACAAACAGTGAGATCATGACCTGAACCAAAACTAAGAGTCAGATGGTTAACCAACTGAGTCACCCAGGGACAATATTTTTATTTTAAATTAATATCTTGAAAATCAAGAAGTGTGACAAAAGACATGGGAACTAATTGGAATATGTTTAAGATACATGCCTCTAAATTTCATTGATCTGCAGCTATTTATTCATAAGATTATTTCATCATTACATCTTGAGAATTCATTTTTGGAGGTAAGACTACCTACTCTCACTGTAAACATTATTTATTATTTTATTATTATGTAATATTTATTTCTTGAGATAAGGTAGACCTTTTCCCTACCAAGTCAAACAGGATACAAGCATACTTAATTTTTCTTTTCCTGATGCTTTCTTCTACATCAAGATGTCTTTTGACCAAAATTGAAATTAAAGGAAATTATCAGTATGTTAACTATCAAGCTATGTGTGAGCGGATTAATTTGGCTGCATTTAAAAAGGACTTCAGGGGTGCCTGGGTGGCTCAGTCGGTTAAGTGATTAAACGTCTGACTTCAGCTCAGGTCATGATCTCACACTTCGTGAGTTCGAGCCCCGCGTCAGGCTCTGTGCTGACAGCTGGAGCTTGGAGCCTGCTTCGGATTCTTGTCTCCCTGTCTCTCTGCCCCTCCCCTGCTCATGCTCTCACAGATAAATAGACATTAAAAAAAAATAGACATTAAAAAAAATAAAAAAAAAAGGACTTCAGAAACATTTATCTATCTTCCATGAAAAGGTTTCTGTGTAAGGTCTGTGATAATAGATGGTGATTTAAGACATAGAATTTTCTTTTGCTAGATCACCAGTTTATTATAAAAAGATATAACCAGGGACAGCCAGACGGAGGAGGAGCATAGGGCAAGGTGTGGGGAAAAGGCATGGAGATTCCATGTTCCCTCAGAGTACACAACTCTCTCCAAATGTCTAAACATAGAATGTCTTGGGGCGCCTGGGTGACTCAGTCAGTTAAGCGTCCAACTTCGGCTCAGGTCATGATCTCACGGTTTGTGAGTTCGAACCCCCCTGTCGGGCTCTGTGCTGACAGCTCGGAGCCTGGAGCCCGCTTAGGATTCTGTGTCTCCCTCTCTCTCTGCCCCTCTCCGACTTGTGCTCTGTCCCTCTATGTCTCTCAAAAAATAAATAAATGTAAAAAAAAAGAAATTAAAAAAATAAGCAGAAAAGGTTTTCATATAATTTGTGCTGAAAATAAAACATATTCCGGAAAGAAAATTACCTGTCATTATCTGACACTTGAGTCTACGTTAGCAAACCCTTCCTAAGCAATATTGGTTATGGATTCTCTCTCTCTCTTTCTCTCCCCTTTTTTAGACTATAGGGAATTAAAGCAAAAGAGAACTTGACTTGGTGGAAATAGGAATTTTTTTTTAAATTTTTTTAAATGTTTTTATTTATTTTTGAGAGAGAGAGAGAGAGAGAGAGAGAGAGAGAGAGACAGAGCATGAGCAGGGGAGGGGCAGAGAGAGGGGGAGACACAGAATTGGAAGCAGACTCCAGGCTCTGAGCGGTCAGCACAGAGCCCAACGTGGGGCTCGAACTCACAGAGCGTGAGATCATGACCTGCGCCGAAGTCGGACGCTCAACCAACTGAGCCACCCAGGTGCCCCTGGAAATAGGAATTTCTATTGCATTAAGAAACTAATGGATATATCCATTCATGTGCAACCAACTGAGTGTGAAATATTGTGTTAATGATAGTTACAAAATAAATGGATAAATGCATAGATGGGTGATGAAATGAACATTCTTTTTTTCACGCTGAGCGACACTCTAAGAAGTCTACTATGTAGAGGCAAAGGAGGACAGGAAAAGTTGGGAGATTAAATTGACCTAATCTTTTCATCTCGACTCCCATCTTTAACTTCCCTAGTTAAATCAGAAGCAGTGACTGGGATGCCTGGGTCGCTCAGTCGGTTAAGCGTCTGACTTCGGCTCAGGTCATGATCTCACGGTTCCTGAGTTCGAGCCCTGCATCGGGCTCTGTGCTGACAGCTCAGAGCCTGGAGCCTGCTTTGAATTCTGTCTCCCTCTCTCTCTGCCCCTCCCTCAGTTGCATGCTCTCTCTCTCTCTCTCTCTCTGTCTAAATAAACATTAAAAAAATTTTTTAAAATCTTTAAATAATAAGCAGTGAGACAATAAATGATCTAAAAGCAAGAAAGTGAGCATATAAAAAGATGATACTGTGATAAAAAGAAGTTCAGAAAAGATAATAAAGAAGCTCGGAACCGATCTGGGACAATTCAAGAGTGCAGATGCAGTAGCAGAAATCCATCAAATGGATGAAACAATGAGATAATTCATTTTCTGTACAAAGTGACCTAAATGAAGGTATGTTGGCTGAAATTGCCATGCAAACAAAAATTAAATGCATATTTGGAATGATAATGAAAATAAGAGGAAAGCCAGAATGCGAATAATCAAAATAAATGTGCCATGATTCAGCAAGTTATTTTTGCAACTTTAATTAACAGGTCAATTCAAATGGGTAGAGCTTTAGCACAATTAAAACTTGAGACGGTACAGTATCTTCCAACAGAATCCAGTCGAGTCAAGAGAATTTGAGAGGTAGAAATCTACCTCCCCGGTTCTCTAAAATGGCAGGTATAGATCTAGTTTCTTCGTGATGTGTAGTAAGCCACGTCATTTACTAACATCTTTTGGGTTGGTACCTGAGGTAGTTGCAAAATTATTTATAAAAATATAGTAAAAGAGCATGTCGGTGATGTGTGCCAAAAAGACATAAGAACTTGAGGGACGATGAAAAAAGTAACTGATAACAATGGAATGGGTGCATCTCGCAAAAGAATATTAACGTAACTCATTAGCAATACTCTAATATGGGTTGAGAACACATTGAAGGAGTGTAATTAAGAACAGGTATTAAAGTACCTATTAGGACACGTCAACACATTTTGGCTAACGTGATGGACAGCTGGTTTGCCAGATCATTTAACACATCTAAAGAAGTATTGCATTGGCAGCTTGCCCTGAAAGCAATGTTCAGTTCCACAAACAACCTAATGCACAGAAATCAAAATGTGCGCCTTGTTTGTTCCCTAAAAAAAATCTAACTACATCACACTCTCAGAAAAATCCTAAGTATTGTCACCTATCAGATTGCATTCAACCTCCAAATTCTTAACGTCACTAGGAATTCTCCTAGTGAACATCAAGTTTCGAATCATATCTTATTCCTCCCCGGCTCACGCTCTGTCTCTCTCCTTCTCAAAAATAAATAAATGTTAAAAAATTGTATCTCTGTCTCTTAGGTTTTTTTTTTTTCTTTTCACTTCTATCTCTAGTCCCTGAAATGTTTTTTGTTTAGTGTGGTGCAAAACTCAAAGGAATCAAACAATAAACTCTTGCTATATTCCTTACTTAGATATTACATATCTAAATAATTTGCATTTCAACCTCCCCTGGAAAGGCCGAGCAAGGGAAACACTGACACTACCTCTTCTAGGAAGGACTCCTTGATTGGCATTTTTGCTAGGGGGTAGATTGGGAGAGCCTGAGCTCTCTCCTGCTGTAGCACTTGCAATATAATATTTTAATTGTCTGCTTGATTGCCTGTTTCTCCCAATAAAATTTGATCTCTTTCAGGAGAAGGATCGTCTTACTGACTGCTACATCTGTAGCTCCTATTATGATACCAAACGTGGCACAACCTCATTGAATGAATAAAAGAACAACAATGGGGTAAATTTTCAGTTCAAGACAAAAAACAAACAAACAAACAAAAAAACTAACCAACAAAAGGTATTCTACAATTGCTGCAAGTAAGCGGCGATTAATAATAATTCTCAGGACGCCTGGGTGGCTCAGTTGGTTAAGCGTCTGACTTCGGCTCAGGTCATGATCTCACACTTCCTGAGTTCAAGCCCTGCATTGGGTTCTGTGCTGAACACTCAGAGCCTGGAGCCTCCTTCGTATTCTGTGTCTCCCTATCTCTGCCCCTACCCTGTTCATGCTCTCTCTCTCTCTCTCAAAACTAAATAAACATTAAGTAATTCTTTTATTTATTTATTTTTTAAAAATTTTTTTTAACGTTTATTTATTTTTGAGACAGAGAGAGACAGAGCATGAACGGAGGAGGGTTAGAGAGAGAGAGGGAGACACAGAATCTGAAACAGGCTCCAGGCTCTGAGCAGTCAGCCCAGAGCCTGACGCGGGGCTCAAACTCACGGTTGGTGAGATTGTGACCTGAGCTGAAGTCGGACGCTCAACCGACTGAGCCACCCAGGCGCCCCTAAGTAATTCTTTTAAATTATACTTCTCTAACTTTTAATCCTTCAAGCTATGTCAGTAAACATCTAGCGATACGATCACGTATAAAAAAAACTTTCTATCTTAATTTGCGTTTAGAAACGTCATGAATTACATACCTCTAAATGATAGTATTAATCAGCATTACTAAGGAGGTGTCATGAGTTCTCTTATTAAATATATATATATATATAATTTTTAATTTAGTGGATTTTGGAATTTCATGTGCAATTACTTACAGAAACTTATTAGTTTTAACTGATAAGCAAAGAGCAAAAAACTCCACGTGCATGTTTCCACGTAAATTTTTAAAAATTGTACTCACATTTTCATCTATTATAAAGTCAATCAATAGATGTTCTCATTCAGTGCACTGTCTTCAGATAGATATTATCAGTCACATTCTATAACGAGAAAACCTGAAGCTAAGGAATGTTTTTTTAAACACCTTTCTCTTTTAACGTTTATTTTTGAGCCCGACGTGGGACTCAAACCCACAGACTGTGAGGTCATGACATGAGCCGCCATTGGAGACTTAACAGACTGAGCCACCCAGGTGCCCCAAGTGAAGGAATGTTAATTCACTGGCTCAGGGTTACACAGCTAGGAAGTGTGGAAAGAGTGTGGGGCAGTTAGGCCCTAAGTCTTCCGTCCTCTTAGGTAGAGCCGGGTAGAGTAATTGGAGTAGAAATATTTCAAGAGTTAATAAAGTAAAAAGCCATTGGCGTTTTACCTTAGTATGCACTGTGTATATTCAGGAGTCACACATTGATCTTCTTATACTGTGTTTCTTAGATTGCTCTATTTAAATGGATTTACTTTTCCAGAGCAGATGGTTATCAATTTATTCAACAAGAGGTTACACGGATGCCATTCAAGTCCATGTGTTAGTGGTTGCATATAGAGTGACTAGCAACATCTGCAGGATCCCTGTACATTTATGATTCTATCTGATAAATGGGAAAGTGAGTTAGGAGCAACACTCACGAAGGGGCCAGCAAACCAGTTTAGAATCACGGCGATGCCCGAGTGGCTCGGTCGGTTGAGCGTCCGACTTCGGCTCAGGTCCTGATCTCACTGTTCATGAGTTCAAGTCCCGCGTCAGGCTCTGTGGTGACAGCTCGGAGCCTGGAGCCTGCTTCGGATTCTGTGTCTCCCTCTCTCTCTGGCCCTCCCCCACTGTACTCTGTCTCTGTCTCTCTCTCAAAAATAAATAAAACATTAAAAAAAAAAAGAATCAAAGTGATCTTCCTATCATTCAAAGATAGGCGAACATCTCCTGAGTGAGGCCATCAGTGTGCTTTAGTCCCAACACCTCTCCCTACCCTGATGATTCAAGGTTTCCTAGTACCAGCTACTTCTCGCAAATTTGACCTAAGAGGAAACTAAAAAATAATGCAAGTCTTTTCCCTCCTCAAGAGGAAAAATAGGTGCAAGTTTTGACACTAGAAACAACTAATGCTAAATTAATTGCTAATAACTTAGGTTAGAAGTTTAACCTGAAGACATAAAGCATTGACAGAGTAATTACTAAAATATTTTGGATACCCTAGAGTTGATGTATGTAACATATTCAGGGAAAAAAAACCAAGCTAAGAGACAGAGGCTTGGAGAAACCTAGGCTCTGTCATATTCTATTACTGTCAAAGGCAAATGGAATTTTTAACAACAGATGATCATACAAAATCACTTGGTAATCCAATATTGGTTGTTTTTAATTTATTAAATGTCTTATCATAGTATTGATTTAGGAACCTTTATATATTTTCTTAACTTTCTACGAGAAATAATTTTGCTCTCCTAATGTTTACCAATTCTGAAGCTCACGTCCCTTTTTCTCCCTAAAACCTTCTCAGATGGGAAATGATCTGGCCTCCCTCTGACCTTTTAGGATATGTTCATTCTTATCACACACTTTCGTATATGGGGGTCATTTGTGCGTCTGCCTTATATTTCTTCTCTCCCATATTAGATCATAAACTCTGTCTGGGTCGTAGTTTTTTATCCTCCACATAACAGGTGCTCAAATAAGACTTGTTGGTTCTTTTATTCTTTCAACAAATACTTATTGAGGACCTGCTATATGCCAGGCATGAAGAAACACAATGCGTTGAATATATTCTGACATTAAAAAAGAAACTATTATACCATCCAGTTTGATAATATTACAGAAAATGCCCCAGTATTTCTAGTCAGCACGTATTAAAATTCCTCTTTCCCTATACACCTGTTTTTCATCTCAATTCTATTTATACGTTCGCTCAAATGCACTGATGTTATTTTTCTTTGGCCTATACCATTTTTAAGTTTATATTTGGATTAGGTCTCTTGATAAGTAATTCTAAATATTCATTTTGCTGCTAGATGTCTAAGTTCCGCTTTGGTTTCTAATAGAAGCAAGGAGAGGCCAAAAGAAGAATAATGAAACAATTTTCTTTTTTTTTTCTTTACAATCTTCTAATTACAAGGAATATAGCCACGGCTGGAGCAAACATAATTTATATTTGGAATCTTAGCGCAAAGATCACACAGTTTTCAAATCAAGCTAATTTATTCTACTACTCGAAAACAATGTTTTCCATTTCAACTGAAGGACATATGATCCCTTTATAATTATTGAATGAATAGATGCTCACTGTAAAAATATTGACAATTATCAAACATTCTAAATAAGTGGGTTAAAGAAATATCCAGTTAGCTGAACACAAGATGACACATTGACCAATGTTATCATGGGGTAAACTGATACTAAGGAGATTTCAATTATCAACTGTAAATAGAGAGCATCTGATGTGTCAGCAGACAATTTTAATAAAATGATGCAAGATCATAACACTTAATGTTCTTCCAAATATGTCTTTATAGTTCTATTGAAAGAATACTTCCGTTACGGCAAGCTGACTTTGACTATCCGTGTGAAATTTTAACGAACGTTGGATCTAAGTCAAAGAGGAATAACAGACCGACCACAAGAACAGAAGCAACATGACATTCCCGTTACGAGTTTGGGATCCAGGTTGTGGAACTGACAGTTCAGAAGCAGATTTAGTTAAAACAACCACACAACCCCCCCCCCCAAACAAAAACAAAAACAAAAACAAAACGCAAAAAGATTAGAATAGAAAGGGTAACAAATCTATACGAAGCACAAGGTTACTCCCTCTTTAAGAATTCGTATTTTCCCCTCCTGGATGTCTTTCAATCTCTATTATGTTCACACTGCACGCTCTGGGTATTGAATAAAAATATACACAGCCCGTGCAATGAGCACATCCTAGAGCCAAGTACACTTGTGATGCTAAAGCTCAAAAGGCAGGAGCATTTGGTCCAATTTTAAATGTAAAATAAATTTGAAAGGATTCATTTCGAAAGTTGAAAACTTGGCCGAAAGACTATAGAAGCTAAGATTGAAGAGCTTGAAGAGACCACACCTAAGTCATCTCTACCCTCTAGCCATACCCTCTAATGGCTTCCAAACCTCACAAAACAGGTGCATATCTTTCCCGAAGGAATTCTAAAGGTCTCTGGGAATAACGTGGGACAACGCTTATCAGAATTTATAAACCCCGATAAGAAAATGTCTTTGTTTGTTACATCCAAATGAAATTCTTTGCTCTGGGGACTAAATCAGAGGTTTTGTCGAGGACAAAAAATTTTGGACACAAGACTAAGAAAATGTGAATCAATTCATGGTTCATGAGTCCCGGCCCCGCGTTGGGCTCACCGCTCTCGGCGCAGAGCCCGCTTTGAATTCCTTCTTTCCCCCTCTCTCTGCCCCTCCCCAGCTCATGCTCTCTCTCTCTCTCTCTCTCTCTCTCTTAAGATAAATAAATAAATAAATAAGCATTAAAAAACGAGAACATGTGAATTGTGACTTACAATTATGTGACTTTGGACAAGTCAGTTAAGTTTTCCATACCCAAGTTTCCGTAATATAGGGATAGTAATAACAAATTTACATATTTATTATGTAAAAGGATAAGGGAGTTTATACATCCAAAGGAGCTGTGTAAATACACTATCAACCAACAAGCAACACTAATGGATTCTTACTCTGGAGTAGCGATATTCCAACTCATATCATCATTTTTTTCCTCCTCAGTGAAGAGGGAGCATAAAGCAAGAGGACAGGCTGCAACCCCCACCCCCCCAGGTGGGATCCAGGTGATGTTCCTCTCCTGCTGGCCCAAGAACAAAGGAAAGGGGAAAAAACAAAGGGTTAACTGATAAGGATCAAAGTCCTGCGGGACCTAAGTCTCCATCACCCCTCCACAGCGATGTGGGAAACAAAGGCAGAAGGAAATGGCAGATGGAACTCAATTACCTGCAGCCCACTGACTAACACTTGAGGCTGGCAGAGTAAAATGTTTCTCCGGGAACTTACTGTCTTAATGCTAATTAATGCTTTGCTAGAGGGAAAAACAACCTTCGCTTGACAATAGCTAGGCCTCCTCCACCCTGGGAGTCTTCTTTAACATATGAAAATCTCTCTGGAAACTTCCCCTGGACTTTACCTCCCCCCAGCCTCATAGTATATCACCAGTGTCTCCTCCTGGTTCCCGGGCAGCTCTTCCTGCCCACGGGGTCCTGTCCCGGTGCTTCAATAAAATCACCGTTTTGCACCAAAGACGACTTCAAGAACTCTTTCTTGGTTGTCGGCTCCGGACCCCACGAACCCACTGTCACCCCCCGAAAACCTCATCAATAGGTCTTGTTTTCTAAGCCTTTTATCATTTTTGTATCTGTTCTCTGAAATCCTTTCAACAGTTCGTACGTCATTATCCAATGCGTGAACTAGACCCAAGACTTAATTGGTGAGCTGGCCGAGGTCTATTTTTATTGGCTATCATTCCTATTTCAATAAACATACAATCTGGTTGCTTGGGATACAGTTGTGAAGAAGACAGACAAGGTTCTGGCAATGATGGAGTTTATAATATGGGCCCAGGGAGAAAGTTAGTGAGGAACTGAACAAATACGATCATTTATATAGTAGTAATTCTGTAAAAAATAATACAGACCAGCATGAAAAGTCGGGGTGATTAGTTTGGATGGGGTGGTCAGGGAAGAACTGTTTCAGGCAGTGACCTATTAATCTCAGACTTGAAGGAGAAGGATTAGTCATTTGAGATTCTAGGAGAATAGTGTTCACAGAGAATGTCAAGTGCAAATGGCTTAAGGTGGGTGTGAGCCACTGTAACTGGGGAATAGTATAAGAGGTCAGAGAGAAAAGCCCGGAACCCTATCATTCTTTTTACATTTATTTATTTTTGGGAGACAGAGCACAAGTGGGGGGAGGGGCAGAGAGAGACGGAGACCCAGAATCCGAAGGGGGCTCCAGGCTCCGAGCTGTCAGCACAGAGCCCGACACGGGGCTCGAACTCCCAAACTGTGAGATCATGACCTGAGCTGAAGTCGGGGGACGCTTAGCGGACTGAGCCACCCAGGGGCCCCAGCCTGGAACCCTATCACGAAGGTATTGTAAGTCACAGTTACCCAGTGATTTCTCAATCCTCTCAATACATTCAGCTGAGTTGGGGACTCCTCTACCTTGTAAATGATCTGCAAATTGGGCTTTCATACCTGTAGAGTAAGCATTTCATTAGTTGTTTATATGGTACCTTGCAATAGAGTAATGACCAACATTGAATGTAGTCAACTTAGAGACCTACACCATCCATGTCGTCCCCATTCTCCAGATGTGCCTAAATAGGCTGACATGTCAGGCCTGTGCTATTTCCATTTCATAGGAACTCCGTGCAAAATTACAGAGCCACTCTGCCTGTGGATAAAATCTTATTTCCCACTTCTCACATGCCGTTCTGCGAGGAAGTGACTGAACGGTGACATTGTATGGATCTTCTGTAAAACACCAGAGAGGAAGGACTAAAGACTACTTTTCGCCTTACTCAGCTTCCTACAGCTATAGCACAAAGACTTGCTGATGCCGTCCTCTCCCACCACCCCCCCTCCACTCCCCCCCAACTAGCCCCCAGCTCCACCTACAAAAAACAAAACATTCTTTCAGAGCAAAATGTAATTAACAGTAAGACAAATACTGGCCGTGTTTCTCTGTACTAGAAGACATATCGCTGTATCATATTGTATCAGGAATTATCAAAATAAATTAATCTTCAATTGTGGCATATATATATATATATATATATATATATATATATACAGGGAAAATATATATATATTATGAATTATATATATATATATATATATTAGTCAGCCATTAGAAAGAATGAAATCTTGCCATTTGCAACAACAACATGGATGGAACTGGAGGGTATGATGCTAAAAGAAACAAGTCAGTCAGAGAAAGACAGATACGATATGATTTCACTCATATATGCGATTTAAGAAACACAACAGATGAATACAGGGGAAGGGAAGGAAAAATAACATAAAAACAGAGAGGGAGGCAAACCATGAGAGACTCTTAAGTACAGAGAACAAACTAAGGGTTGCTGGAGGGGAGGTAGGGGGATGGGCTAGATGCGTGATGGGCATTAAGGAGGGCACTTGTTGGGATGAGCCCTGGGTGTTATAGGTACGTGAGGAATCACCGAAGCCAATACTACACTATATGTTAACTAACTTGAATGTAAATAAAAGCCTGAAAGGATTAAAAGAATCTTCAAGAAACAACCCACAAGAATAAAAACTACCGTTTGTGTTACTGGCCAATAGTCAACGATGACATAATATGCTCCCAATTGTTATTGTTTGTGTACTATTTAATCGGTATTGAAACAAACCTGAATTTTTTTTTTTAATTTTTTTTTCAACGTTTATTTATTTTTGGGACAGAGAGAGACAGAGCATGAACGGGGGAGGGGCAGAGAGAGAGGGAGACACAGAATCGGAAGCAGGCTGCAGGTTCCGAGCCATCCGCCCAGAGCCTGACGCGGGGCTCGAACTCCCAGAACGCGAGATCGTGACCTGGCTGAAGTCGGACGCTTAACCGACTGCGCCACCCAGGCGCCCCGAAACAAACCTGAATTTGATAAGTGAAAATAAAATATCCCTCGGGGTGCTTGAACCTATTCGGCACTATGGATTGCTAAAAAAGAGACAATGGGATCTAAATGGAGTCACTTGGGCTAAGCCCATGTCACTAAACTGGGACTTAATACCTAACCTGGTTGAAGTTTCAGCTTCTCTTTAACCAGTAACCTTTAACCAGTCAATCTGGGGAATTACCTGGTCAGCACTAGGGAAGTAATCTCCCATAGACCCCTTCCGTCTCCAAAGACAGGTGACCTTACCTGAAACCATCCAGTCTTTGCTGGAAACTTCCTCCCCCCCCCCCACTTCTGCCTACAAAAGCCTTTCATTTTGTAAAGCTCCTCTGAGTTCCTTTCTATTTGCTAGATGGAATGCTGTACGATTCATGAATTTTTGAATAAAGTCAATTAGATCTTCAAATTTACTGCTTTCTTTTTTAACACTTCCTTAATGATTTGAAGATGAACCGCATTTAATCTGAAAACATAAACAACATACATCAATACTTTTATGTTTCCGAGATTTCTTTTATATATAAAAATCCTTATAACTCTTGATTGTCCGTAGAAAAGAGATAATCTCGTTTTTTTATTTTTATTTTTTTAATTTTTTTTAACGTTTATTTATTTTTGAGACAGAGAGAGACAGAGCATGAGCGGGGGAGGGGCAGAGAGAGAGGGAGACACAGAATGGGAAACAGGCTCCAGGCTCTGAGCCATTAGCCCAGAGCCCGACACGGGGCTCGAACTCACAGGACCACGAGATCGTGACCTGAGCTGAAGTCGGACGCTTAACCGACTGAGCCACCCAGGTGCCCCAACAATCTCATTTTTTGTGGTGCATAATATTCACAAACCTTTTCTCTTTTTCTGTTTTCTATCACATCCACAATAATCCATCACTCTTTCTAGATTTCCCATCTTTTTTTGAGGAGAGAGAGAGAGAGAGAGAGAGAGAGAGAGAGAGAGAATAAGTGGGTGGAGGGGTAAAGGGAGAGGGAGAGAGAGAATCTTAAGCAGGCTCCACAGTCAGGGCACAGCCACATGCGGGGCTCGATCCCATGACTGTGGGATCATGACCTGAGCCGAAATCAAGAGTTGGATGCTTAACCGACTGAGCCGCCCAGGTGCCCCTAGATTTCCTATCTTTTTAATAACTCCTCTATGTTTGTTTTGGTAACTATATCTAGTGACTGATATAGGTCATTCAGAAATGGTCCCTATTCTCTTCCTTTTCATAAAAATGTTTTCTTTGCTATGAAATCTGATTTATTGCCCTGAACGTGCATACATCACCATAATCTTTTGCGTTTTTACAATCCCGTCTTTTGTATTCTTATACTACACATAGTTTATGTACATGCCTTCAACCGTGTTACGCTTGGCTGTCTTGATTTGAGTTAGTTCTTCAAGATGCCCCTAGGATTCTCTTTAGTTCCCCCTTTGACCCTATCTGCCCTTGATGCTTTCTGGTCAGCTTCTGAGGCAGCTTGCTTCCCTACGTGAGCCTTAATGTATCTATTTTCTTTCCTATTTTCCATTCCTCTCACCACCAGGTGGTTATATTTCTTTTCCTCTATTTCTTTCCGAGCCTCCAGTACGCCCTTCCTTCTCTTTTGTAACTGTTATGGGGCTTCTCAGCATTCAGTAGAACAGGAACTATTGTCACCAGAACAACAGAGGAAACACTGCCTTTTCTTACCCCTTTCGTGCGTGCTGTTTTTCACGTGCATTTCCCCTTCAGTTACTCCTAGTCCTTTCCTGAAAAATGCTGTATCCAGGTTTTTTTTCCTCTGGAAATGTGTTCCATAAACAATCCACATTAGGGATTATTTGAGCCACCATTTTTTCTTTCTTTCTTTCTTTCTTTCTTTCTTTCTTTCTTTCTTTCTTTCTTAGCTTAGTCATTTATTTTGAGAGAGAAATAGAAAGAGCACGAGGGACAGAGAGGGAGAGAGAGAATCCCAAACAGGTTTTGCACTATCGGCGTGGAGCCCGACGTGGGGTTCGATCTCATGAACCATAAGATCATGACCTGAGCCTAAATCAAGAGTCAGATGCTGAACCGAACAAGCCACCCAGGTGCCCCCAAGCCAATATTTTTTAATGTTTATTCATTTTGGAGAGACAGAGACAGAGCGTGAGTGGGGAAGGGGCAGAGAGAGAGGGAAACACAGAATCCGAAACAGGCTCCAGGCTCTGAGCTGTCAGCACAGAGCCCGATAGGGGCCTCAAACTCACAAACAATGAGATCATGACCTGAGCCGAAATCAAAATAAGATGCTTAACCGACTGAGCCACCCAGGTGCCCCAATTATATAAACTTCTACCTTAAAAAGCTAGGCAAAGAAGAGAGCATTAAACCCAAAGTAGCAGAAGAGTAAAAATTAAAACGATGAAAACAGAAATAAGTGAACTTGAAAACAGGACAGCAGTAGAGAAAATCAAAGAATTATAAGCTAGGTCTTTAAAAAGATCAATAAGATTGATGACCCTAAGTCTTGAACTGTCCGATATAGTTTCCACTGGTCACATGGGGCTATCGAGCAATTAAAATGTGGTTAATATAAAATAAAATACGTCATTAAGTGTAAAGCACATACAGGAGTTTCAAGACTTTAGAAAAATAAAATAGGAGAAAAATTTTCTTTAATGTTTATTTATTTTTTTCAACGTTTATTTATTTTTGGGACAGAGAGAGACAGAGCATGAACGGGGGAGGGGCAGAGAGAGAGGGAGACACAGCATCGGAAACAGGTTCCAGGCTCCGAGCCATCAGCCCAGAGCCCGACGCGGGGCTCGAATTCACGGACATCGAGATCGTGACCTGGCTGAAGTAGGACGCTTAACCGACTGCGCCACCCAGGCGCCCTAATGTTTATTTATTTTTGAGAGAGAGAGCACACGACAGAGCATGAGCAGGTGAAGGGCAGAGACAGAGGGAGACGCAGAATCCAAAGCAGGCTCCAGGCTCTGAGCTGTCAGCACAGAGCCCGACGCGGGGCTCGAACCCACGAACTGTGAGATCATGACCTGAGCTGAAGTCAGACGCCCAACTGACTGAGCCACCCAGGCTCCCCGCAAGCCACCGTTTTCTGATGACTGATCTCTTCCTTGCACATCTAGCCCATATCCTGAGGCCCTCAGCCACTTACATCACGACTATGGACTAAGTACAATTAAGAAACTCAGCATTGAGAACTAAGACCTTATTTAATACGCTCTCACTTTTCATTTAGTTCCACAGTATGTTGCCACCAAGGTTGAATACTCTCCATTCTAAGAAAACAATTACCTCAAAGCTTCTAGCGGTGCTTATTTTATTAGCAGAGGCATGCAACTCTTATCAACGGAGGCTCAAGTACCAAAACCTTCAGATCCCATAAACAGGTGACATGCCAACTTAATAAACCATTAAATAGGAGTGACATATCTAATTGGCAAGAATAAGATGCTAATCTGATTAAAGCGTGAGGTGAGAAAAAATTAAAAGGGAAGGAAGGGCTCATGAGGTTCTTTGAACAGTTTCATTGCACTTAAAAAAGCATGACTCACTTGGGAAAAGTTGGGTTTTAGACAGCTTCTTAGAATTGTATCTATTGCCGAAAACATGGCAGACCCACACTTATCTCCACTCACTGCACCGGTATTTGAACAATCACCTATTCGCCTGAGCAGACACAGAAACTCCCAACCTGTTCCACTAACTCTAATTGGAGTTGGAAACAGATAGCAAAGGGAATAAACTTCCGAAAACACCGGCCCAAAAGCTTAAATCTAAAATCTGCTCTCTTTACACCTTATCGAGCAATTATTTCTCCGTTTGTGCTTTGAGGGATTTTTTTTTTTTTTTTTCAAGACTAAAAACTATCGGGAACTTTTTTTGTTTGGTGTAGCAGCAAATTGCCTGAAATTGAGCCAGCTGAGAACATGTAATTAATGACTGTCAGCCCAAGTAAGTAGCTCTGTATTCTAATTAACTTGTACTTTCATAATTTCTTAGTTCTTTCACACTGAGAGAATAATCCTGTTAAACCGGATTTATTTTGGTTTTGCAGAGAGGATAGAAACTCAAAGCTCAAAGGCTCTCACCCTGTACTTACCTTGTACTAACGAGGCTCAATCATCTAACTTATCTGTGGTTCGTAATTTCATTAAAAAAAAAATTGAGATAGTGGGGCGCCTGGGTGGCTCAGTTGGTTACGTGTCCGACTTTATCCGGAGCATGATCTCGAGGTTCGTGAGTTTGAGCCCCGCATCGGGCTCTGTGCCGACAGTTCAGAGCCTGGAGCCTGCTTCGGATTCTGTGCCTCCCTCTCTCTCTGCCCCTCCCCCACTCACTCTGTGTTTCTCTCTCTCAAAAATGAATAAATGTTTAAAAAAATATATTGAAAACATCGAGATGTTAATGAATAGTATAGGAAGGTCAAAAAACATTATGACAGTGTGAAGGTTGCATAAAAACACCAGCTCATACATTCTGGAGAAAATAGGGACTACAAAGTAATCAATCCATTTCTAAGCCATAAATCAGGAACCTAGCTTCTAAGGCTCTTGCAAACGCTGAAGGAGGTATTTTTCTTAGATGCTCTGTAAACTGCAAAAACTCATTTATCCAGAAACCTCACTTACATAGAACAAAACTATGACCCAGAAAGGAAGCGAAAGCAATGTTGTCACAAACATCCCATCCACTTCATTAATCATGACATTGTTTCTCTTTAAAAAAAAAAAAAAAAAATCATGTCTTCTAGTTTTTTTTTTTTTTTTAAATGCTGATTTACTTATTTTTGAGAAAGAGAGAAAAAGCGGGAGAGGGGCAGAGAGAGAGGGAAAGAGAGAATGCCAGACAGGCTCAACACTGTCAGCACAGAGCCCGACACAGGGCTCGAACCCACAAACCATGAGATCACGACCCGAGCTGAAATCTAGAGTCAGAGGCTTAACCAACTGAGCCACCCAGGCACCCCATGTCTTCTAGTTTCTAATTATTTTCTTAGAAAATGGGTTCTGTTTTGCAAATTTCATTATTGAATTTTTTCCTGATTTACTCATCAAGAACACCAATATGCAAAAGTTGGGAGGCAATGGCCAAGTCATTGTTGTGGGTGAAAATTGGTAACAAAAAAGCAAATGCGTGTGTCAGTAGTAAACCGAAAATTCATGAGCAAACCAAGAAGTCTTTCTAGAAAAAACGAATTTGCAATTATACCTCAGTTTAAAAGAAAACAGAAAAAAAATTTTTTTTTTAACATTTATTCATTTTTGAGAACCAGAGAGAGCATGAGTGTGGGGGTGGGGGGCGGGCAGAGAGAGAGGGAGACACAGAATCCGAAGCAGGCTCCGGGCTCTGAGCTGTCAGCACAGAGCCTGATGCGGGGCCGGAACCCACAAACTGCGAGATCATGACCTGAGCTGAAGTCGTATCCTCAACCGACTGACTAACCCAGGCTCCCTATTTTTATTATTATTATTTTTTTTAAGTAAGCTCCAAGCCCAACGTGGAGTTCAGATTCAAAAGCCCAAGATCCAGTCACAAGCTCTACCTACTGAGTCAGCCAGGAAGCCCCTTGGGGGAACTCTTCTTTCCCCACTCTCTATGGTTCTGTTGAAGCTCCCTCCCCAAATGAGAAGGGGCGGCCTTTATCAGTCTGGGTCTACAATAGCACCTTAGCCTCTTGGTCATGCTAATGGCCCTAGGACCATCATTTGATCCAAATAAGTCAATTATAGTCCTTCACAATTTTTCCAAGGTGGAAATTAAGGGGAAGCATTCACAATGCCCTTGGAAGATCATCCATAAGGACAGGTGTCTAGAGGAGTTTCATTTCCTGCTTTAAGAAGAAGAAGGAAGATCCCGCCCTGCCCCAGCAACAACGCAGTAACCACAGCTTGAGCCAATGAGAAACGACTACAACCTCAAAGATTGGCTATATGAGCCACTACGTCTGCCATATTTGTTAAGATGGTTGGAATTTTTTTTTTTTAATGCATAAAACTAATAGGGCCCAATACCCTACATCACAATACCATACCCTTTTGTAAAGAAACTCAGAAGCTAGAAAAATGTCACCATTCTGGTACTGTAATCCTACACACAACACAAAAATCAAGTAACAACAATTAAAAACATAAGTAAATATATAGAATATAAACAAAAATATACATAAAATATATGTCCCATCCATTATTCTGAATGGCATCTACCCATGTTGTGCATAAAATACTAACTTTTATATTCCCAGGAGAATTTCAAAAGAAGACATTTGCTCAGGTTTTTAAAAGTTTTGATATAGATAACGCACAGTGTTATTATTATTATTAGTAATAATAATAATAAACTTCAGTTATAATATAGCAACTCCCAGGGTGCCCGAGTGGCTCAGTTCGTTAAAGCATCTGATTTCGGCTCAGGTCATGAGCTCACAGTTTGTGAGTTCGAGCCCCCTATTGGGCTCTGTGCTGACAGCTCAGAGCCTGGAGCCTGCTTTGGATTCTGTGTCTCCCTCTCTCTCTGCCCCTCCCCTGCTTGTGCTCTGTCTCTCTCTTTGTCTCAAAAATAAATTAACGTTAAAAAAATTAAAAAAAAATATATAGCAACTTCCTCTTTTCTGCTTTAATTGCATCATTTTTAAAGGAAGGTACAGTAATGAGAACTAAACTGAAAATGCAGACTGGATACTTCCAAAGATGTACGGAAATTAACACAGTTTATTTTATCACCGCCTGCATGAGGACCACATCCTGATGGAAGGGCATAATATCCTTTCTCAATGACCTTTTTGCGTCATCATCTTCTGGGAACTATAGTCATACTTCGCTGCTCTTGAGAGCAATTTGAACTTTATTGAGGGAAAAAAAAAAGCAAAATGTTGAAAGTAATTATGGAAAGAAAATTAACGTTTTTGGAAATCGGAAAAAAACGTCTCCCTTGTTGATCTTGTATGAAAACGATTTGGTTTTGTTTGTTTGTTTTTGTTTTTTTAATTTCCAAAGCTAATCAATCAGGGAAAAATCCCTTCAGTGCAGGAGCTAGTTAGAAAATTACTGTCGGCATTCCACAGAATTAGCTCTTCACCTTTAAATGAGAATATGCTAATCAAGATCTCCACATCTTGGGGCCTTCCGCAGAGTCCAAGGGCCCTGATTTCGTGTTCTTAAATGTAAGGACTCAGCAAAAACGGAAAACAGTTTTATGTTGAGAGAAACTATCTTAGTCCATTTGTAAATTTTATACGCCAATGTAGTCAGGTAGTATCTGCTCAAGTAGGAAATCTACTGCCAAGGAACACTTAATCCTCTGAGTTTAAGAATCAAGAGGAAACGATAAGTAAAACCCAAACCAAAGATGATGTAAACTCAAATGCATGAGATAGAAGGTCGTACTTAAAAAAAAATTTTTAAGTGTTTATTTTGGACGGTGAGAGAGAGAGAGAGACAGAACGTGAGTGGGGGAGGGACAGAGAGAGAGAGAGAGAGAGAGAGAGAGACAGAATCAGAAGCAGGCTCCAGGCTCCAAGCTGTTACCACAGAGCCTGACGCAGGGCTTGAACTCACGAGCCATGAGAAGTCAGACGCTTAACCCACGGAGCCACCCAGGTGCCCCAAGGAGAGCTGTGCTTTTGCAAAGGGGTCAGGAGATCACGGTCCCCAGCCTGTAAAGCGCTTGAATGTTGAGGCTATGCTTTGGAGTCCAATGCATTTAGCATGGAGACGGGGATCCCATTAAGTCTCCAATAGCTGTTTGTGTGATTGCACTGAATATCAAATTCAAAATGAGTTCCAATAATTTTTAAAATGGGCACAGTTTGTTACGCGAACGGCAGCTGGTGCACATTCGCTCTCAAGCTTCATTTGTGACCCGGCGCAGCCTGGGAATGCCGTAACGCTCACCTTCTGTGCAGAATGAGATTAGAGTATTTGGAGAGTCATAAGATCCAAATGTGGATGAAATTCTTTAATGAAGTCTTTAATGTTCCGCTTCCTCATGGCCCGCCTGTGCACCTCACTCCAGCCAGGGGTCCATGTCATGTAGGAAACGTCCC
Source organism: Felis catus (assembly GCF_018350175.1). NCBI lineage: Eukaryota > Metazoa > Chordata > Mammalia > Carnivora > Felidae > Felis > Felis catus. The sequence goes on along the minus strand of NC_058386.1, from coordinate 93,438,944 downwards.
TTGATTATTCCCACTCAATGCTCATTCCTAATAATATCCGTGTTTTACCTTCTCGTTCAAAGCAGGTGTAAAATACACTTAAGCAGAAAGGTAGAGTAATGACATCCAAGCCTACTTTCCAGGGTCCGGGGACGCATGAGATGATTTTCATTAAGAGTTAGAACGGAAAATACCTTGCCCCATTAGCTGTTACGTTAAGTATTTGTTGAACGAAGAGATGAATGACAGATTTCTGTTTTATTTCTAATTACAGTTCCTTTCTAGTTACTACCGTTTTACTATTGTGGGCCACCACAGTCACTTCACATTCCGATTTTGAGTGCCATGGAGTTCTATAAAACAACCTTTTCCCTGGCTTGAGCTTAACTGGTACACACTTCAAGGACAGGAAGATTGTAAACTATGCTGATCATAGACGACTCTGCTTACATCTACTTATTTTTTTTTAATTTTTTTTTAACGTTTATTTATTTTTGAGACAGAGAGAGACAGAGCATGAACGGGGGAGGGTCAGAGAGAGGGAGACACAGAATCTGAAACAGCCTCCGGGCTCTGAGCTCTCAGCCCAGACCCCGACGCGGGGTTCGAACCCACGGACCTTGAGATCATGACCTGAGCTGAAGTCGGACGCCCAACCGGCTGAGCCACCCAGGCGCCCCACATCTACTTATAATTCTACCAGTGGCATTTAGACAAGGTTCAATACAAAATTAAAATAGAGAATCGCAGTCATTATCATTGTTTTCATCGGGTACGTTTACATCCATCATCGCAACGTGGTGATCTGTGAACAACACGTGGCTGAAACATTGTGAGAAAAGGAACTTGCGTGTCACAACCTTTAAACCTTAAAACCTCACTGCTTTGTTCTACCTTGCAGAGTTTCAATGTGACAGTGTCACTGTGGTGCGAGAGTCCTCAGTGCATGGGTTACAATCAGCTGGTCAATCTTCTGTCCCAACGAGATCAATCACGGTGACAGTTGCCACTATGGCCTCCTCCCTGTATTTTCTAAGCATGGAGGAGGACAAGTGAGCACCTGTCTCCTAGATTTTTAGATTGAAAACATTACTCGAGCAAAGCAGGATTCTTTACCCTCTGGCAGAATATGACCTTCTGAAAAAGGCTGGGAGTCCCCTAATGCACACGTCCACGTTGCGATTGTGGTTTTCCTTTAAAAATGAAATCCCTCAAAGAAGTGGAGAATGGAATATAACATTTACAATCTAATCATCAGCAAACGGCATTTAAGATGTTTGTTTCACCTTGTTTTAGCACATTAATAGAAGTCAGTAGAGATTTGATCAAAATATTTATAGAAATATTTTTGTAACAAGAGAAGCCATGAAGGTTTCTTTTCCTAATAAAGGTAACATACCAAATAAATATCCATTTGTGGAGCTGCTCAAGTCAAAGCAAAACCAGCAATATTAACAATCCGTAAGGATATTCATTCTTCCCTTAGAATATGATTGAAACAGTTGACATATTACATAATGTAATAAGATAGTACTACATAATGGTCAAAAACATATTACAAATGATCACTTTCAACGTTGTACAAGGATTCGGTTGGCCACATATTTGGCCTCTGTGTTTACTAATCTAAAGGCCCTGGGAATTCTCAACTTGCTTTCAATAAATAGTTCAGGGAATGAGCAGGTTCACATGAGCTCATCTGAGAAGGCACTGTCTGTGTCTGAAATTCTAGAGATTGGTTTGTTCAGGAAGATCAGTGAAACATTCCATTCAATCAGTCATTTCTTTCTACAGTAGAAGACAAAGTAATCTATAACTCTGTTATAGAGCCCAGTGAATTGTCCTGAAACACCAGGGGTACAGATCTATCTTCTTACACTTCTTTCCGTCCCAGAAAATTTTCGTATTTCATCTGGAAGAAAGGGAATAGCCATCACCCTATTGGTCTCAGTTCAGCCTGCTTTTTCTTTTTTGTTCTTACATACACTCTCCCTTAGCCACTCCTGGCTTTGTTCAAGTGCAAAAAATGGAGCCTGTCTGCTGCCTTTTTCAAAACAAGTTTGCCTTGCTCTAAGCCTGGCTTTTTGTGTTTCCTCTGGCTGGTGAGCCCTCTGGATATCACTGTGAGTTAGGGTCTGCATTTGCCTTCTCTGGTCTTATGCCTGGCCCCTTGCAACACCTTGTAAGGTGTCTCCAATCCCTAGAAGTTTTGGAATAAGGCCTAGAATTTGGATCATGGTCTTATTTTGCCAGAACAATGATTAAGCGTGCGCGCACACACACACACACACACACATACAGAAAATGATTACAGGTTTGAATTGTGTTTGCTTCTACACCCTGAAATAATTGAGCCCCTTTTCAAAAGAAATAATCTAGTTTCAAATTCGGCCTTTATTTCAAACATACACTTAACAATATCTGCAAGTGAATATTTCAGCGCATTGTCAATTGATTCCATATGATCTTCACTTTTCCTCTTTCTATTCCCTCCCTTTTGGTCTGAAGTTTTCAAGGATTAGGTGCTTTATAAATTGAGGGGGTAGAATAGTCTAATATGACTGACAGAATAAAACAGATTGATTTAACATTCACACGCAGTATATGTGAAGACAGATTCTCAATGATTTACTTGCAACTCTATTTTCAGCTCTTTCAGTTAGTTTTCAGCTGTTCCGATCTCTAATTTAATGCTTTATATAGTTGCCTCAGTACATTTACAGATTTAAATGTACAGGGCTATGTAATTCTGAAAAAGAAATACACTGTAAGTTAAAAAATTTCAAAGAGGCTATGTGGAAAGCCAGTAGAAATTTCTTAACACTTGGAATTCACTTTTTTTTTTTTTTAATTAATGAAAGGTGCTAGGAATACTTTCCTGAAAGGACTTCAGTTTCCCTTCTCGTGCCTAACTACACGAAAAGTTTTATCATGTGACAAAGGTAAATGAGCTAAGTATCGACTTAAATATTATTTATATTCCATCTCGTATTTTGTATCTCCTATAGTAAGTAGGCACAGACTTATGTATTGATAAGCATAACGACTTTTTTTAGCATGCCACAAGTTTAAAGTGCAGAATAAATATTAGGCCAGTGAAATTAATTTTTTCTTGCTCCTCGGATCCCTTTTCGATTAGATTTAGCTCCAACTTCTCCAGTTAATGGAGTAGAGCGCCCGTGTGCCTTATCAAATGTGATATATACGCCACTCTGATGGCTTAGGGCCACTTTCCCCGCTCCCTGCAAATAGGAAAACCCACTAAGGGAAGTGAGCCTATAGCCTTGAACCAGCTGGATTCACAGAGGAAATCTCAGCTTCTTTGGCAGCCTCTGTCACCTGCAGCCTAATGGCAGCTTTCATGTTCCAAAAATATGCCCTACCAGCTTCTCCCCAAAAGGGTTTCCTGCCATTCTGGGGTTGCGTCATTATCACGGGGGATGAAAATACGGTCCTAACCCAAGGAGGACATAAAGGGCACTTGCGAGGAGAAGCTGCAAGTCAACTTAACATAACGAATATATGCTGGGTGGGGTTCACTTACCTGCAAGAAATGTTCTTTTTTGACAAAGAAGTGAATGATCCCGAGCTGACTAGACCTATCTCACTGGCAACACTGGTGATGGAAGTGATTGCCACAGACGTTAGAGCAGGAAAGGAACTTCAGAGATCATTGCCATCGTCCTGAGCGGAGCGCCTGGCACGAAGTAGTCTCACAAGTAGTAACAGCTCAGTGAATCCGGTTTACTCTCTTTTTACAGATGAAAGAACCAAAGCCAACGGGAAGAAGTAATTTACCCAGCGACATAAAGGTGGCCAGTGGCAACGCCAGGGCGAGAGACGGGAATTTCGAAGTCCGTATTGATTATTTTTTCTACCATACCCTTCTCTGTATTCATTCAGTCATTTCCAGTGTTGACTGAGAGGCTGTGAACTTGAATTATCACCATCCCGAGGACTTTGTTCACGTGACCTCATGCCTGCGAGGCCCTGGAGGAAGACAGCTGCTTAAATCAGCCTTAACTACTCTAGTCTACATCCATGTATCTCTTCCCTAACGTCCCACAGAGCTTCCCGCTTGCCTCGCAGATTTTGATTTTAATTCAAAGGTTGGTGGATTTTTTTTGCAGGGATTTCACATGTATTTCTTGTGTCATTAATAAGTTTGCATGCTCCTCTTGATGAAGGGATGTTTGCTTATAGTGCTTTTATATGTGTCAGCCTGTAAGTTCTTAGGTTTATGTGGGCGCATGAGAGTTAAGAATTAGCATCTAACTTAATAGCCAAATTGGGACATCTCTGAGTCTCAAAGGAAGTATTACTGACATTTATTCAGTAAGTACAAACCGTAACCTTCTTGGGCACCCTGGACTGGATGGTCACCCGAACGATAATGGACTTGATCAACATGGGATCAACTCATTAGACTCCTTTCACTGGTGATTATACAAATGGCCAACTATGGGGTACCCCATTTACCCCATTACGCTGAGTGGAATTATTTCTAAAGCAGTAAGCATGGAAAAAATTTTGACAGGCTGTGGAATTCTATTTACTGGACACTTACCTGCCTGCATTATTTGTTCAAAAGTTATTACAAATATTTCCATAGAAGATTTATTTGTTGCCTTAGTTTTTAAGCTGCAAGGCTAAAATTGATTGCAAGACTTTTGTTGGTCTTATTTTAACCATTCCAATATTGAAAATGTGGCGGGGCGTGAAAAAAATGGCATTTTCCCTTGATTCTTTCCTGAAGGTAAAATACGAAATCTGATGGCTTTCTATGTGGGGTAGGTGAAGCGGGGTGCTATTAGGAGCTATGGACAAAAAAGGTACAAATTTGAAGTTTAAAAATAGATTTAAATTTAAACACTCTATTCAAAAAGTATCAAGACACCTATTATAATTTTAAATTTCCATTGCCATAAATTATGGAGATATTGGTAAAGGAAACAAACAAAATCCATGATCAACTCTTATACAACTAATGACTGACTAACATTTTATAGCATTTACCCACTGTCAATAATCGATAATGACATTGATTATGAAGAAATAATCAAATATATACTTCGATCCAATTTTCATGATATAAATATAGATTTTTTTTTTGTTCAGATATCTAATAAAGGCCAGACATCCCAGAGAAAACAGTCCATAGCTTCAATTTGTTAATATTGCTAAATTAGAGGTTTCATGATAAAAAAAATTCCTGCAGCAGAATGAATTTTAAGCACTGGAACAATGACAGTTACACCATCTGCTCCAGAGAGAAATTTGCTGTCTTGACAGTAATAAAGGACAAATAAGCAATATAGATACACCAAGCCGGCAAGACGGTAAATGCAACAAGGAAAGAAGTATTTCTTTGATAAATTGCACTTTTCGCTGAATACCACTTTCTGTACTAAACAACCCCTCATTCAACTATAAGCAGATGTTTATCAAAGATAATTCATAGTCTTTATCACAAACACTGTTTTGTACTATGAGAGAATCTAAACAGCCACACTTGTCCATCTTCAAAAGTTCTAAGAGAAATTAAAGGACATAAGCAGAAAAAGACAAGTAAAAATAATTACACGGGAGAACAAAATAGCATGTTGCCCTTAGGAAAAATGCTGAGAACAGACATTATGTTGACAGATTCTCACCTACCCACGCGGACCTCTAAGAGAAGCCCCTCAACTATGTTAAGAAATTAAGTTTTAAGAGTCTATTTAAAAAACTGTCTGCCCACATCTTGTTATCAGTGTAATAAGGCTGGTGAGGGATAGGGGAATTGTTCGGATGGCATTTATTCTGCATTGAAATAATAAGGGGAAAGTAATAAAACCCTGTATTATTATAACACATTCATTCAGATGGGTAGTGGGTCATATGAACACTATCTTGCCATATTTCTGAAGAAATAACTGAAAAATATATACTGTGTAAAAAAGTCTTTCTAATGTATCCTTGCCAACTGTCAGGAAAAGCGTGTCATTTTTTAAAACTGGGTTTTGTATTTCAGTCGACAAGGATTTATGTGGTTTGATATGTATTTTTCACTGATATATTTCATGTCAATTGCCTGAAAATAGTAATATAATGAGCTGGGAGTTGTGTGCATTCTTTTATAATGTTGGCCTAATTATCAGAACATAGCTATGACCTGTGAGCCCAGTGTCCTTTCTGGCAGAGGACCCTAGGGACATTTCCTGGGAAGGCGAGTTTATCATCTATAATGTTGGCACACACAAAAAAGTGTGAGGTCTTCCTTCAAAATAATTATTAAATAACTTTTCATGAATTTATGTCTCACAAACTAATCTTTTTTTTTTTTAATTTTTTTTTTCAACGTTTATTTATTTTTGGGACAGAGAGAGACGGAGCATGAACGGGCGAGAGGCAGAGAGAGAGGGAGACACAGAATCGGAAACAGGCTCCAGGCTCTGAGCCATCAGCCCAGAGCCCGACGCGGGGCTCGAACTCACAGACCGTGAGATCGTGACCTGGCTGAAGTCGGATGCTTAACCGACTGCGCCACCCAGGCGCCCCTCACAAACTAATCTTTACTGCATTTTGTTTATTATTTTTTTAAGCAGGTTCCACGCCCAATGTGAGTCTTGAGCCCATGACCCCGAGATCAAGAGTTGCACGCTCTACTGACTAAGCCAGCCCTAGGTGTCCCCCTTTTCTGGATTTTAAATGAGTGTCAGTGTATATTTATTTACCACCTAAAACAGAGAGCCAAATTTTTATGGTTCTAAAACCGCGCGATTCAATTTTCTAGAGCTTTCTTTCACTTCTGGTTCCAAGAATTCATGATGGACTTCATAGCAAAATTACGTGAATTTATCCCTCAATAATTATTTATTGAACTTCTGCTTTATGCAAGGCACTGGGCTGGGTGCTTCTGTAAGTACTAAGATGAATGAAAGGACAGGGTCTTTTCTTTCAAAGAGTTTACAACTTGGCTTATAAGATAACTTTCATGAATACAAAAAATGGGAAAGTGGTCATTGCCAAGCTGGTAGAGGGAGAGACTGGGGGGGACTTGAGTGTCCAAAGGCATTATGAAGGAAAGAAGGGGCCAGGAATGGATCTTGCACATAGATCTAAATTATAAGAAATAATTGAAAAGGAATTCTATCGGCATGAGTTTAAACGGACTGTTATATATGGGGAACGAAGAGGTTGGGAAGGCAAGTGTGTCAGGAGGCTTGTAGGAATGTGGAGAAATACATTTTTCAAGTTTTATTTTAAGGTTTTGTTTATTTTAAAAATTTAAATTAAAAAGTAATTTTTGGGGGGGAGGATGAGATATTAAATGTATTTGAATCTGAGTTTTTCTGTGCTTAATAGTTTTTCTTTAAAAAAAAATGTTTAAAAACATCAAGAGCCAGAACATGCTGCCAGGACTGAAATAATCAGAAATGTCTTCGGTCACAGACGCTGGGCACCCCAGTCTTGTTCGGAATTTTCCAAAGCGTGAAGCCCCTCCAGTGGTGGAGAATGAGAATAATGCCACATTGAAAAAAGCCAGTCGGACACAGGGGATCCCAAGTTATCTTTGTTCAGTTTGATGAAAGTGGAATAGAAGTTTTTAGCTTTCCCAAGTTTCTTGGCAAACGCATCAGCTTGGACGGGGGCCAATGTCTGCAAGATTCTTCTAATCTTAATCTCACTTTTATCACATCAAGGGGAAAAGTGAACTTATCTCTCCTGTCTGAAGAACACTTAAAGGGCAATCTGCCAGCGGAGTAAAATGAGTTTCTCTTGTCATGTCATCATCATGGCAATCTTGGATCCTTCCAGCATCGTCGACCTTATTTGACGGACTTGGGAAACCGAGTCCAAGAGGGGTTCATGTGAATCGCCAAGAGCTACACAGCTAATAGTAACGGTGGTGATAATGTAATGACAGTAACATTTTTGGGTTCTTGGTAACTGGAATATGGACACAGTCGCCTTTATTTAGTAGTACCAGGTACTGAGCTGTTTGATTTGTCTCTCCGCCCCCTCACTTGTCTTAGGCAGGGTCCCAGGACCCAGTGGATATGTACCCACCCGCATGCAGGAGTAGCCCACAGAATGACTCTCCCAGCTTTGTGGAGGGATTTGCTCTTGCACTGCTCGATGCCCAGTTGGTCAGGGAGAAGCCCAATGGGTCACTTGCCAGTGCTTGTAGACGGTAGAGCTGGGGCCGGGAGCCCATGCTCTGTGCAGAAGAACCAGCTTGGAAGAGGGGTGGATATGAGACCTGAAACATGTCGGGATCCATGCTTCATTGGCTCAGTACGGCTACAAAATACCTGGGTCAGCTTTAGGGGAAGGAAATGTGAGTTTAGAATCAGGCAGATCTGGGTTCAGAATCCCAGCTCTGTCACTCACGAGCTGTGGAACCTTAGAAACTCACTTGAGCCCTCTTGGCCTGTGTTTCCTTATATGGTAAAGGGAGCGATAATGACTTGGTTATTGACAGTTGACTGTTGGGACAATTAGAAGAAATAACTTGCAGAGTCCAGTCTCGTACCTGACATCCGTAGATGTTCAATAAGTAACAGCCATTGTTACCACCAAACATCTCCCGCCTCGCCAAAGGCGATTCTCTTTCTCTTTCAAATTACCATTTGTGAGGAACTTGGTTAAAAATGTGTGGAATTTTTTAAGATTCACACTTTTACATGTTTTTCTGCTTGTCTTATAATTTCCCCTTACCAAAGCCAAGTTGCTTTGTGCCTAATTATTTATGTTGGCTTAAGTGTTGGATAGGACTATTCAAAATTGCTTAGGGACACCTGGGTGGCTCAGTCGGTGAAGCATCAGACTCTTGGTTTCAGCTCAGGTCATGATCTCACGGTTTGTGGGTTCGAACCCCACATCGGGCTCTCTGTTGTTAGCACAGATCCTGTTTCAGATCCTCTGTCTCCCTCTCTCTCTGTCCTTTCCCACTCGTGCTCTCTCTCTCTCTCTTTCCCTCTCTCAAAAATAAACACACACACACACACACACACACACACACACACACACACACAATTAAAATTGCTTAAATGTTCCTGACCAGAACTTGTAGATCATTATCCTTGAATTATGTGACAAAGACCCATGTTTCCCGTGAGTCTGGAAGAAACTCACATTCTCCCAAATGTGCAAAATGGAAAAGCATCCATTTGATATGCCTCCCATTTTTTTTCTGGGTTATGACTGAAAACCTGCACATCAAGCAGCGACTGTCAAATAATCATCATTCCATCTTTCTTCTTGTTTTCCTTCATGAAGTCATTGTTGAAATGCTACGAACCATGCACTACTCTAAATGTATATAGCGTTCTTGTCAAAACAAGTCTTTCTCTATCGCCCTTCTAGTTTTGCCCCAGCCTGGTATGCTGCCTTACCAAATGATGCCCACTGGGATACTTGGCCATCTTGGAATTCTAAGAATAGTCTGGCCTCAGGTGCATAGAACAGAAATAATTATAACCCTTGGTAGGTGAGTCACCATCATCTCACCAAACATGGTGACATTGATACAATTAATTCATTAAGCAATTAAAAATTAAAACAACATGTCCTATACGCATTGTGTATACTCAATTTTAGAAGACAATGCCAACTTTTTTCCCCAAGTGGTTGTACCAATACATACTTCGGCCAGTAATGCATAAAACATCTAGATGGCCCACGTTCCTTCAAATGCTTGGCTCTTCCAAGTTTTTAAAGTTTTACCAATATAGTTGCTATAAAATGTTTCATTTCTTTCTTGCCTGCCCCTCCCCCAGATGAAGAAGTCCCATTACCAAAGTTGGGGGTTAGAGCTTTTCCTGGACACTCGAAAGAGAATGGAATCAAAAAGCAGAATTTTCCCAGCGAAATGAAAACTACAGGTGATATTCTAGACTCTTCTAGGCCAAAGGTTTTAAAAAATGAGGAGGAAGAAAACAATTCAAATAAATGGAACTCACTTAAAGAGTAGGAAAAACCAGTGCACTTCAAAAATTAAAGTGCATATATAGGTTTATCTGTGATGTATAAAAGACCATATTTTCCTGCCTAAAATTCTAGAATAATGGCCACTTGAAGGAGGAAATATGCATTAACCTTTGTTTCTGCTCTTCCAATGAAGAAGACCTACCTATTTACCAAGTGTTGGTTAACGAGTTACCATATTGACACTCTCTTGAATGTGCAGAATACTTGATAGACATAAGTACGAAAAGAGGGAAAATAACGTGTGACAAACTGGTTATTAATTATGGGTTTTAATAGTTTACATTTCCTGTAGAAGACCATCCATTTAGGAAGTTGTGGTCCATTTAGTTCAGCATTCAGAAAAATACATGATCATTATCCCACAGTTTTGAAAAAGAGTGGTTACTCAGAGTCATTGTTTTGTATGTAATTATGAAGGCAACAGCCTTAATCCTAAATTATAAGATCACTTTCAGAATGTTGTAGTAGAGGCAAGAAATTCAGTCAAGGTTTTTACCTTATTAATGGCTGTCAATCTATCTCTATCTTTGGTGACGTGACACTATTCTAATTACGTCTAATCACGTCCCATTAAAATTATGTACTTGCCTAACATTAATGGCAACTATATCATTCAATGCCTTTTGCTTTCATGGAAGACTGAAATTTGAGAGGAGCATGTCTAACAAATAAAAATTCTTTAATATAAAGACATAAACACCAGGGGCGCCTGGGAGGCTCAGTCAGTTAAGCGTCCGACTTCGGCTCAGGTCATGATCTCACAGTTCGTGAGTTTCTGGCTCTGTGCAGACAGCTCGGAGCCTGGAGCCTGCTTCGGAATCTGTGTCTCCCTGTCTTTCTGCCCCTCCCCCACTCTGTCTGTCTGTCCCTCTCACTCTCTCTCAAAAATAAATAATAAATATTAAAAAAGAATTGAAAAGAAGCACATCTATAAACTTTGCTTTCAGATTGGCACTATGATCCAATGAATAGGTCCTCTACCCATGGCCATTACAGACTTTTCACAAGATAAGTATACACTTGACAGAAAAACCAAATGTCTCTCTTTTGCTTCCAGTTACCATATCCTTCTAAAAAAATTAGTGGTGACCACACTGTGACGAGCCCTGAGTAATGCATAGAATTGCTGAATCATTATGTTGTATACCTGAAACTAACGTAGCGCCGTATGTTAATTATACTTCAATTTTCTTTTTTAAATATTTCTGAAAATTTATTTTTGAGAGCGCGCAAGCGAGGGGAGGGGCCGACAGAGGGGGACAGAGGATCGGAAGGGGGGCTCTGTGCTGACAGCAGCGAGTCGACTGTGGGGCTTAAACTCACAAACTGCGAGATCATGACCCGAGCTTAAGTCGGACGCTCAACAGACTGAGTCACTCAGTTGCCCCTTCCATTTTTTTAGATCAACCAGCAAATGTCAATGGAGTCCCTACCATGTCAGAAGGACTTCTGTGAATGTCTGGAGAGGGTGTAAAAAGACAAATAGACTGCTTAATGAGATGGAAGAGAAGGATGGCAGCTATGGATACAATTCATCCCATCTTATGAGCTCACTTTCCCATGGCTCTCCCTCTGAAATGCAGGCTTCGTTGATTTCTCCCCTCTTTGTACCTGTATGATCCTTATTGCGTAGGGCACGCTATTTAGCTCTTTGTAACATTCGGCGTTTGTTCTGGTTTCATGTTAATCTCATCTCACTGGTAAGATCATGAGCAAGCTGGGAGGTCAGAGATCATGGCCAATACAACTCCTGAAATTTTGGGGTCAGCACTATGCCAACTCCTGGAACCCCTGGCACAGTGCTGATCCCATAATAGTTCCCCATAATTACTTTGGCTAATTAATCTAATATTCACTCTTTATTCGAACCTCCAAAGGCACAAAGGGAAGGAACAATGATGAAGTTCAGTGTATCACCGTCAGCTACTAGTTCTAGACTGTTCTATTACTCAAATGTTTACAGCAAATAGTGTCAAAACCTCTGAATAATTTAGAGTAATAAACAGCATGCTTTTCCTGTGACAGGGGTATTGTGATATGTTCATTGTAGTGTTTTGCTTTTTAAAAACGAGGTTACGTCATTTTTCGTTCTAATGCAAACTTAATGCACTACCTATTAATACGAAGAGTCAAACAATACTGATCTTGGCTTTATGTAATTTTCCCAAAAAATAAACTGAGAACTTGATGTTCTCTGGGGCATGATATCATAATGTATAATGAAGGAAAAGCTGCCGGAGCCACGTTCTGCCAACTCCTACTATCCAAATTGCCACTGACCTTCCCCTGAAGGCTTTATTTAGAGAGCCTCACTATCCGGTCCTCTTCCTCTAATTCAGTAACCATCTATCACTCCTCACAGCTATAACTCTGCCATAGGGAATGACAACCAGTCAATTGTGGGAGAGAAATAAACAAATTATATTTCAAGGACAGAGCTCGATGGTGGCTAGCAGTAACACTAAAGACATTGATCTGGGAGCAAGTCACGGATTATAAAGTAGGGTGCATAGAAACTTGAAACAAATCGTGTTGGTTCCTTCTCTTTTGTTTGCTTTGGCGCCTGCCTTGGGAATCTAACAGACCCATTCCCTGAGCTTAGGAATCTTGAGAAGCCATGAGCTCCATTCGACTTTTTCGATAAGGTTGTCTAGATAGGAGAGAGGACACTAAGTAGCTGATCAGATTTTTGAAGCTGTGACTTGGAAAAACCTTCACCGCATCAGAGTCCCAAACACTGGGCAACTCCCCCAGCATGACTTGACTTTGTAGCCACCTGGTGGTCGGGCATGCTTGTTACAGGTGTAATCACTGGAGAGCCCACTACCAAAGCGTCGGAACTGTCAGAGGTGAGAGATCCACCAGTATATCTGAACACTTACAGGCGTTTCTCTTTGGAAGAACAGCTATAAATATTATCAAAACCCCTTATTCAGCATCTCCCTTTTTAAATATCTTCTCCATGTTGCCCTCGCCTTATCTATTCCGCCTTATCCCGTTACTGACTATAACCCAATAAGGTCACAGGCCCCATCGGCTCCCACTCATTCCTTGCTAATTGGTTTCCCAGCTTTTTGTGGAGCCCCTGCCCCTCAACACACACTCCTGAAGTGCCCTTCTTCCCGCCCGATCTACATTCTAAACTCAGCTGTCTTCAGTGTTGAGCTCCCAGGCCACTTCTCTACGGTATCACGATCCCAGCTAATTTGACCCTTTGTCCTTGGCCTTTATCGCTTTGTTTCCCTGAGCTATCTTTTCAATGATAGGTTCTCTGGCAAACATTTTTCCCCAAAGCGTCCCTCTCTGAAAAGGTACGTTCTAGGCCGGCTTTTAGGTAACAATTTAGAGAAGACACTGAAATATCAGGTTTCTCTAGGATACTGGAGTTACTTGGTCGTCTTCTCTCCTTTTAGAATCCGAGGTTACTGGTAGTCAATACACCAAGATCTGTTTGTCAACTGAAAATCTGGCTTACCCTTTAAAAGCATGAGGACTGCCAAAGCTCATCAAAATGAATATTAATTGAAGAAAAGCACCAAGGAGCAAACAATGTGAGGCAGGTGTGCTGTACTTAAATGTTAGCACATCGAGTACCAAAATCAATTTTTAAATATAATTAAAAAAAAATAAAGTGTAATAAAGTCTAATTCATTTGTATTTTTATATCCAGGGGAATATGATGTGTTTTGTTTAAATGAATTTACAGAGCTAAGTATATATCCAATTTAAAGGGAGCTTTCTTTATGGAAATCTAAAGATATAAAAATAATAAATAATAATGGAAATGAGTCATTAATTCACTCTTTCGTCCAACATGTATTGAACACATTTATCAAGCACTTTCATACTATCAATAAACATTGCCTCAACTATTAAAAGACAACTGTGGGGGGTGCCTGGGTGGCTCCGTCGGTTAAGCGTCTGACTTCGGTGCAGGTCATGTTCTCAGGGTTCGTGAGTTCAAGCCCCACATCAGGCTGTGGGCTGACAGCTCAGAGCCTGGAGCCTGCTTCGGATTCTGTGTCTCCCTCTCTCTCTGCCCCTCCCTTCCTCATGCTCTGTCTCTCTCTGTCTCTCTCTCTCTCAAGAATAAACATTAAAAAAAATTTCTAAAACAAATAAAAGACAACTCTTAAACTGGGGCAAAAAAATGAATGAATTATACTATTTTAATAAGATTATAACTAATATTCTTTTGTTACATACACAGATATGTAAGAAATAAACTACAGGAAATAGTAGGTGGGACAGAAAATCAACCCAGAAACTTTGAAGTATGTTCGGAGTATTTCAGCCCTAAACTCAACCTTCTGATTCCACACACTTAAACTAAAGTCATTTTGTAGTCAGACGTTGTTTTCTGAAGATACACGGTCAACTTCATTACCCAGGGGCCTACCGCTAAATAACTGGAAGCATTGACATCGACTGTCTTATTGGGTCGTATTTAAGAATAAAGAGCATCCTTCAAGAGAAAATTTATGTAGTTTTGACATTTACCAAGTGGCCTCCATATGCTAGAGACTTTAAGTAGGTTGTTTCATGTAATCTTTTGACCTACTTGTATTATATTGGCTTTCACATTATGGTTGAGGTAAAAAAAAAAAAGGCTTAGAGGCATCAGGTAAATAGCAGTGATGCTATTGACCATAATAGCAAGAAAACAACGATGAATTTCTGTTTGGCATCTGGTATGTGCTATGTATTTAATATTTTCAGATTTACACACTAGCGGTTTTTCTTTTTTTTAATGTTTATTTTTGAGAGACACAGAGAGACAGTGCCTGAACTGGGGAGGGGCAGAGAGAGAGGGAGACGCAGAATTCGAGGCAGGCTCCAGGCTCCAAAGTGTCAGGACAGAGCCCGACGCGGGGCTTGAACCCATGAAGTGTGAGATTGTGACCTGAGCCAAAGTCAGACACCCCACAATAGCAATTTTTCTTAGGCAAGTCCAAAGGAGTCAGGGAACCTTGAATAACTCACTTAAGCCCTCTTGGACTCATATGTTAAGTTTTCATAATAACAACCACTTTTACTAAAATGTGAAAATTAAATGGAATAATTTGTATAATTTTCACTATATTGCCTGGCGTTGAGTAGATGTTCAATAAACAATAATTTATATTATAACTAAATGCAACATCTCTCCTTATTTGATGGAAACCTGGTCCCAGGTCTTTTGAATGTTAAAAAAAAGTTTAAAATTTCCTATGTGTACATTTGGTATTCTTCCTAACTTCCATTAATAAGTTGCCTTTCCTGTCATGGTTAGTCAGTATTTGAAAGTCACGTATAATTTTCTGACCAAAATGTTTCCATTGTGGAACAGTGAAAACTTTCCCTCTGCCTTCTATTTTTTTCTTTACCCTTGGGGATTATGACTGAGTCATAGCTCCTCGTAGATGCATTCCCTATCTTGGAGAAAATCTAAGTAAATAAGTGGTCATTTCCCTATTTATTAGATTGTTATAAGAATTAAAAAAAAATCCTTAAGTTCCTTGTATATAATAAGTTCCCAGCAAGTCATGTTTTAAGTGTAATTACTTATGAGAGGGAGGGAGAGAGAAAGAGAGTACGGGGGATGGGCAGAGAGAGAGAGGGAGAGAGAGAATCCCAGATAGGCTCTGAGCTGTCTGTGCAGAGCCCGATGTGGGGCTTGAACTCACTAACCTTGAGATCATGACCTGAGCCGACGTCGGATGCGTAACTGACTGAGCCACCCAGCTGCTCCCCAAGCAAGTCTTAATTCACTTCTAGCATTCCAATGAAACACAACTGTAAAAAGTCCTTTTGGGATGGATGATGTGAGAAATGGACAGCGAACTAGAGTTGACATTCCATCTTTCACCATTTCCAGCTCTGGTGTTGGGTCACGTTCCGTTGCCTCACTCTACCGCCGCACCTCTCAGTGCGTATGCCTACTCTCCAGCTCATCAGCAACGTGAGTCAGCCGCTGAGGCGTTTGGAGAGGCCATCTTTTTAATCTTCATTCATCAGTTCTTGGCTTCCCTTTGTAGTCGGCTGTGTGCTTTGTGATAATGGACAAAATGGCTTGACTGGCCTGCCCTGCCTGGCTTTGTGATCTTCATTTCACTTTTCCTCAATGAATTTGCAAACCTCGATTCTATACATGCTTCCCTAGACCTCTCATCTGAGAACAGTCTGCTGTCACTTGCAGAGAGTCCTGACCTTTCCAATGTAGCTTTTCCTGGTTTCCTCAATCATTGCTACCCTCTTCCTCCCTCTAGGCAGACCAGGCTTCTCTGAACGTTCCAAAATGTGGAACTTAATCACATCCTCCACTTCGTATTCTGCACGCTCGCTTGACACAACTCCTCATGAAAATCTGCAACGCGGGGCGATCGGCAAACTATACGCTGTCTTTGTATATGGCCCACGAACTAAGAATGGCACTTGCATTGTTTAGATGGTTTTAAAAAACAAATAAAAAGATGAATGATATGCCATACTCTGTGAAAACTGTAGACATTTGAATTTCAGTGTTCATAAAGTTTTATGAGCAACCATTCCTCTCGATGTTGCCCGTGGCCGACGGTATGCTAGAACAGCAAAGCTGAGTTGTTGCAAGAGACTATGTGGAACACAGCGCCACAAATAATTACTACCTGGCCCTTTACAGAAGAAGGTTGTTGACCCCTGCTGTTTTACCGTGCTCCCGCAAGTATAGTTCACGGACCGACGATATCGTCACCTGGGAGCTTGTTAGACACGCAAACTCTGGCTCCTTTCCGGACCTACTTAAGCACAATCTGCAGCTTAACAGGATCCCCAGATGATTACATCCGCAATAAGGCTTGAGAAACATTGCTCCGGCACTCATCGTGCCGTCTTAAAATTGTTTGTCAATATTTAGCAGACGAAAAAATGGAAACACGACTAGGGTAGTAAAATGTATGAGTTACGGGAGATATATGCAATCGGAGACAAATTTGGTTCACTGCATAATAGCTAAGTGTAATTTAGTGGAATAAAAATAAAATACAATGTGAAATTAAAGCAGGAATAAGAAATCTTAGTTGGCCAGGAGGAAATATAAACTCAGAATCATATCATTTATCAACGTGTTCGTCTAGTAACATCACATGTCAATCATATTCATATATATTCATATATTGAATGATACCTTCATACTACATTCAATATATATATATATATATTCCATTTTTTTAACGTGAAAGGTGAGCCCCATTAGCACTAGTTCTTAATACTTTATAGGTTATGCAGAATTAATTTGTCACAAATTTGAACTTGCTTATTTAACGTTTATTTATTTTTGAGACAGAGAGAGACAGAGCATGAACGGGGGAGGGTCAGAGAGAGGGAGATGCAGGATCTGAAACAGGCTCCAGGCTCTGAGCGGTCAGCACAGAGCCCGACGCGGGGCTCGAACTCACGGACCGCGAGATCATGACCTGAGCCGAAGTCGGACGCTTGACCGACTGAGCCACCCAGGCGCCCTGAACTTGCTTATTTAATAATGCATAGCAGTGATAGGATTTGGTTATCTGATGTCTTTTTATATGTCAATTGCTTGTAGAGTTAATGTCACATTTGAAGACACGGTGATACGTTTACTGCTGTCACAGTTAATTGATAGCTCCCATCTGCAACCCTATGTTAAGGTCTTAGTACCTGAGGCCTCTAAAATTTTTCACCAGGCTGCAATATATATAGCTACCAGTAGGGGGCGGCGAGTACAAAAATAGCCTGCACAATTAAGCAACCACAGATCAACTACTTCCAAGAAGTTACACGAATGACTTTTTAACAAATACCTATGTGTTCATTGAGTTATTCAGTCAATGACTATTTACTGAATCATATGCTAGGCACCGTGCCGGATGCTGACAATTACAACCTTCAGCCAAAGCAAATCCTGCCCTTCATCTCCTGACGTTCACGTCTAGTCCCTATCTCCCTTAGAGATAGGGATCTCTAAGCACAAGCATAAATGGACAAACTTAATATAATGTATAAACATAAACGTATAAACCGCAGTAAGTGCTATGATGGTGGTGTGAGCGTTAGGACAGGTGGGAAATGCAAGGAACGATTCACAACAGAGGCGAGAGCATGATGTGTTCAAGGAACTCAAAGTAGACAGTTGTAGCCGAAGCATTCATGAGGGAGGTGAGGGAAGAGGGTAAACTATGGCACTGAAGAGGTCGACGGGGGTCAGATTAGGTTCTCTTACAACCCATAACAAAGATTTTGGTATTTATTCTAAGAGCACTAAGAATAGGGAGGATGGGACTTGGGAGTGCAAATGTGTAATTGGGGCAATCATTTCGAAGGGTGTTCCTGTACTCAGACAAGAAGTGATGGACAAACCAAACCCAGTATAAGGATGCTAGAAATGGAGTGAAGATATTCAGAAGCTAAAGTTGCCAGGAGTTGGTGATGAAATTGGTTATGGGGCATAAGGGATAGGAAGATGTTCAAGGATGACTGACAGTTTCTTGCCCAATCCAACCGTCTAAATGACAGTGTCGTTGGCAATGATGTTAAGAACCTTGCAACACATGGAGAGTATATTCTCATATAATCAAAACCCTATGAAGTCAATACTCCATGGAAAGACAATTAATTACATAGAGATTTTAATTGATATAATATAGTTTTAACGAACATACCACAAATACGTGATTCGCTTTTCACATTTTATTAGTATCTTTTTATAAGCTTACTATCAGTTTTTATTTGTCTCTAAAGATACAAATAAAGATACTTAGTTTTGAGAAAGCTAAATGAACAATGATGCCTAGAGGTACGAAGAGAGAATATTTCAGAAAGCGATTGTTAGCAAGCTCTCATATACCACGTGTTATTTGTCTGGGTCATAGGTTTAATTTTGGCAGGGGAAAAAATAATTTTTAAACGAGAGTAAAATGTGATAGAAACATGATGCAAATATGCAAATATGCATTTCATACAACGTGTAACAACTTCTGCCTCATTAAGATAGCTGTATCTTTTGGGAAGGTAATATGTGCCATTTCTAAAATGATAGCAATATGTACTTAAGACTAATAAATATGAAATCAACATTCTCTACGTCATAAACTCCTTGATCCCGATGGCCTCTTATACCACATGTATTAATTTAATTGTTGCAGTTCCTTAAGTTACACCCATGTTTAAAAGAAAGTTACACCCATATTTGATATTTCGGGAGATATGAATGTTTCGAAAATGCAAAATTTAGAAGTACAAGCATAGCTTTGAAAGGTGTATGTTCAAAATCAGAAAATGTACATATAAAATTATTTCGCTGCTATGATCTAGTGTGAATGGCCATGCAACTCTACCTTGAAACTGCTTAGCTGCTGAGCTTTCCAAAATAAAGTGATTTTTGCTTATTTTGAAAAGTTGGAACATTTTAGCACGGGCACATTCTGAACCACGTTGCCAGCCTTGTTGGCTTTGGGTGCAGACTAGTCAGAGTGAAAAATATGTGTGGTATGTAGTTTTTCAAGTTATCAGTTGGCTCAATTGGATTATTGAAATCAATAAATATTTCTTCACTCAGTTAAAGCCACGTTTTTTAGTTCTCTTGATTATTATAAAAGACTACTTCAATTTTTGGAATATTAGTACAAGTAAAAATTGTGAAGAATGTGGAATTATCTCATAAAGGTTTAGGTTTTCTTATGCTCTAAATATGTATATATATTCACTACTGAAAGGCATGCCTGACTGAGTATCTATTCCCAAGGTGCTATTATTTTATCACTACTAGTTCAATAGTTATTATTGCACTAATTATTGAATATATTATTAAATGCATATCATGTACAAGACACCATGTTGGTTCCTGTAGGTGGTATAAAAGGCATATTCTACTCATGGAACACACAACATTTTAATACTCAATTCTGTACCCTTTCATGAGTTTTGATTATGTTTCATTTACTTTAACCAAATGAAGAGCTGAAGAACAATAATATGTACGTAGGTAATAGCTGATTTTTGTTAGCGTCTACTTATGTCTTCCTTTAAGTCATTTGGTAACCAAAACAACTTTATAATCATACTCAGTTATATATCAGAGAACTTACACTGCAAAAAAATCCTTCCGTTAAATGAACTTGTATTTATTTATCACAACACAGAGTCACCTAGTCAAAAGTTTAAAAGATACAATTCTTAAATATAGGTGTTCACGTAGGTGTGAATTTAATTCTTAAGTATAGGTGTTAATATAGATGTCAAGAAAGGGACAAGTATAAATCCGTCGTGACATTGTAGAAGGAGTGTATGTACATCATTTCTTCACTTTCTGTGAAGAAACTTTAAATGGTGATATGGTTTTACAGAAAAAAAGATAATATTTACCTTTAATACTTACTAATATTACAAACCTTATCCAGCTCAGGAGGGAGCACAGTGTCCAACTGATTATTTTTCGCAGGAGACATTGAACACATTTCCTAAATTATTATCTTCACTGTGATATATATCTGATATATATATCTGATACATATATATATATATGACATGTATATATCTGATACATCATATATATATATATATCTGATACATATTATATCAGACATATATATATATCATACATATCAGACATATATATATCTGATACATATTACCTTCACTGTGATATATATGATATATAATAACTATATTTGATATATATATAATAACTATATATATATATATCTCATAGTAGCCCATAGGTAGCATTAAGTAAGGCTTCAGAGTAGGTGTTACTAAGTTTGAGTGATAGCTGGAGACCAATCAGGTTAATTGCCTTTTATTTTTAAAAATCGGTGGAATCTCATATAGCTTAAAATAGCTAGAAATCACCAGGGACCCCCATATCAAAACCTCAAAGAATATCAAGTTGTGGATGTGTGTACATTATCACAAAACTTTTAGTACTCTTCTACATACAGTGAGAATGAACATATTTAGTGACAATAACAAAATTCTTTACCATAAATAACCAGAGTCTAAGGTTTTATATTAAGTATGTTGCATATCTATTTTCCGTGTCACTAATACGCCCTGAGGAGGCCAGCCTTTTGGAGAAGCGAAGTAGGCAACAAGCTTATATACCAACGTGATGACATTTGGGGCATATTTTCTCTTTTAGCCAATCAAGGGATTTGTTGGAGCCCCATTTTCGATGTTAAAATGTGCCCCTCTCTGGATGGGGTAGGACTTGTTAGATATTGCCACTCTAGCATGAATTTGTATATCAAATCTCTCTTCCAGTTAACAGCTGGGTAAGAACAAGGGGTCAACAGGCGTGTGTCCAAAGGGGCGTACTGCAGGTGAAACCGGCTTACGTCACATTCTACTAAGGTTGACCTTGGTCTTTGCCACCCCGTAGGGCTTCTGTTGCCATTGATATAGACGAGGTGGCCTTGTGTGAGTGAACACGGTTTGAAGCTTGAGAGTGTAAACTTACCTACCTGTCCACGTTAGCCTGTTTCACCAACGTAGTGAAAACATCTGTGGGAAAACTTGGATTTTCACAAAAGTACACTGAGTGACTTCTTGTGTGCCCTCTCAGGACAGCTGCTGGGGCTCTTTAAGATTTTACGTTTTACGCTTTTTGAATTTCATGTTTCCTTTATGGAAACTTGGCTATATAGCACCAAGAGTTTCTTCAATACATCTTAAACAAAGGAAGTGGAACCTTTGTCATCATGTTAAATGGTGAGTCATCAAATCACAAAGCAGGACAATTTGATATTGACCATTCTGACTATGGTACATTTTAATGCAGCCATTTTGATGCAACTACTTTGATGTAAAATCACTGTTTTCTTCTTTTATTTTTTGATCAATCATAATATGTGCAGCAGACATTCCCCACCCTTATTCCACCCTAACTTCTTTCCAATTTGGATAGACTTCCACTTTCCACTTTAGGTTGTATCATTTAATTTTTATGTAATGGGTATATATTAATTTTATACTGAAAGAGTCTGTTAACATTTTACTGTAAAAGCAAGTTAACCTCTACGATCATTATCAGTTCTTCCTCCAACACTATCATTCTAAAAACATTGTGCAGAATTAAATATATGTGGATGACTTTGAGAACAATCAGAAATTTATTTTAATTTCTTAAAATTTATTTATTTATTTTGAGAGAAAGAGAGCACAAGCAGGGTAGGGGCAGAGACAGAGAGGGAGAGAGAGAATTCCAAGCAGGCTCTGAACCGTTAGCACAGAACCTGATGGGGGACTCGAACTCACAAACCGTGGGGATCATGACCTAGGACACAGATCAAGAGTCAGATGCTTAACTGATTGAGCCACCTAGGCACCCCTAGAACAATCAGAAATTTAATTGAGGATTCCCTGTGCAGTCTAGAGCTTAAAATAAGGGATCTAATTCTGACCTACTTTGCCTAAATTGTAATAATATGCTTAAGAAACCTAGAGAATACCGACTGAGCCACCCAGGAACCCCCTGATACTCCTTTTTAAGAAACAAAATTCTCAGGGGTGCCTGGGAGGCTCAGTCGGTTAAGCGTCTAACTTCGGCTCAGGTCATGATCTTACGGTTCGTAGGTTCGAGCCCCGCGTCGGGCTCTGTGCTGCCAGCTCAGAGCCTGGAGCCTGCTTCGGATTCTGTCTCCCTCTCTCGCTGCCCCTCCCCTACTCCCGTTCTCTCTCTCTCAAAAATACATAAACTTTAAAAAAAATTTAAAAAAAGAAGAAACAAAATTCTCAGTCTCCCCTCATACTCCTCCTGAGATTTTTGGGTCCATCCCTCAAGAATATCTTCAAAAGTTTATCATAGGAAAATAATAGCTGTATTTTCTATGGCCTAATCTCGGATGTGAGTTTGTTTCTGAAGGAGAAAAATTAAAGTTCACAGTTTGTCTTGGCTAGCCTAGTTGTTCTTATTTATGTTATCTTATTTGATATTTATTTAGTATAAAGTCAGGGTGCTGATTAAACATTTTGGCAAGGGTGTCTGTTTCACACATTATTTGGCCATTAAACAGGCTGAGTTTTTTTTTTTTTTAAGCTGCATTAAAATGTTATTTACCAATGAAATAATATTCTTTTTCAAATATGGTAAATCATTCGTGGAAAATGTTTACTAGTTCAGAGGTAGGTCTACATTACCAAACTAAACAGAATCTCCTAACTATAATGGTTGAATATTACTGCAAAATGAGAATGCTGTAGCATGTTTATGGGTATACTTACAATTACTTTTGAAGGATGGCGATGGTTGGCCTATAGATGCTCATGGATATTGGTTGATATCCCTGAAAATAAACGTTTAGAAAAATGCAATGAGAACTCTGTAAGTAAAGTGTTATTTACAATAGCTATTTATACTATCCATGTATAAAGCATAACTGAAAAGTAATGAGGCTGATACCCATAAGGCACCAGAAGACTGTTTCATTTATATAAAGTTAATTTTAAAAAGCCCCAACCACTAGTGCAGCAGATAACAGAGAAAATTAAATATCAGTGGAGTATTATACATGAACCAGCAAAATCATGATTCAAATATTAAGTTAAAACATTATTTCCCGGGAAGTAATTACAGACGAGGATTAATTAAATGGTATTTTACCCATAGGTATGAAAAACGATACTAGAAGCTGGAAGGGGAAAGGACATTTGAAAAATCGCCATTTCAGTATCAATTATTTTAAACCTATCGGTTGACAGTGTTTATTTTCAGATTTGAAAACAAAATTAATACAAATATTAGCCAGCTACATTTTTGCAGGACAAATAAATTTGCTGTAACCATATTGCAGGAAAAAAAAAAGCCTCCTGTGTTTCCTTTATCTGACTAAAAGCTGTAATGTCTGGGTTAATGAGGCTACCATGAATACCCTCTCCGCAAAATTGTATAGCTCTGTGGTAGATGGAAAGACCACTGGTACCTGTATAGACAAACATTATCACAAACTTCTCTCCCATCTGTTCTCCTAAAAAACCCACTTGTTTTTTACTAAAGAAACCTATTTGCTTTTCCTAGAGAAGTTGTTCTTCACTTCTCCTTTTTCCTACCAAGCTAAGTATATAAGTCCTTAACTTTACTGTTAAACAAGCCAGTTGCTTTTTTTGTTGGCTTCATATGTATATGAAACAAAACTTTTTCTCCTGTTATTCTCTCACTTCTCATTTTAGTTTGCAGGTCTCAGGAACCGAACACAACAGTGTAGAGGAAAAGTTTTTCCTCTCCTACAAAACTAATTCTTCCATTCATTCAAGTAAATAAAATCAAATAATGAAAAGACGACTAGAGTTATAAAAAATACATATACAATATTAATTATCATATTATTTGAAGACATTAAAATAATTAGCTCATAAACTTATCAATATAAAGTAACAGATTTGAAGCATAGTATAAAATATTAATGCAATAAATTTAAAGCTACAATTTAAATAATTTAATGTGACTACCCTCTTAATCATTCAAGAGCCAATGGACTATGCCAACAAATTGTTATATTTTTCATTCCTTATGACAGTAAATAAAGAGTAGTTCTGACTTCAAATTAATGAAAAGCAACATGGGTAAAAGCTTTGCTATCTTAATCTAAATGTCAGGAAAATACATTTAATATTATAAATTTGCACTAGAATGTTCTTGTCTGTTTTACAGCTCTAAATAATACAAAGATTTATGAAATAAATATGTGAGAACACATGATCACCTTAAACATGGCAGGGGATCTACAGTAAATAAAAATAATTTCTTCACGAAAAGGGATGTAAACCCGGTTCTGCCTAGCACATTTCCAGACCCAGAAGTACAAAATTAGTAATTTTTGGGCCACGATGAGACTCCTTGCATGCTGAAGAAGTCGATTGCCAAGTTATTAGTCTGTACGGTAAAAATGAAACATAGAATTGCGGCAAAGCCTGAAATCATTTCAGTGCATAGTAATGACCTGTTCTTTTTTTTTTTATTTTTTATTTATTTATTTATTTATTTATTTTTATTTTTATTTTTTTACATTTTTTTTTTCAACGTTTATTTATTTTTGGGACAGAGAGAGACAGAGCATGAACGGGCGAGGGACAGAGAGAGAGGGAGACACAGAAACGGAAACAGGCTCCAGGCTCTGAGCCGTCAGCCCAGAGCCTGACGCGGGGCTCGAACTCACGGACCGCGAGATCGTGACCTGGCTGAAGTCGGACGCTTAACCGACTACGCCACCCAGGCGCCCCAGTAATGACCTGTTCTACTGCTGTAGCTCCCACTTAATTTTCCCTATTCACACAGGATTTATTTATTGCGGGTTTCCAGACTCCCTTGGGGGGAGAAATGAGATATAATGAAGCATTTCTGCTCCTCCATAAAAACAATCGATCTTACAGTTTAAAAAATTACTTCCAGACCTATCAACTGAAAAAAATACTTTTTCTGGTGTTTGCAACATTTTCGTGTACATTTCTAAAATTTTAATTAATTTTGAAAAAGTCTGGAATACCCTAGGCAAAATTAACTTTTTTCCCCCCATTTCTGTCTCTCTCTTTAATCCCACTTGATTTGCCTCTGCTCCACACTGATGGCATTCTTTACATTCAGATTTTATATCTGTCACACACTCTTCAGTCTTTTTCTTTCGGTTATTTATACATAAATCTGAGATATATTTTGTCATCAGCATTCTGTCATTTCAAGTTTCTTTTTACCTTACTCAACTGTTGTCTTTAAAATTCCCACATGACGTGTAGAGCAGCACTATCAACAATAGCCAAATTATGGAAAGAACCCAAATGTCCATCGATGGACAAATGGATAAAAACAATGTGGCATATATACACAATGGAATACTACTCAGCAATGAAAAAGAATGAAATCTTGCCATTTGCAGCAGCATGGATGGAACTAGAGAGTACTATGCTAAGCGAAATAATTCGGTCAGAGAAAGGCAGATATGCGATTTCACTCATATGTGGAATTTAAGAAACAAAACAGATGAACGTAGGGGAAGGGAAGGAAAAATAAGATCAAAACAGAGAGCGAGGCCAACCGGAAGAGACTCTTAAAGACAGAGAACAAAGTGAGGGTTGCTGGAGGGGTGGTGGGTGGGCGGTTGGGTTAAATGGCTGATGGACCAAGGAGGACACTTTTTGGGATGAGCAGTGGGTGTCATATACAAGGGATGAATCACTGGGTTCTACTCCTGAAGCCATGACAACACTGTATGTTAACTTGAATTTAAATAAAAAATAAAAATAAAAATAAAAATAAAATTCCCACATGACTTTGATAAAGTTTTCTCCTTTGTAGGCTGCCGACTCCAGAGAAAAAGGAAAGACGCCCCTAGCCACAACCTAGCTCTACATACTGATCCAAACAGGACACAATGGCTCCTCCAAAAATAGTGCATGCGCTATCTTTCAATTTCTCATGTGCAACCCTATTACTTCTGATGCTATTTATAACTGACTTATAAAATGGTATGAAGGGGAATTTTGTGATTGTCCAAGGCAGATTTTATCTTCCTTTTCCTACAAAAATTAATGTTATTTTGCTTTCAGCCTACCCGCAGAAAGAGTATTCTGAAACAGTCGTTTCAATTCAAAATCGCGCTTTCAAAGTCATACGAATCCTGCGAAGATTTAATGGATAAGTTTGCTGCTTTATTTCTCCTCGGTTGAAATCACGGGGAAAAAAACAGGCATTTAAAGTAGAATGTCTATTAAAGAAATGCCTGTCTTACTGTGGCTAAGCGTCATCATTAAAATGGCAGTACTCTGGGGCGCCTGGGTGGCTCAGTCGGTTAAGCGTCCGACTTCAGCCCAGGTCACGATCTCGCGGTTTGTGAGTTCGAGCCCCGCGTCGGGCTCTGGGCTGACGGCCCGGAGCCTGGAGGCTGCTTCCGATTCTGTGTCTCCCTCTCGCTCTGCCCCACTCCCATTCATGCTCTGTCTCTCTCTGTCCCAAAAATAAATAAACGTTGAAAAAAAATTAAAAAAAATGGCAGTACTCAATCCTGAGAAGCAGGAATACATTACAAAAGAGTGTAATGTACCTCTTTGGAATGACACGGATATTTCGTATTTAAAAAGAAGGAGGTCATCTTTCATTCGGGATTAAAATCTGATCCCATTCAAACACAATGGTTACCCTTTACTGAGTGCTTTGACTTCTAGACAGTTTACTCTAATGAAGTATAAATTACATATAATAACATGTACATATTTTACATATGGAGTTTGACCAGTTTTGAGGAAGAAAATACACACCTGCGCAATCCCCGTGCCAATGAACATACCGAATGGTTCTATCTTCCTGTTCCTTTGTAGTCACCCCCCCACTGACTCCTTCTTCTATCACTTACTCTATCTCCTTACTTCTATCACTTTAGATTATTTTTGCCCATTCTAGAAGTTCCTATCAATGGAACCATAAGGTATGCTCTTCTCCTTTCCTATTTCTTCTGTCCTTTGTTCAAAATATTCTTTTCTTTCACTGAGTCTTGTTTATAGACTATTTAAAGCATATCCCCTTGCCTTATCCTGTTGATTTATTCATTCACATTCTCTTAACTTTCTCTTCAAGTTCACTGGATATTCTAATACCACCATCTTTATCTAACGTCATACTGCCTTTAAAGCTTTCTGTGTGGTGTCTAAGAGAGCACTGGAGTGGACCATTGGTGATACTCGGAACAGTGAATCACAAGTTCAAGTGAACATGGCAAACCAAAGGAACAATTTGAAAAGACAAAACCACTGGGCAAAGCTTTCCAATACAAAATAGCACATTACCAATCACATCCTCATATTTAGTACAAGTAACAACAACAAATTATTTTCTATTGTGTATAGAGCATATACACTTCAGAAAAAGAAGATTAAAACACGAATTTGGGCACGTTAATAGATCTATTTATATATGTTACTAGACATTATGAGACTGATCGCTGCAAATGGGAAGTATATTAAATAATAGGTATCATATTTTGGGTAGAAGGCGGCAGGTTTTATGTGATTAAAGTGGCTTTTTGAGGTTGGCAGCTAACGTGTATACGAATTGAAAGTTCCTAGTGATGTGTTATGCTACGCGGCTATTATAAAAGAATAATGCGAAGCCTAGCAGAATGAAAGGCAGTTTTAGTTCACAAAAATGCTCTGAATAGGTGTAATTTTAAGGAGGTGTGTTCCATATTAGAGATTGAGGGGGGGGGAAACCAAAAAACCCCCTAACAACCAGAGGCCGAGGCATTCAACTGCAAATAGCACATACTCAAAAGTTTTCTGATGTAAATGCCTCCTTTCTGTAAAGGATAGTCAAATTTGGCCCGTGTTGATTGGGTGCAAAAATGAAAGAAAGGGAGAAATGGAATATTCCTGAGTGTGAAACTAAGGTTTTTCTGAAATCAATTAATTTTGAACAGAAGTACTTTAAGGATGCCTCCCTTTTTATTGATTTTGTGGTACTAACATAAAACTTGAGACAAAAATGAAGGTGATACAATCCCAGACGCAAAATTTTATTACATTCAGAAGTTTAAAAAAGTTAAGGATTGAGCCAGATAAATCAAGAGTGTATTGCCTGAATCTAACCACAAATTTTCTTTTGTTTTATTTGCCAACTCTTCTTTTTTTTTTAATTTTTTTTAACGTTTTATTTATTTTTGAGACAGAGAGAGACAGAGCCTGAACGGGGCAGGGGCAGAGAGAGAGGGAGACACAGAATCGGAAGCAGGCTCCAGGCTCCGAGCCATCAGCCCAGGGCCCGACGCGGGGCTTGAACTCACGGACCGCGAGATCCTGACCTTAGCTGAAGTCGGACGCTTTAACTGACTGAACCACCCAGGCGCCCCTGCCAACTCTTCTTAATATAAAACAACCTGTCCGACATTCCCAGCAAGTACATATGTCAAGTTTGTGGGTTCCAGAATAAGCAAGTCTATACACAAAGAAAGGATCCTTTTGAGGATCATGAAAAAGTTCTCAACCTAGAAACCATCGAACTGTATACTTTCAAGTGGGTGAATTGCATCGTATCCGAATTATATCTCAATAAAACTGTTAAAAAAGATTTGGGATTGAATCCATTACTACCAATAAAAACATCAGATCTTAAAATAACTTTGAAAGATTGATAGCATTGTTAAAAATACATGGGGAACTGCATTGATTTCACATGATAATTGGGTAACCACATATACATCGAGAATCAGGAAAGGCCAGGTTTTAATTAAAACATAATAATGCAGGGCGCCTGGGTGGTGCAGTCAGTTAAGCAACTGACTCTTGGTTTCAGCTCAGCTCATGATCTCACGGTTCCTGAGGTCGAGCCCTGCGTTGGCCTCTGTGCTAACGGCATGGAGTCCACTTGGGATTCTCTCTCTCTCTCTCTCTCTCTCTGCCCCTCCCCCTGCTCACACTTTATATATAAATAAAAATTAAAAAGTAACAATAACGTCAATACCCGAAGCTCTGCAAGTGTACGTATTTTGTAGTGATGCCGAAGCTGGGGCAGAACATTAAAAAAAAAACAAACAAAAAAAACCCCAAAACTTATGACAAATATAGCCAGACAGCTGAAGCATTATGAAATCTTTTTTAATTGAATAAGATACACCCAAAGGTCAATTTTTATATGGCCTCTATCTCGCATCAGCAAATATTAAGTGTTTATGTATAATCAGAATGATGCAAACTTTTCTATTTGAGATGAGTCTTTTCAGTCATTGATCTTAATACGAAACCATACGTCCCTGTGACTTCTCTGGTGAGGAATGTGCCAAGTCCGTAAGCATCCAAAAAAGGACCAAGTAGAAGAAACTCTATGCCTTCTTTATTATGGGCAAAAGCTGTGTTTGAAACTTTATTTTAAACTCCTCTTTTCACAGTTGATATTCATTACGGGTTATTTTGGGGAGGGGTTGGTTTTGTAGTTTGTTGTGCAAGTTTATGTCCTCCTCACAGCCCCCTTTTTGTTTAACTTGTCGTGGCATATATACAGCCAGCGATTTTCTTTCCAGTTTCCTGAAAGCTAACAAATTCAGAGTTCAGCTAAAAACTAATGACAGGTTCTGAATACTCTATAGGCTTTTGCTCTGAGTAATATTGAAAACTCGTTCTTAAAATATTCTCAGATCACTGGTGGATTTGTTTGGTGTGCTTTGTTTTTATTCAAAACCATTTAGTCACAATATTTACTCAACTTGGCACGATCAGCTTCACTGTAAAAGTTGCAGGAAAAACTCAGTACAAAATATATTATCAGTATACCAAAAGAAAACACTGTTGGTGGGAATGCAAGCTGGTGCAGCCACTCTGGGAAACAGTATGGAGGTTCCTCAAAAAACTACAAAGAGAACTACCCTATGACCCAGCAATTATCCTACGAGGCATTTATCCGCGGCATACAGGGGTGCTGTTTCGAGGGGGCACATGCACCCCCATGTTTATAGCAGCACTATCAACAACAGCCAAAGTATGGAAGGAGCCCACATGTCCATCGATGGATGAATGGATAAAGAAGATGTAGTATATATATACAATGGAGTATTACTCGGCAATCAAAAAGAATGAAATCTTGCCATTTGCAACTATGTGGATGGAACTGGAGGGTATTATGCTAAGCAAAATTAGTCAGAGAAAGACAAGTATCATATGACTTCACTCGTATGAGGACTTTAAGAGACAAAACAGATGAACATAAGGGAAGGAAAACAAAAATAATACAAAAACAGGGAGGGGGACAAAACAGAAGAGACTCCTAAATATGGAGAACAAACTGAGGGTTACTGGAGGGGCTATGGGAGAGGGGATGGGCTAAATGGGTAAGGAGCATTAAGGAATCTACCCCTGAAATCATTGTTGCACTATATGCTAACTAATTTGGATGTAAATGTAAAAAAAAATAAAAAATTAAATAAAATAAATAAATAAAATGCAGATGCCATGTTTAAAGTTGAGCTTGTTGGGACACCTGGGTGGCTCAGTCGGCTAAGCGTCTGACTTCAGCTCAGGTCATGATCTCACAGTCTATGAGTTCGAGCCCCGCATCAGGCTTTGTGCTGACAGCACAGAGCCTGCTTCAGATTCTGTCTCCCTCTCTCTCTGCCCCTCCCCTGCTCACGCTCTGTCTCTCTCTCTCTCTCTCTCTGACTAAAAAATAAATAAACATTTAAAAAAATAAAAAAAATAAGGTTGAGCTTGTTAAATGATGAGAAAATATAACTATCATATACGAAATTAGATTAAAATAGAAGCATTTATTATGTTATGAAGCTATAAGAGCAGAATGGAATTTCACGGCATACGTACTCAAAATGTTTCCTGTGTTATTATGACTGCCTTTTTCCCCCTAGTAAATGTGATTTGGGGGAACTTAAGGTAAATATGTCTGGTCTTTTTTTTTTTTTTTCTTGTTTAAGTTTATCATGCACTAGCTTCTGTGTATACGTTATGCATCACATCCTTAGAACAATCTTGCAAGGGACAAACTGTTACCCTCATAAGATGAGAACACTCAGACTCTAAAACTTATTTAAATTGCTCTTTAAGGGGCGCCTTGAGGGGCGCCTGGGTGGCGCAGTCGGTTAAGCGTCCGACTTCAGCCAGGTCACGATCTCGCGGTCCGTGAGTTCGAGCCCCGCATCAGGCTCTGGGCTGATGGCTCAGAGCCTGGAGCCTGTTTCCAATTCTGTGTCTCCCTCTCTCTCTGCCCCTCCCCCGTTCATGCTCTGTCTCTCTCTGTCCCAAAAATAAATAAAAAACTTTGAAAAAAAATTAAAAAAAAAATAAATAAGGGGCGCCTTGGGTGGTGGCTCAGTCGGTCAAGCGTCCGACTCTTGCCTTTGGCTCAGGTCACAATTTCACAGTTCGTGGGTTCGAGCCCTGCATCGGGCCCCATGCTGGCAGTGCGGAGCCTGCTTGGGATTCTCTGTCTCCCTCCCTCTCTCTCTGCCACTCCCCTGCTCAAGCTCTCTCTGAAAATAAATAAATAAACATTGAAAAAAATAAAATAAAACTCCTCATCTAATCTTAAACACCATCTTCAAAGCAATTTTTTTTTTTTTACTTTTACATACTCTAAATGTTCTTAATCACAAAGACCTCTGATTACATTAACCGTGTCAGGTATTTTTTTAAAAAAATATTATGATTCATTTCTACCATTTTCCTATTTCATTGCCAATTACTATTATTAGATAACGTTTTGCACGCTTTTTCCACCTTTAATCCTATTAGTAAATAATAATTCCCTCACCTTTAAAAATGAACTGACATCTTTGAGAATACACGCATCCTTGATTTGTAGAAGCGTACCTATGACTGATGTCTCCTGACTTGTTTTCCGTTTATGTCGTCCTTTGAGGACATTGCCAGTGACTAAGTAAATGTTATAGTGACAGTACATTTTGGGCATGAACATTTGGCGTATTTTAAAAACTTCAGGCTGCTAATCAGGGTGCCATGCAAAAAGTATCCATAACCTCTGTAGTGAGACAGGCTTGGCTCGATGCCTGGCTCTATGGAGATGGGCTATGCGCTTGGGCATGTGACTTAAATTCTCTGCGTCTCCATTTCCTGTTTATTACGGTTGTGCAAATTACATGAGGGAATGTATGTACTTTGTCAAATGCATTGACTAGGATAGAGTGGGGCTCAATATTGAATTCCTTTCCCTTTCCCCCTTTTTACAATTTCAGTAACCCTATAGTTGAAAAGTTCCGATGAGTCAATAGAAAATTGAAACCACTCCACAAAACCTACATTGCAGATTTGCTTGGGCTGTGCATTTTCTTTCTGGTTACTGTTTCTGCCCATGCACATCTAACTGAAAGTTAACTATTTGACATTTGCTTCCAAGGTATGTGAATGTTTCAGTTTGCCTTCAAAATGTACTTTATTTTTTTTCCCCTTTTAGATCATAGCATCGAACTCATTTGATTGTTCGTGTTATGATCACATCTTTCCCATAGTCTGTAATTCACAGATTCATTGTCCTTAACACCACGTGAAGGTCACCGGTTTGTTTCCTTATAAAAATGACATAATGGATTAAAGCTGGAATTCTGTAGCTAGTGACTCATGCTTGCATTTGTACATTTCAAGAGACGTAATTTATAGAAAGGAATCATCCAGCCTTGAGCTGTTTCAGACTTCAGTTGCTTTAACAAATTAAAAAATAAAAATGCTACCATAAATAAATGCACATGGCCTGTCAACTGGTCAGTTATCTAATTTAAACTGCAGAAAATATGCTTGTCTTTTCCATGATTCTCTTCCTCTCATTCTGAATATATATATATATATATATATATATATATATATATATATACAATATATAACTTGTGATCTCCAGGAATATATATATATAATATATCACACACAGGATCTCTTATCTATGTCAGTAAGAATGAAAATCACAACCTTGAAAATATTCACACACTGGTACTACGAACTTTCTGGTTATTGAGACCAACAGTGTGAATTCACTTTCTGTTTATTCTAGATTTACTAAGCATGACGTGATTCTCAAGGACAGTATGATGTCAAATTTTTAAAGGCTTTCATTTCATGTGCCACATAGCCTTCAAGAAGAGGTAGACCATGGTGGAAAAGAACCTCATTTGAGGTTTAAGAGATTTGGGTTCTCCTTGTAAGCTTTGCTAATAATTAGCTGAGTGACCTGGAACAAGTTAGGGGCCCTTTTTT
The DNA here is from genome assembly GCF_018350175.1 of Felis catus. Taxonomy (NCBI): domain Eukaryota; kingdom Metazoa; phylum Chordata; class Mammalia; order Carnivora; family Felidae; genus Felis; species Felis catus. The sequence continues at coordinate 93,405,317 of NC_058386.1, read as the reverse complement.
AAGCCTGTATTCATTTACCTTTGAAACACAAGCAATAGGAAGTCTGTTACAAATGCTATCAGTATACTTCAGTTCCATTGCTTTATTAAAATTCTTAGTACCCAACTTGTTAATGTTTTCATAATGTCATCCTTGGATCTTGGAATTGTGAATTACTTTGCTAATATTCTTAAAATATTAAGTTCTGTAAATTATCTAATAAAAATGTATGACTCTTTTGGTATTGAGAATTAGTAGTCACTTGATAGACAACTGATTTTATCCGAGAGTTTAATCCACAGCGAATCATTTACTTACTAGTACTATAAGTCAATGTGTAATTCAGATATCTACTTACTTACTAGTAACAAGATTGAGCATGAAGGACACCAGACTCGGGGAGATGTTTTTGGTTTTGTTTCTGTTTTCTACAAAAATGCTATCCATCTGGACATTTCTGAGTCAGCAAAAAAGAGATTTGGTCACTATAAGTTCAGGTGATAGTGAACAAGGCACCTGAGAGAATTGATCCAAATCCATATTCCTTCTTTGAGCTTTGGGGCAAAAACGTTTCTATATCTATTCCTGGAAATTTCTCTAAGTTTAATGTAACAGAAACCTTTTTTTTTGGGGGGGGGAGACCAAACCCTTTATGTGGCACTCATATATTGGCTCCCCAACTGGACTCCAGCTTCCTGGAGATCACAAGTTATATATTGTTTCCTCTTCTGGGAGACCTTGGACTATTCAGTCAAATGTCTTGCACAGAGCAGAACCTTAACAATAATTGAATGTGATAACGTATACAGTTGGGAGAGAAAGCCTGCGTGTTTCATTTTGAAGATTCTGAGAGAAATATAATGCTTAGATATTCCCCAAAGCTTTGCATAATCAATGCTTACTGTTTGGACCTCTGTTCTTCCCTCTCTACAACCTTCTTTCCCTTGGAAAGTTCTGAAATTCAGCTATGCCAGAAGAGTATGGATTGGTCCAAATTCTTTTACCTCCAAGCTTCACCTATCTCCAGAGATCCATATCATATTTTCAGCTATCCAAAGAACATCTGATGGTGCATGTATCTATTTTATCTTGCTGAAAGAAATGTAAGTTCCTCTATGGTAGGAACCACATCACACAAAAAATGTTCATTAAATACTGGCTTGCCAGTTCTGTGACTCTAAGAATAACTGTTATATTCTCTGCCATGTTTTTACAATGTCACGTGTAGTTAAGTTTCAAAAAAAATATCCTTAAAGTGATGATGGTGATAGAAATCTACACGATTATTCAGCTAGATCTAGAGTAGGCTTGAGTGCCACAGGTTAAAATCCGGCTGAGGACCCAAGTTTGAATAGTTCCTTTGAAATTATTTTATGCCAACACAAAGGGTATAACTTTAGATTCATTGAAGATGGTGATAAAGGAGCTTGATATCATTTTCAAGAGAAAGTAATTAGAAATCAAAATAGAACACAGAAAGAAGTCATGAGCAAGCTATAAATGGCCTTTCCTTTGCTCCGTCCAGCCATCTGCGGTCACTCTCAAAGACTCAAAGAGTTCTGAATACAAATACAGTAAATTGAATACGCCTCATAAAAGAAAGGTTCTGATACAAGGGGAAAAAGATAATATGAAATGTAATTAAAGGCCTCGAGATGAATATCTGCCCACAAATTTCCTTTTCTTTTGAAGTCCTCTATAAAGTAATAGCTTACATATCCAATTCAGTCTAGGAATATATTAAAGGAAAAGACAATTTCTAATCACGAAGCTCAATCATCAGCTAAGCAATGACAGCCCTGATATTCACCGAGATATTAATTAATTCTTGTGGAGGGACTGTGGCTGCAGATGGTTTAATTTAAACCACCTAAAAATGGTTATATTTAATTTGTTATTGGTAGCCAATGATGTCCTAAATTTGCTGTCAAAAAAAGACAAAAAGAAGAGAAATTTCCACTCGTTTAGTAACCTTTAAATAATGAATCATTTCCTACTTAGGCCCTGGAGTGAAAAAGGAAAGGACAAGATCAAGATCCTAAGTGAGGTTTCATTTTAGATTGTTTAAGGAGTTCTTAAGTAGTTGGAGAAGAGTTACAATTGTCTTCTTGGCTATAAAACTCAACTACTTGAGCATTATTATTGAAGCGAATTTTCAGAACCGCAAACCTGCTGGTATTTTCATATATTGCAACATTTGCAATGCCCTTAGTAAACCATTCAGTCTGGCTTACTTAAACAGGGGAGGACATCGAGGCTCAGAAAAGACGAGAACGCAAGTCATTAAACTGTAAATTTGTACTATAAAAACCTTTCTCCACAGTGCTCGTGTGCTCTTATGTATTAATTATTAAGCAAATATGTATTGAAAGAGCCCACAATGTGTAATGATGTATGCAGAGGGTAGTTGTGGGGGAAGTGAATAATATGTAATTTCATCCTATGCGAGTTCATAAGCCAGTAGGAAAGACAAGACTCAAATTCAAAAGGAAGATGATGCGTATAGAACCTTAAACACCATGCCAGGCACATTGGAGACAGACCTTGAGGCCTAAAAAACAAAAAGCAAACGAACAAAACCAAACACAATACAACGTGTGCGGGTGTCAACCTAGATAATCCTTTATATGACCAGCAGTCCCTCTCCACTGCACATACAAAATCATAGCACATGTGAATTTTAGGTATTGTTCCTTGGCTTTACAATCTGCATCGTCCTCCCAGCCCCACCTTCATAAAACGTCTCGACATTTGACAGCTACCTTAGCATCTGGTTGCTATTAACCACACGTCTGCTTTGCCCAGACGTTGGGCAGCCCGATTTTGTGGCATTGTGATGTGTGTGGGAGACGTGTAGACTTCAAACGCGGAATTGGGGAGTTGTCGGAAGTGAGCCTTAAGGCGCTAATCCTCAGATTCTATAATCACAATGGGAATGAAAAGGGGGAAAGTTTTGAGCAGCATTTTGTCAAAATAACTGAGAAGCTTGAGACTAGAGGGAGAAAGGTGATCCGAGAATGACTCCCAGGCAGAAAGAATAAGCATTATTTCAATTTGCATGAAAAAGTAAAGAAATGTGGGAGGAGGGATAGAATACTTTTTAAATTCTAACAATGTGAGTGTTTTCATACATGCATTCTGTATTAGGCTACAGATAAATGTCCTTTTATTTGCTCTAGTTGCTTCACTCTGAATCAAGAGACTCAGCATATCGACCATAGATAGGAACAAGTTTGGCTACTCTTCTGAAAATTGTACTTATCCACAGCAAAGTACAACACTAAGGTTAAAAAGGTAGCAAATCACTTTATAGCAATGGATTATCGTCTCAAGTTGTCAGTGGTTTTTAACTATTACATTAGATTCTAGGTGTAATGATGTATTAAATTATTAAATTCTATTAAATTCTCACTACTTTTATTTTAGTGGTAAAATTTGTGAGAGGTTTCTTCATATTCCTTTCTCCATTTTATACATTCATATAATTTATGTTTCCAGATTTGTAACCTTAGGGATGTAAGGCATTTAACCTCAGTGGTTTCTGTATCCCTGTGGTTTTTTTTTTTTTAATTTTATTTTAAAAATTCTTCTTTTTTTTTTAATGTTTATTTATTTTTGAGACAGAGAGAGACAGAGCATGAGCAGGGAAGGGGCAGAGAGAGAGGGAGACACAGAATGTGAAGCCGGCTCCAGGCTCTGAGCTGTCAGCACAGAGCCCGACGCGGGGCTTGAACTCACGAACTGTGAGATCATGACCTGAGCCAAAGTCGGACGCTTAACCGACTGAGCCACCCAGGCGCCCCTCTGCATCCTTGTTTGTAACAAAAAGGTTAGTTTGATCCAGGAAGATCAGAAAGATCACTTGGTACAGTCCTCTTATTCTATAGTTGTAGAAACTGAGGCTCTTGAAGGTAGGAAGGAAAGAAAGTCACTGTCGTCTGTACTATAAGCTGCAGGACTATATTATTATACAGAATTGCCTTTCGGTCTAACAGGACTATTAACTTCTTCAAGGAAGTACTGTGTAGTATGTGTGTCACTTCTCTAACATCCAAAGAAATGTTAGGCAGACAGTAGGCCCTCAACAAACACTTGCTGAAATTCCATGATTGTTACAAGCCTTGGATTCGCCTTCATCATGCAGTTGACTAATTTGACAGATAAACATGGATCATGAATTTTGTCAATCTACTTACCAAACATTGAGATGATTGGCTGAGGTTTGGCAGTAGAAGCAGGAAAAAAGTTAAGGTAGACCATAATTCAGTGAGAGGGTGGTAATGAACCTTCAAACTAATGAAATGAGTGAGTGTGTGCTAACTTAAGATTTTGTGGAGCAAGAGGCAATGTATCAGGCAGAAAGTGTAACCAAGGATTGGGGTGGAGGGGAACTTGTTCAATGGGTATAGAGTTTCAGTTTTACAAGATGAAAAAAATTACAAAGATGGATGGCGGTGATGGTCCCAAAACTGTGTGAATGTATGTAATACTACTGAAATGTACATGTAACCATGGTTAAGATGGTAACTTTAATGGTATGTGTATTTTATGACAATAAAAGTATATTTTTCAAAAAGATAAGTAACCATCCTAATAAAGAATACCTTCCCAAGTGGGGAAGAGGGTCATCGTATACATGAGTAGTTTTCGGGCTTATAATTCTACCATATGTCATCAGTTTTGTCCATTTGTTTACAGTGATTTTAAAAATAGGTATAGAAGCATAATGAAAGGACGAGGGAAATAAGTCTGTTGAGAAACCAACTCATTTCTGCTTTTTAAAAACTTGGCTTAAAAAAAATTTGTTGGAGAGATACCAGATCCTTTTTCTTTTACTTCCACCAAGAATAGTCATCAATTTCTCTCTGCATCTATTGTAGACTGACATTACACATAATAATATAAGATATGGGGCTATTAGCCCTTTGGGAATCAGTGACTAACCAAACCCCCAAAGAGTGCTAGAACAATCTACCTACAGAAGCATTACATTCATTTTAACTGTTTTTCTAAGATTAAAAAAAAAAAAAACTAACAGGTTCACAATTTTATCACTCAAGGAATTCATTAATAGTAACCTCTGATTTCCTATTACAGTATAAAAATGAAGCAATAAAACTTGTTTATAAATTTATTTGCTGTAAAGGCATTCGGGAATTATTACTTAAAAAAGAAAAAGTTCTGCTCCGCTCTGAACCATCAACTCACACTACAAAATGAGTGTAGACCCTTGAGGTTACTAATTAAAAGCTAAAAAACAAGGGAATTCTACAGCCAGAATATGGAACTGATCCTAATCATTGATCATTACCCACCTTCACCAAACACGTATGTGGCCAATAGAATCGGGTGTCTCTTTCTCTCTTTTATATCTATCTATCTATCTATCTATCTATCATCTATCTATTAATTATCTATTTAGTTTATTTAAATAAAATAAAAACGTATTTATAGTTGTATATTATTCCACTGTGAACTGAAAAAAATAAACTGTGTATGATAGGGCTAAACTTTAGCTATAAACCAGTTTAAGAAGATTTATAATTTCTTGGGGCGCCTGGGTGGCTCAGCCGGTTGAGCGTCCGACTTCGGCTCAGGTCATGATCTTGCGGTCTGTGGGTTCCAGCCCCATGTCGGGCTCTGTGCTGACAGCTCGGAGCCTGGAGCCTGTTTCAGATTCTGTGTCTCCCTCTCTCTGCCCCTCCCTGCTCATGCTCTGTCTCTCTCTTTGTCAAAAATAAATAAACATCAAACAAAACTTTATTAAGAAGATTTATAATTTCTTAATCGCTCTAAAGTATGTTGAGAGAGATTACATGACATCATTTCAGAGAAATCCTTTGTTCTGCTGATGCTTTGAGTTTTTAAATTTTTTGTGAAGGTGTGCGAGAAATTCTACTCTATTTCTTCCTGTGTCTTCTCTCACTTTTAACCATTGGAATCATTGGAACCATCCTCTATCCATTCCTAAGAGGATGGATGGATAGATCGATAGAGAGATAGATAGATAGATAGATAGATAAATAGATAGATAGATGTGGATTGATCATATATGTGACAATACAATTAATCAAGATATAGTAATTGATTACTTACTATGAGCAAAAAGTTTGCCATGTATGTGGGTTAGTCAGCAAAACCTTTACGCAAGGTGGGGGTGGTTGTTTAAACCAGACCTTGAAAACCAAGTAGAATGTAGATAGGTTTGGGAAGGGAAGCTGAAATCACAGAACTAAGTTTTCCCATTTGACTCCCCATTTTTAAGCAATAAATTATTGTGGAATCACAAGTCCCAGTTTTTATGTCATTAAAATGGAAGTAGTTTTTTTTTCATCAATCACAAAATAAAGCCTTTAAGCATACAGATTGTTTGGTATGTTCTTTTAAACCCTTCATTAATTTTAAGTACTCAACAGGAATACAGTCTTCCTACCTGAGCGCAGATCAGTAAACTAAAAAGTTGACAGTTACTTTTTACAGTACCAATTTTCCAGGTCATGGCTATTAAATTGTTTCTCCTGATGCCAGTGTGAAAAGGTAATACATGGCAAATAGGATCAGACAACCCCTCACTCCTCCCTCATACACGATAAATAATTTTATTTAATTTTTTTAATTTTAGACAGAGAGCACGTGAGAAGGGCAGGGCAGAGGGAGGGAGGGAAGGGGGGGGAGGGGAGAGAGGATCTTAAGCAGGTTCCATGCTCAGCACAGAGCCCTATGTGGGGCTCGGTCTCATGACCCTGGGATCATGACCTGAGCCACAATCAAGAGTCAGACGCTCGACAGATCGAGCTACCCAGGCGCCCCATGATAAAGAATTTTTAACACCCTCTGCTTCTTCCAGTCTCGGACCTCCAGGATTTCAATTTTCCTGTTTGAATTCCAAGTAGGCGACTGTATATAAAGGACTAAATTTCAATGGCCTGTGTTGTGGTGTCACATACAGGACAAACCACACACCCTTATGTGTCCAACTCACTGTAATGACACCCGAGTCTTTCCAGTCAGCCTCTGTGCAGAACAGCATTATATCCATGATTTTAATTCAGCTTTTAAATGATCTAAGTCCCCTGAGCCTCACTCAGGCTTCCTGTCCCTCAGTCCCTCAGCATTAACAGTACTTTCTCATTTGCTTTACTTTTTTTTTTTTTATTGATAGCTGAATCCCCAGATGAAATGTTACACGCTTATCTTATTACTTTGTCAAACAGCGTATTAATGATTAATGGACACTGTCAGTAATAATAGCCTAATGTTCACATGCAAATCTGTCCCATCCAAAGACTAGGGGCTACAGTATGAAAGATAAAGTAGCCCATTCCGTAATGAAGACAGGAGAGTTTACCGTTGGACAGCATAGTCTCTGGAATCAGAACTGCAAGGTTTCAAGCTTGGTTTCAGTTAATTAGCGTAAGTGGATTATTTAACCCCTTTGTGGTGCCTCAGTTTCCCTATCTGCAAATGGCGGGTATCAGTTGTACCTTCGCATGGGGTAAATATGCCTTCTCATGGGGTAAATGTGAGGCTTACATGAGTAAAATACATGTAACCCTCTTAAAATGGGCGAGTCTTCCTACTTTGATCATAGGAAGCTGTACCTGAAAGTATTAAGTCTTTGACTACTGAGATAAACTCAGAGACATGTGGATTTAAAATGTACTTATGGGGCAGCTGGGTGGCTCAGTCGGTGAAGCCTCTGACTCTCGATCTTGGCTCAGGTCATGATCTCGTGGTTCGTGAAAGGTTCGTGAGATCAAGCCCTACGTCGGGCTCTGCGTTGACAGCGTGCAACCTGCCCGTTGAGACTCTCTGCCCCTCCCTATCTGCCCCTCCCTATCTGCCCCTCTCTATCTGCCCCTCCCTCCCTCCCTCCCTCCCTCCCTCATGCTTCTCTTTCTCAAAAATAAATGAATAAACATTAAAAAAAAAGCACCATGACTTCAAAGACACTAACGACTTTAAAGGCAACGGTAATTTTTTTTTTTTAGAAAAATGAAAAAAGATAAAGAGAACCCCAGTTCAGTGTGTTCATTGCTATTCTTTTCGAGAGATTAGTTGATATGGTCTTTGGTTTCAGTAGTAATTTTTATTTAAAAAAAAAATTTATAGTGCACCTACCCCCTACATCCTGTATTATAAGGCTGATTCCACTCTGAATGCTCACTCTCCCTTCCTCCCTCCAATCAAGCTGCTTCATTTTCCTTGGAAGGCGACACTCACTCCCCACCCTCATTCTTCCCAGGCTTGGCTAACCACCTTGTACAGTATTTCAGGCTGCACCTAGGTGCGTTGAACTAACTCTCCATTTCCTGATTTCTTTATTGCTCACTCCTTTTATCAGAAATCTAGGCCTTAGAAAGAAGGAAGAAAAAAAGAAAGAAAGAAAGAAAGAAAGAAGAAAGAAAGAAAGAAAGAGAAAGAAAAGAAGAAAGAAGGAGGAAAAGAAGGAAAAAAGGAAAGGAAGGAAGAAAGAAAAAGATTGGAAGGAAGGAAGAAATCTATTCCTTTTATTGTCCACCAGAGGATACTTCATTCTTATAGTGACCTGAACCGAATTAACTAAAGCCGTGTTTAGGAATTTAGGGCAGGTGAAATGGCCTTCGCTGACCACCTATATACTCTCAATGTTTTTCCATGGGCCAAAAGAAACTGATAGAGAAATAAGGCTGGGGATGGGATGGAGAACAGGTTTAGGAGAGCACTTCCTTAAAAATGGGTCAGAAGGAAAGCGTGGTCATTTTAATAACTAACTTGAAATGCATTAATAACACTAGCCTGTCACAAGGGATCCATTTTTTCAATGTAAGGAAGATGGAGTTTGTATGTGGAGGGCAAGGAACCAAAAGGGACCATGTAAGATACTGCAGAAAGAGACGACTGTATCATGGATGAGACCTTCAGGACATAGAAGGAAACAGGATCCAGTGCACAGAGGGAGAAGTTAACTCGGGAAAGGAACAGGGGCATTTATGTTTCCAAGGCAAAGCAAAAGACATAAGCACAGAAGTAATAAATAAATATCTAGAAGAAGAGGACGGAGAAGATAATAGAGATGACATCTTCCTCATACTTCTATCTCTTTAGCTTCTGTTTTCTCTGTGTGGTGTGAAAGAATCGCTGAAATCGGGGGGTACCGGAGTAGCCTAGAGAAGTTGGCAGGACTTGCAAAAGTTTGGAACACGTGTCTCGGAACATAGGAAAGGGAGTCAACACGCAAATTTGGCAAGCAAAGGGATTGTTGAGCCGTGCTGAGGGCCCAGCTGAGACTGGAGACGGTGAATGTGTAGTTTTGTGAGTTTTCTCCAGGAATGCTCAGCGATCCGAGTAGAAAATAGGACAGATTATCTTGAAATAGGGGAGGTAAATGGTGGGGGGGGCAGTGGAAGGGCAGCAAGGACGGTCGTGTGTATTGGGTGATGGTGAGAAATGCGATGAGTGGCATAAGGGGTCAGACTATCAGATTAGGAAGAAAAAGAAGTGGAGATGGCAAGTGGGTGGGTACTGAGTCCAAGTTTTCTGAACTTCCTAGTATTTCTGAACTGTAAAATTTTAGAAACTGATGTATTTCAGGTGTGTCCCTGGGCCCGAGGACAATGGAAAACAAGAGGCCAAGGAACGAGGAGGCCGGACTGTTATTCAGCCATCGGCAAAAATAATGAAGTCTCTAGAAACCGGCAAGATTAAAATCGGACAACAAGAAAGGGCCAGGAGCCGAAAATTTCAAGGAAGGTGTAGGCATTAAGAGACCAGAAAATGTTGAAAAGGGGTATGCATCAGTGAAAACTTCTTTAAATAAAAGCAGAAGAGACATGTTCTAGTGTGCTGGAAATTCATGTCCAAAAGAACTTTCTGCAGCGACGAGGACAGTCTATGCCTGCACTGTCCAACAGGGGGTCACGGGGCACCGGTGGTTGTCCAGCAGCTAAAATACGGTCTGTGAGACTGAAGGACTGAATTTATAGTTTTATTCACTGTCGACCAGTTTGCATGTAAATAGCCACGCGTGGCTGGGGCTGTCATCCTGTGCCGTCCTGCAGGCTATTCGATAACTGTCAACAAATTTAGGCTTAGTTATTAATAGGCAGTGACAAAAACAAGTCGCCCCTCTTAGTGGATGTTTGTATTTAAAGGAGACGAGAACTAACATTAGAAAGGAAATTCCTCAATGTAGAATCTCAAGTGCTGCAGAAAACCACGAAGGCGACTCATTTGGGGGCCCAGAGGCCTTTCTAGTGCTTCTCAAATTAGATCATGCAAGTGGTCGTCTATGAATAAAGTTTACCCTAATTAATAAGATTGGCTTTATTAAATGCCCACTATAGATGCGATATCGTAAACCTTTTATTGATTTTTGAGAGAGCGCAAGCAGGGGAAGGGCACAGAGGGAGGGAGACAGGGGATCTAAATCTAAATCAGCTCTGCGCTAACAGCAACAAGCCTGATGTGGGGCTCGAACTTAGCCACAGTTGGAGGCTCAACCCACTGAGCCACCCAGGCGCCCCCAGATGGCATAGTCTTAAACACAGTTGAAACGAAGAAGAATTAGGATGAAGTAGAGATACTGGGTACAGGGAGAAAAAAAAACAACAACATAATTAAGATTCTAGCTCACGTGCTTCGTGTTTGAACTCCTGCTTTTACTCTATCATTTGTGGATGACAATGTCAGAAATAACCGCCAAGGGGTCGTTGTGTGTGAGCATTAGGTGAAATCGGCTAGCGACTGGCCAAATGATGGTGCGGCTTAACCTCTTGGTTGGTTTCAGTGTTCGTTGTTGAAAATGGAGATTACTAGGCTGTTTTGCAGCAATGTTCTCAGCATATGGGGCTTCTGAGATTCAAGAGTGTACAAGTTGTAGATTAAATGACATAAGTATCCTGGAACAGGGGCAAATAAACAATAATAATAAACAAAAACAGCTTTGTGCAAAAATTTAAAATGCTTAATATCCATGTGCTTCACAATAATCAAATAGGATTAACAGATCATTACATTAATGTGTCACGTTAATGTACGTTATTATATTACGATGGTATATCTTATTACTGTATCTTATTAACTCCAACTTACGGTCAAGTTTTCCTCATTTGCTCATGGCTATCTAGGCCCCTAGTGGTACCAATTCACTATTTCTTCCACTAGACAACACTGATCTTCAGCAGATGTTCTACCAAAAAAGTCTCAATACAAGCGTTGTACACCCCCATTTTGGGAGGGGTTCCGCTGCTATAAGAATAGGGTGGTAAGAGGTTCTTTAATGATGCTGACCAAATGGTCTGAAGCTTCTGGAGCCATTATAGCTTGGGACCTATTTGCCTGCAGGCTCAGAAAGCAGCCACTTTCTTCGGTCTCAGGCCTTGAGCAATTTAATAAGAGTAGCTGAAGACATTTAATGTTGGTTTCGGATAATCTCTCTCTCAAATTTCGTTTTGATTGTTGTGTTTCCCTTCAGTGGAGAGAAATACCGTTTACTTGAAGGCAAAAAATGGACTAGTAAAATAACTGAGGATTCATGGAGGCTTCAGATTCTTATTTAGATTTAGGTACTGACCAGCTACATGCAGAAATATTCTCAAATCATTCAATTCCAAGTGGTAGTGCCCATCTAACACGGTTTTAGAATTTACTTGCCAGAGGAGAAATCTACTACTTGTAAACCCCGGTGGGGGAGATCCCCACAGTGCTTAAACCTTTAATGGATCAGTCCAACGTCATATCAGAGATGTTAGGTTTTTAAGGTTTTACGTGTACTGTGGAAGAAATAAACATCTTTTTTCCCAGGTAGCCTTGAAAGCACAAAGAAATATTTCTTACTCCATTGCCTTAAATTAATCTAGAAAAATGTCAGTTTCTCCTCTCTCCTCGCATGAATTCATACAGCACCAAAGCCTGTCATGTTATTATCTGAAAATGTCATCATCATCAACCGTGACAGCTCCAGATATAGATCTCTCAGGAAAGCACAGGAAGGGTTAATAACCTTCTCTAGATCATGCAGAGAGAAAAACACTGTCAGTGCTGGCTTAAGCACCCCGGATCCTACCTTGACATTGCAATCATAAGCCTTATCCACCTTCGGAATTTCAGGACTTACCTTGGGCTTGTTGCTGTAGATGATAATAGCTAGTAGGAAAGAAATTGTGTGGATGAAATAAACAAATATTTTATTACCTCCCCAGGAGGATTAGAAGAACATATTTAAGGAATAAAATGTTTAATTAAATATTCTAGAACCCACCTCCCGACAACATAGAAAAAACTATTTAATTCTCCCCCCTCACCCCCTGGAGGGGGGGGGTGAGGTGTGTGTGTGTGTGTGTGTGTGTGTGTGTGTGTGTGTGTGTGTGATTGTCAGAATGGTTGATATGTGGATACACCTCTCCATCAAAATTTAAACTCTAGAACCCAGATGTCCTTCTGCACCCCTGTGGGTGAGGTCAAGAGGGTCTGCAAGCTGGGAAGCTCAGAGGTTGCTCACTGCGCAGCTAAGTGCTACTTCGCCCTACAGCGAGGTTCCCTCGGTTAGCCTGCCTGAAAGGTATGTGGTGAGGGGCATAGGCCCTTAGTGGCTCAGCAGTCAGAGGTTCCTTGGGTAGGGCTCGTGATGGTAAACATTAATGAAGAGGCTGCACGGTACTGGCTCCGATTCTTGACCAAATTAGATACCAAGTATCAAATGTCGCCCGCTGAATCTGAGTGGAGGAGTGCTGTCGCTTCAAATAAAGGGGTCTTGAACACAATACAAAATGTTGGTCACCTCCGGTCGCGTACTACCCAACGGGAAGCCAAAGGCAAAGGGCACGGCGCAAAAAAAAAAAAAAAAAAAAAAAAAGAAAAGAAAAGAAACAGACACACAGACACGTTTTGCAATGACGAACTTTATGTGGCTTCAGGAACGGCAACACTGTTAAGACTGGAGACTTTTCCGCGATCCTCTTCAAAATATAGTGACTTAGGTAAACTCATAAAAAGGCTCGCCGAATGCCCTGATGCTCTCCTCTTAAACTTACGTGACCATCAGCAGCGCTGTTCAAATTCAGCCCACAGCTGTTAGACCCAGACACAGATCCGCAGTGTTCCTATCCCCAGAGTTACCGGTGTTCCCTGAGACCCTCCGAGAATCAGGGTCGGTTTTCAATGAGCACGTCAGAGAGGATCCTTCGCCCCACGCTGCTCCCACTGTCCCAAGCCCTGTGCCCCCCTCCCACTTTCCTGAAATCGGCTTTCTTAAAAACGGAGCCCGTATCCCCAATTCAGTTGCACCTTCCGCAGCCCGAACCTCTGCCCAGAGACACCCACGTTCCCTCTCCCCCCGCCCCTCCACTTCTTGAGACCCCACGCCCGCCTCCCGTTTCTCTCTCAGCAACCCGGGCGCTGGATTCTCGAGACCACCCTCCCCCCCTCCGCCCAGCGCCTCCATCTCAAGTCCTCCCCCCTTCCCCCCCCCCCCCCCCGGCTTCCCAACCTCCTTTGAGGCTTCAGTGCCCCTCCCGTGGAGCTAAGACACCCCCCCCCGCCTCCTCCCAGAGACCCCCAGGCTCTCCTCGAGCTGCGCGTTCAGAGTCCCTCCCTACCTCCCGCCCCCCCCCCCCCACCTCCCGCTCGGGCCAGCGCAGTTCTGCAAGCTGCAACCATCCGGGACCTGTCCCCGCTCCCCACCCCATCCCCCCCGCCTGAACCGTTAGGGTCTCGGCTAGCAATGCCGCCCGGGGCTCCAACTTACCACAAGCGTCCGGGAGGAAGACGAGGCAACGGTCGCCGCGGCGGCAGCTAGACGAGAAACGGACTCGGCTGCAATCGCCCAGCGGAGCCCGCGGCAGTCGATGCGCTGCGCTGCGCTGCGCGCCGCAATCTCGCGCCTCGGCGGAGGGAGGGACGGAGGGAGCTCGGCGCGATAGTGAGCACCGGCGAGTCGACCTCCTCTGGGCGACCGTGCGCCCCCGGACAGGTTTGGCTGGTCTTGCTCCACTATCTTACTCTAGCTTAGTAACTGACCACCTCCAGCATCTCTGCACTATTCGCGTCTTCTTTCTTCTTCGGTGGCCCCTAACTAACTACACTACTCTAAACGGACGAAGGCCATCACGCGAGCGCCACGCCGATCTCGACGACTCCGACGACAGCGGTGTCCAAGAGGGAGGAAAAGTTCGTATGCGATCGCAGGTAAGGGGCGGCAGGCCGATGGAGCAGCCAAGGTTGGCGATCTAGCTGCTCCAAAGGCAAGATCGGAAAGATCGGTGCGCCCGAGGCTGCGAGCTTCCTCGGCGAGCACCAGAGCGCCTACCCCGCGCTGGCGGTGCTGCACCGCTCTCTTGGGCCAAAACCGGAGGAGGGGTGGAGCCAAGAGCGGCCAATCAGCGCTCAGCATTGCACTGCCCCCGGCCTGTTTGGACCGTGTCTTAGTGCATCTGGAACCTGCTGGCAGGGGGCGCGAGACCCCGTGGTGGTGGTGGTGGCGGTGGTGGCGGCGGTGGTGATTAACTTGATTTATGAGGCCTGGAGTCTGGGGGGAACCGAGGTCAGTCATGGGGTGGGGGTGTCTCAAGAATGCACCCTTAAAGATTCACAGAACGTCTTCCCAAACACACACACACACACACACACACGCACACACGCACACACACACACACACACACCTTAACATTTCAGAAGTCTTAGAAGTTCCACCAAGCTTTGAAACTCCCTCTGACGTTCTGTCTCCAACTCCTAACCCCTTTCCACAACAGGAACAAGCGAGGCATTCACAAGGTCAAACATATTTAGTGAGCAAAGGCCGTGGCTCTAAGGCCCTTTACCACAGCATCCCCCCCCACACACACACACCCCGCGTTGTCCCTAGCCCCAAATGCTGAGAAAGGAGAAAGGAAAACTCTTGGCCTTCATGCCCCAAGAGGGTACAATTTGGTTTCCTTCTTGACCCCACAGCCCCCCCTAGGTGCTTAGAAAGACACCCCAGGGGCAGCTATTTTGCGTTTCTGCGGTGGGGCTGTACCTATTTCTCTGGGACAGAGCCTGAGGCCCACGGTCAGTTGTCGCCCCAGCCGCCGTGAGGGCTGCCTTGACATGGTCAAGACAGCAGGGTAAGAAGTGAACCACAGATATCCCTTTTGGCAACTAACGGGATGCCGAGCTGCAGCCCTGTAAGCAGAGCTCTCCCGCCCCCCCCCCCCCCCCCCGCCGGGCTCCCCGGCGCCCGGCAGGTGCCTGCGGTGTCCTGGCCGCCCCGCAGAGAACGGTGGTCGGAGCCACCTGGGCCAAGACGCCTCGGAGGCAGCAAGACCAAACTTAGTAGTGGAGAAGATCCCACCGGGAAGGGGGCCAAAGCAGATTCCTTCTAAGGAGGAATGGAAATTGAGGGGTGTGTGTGTCTCTGGTCCTGGTCGAGGCTCCGTCGCAATGTACCGAGGGCCGCGGGAGAAGTGGGGATTGGCTCCTTGCCGGTCCCAGGAGCCGCGCCGAAGAAAGAGATCGAGACTCCGGTTCGGCTACTTGGGACCCGACCGCAGAGCGGCGATTATACGAACAGGCTACATACACCGGCGGCCGTAGGGCAGCTGGGGGGGGGGGGGGGGGGATCGGACCCCAGGGAGCGCAGAGGGAAGGGAGCGGCTGGCCTCCCTGGGGACGGTTTGCCTCAGTAGCACCAAAACTTCGGGTTGGGGAAGGAGGTGGGAGCAATGATAAGAAGTGGGTCCTTTCCTTCTTTCGGGTCACTTCCGTCTGTGCCTCAGTTTCCCGATTCACAAAGGGAACTCTTTGGTCTATTCCAACAGGGGCTTGCGGGAATCCTAGGATTTCCCCCGTCTTCACTGAATTCAGACAGTTTGCAGGGTTCTGACATTTCATTTGGCAGCGAGCATACTGTCCACACCCAAGTTCTCCTTCGCAAAGCAAAAACCCATCGCAGTGTTCTTGGAGCATCTGTTGAATGCTACTGCATGGTGCCGCACAGGTGGCGGCGACCGCGCTGCGAAGTCCGCGGGCTGCACAACGTTCGCGTGTTTAGCAAGGCTTTGTTCGCGAACGGTAATTTGTAAATATCGAAGAGCAAACGTATGTCTTCCTTCTAACTTAATGAAGCACCCGTCTTTCAAAATTCCCCAAGTGTCCTCTTTCTCTGTCCCCGCGGGCACAGAATGCTTGGTCCCGGCTTCTCTGGCGGGACTGCCTTATTTTGTGGGAGACCGAGACGTGAGTCCTACTTTTAAAAATGTAAATATAAATGCCTGTGATACACTCGCTAAAGGGCAAGATGGACTCTGCCGAGCCGAGAGCCCTGAGCGAGCGTCCGCCGATGCCGAAGCGAAGCCGGGGACCTTTTGGAGCTGCCCGGCTCCCTGGGGGAACCAGGCTGAGAGCCGCTGACCACGGTCAGGACAATGATGAGGCTGGGGGTGAGGATGCATCGGTTATTATTACGATTATTACTATTACTACTACTCCTAGCCATCTCGCTCTCTAGGCTGTTCTCTCCTTCTCCCCGAGACCGGCACCAGTGCCGAGAAGGACCCGGGGTGAAGCCCGTTCGGGGATGGGGAAGGTTCCCGGTGCCGCACAGAGTTAGCTCACCAGGCGGCGGGCTGAAGCGCGCCTTGGGCTTCCAAATTCG
Organism: Felis catus; assembly: GCF_018350175.1. Taxonomy (NCBI): domain Eukaryota; kingdom Metazoa; phylum Chordata; class Mammalia; order Carnivora; family Felidae; genus Felis; species Felis catus. The sequence continues at coordinate 93,388,726 of NC_058386.1, read as the reverse complement.
AGTGCGCACCGGCAGGCAAATTTGCCCTTGAGCGGCGCTCGCCGGGTGGCCGCGAGCGGGGAAGGCCGAGCCCGAGCCGGGGACGCAGCCGGGCTCGGGGCGCGGGGTTCAGCGAGGAGCGCCAGCCCCGCTTTCCCGGCACAGGAGGCGCGTACCGCCCCTTTGGCTTCTCTAGGCGGCGGCCTGGCCCGGCGCTAGCGGGTCCGACGGGTTTTGGTGGGTTTGGCAACCCTAGCCCGGAGAGTAGAGTGCAAGGAGTAATTTAGGGCTCCCTTTAAGATCGGGGGGAGCGAACTCCAAACCAGCACCCTCTGGCGCGCACTGCCGTCGCCGGAGAGGTTTTCTCCCAACTCCTGCCTAAAATCGTCCTGGGGAATCGGCCCGAGGATTTTCACGGCTTTCCCTTCCCTTCCTTAGGTCTATGGAAGTTGTCCCGGAAAAGAGGAGTCATGTACTGTGAAATTCTCGGCTTTGATGCAAATCCCCAGCTGTCCCCGGAACAGTTTCCAAAAACTTGCCCCCTTTTCTAAGGACATAGACTTGCCTTTGCAACTTTCACACCAGGGGGATTCCCCCCACCTCAACTATCTACCTTTCCAAAACTCCAGACTTGAAAATCCAGGAAAGATTTAAAGAAGATTGTTACCAACTAGGTAAAAATCGCTCATTTAAGACTTGGGGAACGTTCTTATAAACAATAGTAACCGACTGGAATAATTTACTTCCTTCCTCATTATGGTTTTTCCTCTTGACCAGAGAGCCCTATTATAACAAAACTAAAAGATTATAGACACATATGACTATGATTGATTTAATAATGAGTGACTGGTTTCCTGAAAAATACTCCAAGGCAGATATTTTTGCAGAGCAAAAGAAGCTACACAAAAATTCTACCTTGGGATTCTTACCACAGGACACAAATACAAGACATATTGATATTCCTTCCATCCATCCATATATATATATATATATATATATATATATATATATACTTTAGGTTTAAAGGAAATCTTGACAGAAGGATTTTGGGGGGTAATTAAACAATTGTATCAAATAATACTTTCAGCATTTCATATTTTTGCTTAACTGGGAAAACCCAGGATGATATCCATAATGTCCATCCTTGAGGCATGATATCCAAAGAGATAAACTTTCATGGTCTTTTACACAGTAAATTTCTCTTTTACTGTTCCTCAAGCAGGGTCATCGAATAAGAAAAAAAAAAAATCTTAGATACAGATGGCTCATTATACACAAAATCTTTTCAAAGTTGGTAGGATTATTTTTAATGAAGACGAAGGCAGGGGGCAGTCTCTGATCATGTCAGTCTTTGTCTGAGTGCAACTCGTTTTTGGAAAGATCCCCGTTTGAGCGAAAAACAACAGTCAACTCTGCTTCTCTGATCCTCTCATCGATGGTTGGAGGAAGAGACTAAAAACCTTTGGGGGAGGATTTGGAAGGTCCCGTCTACGTATTTTTGCCACTTCTCAGAATAAAAAGCTATATCAAGATTAGGAATCTGTCCTTCTGATTATTTTTTAGACATTCATTTAATTGTATCTGACATTCTTGTAGTTGTGACTTCTAGTAATCAAGTATCTAATAAAAAAAAAAAAAAACAACCAATATACCCATAAGTTTGAGGAGAGAGGGGCATATAATCTGGTAGCCTCACCAAGGAGGAGAGAGAGCAAGCTACTTAGACGTCAGTTCCTTAAAGAAACATTCAGGCTACGATGAATGCATTTTATAATATGGGCATGCGTTTCGCTCTTCCCGCACAGAATGAGAAAGATGACGATTAGGACCTTTTGTTTAAATTAAGCCAAGATTGAAAGGCCAGGGCAACAATGGGTTTTCTTTCATTCCTAGCCCTGAGCTAGCAGTCTTGTTCTGTCTACACCTTATTCTGACTCTTTCAGACCCCTCTGATCTCTACTGTGCATTCCTGCGGTAATGAGGGCTTTCACCAGGCATCAGAATATTTGCTTGTTTGAGAGTCATCTCCGGAAGTTCACGGGCCTGGTTTCCCTGGTCTGTAAGTCAACATTATTGCATTATTTCCACTATTTTCTTCTTTTCTTTTTGTAGGAACCATCTCTTCCACCAAATTAGAAGTACCTCGGGGACAACGGTTTAGTCCTGTTCTTTGCTTCCTCTACTTTGTTCCGACTTATCCTAATACGGGGCACCAAGAATGTAAATAACACTGATAATTAATTGTTGGCACAAAAGGGGTTAAGACGAAAGGCCAAGAAGGGCGGGACTGGTAAAACCTGAATTTTTCAAGGACCTGAATATAAATATAGAAAGCATGTTACTAAGTTGGCCCATGACCCAAAGAGATCATGGCAGTTTGAGCTGACCAAGATAGCCCTTACTAGGGGTAAATAAACGGGAGATGCTGAACGTTGGGTACCAAATTTCTGCGTGCAAATTCTGGTCACGGGAGAAGAAAACTCTTGGTGGATTTTAGTTGGCATCAAGATCACCAAGTCCAGGGGCGCCTGGGTGGCGCAGTCGGTTAAACGTCTGACTTCAGCCAGGTCACGATCTCGCAGTCTGTGAGTTCGAGCCCCGCGTCGGGCTCTGGGCTGATGGCTCAGAGCCTGGAGCCTGTTTCTGATTCTGTGTCTCCCTCTCTCTCTGCCCCTCCCCCGTTCATGCTCTGTCTCTCTCTGTCCCAAAAATAAATAAACGTTGAAGATCACCAAGTCCAAAGTCACGATTGCCAAAAAACCCAATCTTCTCTTGGCCTTTTACAACTTTCGTAGAAAGAGTCAAGATACAACCGGGCCCTGTTTGGTGCTCGCAGGCGCAATATTTAAAGAATGAAATCAGCAGATTGGAGTTCATCCACAGGAATGTTTCGGTTAGAAGGGGGCTGGAATCATGTTATACGATGAACTTTCATTTGTATCCTCCGGAAGACGAGACTCTCAGGATACATGCTAGCTGGCTTCAGCTATGTGAGGGATTCTCTTCTGGAAAAGGGGTTTGCTTTGATTCCCAAGGTCAGCATCCATATCTTATTTGTATTTTTTTTTTCTGTCGGTGCCTGGAACAAGTCTGACACCAAGTAGGCATTCTAGAAATATTTGCAAACTGAAGGAAGGACAAGCACAAGAGAATTAAACAGGAACCAGTTGTGGGCCCTGTAGATTCTGGCTCTGTAGGAGAATTTTACAGCGTTCAGAACTGGCCAAGGGCGGGATCAGCTGTTTCTGAAGGTAGTGACCTCTCCAGTATTGGGGTGTTCGACCCTGTAAAGGGTAATCCCTCAGTGGGAGTGTTACAAAGGCGAGTCACGTGTGAGGAAAGGGGAGAAACACGTAGCAAACGAATGATATTGAAAGCTCTTTGCAATCCTAAATCTTGCAGGACCCATAAATGCTGTCTCTGCTTTTAGGGGTTAGAAAAGAATATTGAGTTTTTGGAAACACACTGAGTAAGTTACGCACTGAAGACTTGCCGTAGATTCAGCTTTGCTGCAGGATACCAAGGCCACAGGACAGTTTTGTTGAGCCTAGGGCACTTACTAGCTACAGACTTCCATGGACAGTAAACTGAAGGAAGCTTATTATCATGAAAACAAAAGGATTATGTTGGGATCCCGGCATCCTTTATAATTCTAGACTACTATGAAAATGATCCAATTAAAAATATTGGGGTATGAGGAAAGGATGTAAATTAAGTTGAATGTTACAAGGGGAATTTCACGAACACAAACTGAATGTTAGCGGTAACAAAAGGAGAATTTGTTTTCTAGTAACCTGTAGAATATGTGCGTGTAGACTTCAATATTCTTCAGTCGCGTCTTTGCCTAAGACTCTTGAGGTTTGCACAAAGAAAATGTTCACTAAGAACTGGCACGGAGAGCAAATTGAAGCACAATTGGAAATAATGTTTGGGGCAGCTTTTGGTTTGTCTCCCTACTAATTATTTTATGTGACTGTGCAAATTGGCAAGGCTTTCAGGCTCACAGGTATACCAAAGAAGCCTTGGAACTAATTCCTGATTATACAACTATTTTACGTCAGAAGTGATACAATTCATCAAGATATGATAAATGGGAGCAAAAGATAAGGTACAGAACATGCTCAGCTCAAGCTTAGAGACTAGAGTTAAGGATTTTCAAAAATACGTACCTTACCGTGCAGTCTTTGCATGACTGAGTGATCTCCTCTGGTTTATTTGACTCTATTCTTTTATTCTTGTCCCAAGAGCTATTATTCGTTATTAGTTCAGTGCTGCCAGATTTTTTTCTAAAGCTAGAATTTAAATTAACATTCAAAAATATTTCCTGGAACTCAAGAAATCATTCCATCATCACGTAAAGCTGTGTTACAAGCGAGGCCATTTGTTCAGTATGATGTTCAAGTTAAGCTTAGTTCAGAGAGCTGTTGTTTCGTGATTTCCTTAAGGCTGCAGTGAACACACTGCACATTAAATAGACATATACACGGGGCGCCTGGGTGGCTCAGTCGGTTAAGCAACCGACTTCGGCTCAGGTCATGATCTCACGGTCTGTGAGTTCGAGCCCCGCGGCGGGCTGTGTGCCGATAGCTCAGAGCCTGGAGCCTGCTTCAGATTCTGTGTCTCCCTCTCTCTCTGACCCTCCCTCGTTCATGCTCGGTCTCTCTCTGTCTCAAAAATAAATAAACATTAAAAAAAATTTAAAAAAATAGACATATACCATTACTCAAATATACACATGAGCCAAGCACACATCTCAAAGGTGGTAAAGAGCTCTTCAAACTAGAATGTGTAATGCAAAAGGGGAAAAATGGTTGAGTTTATAATCCCCTTTGTTATCAACTGTTGCTTTCCAGATGGGGTAACAAAGATAAAAAGGAATTCACTTATCAGTAGTGTTTGAAATGTGGCACTTTTTCCTCCCCAAAGATCTTCTGTTGAAAAGTTGCAGTATTTTTGAAAAAGATAAATTTCTTCTCTTTATGCATACTTATTAAACAAGAATATGAATAATGGCCTATATTTCACTGTTAGATGCTGCCTACTTAACAGAAAAATCTTGTACATAAAATTTTAAGCAATGATCAATTTCACTACAGAACTCATACAGCTATGTTATTTTGCTTTGCCTGATATCCATATCCTCCCCAGGAAACGACAGAATCAACTAACCTCAACTTATTCATTTGGGTAACATGGCATATAAACTCCATATCCCCTGTTGTAATTCATCAGTGGTGTCAAATATGTCACAGGGGTTTTGGCAAACCCTTAACATCTGCCAGTTCCGAAAAATAACGTATATTGGAAGCCACCAGATTTAGCATAGCAGAACCAAAACAAGTATCAAAAACACACTATCGCTCCCACGACTACTGCCACCACCACCAAGGTCAGCGTCTTTTCCATCATCATCATTGGGAAGCTGGCCAACAAGAATTATTTAGTTGATTAGTAAGCACCAGTCATCCGTTTTGTTAATAGGTACTTTCTCCTCTTTATCAGACTTTGCTTCTCTCTCTTTTCATCAAGACATATTTACACAGAATTAAGACCCACATCATCCCCTTATCCAAGTGACACCCCCTTCTCTCAAAATACCTTCTCTCAAAATAGCTTCACTTGTTAGTTTATCAACTTTTGGTGCATTCATGGAAATAGAGCAGACTGGAGGATATTTTCCTACCCACCCTCCTATGGATAACATATTAACTCTGCTCCTTTATTTAAAAAAAAAAAAATTTTTAAGTTTACTTTTGAGACAGAGAGAGACAGAGCATGAACGGGGGAGGGGCAGAGAGAGAGGGAGACACAGAATCCGAAGCAGGCTCCAGGCTCTGAGCCATCAGCCCAGAGCCCGACGCGGGGCTCGAACTCCCGGACCGCGAGATCGTGACCTGAGCTGAAGTCCGGACGCTTAACCGACTGAGCCACCCAGGCGCCCCTTAACTCTGCTCCTTTAATAAAATGTTTCAACCAGGCAGCATTGGTAAATATAAAGAAGTCTTTGACACAGATTGCAACATTACACCAAAGAAATGAGGATTTTTCTTACTCCTCACCAAATTTGCAGGACTAAGTCTCCACACATTTCAAAGGCTAGAACGACACGAGTTTACTCAAGATGATGCATTGAAAGCAAGTAAGAGCACAGGCTCTGTCTTTCAAGACTGAATAAAAAAATGTTCAATAAAATCTTTTCCCACCACCAAAAAAAAATTATACACGTTTTAGTTTATGGACAAGTACAGAAATCCTTTATTGTCTCAAAGTGGAGTTTAACTTGAAGCAAAAGCCAATACAGCAGTGATTAGATGCCTACCGGAGTCAGCATTAATTCTCTGGCCTTTTGATTTGTGAAGTGACATCTTTTTACTCTGTGCATCTTCTGATCATTAGTAGGAAAATGGTAGAAAAAAATCCTTTACTAGGTGATCTTTCGGTGGAGAGTAACGAATGCTTCCACCGCTGATAGAGTCAAAGCTAGGGGCAAGATTTGCTAGAGAATTAAACTTTGTTAGCTTTCCATTTGGCCAGACCTTCATCTGCTAAAATATGATACAAAAATAAACCTTTATCTTTTAAAGTGCTGTACCCAGTAACCAAGAAGAGCCTGCTAAGTTAAGAACTAGATGGATTGATCTGCCATTGTTAACTTTGTGCATTTCCGACTTCATGATGACTCCAGTCTTTTTGTTGATATAACTTGGCTGAAGTGACACAGTGGAAGAATCATCTCTACTGTCTAGTTTGATTACAAAGTATTGTGGCTAGATTATATCAGTGGTCCTGGCTTGTTGAGAGTTGTTTTTTTTTTTTTTTTAAGTTTGTAGATCAAGTAATAGGGCATTAAAAAAAATCCCAAAAGAATTGTTTGCAACTCCGCCCTTCTGAGAAAAAAACCAATCCCAACAAGACATAAGCAACTAAGAAGGTGGTTTGCCTTTCAAACACACTGGTAGAGAGAATGCATGGGGAGAGGGACAGAAAAGGGGGGGAGAGACAGAGAGGAGGAGAGAGGGGGAGAGAGAGAGAGAGGGAGAATCTCAAGCAGACTCCACGCTCAGCATGGAGCCTGAGGCAGGGCTTGATCTCACGACTCTGAGATCATGACCTGAGCAGAAGTCAAGAGTCAGATACTCAACTAACTGAGCCACCCAGGCGTCCCACTTATGTCATTTATTGAGGGACAGCTTATCTCAGAGGAGGCAAGAGTTTTCTTCCATTCGTTTTGCCTTCCATATGTCTGCTCCAGTAGAAACACAAAGATGCTACATTTTCCTGGAAGCTTACAGTCAACAAAGATGACATTTAGGGCAATATTTCAAAAATTAAAGTGAAATATTTCTAAGGAAACGCATATCGCTAATCTGGTTATTAACGGTATTAGTAGAATAAAACTGGAACAATATATCTCCTCTCACTGCCCCCTCCCCCTCCCCGTTTCGGAGAATAGTTGGATTGATAATATAAATTAGAACTGCTGAGCCCTACTCAGCATTCACTTACATGCTGTGCAATCTGAAATATTTATAACTTCACAGTGTAACCATGGCTAGAAATCCTTTAAATTTGAAGGCTTAAAAAATTATGTTGTTGCATATGGTTTGCAAATGTGTGGAACAAGCAATAGTATGTATATAAGCTCTCACGCAGCTAATTAATAAAGTTAATTAAGAAAGCTTTACTTGAGGAAAAAATAAGCACTAGGTGATTTAATGACCAAATCCAAAATTAATACACAAACTGACCTACAGTTTTCATCTTGACTATGCTGGTTGACTATTGGTTGTGTTTGGAATGGAAAAGAGGTTTCTAGAGTGCAAGTACAATATTGGATTTATTAAAGAGGCCTTTGCTCCGAGAAAGTCACCTCTGTGTTATTGCAGATAGTGCGCTGCAATTCAATCATCTCTGCTCTTAAATTTTAAGAGCTTGACTTCTTTGTTGCAAAGTCTGAGTTCTGACGGCTTATCTAAGGAAGCTAAAATACACACCATGTGGCACAAAAAAGCGATTACAGAGAGACAGTTTGATCAGGTACCAGATTAAAATGCAAATCAAAGTAGACCTAACCTTATTACAGATGAAATGCAATCGACTATTTTTTTTTTTTTTTTTTTTTTTTTTTTAAGAATCACGAGGGCGGGCGCCTGAGTGGCTCAGTCGGTTAAGCGTCCCACTTCAGCTCCGGTCATGGTCTCATCCTTGGCTCCTGCGTTCGAGCCCCACTTCGGGCTCCGTGCCGACAAGCTCCGAAGGAGCCTGGAGCCTATTTCGTATTGTGTCTCTCTCTCTCTGTCCCTCCCCGCCCCTCAAAATAAACGGTAAAAGAATCATGAACTTTAATAGTTGATAAAGTGAACAATGCTAAATTATTGAAGAACTTTTCCTTTTCTGTTGTTCTGACAGTTGTACTAATGACTGCTGGTGTAGACCTTGGCTTTACTGGCTTCATAATGTTTCTTACTACGCTGGGAATTGGATTGTGAAGTATTTCATAAGCGCAATAATCCTTTGCAACAGAAGACCTTGCTGGAGTCTTCTCATCATCTGAAAAGCAGAAGTTTTATTTATTTATTTATTTATTTTTTCATTTTTGAAGATCGTTTTCTTTTTCTTTTTTTTTTTTTTAATTTTTTTTAATGTTTATTTATTTTTGAGACAGAGAGAGACAGAGCATGAACGGGGGAGGGTCAGAGAGAGGGAGACACAGAATCCGAAACAGGCTTCAGGCTCTGAGCTGTCAGCACAGAGCCCGAAGCGGGGCTTAAACTCACGGACCGCGAGATCATGACCTCAGCGGAAGTCGGCTGCTTAGCCGACTGAGCCACCCAGGCGCCCCTTGAAGATCGTTTTCAAGCTAGGGTTGCTAGACTTGACAGCATTCTCCTGAGCGGAATCAATTAGTTGCTATAAGTGATTTGTTTGCTCTTCATTTACAGCTAATTATATACAGTTATATGTCCCTTTGTCTCTTGAAGTCAACACTACACAAAAAATAGCAGCGAGGTCTCATTTATGTTGTATTCACAAGTGCATGAAAAATACAATTAATTTTGCAAATCTAATGTTGGAAGTTATTGGAAAAAAAGTATTTTTAGGACACTGCGATCAACTCATATGAGAACCTAACCTTACATCAACATTAGATTTCCATACAAAAAGGCTAATGAAGTATGATACAGTTAAAAGTTTGTATTTTACATAAAGCCTTTCTCAGAAGAACCAGACATTCGTTAAGGGTTTTTTTTTTTGCCTTAATATGAGCAAGACCCATAAGCTTTAATGAAAATCCTCAGCTATAGAATATCAACCAGAAAATAACTACAGAAAAAAAAAAAAAAAAAACCAACATATGGCAGTTTTCCCAACCAAAAGCTCTAGCATTCCTGATAATCCAAGATCAACTCTCCATCCAGTAACCAGGGCAGAAGTCAAAGTTGACCACATTTGATGGCGAATCAATTGGATGTTAAACATAAGAAACTTCAGATGTATCACTTTGGTGATTTAAGGGCAGGGGAGGGTCCATTTCTGTGTCCACGTAGATAGTGCCAATTACATTTAAGCACCTCTAAGGAGGAGTAGCAAAACTCCAATATCTTTGCTATATTTTCAAGTTTTTGAAAGTGGGTGGCTATTCGCATCGTCTTAATTTGCGATCGATTTCAGGAAGTGGAAATTCCAGCTCGAATTTAAATTGTTTCTGTGGACGCGGTCTTCCATTTATCATTCCATTCAGTGTTCCCTTTCTGAAACTTCATGGCCTCTTTATTTCTACGTTGTCTTTTGAGGGTGATTTATGTATTTTTTGTCTTTTTTCCCCCCTAGCTTCAGATTTAAACTTAGAAAGAAGAAGGTAAGAAATAAGAGCTCTGGAGACCACCTGGGGCAATGTTAATTTGTTCTTCGTTAATAAAAGTTTGACTCACTGTTTTCTCTTGCTTGTTCTCTCCTTTGCACTCCTCTTGCCCTCCAAATGATGACAGGGAAGCCTACCTGTAAAATGTCTTTAATGAGCTTGAAAAGTTTGTTGAAATGATCCTTATCTCTAAATTTATAGAACATAGCCGACAATTTTAATTTTTTTTTTGAAACCAGTGCCCCCTTTTTGCCCTTTGGGGATATTCAACTGGAATTTTTTTCCATTATTCTCAAACACGGTTTCTAAATCTTTAGTGACAGCTTTATCGAGATTCAACTCACAAATAGTAAAAATCACGTCTCTAAAGTATATGATCCAGGTTAAAAAAAAAAATACCTTCACAGTTTTGTAAACCATCACCACTCTCCAATTTTTGTTTCTAAATTTCAAAATGTCACTGATAGGTGACATGAATTTTAGAGGTTTTCGTGAAGATAGTAGTTTATTTCAGTAATCATTTCTTCTTTGTTATGCTGATAGTCACCTCAAAACATCGAGCTATAATTAGCAACATCATATTCCCTAAGCTATAGAGTAGTCTATTAAATCTGGAGAGACACTTTGGACTTTTCGGGCAGGACAATCTTTAAGAATATTCAAGGGGTGCCTGGGTGGTTTGGTAAAGCGTCCAACTTCGGCTCAGGTCATGATCTCCCGGTTTGTGGGTTCAAACCCTGCGTTGGGCTCTGTACTGACAGCTCAGAGCCTGGAGCCTGCTAAGGATTCTGTGTCCTCCTCTCTCTCTGACCCTCCCCTGCTCATGCTCTGTCTCCCTCTGTCTCAAAAATAAATAAAACATTAAAAAAAAATATTCAATATTGCAGAGTTGTCCTTTTTTATATCTTATTAAAGTTTTATTTAAATTCCAGTTAGTTAACATACAGTGTAATATTAGCTTCAGGTGTACAATATAGTGATTCAACACCTCCCAACAACACCCAGGGCTCATCACAACTAGTGCACTCCTTAATCCTCATCACCCATTTTATCCCTCACCTACCTCCCCTCTGGTAACTATCAGTTTGTTCTCTATGGTTAAGAGTCAGTATTTTGGTTTGCCTCTCTTTTGTCCCCCCATATTCACTCGTTTTGTTTTGTAAATTCCACATATGCGTGAAATCATATGGTATTTGTCTTTCTCTGACTTGTTTTGCTGAGCATAATACTCTCTAACTGCATCCATGTCGTTGCAAATGGCAAGATTTCATTCTTTCTCCGTGGATGAGTAATATTCCATTGCGTGAATATATATGCAGGACTTGTCCCTTGGTGCAAAGGAATATAGAGTGTTTTGGGTGACGAACAGGAATTTGGTGCGCTCAACAGCCTTAATGCTTTATGAAATGTAGTATGTGGTGACCCGTTGCTTTAATCAATAATTTGCATCTCGTCCCCAATGTGATTTGTTGTCTCTGTCTGTTTCCTCTGGAATGACACTGAACTAATTTCATCAAAACCAGCTTGATAGACTGAATAGAAGCAGTGGACTTAAGCTGTCAATCTTTAACAAGTATCACCGATTTGTAGGGCAGTTCAGAAAAGGGTTCAAAGATGCAGTTAATCATTATTCCTTTTGTAATAGTAAATGCTGTGAGCTGTGGTAGTTTGGTCACTGCTAAGTGTGAAATAGAATTCAGAAGTGTTTTTCTTAGTTTACGCTGGGAAACATTCTCTGAAGAGACAAATATTGGCAGATACATATGGATGTGCTACAAAAATATCATTTTATAAGATAGGTATTTATGCATGAGGTAATGTGGTTGTACATCAGATGTGTGACCAGTGTAGTCAAAGAAAATTCAGTCAAAATGAAACAGTGGAAAATGTACTAAATAAGCAACAACACTAAGCTAATCTGCAAAATTGATAAAATAACAAGGAAGTCATTATAATAACTATAGTAATTCAGCGTTATGTGCTAGGCATTTTCACATGCAATGGAACATTTAGATATAACATGGCCCTACAAGGTAAGCATTCATCTCCTTCTAGGGATGAGGAAGCCAGAGATTACAATTTGTGACATGGGGCACCTCGGTGGCTCAGTCGGTTAAGCATGTAACTTTGGCTCAGGTCATGATCTCACAGCTCATGAGTTCAAGCCCCACATCGGGCTCTGTGCTGACAGCTCAGAGCCTGGAGCCTGCTTCGGATTCTGTGTCTCCATTTCTCTCTGCCCCTCCCCCGTTTGTACTTTGTCTCTGTATCTCTCAAAAATAAATAAATGGCAAACAAATTTATAAAATTTGTGACGTGATTAAGATCACCCAGGGAATACATTGTAGAACCAGGATTATAAACGCAGGGTTCTTAAACACTATTAAAGCAATGAACTTGATAGAGGTCATTTGGTGAGTCTTAGAAATGTGGAGTCATGTAAAGATTTAGGTGTGCTTGCCATGGTCATGTGTTTCTTCAATAAGTTTTTCTGGTTTTGTTTATGACTCTTTTGTCTCCACAGCCATAGGAAATAATAAGTTCATATAACAAATAAATTCATCCCACATGTTTTGTTTTTGATATTGGTTGGGGTATGTGTTTGACTTCCATGTGGCCTTTTGGTTCATGGGACATTTTCAAGAGAATCATTTTTCCTTTATTCACCATCTGTATTATAGTTCAGCCTGTTTACAACACTATAAAATCAATTAAATTTGAGAATAAACGAAGCCACTAACTTTGACATAGATCATCCATAAGATTTACGCTCCCCTGTATAATTTTCTCCTTTGGAGTTTAAATAGGTAAGAGGTTGGAAGTGTCCACCTTTAGCTAACGATGACCAAACAGCTCTGCTTTCTTAAGAAGCACACCGCTAGATAGGTGCAGAAGATGGGGAATGTTTTGACTCAGACTCAGTTAGTCATGGGTAACAATGGGGACTGAATTATATTTAAGTCAAGAATCATTTTTCTCTTGTATTTCTATTTCCCTTTATTACCCATCCTTGAAATCAGTGGATGTCAGGATGAGCAAGCTCATATCAATATGGCTTTTAGGATGGCCAGAAATGATTATGTTCACTCTTTGGAATTACAGGAAAATGATTACAACTTATTAATATTTCATTTAAAACACATATAAACCTCTAGTCCCAATAAATTTTATAGATGGATGCAATATTGGAGGTTCTAAAGACGGTACAAACGAGGAATGCAAATAGTGATTTATTTTCATTTTTTAGTACTACTCATTTCGTGTGAGATCTGTATGGATTAAAAATACTTTCAGATACTTTATCCAAAAATATTTAATCACTTTAGGATTCACAGAACATCGTTTCAAGGGCAGTGCTTTGAGCTTGTAATGTTGAGAATTCTGAACAGTGTTTTATCACACCATGCAGTTGGAAAAATATCGTGATGAATCTAGTTTATATTTTCATGCTTTAAATTCATAAATATTGCCAAGTTCATAATTCAGTTAAAATCTAAAGTGTGCATTCAACAATTTTAAATTTGCTGATTTTTCCATTAGCATTAAACAGCTGCTCTCCATTTCCACTAAGGATAAGACCAGAAAGAACGACACTTACTGTATGAAGGATATAGAGTAGCATTAGCAAAACCCTCCTATCAGCTTAGTGAGATGTTAGACAACGTTATCAAGGGAGTTGTTAGTCATCTATGCCAGAGATTTTAAAGAAGTCAATGGTGTTTCGGGGAATGCATTAGGTACAGTTTTCAATGCAAAACAAAAAGAAGAGCGTAATAAATTCTGAAGTTCTTTCAGCCCTGTAATTCTGTGCACATTTTATTATAACAAAATATCTTGCTTTAATTACAGGGTGTCATCATCAGAAATTGGAAATGTATATCAGGACAGCAAGTGCCTTAACCTATACAGCTATTTGACTACACCAACACTAGGTAATTAAGAAGTCATTTTGAGGAAGGAATGTCCAACTCCAGATCTATAATCCCAAATCCTACTGGACACTTTCACCAAAACACATGCATGTCTTACAGGCACCTCAAAACCCCAAAAGGCTACTCAAAGCCAAAATTTTGTATAATATTCTCAAATCAGTTGTTCATCTTGAGTTGATGTTTTTTCCACCAACCCAACAGCCTCAGAGAGAAAGGAGAGTCATACATGATGTTGTCCCACTGTCCTTTCCCTTATCCCAAATTTGAATTGTTTCATTAACCCTGATATACTTTCAGAAACATATCAAATCAGTCCCTTCTTCTTCATCTCCAGGGCCACTGCTTCCCTTTAGCAACATGGTATATTTCACCCAGAATATTACTGCATGAGTTTCCGAGAACCTTTCCTGCTTCCACTCTTTCTCACCTCTTCAGGGTAATTCTCCCCACTGCTTCTAAAATCTGGCAGTGGCTGCCTGTTGCATGCATAGGATAAAGTTAAAACTCTTAATTATGAGTTAAAAATAATCCCTTCTTGGTCTAGCCCTTGACTGTATCTCTGGCCTCATCTCCCAACCTTCTCCAAATAAAATTCACTCACCTAGTAAGAACAACTCATTTTCTTTCAAGGGATCCGCTTGTTTATATCCTCTTCCTTCTGCCTGGATCTTCTTCTTTGCGTCTCCACCTGACCACGTTCAAATACAATCTCTAGAGTAACCAACCTGCCTCTATTATGGTGCACACTGCATTCTATTGCCATTACCACTTGTCTGTCTCTCTCCCTAGACTGAACTGCAGGGGGCATAGTGACAGTCAATATGTAGGTCATGTTTGCATCCCAGTAACTCAATAGATCTAGCACATAGTTGAGGTTTAATAAACTTATTAATATTATCCGCCAAGTAGAATTTGCCCAAGAGTTGGAGGGAGCTAAAACAACACCTCCCCCGGGGTCCTGTAGTTTCACAGCTTTCTTTAAGTTGTGTGTTAATCGTTACCCTTGGGCAAATGGTCAACTTGAAGAAAAAATTGGCCCAATGGTAGCAAAACTTTTAGAGGTAAAGCTCTAAATCAAGTTAGTTTCTCCCATGCAGTGCTTGGCTCTGTTTTTAGACATGACTCACTAAAACTAGTTTATCTCCAGCAAGCTAAGCAATGAACTTTTCTGGAAGAATTTGTCAAAAATTCTAAGTTGAAAACATTTTACAATGTTTGAAGACAAATGGAGAATTAAAATTCTTGAATACTCTATAGATGAGTACATACTTTTCTTCAGAACTCAGTTTTGGATCATATTGTATTATATTATGTTTTTCAGCTTTATTGAGATATGACTGACAAATACAGTTGTAATATAAAGTGTACAACACGATGATTGATACATGTATGCCTAGTGAGAGGTTCCCCACCATTGAGTTACTTAACCCATCTGTAACCTCTCATATTTACCTTTTTTTGTGGTGAAAAACATAAGTTCTCCTTTCTCGGCAAATTTCAATACAGTGTTATCAACTATAGTCACAATTTTATACATTATATTCTCAGACCGATTCATCTTTAAAAAAATTTTTTTAATGTTTATTTATTTTTGTGTGTGAGAGACAGATAGAGCGTGCGGGAGAGGCAGAGAGAGAGGGAGGCAAAGAATCCTAAGCAGGCTCCAGTTTCTGAGGTGTCAGCACAGAGCCTGATGTGGGCCTCGAACTCATGGAGCGCGAGATCGTGACCTGAGCCGAAGTCGGACGCTGAACTGACTGAGCCACCCAGGCACCTCTTAAGATTTTATTTTTAAATAATCTCTACACCCAACATGGGGCTCAAACTTACAACCCTCAAGACCAAGAGTCTCATGTTCCACCGACTGAGCCAGCCAGGACCGCCCCCCCCCCGACGCCTTTTAAGTTTTTAATACATTTTAATTGATTTTTTGTGAATGGTATAAGACAGGGGTCGAGTTTCATTCTTTTGCATGTGGCTGCCCAGTTTTCCCAACACCATTTATTGAAGAGACTTTCTTTTCCCCACTGTATAATCTTAATCATTAATAACTCTCTTGATATAAAGCTAAGATAACTAAATTATATAGTTAATTCACGCCCCAATGGCCTGTGGCCTAAAAAGAGATTAATCCGTAAAAAGTCAGATTTTACCAAAAATAAGAATTATAATAAAATTTGGGAAAAAATAATTCATGAAGTCACTTTGCAAATTACTTACGCTCATTTTCATAAAATGCATTTGTTACTCTGATAATAGGAAGGGATTTTGAAATTTCGATAGGTTGGTAAACCATATAAGATCATTTGGACTTTTTTTGTGTGCGATCTTATAGCTAACCCTATGTATTTTCCTTACTTGAAACAACAACCGAGTAATTAATCTCACGGTAGTAACGCACCTCTGGAGGCAGCCCGTTCCTTTTGACTTTCGTAAGATGTTTCCTCGCACTGAGTTGTCATTTCTCTCAGATTTACCCAATGGAGCTTCTTAAGTGTGTTCGTTCCCTTATATGGTAGTCAAGTTATTTGAAAGCGGGCCTCAAGCGTCCCCCGTGTTTCTTTTCCTCACACTACATATCGTGGGATTTTAGGCTTCCTCACAGTGTTGGTTGCCTGCTTCTGGAAACACTTGTTTTTAAAATGTGGTGCAGAGAATTGCATTTGATAACTGCAGGCGAGATCTACCTTGCGGTGGGACTTTGCAACTCACGATCTGGGTACTGTAGCTTCGTAACCGAAGCCGAGTTTTGGATGAATATAGCTGGTAATTGTGTGAATATTTCAAAATAAATATCTGAATGCAACTCGATTTATGTATGGGAATGGTGGTCGCTTTAACTCACTTAGTTCCTATTTGAAGTGCTTCCACACTGTCTTACAGAATTTTTCCTTAAATCTGAAACTAATTAATTTCCACTGTTGCAGGTTCTGACTGTTTTAATCTGCTTCATAAGCTCGCTTTAACACTCCATACCCTCTTTTGATAAACCTTCCCTCCCCACTCTACCAGTGTTCGAGATGTTTTAGAACAGTTTTTGAGGTATTCCTGCTGAGCTAGCACCTTGTAAAAACTTTCCCATTATGGTCTCAACAATCTGTAAAGGAGTAAATAAGAGGCTTAAGCGAAAAAGAATTTAAATGTCCAATAACAGTAAGCAAATAGCTGCCATATAAAGGAGTATTACTAGGAGAAGAGAATTTTGCTTTCTAATTAAAAATAGAGTGTAAAGTAGCTTCCTAGGTTGAGAAAAAATTGTCATGAGGCACTTTAATTCTTTTTGTTGGAGATATATTTTTATTGAAATATACATGGCGTTCAATGTTATATTTGTTGCAGGTGCACAACCAGAGTGGTTGGAGAATTACATACATGAAGAAATGCTCACCGTGAGTGTAGTTACCACTACAATTACCAATACATTTTCCCAACATGTCCCAACATTTTCCCAATGCATTGGTTAAGTTACCAATACATTATTACAATATCATTAACTGTATTTCCTATGCTATACTTTTTTTTTTTTCCTTCTCGTTATTTAGTTATTTATTTTTTTGGTCCTGGGACAGGGAAGGCAGGCAGCCCCTGCCTCCTGCTGGGGGTGCCACAAGCCCTCCCTGTTTCCCATTGCCACCCATGGGGAGGTTCATGTGTTTGGAGGAGGCCAGGGAGGCCTTGAGCTTGGGCCAGTTGCTGAGGCGGACCAGGTGGGAGGAGAGCAGGGGAAAGGAGTCCGGGCAGCAGAGGGCCAGCACCTGGCGAATCAGCTACAAGTCCGGCAGGTTGCAGTTCTTAAAGGAGATCCTGTTGCCCAGGAAGAAGGTCTGCCCCGCCCCTCTACCCCCCCCCCCCCCATTCAGGTTCTGGGACGGCAGGGTCTCAAAAGGCCTCATGTGCCCCAGGAGTGCCTTCACATACTCCTTGCCCGCCTCATAGTTGGTGTAGATGAGGATGGCATATTTGCAGCGGAGACCCTCCATGCCCTCACGCTCTATGTCCACCAGGGTCATCGTCCCCTGCTGCTCCGTCCCATACAGCCCGGGGGAGTGGCCCGGATGTCGCATTGGACTGGTACGGGGTAAGGTCTCCATCTTGGAGCTTGGGAAATTGCCCATACAGACAGGAGGCCTCCTTGGTCACCACCTCCTCCTCCCAGGTCGGCCCCTGGTCAGCCAGTAGCGTGCCCCATGGCCTTGAACAGGGAAACAGACGATGGAGTAGGGCAGCACAGTCACTGTGTGGTCAGAGGTGGTTGTGGTGGCGGCAGAGGTCCTATGCTATACTTTTTATCCCCATGACTTATTTATTTTATAACTGGAAGTTTGTGTCTTTTAATCCCCTTCACCTACTTCATCCATCACCCCCACCCTCCTTCCCTCTGGCAGCCATCGGTTGAGGTAGTGCAATTCTTAAGTAGAAACGTGTTGCTGATTTAAGAAGTAATTTAAAAAGTATAACGCCTTGTGTTTGCATCCTTCCCAGAAAATATTCTATGAATTTCCGTATTTCCTACGTGATTTCAGTTTTCGTGCTAAAGTTACTGGCAAGTTTCCATCCATGGAGCACCTCCTGTTTGTGAAGGGATAATGTTCTATATGAAAATCTGAACTGACTAGGAAGAAAAAAAGTATCTCAATGTGATTATTTGCCTTACTAAACAACTTACAATTTACATACTTCCTCTTGCTTTTTTATTTTGATTGATTTCTTTTTCTTTCAAGTTTTTATTCCAATTCCAGTTACTTATTTTTAAAAAGATTTTATTTCTTTTAAAGAAATTTTTAACATTTATTTTGAGAGAAGAGAGAGCTAGCACAAGCAAGGAAGGGAGGGGCAGAGAGAGAAGGAGAGAGAGAGCATCCCAAGCAAGCTCCATGCTGTCAGCATGGAGCCCAGCTCGGGGCTTGATCCCATGAACCGTGAGATCATGATCTGAGCCGAAACCAAAAGTCAGAAGCTCAACCAACTGAGCCACCCAGGTGCCCCTAAAAGATTTTATTTTTAAATGATCTCTACACTCGACATGGGGCTGGAACTCACAACCCAGAGGTCAAGAGTTGCATGCTGTACTGTCTTAGCCATTCAGGTACCCCTGAAAAGCAATAAAGCTTTTTTAAAGTGAGAAATAATGAAAAAAAAAACCTGCTACGCTTTTAGTTGCACGTTTATTACACAAAGCAAGGAACACCCACATGAGACTTCTATTCAAACAGGAAAAGCCTGTTCGTATTGATTACTGTTATCGCTACTGAGTCTCTGGGTAAATTTTTCTAAATTCTAAGAATCTAATGGACAGAAAAAAACCCAGATTGGCTGTTAATTGAAAATGTCTTTGTAAAAATTTCAGTAATGAAAATATTAAGAGTAATGTCTACTTTTATTGAAGTATACTATTAAAAACGTCTTGCCCTGTTTGTAACTTGCCTTGTGCTTTTTCTATTATACTTTGATATTTTTCAAGTTCATTAACACGTCAGTGGGAAATTGAATTTAAAGACCAAGTTTTTCACATAGCACTTTTCATTATTTTCCTGGCAGTTCCAAAATGAAATGTGAACTTTAGTAATGCTAAAATATCAAAACATGTTATTTTTTCCAGCATATTATTGGAGGGCTTTTATCTTTAGTTTTCCTTAATTGACATATGACAAATCTGTTTATCAAGCAGGCATGTTCTACTGCATGGGAAAATTGTTAACCTGTGGGAGTGACAGATGATTTTGAGAATGTAACTTTAATCATTATCTCTTTTGTCACCAGGTACGAAGACTGTGACATTTCATTTTTCTGTCAATTTTTCCATGCTAACCTCTTACATAAAACAATTCAAGTTTCTTAACCACGTATGTTTCCTGTAAGTTACAGCTTCTCCTAAAAGAGATCTTTGGCAATTACATTTCAACTTTTCACGGAAAATGGGGTTTCACTATACTGATCTTTCTCCCGTATGTTTATCAGGGTTACTTAGCTTATTCCCGGGATCAGAACATTTTCTGGTAAATTCTGTTAAGACCGTAAATACTGCCCTGATTTCTGTATTGTTGATTACAAACCAGTCTTATAAATTTGTGGATACTTTGCTTATAATTGGATGAAGATTGATAAATTCTGACTACATATGCAAGCCAAATAAACAATCCTTGTATATGCACAGGTTGGAAATGAATGTTGATTATATATATATATGTATTTATATATACATATACATATATACATATACATATGTATTAATATATACATATATATGTATTTATATATATATTTATATATATATGTATTTATATATATATTTTAATGACCCCATCTTTCATCTTGTGATTCCCCATTTCTCTCCAAAACACACTCATTGAAATATCCATGACTGAGGCACCTGGGTGGCTCAGTCGGTTGAGTGTCCGACTTCGGCTCAGGTCACGATCTCGCGGTCCATGAGTTCGAGCCCCGCGTCGGGCTCTGGGCTGACGGCTCAGAGCCTGGAGCCTGCTTCCGATTCTGTGTCTCCCTCTCTCTCTGCCCCTCCCCCGTTCATGCTCTGTCTCTCTCTGTCTCAAAAATAAATAAACGTTAAAAAAAATTAAAAAAAAAAGAAATATCCATGACTATGGTCATTCTCTAATTTGAAAGTGTTCATACTTCCAGATTCTACTCTTTTTAGGGCTTTTTCATAGCACATAGAGAATTTACTGCTAATAATTTAAAAGTGTTTAAAAAGACCAATTAAACTTTCTTTTTAAATGTGTTTAATTTTTTTAATGTTTATTTTTGAGAGAGACAGAGCACGAGCAGGGGAGGGGCAGAGAGAGAGGGAGACGCAGAATCTGAAACAGGCTCCAGGCTCTGAGCTGTCAGCACAGAGCCCGACGCGGGGCTCGAACTCACGAACCATGAGATCATGACCTGGGCTGAAGTCAGCCACTTAGCCAACTGAGCCACCCAGGCGCCCCCCAGTTAAACTTTTAAAGGATACTGTGAAACACGAAAAATTCCTAGAACTAAATAATTTTTATACAGTAGAGAAGTGGACTCTGGCTGGGCAGAATAGTAATCCTTCTTTTAACAAGACTCAAATAACTTAATTGTAAATTAACCTGAATTTTCTGTTCTTTTCCAGAAAAATGAATTTAGGTAAAAGAAAAATTTTTGCTAAGTGTTTTGGGGCAAATTAATATTCAATTAAACATTGTCTAAACCTACTACTGCAGAATTCTACCATCAATTCGAAGTTCAGCTTTTACCTACAACGTGAAAGTAGAGAGCTAGATCTTAAGTTGAATGGCTGCCAAATGCTTTTTTTTTTTAAGTTTTTAAAATTTATTTTGGGAGAGAGTGTGTATGTGCTTTGTGCATGAGTGAGGGCGGGGCCGAGAGAGGGAGAGAGGGAATCTCAAGCAGACTCCACATTGTCCGCTCAGAGCCTGCCAAGGGGCTCAAACCCATGAACTGTGAGATCATGGCTTGAGCTGAAATCAAGAGTTGGATGCTTTACCTACTGAGCCACCCCGGCACCCCAGCCAACTGTTTGGTGTAGGTAATGTGATAGGTGTTGTAGGCTGATATTCTTTATGGAGATAGGGGAAGCCTTAAAATGTGACCTGAAATATGGGTATCGGTTTCCATTAGGTAGGTAGAGAAGAGGAAGGCATTCCAATTGAATGTAATGGTACAAATGGGCTGCCTGACCAAAATGCAAGGATGGAATTAGGATAGGTTTGGCTAGACCAAAGGATTCTTATATTAGAGCAAGAAACAGGTGTGTAGACACATAAATCAGGTTGTGTTCCAAAACGATTAATCTTGTAACATTGTATATAATAAACTACAGTGAAGAGTGAAGACAGATGGGTCAGTGAATCAGAATACTCTGTGTTCGTTCTCGAAACACATGAAAATGTCCAAGAATTGGCTGGTCAGAGGCAATGACAATTTAAAGGATGGTATGGGACTGATGATGACACGGCAACTGGTTCTGAAAACCAAGGAAGAAATAAACAAAGACGTGCAATATTTAGCATCTAAGTGATTGGATACTGTGCTTTTGGGGCAGCATGACATAATGGTTAAGAATGCGGACTCTACATTTAAAGTACGTTGGTTCTAACGCCCCTTACCAGAGTGTCCTCATCTGTAAAATGTGGTTTTACGGGAAGGCCTACCTTATGTAAAGTCTTAAGTGAATTAATATGTATTATGTTCGTAGAAGAGAGTCTTGGGATAAAAAGGGTGATTGGCAGAATTATTGACTCACTGACAGGAATCAGAAAGTCCCGCACGACCGTTCACCGTGTGCCCGCAAGGTGGGAAAGTGAACTAGCATAGTTCAGAAACTTGGAGAGCTATAAGGGCTACATAAAACATACTGTATTCAATTGTCTCTCAATCAGAAATTAATTCAGAGCACCCTATTTTCTTAGCCTCCCACTATAATTAAGCTACTTGACTTGATCCATAAATCATGCTTCCTGTTACATCATTGTCTGTGTGCCAAAGGTAGCTGCAACAGCTCACCTTTATGAGTGAAGTGCCACTAATCTTTATGAGTGAAGGGCAACCTAGACAAAAACAATTCCAAGGCGATGTGCCATGTTCTGAATCAGGCTTGGCATATATGACTCTACGAAGGCAATTTTCTTCAGTTTATGTGAGGCCTGTTGATATTATTGCAGTTTATTTGCCTGTAGAGTAAATTTACACCGCCAACAGATAAGTTTGACACTTTCATTTGTACCGACACAGCCAATGAATATACAATTTTTTGTTGTTGTTGTTGTTGTTCGGCATCACCTAGTCTCCCTGAAGCAAAGTCGCTCGGTAAAGGAGATTTTTTTTTTCTCTGTCAATTTTCTCTCTGCAAGCAAACACCCACCCAGCCAGTGGGATTTCTCCGGCCCTCACCGCAGATTTATGCCCACTGGGTTTTCACAATGTGGCATGCTTTGCAAGGAAGTTGGACTAAATTAAGGAAAAATAAAAGTAAGTGCTGCCCAAATAGCCATGTTTTCCAGTCTGGGTACCAGACTGACTGCTGCTGAACGTTTTTCCCTTGCCACATCGGTAATTCATTTCACACATAGACACACAAAGTTCGTAGGAGAACTTTTTTGAGAGACTTGGGTTGAGGACACTTTTTCATAGTGGTGCTCCAATTCTAAATTTTTGCTGGGACGCCTGGGTGGCTCAGTCAGTTAAGCCTCCGACTTGGATCATGATCTCATGGTTTGTTAGATAGGGCCCCGTGTTGGGCTCCACACTGACAATGCTGAGCCGGCTTGGGATTCTCTCCCTCTCTCTGCCTTCCTCTACTCGCTCGCGCGCGTGCGGTCTCTCAAAATTAAGTATAAACTGTAAATTTTTGCTTACTCCTCTTATGCTTCCATACATTAAAGCAAGATTGGGGAAACACTAGGACAAATCCTGGCTTTCAAAATCTGAATCTTTCATTCATAAAATCGCAGAGCTACATGTGAATGTAAACTATGCAAAAGGATATATATATATACACACACATATACATATATGTATACACATACACACACACACATATATCTTTTATATATAAGAGAAACCAACTGTACTTTCTGAATGACATAATCCTCAAGACTCCAGCCATTTTCATGGAATGGTTTGTCCTATATACATCTTCCTTTCTTATCACATCAGGTGGTCTTCCTCGGCGTTTCATGATGGATAAAGGTTCGTGAAAAATGTCTTAGGAAACTAGTGACAACAAGTGTAGTGAATTAAGTTGATTCTAGAAGACTGCTATTCAGGATAGGGTACTCTCTGAGAGGCTGAGATAATGCTGGTGTTTCCATTTCAGTCCACATCCGTCATCAACTTTGCTTTATCTATGAAAGCAATTATGTAGGCTAGTGCATTAGGTAAAACCCAATGTGTTCTTGGGGATATATAGCAATTTCACATTGGAGTTCTTTGCTGTTAACATAGGGAATATTCTACTAAAAATGTTAATTTATAAGAATTTTACAGGAAAAGCCATTCAAATAATGGGAGGGCTTTAGCAGTGCTGTATTAGATACTATTGGTTTGCTTAAATCACTTAAAAGGAACTTCTAGTAAGGCATTCCCAGAACTTCCATTATGACAACCATACTTTGGTAGAGATGGAAGGCTTAATTATGGAACAGATCTATGTTATTATTTAACTATGCAAATGGAACTTTCTATCATTAAAAAAGATATTGGTTGATCAAGCCATGAAGTTGAGTATGTAGGGCCACTGTCAAGTTGGTCACAAATAATTTGCCCAAGCCTGCTGCTTACATTCGAGTGGCACTTACTCCTCCTGGCTGCTGATTCCTATGGCCTCAGGAGGAGATCACCATGATCATTTTGCTCAGGAGAAGAAAACTCATGTTTGATTTATAGAAGGTTCTGCTGTCAGACAGCATGCTATCACAAGGTAGAGGTGGATTACGGTCACATTACAAGCCTCCTTGGGAGTATCCCCAATGAGTAATAAGAGAGGACAATCTTCCATGTGGACACAGCTCCAAGCTCCAGTGTTTCTCTGGAGGCCCAGTTGGCCTGAAGAATAACATGGTCTAAAGAATGGATGTACACTAATTCATGGACAATAGCTATTAGAACGAACAGATGGTTAGGGGCTTGATGGGAGCAAGATTAAAGGGTTGATGACAAGAAGTTTGGGAAAGAGGAATTTGGATGGACCTCTTAAGATGGCCTCCAGTTGTAGATATTTGTGTCTTGTGTAAATTCTCCCTAAATGCACTTACTGCAAAGGTGGGCTTTCGATAATCAGGTTGACAAGATGACCTATGCAGTGGATGTCTGTCAACTTCTATCCTCAGCTACTCCAGAGGTTATTGAAAATAACTCATGAAGGAAAAAATGGTCTTGGTGGCAGGGATGGGGATTATGCGTGCATGTGCTCAATTTTATAGACGTTCCCTCTCCAAGACATTTCTGCCTAGCATCGCTGTTGTGTCCACAGTCGGTCAACAGCAGTGACCAATCCTGAGTCCCCTCCATGTATCAGAGGATCTGTCAATTACCTGCCATCATGGTTGTGAGGGGCTATGGACAGAGTTGTCTTCATGGGAACAGAAACTTATTGGGGATATGGATTTTCCTTCTTTGTTTGCCATATTTCTGCCAGCTCCACTGTCCGTGAACTTACTGCATACCCTAGTCACCATCTTGATTTGCCATACAGCACTGCTTCTGAATGAGCCATGAATTTATGGAGAGAGAGTATGTGTGCCAATGAGCTGACATTCCCAGGACTCCCGCCTTGTAACTTATCAGTCAGAATACCATTCCCGAATCTCTATCTCTAGTTTTTACTTCTGTTTTTCACACCCACTTTTCAGTTTCCTGTCTTTATGTTTGGCACATGCTGTTCCATCTGCCTTCACTGTCGTTATTCATTAAAATGTCTATATCTTTTGAGAACCACCCCAAGCATCGCGCTTGCTCCCTTGATTCCTTTTCGAACTTTGTCCCTACCTTTCGATTGACACTTGCTTTAATCAATAGTTTTTGGGTAGTCATTTGCCTATTGGTCTTATTTCTTTGCAGGCTTGGAAGTATCACATGGGCAGGAACTGTATCTTACTCTTCCTTACATCACCTGTAGATCCTTGTGCCCAGTAGGTCCTCAATAAATATTTATTGAATAGTATCAATAGCACATAGCTTTGTAATACTGAATGCATAAATGAGTAAGAAGAGAAACAAGGCAACAAAATAGCACCTTAGTGTAATATTTCTTTTAACCAGTGTTTCTTATATGGATGTACATAGAAATTGACCTGGAAAAGAGAGAGTCACCCTTTCTTGATTTCACCCACTGAACGTTGCGAGGAAGCATGAAAAATGTGGGAATAGAAGCCTTTCCTTATCAAAGTGACTAAAATTCTCTATATGAAGGAGAAAATATGTGCAGAAGGCATTTGAGAGCAATTTTTTCCAAACTATAAAAAATGCTGTGGAGTTGAAAAGACAAACTTTATTGCAAAATTTGAGTCAAAATATCTCAGGGTTGAATATTCAGAAAAAAAATACTTCTTTTCCCCTGGTCGTATAAGAGGTTTGCCATTGTAGTTGAATAGACAATATACTGGGTCTATATTCCACCGAAGTTAGAGCAAGGAGGATTTTTGTTCGTGTTTCTATTATCTAAGGTTGGAAATTGAGTATGTGATACAGGATAAATGGACTTTCTTGCTGCCATTGATTTCAGATATCTTAGTCACTTCTTTCGTTTGTGAACCACCAGGGTTTATGTGAACATATATCATTTTAAATGCGTTGGTTCTTGAATTGGATGCAAGTGTAAAGAAGAAAGCTTTGAACATCAGAACTTAATCAAAAATAAAACCAACTTAAGCTGTCTATAGAAGATGCCATAGATTTATGAGTAGTATGAATTACTGTGACAGTTTTCTTTCAATATGTCAAAACTCACTCCAGATGCTCTCTTTGCTTTATTGAATATCTGAAAGCAAATTGATTCAGTCACATGAACTCTGCCCAAGCAATATATAGCTTCTGCTTAGCAGAAGGTACCTCCCTTATAAAAATATAAGCATGAATATTGGATATTATGTGATGAATGATGTTCAAGTACATCATTCATGCATTTCAGCTTAAATGGTCTATGGAAAGAATATGCATAAAGTTAGGAATTTCAAGGTACTGATGAAGCATTAGACTGAGTAAGTGACATCCGGTTTCCATGGGAATTATATAAGAGAAAACCATGATCTAAGGGTAATCGCTCCATATTTATGACTCATATTTTTTTTTCTAACTGAAGAATTTTATTTAGCAAGAAGGGCCGAAAAATAATGACATGATGTACATTTGCTACTTAGCTACGAGGAGATGCACAGTCTCAAAACAGGAATTCAATTTTGATGGCTCTTCAGTCCAAACAAAGTTGATTGGTGGGCGATTTGCCCTGTTCTTATTATTCAGAGATTCAGTGACACAAACGCACATTTAATTAGCTGGGATTGCCCCTTGACATCATTTGCATTAGCTGGTAAAAAAAAAAAAAAAAATTCTGCTGTTATAGGTTCGAGTAAAGGTGTTCCGGGGACAGTTTATTTTTATTTTATTTTCCTTTTGTAGCCATCAAATCAGGAAGTGTAACTCTGAATCAGATACTCGTTTGAAAGGTACTGTTGAGCAAGCTGAGATTCAAATCACTGCCCTAAAACTTATCTTGGATTTGCTCTTAATTTTGTTGTTATCGAGGCTTACGTTTGGCCCTAATGCTTCATCTTTATCATATACGCCTAGGATGAATTTTTCTTGTGCATAGGGTGCAACGAGAAATGAAATCCAGATTTAAGGCAATTATTTGGGTACTTCAGTACCATACAATGGGCTTCAAGGGCAAACAGGGTGTGCAGATATTTACTAACCGTAGTGCTGGTCTAGACAACCTAAATTTCCTGAGATAGTGGCTTGGGCTTTCACATGGCCAATCGTAATCTTACCTGTGGCTGTTCAGTTCATTGTTTAGATCATAGGACTGATGCAATGTCATCTCACTGTGGTTCTCATTTCTCCACGTTCTCTCTCATTACACCTCTTCACCGTCACCAAATGTCGATTCAGGCCTTACAACTAGCTCTTGAAGATTCTGGATAAAATGCGCGGTCTCTGTCCTTCAGCGGCATAGTTAGGGAGACAAGCTGTACGCATAAAAATACAAGTCATTAGCACTATAAAACTTGCCAATCAAGTGGTGTGAGGGTAAGAGCTGTAGTTGCATTGGACTCCAGGTTGAATTGAAACTGGCCAGCTCCCTTAAATGGAGATAACAAGGGCGACTGAGCAAAAGATTTTAATGAGATAAGTAGAAATAACTCACTGCTCTTCGCAAACAGGTCAGAGGGCATGCCCACCCGAGCACGGGTCGCTAGCGTTTTCTTTGTCTTGGTAGGAGAAAGAAATCCTATTAGGTGACACCGTAGAACGCCCAACTTCTCTTTATCAGATTCTCTGACTTCACACATAGACTGCGCTTTGCCACTTTTTCTTCATTCCGATCTTTAAGAGAGTACATTGACTTCCCTTCATCTCTTTCCCTCCCTCGGTGGTGTTTATGCTTCTGGTCCTTAATGCGGTTTCTTGGGTAAGTTTGGCACAGAACCTTGCGATTTGCTCCCACTGGTTTCCCTCGTTTTCTTGCAATTGCCAGACGCTTAAAATGCCGTTGGGCTCCTCCGTTATGTACTCGGTCATCTTAGGTTTCAAAAACGTCTCAAGTTTTTAGGAAGCATAATCCACATTCTCTGGGAAGGACGAGAGGCCTCATCGTGGGAGCAGTCTGGGGAAGTGGAACCTGACTTTGTCACGGGATCCTCCGTACAGGACCGAGGTCCCTATCTACTCTAAGGCTAATTCAGTTCTCCCCAGTTGTCTTTGTCCTTCCTCCACCTTCCTAGCTTGGCACTTAAATTGGGTTCTTTCCCCGCATCTGCAAACTTAATTCAGTCCCCGCCTGTCTCTCCCTCTGTCAAAGATTCCCAAATACATATTTGAGATTTACTGACACCTTTGTGATGGCTTCTGTGAGAATTTAATGACTTTCCATGCCCTAACTGACTGCTAGATTACTTTTCCCTCAGGGCTTGATGTCTCTGACGAAGAAACATGCTTTTGGAACACAGCGAATGTAGACAAAATGTTATGGGAGTAAAATCAACAGAAGTTAAGAATCCACAGTGACTTCTCACCTCCCCAATTAGTTTTCGTGTGACACCACGCATGGCATATTTACTCCTAATCAGAGAATGGATTTGCATTTTGTGTTGTTACAGTTCGACAAATGTTTGTGTGTGTGTCAAAAAGTCACCGACTTAAGAGAAAGCAGCCACGCACTGTCAGCTCCCTAGATGCACGGAGCCAATTAAAATGACTTTTACAAGTGCCTGTAAAATGTATACCTGCTATTGGAGAGTCAGAATTAAAACTTAGAATTAAATGCCACTTACATATATTTGAAGTATTCCATCATTATCTCAGACAAAAGGAGTGAGGCAGTGGGTGGCTTATAAACATTTTTATTAGAACTTGGTAAAGAATGATATAATGCTGGCAGGAGCAGCAGCAAATATTTTGTGACCTGAACATTCACACTGTGTCCTGAGGCTCTTGCTGTAAACATTAGCTACAATTTGGGCCTAGCCTGCCCTTGATAACACTAATGACAATGTCATTGTTTTTTGTTTTTTTTTTTTATATATATATGAAATTTATTGACAAATTGGTTTCCATACAACACCCAGTGCTCATCCCAAAAGGTGCCCTCCTCGATACCCATCACCCACCCTCCTCTCCCTACCACCCCCCATCAACCCTCAGTTTGTTCTCAGTTTTTAACAGTCTCTTATGCTTTGGCTCTCTCCCACTCTAACCTCTTTTTTTTTTTTCTTTCCCTTCCCCCATTAAGTTAAGGGTCCTGTTAAGTTAAGGATCCTGTTAAGTTTCTCAGGATCCACATAAGAGTGAAACCATATGGTATCTGTCTTTCTCTGTATGGCTTATTTCACTTAGCATCACACTCTCCAGTTCCATCCACGTTGCTACAAAAGGCCATATTTCATTTTTTCTCATTGCCACGTAGTATTCCATTGTGTATATAAACCACAATTTCTTTATCCATTCATCAGTTGATGGACATTTAGGCTCTTTCCATAATTTGGCTATTGTTGAGAGTGCTGCTATGAACATTGGGGTACAAGTGCCCCTATGCATCAGTACTCCTGTATCCCTTGGGTAACTTCCTAGCAGTGCTACTGCTGGGTCCTAGGGTAGGTCTATTTTTAATTTTCTGAGGAACCTCCACACTGCTTTCCAGAGCGGCTGCACCAATTTGCATTCCCACCAACAGTGCAAGAGGGTTCCCGTTTCTCCACATCCTCTCCAGCATCTAGAGTCTCCTGATTTGTTCATTTTGGCCACTCTGACTGGCGTGAGGTGATACCTGAGTGTGGTTTTGATTTGTATTTCCCTGATAAGGAGCGACGCTGAACATCTTTTCATGTGCCTGTTGGCCCTCCGGATGTCTTCTTTAGAGAAGTGTCTATTCATGTTTTCTGCCCATTTCTTCACTGGGTGATTTGTTTTTCGGGTGTGGAGTTTGGTGAGCTCTTTATAGATTTTGGATAGTAGCCCTTTGTCCGATATGTCATTTGCGAATATCTTTTCCCATTCTGTTGGTTGCCTTTTAGTTGTGTTGGTTGTTTCCTTTGCTGTGCAGAAGCTTTTTATCTTCATAAGGTCCCAGTAATTCACTTTTGCTTTTAATTCCCTTGCCTTTGGGGATGTGTCGAGTAAGAGATTGCTACGGCTGAGGTCAGAGAGGTCTTTTCCTGCTTTCTCCTCTAAGGTTTTGATGGTTTCCTGTCTCACATTTAGGTCCTTTATCCATTTTGAGTTTATTTTTGTGAATGGTGTGAGAAAGTGGTCTAGTTTCAACCTTCTGCATGTTGCTGTCCAGTTCTCCCAGCACCATTTGTTAAAGAGGCTGTCTTTTTTCCATTGGATGTTCTTTCCTGCTTTGTCAAAGATGAGTTGGCCATACGTTTGTGGGTCTAGTTCTGGGGTTTCTATTCTATTCCATTGGTCTATGTGTCTGTTTTTGTGCCAACAATGTCATTGTTTTAACGGGAAGGCAGCTTTAACGCTTCTGAGATGATAGATGTAAAATAACCCCTGAATTTAATATTCTTAAATATTATAATAACTATCTCTGCTTATGTATCGTGTACCAAATATGAAGGAATAAGGTTGACGTGATGAGGGAAAATGAGATGATCTAAGCAAAAATGTGGACAAATAAACCACAGGGGCGCCTGGGTGGCTCCGTCGGTTGAGCCTCCCACTTCGGCTCAGGTCATGATCTCATGGTCCGTGGGTTCGAGCCCCGCGTCGGGCTCTGTGCTGACAGCTTGGAGCCTGGAGCCTGCTTCGGATTCTGTGTCTCCCTCTCTCTCTGCCCCTCCCCTGTTCATGCTCTGTCTCTCCCTGTCTCAAAAATACATAAACACTGAAAAATGTTTGCAAATAAACAACAAATTTTATAAATGCTGGAGAAGAAACACATTACCAGTCATATACCTTGGAAGTCATGTCTACATTTTTAGGGCATGTAACCATAGTTAAGTTCTTCCACGGTTTATAAGTGATAGAGATCAGAACGATCTGAAGGATTTTAATGTCATTTTTTCACCGAGCTGGTGGTTATTTAGTAGTGTGTTGCTTAATTTACACAGATTTTGTTGATTTCCAAATTTTCTTTGTTACTGATTTCTAATTTCACTCCACTGTGATTGCAGAACATATTTTGTACCATCTCTAACTTTTTTAATTTTAAAAATTTGAGGCTTGTTTTATGGCCTAACATGATCTATCCTGGAGAATGTTTCATGTACAATTGTGAAGTGTTTTTATTTTGCTGTTACTGATAAGTGGTTGTTGTTTTGTGATCTCTCTTTTCTTTTTTTTTAATACACATTTTCATTTTTAAAAATTAGGTTTTGCATCTTTCTTTTTTTATAGTGTCGGCAATTACTGCAATAGATTACCTTCAAAGAACTGCTTTATGTATGTTAGTGATTCATCACTCGCACCAGAAACTAATATTATGCTATATATTAACTAACAGGAATTTAAATAAAAACTTGAAGAAAAAAGAAACTTGTTTTAGCAGGACTCCATGAAGCTTAGTATGTTTTATTTTCATTTTCATTCACCTTGTAGTTGTTTTCGATTTTCATTTATCTCAAAGTTTAGAAAAAGTTTGGATGGTTTAAGCATTATGTTCCTCAATTTCCAGTTCTGCTTCTGTTATTAATCTTTAGTTTCATTCCCCTGTGGTCAGACATGACACATTTTATTATTGTAATTCTCTAAAACTTATTGAGGTTTGTTTTCTGGCCTAGCATGTGGGCTATTTTGGAGAATGTTCCCTGCCAGTTTGAAAAGAACGTATATTAGGTTGTTGTTGGGTGGAGTATTCTGTAGGTGCCTGTTAGATCTAGTTGGGTAATAGCATTAACTTTTCCATTTCCTTGTCGATCTGCCTCATTGTTCTATTATTGGAATTGGGGTATTGGAGTTCTACACTGTTATTGCCAGATTGTCGATTTCTCTTTTCACATCTATTAGTGTTTGCTTTATGTATTTGGGGGCTGTCTTTTTAGATGCATACATGTTTATAATTGCTATATATTCTAGCTGTATTAATGTTTGTATTATTATGAGGCATCCCTTTTATACCTAATAATATTTTATCTTATTTTATTTTTATTTGTTTATTTTTTTTACATTCAGAGAGAAGACCTTTTTACTGCTTTATTATTGCATAATGTCCTGGATATATTTGATACCGCTTACAGCTCCAATACACCTGTCACTGCACCTCACTGCTAAGTCAATGACAGTATTAATGTTTTTATTATTATGAGGCATCCCTTTCATCCCTAATAATATTTTAAATGACGATTCTGCCTGATATTAGTATAGCTACTATATGGGGTGCTTGGGTGGCTCTGTCGGTTAAGCATCCAACTCTTGATTTTTATTTATTTATTTATTTATTTATTTATTTATTTATTTAATTTTTATTTTTTTCAACGTTTATTTATTTTTGGGACAGAGAGAGACAGAGCATGAACGGGGGAGGGGCAGAGAGAGAGGGAGACACAGAATCGGAAACAGGCTCCAGGCTCCGAGCCATCAGCCCAGAGCCCGACACGGGGCTCGAACTCACGGACCGCGAGATCGTGACCTGGCTGAAGTCGGACGCTTAACCGACTGCACCACCCAGGCGCCCCTCCAACTCTTGATTTTGGTTCAGATCATGATCTCATGGTCATGAGATCGAACCCTGTGTCTGGTTCCACACTGGGCATGGAGCCTGCTTAAGATTCTCTCTCCTGCTGCCCCACACGCGCTCGTTCTCACTTTTGAAAAAATAAAATAAATTAGTATGGCTACGGTAGCTTTCTTACTATCATTTTTGAAATGGTATTTCTTTTTCTGTCCTCATTTTCAATCTACTAGTATCTTTGAATAAAGTATATCTTCTGCAGACAGGATATAGTTGCATCTCTTTAAAAAAATTGTTTTTAAATTTTTTTTTTCAACGTTTATTTATTTTTGGGACAGAGAGAGACAGAGCATGAACGGGGGAGAGGCAGAGAGAGAGGGAGACACAGAATCGGAAACAGGCTCCAGGCTCTGAGCCATCAGCCCAGAGCCTGACGCGGGGCTCGAACTCCTGGACCGCGAGACCGTGACCTCGCTGAAGTCGGACGCTTAACCGACCTCGCCACCCAGGCGCCCCCCAAAAAATTGTTTTAATGTTTATTTCTGACAGAGATAGAGAGATAGAGCATGAGTGGGGGAGGGGCAGAGAGAGAGGGAGACACAGAATGTGAAGCAGGCTCTAGGCTGTGAGTTGCCAGCACAGAGCCCAACATGGGGCTCGAACTCACGGGCTGGGAGATCCTGACCTGAGCTGAAGTCGGATGCTCAACCCACTGAGCTATCCAGGCGCCCCTAGTTGCATCTCTTTTTAATCCAATCTGGCTCTTTTTGTCTTTTGATTGAATTGTTTAAAATATTCACATTCAATGTTATTAATGATATGGTTGGGTGTATGTCTGCCATTTTACCTTTTGGTTTCTATGTGTCCATTTCTTTCTTTCTTTCTTCCTTTATTGCTATATTTGCATTTAGTGAATATTTTCTAGTGTAATATTTTAATTCCTTTAATGACCTTTTCACTATATTTTTCAATGAATTTCTTAGTAGTTTATCCAGTGCTCATGATATACATCTTAATTTAAAAGAATCTACTTCAGGTCTATACTAACTTAATTCTAGTGAGTTATAGAAATTTTATTACTATTTAGCTTCCTTCCTTTTTTTGTACTATTATTGTTATATATATTGTACCTGTATATGTTCCAAGCCAAATTACCTTGTTGTCATTATCTCTTAAGCTGATAAAAGAAAGGGGAATAACTATATATTTATAGTTCGTTACATTAAACTTTTTACTGTAAATATAGCTTTGATGCTCTGGAGCCCAAAATACACATATATACATATGGTTTAATAGAATTGCTTTTTATATCAGTTGAGGGAAGAAAGAACAAGAAGTATGCAATTAGAGTATCTTTTATAATTACCTACATGATTACCTTAACTAGTACTCTCTGCTTTCTCGTGTGGATTCAAATTACTCTCTGGTCACGTGCTTTCAGCCTAAGTAATTTCCTTTAGTATTTCTTTTTTTTTAATTTTTTTTTCAACGTTTTTTTTTTTTTTATTTATTTTTGGGACAGAGAGAGACAGAGCATGAACGGGGGAGGGGCAGAGAGAGAGGGAGACACAGAATCAGAAACAGGCTCCAGGCTCTGAGCCATCAGCCCAGAGCCTGACACGGGGCTCGAACTCACGGACCGTGAGATCGTGACCTGGCTGAAGTTGGACGCTTAACTGACTGCGCCACCCAGGCGCCCTCCTTTAGTATTTCTTATAAGATGGGCCTGATAGGAACATATTCTTTTTGCTTATTTGATAATATCTTTGTTTTTTTTTTTTTCTTTAAGTTTGAAAGATACTTTTTATTGGTTACTATAGTTCTGGTTGACAGGTTTTTTTTTTTCTTTTAGCACTTAAATTTTTTTTAATGTTTATATTTATTTTTGAGACAGAGAGAGACAGAGCAAGAGTGGGGGAGGGGCAGAGAGAGAGGGAGACACAGAATCGGAAGCAGGCTCCAGGCTTTGAGCTGTCAGCACAGAGCCTGACGCAGGGATCGAACTCAATCACGACATCATGACCTGAGCTGAAGTCAGATGCTCAACTGACTGAGCCACCCAGGCACCCCTCTTTTAGCACTTTAAATAAATCACCCTCAGTTGATTCTGATGAGAAGTCAGATTGTTAATCATATTGGGGTTCCTTTTACAGGAGGAGTCATTTTTTATGACACTGATTTCAAGCTTTTTGCTTTGTTTCTGGCTTTCAGAATTTTTATTATGATGTATCTTGGTATGGATCTCTTTTCATTTATACTCCCAGAGTTTGTTCAGTTTCATGAATGTGTAGAATAATGGTTTTTTATATATCAAATTTGGGAAGTTTTTAGCCTTTAATTCTTTGAACATTTCTGCTTTCTCCATGTTTTCTTTTTCTTTTTAAAGTTTATTTTTTTATTTTGAGAGAGAGAGAGAGAGAGAGAGAGAGAGAGAATCCCAAGCAGGCTCTGCACCACCAATGCAGAGACCAAGGCAGGGCTTGAACTCAGGAAACATGAGATCATGACCCGGGCAGAGTTGGACACTAAACCGACTGAGCCACCCAGGTACCTTCTCCATGTTTCTGATACTTCTATTACCTATATTGGTTTAATGGTATCCCACATGTCTCTGCTGCTGCAGTCAGTTGTTTTTTCATTCTGATGTCTCTCTGTTCTTTGAATTGCACAATCTGTATTGATCGATCTTCAAGTTTCCTAATTCTTTCTTCTGTCAGTTAAAATCCACTAGTGAATGTTTTGAGCCCCTCTAGTGAATGTTTCATTTCACCAAAAATTTTAATCACCAAAATTTCCTTTTTTAGAAAATATAATTTGTTTTCTTCCCCAGGTTAGGTAAGTTGTTTTCAGCCATTATTTCTTCAAATATGTTTTCTGTCCCTTGCTTTCTTCTCCTTCTAGGACCCCATTACACTTGATGTTGGCCCCAAAGACCCTTAAGCTACCTTCAATATTTTTCATTCTTTTTATCCTTTATCTTTATTGATTGTCTCTAATTGATGAAACATTGCCATAGTGGCTTCCTTTATTTCCTTAAGTATGGGTTTTTTTTAAAGTTTTTTTTTTTAAAAAAATACATTTATAATGGCTGCATTTAAGCATTTATTTGTTAAATCCTACATCCAGACCCTTACGGAAAAAGTTTATGTTCCCTGCTTTTTTTTTCCTTTTTCATGGTTCACACGTCCTTGATTCTTGACATATCTTGCAATTTTTGTTGAAAACTAGTCATCTGAGGCAGTGTAGCAAATATGGATTTTGATTCCCTTCCCTGTTCTCAGGGGAATATTTTTGCTGTTGCTTGCTTTTGTTTGTTTGTTTTAGTTACTTGGAGAGACTATTTGGGTGAAGTTTATTTCCTTTGCTTATGAAACCTTTGATGTCACCTCTCAGAGGGTACAGCTTTGGGCATACACGCAATCACCATGGGACGAGAATGGTTTCACCCCTGTCTCTCTCTCTTTTTTTTAATTTTAAAATTTTAATGTTTATTTAATTTTGAGCGCATGCACGAGAGAGCGCACAATCAGGGGAGGGGCAGAAAGGCAGGGGGACAGAGGATTCGAAGCAGCTTCTGTGCTGACAGCAGAGAGCCCAACGCAGGGTTCGAGCTCACAAACCATGAGATCATGACCTGAGCCAAAGCTGAACGCTTCACCGACGGAGCCACCCAGGTGCTCCAGCCCTGTCTCTTTTACTGATTGCTCTATTGTTGTTGACAAGGTCTTGGGGCATAAATTGCTCTATAATTGCATCCATTTAAACTTGTGCAGGAGTAGCATTTGAGTTTTGTTCTGACTCAGGACAGGCACTTCTTAGTTGTCTCTTTCCATAGCTCTCTGGTGAGCTGGCTGACATATTGATTCTCAGAGTGCCCTTAGGCCTGAACTTCCTCAAACTCTGTTCAAATAAAGTCAATTCCTTTGGAGGATGTTTGGAGTCCTCTTTTCTTATGGACTGCCTCTCCCCCTGCACAAACTCTCTGAGCCACTAGTCTGGTTGCTGGCCAGGATTGATGGTCTCTGATCATTTTCAATTGTTTCATTCTGTGTAAAACCCCTGTCCTACCAGCAAGTTGTGATGCACCAGTATTTCTTGGTCTGTTGTGCTTGGGAGCTGGGTGAAGGGAGGGAGCCCCGGATCTCTTGGCTTTGCTCTCTAGGAATTTGGTCCCTGGAAATTAATTTTAGACAGGCTGAGACATGTTGCCATCCAGGTCCTCTTGAGGAGGTGCCCTATCCTTTATTATTTTTAAGTTTATTTATCTATTTTGAGACAGAGAGAGAGAGAGAGAGAGAGCAGGTGTGCACAAGCAGAGGAGGGGCAGAGAGAGAAGGAGAGGAAATCCCAAGCAGGCTCCATCCTGTCAGCATGGAGCCCAATGTGTAGGGTTTGATCTCACCACCACAAGATCGTGACCTGAGCTGATATCAAGATTTGGGCGCTTAACCCACTGAGCCACCCAGTACAGGTGCCCCAGTACCCTATCCCTTAAATGAGAGCTGAGGGAGAAGATAGTTCCATTCCCTTGGCCACACATGTTCATATTGGACTTTCTATTAAGCTGAGGTAGGGACAGGTGGAGGGAGCATATCCCTACTCAAGGGCGACAGACTTCTGTTATCATTACCAAGGTTTAGTGGGTTTTCCTGAATACATGATCGTTCATTTGCTGTAGACCCTTATGACAATTTCCAGAGACCTTCAATTTTTTTTTTAAATAGCTTTTAGCCATTATGCTTGTTTTCCTTGGTAGTGAATCTGCCATACCAGAAGTGAAACCTAAAATTTCTTCTTTATTTTTCTTCTAGAGTCTTGTCATCTGGTTGCTATATATCTGAAACTGTACACCTATATATGGAATATTGATCACTAGAAAAATATAAGCAGATATAGAAAGAGCCAATTATAACTGCTTTCTTTTGTATCGTAGGCATTTTACCTTTGGTATTAGCAACATGATCATATTTTTTTCTTCACCGAACTTATGTTATTTAGCATTGTTCTCTGTCTTTCAACTTTTAAAATATTATGGTGCTTTCTTTTGATTTCCTGATCACTGTCAGCAGTTAGGTAGAAATTTACGCAGAACCATAGGAAATCAATATGTCAGCAATTACCTCAAGGGAAGAGGTTGAAATAATATGCGTGCTTCTAAGGCATGGCACACATAATGTTCTAAATTATTAATATGATTGAATTCATTATTTAGGTAGTAAAACGAGGAAAAAAATTCCTACATTTTTTTTTTAAACTAGTAAACCAGCAACTGGGCTAAGGGCATTTCCACAAAACTTTTTTTTTTTTTTTAATCTTTAAACATCTATAATCTACCCTCCTGACTTCTGATTCTGGCTCAAGGACTACTCCTGGTTCCAAGGAGTACACATTAAATTCCAACTCTTTTACTTATCAAATAATCTTGGGTTTCATAACCTCTCTGAGCCACGCCTTTGCTCAGCTGGTAATGAGAATAAATGATAATTGTCCTTCCTTATAGGGTTGCCATGGGGACTTGATGAAGAAATGCAGGTAGAAGCTATGATAAAGTGACAGACGAATGCTAGAAACCACTGCGATATTTCTGGGTGGAATATCACAGTGCCTTAGCATACAAACGTACGAGTACTCAATTATATAAACCTTGCACAGGACAAAATACATTGCATTATATTTCAATAAACAATAAGCCCTTACAATAGAACTCTAGCTTTGATGTTTTTAAAATCTGCAAAAACTTCTCAATGTCAGTAGCCTCAAGGCACAACAAAAGGCAGGTTTCTTTAATTAATGCAGTGACTGGTTACAGACTGCCTGAGAGAGAGAGAAGCAAATTAAAATATTTAATATGTCAGGTCCGTGATAGATTTTTTTTAATCTTTTGCTCTTTTTTAAAAAAATGCATTCTAAAGAAAAGAGGACTATTATTTCCACTAGTCTTATTTTCTCTTTCTTGCTTTGGGATTCTAAGGTT
Organism: Felis catus; assembly: GCF_018350175.1. Taxonomy (NCBI): domain Eukaryota; kingdom Metazoa; phylum Chordata; class Mammalia; order Carnivora; family Felidae; genus Felis; species Felis catus. The sequence continues at coordinate 93,350,147 of NC_058386.1, read as the reverse complement.
TGTGACTAGCCATAGGGCATGATGCCCAATATTTAAAATCTACATTTAGTCAAAGGTTACATTAATTTCCCGGGAACTCATTTCTCATTTTTGTTAGCGCGTGCACGCACACACACACAATAAAAAAGGATTTGCTACAGCTAATAACAAAAAATGTCATTTTGTGTAATTATTATAAAACTATGGGTAAATTATAATAATGGCAATGCTTTGTGCACTATTCTAGGACAATACTATTGAGAGGCAAAGTCCTTTGCTTGCCATTTAAACTAGAACACATCAAAAATGAACCCTAAACAGTATTCTGTGTTAGATAAAATAAAGTAAAATACCATATTGAGGTCATATGCAGACAGACCCAAGTTAACTATTAAATGAGCTGTGGATATCAGGAAGGTTTTTATATGAGATTCATCTCTGTTCTTTGGCCACTTTTTAAGAGTACTTTTTAATATTATTGAAATAATCATGGAATAGTAATGTCCAGAGAAGACTATGACAGAGACTTACTGCTTTTGATTTTATGAGTGTTAGAAAGAAACTCTTTGTAGGGAAAAAAAAAGAATAAGCTTCAGGTAAGTTATATATGTATTAATAGAATTAATGCCAGTAGCGATGATAAGCCTCTCTACTTAATAAGCCCAGTTGAAGCTTGGAATATTAGATTTAGTACTTCAGATGTCAATAGAAACAAAACGGAGAAATTTATTTTTCAAGTATTAAGTATTTTTGCAGGGGGAGTTGTTTTTTTTTTATTTTCTTAATTTTTTTTTAACGTTTATTTATTTTTCAGACAGAGAGAGACCGAGTACGAGCAAGGAAAGGGCAGAGAGAGAGAGGGAGACACAGAATCTGAAGCAGCTCCAGGCTCTGAGCTGTCAGCCCAGGGCCCGATGCGGGGCTCGAACCCACAAATGGCAAACCCACGAACCGCGAGATCATGACTTGAGGCCAAGTCAGACGCTTAACCGACTGAGCCACCCAGGTGCCCCTGTGGGGGGAGTTGCTTAAAAGAGATTTAAAAATGTGTATTAAGATTTTATGAAAGAAGGCCAATACATAGGTATAAATGTGTCAGTTATTGCGTCTATAATGTACATCGGCCCTTTCAAATATCTCATTAGAAAATAAAGAGATCTTTTTTTTAATTTAAATTTTAGTTAACATACAGTGCAACATCAGGTTCAGGAGTAGAATTCAGTGATTAATCACTTGCATGCAACACCCAGTGCTCATCACAAGTGCCTTCTTTCACACCCATCACCCATCCAGCCCATCCCCCAACCACCTCCCTCCATCAACCCTCAGTTTGTTCTCTGTCGTTAAGAGTCTCCTGTGGCTTGTTTCCCTCTCTCCTGTCCCCCCACCAAAAAAAAAGTTGAGTTATCTTATCCATTTGTTTCTGAAATAATGAATCCATAGACTATAGTGCTGTGTTATCCAATATGGTAGCCGCTAGGTACATGTGGCTGTTGAAATTAAAATTGAAATTAACTAAAATTTGTAAATTCCTCAGTGGCACTGGTTATATTTCAAGTGCTTGGTAGTCACATGTGGCTAATGGTCACTGTATTGGACTGCACAGATATGGAACATTTTAACTATTGGAGAAAGTTCTATTGGACAGTGCTGCCCCTAGGTCCTTTAGCAGGGAAGAGGGAAGAGACTAGTAGGGCTAGCCCTTATACAATTGACTATTATTGTTATTGTCCTACTAGATGTCCTTAGATCCAGTTCTTCCAAAAACCTTGCAAGGCTGGTGTGGCTAAATCTATCTTAAAGTTGAGAAGGGCAACTATCGCGAAGCTGAAATCCACCAAATACAGGTCTCTATCTGACCAGATGTTTCAGAGCCTAAATTGTTTCAATGGCAATAATCGCCGTGATCTCACGCACTTTTCCCAGGATTTCAGACTTTGGGAGTTAAAATGTCTTAATCCTAAAGAATACTGAAAATGTAGCCTCAGGTTTTTGTTGTGGTCTATGCTTGGCAAAAACTTATTACACATAATCTCCTCCCTTGATTCTCAGAACAGATAAAGAGATTTCACCTTTAGAGAGATTAAATACCTTGCATGCAATTCATAAGCTGTAAATAGGAACCTAAATCCAATTCTTCTGAAGCCTAGGTACATTTCCCCAATACTGAACCGATACTCATGGTAGGATTTGAGGCACTATCCTCAGCAAATCGTGACTGTTTTTGATCAAACGGTTTAAAGCCAGACCTTGAACCACCACCGTTTGCTCACTTAGATGGAATATTATTCAGCCTTAAAAAAAGAAGAAAATCCTGTCATTTGCAGCAACATGAATGAACGTAGAAGGCATTACATTAAATTAAATAAGACAGAGAAAAACAAATGCTGCATGGTATCATGTATATATGGAATCTTAGAAAGAAGGAAGGGAGGAAGGGAGAAAAAAAACAAAGGAAGGAAGGAAGGAAGGAACCTGTCAAATTAAGAACTCCTCATTCTTGGGGCGCCTGGGTGGCTCAGTCGGCTAAGCGGCCGACTTCGGCTCAGGCCATGCTCTTGTGAGTTCGTGAGTTCGAGCCCCACCTCGGGCTCTGTGCTGACAGCTCGGAGCCTGGAGCCTGTTTCAGATTCTGTGTCTCCCTCTCTCTGACCCTCCCCCGTTCATGCTCTGTCTCTCTCTGTCTCAAAAATAAATAAACGTTAAAAAAATTTTTAAAAGAACTCCTCATTCTTTTTTTCTGATTCCCAATGGGTTCTTAAATTTAAATTTTAGTTACTTCTTAATGGCAGTGGAAATAGAGGATTCAAATTATTTTCTAATAAATAGGAAGGGAGGAAGGGAAGGAAGAAAAGAAGGAAGGAAGGATGGAATCTGTAAAATTTAGAACTCCTCATTCTTTTTTTTTTCTGATTCCCAATGGGTTTTTAAATTTAAATTTTAGTTACTTCTTAACGGCAGTGGAAATAGAGGATTCAAATTATTTTCTAATAAATTTCCAATTTTCACTTTTTTCCAACAAAATGAATTCTTTCCATCAATACCTTTTCTCTAAAAGATAAATAGTTTATTCACCATTATTTTTCCAATAGTCGTTTTAGACATGCAAATTCTCAAATTTTCTTTACACCTGACACATCTTGATTCTCCACGGATTTTTCTCTGTCTTCATTTACTACATTCAAAATGTTATCAAAGAGAATTAACACATGCTTGTTTGTAGCCACAAATGTGGTCATAGCAACTTAACTTTGAAGGGTAATTTTTTTTTAATTTTTAAAAAGTTTATTTATTTACGTTGAGAGAGACAGAGACAGCACAAGTAGGGGAGGGGCAGAGACAGAGGGAGAGAGAGAATCCCAGGCAAGCTCTGCACTGCCAGCCCAGAGCCAGATGTGGTGCTCGAACTCACAAACCACGAGATCATGACCTGAGCTGAAACCAACTTAGACACCCAGGCATTCCTGCAGGGTAATTTCTGATCAAGGACCTAAAAGAGGGTATTTAACATCACAGTTCAACATATCAAGCAAAAACCAGGAGATACAGCTTTGTTAAAAGCCTTTATTCAGGTCTATTCTTTCACAAACTATTGAGGAGTACAGACGAAACTCTTTTCAGAAACATTATGCCCACTCCCCGACTCACACACCGCAATTGACACAAGTGTCCAGCCCGATATTTGCCTTTTTTGTGTGTGAGTCATAAAACACTGATGAAGTAACTGCAGATTGATGATTTTGAAAACCATGTGAAAGTGTTCGAAGGTTCTAGTAAGCTAGAACATACGTTAAGGCTAGTTGTTCATGAGTTCGAGCCCTGCCTCGGGCTCTGGGCTGACAGCTCAGAGCCTGGAGCCTGTTTCGGATTCTGTGTCTCCCTCTTTCTCTCTCTCTCTGCCCCTCCCCTGCTTGTGCTCCCACTCTCTCTCTTTCTCAAAAATACATAAAACATTATTATTTTTTTTTAAAGAAACAAATGTAGCTGACAGGGTTTCACTGAAAGATAATTTGGCTTTGTGGCTGCCGACCCACACTGAGTGGTTCTGGAGGCAAAACAACACACACACACACACACACACACACACACACACACACACAGATACCTAGACCATATAGACCATAGATACCTCATCAGAAACAGTATTAACCATGTTACTCAAATGTGGATCTTGAGAAACTGAACAGAAGACCATGGGGGAAGGGAAGGGGAAAAAATAGTTACAAACAGAGAGGGGGGGAGGCAAACCACAAGAGACTCTTAAATACAGAGAAAAAACTGAGGGTGGATGGGGGAGTGGGGGAGAGGGGAAAATGGGTGATGGGCATTGAGGAGGGCACTTGTTGGGATGAGCACTGGATGTTGTACGTAAGCAATGAACCACGGCAATCTACCCCTCAAAATCAAGAGCACGCTTTACACACTGTATGTGAGCCAATTTGACAATAAATTATATTTAAAAAAAAAAAAGAAATGGTGTTAACCATGTTAGTCTTATTGATCCAGACACTGTTGTAAACATATGGGAACAATTCTTGGGGAAAATGGAAACTTTATTTAGAAAACTAGAGGGTTTATTTTGTAATGTATCCAATCTTGTCCGTGAGCTAATTTTTAAAGAGAACAGTAGGAATTCCTAGATCCATATTGATTTCGTGGCAGTCTATATTAATTATTCAGAAGATAGCTAGAGGTAAACAGGAAGACCTGGTGGTTGATTTCTGTTTGTATTCCTCCCTCCTGCCTATAGCTCTGGCTTGAGTCCCTACGACATCTTCTTGGGGTGAGCATTTGGCCTTTACCTGTATAGCCAATGCTCTTCTTTTTGAACCAGGCTAAACCTGTCAAAAAATTAATGACAAGTTCAAAGAGAAAGCCCTGACTGATTTTCTCTCCTCAAGACATATCTGATTTTTACCCGTGTTAGCCATTAGTGTAATAGTTCCAAATACAATTTAAAACATCAAAATCCTCTGAGTCCAGTTGGTAAAATTTCAACAGGCGCTAGTCTACAGACTGTTGGATTCTGAATTTATATGAGTTAGCTTTTCCACGTGAAGTCGGCATATTCTAACAAAATTGTTTGAGCTGGCTAATGCAGTTTTCTCTTCCGTTATTGTCTCTTTACCTGGAGCAAACCCAAAGTACATCAGAATGGGGACATGACATTGGCCTACTAATAACTGTACCAAGTAAAATTTTTGAGACATTTTTCTTCATACAGCATAAGAGTTGTGAAACGATTTCCACATTTGAATTTTGATTATCCAAATCTGTTTAAAAACTATTAATATCATTCCCAGATATTTCTTTGCCATCGTAAAGTCCTACTGATTTTGAAATTATAAATAGGGCGCCATGTAAAATAATTATGACACGCTAAAAAATTTAGATATAGAAGAATTTGGATTTTCTTCGCAGTGGGAACAGATTTAGATTATATAGGGCATCCAGATAAAGGAAAGCATTAGGCAATATGGCTTAGGAGCGCATAGTTATTCTTGTCCATTAGAGGGGAAACTGCGACCTGCCGTGAGCACTCATTCATTCATTCATTCATTCATCCAATGTGAGCCACCATAAGTAAGCAATTCCATAACCATCACAAGATATTTAGACAATATATTTTGAAAGTGTGGCATACAGGATACCAGGGTCCTGTGGGAGAAAATTTACCTACGTCTGGAATATTAATGAAGACTATGATTACCTTGATGATAAAAATAAATTAAAATTAATTTTCTTATTTTTGTGTATTGATGTGTTGTATAGCAATATGCACTATGTAATAAGAACTATTCTAAGTTTCTAAACCAATTTAAAAAAAAACAATAATTTTGGCTTAGTTTTCCACTACCAAAAAATAGCACAATGAAATAATAATCTCCCATAAATATCATAAACATAAAATCCATTCTTATAAATTATTAGTCCACTAAAGTGATCATGGTGATAAGTGTGTGTATGTGTGCTTCGTGGGCTTGTGCAGGGGGAGGGATGTGAGAAAGAGACAGAGAGATAGAGAAAAGAGACCCAGAGACTGGTGCTATTCTTTAACAGTGAATTTGTGAACTAGGGCTATTTTACGTAACTAACATCCACATATATGAAAAAAAATTGGAAATTTGTTCAGGTCTTGAGACCAATTATCACCAGACCTTTGAATTTCCGTTCTAACTTTTGCTTCTGTTGATAACTATCTATAAACTGGAAAAGGCAATGAGGGGTAAGGCCTTGAAATTAAAAAAAAATCTTAAATATACCATTCATCCAAATAAGTAACTGTTTAAAAATAATAGATGATGACTTTGGCAGTATCCATACCTGTTTTCTGTTGCATTTTCCAAAATAAAGCCACGGGTAACTCAGATTCCATATTTTACAAAGTGTACTTTATTTTTTTATGGTTTTTTTTTTTTGAGAAAGAGAGAGAGAGAGAGAGAGAATGAATGGGGTAGGGATCAGAGAGAGAGGGAGACACAGAATCTGAAGCAGGCTCTAGGCTCTGAGCTGTCAGCACAGACCCCGACGCGGGGCTGGAACCCGCAAACCACAAGATCGCGACCTGAGCTGAAGTCGCCACCCAGGCGCCCCAGCCCTCCTCCCCTTTGAAGCCCCAGAACCCAACCCTCTTCTCCTTACTTTAGGGTGACGTGTAAGCCTCAGTTGCCTCTCTTTGGGTCTCATATTCCTATGGAGGTCCTGCATGTATGTAATTAAACTTATTTTTCTCCTGTTAACCTGTCTCATGTCAATTTAATTCATAGACCAGACCAAAAAACCTAGAAGGGTAGAGGAAAAATTCTTCCACCCCTACACTTGGGGCGAATGAACATTTCCTCATTATCCAAATGGTGTTTCCAATTGCAAGGTTGCATCTGTTCAGTTACACTAGCTAAGAATCTTCTGAGAATCACTGGTCCATATAGCAGTTTTGTGTACACATCAGTTCAACTTTCCTCCTTGTCCGATTATAGCGTTCTGTCAGAGATTACCATCAACATCTTTCACAAGACTGGTGGTTATGGGGACCTATGTCCCCAGTGAGGAGATCCAGGAGGAAGCCATTTTACTGTTAACCACGAGTCATAGGCTGCCATTCCCCATCCAAGCAAAATAATACCCAATTTTAAAAGGCTGCAATTAAGAACACCGTGGGAATATTGAATTCTCTGTACTTTTTTGCTTAGCACTACATGGTGGTGCTCTCAGCCAATTCATATAATTATTTTTCAAAATTGGCATTACCTTCTTCTTCCTCAGCCAGCGACCCTATTAAATGCATTCCATTTGAATAATTTTGGCTTTCTCACAGCTAGTCAACTTTGCTGCCCGCGTTTCCTGTGAGTGGTAATTTTAATTGGCTTTCTTAGCTTTCTATGTACTCAAAATAAAATGAAGGACAGACCGGTCAACATTTCAACACTCAGCATGGGCGGTACACAGGCTTTCCTGGGGAAGCACTTGTGGTCCTGCCAATGAGTCAACATACCCTCATAGTCCAATCTCCCAAAGTGTTCAAAGCAGAGACGAAGTGGACTTCAACAACAGATTTGCACAAACGCTCCACCATTAATTTCTATGGATTACTTTCTCATGCTTTCTGACGAATCATATTCCAACTTTATCCAATAAACTGATCAATAAGTATGCCTTGAATTTTTGTAGTCAATGATATATACCATTAATGACAAATACTCAAATGAATAAGCTATTTTTGAAAGTCTTTTACAGCAGAGTAAGAACGAAATATTTTTAAATAACAGAAAAAGAAGGAAACTAGGAATCAGAATGTCTAACTCATCGGCCACATGATTTTGATACATATATTGATGTCAATGGCCTCCGGTTCCCCCAAGTATCTAACTCAGAGAGTAATCGTTACCCAATTTTATGTTTACTTTTTAAAACATTTCTTTATGGATACACAAAAGGGTACTTCATTGAGTACCATGCGGGAGACTATGATCTCACCTTTCTCTATGGGGACCATTGTATGGGATGATAAAGAGAAATATAAACGAAGAAAGCTAAGCCCTACCTACTTGTGTGTTCATCAGTTGGGTGTGGAACTGCCTCTTGATATGATCTTGTTTGTTTTGTCTTGCTTTTGCCAAACCTCTTTTTGTATCTTAACTTGCCTCATTGGAATCTTACTGGAAGAATTCCTGAGTGGATGGAGCATAGAGTTTTAATAGATATATGCGAGTTCCTATTATGATTCATTCAGGACTGGGAAATTCATTAGCTACACATAAGGCATACAAATCCAAAAGTTCTGAGAATCATCCAAAGGTGAATTATTCCCAATGGACCTGAAGTGGTTACCTCAATCAAAACTCAGCTCCAATTTCTTATTTACTACTCTGATACAGGCTCATCTTGTCTAGAGCATTTCCAAATGATCATTTCCTACTGGACAACGTGATATATTGTCAAGAATTAAGGATCTTGGAGATTGGAATAAATGAACAACAATAAGGTCAATGAAATACAGACTATTTCAAACCATTACGGCCAAATCAAATGAATTGAGATTTGAGTGGAAAAGAGGGAGAATATTCTTTAATCTTATATTTTCAGGAAATGAATTTATCAGAACTAACCATGTTTGGGGTTTAGCATATTAAAACCATTCTAATAAACTAGAGTTTTCAATTAAACACAATGGAGATTCTGAGATATAAACTCCACTTAGCCCAGCCAAAAGTATTTTAAGCATCTCTTGGGAAGTAATAATCCTCTTTTGCATGTTGCAATAACAAGATGCTTTTGCAGATTATCTGCTACAGTCTTGAGGGCATAAATTCAGAGTGACTCAGGTGAATTACTTGAAATGCTCTCTGCTTAAGAAAATGATTACTTTTTGTCACATTTTCTGTGGATGTGCTGGTCCCAGTGTTCTTGTTCTCTCTTGTGGGGAGAAGTCTTGGAATTGTGTGCCTTCTCCCAATCCCACAAAATCAGGCGAGGAGTTGAGAGCCTCTGAGCTCCTTTTCCCAAGGTAGTGCCCTGACGCGTTGCGTGCCTTCTCCTGATCTCGAAGAGTTTAATTGACTGTTGATGTCAATGTGCTTTCTCTGGGAGTTTCAGCTCCCCCTCTGCGGAGCTCTCTCTCACCATCTGTGAAGGCTTGTGCACACCATCTGTGGCAGCATGTGCACACTGAATTCGGGGGCTCACAGGTGCTGTCTCAGGGGCACGCACAGGGTGCTGGGGGCACTTGTCAGCCCGTTATGGGGGGGCTGCAGGTAAGGTGTCCCATGCGGCTACTGGGAGAGCCTCTTGGAGTTTGTGAATCAGTTCGAAGGATTTGTGGTTGGAGCGCCTGGTTGGCTCAGTTGGTTAGGCATCCGACTTTGGTCATGATCTCCAGGTTAGTGCGTTCGAGCTCACATCGGGCTCGGTGCTGACGGCTCAGAGCCTGGAGCCTGCTTCAGATTCTGTGTCTCCCTCTCTCTCTCTGCCCCTCTCCCGCTCACACTGTGTCTCTCTTTTTCTCAAAAGTAAATGAACATTAAGAAGGATTTGTGGTTGGTTTTTCAGATGCACGTTGTGGTTGTTGTGAGCCCCTGTCCCCTTTCCCTGATGAGATAGTGTTACAGTTTGTCCTTCGATACTTAAATATATCTTAGAAAACTCAAGTGGAGAAAGCAAGTCTATTCTATTCTATTTAACCCATATTTTTGCATACCATGTTCTTTTTTTTCCTGTACGTTCCAAGTTCTTTTTTTTCCCCTTTATAATTTCTTTTCTTAGAGAGTTTCCTTTGGACATTCCTTATTATAGGTCTGCTGGTGACAAATTCTCTTTGCTTTCCTTTATCTGAAAATATCTTCATTTTCAGTCCTTCATGAAAGATATTTTTACTTGATATAGGAGGCTGCATTGACAGTTTTCTTTCAGTATTTGGAAAACTATGGTAGCATTTTTTTCCTCGTCTCCATTGTTTTCAATGAGAAATCCGTGGTCTTCCAAATTGTTCCCCCCTCACCCATCATTAGGTGTTTTCTCCTCGTTACTTTCCAAAGTGTTTGTCTTTAGTTTTCATTGAATTTACTATGATGTGTCTTGGTGTGTTATTCTTTGGATCTTTCGTGTGTAAAATTCGCTCAGCTTCTGGAATCTGTAGGTTTACATCTTTTGTCAAATTTGGGAAGTTCTGGGATATCATTTCCCGGCATTTACCCTCTATGTTATCCTTACATGACCCTGATGACATAATCTCAGATATCATTGAGATTGCCACATAATGTAGGGCTTTTTTCTTTAGCTTCTATATACCACACACTTAATTGGAAAATAATTTAAGGGAAAAATATACACGGAGAATTCGGGGATCGATTTTCATGGACTTTTCTTCTCTCTGGGATGTGAATCCTGAAGTCCTAGTTTTATTGTTTTCTGAAGCCTTCAAAAAGCCATGTGTATTTCTATCCCGCTCTCATTGTGTTTTGTGCCGGGAGGTTTAGTTTGATATTAGCTACTCTAATATAAGAAAAAGCCAGACACTTCAACTTGGATTTTTAGAAGCTCCCAGAACATTAGTTTTTTTTTTTTTTTTCCAATGCACTTAAAAAGCTGGTGGGAAAAAACTGAATGAAGCAACCATTTCATTTACTATGAAAGATACATAGGGCAGGGGACCGTGCCTTGCACACTTCTGTATCAGAAACATTATCTGTCTCATAGATAGTGGTTTAATAAACATTTGTGGCATTAATGCATGAATAAATGAGAAAATTGGCAAGTGTTTCCATTTAATAAGTAGCCTGAGGGAAGTCAGACTGGGAGTTGTTAATGGAATAATATGTTTCCTGAAAATTTCATGAATTCTAAATTAGTTAACTGCTAAATATCTCGTAATGGAAAATAATGTAATTAAATGAGTTGCAGAC